>NW_028261387.1:64529367-65976242 GCF_051295495.1 Thamnophis sirtalis
ATGGGCAAATAATAGATAACAAACTCAAGGTAAACCGCTCCAAACTCAATTGCAGAAAATATGACTTCAGCAACAGAATGGTCAATGCCAGGACTGCACTATCCAACTGTTGTTACATCCTCAAACCCCCATAACTTTAAGCTTAAACTGTCTAGTGTGGACCTCACTCCTTTCCTAAGAGGTCTGTAATGGGACATGCATAAGCACACCAGCGTGTCTACCGTCTCTGTCCTATTGTCCCCATTTATTTGTACCCATTTCCTGTGTTCATGTCCATGTTTATAATTATACCTGTTATCTCGTACATATTTGACAAACTAAATAAATAAAGAAATACAATAAGTTATGAGAAAAGGGGATCCTGGGAGAAATTAGGCTAAGCCCTATTTGTAAAAAGAAAGAAAGGGAAGAAGTATTAACTGAAGCAGCCATGATGATGCTATAAAAAGCTTAATCTGCTCCTCCCCCTCCCCAAGCTTCTAGCCTTGGCCATGGCCTAATTAGGTAAAGCAGGGGCTGAAAGCTTGAGATGTTTGGCTGTAGGCCTGCAGAGACCTCACTCCTACCCCCACCTTAGTATAGCTCTTTGTGTGCTGGGATTACAATGGAAGGACAGCTAACTTTAGGCATGAAATCAATGCCAGGCCAGTGCCATTGAACTTTATTGATAGCATGGAAGACGATCCCAGCCTAAATGAAAAAAAAAGATTTAATATCCTGCTGAGCTTGAATTCCTTTCTTTGGAGAAGTTAGTTTTACGTGTGGCTGAACTAACGTTTCATAGTTACCTCTTGAAATATAAAGAAACTCTTACAGTTTTACTTTTCATTCCCGAAAGCAATTAAAATAATTTTCTATATGTGAAAAGTGTGAAGCTGTTTTGTGTAGAACAGCAAAGGAAGTGGAATCTTATGAACTTCTGCACTTCCTTCTATTTTAACACCAATGGATGATTAAACAGCTTGTATCCTAACTTTTACTTTCTGGAAGAATGCTAAAATACAGGCTGAGTCAATCTTGTCCATTTAGTCAACAGTTCCTGGGAAGGGATGGGGATGAGAAAGGGAAGACTCATATAAATGATGCCGCCTTGTTTCCTCTTGCTAATAAATAGGTTCCAATGCAGAGTTTATCTAGAACAGGGGTGTCAAACTCACAGCATCATGTTTTCATCATGTTACGTATTGCCACTTTCCCCCCTTCACTAAAATGGAGGTGGACGTGGCCAGTCCGTGACACATCTGGCCAACAGCCCACCAGTTTGACACCCCTAATCTAGAACTATGTACTGCAGAAGCTCTGAAGATGCGGTTTTTCCAGAATCTTTTAGTGCAGAATGTTAAGAGCATGTAATCTTCAAGGCTGTAGTCTCTTCAGATGTTGCAAACATACATGTAGAAGCTTATAAATGCATTTAACTTGATCTTTCCCAACTTGCCAGATATATAGAAATGGCATCTCTCAGAAATACCAATCAACTCAAGATCAAAATCTTTGTTGTACAACAAATATTTGGATGTAATCAGTAGCAGTTTCTTTGGTTTCTAATGTTATGTTCAATTTGTATGAAAAAAAGTCAAATAATATTATGCTTAGCATATTGATACCCTAAATTGTAAGTAATACTGATAGAAAAAAAAATCCAATCAGTTGAGGAGCGTGCTGCTTAGGAATCTGGAGAGAGGAAATTATATTTTAACAGATTTGCCTGTGTCTCTCATCCCATACAAAGGTCAGATGCAACCGTTGGACTTAAAACCATATTTTTCAAAGCAGCACATCCTTATTGCAGACAAGGCAAAGGTCAAGGCAACAGAGGCATCATACTGTCCAATCCCATTATTTTCAGGAGCAAGAGAAAGATAGACTGTTCCCTGTGTGACATTGTTCTTGTTCATCCAGGCACTTTTTGAAATATCTCATAAACACATCCTGTGTCCTGGGTACCACAAAATCCATTCATTAATAAATAGTATTTAAGATTTAGCGGGATGGCTAATATGCTAGCATGTCTTTCTTCACTTTGAACTCTATGGTATATTTCTGGGTGGTTGGGAGTTGACTGGCTGATTGTGGAAGTATGGGAACTTTTTTGGATAATTGCTTCATGCTCTTCATCTGTGTATTTCTATTACTCTAAGCGGAGAATCTGGTGCTGGTAAGACTGTAAACACCAAGCGAGTCATTCAATACTTTGCCATTGTCGCAGCCCTGGGTGACTTTCCGGGCAAGAAAGGAGTAAGGCCTTTATTTGCAAAAAATGTTTTTCTCTTTTCTTTTGTTCATTTTTCTTTTGTTTCATTTTGGACTTCTTTTATGTTTGGCAGTGTGTTGGACATGGCCTTTTCTTTTGTTTTGAAATGAGCAAGGCTTGAAAAAATTGCTTTTGGGGAAATTTTCATGAAAAGGTTGATGAGACAGTGGTTGGTTCAAGGATTTTTTTAAAAAAATGACCAATGTGTTTCCCTTCCCTCCCTTACTTTTATTTTCAAAAAAGGAGGGCATGTTCCCCAAAGCAGTCTTGTAACTCTTTCTTTTAAGCCTTGCTTTTTGTGAGTTCCCTCTCCCGATTATCTCTCTTGTTCCTTTTTATTCTTTTTCATCTTGTATCCTTCCTTATTCTGTTTCTTCTTCATCTTGCATTTCTTTTTTCTTTTCCTTTTTTCCTTTTTCCTTTTTGAAATATCTCTGCAACTGCTTATTTTCTTCTCGGTACTTTTTTGGGGGGACTTTGATTACGTTGTTTTTTTTTAAATCACCGATAGTGTTTTCCTTCTTTGGGTTTGTTTTTTAACCTTCTTGCTTCTTGGTGCTGTTCTTTTTATTTATCTAATATATTTAACATTTTTGATGTATTAAATATGTTAGTTTTTTTTGGAAATTTAATCATTTTGGATTTTCTCATCAACAAAATTGGATTGTTTTCATTTTTGATTGGCATTTTCTGTGACTCTAATTTTGTATTTTTGAAATTCTAAATCTGTCTTTTGAAATCTTTTTTTATAGCAAGCACCTGCCACTAAAACCGGGGTAAGTTTTTAAATAGGGAACCATTGTAAACTTTAAAAATATTTAAAAAATAAGTATCAAAAACTTGTCTGAAGAGCACGCAATGTGATTATCAAATTTAGAACAGCTTCTAAAAATGTGGGAAGGCTCTCTTTGGCCAGGTAGTTATACTATATAGCAGCCAGTGTGCATAAATTTATTTTCCATGAGGCAAAATTTTGATCTATGAGTAAGGAAAAATATTATCCCTATTTATTTCATAGGGTACCCTCGAAGATCAAATCATTGAGGCTAACCCTGCTATGGAAGCTTTTGGCAATGCCAAAACTCTGAGAAATGATAATTCTTCACGGTTTGTAAGTATATTCTAAATCAAGGCAGCAATATATAACACTATATGGTTGTTATGTGTATGCTTTGTTAGTTTGTTGTGTGGTAAAACGATGTGTAACAAACTGTTTCTATACCTGATTATTTTTTATTATTAAGCATAGTCTGATTATACATTGTTTAAGCTGAAAGGCAGGAATAACAATAATAACAGCAAACAACAACAATACCTAGGCTGCAAAAGATGGCAGCTTAAAGATTTAGAAAATGCTATTTTTTTTTAGTATAGACAAAGCCTTACTGTGATACATTGGAAAAGAAAGTAGTTTCTTCAGAAAACAAGATTGAAGTGTTAATATATTTTCAATGTAATTGTAAATCTCAGGACACAAAAGGCTATGAAAAAGAGAAGTTCAATCATAGTCTATAGATGTTCTATAGCTAGAAGTTCTATCATAATTTCAGCACACACCACCTCCACAAATCAGCTAAATGGATGTAAGGAAATCCTCTAATGAGAACACTTCCTGAAATGCAAATAGCTATTTTAGGGAGGCCTTTGATTTCTAATAATTGAAAGAATCAATTTCCCACCTTTTACAAAATTAACATTGCTTAACATTTCCTATGAATGCCACATACATTGCCCCCCACCCCCATGTCTATTCATTATATATCAAGGTCACTTTTTGATGTTCTAAGTGATTTAGGACGCAACTAGATGCATGAATCCACTCTAGCTAACAAGTCAAAGTTGCAAAATGAGCAATAATAATATTTCAGAAATAATTAATAAAAAGCAAATAAGCTTTTTGCTTAAAACTATAACATGAGCTTTGCATGTTAGAATCCTTGACATCACTGATGACATGATGATGATGATCAGGCATGCTCCATATAATTATTTATGACGTGAAGAGCTTTTGCAATTTAGAAAATGTAATAGAATTGGGTGAATTACTACTCCTAAAATTCTAATTAATATAACTAGTCATTTGTACAATATGTGAGCCCCTTTTATTTCTATGTATTTTAGGGCAAGTTCATCCGTATCCATTTTGGACCATCGGGAAAATTGGCATCTGCTGACATTGACATATGTGAGTAGCCAATCTAGAAGAAAATTGAATAAATTTATGTAGGATGAAGTTATAAATGAGATTACTGAATAAAGAACGAGAGTAAATTTTTTAATTATAATACTGTACATAATAATGTATAAATGTAAAAAAGAATGACAATTTCCAGATGCCTCTGAATATCAGTTGTTGCACTTCTATTCTATTTATGGGCTTTACAGAATAAACTACCCTCTATTTCTACTGTGGAAACAAACTGCTGGATTGAATAGGTAGTTTGCTTTCATAAAACTCTACTTTTGTTCTTCAAGAGTGATCTCCTATAAAATCCAAGGTTCTCTTTCTTTTGACTACAGTTCCATAAAGTAAAGTAGCCTTGTTGCAATTGAATATTTTGCACTTTGTTTTTAGACTTGTTGGAAAAATCAAGAGTGATTTTCCAGCAGCCAGGAGAAAGGAGTTACCACATTTACTACCAAATCCTTTCTGGAAAGAAGCCAGAACTACAAGGTAATCAGCATTAAAATGGTATGCAAAGGAATTTGTTAGCCAGCATGGAAGATACATAGACCAGAACAACTGCAGAGCTATGTTCAGCAGTCAGATAGGCTGCTATATATCAACAATTGCTATTAGTATCAATAAATCTGCATCTACAACAAAGCTATAACTTCACTTTTCTTCTTGTGAGCACACATGGTTCATTCACATTTATATCCATCTTTTGGGTCATTGTTGGCTCAAAGACTTCTAATTGGCTTCGTAGCTAAACAGCAATTTTCAACCCAGAATTTTCCCAATGATGATGCATGCTTACAATATTTCAGAAATTCACTGAAATTCTGCTTGTAATAAATCCATAGAAAGCTGGTGTAACAAATATTTAATCAATAAAATGAATATGTTCAATTATTCATCTCAATGACATAATAATTAAACAATTTTCAGACGACTGTTCAGGTTTATCAGTTCAGCGTAGACAGTACTGTCAAATGTCACTTGAAGATTAGATGTTTATGATGACAGTAGACATTAAATAGACAAGATTCAAAAGTTGCTGATCTTATTTTTGTAGGGAAACTAAATTTAAGTTGAATCCACTGCATGTTCCTACTTCTTTTTTCCTTAATTTTATAGGTAAGATTGAATGAATTCCTATAATATATCCCAAATTATAAATGTTAATCTCTAAATTATTCCATTCCAGATATGCTTTTGGTGTCTTCCAACCCTTACGACTATCACTTCTGTTCACAAGGAGTAACAACTGTGGACAACCTGGATGATGGAGAAGAGCTCATGGGTACAGATGTAAGTATTTTTTCCAGCAATAAAGCAAGGTTATGGAGGTCTTTTTATAAAGTGCTTCAGTGCTATTTACATTACCTAGGTAAAACAGTATAAATACCTTTTATTTTAGTAAAAAGTAAATATTGTGGTTGCTTCATATCAATAAAAATAATTTTGTTTAAATTCTCTTGTATATTTTCATATATCACGGTATATGTTTTAATGGTAGTTAGTCATCCTTAATGGAATAAATTTAAGACTAAAGGCAGATCACCTGAATCAAATCTCTATCAAAAGAGATTTATATTACATATATTTATATTACAAAATGACTGTGGAAAAAATAAGCTTATATGCAGATCATGTAACTGATAATATTCCTTCAGTCTCTGCAGTCATAGGGGAAGAGGAATATGGAATGGTGGAAGAGGAGATTTACAAATACCAGTGTCTTGAATGAGACAGACTGATTACACAATAAGAAATATACTATTGAAATAGGATTGTTCCAGAAAAGTCTTTGTTAAAACTATTTGGCATCAGTCATCAAATTCCCAAGTAATCCAAACAACATTACTGATACAAAATCTAATATAGCCAATATAATACATTTTAAAAGGATGTCTTTTAAATGATAAATAATGTGCATTCAGCAGGTTCTGATCAATTCTGGAGAACCGGTAGTGGAAATTTTGAGTAGTTCAGAGAACTGAACTGTCAAATACCACCTCTGATAGGCCCCGCCCCCATCTATTCTCTGCCTCCCACCTGATCGTGAGTGAATGGGGATTTTTCAGTAACCTTCCTCTAGAGTAGGATGGGAATGGAGATTTTATAGTATCCTTCCCCTGGAGTGCGGTGGGAATGGAGATTTTACAGTATTGTAAAATACTGCCATGTCCACAAAGCCATGCCATGCCTACGAAGCCACGCCCACAGAACCAGTAGTAAAAAAATTTGAATCCCACCACTGATTGTAGTAACCTTAAAGTAGGCTTAAGCACTTCAGATATTTTGCTGGTGTCCTAGTAAATACCCAGTTAATTCATTCTTCATTTTTTTTTACTTCTTAACAGAATGACTTAAAAAAAAACCCATTGTCTTATCTGGTTCCTTTTTATAGCATGCTATGGACATCCTGGGGTTCAACAATGAAGAGAAGTATGGCTGCTATAAAATAGTAGGTTCCATCATGCACTTTGGCAACATGAAATTCAAACAGAAGCAACGGGAGGAACAGGCAGAGGCTGAAGGCACTGAAAGTAAGCATTTGTGCTGCTGCTTACTAGTAGCTAATTCCGGAGTAGTAGCCATGTTAGTCCGCTGAATTACAAGCAACATATATGTGATGTTTAAAGTGCAGGCTTATCGCCAAACATTGATGTATGTTTATTTTATCTATTTCATTTAATACCTTTCAGCAGAATCGGGGTTAGAAAGGATAGAAAATAGCATTCTAGTAAATATGTGCTTTGTACTAGGTATGTTGCCCACAACACACATTTTATCCAAAGACAGATCCCATCTGTCCACATTCTCATTTTGTGAGAATGCCTACAAGTTCGTTCCATAATTCCAGATGAGTGGAAGACCTCTGTATCTCAATCATTTGGAGATCAAAATAATTGCCATCCGAGGCAGAAGAAAAACAAATAAAATAATGTATGATAAAATGGTCTAAAAATTTGGTTATAATATACAAATGGACCAATATGTAACTGAAAGGACTAAAATTTACTTTGTGTCCCAGCCTTAGTGAGGATTTTTATAACATGGTGTATCATTGGTATTCATCACTATAGATTTGTCTGAATGCATAAAGGAGGTTTGAGGTTTGTGACCATGAAGGGCTATTTTAACATGCTTGGACATGTTACTTTTTGCATGAAAAGGAAAAAATGCATTTATGATTTGTGATATTGATGATTGGGGGAAAATTAGATAATAAAAAAGAATGAGCTTTTTTTGTAATTGTAGACTAAGAGAGAATTTTGTAATTCAACTTATATTTGTTACAAAGAAAATCGGAGGCTTCTTTCTATTTCTTTTTATTCTTTTTTTCTGCACTTTTGTTTTTCTCCTTCTTCCTTCCCATCTTTATTGCATTTATTCTTTATAATGGTAGTTTCTATTACTTTTCATGTTTTTGTAAGACCTTCAATAATTTATAAATAAACATAAAATGATTATCATCTGAAAAATAAGGGTCAGCCAGTTTTCCAAAGTGTCATTCCTTCTCCTCCCGTCCACCTTGCTGTGATGTTTCACAGAAAATCACATTGTTAGCAAAATAAACAGTTGAGCACCAAGGTATGGGAGATTCAGTGGGAAGCACTTCACTATTAATTCTGGACCATAAAGACTAATTGTCACTTTCTTTTAAATAGCTAGATGATAATTCTGATTTGAAAAATTTAAATTTTGGAAACTCTTGTTTCTTTTTAATTTCATTATGTTAAAATTTTGGCATTTGCTCTTGTGCTGCAGGTGCTGATAAAGCCTCTTACCTCATGGGGATCAGCTCAGGTGACCTCATCAAAGGGTTGCTTCATCCAAGAGTGAAAGTTGGAAATGAATATGTCACCAAAGGTCAGACCGTAGATCAGGTAAGCATTTGGGAATTGTACAACTTGGCCATGTGACTCCCGTATACTTATATGATCTTTTAGTTATGGCTCTTAAGCAAAACTTTTCTGCAATGGTAAGAATGAAATAAATAATTATCTTGCTAGCTATCTCAAAGCATATGTTTTAAAGATTTGTTCAGCACAGATTTATTTGCAAAGCAGTGACACAGCAAAGTATGTCAGTATGAATTAAAGGCCTGCTCCAAAATGTGAGGCGACTGCGTCCTCTGTAAGGTACAGTGCATGCTTTGGAGTCCCAGGAGTAGCCTTGTTTGTGAAGGCAACGTCTATAGGCAACCTGAAAAATCCTTGATGCCAAGTCTTTCAAATGTTACAGCTATCTGAACCCTTTGGGAGAGATGCTTCACTCATGTTAAAATGCTTTGTGAAGTTTCTCTTGAAATATTTTTCATAGCTCTGTTATAAACAAAACTACCGTATGTATTAGATATGAACTTTAGAGGTAAAACAGTGGTTCTGATGAATTTTTACTATGTTGCAATTACAGGTGGTGTATGCAGTAGGAGCTTTGGCCAAAGCCACTTACGATCGAATGTTCAAGTGGCTAGTTATGCGTATCAACAAAACCTTGGACACCAAACTAGCCAGGCAATTTTTCATTGGAGTGCTGGATATTGCTGGCTTTGAGATCTTTGATGTAGGTTTGAAAACTGGCCAAGGCAAACACCTTCATATGAAAGCAATTTTATACAATTTTGTATTGGAAAAAGCAACAACTAAATATTATTAACAATGAAATATACAGACCAGCATTGTATACTTGATTGCTTTTTTCTTTCTTTTTTCCTGGGAAGCCTATGTCTGGCAAATTGCAAGGTATAAGGTGAAAATCCACATGCACTTGAATTCTACAGCACTTCCGCAGATGGTTTGTGTTGTGTAGCACTGTAATATTTTATGCTGTTGGTTCTGTTCATCAACTGCATCTGTTAATTTCTGGTTGAGCTGTAGTACTTTAAACAGTTTCTCCTTTGTTGTACAAAAGAGAGACTCTGTCTGATCTGGTTTTCTATTGGCAGAGACTCTCCTTTCACTCTGACTCCTGGGATGGAGGATGAGAAAATGTAGCTTCTTGTCAAGAGCCTAATTTTAGAGCTCATTAAAAGACAACATGTGGTGGTGCATGTTGTCTTTTTTTTTAGGCCTCCTACAGCTACTAGTGCAGGTGTTTCAAAACTCAATGCACAGATGCTGGCAGCATGAAATAAAAATGTTAACAGGTAACAAATAACTGATTAAACATTTTGTTTATTTATTTTTTAATTCACTTGAGGCATTGCAGATTCATGGCAGCAGCAATGTCAGTGGCATGTGTGCATTTCAAAACAGACAACATGGTGAACAGTCTAAGCATTGTCTTTTTGTATGTGTCTATTTACAAAAGGGGCAAGGCTTGGATCATTACACTATATTCACCACCATGCCTGATTTTGATCCTGTCCTGTGGATTCTGCCAAATGACAGTGAAACTAATGAAAGGGGATCTTCAGTTTTCTTTGGGGAAATTAGGAATGGAAATCGGAACCATGTGGAAGTGATATTAGAATTGGATCTAGCATTGGCTGATTCATATGACTTTTTAATAGCAATAGCACTTAGATTTATATAGAGTGCTTTTACAGCCCTCTCTAAGCGGTTTTACAGAGTCAGAAGATTGCCACCAACAATCTGGGCCTCATTTTACCCCCCTCAGAAGGATGGAAGACTGAGTCAGCCTTGAGCCTGCTGAGATTTAAACTGCCAAACTGCAGCTAGCAGTCAGCTGAAGTATTCTGCAGTGATGCACTCTAACCACCGTGCCACCTTGGCTCAGTAAAATACTGTAGTACTGATTTTAATATTTAAATATAGTTATATTAACTTTCAGTGAAGAAAATTCAACAAAGGTTCTGACCATAGGTTGGCAAACTACTGATCAATAGTTCATTTAATTAATTACTTTCACGAAGAGCTACTCAAAGCCATGTATAAAGATCAATAGTTCTACAACATCAGAATGTGGTGTAGATAAAACCTAATATCCTGAAAATATTTTTAAAAAGTCACTGAAATGTTGATAGATTTCAGGAGATTTCACTCAAGATGCCAAAATCTTGGGCGATCTCAGACACTGAGATCTCATAAGATGGCATATATCAAGAGGGGCAATCTTTCAACAGCTAGGAAATACTGTGTTGTTATTGGAAAGAGGTCAAGGCTGCAACAATACAAGGAGCTATGTAAAGTATAAGCAATCTTGAAAACATTTTTTAAGAACGTAGGATAGGTTGGTTTCTCTTTTGTTTTTGAATTTGTGAAAACTTCATTTTAGGACATATACTATAGTTTTATTGTCTTAAAACATCAAATTTCAAAAATTGTGCCATAGAATTTGACAGTACAATTGATAAAATTGTGTGCTTTTTACAAAAATATTAAATATTTCTTTGACAATGTTTATAATTACATTTTTTAGTTTTTGCCATTCTGTTTTATATGTATCAAT
Organism: Thamnophis sirtalis; assembly: GCF_051295495.1. Taxonomy (NCBI): domain Eukaryota; kingdom Metazoa; phylum Chordata; class Lepidosauria; order Squamata; family Natricidae; genus Thamnophis; species Thamnophis sirtalis. The sequence goes on from NW_028261387.1 coordinate 64,540,209, forward strand.
GGCTTTCTGATATAGGCAGATGAAACACATCCAAGAAAATCAGCAGAGGGTAGTCAACAGTCTTACTATTATAGTCACTTCCATTAATTTACTCATACAATACTGAACACATTGGTATCTGTTTTCTCATCCATAAATATATGTGTGACTAGAATCATGCCTGAAACTGTATAGTTACAAATCAGAAAGTTACTACTGTACATACAAAAAGGACAAAATGCTTTGATGCTTTTCTGAGGGTGCTAACAATGATTATATCTTAGGTAGGCGGTAGAGTCTCAAGTTCCTTTTGTTTCATTTCTTGCCTGCAGTTTAACAGCTTTGAACAGTTATGCATCAACTTCACCAATGAGAAATTGCAACAATTTTTCAACCATCACATGTTTGTTTTGGAACAAGAAGAATACAAGAAAGAAGGAATTGAATGGGTTTTTATTGACTTTGGCTTGGACTTGCAGGCTTGCATTGATCTGATTGAAAAGGTAAAGTTGAGAGATACAATAGCGAGAGCTTTATGAATGTTGCATTATAAAATAAATCAGCTATGTAAAGAGGTATATGACTATGGCTATTCTCTTACTTCCGAAAATTTTTCTATATGAACAACAGTGAATTTATCTGGCTAAGCTTTTTTAAAATAGGGCAAAAATATTCACTTTTACCGCCATCCCTCTTCCTCACTATCTTTAAAAAAAATTTTTTAACTGTATTCTAACTTAACTTATTCCAATCACTCTACTGAGGATCTCTTCTTTGCTGTTTTGCTGAAAAAGAATTTTCTTTTTCAGTGCTCTTACAGAGCCATTTTAGGCATTTAATTCCCATTGGTGAATTCCTTATTTACATTTTTTAAGTTTTCAAGGTTCTCCTTTATTTCTAGATCTATCTACAAAGAAAAATATAGCATATAATTTTACAATATCTTTTGAATGAGAAAATAAAGAACATTTTATTGGTCCAATAAAACCAAGATGCTTTGCTCAAGAGTACTACATATTCAGACAGGAAAATTGAAACACTTTAAAAGTAGAATTGAGGCAAAGAAATAACAAATAAACAAAAGAAAGCAAATAGAGATACTTAGAGATGAAAAGAATAATTTCAAAATCAATTTCCTACCATATGATAAAATAGTCTTATGAAAGTTAGTTTTAGTGATCCAAATCACCTTAAATATAGATCAGAACTATTGTGATCCTGCCACATGAAGCTGTTTTCAAATGTGTAGAATAGTTCTGCTTGTCAAAATATACACAAATCTGTCCATTGTTCTGAATTTCATACAATCCCTAATTCAGAATAGGCAAAATTAATAATTAATAATGTGTGAATTACTAATTATTTATACTGTGAGCGGTCCACCATTTTGTTGGATTATATATAAGGCCATTTAAGATTGCTACTAAAACATTGATGAATATCCTTTTCTTATAGCCACTTGGTATTCTCTCTATTCTGGAGGAAGAATGTATGTTTCCCAAGGCTTCTGATACGACATTCAAGGCCAAGCTGTATGACAATCACATTGGGAAATCACCCAACTTCCAGAAGCCTCGGCCAGATAAGAGGCGCAAATATGAGGCCCACTTTGAGCTGGTGCATTATGCAGGAGTGGTATGTAATAGTTCCCAACTTCCTACCTTATAAACTTTAAATTAATGTTTACTTTGTTCTGATTCTGTTGTTTTTGGACAATTATCAACAGGTGCCTTATAGTATAAATGGCTGGCTAGATAAGAATAAGGATCCCTTGAATGAGACAGTGGTTGGTGTCTTCCAGAAATCCCAAAATAAGCTGTTAAATAGTTTATATGAAAGCTATGTCAGCTCTTCTACAGGTGAGTTGTTTTGCCATTGCATTTTATATGGCACTGAATATAGTTTATGTGTGAACATAGGAACAGCTGTGCTATATTAATGAAAGGTCTAGTTGATCAAATTTTCAATTTCTATTATATCTAAATTTTGATTTGATAGGCTCCTAAAAGACCACAAACATAACTGAAAACACTGTTGCAGATAAGCAGTAGAGGTCCCTTATATAGTATTCAAAATCTTTGATTGATATGACAGGTAGAATTTAATAAATAAAATATACAAACAGGTCGATTTTGTGGAATTTGATCAACTGAAGTGATCAAGAAAGACAAGGTATATATACCATCTCACTGCTCAGATTAGGGTGCAAAAGACGTAATACAATAATTTTTATCATAAAATATTTCAAAGGCAATAGCTTAAATAATTGTAAATCAATAAGATATAGTTGGTAATCTCTCTTCAAAATAATATAACTAGACATTGGGACTATAAGCAGAAAGAGAATTGTGCATAACTTAAATGGTTCAGAAGTACGGGTTAAGTCAAGGCTGCTGAATTTTTGTCTAGCCTTAAAACATGTAGTCCATCTGCCCATCAGTCTTTTTTTTTATTATTATTATCGCAAGAGGAATAAGCATTGCATACCTCAGTTTAAACAATGTACATCTTAAGTAGGTTCTGGCAGCATATCATTTGGGGATATTATATTTTGGGTTTAAGTGAATCAAGAGTTTGAGAGTAAGTTGTAGAAGCAAAGATTTGAGGAAAGCTGTTCCTTTACTCACCAGAATTGCCAAGAGGCATATAGGCATGAGGCTATATTTAAGGGTGCTCATGCTAAAGTTATAGATTATCCTATACATCAGGGGTGTCAAACTCGATTTCATTGAGAGCTGCATCAGGCTTGTGTTTCACCTTGGGAGGGGGCATGGCCAGGGTGGGCATGGCCAACTTGACGTCACTCATGTTGATCAAATGCCACTTTTGGCCCATGGGCCTTGAGTTTGATACTCCTGCTATAGATCATTTTAAATATTTCATTATATAATTATGAAAAATTGATTCATCCCTTTAGGTCTTCATTTTATTTGTATTCTAATATACCTAGCAGATTTGAAAACAGTATTTATTCTTGGCAGTCTCTTATAAAGAATCCAGCTAGGCTGAATTACTAATTTGACTTAAAATATTAATTGTTTAGAAACTCAGGCACTAGAGTTAGTCTCCCAGTTGTTAAAAACTAAATGAGTACCCAAACTAAATTAATCCCACTAAAGTAATATACTGAAATTTTATTTGATAGATGAGCCCCACAAGGCAGGTGTCAAAGAAAAGCGTAAGAAGGCAGCTTCATTCCAAACTGTGTCTTCCATGCACAAGGTAAGTGATACTTTGGAACAAAAATCACTGGTTAAACTCTACAGAATTGTACTTGATTCAGTTAATAGGTATGTTGGACAGTTCCTCCAGGTAACATTCTAAAAGCCACCAATTATAAATTTGAATCCCAGGCAGACACTTTAAAGCTTGGTTCTTCTCCCCAAATGGTCCAGTATTCTCCTTTCTTAGCAAAAAGGATAAGAGGGAATTCACATCAGTGATTGTCCCTGTGTTATCAATTCTTGGCGAATATCTTCATTTCACATTCAAATTGAATTGGAAGAATACTTGAAAGAAAATGAATTCCCTCTATGATAGGGAAATGCTTATTTCTGCTCCGATGGTGTCTTTGTTCTACATGGTTCCTGGCTGTTTTTCCGTTGCTGAGGGAGAGGCAGTTAAGACTTGCAGTGATGTTTAGATAATTTATTACATAAACATCACTTTAAGTCTGTGCTATTTCTTTCCTCACTATTGCCTGCAGGAAGGAAAACCTTTGGGAAGAAGGAAACAAATGTGGATTTTACAGTGCTTGGAGCAACTACCCCCCCCTCGACTTTTCTGCCTTGGGGGAGAATAATTAGCTAGACCTAATTCTAATTGAACCAATGAATTGCATTCATTTCTGTGAAGTCCATTTGATTGAGAGCCACGGTTTCAGAACTTAGAAGAGAAAGTTCTTCACATACTGGGGTTTAAAGCATGAGTACTAAAACAATACAACCATGCTGATAACACATTATTGATCTTTACTATCCAACTCCAAGGATTCAACTGATATTCTTGAATGTAGTCTATACTCAATAGGAACTGGATAAGAGAGAATGAGATAAATTTAAGTGGGAAACTCAGACTGAGATTCAGCTGGTTTGGGGTGAAATGAGCATTCCATTCAATCATGTCCAATTCTCAGAAACTGCCTGGACAAGTCCCTGCAGTTTTTTTAAAAACAAGATTTTTCAAAAGTGTTTTGCCTCTTCCCTGGGACTGAGAGAAAGTAACTAAGCCAAGGTCACCTTGCTGGCTTTGTGCCTAAGGCAGGAGTAGAACTCATACTCCCCTTGTGTTTCTGCTGTAGCCTTCACTACTACAGCAATCTGACTCTCAGCTCCACATTATAGGAATGGTTTTGGCTTTTATATCTTCAACTGTCCCTGGATTTGTGGGTGGTAACCAAATAAAAAAGAAAACAGTTGGCACAGTTACATCTAATGCATTAACAGCAGTGGTGGGTTGCAGGCGGTATGCCCTGGTACAGGCGTACTGGTGCCTGCCCGGAGCACTGGGTACTGTTCCGGTATGGTGCTCCAGAGGGTTCACCCGCCCACCCACCGTTGTTACCTGTATTTGAGCTCTTTGGCGCTTATGCGCACAGAGCACACAACACCTGCGTGATGCTCCGCCGAGCAGCTGGAGCATTGCGGAGGCATCGCAAGAGGTAAGGATGCATGTGCGTGTGTGCGCATGTACTGCACTCATGCTGCACATGTTCATGTGGTGGACGCCGGGCCCCATTGCAACTGTACCGGTTGCAACGGGATCCGGAACCCATCACTGATTAACAGCAACTTTTTCTGAGCACTCAGATTTGGCCATAGTCACCCATATTTTTGTACCTATTATGTTAACTAATCCAATATGACGTATATGTGACTAAGTATCTGGAAACACCAGTTGGTGCAGAATATAAAACTGTGCAAAGTACATGGATCACACGATGCCTTGTACTATACTGATGAATCTGTAGAAGTTCTTTATTACTTTGAGAAATTGGTTTTAATTTTAAAGTCTCAAACATCTTAAGGCCTATCTATGTGAAAGATCTCATATCTCACTGTAAGCCTGCACAGATGCCCCAGCTTCAAAAGCTCATTAATTTGTGATGTGAAAAAGGGCTTTCTCCTGCATTGCTTCCAGCTATTGGGTGCTCATTCTTGGAATCTGTACTTGGCCCCCACTTTTTTTCCCCATGTAGACAAGCTCTTAAGATATATTTCTTGCTCTGGTTTTTTAAATCACTTATCCTCCAGGTGATTGGTTTTACTTTAAGTTTATGTTACATTTTTTAAATAAAGTTTGCTTGCATTTTAATGTATGTGTGTGTGTGTGTGTGTGTGTGTACTTTCTAAGCATCTCTCTTTTACAAAATGAATAGCATGATATGTTTGTGTATGTGTGTATATATGTCATGTTACTCATCTTGTAAAAGAGAGATGCTTAGAAATTACAGCTACCATATGTTATCTGGAACTAATTACAGGAAAATAAACGTTTCTAGTTTAGATAGCCAAATAGGGGTAAGTTTGCTGTGGAAGACATGATTTTCTGAGCATTTATGTAGCTCTGTGAGTTTAGCAGGAGCATTGCATAATAAAATTTTCATCTGGTTGAATCTTCAGTGCCAACTTTGACATACATAAAGTGAGTGGGATAAGTAAGTTATTTTCCAAGACATCTGTAGATAACATAAGTAATAATCCAGATGTGATTGTAATAATCATGCTATATCTATGTGCCTTTTTGTGTGTATGTCCATCCTGGAGACAATACAAACAAAAAAGAAGCCAAATTCTTCCCATAATTACCAATGATCTTTATGTCTATCAATGTCCACGGAAAACTGTGATGAAGCTAAAATGACAATATAGGCAGGATGATGTCATAATGCAAATGCTGACTTTACGTGTCCCAACATCTAGCACAAGTACAGGTAGTCCTCAACTTACGACCCTAATTAAACCCAAACTTTATCTGAAATTTCAAAAATAGGAAGAGAAAGAGAGAGAGGGGGAGAAGAAGAAGAAGAAGAAGAAGCATCTAAGACAATGTATAGGTTACAAACAACATTAACATGCCATTCTATCTGGATGTGATTTCCAGAAGGAAGAACCTTTTTTGTCCTTTTTTCCTGGCCAAACACCTGGCTTATTTCTAACAGAGGACACAGAGAGAAAGGGCTCAGTGAAGATTATAATATTGGGCCAACTTTGCATTGAGGAAAATATGGCTGGTTCATGGCCGAAGTAATACATATTAAAATTTGACTTAGAAATGGAATGAGAGCAAATGAAGCTATTTAACTTTCTATGTCTGCCTTACAGGAAAACCTGAACAAACTGATGACCAATTTGCGTGCTACCCAGCCCCATTTTGTCCGCTGCATTATCCCTAATGAAACAAAGACTCCAGGTACAGAATGTCAAAAAGATTACATAGCATAGATGTGATGAAATGCCTGGGGAAAGGTCCATATATAAGACACTGTAATTTTTTTAGCACTGACTTCTTTGTTGTACATAACACAAAAAGGGGCATTAAGTTTTTAAAAAAATATTGAGTGAGGCTGACATCTTGACCATTTTAAACACCAGTATTTAGATAACTGTGCTTTCAGTCAGGGTGAAAAGATATTAATTTCTTTTCTCACGTTTTAAATCTTCCATTTCCTTGTTTTTGGTAACTATGACTGTTTAATTGGACAGTATTTCATGTATTTTTCCTCCATTTTATGACCTTATTCAGGATTAAGCTTTTTTAGTTTGGAGAAGAGGTTGTTATTGCTGAAGATACCTTCTCTTTTTCCCCCCCCCTGTGCAGGAGCCATGGACCCTTTCCTGGTGATGCATCAGCTGCGGTGTAATGGTGTCCTTGAAGGCATTCGCATCTGTAGGAAAGGGTTTCCAAATAGGATCCTCTATGCTGACTTCAAGCAGCGGTAACCAGCCCATCTTCTTTCCTTTGTAAAGATACTAGCATTTCTCTCCTGCTAGGAACATTAAGTAGGTGGTAAAGTTGTGGAATCTAGCCATTGGAAGAAAGCTTGGATTTCGGAAAGTATCCTACTATTTATTTATTTATAAAATGTATTGGCTTCTCATCTTACTGTAGGGCAACTCTGGGTGACTTGCAGTTACATATTCAGTTAAAATATAAAAAGTTTAAATCAGACATTAAAATCAAGGACACATAGAGAAGGCGGGAACAGAGTTGGGGGGAGGTGGGATTTGTTATGACTCAACCAACCACCTCCATTGCGCTGTTCTCCCTCTCGGCCCTAAGCCAACTGGCAGAGCCACGTCTTTAGGCCTTTACAAAAAGATAGGGGGGTTGGGACCAATCTCACATCGGGGGCCAAGAACCGGGGCAAACCGGCAGAAACACACACCTGATTTAATATATTATTTAATTCTTCATTCCAATAAAATCATGGTTTTCCAGATCTTTCTTTACAAGTCATTTTAGAATCTAAGCAGCTTACATGAAGAAATACTCATGATTCTAAATGTTGATTCCTTCAACTGTTAATCTTACCTCCTAGTTATCGTATCTTGAACCCAGCTGCAATACCCGAGGACAAATTTGTAGATAGCAGGAAGGCCACAGAAAAACTGCTGTTTTCCTTGGACATTGACCACACCCAATATAAGTTTGGACATACCAAGGTATTTGCTGTGCAAGTAACATTTATGAATGAATGAGTTGATTTTATTATGATGGAAAAATGCTGAGCATGAACACAATATCTATGTCTAAACTAAGATTCATATTCTTCCTTTTATATACTACAGTTTTCTTTCTTGAGTGTTAGCTTCATACACTTTATATTCAGTATCTACTATAAAGAAGAAAGCTGAAATGAAAATATACTGTATAAGTAAAACATAAATTAAAACACTTCATAAAGAAATAAAATATAATATAAAATTTAGAGATATTTTGTTTCTGAATACGACTATTTTAGAATCTCAAAGTAGCTTATGGCGAATTAAGCCTAGTATATCTTCTAACTATGATTCATTAATTACTCAAAATTAATTGCAAACAATTAGCACAAGAATTGTTCAGAATTGTTGAAATATATTATTCAAAAACATGAAATCAATTTCATCCTTAGTATATAATAAATCTTTCAGGTATTTTTCAAAGCTGGTTTGCTGGGTCTATTGGAAGAGATGCGAGATGAACGGCTGGCTAAGATTATAACCCTTCTGCAGGCGAGGATGCGTGGGCGCCTCATGCGAATTGAATACAAGTTAATCATCACCAGAAGGTATAACAACAAAATTACCTCTGCAGATATGTTTGCTTCATGTTATCCTTTGGGATATTATGAATTTTATTGATTAGTGAGACAACTCTGTGAGTGAGGTACCTTTCTCTTTACTGTACCTGTACATTTCAATAACAATATTTTGCTTTTCAGTAGAAGTAACATTAAAGATCTTTTTTTTTAATTTGGCATATAATTTACAGCACAGTATTTTCAATTTTCTTCTCTCTCTATTTTCCTCTCAGAATCTTCAGTTTCTTCATAAGTTTAGACAGAGGCATATATGAACTTCCTCTGATCCCATAGCTTTCCATTTTCAATATGTTTTGTTAATTCCTCACAGAGAGGCACTCTACACCATCCAGTGGAACATCCGTGCTTTTAATGCTGTGAAAAACTGGTCTTGGATGAAACTCTTCTTTAAGATCAAGCCTCTCCTCAAGTCAGCTCAGACTGAGAAGGACCTGGCTGTCCTCAAAGAGGAATTGCAGAAACTGAAGGAAGCTCTGGAGAAGTCAGAAGCTAAACGGAAGGAACTGGAAGAGAAACAAGTTGGCATAATCCAGGAAAAGAATGACTTGTCTCTACAACTTCAAGCAGTGAGTAACTTATGTAGTTAAGCATTCCAAATGCGCTTAGGCATTGAATGCATGTTCTGTGTCAAAGCCCGTATCGAATATGACAGTAAACATTTACAGACAGATATTTCTTTACATACTTAATAGATGTTCTAAAGCAGTGGTCCCCAACCCCCGGTCCACGGACCGGTGCCGGGCCGTGGAGTACCTGGCACCGGGCCGCGCAGCGGCCAGGGGCCATGATCGCTGCAGCGGCCGGGGGGCCATGATTGCTGCAGCGGCCGGGGGGCCATGATCGCTGCAGCGGCCGGGGGACATGATCGCTGCAGCGGCCGGGGGACATGATCGCTGCAGCACAAAGGCTCCTGGGCCGTGCGCAAAAGCTCCTGGGCCGTGCGCAAAGGCTCCAGGGAAGAGAGCCCCGCGCAGGTACGCACGTGTGGCCCAAAGCTGACGTGTACCTGCGACCCTGCAGACGTCTCCCCAGTCTCCCTGCGGCTCTACAGAAAACGCCTCGCTCAGAAGACGTCTCCCCGGTGTTCCTGCGCCTTTAATCAAAACAATCTGATATATAAACAATCAATGTGTCGTCGCGAACAACGCCCCCCCACCCCTGCGCGCGCTCAGCGGGCCACGGTAAAATTATCAAAGGCTGACTGGTCCGCGGTGATAAAAAGGTTGGGGACCACTGTTCTAAAGCATGGGTGTCAAACTCACGGCATCACATTGCTGTGACATGATGTATTGTGATGTTTTTTCCCTTCATGGATCTGGGGTGGGCATAGCCTGTATGTGACACATCCGGCCCATGGGCCACTAGTTTGACACCTCTGTTCTAAAACTATAAGACCACTTCATATTCAGTGGTAAAACTAGGAGTATATGTCTACAAGAGCCAAGGTGGCGCAGTGGTTAAATGCAGCACTGCAGGCTACTGCTAGATCAGCAGGTCAGCGGTTCAAATCTCACCGGCTCAGGGTTGACTCAGCCTTCCATCCTTCCGAGGTGGGTAAAATGAGGACCCAGATTGTTGGGGGCAATATGCTGACTCTCTGTAAACCGCTTAGAGAGGCCTGAAAGGCCTATGAAGCGGTATATAAGTCTACTGCTATTGCTATTGCTATTGCTACAAACATTTCTAACTCTGTACCTATGATTAAACTTTTACAAATGTGTGGGCCAGATTTTTGTTCCAGGGGAAAGATGAAGGCACTCAATTGAAGTGAGAGTCACTTTTTAAATGTCCATAAATGACAACAACCTATAATAATCGTAGCTTTTAACATTCATTTTCATACACCTATGTACAGTTTTGAGATTAGAGTGGTAAAATGCTGCTTTGGATGTTCTTCACAGGAGCAAGATAATTTGGCTGATGCAGAGGACAGGTGTGATCTCTTGATTAAGACCAAAATTCAGCTAGAAGCCAAAGCCAAAGAACTGGTGGAGCGTCTGGAGGATGAAGAGGAAATGAATGCTGAGCTGACTGCTAAAAAACGAAAACTGGAGGATGAGTGTACTGAACTGAAGAAAGACATTGATGACCTGGAGATCACCCTGGCCAAAGTGGAGAAGGAGAAGCATGCCACAGAAAACAAGGTGAGCAAAACTGGAAAAAATAACAATAAAGCATAAACAGTCTTGATTGCTCACATGCTGCATAAAAATGTATACTCAACCGTAGCAGTTGAAATTATTTACTGCATCTAACTATAGAGATTAATTTACAGCTCAGGTAAATCCCTGAAGAGAACTATTTTAGTTCTTCATAGGATTCTGAAGCATATTACTAGCAGGAGAAAGTTCTGTTTTCTTCAATCTCAAATAGCAGAAATAATGCATTTTGGATGTAGATTATTGGGAAGGTTGAGTCATAATTACAAACATTCTCTCTTGATTCATAAAAACCACCATCGAACAAAATCTGGAACTAATATGGTTAGCTTTACACTTTCGTTTAGATTTTCATTCTGCCATGTTATGAATATATCCCTCTAAGCTATCCAATCATATCCTAGGTGAAAAACCTCATTGAAGAAATGGCTGCTTTGGATGAGGTCATTGCTAAGTTAACCAAGGAGAAAAAGGCACTACAGGAGGCCCACCAACAAGCTTTGGATGACCTTCAAGCTGAGGAGGACAAAGTCAATACTCTAACCAAGGCTAAAGTCAAGCTGGAACAGCAAGTGGATGATGTGAGTACACACGTGACAATGAACGGTGGTCACAATGGAAGAACACATGTCTAATCTTATTATGTTGTATGTCATGGGTGGACAATCTGTAGTATTATAACTAGATGCAACTCCATATCTTTTTTTAAGGAACCCCTGGAGCATTTTTCATACCTATGTCCATTTTTCAATGATGTGCCATTTTTTTCTACTATTTTATGGTTTTTGTGCTTTCTAGCTGGAGAGTGCTTTAGAGCAAGAAAAGAAGATAAGGATGGACCTGGAAAGAGCAAAGCGCAAGCTAGAAGGCGATTTAAAACTATCACAAGAATCTGTGATGGATCTGGAGAATGATAAGCAGCAACTTGAGGAGAAACTCAAAAAGTAAGCATGTTTCACAAAATGGTAAATAGACATTTAGGGAACCAAATCACATTATGGGTACTCTGCAATCTGTTTTATTTTGATTGATTTATTTGTATCCCATAGCGGCAAATGTATCCAACACACCTTCCACTTTCTATTTTTCCCACAACAATTCTGTGAGGAGGGTTGGGTTGAAAGTGAGTGACCCAAAGTCAACAGCTGGCTTTCATGGCTAAGCCAAGACTTGAACTCACAGCCTCCCGCTTTCTAGCCTGGTGCCTTAATCACTAAACCAGACTGTCTCTCTAAATAATGTTCTTTACATAATATTCTCTTTATTTTTACTTTACCATTTAGTTTAATGCTTTCTTTACTTTACTCTAATGGCAGAAGATATTATGAATCAAGTGCTGCTATCTAATGTGAATGTTTTAATCACTCTTATTCCACCTTAGAACTCTGAAGCAATTCTAACAGACTAGAAAGAATTATTTTTCTACTGCATTGCCTAAAGCCATCTTGAGAAGATAGCTCTTGTATATGAGGCATTGTTCAAATGCAGTTCATAACGATTCATATGATTTGGAAAACAAACAGCTGCAAAGATGCCTGCTTCATCGTTACTTGGTAGAAAGATCATTAGCAGGAACTGGAATACATCTCCATCCTTAGATATTTCAGGAAATGTGTTTATTTAGCAATAGCAATAGCAGTAGACTTATATACCGCTTCATAGGGCTTTCAGCCCTCTCTAAGCGGTTTACAGAGAGTCAGCAGGACCCCCAACAATCTGGGTCCTCATTTTACCCACCTCGGAAGGATGGAAGGCTGAGTCAACCCTGAGCCGGTGAGATTTGAACCGCTGAACTGCTGATCTAGCAGTAGCCTGCAGTGCTGCATTTAACCACTGCGCCACCTTGGCTCTGTTCAGAACTGAACTGTGTTCAGTTTGGTATAAGTAATAATTTAGTTGTTAACAAAAGGCACTGAAAAGTTTGCTTGCAGGAGAAATGTTCAATTTGGGGCGATAGCCAAAAGATAATTTTATGCACTACTGATTTTAGAGAAACATAAATGCTTATTGTTAATTAAGGCTTGCCTCTCTTGCTTTTAGTGATTTTCCCATTTCCCATTAAAAGTTTCATTCAGACAGGTTGGAAGAATAGAGAAAAGATAAGATGAAAGGTTTTGTAGTGCAGCTATTTAGCATGCTTATTTTGCCTTTATTTGTTTGTTTGTTTGTTTATGTCTATATGTAGTTCAGGGTTGAACTGTGGAGTCCTTGTTGCTTTCTGAGCTTGTTGTTTGCAATAAAGCAATACAAACATCACAAATCATCACATTAGTTAAAGAATCAAGCATCATGAGTATAAGATGCATACGTTACATTTATTTATTTTTTTCATAGGAAAGACTTTGAAATGAACCAGTTAAATTCAAGAATTGAAGATGAACAGCTTCTTGGAATTCAGCTGCAGAAAAAAATTAAAGAACTCCAGGTATGTGTGTGTGTGTTTGTTTGTTTGTTTAAATGGAGGCCGCAGATGGACCATCTTAGTTGGGTTACTTCATGGCTTGTCCATAGTGCCATCATTTCTATTCCTAGTCCCTCAAAAGCAGTCTGAAAATAGGGTTTTTTTTTCTTTTGCTGATGTTTCAACACTGAAAACAATGAGAAAGGACTGTTTATCTTCCTCAATCAGCTGTTGGCCCTAAAGGGGGAAACAATCCCTCAACCCTACTCCATACAAAAGAGAAATGAAATAAATGATGAGAACCTTCCTCTGTCCCTATTTAATGATTTTATGTTAAATCCATTTGTCTGATTATATACAAATCATCTGATCAATTATTATAAGAGGAGCTGCAAAACCCTGAAGCCACGTTTTCCGGTGAAAGACTTACTGTGACTGAAAAGTCCTGGGTGCTAGTGCAGCTAATGATTTCACCTACTTTGGTAATAAACATCTGCAAGAAAACAACAAGCTCAGAGAGCACCAAGAACTCTCTGACTCTCTTTCAACCTGGAACTAGCACTGATGAACTTCTAAATTTGGAGTCATGAAGAAGGGAAATAAAATTTAAATTTGCTCTAGATTTGAGACATGCAGTTGGTAATCAGACTCTATATAACAATAGCACTTAGACATCTACCACTTTACAGTCCTTTACAGCCCTCTCTAAGCGGTTTACAAAGTCAGCATATTGCCCCCAACAATCGGTCCTCATTTTACCCACCTCGGAAGGATGGAAGGCTGAGTCAACCTTGAGCCTGGTGAGATTCAAACCGCCAAATTGCAGTCAGCTGGCAGTCAGCAGAAGTAGCCTGCAGTACTACACTCTAACCACTGCAGGTTAGAGTGCAGTACTTCAGCAACCTTTCATGGTGCAAATGAAAGAAAAGTTGAAGTATTCCCACTTCTCCAGCATATTATTTATCACAAAAGTCAAAATGGGTAAACATTCCATGTAGCTAACGAGGATTTTTAAGTAGCCTGCTGCAGTATACTCTAAATATTCTGGGCATCTAGGGTTAAGTGATCATATTGTTGAATATGGTAATAGAGAGGGAAACCTTGGGGATAGGTTTCCCTCTGGTCCACCTGTCAGATGGGAAGTCTGTAGTTTAAAGGGATTGGTTCTCACAACCGATGGGAACATTCAAGGGATCTCAGTGGCTGAGCTGTCAGACAGCTCCCTTTAAAGAGGGAGCTGCCGGACAGCTCCGACACTTGTATATATTAATCTACCACTCGTCCCACACTTAACACATATGTAGGTGAAAGTCCCAGTAGAAAAGGTATAAGCAACACTGGCAGAAACAGGACAGATTTTTCTGGTAGTTCCTGTCATTTGTTATCTCCTGACAGGCTCGAATTGAGGAGCTGGAAGAGGAGCTTGAAGCAGAACGAGCTGCCAGAGCCAAAGTGGAGAAGCAAAGAGCTGAAGTAGCTCATGAGCTGGAAGAGCTGAGTGAGCGGCTTGAAGAGGCGGGTGGTGCCACAGCCTGCCAAATAGAGCTGAACAAGAAACGTGAAGCAGAGTTCTTGAAGTTACGCAGGGACCTGGAAGAAGCCACCTTGCAGCATGAGTCAACTGCTGCCACCCTGCGCAAGAAGCATGCTGACTCAGTGGCTGAACTGGGGGAGCAGATTGACAACTTGCAGCGTGTCAAGCAAAAGCTAGAAAAGGAGAAGAGCGAATTGAAGATGGAAGTGGATGATCTAGCTTCCAACATTGACTACCTCACAAAGAACAAGGTGAATGGTTGAGTCATGTGGAATTCTATTAAAACTTATTGTTTGTGTATTAATGGATGGCAGGGGAGAGTTATTGTGGGGTAAATGTCTCGTATAAGAGCTATCAGTATGATGAAGGGTTTATTCCTCCCACAGTTGCTATTTTGGGCTTCGTGTCAACCCTTTGATCTATGCTAGTTTGTTTTTTCTGTTTAGACCAGTCTTTCTCAAACTTGGCAACTTTAAAACATATCTTTGATGCAAAAGACAATGTATTGAGAAAATTTGTCTTCTCCTCTTATCAAGTTTCTAGATTCAATGACTGTAAAAAAAACACACCAACCCAGCAGACCTGGTTAAAAAAAGTGTCATAATAGTTAAATAATCCCAGAGTACAGACTGAAAACAGATTTTGGCTCAACATAATTTTAGCCCACCTTACTTACGGGTAACATAAAACAGAATAAATGTTACAAAGCTAGAAATAAATCAGTTTTTGTTTTTTTAAAAAACATCAATTGACATTAATTATAGAAATTACAAAACTTAATTTTTCCTAATAAAGAATTGATATGATAAAAAATATGACAGTCTTCCCTCAATTTGGAAGTACAGATCAGGTGAATCTAATGCAGAAATCAGGTACTATATTTCAATAACTGTTTTCCCACTTTCGGTATGACTTAGCGTCACTGCATTCCTGTAGTTTTTTTTACCGATCAGGACTCTGAATGACTGATGGAAAAAAATAGTAGCTAACTCTTCTTAGAATGACTCATAGATCCCAGTTTTGTATTCAATTGGGAAGCTAAGAAACCTACCATATGAATATCATACCAAAGGTTGAACCATGGAGTAGAATTCTTAATCTAGACCTGACCTGTTCCTTGATTATTTAATTCTTAGACAATTCCAGGATGTATCCAAATTTTTTCTTCCTGTTACAGGCAAATGCTGAGAAACTCTGCCGGACGTATGAGGATCAGCTAAGTGAAGCCAAATCAAAAGTGGATGAACTCCAGCGTCAGTTGGCTGAAGTGAGCACCCAGCGTGGCAGACTGCAGACTGAAAGTGGTATGTTATAGAAACACTTTATAGACCCTGGGAAAAGACTAAGATGTCAAATATATCAAAACAGTTTTTACTTTTGAATAGCAGCTGTAATGGGTCTCCCTAAGATTAAATCAATCTAGTAATATAGCATTGATTATTGATGTTAATACTTGATATACCTTATGGCATATGAAGAACTAAAACTGCTGCACAACTTTGAAGAAATGTGATTTGGTACAAAAAACAGACAAGCAAAACAGGGAATTTGTGCAATTCCAGAAGTGGGTAGAAGAGGGAATTTCAACCACTGTGATCTGTCATGGGAATGCTACCTTTTGAAATTATCAGAGGTATACAAATGTTGTTTTCTCCTGAATCTGTGATTAGCAGAAATTGTAGAGAAATCTTTGTGTATTGGATTTGAGCATAATGTGTGATTTCTTAGCCATAGAACGGCTCACTGATGAAGGTTTTTAGGGGAGAAAATTGTATAAAATACAACTGCCGGCCATCTTGGCCAGCCTGATTAATAATCAGAACTACTGTATTTCATTAACTTCTGGGAGGGCATATACATTGCTCACATTGTATTGCTGTAATTGTTTCATTAACATTTCTTAAGCATTAGTTAAGAAAAGATGAATTTTTAACTGATCTGACAGCATACTCATAAAGCCCAGGATGATAACAGCAAACATGGCAGAGTAACTAAGAACCATGTACAATATAAGAACAGCTTTGATTCATTATCAACTATTTTCACTTTCTTGAAAAGATACTGTTTTCGATTTTTCTGTTGAACTCACAGAATATCCATTGGAATTCAGGACCAATCCTGAAATTTACTGTGTCTAGTTTTGATACTAAAGCAATTGAAAACTATGAGTACTATGATGAACAAATTTGACCGTGATATGTATATATATATATTTTACAAAATCAGGTGAACTTAGTCGGCTCCTCGAAGAGAAAGAATCTTTTATAAACCAGCTGAGTCGGAGCAAAACATCATTTACCCAAACCATTGAGGAACTCAAAAGGCAGCTAGAAGAAGAGACCAAGGTGATTATTTAAACATATAGAGATTAGATCTGTGGTTATGAGCAGCTGATTTTACTGGATTCAGACTGATGTTGTTAAAAACCAGGCCAAATCTCAGAGTATATGAATTAAGCAACAAAATGAAGGGTTTTTGTCAAGATATAGTATATTTTTACTCCATTACTAAAGCTGTACACTACTTTGAAATGTAAGAGTGGGGATTTCTGAACATTGCAAAACTTGAGGAACATTTGCAATCTTGCCTTGTCATTTAATTGTTTGCATAGATTCTGCACTATAGATTCTGATTGCTTACCACATATGCACTTATTTTTCTCCTTTGCTGATATCATTCAAATGATGTTAGTGAGTAAACAAGAATCAGCAATTCTTGATGAAACAAAATGGCTCTATAAACATTGGGTAGATGCCTTCTCATCTCAAAGCCAAGATAAGAATAGCCAAATTTTCATTGATCTGAAAATGTGGAAGGAAAAAAAACCCAAGAGTTAAAAAAATATAGTGTTTTTTTTAATTATATGCTTCCCAAAGTCATGTTTTGGGAGATGGGTGACTATATAAATGCGAAACAAATATGTGAATAGCTAGTCTTTGATTTCTGTGTTCAGCAGAAACCAGATCTGTGTACTATACACGTCCATATTTTTCTCATAAACCATGGCTATCCTAACAAATAATTACCTTCATAGAGTCATTATGGGAGTGGGCAGCATATACATCTGATAAATAGGCAGCAGCAAGCCAGACCTCAATGCTTGTCAAAATGCATCTATGGGAACATATCAAATCCCAATTTATTTGACATGGAGAGAGTTGGAAGTATTAACTGCTTGATAAAGAATTGATTTTATTTTAATCCCAACAATTTTCAACTTTTCAGTCCAAGAATGCTTTGGCTCATGCTTTGCAAGCATCCCGCCATGACTGTGACCTTCTGCGGGAGCAGTATGAAGAGGAGGTGGAAGCCAAAGGGGAGCTCCAGCGCTCTTTGTCCAAGGCCAATGCTGAAGTGGCCCAGTGGAGGACCAAATATGAAACAGATGCCATCCAGAGAACAGAGGAATTAGAGGAAGCCAAGTGAGTTCCTGTAATAGTCATTCACACTAAGTATATTCTGAGAATCTATGATACAGGGAAGCACTTTGGTATCACAGCAATGCCTATTAACATTTTTGCAATTAAAGCAGGGGGAAAGTCCATATTAGGACTTGTTGAAGGACACCATGCGATGGAAGTAACTTTAACTTTAACTTTAATAAGATTTGCATGCCGCCCACTCCCTTGGGACTCTGGGCGGCTCACAACAAAAATAAAAACATATAAAATTTTAAGAATACAATTATTAAAATTCATATATCATCCATTCAATCAAGTGGGGCTGGATATTAATCAACAGCCCCAGGCCTGCTGGAACAGCCAGGTCTTGGTTGCTTTACGGAAGGCCGGGAGAGTGGTAAGGGTCCAGATCTCTGCGGGTAGCTCGTTCCACAAGGCTGGTGCAGCTACAGAGAAGGCCCTCCCTTGGGGAGCCGCCAGTAGTAGGGTTTCTGAAGTATGGTCTCCAGTGTGTGCTCCAATAACTTCCCTATCTAATCAGCATGATTGGCAAATTTCAGGAAGAAGCTGGCCACCCGTCTACAAGAGGCAGAGGAGGCTGTGGAAGCAGCCCATGCCAAATGTTCCTCTCTGGAGAAAACCAAGCATCGTCTTCAGACTGAAATAGAGGATCTGTCCATTGACCTGGAGAGAGCTAACTCAGCTGCTGCTGCTTTGGACAAGAAACAACGTGGTTTTGACAGGATAATTGCTGAGTGGAAACAGAAATATGAGGAAACGCAAGCAGAGCTGGAGTCTTCTCAGAAAGAGTCCCGTAGCCTGAGCACAGAACTCTTCAAGCTCAAGAATGCCTATGAAGAGTCCCTGGAGAATCTAGAGACTCTCAAGCGTGAGAACAAGAATCTGCAAGGTATCGACAAGGCTGTATCACTTCTAAATGGCACAGTATAACTTTTTAAAAAATTATCCTGAAGGCAGAAGCAGAAATATAGAACAAGAAGATAGAAACAGTAGAAGAAATAAACCAGCTTTCTAAAATATATTTATTTGTAATATAAGCCAGTATGTTTATCCATACCTAATTCAGCATGGCTCAGTTATACATTCAATTCTAGGTTGTTTATTACTTGACTGTATGAATTGGCTTCTATAAAAGAAGGAAGAGAAAAGTTTCAAACAAAGATGTTTTTTTGAGGTGATTTTGGGGCTGATTTATTTTCTGAAAAATAGTGGAAAAACGTCCTTCGAAAGTTTGTAACCATATATCTGTGGTATTATTTCAAGGGGAACGCTGCAAAGATGGGATTGGGAGAGGTTACAGGTGGGTTGTCCATTAAATAGATAAATAAATAGATCAATAATCTATTTATCCCAACCAGTTAATCAAAAAATGAGTAGAAAATTGATGGGCCAGTATTTTTAAATTTTTGTAAGTCTGATATCAATATTGTAGCTCCATAACACGTTGGATAATGTTAGATTGATGTTCTGTTCCCAGATAACTATGTCCCCTTGGAAGAGTTGCCATCTCTAGATGGGTATAATTCATAGGACTTTAAATAAAAGGAGAAATGCTTTGTGCTCCTTGGAGCAAGTTGTGTGTGCATGAAAATCTTACATTCAGCTATAATAAGTATTTTACTCTTATTTCCCTTCTTTGATGTGAGTTTTGACTGCTTTTTCCTAGACATTAATAACTATTAAGGAAAGAAAAAACAGATAGATTAGTCTGGTGATTGTTTAAGTGATTCTATTAATACAAAATATATAAATGCAGGTAGGAATAAAGGGTATCATTCTATAAACCAATGAATGGAGCATAATGTGATCAAAACCTTCTATTACCCCTAATGACATGAAATTGTTCTGATGGCATAACCAAGTTTAACCTTATAGGCTAGAAATTAAATATGATTTTGAATACAATAGAGAATGGAAACAATAGGTGGAGGTTACCCAAGTTTCCAGACTACAAATAAGTGTATACTATTTGTCTTGGTCTCTTCAGAGGAGATAATGGACCTAACTGATCAAATTAGCATGAGTGGAAAAACCATCCATGAACTTGAGAAGCTGAAGAAAGGCTTGGAGACTGAAAAGAATGACATCCAAGCAGCCTTAGAGGAAGCTGAGGTAAGCTCTTGAATGATCGCGGTAAGCCTTGCTATTATTTAAACTTGACATATCAGCAGGTATTATGCTTTACTTGGTTTGGATTCAACATATTGAGTGCATTCACAACAGTGATCTGTAAACAATGGTTTATGATTTAACACAGTATGTGAACCATCTTGTTGTGCCATAGTCAATAAATATTTAAATGTGACCTGTATACCAAGCAATATGAGTAGTATCCAAATCACTTCCCAAATACAATGGAGGCGGCAAAGAATTGGGTGTGAAGGGAATAGGGTAACATGAGGTAAAAATGAAATAGGAATTGGCGGAACTGTGAGGGTATATTGGCTTGGTATAAATATAATGAAGAATAAGTCGCTTTCTTTTACATAAACCAGTTTGTTCAGCAAATCATGATTAAAAAAAGATTATGGTTTAAGTAGAGCAATTATCCAACAGGACCTGTAACAAACCCTCTTCCTGTTCGTCCCAATTGGGCTGTTGCCTTTTGCTACTTTCTCCATGTGTCTTTGATCCAGTATTTAAAGCCCAATAAATAAAACTACAGTAGGAGCAGGCCATTATCTGGGTCTGACATGGCATCTAGAGCTCAGAAAAATGTATTTCTAGATTTTCCACAAAGATCTCCTAATGCCTGAGAATGAATAGATATTATAAAGATGTTTGTCTAATCTACAGACAAGTAATATGGTGTCCAGTTGTTTGGACTTTAATTTTAATTTAATTTTCATCAATCACAACCATGGCTTTGTCAATAGATGTAATTATGAAAACCAATCTCTTAAAAAAATAGGAAAAAATTAAAAAGGAAGACAGTGATCAGAAATGTTGATAGCAATCCACAATCAGAATATAGTACATTGAAGGGAAGTGAACTTCTGTTGAGATTTATCGCTATTTATATTTCTGTGACTTAAGGGAGCCCTGGAACATGAGGAGAGCAAGACCCTGCGCATCCAGTTGGAGTTGTCCCAGATCAAAGCTGATGTTGATAGGAAACTGGCAGAGAAAGATGAAGAGTTTGAAAATTTAAGGTAGAAATATGACACATTGGAGATTCTGTTATATACTTTATAGGATGAATTGTAGTGATATTATCTTGTAAGATTTTCATGACAAATGAGGAAATCTACTCTCAGAGGCACTGTTGAAAAAGCAAGGCTGTATTGATGGTTCAGTGTTACTGGGCTAATGAATTAAGTCATCATCCTTCTTTTAATGACCCCATAATCCCTTGCGGGGTGAAGTTTAGACAACTGAACGGAGCTGAGTGTTTACTGGCCATATGCCCTTCCTATTGCCAGTGCGGAGTTTTGTTCCGCAGGTACATTCTCATTGTGCCCAGAGAGAGAAATATCTGCCTCTACCTAGGATCGAACTTACAGCCTCCAGATTGTGAGGCGAGAGCTCCACTCTACGTCACCGTACCACTCAGGCTAACAAATTAAGTGCCTCATACTAAAACCCTTTTCTTTTTTCTTCCAGACGTAATCATCAGAGAACCATGGATTCTATGCAGGCTTCATTGGATGCTGAAGCCAAAGCCAGAAATGAGGCTGTCAGGCTGCGAAAGAAAATGGAGGGAGATCTCAATGAGATGGAGATCCAGTTGAGTCATGCCAATCGTCAGGCTGCTGAGTCTCAGAAACTGGTGCGGCAGCTCCAATCCCAACTGAAGGTCTGTCTGAATCATTTCTCAAGTAAATGTAGTCTATCAGCCAGCTGGGGCTCCCTTTTCCAATCTTCTCAGTGATTATCACCTTATATTAAAGGGTGGCAGTTTTATTGGGAAGTAACATGTGCTATTATTTTTCTGTCTTCAAGGGCTACAGAGAATGCAAAGCACTGTGCAGTCATAGCCACTGTGGGATAGAACTAAAACTGTTAGCATCCCCCCCCCCATGAGGAATTGGTTTCTCCCCTCAGACTGGATTTATTAGCTAGGAACTTAATGCACTGTTAAGAATGTTATTTCAGTCCCAAGAAGCTAAATGTAATAGAAAGTCAGGAGTTTTGTCATGAGGTATGTTGAATCGGGTGAATGGATGAGACTCAGGCTTACTGGCAAAACAACAGCTCTTTATTAGAATTATGTACAATCCAGCACTGCTCCATTTGACAGCTAGCCCTTTTATAGGGAGCTGTCAAATGGCTTGGCCAATCAGCTTTAAGTGTTTTCCCGCCAGATTGGAGGACCTTGTTGGAACCTACCATACTGGCTGTCAGTATGTAACAAGGTAGTGTGATTTTGGGACACTCTGGTGGCTGGAAATCTTAATGTGGCCCAAAAGCTGCAGGTAGCTCACCCTCTTACTTGATGTTCACTATTGGGAATCATTGTTTGACATTTTTAGTGGTTCATTGAGTTTTGCAAAACAACGTTTATTTTTTCTTGTGTTAAAACTGACTTCCCTCGATACGATCCCCAGGATTTGCAGATTGAACTGGATGACACTCTACGCTATAACGATGATCTGAAGGAGCAGGCAGGTGCTTTGGAGAGGCGTAACAACCTATTGCTGGCTGAAGTGGAAGAGCTGCGGGCATCCTTGGAACAGGCAGAACGTGGAAGGAAATTGGCTGAACAGGAGCTTATAGAGGCAACAGAAAGAGTCAATCTATTACACACCCAGGTGAGCGGGAGAGTAGTCATTTCAAGCAGAGATAATCACTATTGGAATCAGTTCCAGATGGGAAGCAAAAGTGGGAGCATTTTCATGGTTAACTCTTTTCTTCCCAACCAGAACACAAGCCTGATTAATCAGAAGAAGAAGATGGAGACAGACATTTCACAGCTGAGCACTGAAGTGGAAGACGCAGTGCAAGAATGTCGAAATGCTGAAGAGAAGGCTAAAAAAGCCATCACTGATGTAAGGGGCCTAAAAGAGCAGGGGTGGGACTATTGTGAGGGCTACACTGATTTTTCATATAGGCCTCTACTGATGTGGCAGTTTCCTTTCCCAGTTTTTCCCAGAATTCTTTTCTATGGAGCTTAATAGCAAATACACAATGAAAATGGGTATTTGAGTAGCATCCAGAGGTGGATTGCTCCCAGTTCGGCCTGGATCGGGTGAAACGGTAGTAGCAGCGGTGGGAGGCTCTGTCCACCTGTCCGGATGCTTCTGCGCATGTGCAGGAGCATCACACATGAGTGAGCACACATGAGGGCACGCATGGGGGTGCGCCCGAACCGATGGTAAAAAAATTGTCAACCCACCACTGGTAGCATCTAGCAACTTTCATTGATGGGGAACTCAACGTTTGGCAATATCTAATATCTGGCAGCAGGATCAGATATTACTGAACTTGTAAGCCAGCTTATCTCAAACTAGCGCCCTCCAGATCAGTTAGCTGTAATTTTCATAATCAGTCACAGTAGCTAGTTTTAATGCTACATGAATGTTTTGGCTGTTGTCACTATCAGGCAGCCATGATGGCAGAGGAACTGAAGAAAGAGCAAGATACAAGTGCCCATCTGGAACGGATGAAAAAAAATATGGAACAGACCATCAAAGATCTACAAATGAGGCTGGATGAAGCTGAGCAGATTGCCCTTAAAGGGGGCAAGAAGCAGATTCAGAAACTGGAAGCCAGGGTTAGTATTTCAAAGGACACCTACTTTTTCTGGCAAGAACCTAATTTCTTGTGGATTATGTGGCCAATGTTCCCAATAAAACTAGACATGATGGGTTATTAAAAGTTTGGATTCAGTGAAGTCTGAAATCATTTAAAGTTAAATAAAATCATACTCACAAACCTCTGCTGTAGAGGCAATAATCCTTCGTCATGTTGTAGTCCATTAATATCCTATGTACATATCCAATGCTTTGTGAAGCATGACAAACAATATAATTCTTTGTTTTTTGAGCCAAGGAAGAACTTAACTCTACTGTTTGATCTTATTCAGGTACGAGAACTAGAAGGTGAGTTGGATATAGAACAGAAGAAGAATGCAGAGTCTCAGAAGGGCATTCGCAAGTATGAGCGAAGAGTCAAAGAATTGACTTATCAGGTACAAATTTCATCATCTTCACATCGAATCCTCAGATCCATTTTCATTAACACATAGGGTGAAATCAACAAAAAACATAGGGGGAGCATTATACAAAAATGAAACTTCTCCTTTTGCCTGCAGATATCCCATCATTTTAGCATAATTCAAAGTCCTTCAGGAGATAGCAAACTCCAAGATTGTTTCATTTGGAATGAAGTATTGTCCTCAGTCTAATTTGGATTTGTAATTTTATTTCACAGACAAAACTGATCACTTTGGCTACATGATTATCAATTGGTTTGCACAGCTAACAAGATCAATTCTCCTTTAAAGCTATTGACCAAAACATCTAGGTTTGAGTAAATAGTACAAAAAACCAAGACTTAGGCTAGAGATCTTTCACAAAATTATCTTATTCTGTTTCCAAATCAAACTATATTTTTCCCATGTCATCTTCTCTGGTATATTTCTATCAATTAAAGGAAAGCTCAGTAATAGGAACCAAAATTGAATACTTTGCTCAAAATAGCAATAGCACTTAGACTTATATACTGCTTCACAGTGCTTTACAGCCCTCTCTAAGCAGTTTACAGAGTCAGCATATTGCCTCCAACAATCTGGGTCATAAATGGGCACCTACGTATCTATAGATAAATCAGGAAGGGGGAGGACATATTTCCAGCAAGTGAAAGAGTGCTTCAGAAATTTCTTCTATGGAATATGAGTAGAATCTCAGTTTAGCTACCCAATTAGAGGGAAGGTATGTCTATTAAATCCAACTATCTGTTAAATTTGTTATGTTAAACCCAAATGTACATCCTTTGAATCAATTTACTTGTGTAATTACATAGCTCATGTAAAATGGCATCACTTGCAATAAAACAAAACTTCAATTTGATGGATGAGAGGGGATGGAGTTAAAATGAAAAAAAAGCTCATTATTTTGGAAATCCACTAAACCAAGGTCCACTATATCAAGTTTTATCAGAAAGATTACACTTTTATAGTCATATGGTAACATATATGGGGTGAACCAGATATCTGATTATTACATTTCAGACTGAAGAAGACCGGAAGAACCTGGCACGAATGCAGGAACTGATTGACAAGTTGCAGAGCAAAGTCAAGAGCTACAAGCGTCAGTTTGAGGAGGCAGTAAGTAGGGATTCCAGCAATTTAAAAGGCAACAAAATGCTAGTCCTAGTCAATTAGTTTCCTTTGGCTCTGTAAAAACCCTTAATCATCTATTTGTCTGTATTACTGTGCAGAAATCTAATTTAAAAATACAATTCTAAAATGACACTTTAGAAATTCAGACTCCTCCAAAGTACTTAGGAAAACCATCTCCCTTGGCTCTACACCTTATCTTTCTGGATTAAAGAGGCATTAGTGTTCCTACTACTATCGAAAATGTGCCAAACCTTTTGTATGCCTAGAACATTGTTTGCCATAATTCCTCAGTCATTTAGTGCAGCCAAGAATTTTTCCAATACCTGGTTCCACTACATCAAATTCCATCTTCTATTTATAGGAGCAACAAGCCAACTCCAACCTGGTCAAATACCGCAAAGTGCAACATGAGCTTGATGACGCTGAGGAACGAGCAGATATTGCAGAGACGCAAGTGAACAAGCTGCGTTCTCGCACTAGGGAAGTTCCTCTGAAGGTGAGAAAAATGTTGCCTGAGGTAAAGCATGATAATTATCTCCCCATCAGTCTCATTCCTTAATGGATAAACTGTTGGGGAACACACATTAGCTCTTCATGTGATGTGATTTCATTGGCTTCACTAAACGCTATTCAGCCGTAACCAATGTATAAATCAGGGAATAGATAGCAGGAAGGATGGCTGGGACACAGGGCATGAGAAAGATGAATGTGTTCTCTGTTTTTGCTTGCTTAGTCAGACAAAAATCTTGAAGCATGAAAGCCATGTATCACAGGCTGAGTTTGAGCTTTCAACAATGTAATGTGTAATCAGAATACAATAGTGATAAACATCATTGTATTCTGATGTGGAAGATCCAAGCCACAAAACAATTGAAATCATTTTTCATGAAAGAGGGAGAGGGGGCTCCGGGAAGTTATCTGTAGCAATCAAACAGGAGTGTAACTTTATTTTTTAATTATTGTTAACAGCACGAAGAATAAGAAACTCCAGTATAACATCTCATCGATGAATATGTCTGTATAATGGCTGCAACAGTCATTTCTGTATACGTAGTGAATAAATAAAGTCTAGTTCTCATGATGGAAAGTGTGTAACTTCTTTTGAGAATATTCAACTGTAGAATGTCTTCCTATGAGGCTTTTTTTTAAAAAATGGAACTTTGTCTTATATCTTATTTATGGCCAAACCTCAAATGCGGAAAGAGTCTGGCAGCATCTTTCGAGATTAACATTATTATTTAAGGAATAAGTATTTCTAAAATAAAGCATTTTATGACTTGCATTAAAAAAAATCTCTGGTGTAACCAGACTTTCAGAATTTGGCTATCACAGCCTAACATGAGGAACATTTAACAGTCTTGGCGACCTGCTGCTATAAATTCCTGATTGATCTACCTTTTAACAACAAGCTCAAACTGCAATTCTTTGAATGATATTTCTCGAGACATGTTTTAAAATAGAATTCTTTATTCCATTTAATACATTTATGTTGTGTTAGTAAGTCAGTATTAATCTGGGCAGCATGAACATTAATTTGTGTGAAATAATTAAATGTCCAGAAACATTTGCTGGCTAGGGGAGTCGCCTTTTTGCCACAAAACAGTTCCACTCCTTCAGCAATTTCCCTTTTTTAAACAGCCACATTTAAATGTGATTTGCCACCTATTGCTCCTCAACACAATTTATATTTAATCCAAGGCTACTGTAGTTTCTCATCATACACAAAGAAAATCTACAGCAGTAGTTGTGGAAGAGGAACACGGGCACTCGGGTTTCCCTGTAAGGAACCAAAAGGCCAATAATACACCCTGAGCCAAAACCTCCAACCCAACTCTTTGGAATTGACTACACTGAAAAGCCAGAAATAAATACACAGCATGATAGGTAAATCATCCTCAGAGTAGCTAAGTATTTTTTTTTTAGTGACAGCAGTGTCACTGAAAGCCAAATTGATTAGTAAAAAGAAGTATGGACATTCAAAGGCAAGACATATGTATGTATTAGGTACTTAGAATTCATTTTTGTAGACTATGGCCCTACTGTGCTGATGTTTCAATTCTAATCAAAAGGCATTTGAATCCTGAAAGTTTACTACAATTACAGAGTCACTACAATGACCTAGGATTGAGGGTGAGGATGTTGTAGAAGCTGACTCTCTCAAAACTTGTCCCAACTAAAATTCCTGAATGACATTCTCCAGAGGCATCAGATGTATAATGGAATAGAGGGCCACTGGAGAAACCAGTTTAAACATACCCTTAAAAGATTCCTTTAAAGCAAGATACATGATTTACTCCAAAGTTTCCATTTTATTTCTGACAAGCCATAAAGGATAAAACAATAAAGATAACCTTAATAAAGTGCTGTTTTGTTCAGGTAATAGATTGACAATTAGACAATTACGGAGCAGTCGGGCTTTCTTGACACGGCTCTTATCATTAAAACAAATGGACACCGTCTTTGTCCCCAGTAAATACCTTAATAATTTTGTATGCAAATCAACCACAAGAGATCTGTTATTTCTATTACTTTTGCCCAAAAATAAGGTGCTATAGCGCATGCACAGCAAATGTGAATGGGGAAATAGATAGCTTACTTTCAAGTATTGTAGGTTTCATGGATATTTCTTGCTATTGCATTTCTAATTACATTTCTAATGGCCAAGTCCAATAAAAAGGATAAATTTTAAACAGAATACAACCAAGAGGCTTTTCAGGGATCTATTCTGTTTAAGGTAAAATGCTATAAAATTGTAAATGTATATGAAAGAATAGTTGAAAAGTTTAAGGACAAAAAAGGCTGTTCTAATGCTTCATAAACTCCATTAAGTGCTTGAGCACAATGTTGTAATGAAGCTTTTATTAAAAAAAAGTTTCTGAAATCAAACACCAGCTGTCTTCCAACTAACTTGTTTAAACACTGGCAGTTACAACAGCAAGTTTCATATTTACTGAATAATTCACCCCATATGAAATACAAGTATCAGTAGTAGACTAGACAACTTCCAGTTACTATTACACATTAGGAACAATATATATTATATATATTGTTCTGGTGTGTGGGCACATACACATCAGAACGGATGGTGCTAATTCTGTCATTTTAGCTGATGCCTCTGTTTCCAGAATGCAAATTAGTACACCTTTCTGTTCAACAGTAGATTTTATATTCAGCAAAAGCAATACAGTACTGTGGAAGAAAACTCCATTTGCATTGTTTATTAACAAAATGGCCAGACTGCAGAATTTAGAAAAAAATGTATAAATTTTTAATTTATTTGCTCTCATTCCCTTTTTCGTCAATTAGATTTACAGATACAATGAAATGGAACAATAAAAAAAGAAAAAGGAGATGAAAAGGAGACTTGAAAGCACTGATTAAATATTTCAAAAATATTTGGATATAAACCTATATATTAGACTAATATTTAATCTTTTTAGGATTGGTTAAATTCACATTTCTTAGATCAGGGAGAAATGTTTGTATTCTTTAATTTACAATCTGATTCATACTGATAACTGTTGTTAATTATTTTATGAAACACTAATTTTAATAATCTGAAAACTATACATAGATTTATATCAATATCATTTGGAAATTTATTTGGTTAGTTTTACAAAGCTTGTAAGTAAACTCTTTCAATTTCCTTTGTGTTCTTTTTATTCTTCCTTGTTTTTCCACTGATTGTATCTGTAAACCTAATGAACAAGCAAGCAAACAAATAAAGCCAGGGAAAAAAGCCAACTACTTCCATCACTGTAATATATACCTGTTCTAGACAGCACTGTAAAAGTCAATTGAAGACAAATCCACAGACCAGAGAGATACTTCTGAATGCAATAATACAGTGAACCAAAGAGGAGAATGGGACAGTTTAGTAGGAAACATTTCTAAAATCATTTGCAGAGAAAAAGGACACAGCATTATTTTTATGTATTTAAAAGTGAATTGCACACATGATCCTCTTGAAATGCAAAACAAAGGAAAAAAATGTGAAAAATTAGGAGTAAAGTTTTTATGGTGACTTAAGAGTGGCTGGTGTATGTTAGGTGTGCTCATAAAACCAGCTTAGGAAATTACCTCTCCTTTTAACTTCTAATTTGGGTTACCAGAAGGAAAATCACAGCTAACCCTTGCATATTGGAAAGATTCCACCTACCAAGCTCAAAGGCTTCTAGTCATAATGAGCCTGGAAAAGTGGACTTTTTTTTTTGTAGACAATTCCAAATAGTATGCAGATTTCCCTGAATATGTGATGCGTTTCAAGTTTGTGAAATCCTGCTCTTTAAAGAGGGCGGTGGGGCAAGGGAAGAAAATACATTAAGATAGTAATATTCCATAGTTCCGAGTTTGTGCACACAGCATATCCCTGAAAATCCAACGTCTGCAAGATTCCCTCTGAGGTATTGTCCACTGGAAGTGAGAACTGGTGGTGTTACTCTTCAGTGAAGTCTCTGTCAATCTCCATGTACGGCTCATCAATGTAGCTAACTATGGCACAAGGTGATGTTTGATCCGTACTAAGCAGAACAGACACAGTCTCTTTCCAATAGGAAAAACTAATACATGAACTCTGTAAAGGGAAAAGAAAGAAAAGTAAGCACAAACAAAACAAATGTCTCTGGAATGTGGCTTGCCAGTAGTACCAGTGGGGTTCTATATGCTCTTGAAAAGGATCTGGAAGCTTCAGTTAGTTCAAAATATGGCAGCCCGCCTAGTTTTATGCAAGTCTAGATTTGCACTTGTGACATCTCTCTTGCAGGAATTGCATGGGTTGTGGGTTTGCTTCTGGATTCCATTCAAGGTGCTGGTTATTATCTTTAAACCCCTACTTGGCTTGGGGTCGAGATTATTTGAAGGGCTATATTTTGCCAGTTACATCAGAGTATAGTGTGGAAGCAGGATATTTTATCCACCAGGATATAGTTAGGAAGCAGGATATTTTACAGGTTACCCCCAGTTAAGGAGGTCTACCCAGTGGGGCCAAGAAAAGGGCCCTTTCTGTGATAGCTCTCTCTGTGTGGAACATGATCTCTGAAGAGATAAGACTGACCTCCATCTTGATATTCTTACGAAAGGCCTGAAAACATTAATTTGCCAATGGGCCTGGGAACCCATCAAATGGTTTGTTTTTCTGTTGCCAGGAGTGTGCAGGTATCTCAAATATTGTATTTGGTGCTTTTTTTCCTGTAAGCTGTCTGGAGTCATTATGAATGAATTGGGCAGTCCTCTAAATTTCCTAAATAAATACATACTTTAACATACCATCAACATCTCATTGCTAGTATTTGAATATACCACTAAATATTTTGAATTGATAGTCTAACACATACGCAATTGCTCCCACCCCTCCCACAACAGTAATGAAAAATGCTCTGTAGAAATGTTTAGCCCCTTTTTGAAAGGAAGTGTTGAAGGGTTCTTTTGAGGTGCAACAGATGTAGGAACTGTTAAAACATAACCCACCAAATTGATCTTGGGCCTCCAAAAGTCCATTAAAATTGCATCAAAAATTTAGCAATTTGCCACCAAATGTTGGAGACTCAATCTTGTTAGGTTGGGGTGTTACAGGAAGTCATCAACAATTCATCAACCTACTCTTAACCTGATCTCCAAGAAAACTAGATGCTATAGAGAATTTGGTCCAGTATAAACAAAATAGACTAAAATTAGTTGAGAAAATACATGAGAACAAAAGAAAAATGAAGCAAAAGTGAATTGAAATCCTGAAAGCTTGCTAGGTTATCCTATGTATGCAGGTGACTAAATAAGAAATTATTTGCCTTATTTTAGCTGATTTTGACTAATACCATATTTTAGTTTATGTAACATTCTGGGCCAAGAAAAGCTAATTTTGGTAGTACATAAATTAAATATCCAAAGTTAAATAAATCTGCTCATTTTACAGAACATACATGATATATTAAATAATCAGGAAAGCTTAATTTTCTGGCCAATTGAAATTCTATATTCTTTTTTGGAGTCATCCATTTCAGGTACTAAATTTTATATTCCTGTAAAGCTAGTTTCCTTTATCACAGAAAGAAATAGGCTTTTAGCTTTGACATTCTGGATGCAGTATTGGTTTGAAATGGAAGCACAAAAAGTCCATCCTGGTATGAATATCACACACAAATGTATCTGTCTGGTTGCACTGGAATATTTAGTCCAAGAGTTCAATTACCCGAATTCTCAATACAATCACTTTAACTAGTCTAGGAAGCATGGATTATTGAATATTTTGGAATTGTTGATATTATACCATAACGCAATCTGAAATGTGGTTGTCATTAATAACCATCTTTGTGGAAGATTGCTATGTGCTTATGCTGATCACATAAAGGACCTTGTTCTTGAAGGCCAAAAAGGGTCCCTTTCAAAGAACACATAGATTGTACAGACATTTTCTAATGAGGCAGCATTTCCCCACAGCTAAAACAGTAAAACTATTTGTATTAAAAACATATAATTCAGCAATTCTGGTTTGAAAAAGTCCGCAGTATTCACTTGGATATAGTACCAGAATGTCCCTATACCTGTTCAGGCTTACAAGCAAGAAACACTACAAAAACAATGAGTGTTTTCCATTGTTGAAATCTCAAACAAGAATCTTAATTTATTTTCACTTCACTGTCAGTGAAATACAACCCACCATGCTAGGCATTACCATAATATTACATTCTTCATGATTGAACATCTGTTTTATTCCATCAAAAGCTTTCTCCTCTCCTCTGATTCACAATTTTGAAAGACAAGTATCTGCATGGAACTTAGCTTGCAGGCTTACATTTTCTAAACAGGTGCTGTCCTTGTCCTTATTGAGGTAATGCTGCTGCCAAAAACGAAGAAGACTATGAAAATTGTTCAGTATGAATCCAGGATATTTCTTCGTATATTCCATCTCTTGAAGGGTACGCAGATAGAATGGAAGCTTGTCTTTTCTTCGGGCTAACATTAAGATAACTAGACTTGTGTTCAGACAACTTACATTTTCCTAAAGTTGAAAAAAAGAATCAAGATGAGATAACATATTATTAGTTATTCTACAGAATACAATCAACAAGATATAAAATATCATTTTATCAATCTTGACATATGATTTCTGAAATCCAATTGCCATATATTACCTGGGTCAGTGTTTGTACATGAATAATATTAATGAGTCGGAAAAGAAAGGACATCCTCATGGACATCTGTGACATGTATGATAATAGGCGGCACTCAGACAAGACTTCTGCAACTACAAAAAAGGAAGTGTGTTAGATTTAAAATGATGAGTCCTGAATGAGTTGTAATTCCGAAAAGAAGGGGGGGGAGCACTGTTAATATGACTTCCATTCATAACTGGTTGGAAAGATTGGTTGTAATAGAAGTGCTTTTCAGAATGATAATTTTGGTCTCTTCAAAGAAAACGTGGCATTAGCCCATGCGACATCAATGATGGGAACTGATGGTATTTAGACAAGGGGAATTTGTTTCTATACAAACCTTGATCGTACAATGGCCAGTAAAATTGTTGGTTATATTGGAATATTTGCTTCAAGGAAGCTATTGTTGTTCATCAGCATTTCAACAGATTAAACTACATTTATGAATAAACTGTGTTAATGATATCAAAGTATTTCTAGCAATGCCTAAAAGTTGTACAGGTAAGCTGCAAAAGGACATATTTGCACAGATTTTTAATGTTGTTCCTTGGCCTCAAAAAATTATTTTACCTTTAATATCTGACTGGCTCTCAAATCGATCCAGAGACAAAGTAATACAACGAACCAACATGTTGGAATCAACCAGTGAACTGTTGATTTGATTCAAAAATATCTGAAACTAAAATATTGGAATCATTAGGCTCTATCGTGAATACTATGTATAAATAAATAAACAAATGTAATACTAAAATGGTATAAAAGGGATTCAAGGATTTTAGTTTTACCTTTTCATCTGAATTGATGTATTTATTAAACCTCTTGAAAGCATCTATGTTGAATTTCATCAGTTCCCCCAGAAGATCAAAATAACTTTGAAGCACATCTCGTGATTTGCATTCACTATCAACAATGCAGTACAGAATATGCTGGCAAGATTAAACGGACTGTTACTATAGGTTCAAGCTATTATATTTTGTATTACAATAACAACAGCAACAGCACTTAAACTCAAATACTGCTTCACAGTGCTTTACAGCCCTCTCTAAGCAATTTACAGAGTCAGCATATTTCCCCCAACAATCTAAGTCCTCATTTTATCAACCTCAGAAGGATGGAAGGCTGAGTCAACCTTGAGCCAGTGAGAATTGAATTGCTGAATTGCTGGCAGTTGATAGCTATCAACTAGTCAGCTAGTCAGCAAATTTAGTTTGCAATACTGCATTCTAACCACTGTGCTACCATGGCTCTTAGAATACAATTAATAATATAGTAACATGACATTAAAATCAAACATTAACTTGGCAACAAGATTTTTTTTGTTACATACTACAAAATATGTTTCATTACTTGATAAATTATTAAAATTAATAATGTACACTTGTACTTCCAAAGATATAAAACCAGAATAAATTACAAACATTCATACAGATTCATAACAGTTTTCTGGTAAAATTTAAAAATTAATTTCTTGAATACTGTACCTCTAAAAGCCCCCTTTTTAGCAAGAACATCTGATCTGCATAGGAAGTAGCACCTCGTAAGAAACTTTCAACTGCTCTTGCTTGCCAAAATCTGGTGAAAAGAAGAAAATTAAGCACATGTTCCTTCTTCCTCCATTAAACACATAACCAGCACAAAACAAAAATAACTTTTTTATCCATGCTTAGACAGAATGTGTTAATTCTTCTTTGGAGGGAAACAGGAAGAGGAAAAAGACCAATAAAAATACTTAATTTTTCAATCTTGGGCCGTTTTGTGGAGAATAAATTTGCTCATTATGTAACTGGAAGTTTGCCAGAGCAAAAAAGCACACTCAGAATGAAAATGATATTTGTGCATCTCCTTACTAAGGGAAATCATTAGGAAAAAAAATCTCATAGCTACTGTATCTCTGACTACATGCATGGATCTCTATCACAAGAACATGTTATTTTGGATCTAAGGCTTTGATAGCCAACATCTCTGGAGACTAAGCAACTTTTAATGCCATGGCAGGGATGAAGCATTGCAGGGTAAAACAATGAGTTTACTGCCATGTTCTCAATTTAACTTTTTAATAGAGGATAATGAAATACATTCTCTGTAAGCCCCAAAGATCAGATTCTCTTATGACAAAGTGCTGTTTTATGTAGCAAGAGCAGAACTCACCTGAATGATGATTCTGCTGGTTCTTTCTTCATTACTTGAAGAAGTCTGGTTAGCAAGCCTCTTTTCCCATCGCAAATTAAATTTCTAAAGTGTAGGAAGATGTGAGAGTGAGTAAACCAGTGGGCTGCCATGTGAAGCCATAAAGTTGCTATTCAGCATACTTGTCTGTACTGTACAGTACATTGCCCATTTTTATACAGAAAGTCAAGGTCCCCATGTCAGATTTCACCATGTCAGATTTCATAGCTTTCGCATTTGGACTGTATAGAAATTTCCAGCAATATAATACAATCTACATCTTTTCTATCTGAATTTTAAAAATTGATGTATTTAAAAAAATCAAGTTCTCTCTGCAATCAGAGTGACACAGATTTATATTTAAGCTGCAGTGAGTACAAGACTGACCACTGAGTATTCATGGAAAAGACAAGGTAAAATGGACCTATTATGAAAAGATAACTTCAGGAAACAAATTATGTAGAAAAATCTACAGTTTTGTACCTGTCTGTGTTGACAACAGCCTCGACCTCAGGGATGTTGGCTTTTAGAGAGATTGCGCTCAATTCATTAAGTTCTTGGCTGTTTAAAAGTAGATACTTGTTCCTAATATGAATATTAGAACAGATGAATGAACACCTCCATTATGTAATGCATTATTTATTTACTATTTCCAAAACTGATATTGGCTGCAATAATGTCAAAACATAGTCAGTTTATAAAAGCAACATTAGGGGGTAAACACTGGCAAATATATTAAGCAACTGCATAGCCCATTCACAGTTCGGGACATTGAAGGTTCAGGGAATAGAATTAGTAATCTCATTCTATGTATATGTATGAAAAATCTGACAAGAACACACATAATCTGCTGATATTCCATGTTTTCATATATATACCTTACTCATACCTTCTTCCTGCCTAAGTATCCTCTAATAAATTCTACATATTATCACTTTAGGTTTTGTCTTCGTTTATTGCTACCAAAACACTTTCCATGCTCCAGCTCCTGAATTTCTATGCAAGGTTTTTTATGCATCCCTCCTTGCCTGTAGGGTCCTCTCTTTTAAATAGCAATAGCACTTAGACTTATATACCGCTTCATAGTGCTTTTACAGTCCTCTCTAAGCGGTTTACAGAGTCAGCATATTGCCCGCAACTATCTGGGTCCTCATTTTACCCACCTCAGAAGGATGCAAGGCTGAGTCAACCTTGAGCTTGGTGAGATTCAATCTGCCAAACTGCTGGCAGCCAGTAGCCTGCAGTACTGCATTCTAACCATTGCACCACCGTAGTGGTTAGAACGGTATCTTCTGCTTTCTATATGCTAATTATCTCACCAAGTTTCAATCACTTGCTTTTCTGATTTACAATCTCTCGTTCTTCCTATTTTGGCTTATATACTTCATGTGTTGTGGGACAAACATCTTACATTTTGAATAACACCACCTATTGGACTCTTAATAGTTTCCCAGAATCTCAGCAATGAATACTGCAATGCTGAAGCTCCTTAAGTCTCTTCTGAGAAGGGCACCGGATTGCAAATGCAGTAGATATATTTTGTCTGCCTAAGCAGAAAAACAATTGTCTCCCTTAAATTGGGTTCTTATGCAAACCAAAGTACTTTCTTCATGTCCTCTCCCACCAAACTTCTTTCCCAAATTCTTTGTAAGTTTTAAATATGTAACACATATAAATATTGATCAAAGGCAATTACTATATACTATATAGCTTCTGACTACATTAGAAGTTAAAATGTTCACTGTTAAGCTATACGTACAGAGAACTTGCAACAAGGATGACGAACATATACTCACTCATGATGATCACTAAAACTCTGAAGTAGTCTCAAAAATTGAATTTTCAAGGTAATATCCTGCAGAAGGAAGGTTAATTAATTTTATAAATAAAATTAATGATCTGCAATCATCAGCATCAGCAATTTAGCCACTGCCCAACACTGACAAAATTAAATACAATATGAATAAGGTAGGGGAAACCAAGTTAAATAAAGAACAAGTGAAACCGGAAACAGGAGAAACCAGCTAAAAATACAGAAAATATATAAATGTATTCTACAAATGAATTCATCAAGAGGTTCCAGCTGCCCTAGCCCAGGGTCCAGAACAGGCCTGTCAAACTGGTGGCCTGCGGGGCCAGATGTGTCACATACAGACCATGCCCACCACAGCTCCACAACGGCAAAAAATAGTCATAATACAACATGTGACACGACTGAGTTTGACCTAGTGGCCAAGAAGAACAGCCAAGTCTTTAAAGCCTTCTGTCATTGTGGGGAAGCCACCTGGTTCTCAGGGCGAACTTCATTCCAGAGAGCAGGGGACCAAAAAGATGCACTTCCTAAAAGACGGTTTAATCAAAAGGTGTGTGCCAACTCTATTGGCTTCTATCAGCTGGGCAGACATCACGGAAGAAGGCAGGCCTGCAGATAACTATATATGGCTCTCTACGAAATAACCTACACTTTCAGTTGCACCTGGAAACAAACTGGTGGCCAGTGCAATTTGTAGAGCGGGACTGACACCTACCATACCACAATATGGTGTTATCTTTCTGGTTGTTTTTATAATCCAGGATGGACCTGGTCTAACAAACAGGTAATGGAAGGTATGATTCAGAAAACCCTGTCTAATTTCTTAAGAGTCGCCAAATCATACCACAAGACTGAGCTTTGGACATCTTGGCCACACATACCATACCTGCCTAGTAAGAGACCAACTTGGAGAGGAGCTGAGAGACTGCATTCATTATTACTTTACTATTAGTAATAAAAAATACAATTTACTAATAAAAATTATGTGACCTGCCTTACATCTAGGGCAGTCATACGTTAATGTTATTTATGGCAAATATCTCACCAGGTAAAACTAATACTCACCGGGCTACAGTCACAGTTCTGATTATGCCCAGGCAGAACAAGGGCTGATGCTGAATGTTTCCGCCATATTAATTTATCAAATAAATTATTAAGGCCGGGGATCAGTCTAAATTCAGCAATCATTTTATGAACCTAAAATAGAAGAGCATTCGGTTAATTCACCTTATCTATCACTTCAAATATTGGAAGGAAATAATATTTATCTCCCAACCTTGTAAGCAGGGGGTGCTGAATGTGCTAAGGGCCCTGTTTCCTAGCTTTATTGGTCAAGTATCTCGACTGCTATGTATAGTTATTTTGGATATTTTTTATTGTTTTAAAATGTTTTTTGGTGTGTGTAGTAATATATATTTGAATTAGAAGTCACCAGAACCATGATTTAAAATGGGAGGCTATAGAAATTGAATGAACGAACAATAAATAAATACCTTTCAGACATTACTGATTAGAAACAAATTAGTTATAAGTCCTTAAAGTGCATCTGGTATCATCTTAGTAAAAGGAAGGTGTAATACTAAGGTATATTTTTGGCAATTTCCTATTAAAATAAGATACTGGTACCTGATTTAGGAGATATAAACTATTATCTAAACTTTTTTTCTCAATGAATAAATTCTTAATACCAAAGGCAAATTCTAAGTCTTTACCCAAAAGCCCTTTGTCAGTAGTTATGTAAGTTATGTAAGACACCTGAACTGACAGTGACTCAGAGCATTTCTATTTTATCCCAGAGAATAAAATGTGCAGGTTTAAAAATAATTACTTAAAAAAAGATCAACAGTGTCCTGAGAACTAAACTAACTTTAGTTTTTAAAAGGTTGTAAGATTTTAAGGAACAGATTTAGAGATAATATCTAAAAAAATAGTAATAGCATTACCTGATTTCTTTGTCTTCCCATTAAAAGCACACAGAGCACATATAAAACCTCCAACTTATACATAATTTCATGCATAATTTTCATAGACTGAGGAAGCTGATTCCTTGTTGAGGTGTTGGCAAATCCACTCTCATCTGAAGATTCTAAAAGCAGAAGAATGTTCAATGTAGAAGCCTTCATAAGACATTGCATCATCCTGCTTGAACTTCCTTTTATGAAGTCCCCTGGATCCCATTCTCATTAACTGTCCAACTGCAATCATGTATACGTGTTTGGGTCTCTTTCTCTGGAGTGTGATTTAAGTTCTTCCTTACTGGTGATAGTTCTGCTCTCTCCCATCTGCAGTGCTTGAGACAGACTCTTATTCTAAGGGGTGGCTGTGTGCTTTACTAGTTATGATTGGTAGGCTAGCACTGGGGAGATCCAGGTTCAAGGCCACCCTTGGATATGGAAACCCACTGAGTGAGTTTGAGCAACTTAGTCCCTCTCAGCCTAGTTTTTCAGCCTGTTATTTCTGCACCGACTCAGGAAGTTCAACTGCCCAAGGAGCTGCTGATTCAGTTCTACAGAGGAATTATTGAGTCGTCATCTACACCTCTGTAACTGTCTGGTTTGGCTCTGCAACCAAACAAAACAAACACAGACTTTAACAGATAATTAGAACTACATAAAAAACAATTGCTACCAATCTGCCTTCCATTGAGGACCTGTATATTGCACGAGTCAAAAAGAGGCCTGTGAAAATATCTACAGACCCCTTATGTACATCCTGGACATAAATTGTTTCAACTTCTACCCTCAAAACGATGCTATAGGGCACTGCACACCAAGACAACCAGACACAAGGACAGTTTTCCCCCGAATGCCATACTCTGCTAAACAACTAATTCCCACAACACTGTCAAATTATTTACTAAGACTGTATTACTATTACTCTTCTCTTCCTTCCTAGCATCCATCTCTTACCAAATGTGGCAAGAAAAGTTGTAAAACGGGGCAAGACTCACTCCACAAATTTCTCACTTAGCAATATAAATGTTGGGCTTGATTATGGTCATAAATTGAGGACTAGCCGTACTTACTGAGTAGCTTTGGGTGTAAAGGAGGAAAGAACACAATGACAATGGAAGACACAGAAATCTTGCCCAGACTTAATTGAAGTGTCTGAATAGGAAAAAGCTATTAAAAACTATTCCATCTCAGTATAAGATTAGAAGACTGCCAGTTAAGATGTTTAAATGTGGTGGCCTAGAGCTACTAATTTCGGGGTAGACCCTTCAAAAGAACTGCATGTTGAGAAATGGCTGTTTTAGTGTGAGCTGAATACCTGTGCTGCTTTGCTCTGTTTCTTCATCTGCCACACGCATTAATGCATCAAGAACTAGTGCATTGTCTAGCCAGGTGTACCACTCCTCCAGCTCTTGAAGAAAACTGGAAGTTCCCGTTGTTTCCGATACTTTTCGGGTTGCTAGTTTACACAGTCGTTCAATGAAACCTGGTATATTGAGAAGGGTAG
The DNA here is from genome assembly GCF_051295495.1 of Thamnophis sirtalis. NCBI lineage: Eukaryota > Metazoa > Chordata > Lepidosauria > Squamata > Natricidae > Thamnophis > Thamnophis sirtalis. The sequence continues at coordinate 64,579,877 of NW_028261387.1, forward strand.
CTAGGGCAAAGAGAACCATATTAAATATTAAATTGCTGAAAAACTTATGAACTATTTTAGATAACTTATATTAATGTTCCCATCTTAAATAAAAGAACATTAAAGAATTTGAGTAGTCAGGACATTTATTTTAGCAAGCAAGCAAAAAAGTGAAAACTTTAGGTTGAATTTAAATGAGAAGTTATGCTGTTAAATTTCCCTCGGGAGATAATTTTCATCCCCCTTCCCCTCAAATGCTCCTGATATAAACAACCCCCCTCCCCTATTTGTGGACACCTAGCATCTGATAACATACTAATGAAATTTGGTAGAAAAAGAGTGTACTCATCCTCATAATTTTCTATTTAGAAATAATGTTAGATTGATAGCAGGAGGCACCTAATTGACAAAATATTTCACATCCATTTGTGGCCCTCCCCAAAATAGCACCAGCAAAATTTGATGATTCTGCCACTGAATTTCTACAATACTATTTTGAGCCAGGGGAATGAAAGTCTAGAATTAAGACAGAAATGGAAATAGCTGCTTTCCAGAAGCTTCTTCCTCCCACTCCCATTCTTAAAAATAAAAAGCAGTCCCACCCCTTAACTGAGTAACACATGACCTCCTACAATTCTCCAAAAGTTCAGTTGGTTGAGTTGTGCCTGCTGACTCCTTACAGATTACTTATCTGCACAATATGCATACTTGCAAATTTGAAAAAAAGCACACCATTCTTTCCAGCTTTTCTATTTTTCTGAGTGTCCTTGTTTGGAATATTTAACAATGAAAGGAAACATTTTACCTTGATTTATTTCTGCTCGAGAAGGACCCAAATTTTTTTTCTGTTGAGCATTTTTAGCAAGTAGTGTATGTTTATCATCACTGCCAGTGTCAAGCTCTGAAATTGTAACAGCAAGGATCCTGCAGAAGTTTGCTAGCTGTTGTTGGTCAAAACTGGAGACCAGATTGGCGAGATTTGGGATATCCTCTAACTGTATCATTTCCTAAAAGGAGGAAATTCACATGTTAATTGCGAACGTTTCTTACATTCTGTTATTTAACCATTCTGAATAATTTAACAACATCTAAACAAATTGCTTTCACTACATGGAATCTATTTTAGACTTGGGTGAAGCGTATTAAAAACAGTACAAAATGTCTTTAAAAGATATCAGGTGTGCATAGTTCAAATCATGCTATTATAATCTTTGAAAATTTGGCACTGTCCATTCCCTTTCACCACATCTGTCATAGCATGAGTAGAGTCTCTATGTGTTACCAAGCAAAAGAGATGCCCGTGGCAACTCAGTGATTGCAGGGAAGACTCTCATCCTGTGTGGATGTGGCATAGTTCATAGTCTTGTTTCCTCTCCTATTTAATGTCTCCATGAATGTCTGCTGGGAGAAGTCAGATAGTAATTTAGAATGAGGCATCCTCGATATACTGATGATACCTACCCTGGTGGTGCAGTGATTAAAGTGCAGGGTTGCAGGCAAACTCTGCTCACAACCTGGAGTTTGATCCTGATGGGGCTCAAGGTTGACTCATCCTTCCATCCTTCCAAGGTCAGTAAAATAAGGGCCCAGATTGTTGGGGGCAATATGCAAAATAATGCTTTACATTGTAAACTGCCTAGAGAGTGCTCTAAAGCGCTATGGGGCGGTATATAAGCCTAAATGTGATTCCTATCACTATTCAATTGTCAGCCCAGGCCCAGCTGGAGGTGCTGCAGAAACCTTGTCTTAGTATCCAGAGGCTCTTACAGAGTCCGGAAGAGAGAAAACGGGGTAGCTGTTCCCCGAGACAGCCACTTTTGTCCGTCACAGACCACCATCACAATGGTGTTTCTCAAGGAAATAGCATAGCCCCCGAGGAAGCAAATCTGTGATTTGGAGACCCTCCTGAAATGACAGTTACTAATGGAAAGAAAACTAAAGGCTATAGCCAAGAGGTCCTTTGACCAGCTTCACCTAGCATGCCAACTGCAACTCCACCTGGAGTGTGAGGACTCATACAGGTGGTCCTTGAGTTATGAAAGCAATTGGGACTGCCATCATCAAGCGATGTGGTTGTAAAGTGCAATGTCACATGACCGCATCATTTAACCATGGTGATCCAGGCAGTCCTGGTTGCCATTGTAACCGCAACACATGTGAGTTCTTAAGCAGAAAGCAGAGGGAGTCCCAGGTAAGAAGCACCAAGGTGCTGCAGGGAAGTGCAAGAGGTCTCCAGCGAGTTGGGGTGGTGCTGGAATGTGGCATGACCTCAGGGAAGCTGAGAAAAGAGGGCACAGGTGTATTTTTATGTGCAAGAGCAGGAAGGCCCAGCAAAAGAGGGCATTGGTAGGTGCAACTAAGCGATGGGTGGGTGCGCTGCAGGCAACGAACAAATGCTGGGAGAGATGACACTTAACCAAGTGACTTGCGATCTTCCCTGCTGGTTTACTCATTGATTTTGTTTAGGCAAAGCTGACAGACAAGTAATCACATGATTGGGGGATGTTGCAAACAGTTGTAAGTGCAAGTAGGTTGCCAAGCATCCAAATTTTGTTCACGTGACTGTGCGGTGCTTAAATGGATGGAACTCTGAGGGTTGGTCATAAGTCCCGTTTTCAGTGCTATTGTAACTTCGAAGAGATGCTGAATGAATGGTCATAACTCAAGGGTCACCTGTATCCCTAGCATAATTTGCTTGGACTATTGCCAAGGATTCTATATGATGCTGCCTTTGAAGGCCATCAGAAAACTGCTTAAATTTTGCATGTGGTTGCCAAGGATGGTATTCTCAGTTAACTAATTATTAGTACATGGGTGAAGGATACAAAAACTTTCCAAAATTAATGATCCCAAGCCTATAGAAATCATTGATTGCTTCCAAGGATTATTGACAAACCTTTTTAACTCCAAGAATGTCTTCAATAAGAGTGGCTGTTTGCAGGAATGTCTTTTTATTTGTCATCAGAGTAAACAAGAACAGCACAAAATCATTTCTTTCTGCCAATCTTTTAGTGACTCCTTCAGTCTACAAAAATAAGAAAGCATTTATCCCAATTATTTATTGGCAACCTCTCTGAATAAAATATCCACAATGGTATTCCTCAATTGATAATTCTTACAAGTATATTAAGGAGGAAAATAAATCCATAGTAAAACAAATAATGAATGTATGTTTCTGGATTCTAATTAAACTGTTCTGGATGACTGAATGAATGGAATAAGGGAATCACTGAGAGATTTATGCTCTATATTTAATTGTTTAATCTCTTCAGCACTAGGTTGAAACTGATAAATTGCTTTTCAGAAGAATTAATGTTATAAAACTAAGTATCTGCCTCATATCCATTTTGGAGGATTCCCTAAATCTCTGAGGCCTATATTATTTTATGTGTGTATATTTTAGTAGAATGACAATATTATATATAGCCCAATTTTTTTGCTGATAATGCTGATGATGTTTATATTAGGAATAGTTATTAATTGATATTGTTATTATTTTATCTACTATCCCATATTTCTGTATGTGGGGCATTTAAGGCAGCAACATAAACATAAAACAAATACCTAAAAGACTAACTTCAACTGCAAATATCTGATTGAAGAGGAAAATCTTGATTCCTTTCCTAAAAGTACACTGCTTAGAGAAGACTGTAATCACTGTGAAGTGGTATATAAGTCTTAAGTGCTATTGCTATTGATGGAGTAGATTCCATAGCTTGGGAACACAGTAGGAAAGTATCAAAAGCAATCCCCCAAAAATCATGGTAATGCATTTTCTAAGCGTATTTAGTGGAAAATAACTTTCAATCTGGAATAAAAAATATACAAAATACCAACGAATTCCATATTACTAAACTCTTAAATAGTCCTACAGTTAATCATATACCAACAAATCCGCTTTAAAAGATGACAGAGATAAAATGCAGCTGCCAATGTGTTTATGTCTACTGTATTATGTAAAATCCTATGCTTTATTTTTTAAAATTAAGCAAATGTTTTAGGTATAATAAAACAAAAAAAATAGTACACAGAATATGACTTACACATATGCAGGAATTGTACAATATGCTTAAACAGTCCTTGATAAGCTCATCACTTACTGCAAAACATAATATTCTTATTAGTATTTTTTTGAAATACAGTATCTTGAGATCACTCATTCTGTCTATATTTCAATATATGCTACATAATACCATAAATACCAAAAATACTAATGAAAAGAGGTATTTCAGTTGTTAAAATCCAATAAACTTAGGGTTAATGGTATACGTTGGGAGGATTATAAGTAAATGGCTAACAAGCCACCATCAGTCGCCCATTTCAATGGTAATTCCAGGATTATTATTATAGTGCCTACTTTTATGCATTTTAGATACTAGAGTCCTCTTTAAAAAAAAGCAACAGCTACAATGTGTTATCTGTGCTTATCCCTTCATAATGATGCTCTACACATATATTTATAATTTTTTTAAAAAAATATTAGTTTATTAATTCCTAATGGGTAGAATAGAAGTAACTTGTCTAAAAGTAAAAACAAATTTAATGAAAGCTCAATGTAGACAGACAACAATTAGAGGTACTAATTTAAATTCACATAGTAAATATAAGGCACGTTTTAAATTATTTGGGTAAATGTTTCCACAGTGACTAAACCATAATTTATCTTGCAATCTTTTGGAAATAATGAGAAATACCAAATTACTGGTATTAAAATACTGATTTCATTTAATGTTTTAATATATGACTAATATATTTAAGATTTTTTAGCTTAAAAGCTGTAAATTTTAGAAATTCAGAAAATGTACAGTATTGGCAAACTACTAACAAAACTGCACTTGTGACTGACATTGAATAAAAAAGAATTTATGACAGAGACATGACTTTTACTTACTCTTTTGTTTCTTCTTCTGTGTAATAAATGTTGGCCTCATAAGAATTTCTACCAGAAGCTGTCAATCAGATAATTACTTTATTTATTTTACCAAAATAATATAACAATTATTTGAATAGCAAATTCAAATGATTTTAAGCGATCTCTTTTTTGTTGCATGCACAAAACTTTAATTCTATGTGTAGGCACCTGGTTGATCCCCTCCAAATAAGAAAGGCCAGGCTAAACTTGGTTAATATTTGGATAGGATGCCATGAGCAGATCCCGGGGTTATAACTAGTGTGGGAACTGAAAACATCCACAATCAATGTCAAACCAGTATTTTTGCCAACGACTAGTAAACTAGTTATATGTCTGTAAAATCATCAGGTTGATTTGAACAAGACTTTACCTTGCTTTACAAAACATCCAATGCCCAAACTTTACAATAATCTCTTCATAAAATTTACCATATTTCAATAGGATATTCGTCTAATGTTTGGGCTCATACTTAATATGCAAGCTTTTGGCTTTGTGCTTTCTCTTCTAATACAGAAGTTACAAGATGATAGAAGCTGTTGTGAAGTAATTAATGTTTCCTATTATGCCTGGGTCAGGTCCAGTAAGTTTAAGGTTCATTAAACTAGAAAAACAAATCAACTTCAAGGTCTAGTTAATAATCTTTATTCATTTCAGTAAACTGTATTGTAATTTTGTGTGGGGTAAAAAAAGAGCCTTTTGACAACCACTTGACATTATAATCAGAGAAATGTAGATAGTTTACAATGCTCTACCCTTTCCTCTGTCAGAACAGGTAAATAAACTAGTAATCTTCTTTTCATATCCCAATTTGGAATTATAATTATTGGTTTCCAAACCAGCTAGTGCAGGGAAACTAATTTTAAATCATGTGACACTGGTTAGCTGTGGCTTCTTAATGTGATCTATTAGGATCACATGTACATGTAACAAGAAGTGCTGCCCTATTTTAAATACTTTTAAACTACATGTAATACAAAATAATTGCTGAATATAATATACATCCTAAACATGTTGTGCTCGTTAGCTAGGAAAAAAATCTTATTGCCCCCAAATTAAGCATTACATGGAATTTGCTTTTATTATATTATCAGTTTTTAGGGTAAGACTACATAAGAGCCTGGGCTAGTGAGAAGATTTTTTTTGCTTGTTATATCAAAGCTATTGAGAAAAATATAGGCACTTCCGTCTTTATAAAACACATTCCCGCATTTTTCAAGAATTATCCTCTCTTCCCTATCAACTTTAAATTCAGCTTTACTTCTTTAGTTCAAACCAATTAAAACATCATTGTAAATTTATATTTAATGAGATAAATATGCTGTTTCCTTAGCCATGACCTTGTACTAAATTTATGGATGATCTTTAATTGAGTCTGTCTAAGGCTATTATAATCATAAACACTTTGTCATCTTCTATTAAGATGAAGTTATATTTAAGACTGAACATATGATTATAATAGGTATAATAAAAATGATACATCTCACAGCCAATCAGTTGCATCTTATTGACTAGAGACAAACTGCATGTACTTCCAGATACTCGTCTATGCTGTAACTTTTCTACAATTTCAGTTTCTGAGCTGGGTTGCCCGTTAACTTTACAAGCACTGAAAAAGGTTTCCCCAGAAGCCAACCAAGCCCAGATGGCAAACTACATTAGAAATTAATGAACTCCTGTTTGAACAGATGTTATTGGCTTGAATTAGAGGCAATGAGATTGGGTGATACCAGATGGCTGCCACATGGATAAGATGTAAAAAGACATTTTAAGACACGTTCAAGAACTCCAGTTACTTGAATGACTACATCAGAGATACTTTGCTAAAAGTACTATGCCACTTTTAATTACATTTGTTAGGACAGGACAAAGTACCTGGAGAATAATCTTCAAATTGCATTAGATAGCATAACTTACAAGTATCTTGTGCAATTATAAATATCTGTGTATATTTCTATTAATGGCTTTCACTCTTCTCAGATTTTATACTACACAATCTCACTGGCTTTTAAACATATGTTCTTCTTTCCAAGAGAGATTTCAGAAGGCCAAAATAGTTCCTTATAGTTCAAAAGATGACAGAGCATAGTGAAATTACAAAACATTCATCTTTATTATCCTATGGCCTTCTACTCTTATTTGATGTTATATAAAGGACACAGTGGCTCAGTGGTTAAGGCACTGAGCTTGTGGATCAGAAAGGTCAGCAGTTCCGCGGTTCGAATCCCTAGTGCCACATAATAGAGTGAGCTCCCATTACTTGTCCCAGCTTCGACCAACCTACCAGTTCGAAAGCACGTAAAAATGCAATTAGAAAAATAGGGACCACTTTGGTGGGAAGGTAACAGTGTTCCGTGCGCCTTTGGCATTTAGTCATGCTAGCCACATGACCATGGAGATGTCTTCGGACAGCGCTGGCTCTTCGGCTTTGAAATGGAGATGAGCACCATCCCCTAGAGTCAGGAATGACTAGCACATATGTGCAAGGGGAATCTTTACCTTTATGCAACTATGTCTCTTTTTAATCTTTCCTCTTCTAAGCTAAAAAATGATACATTGTGTTCACCAAATTTCTATTTCTCAGGTGATGAATCTTCACTTCCTGCCTTGAATTAATATTTCCTTTCACTACCATGGATTAGAATGTCACAGCATTTGAGAACCTGTTTCTGTACTGAAGGCAAAACTGACTCTGAGTTTCACTTACATCAACACCTCCAAATAGGTCAAATGTATATGTATTTGGAAAAGTAGATTCTTGTGCAGATTTTCTTTCTTCTGTGACAAATGCCATGGCTTCCATAGAAAGGAGGGGAGAGATTTCCTGGCAGAAACAAAAAAAATGTATTGTAGTTATGGCATATTACTATATTAAATTTCAAAAGGCCAATACTTTAAACTGATTGTTTTTAACTGCTCTACAAAATTTGGATGGCATGTCCCAAAAATAATGAGTATTCATATGAAAAGTGCAGTTCAATAAAAGCAAATGTAATGGTTTCACATTAAGCAAAGATTCCTCCCCTCCAGTATCTAAGCTAGTAATGAGTGACCAAGAAATAGACCTATGATAAACAGTCCAATACTGATTTCCCCCCCCAAGATTGTTAGAAAAAAAATTAAAAGTCTACAATGGAGCTGAAAAAGGCACAGAAAGTGACAGACAAAATGTTCTAGTATCTTGTTAAACAAGACTGGTGCTTGGAAATTGCTGGAATTGAAATGGTACAACTGTACATAATTATGCTTTGAAGAAAACGGACATGATTTAGTTTTAATAATGTAGAACGAGATTTATTAAATTAAATTCCATATATTGATATACACTATATACATATAAATTGGGCATGATAACAAAATCATTCTAGATATGCTAATAAACAGAAATTTTAAATTGTTTGTATAGCAGTGATAGCCTGGACTAATCAGCATCACCTCTATTATAGCAATAGTTTGAAACATTTTCACCAGGAAGAAAGGCTAAATAGCAATGGGGAATGCTTAGTTCATGAAAAACAACTAAATAAAATAACATGTAGTAGGAACAGAGCAGTATGAGTTGGAACATTATACTGACATCATGCATACAGAATATGCGACAAATTAAACATTACAAATTACACAGTAACTTTTGATGTTTAATCCACATATTCTAAATATATGGATATTATTCAAGATTGTGATTTTGTAGTACAATGACTTACACAATAAGTTACTAATACTGTTGATCATTGGCTTGTGATTAAGAACAGTTTTAACACAGTGATGTTTGATTGAAAATGATCAATAATCTTACCTTTAAGATGCTCTGGCATTGAGAAAAATCACTATTAGCATGGCTAGTCTCATAGAGCTTTTGTAAGAGCAAAGGAATTCCATTCCATTTTGCTTGTTTGTCTCTTTCTTTTAACAAAGCTCCTGTGATCTGCAAGACAGAGTTTCAGTTTACAACAATTTTATCATTAAAGAATACTTATTATAATGCTTCCAGACTATGTATACATTGATCACTTTTCCAGTTTTCCACTGCACCAGAAATTAATGCCAATTTCTCACCTCATTAGAATTTGGGGTGCCACACATATATTTAAGTTTCTATTTGTGTTATCAGAAACATGGGAGTTTACAAATGAGTTCTAAATTTGAAAGACAAACTATTGCACTGAAGATGATTGCCACATACAGCGTTCTTTCAGTTCTTTGGCATTTGGATCAATGATATTTGTTTCACATATCATCAATTTATCACAATTCCAAATATCATTGATTTTTTTCTTTTTCTTGGAAATAAATTCAAATTTATGATTATAAAAAAACATTTTCTCTTATAACCACTCTACATTGAACAGACAATGGGAAAATTAGCTATAGCAGGGGTGTCAAAATGGTGGCCCACAAGCTGGATGCATCACGCACAGGCCATGCCCGCCCCAGCTCTGCAAAGGCAAAACACATCACGATGTCATGTGACATCACATGATGTGATCGAGTTTAACACCCTTGAGCTATAGAATTAGAATTTTCATTAATGATAATTTGAAGAATTATTTTGCTTTTTCACATTTTAAAATCAAGAAATGTAGACAACTACTGAAAACATTTTAAATAGCAAAATCATTATGTCAATAGCAGAGGATTCTTATACTATTTATTGGGTCCTATTTATGTATCTATCAATCATCAGTAATTTCCCTCTCGCCACACTTTTTTCATTAATTATAGAAGACAATATTACAATTTGGTGTTTAGGGAAGAGTAGGGAGTTGGCAAAGAAAGTAAGAGAAAGAAATCCTCCCCTTAATTTTTGCTGAGTTAAATTACGAAGTTATCATCTCTTGTCCTATCATGATGTGACCATTCCAGCCATTTTTGAAATGTTGGTTTATCGCATTAGTTACTAAGTCCCTATAAAATCCATTCTTTGTTTGTTAAAAAAAAAACCAAGTAAAGAAAAAGTAAGTGAAGAAAAAAAAACTAAGTAAAGAAAAATAAAGTAAACTAACTAAGACTAGATAAATATAACAGACAAGGTAAGAGAAAGTACTGGAAAGTATTTTTCTAGTTCACTATAATAAAACAGCAAATTTCTTATTTGCAAGATGTATAGTGCATTTAACATTCTCACAGAATACCCTTCAAACAGAACTCTTCCATCCACCTGCTACTTATAGTGTAAATATGCATGTACCATTTCCCCCCTTAGGGTAGGGTTAATATTTAGACTTTAAAGTCAACCATTATTTCAGAAGCCTTTTTGAACTTCAGGATTGTTTCAATCATATCAGTCTCATATTTGAAAGCTTATATTTGCTATTCTAAATGATATTGTTGATATCAATGTGTCTCAGCAGTTTCTGATCACAAGTACAGTATACTTTTCTATTTACCCAGAGAAGGAATAATTGCAGGGATTTTTCTTCACAAAGAACACTCAGCCCCATTCATCTGTGGCAGTGAAACAAGAATAACATTTTCTTCCTCTTCTAAATGGCATGAGCCATATACTGCTATTTAATGCAAGGATTCATTTTCTGAAGTTTTATTATTACAGTTTTATAAAAATGAATAAATGGAGAATTCAGTCTCACACAAACAGAAAATAAATGCCCATTTAACATTATCAACTTTTTTGAGGCATATTCTGGAAGAACCCATATTTTTGTCTGTCTTTGAACTCCCTTTCTTTACATGTTCTTTCTTTTTAATTTGCTGCACTAATGGTAGAATCTCTTTCTTGTATTTGCAAAACATCTTGGACACAATACTTATCGACAAAACACAATTAAAAAATATAGTAAATAAATGTTTCTTTACGAATCTTCCTCCCCTCCCCAGAAAAGCAGCAAGAACTTTTGATTACAGTATCTCAAAACCATGGTCCTTGCTGATACAAAATGTATCTATGCAATACTTTGTAACACTATGCAATCCTTCACTTTAAAAACTATTGTAACTCCCCAACAATGGAGCTTTATCCCTGGGCTGGCATCATAAAGCCCACTGGCTTTTGCAAACTGTACTTGATTTTCTTGGGGCAAAGAAAATTCCACAATATTCAGTGCACACAAGTTTTTTTTTTTTAAAGGCACTTCATCCATCAGGTGAACAGGAAGGAAATGCCAAGAGCGTATATGAAAAAGGTAATATGAGGTTGGCAGGGGCTATATTTGGGTAGGGGAAGGTATTTATTTATTTGTTTATTGTGATTATATTCTGCTGCAATTAATACCAACTTTGAGTGCCTTTAGTATCTATTTTTTTGTAAATAAGGTTAAAATATACAATAATAATTATACAACTATAACGCAATATAGGTTACGTTTGACTTACGACCATAATTGAGCCCAGAATTATGGATGTAAGCTATGCCAGTCATTAAGTGGATCACCATTTGACCAAGCCCAATTTTACCTCCTTTTTGGTGGCAGTCATTAAGGAAATCATCATGGTTGTTTAGCAAATGCTGCAGCCGTTAAACAAATCCATAGAGTCAATTTGGATAATAAGGTAAGCAGCATATAAATTTAATAAACAAGTAGTCTTCAACAGGCATTTTCTGGAAGTAAAACCCAATTCTGGCCAAAGAAAGGCCATACACTGCAGTTACGTAACTACGGGATGCTGCAAACATCCATAAATGCAAGCCGGTTACCAAGTGGCCAATATGTGATCACATGACTTTGGGAATGGAACCAGCTATTGGAAATCTAGGTTGAAAGTAGCCCCTGGGGTGATCTGTCGTACTTTCAAATAATCGGAAGTGACCAATCAAGGACTAACTATAATATAGATCAAAATTTAACACCAGAGATCAACAAAACAAACTACTAAAAATAAATTAACAAATAAAATAGCTCAACCTCGATCAGCCCCCAGGTGATCAGCGGGTATATTTCACATTATTTCTGCCCCCAGGGGCCTACAGAAAAAGCCAAGTTTTATTGGCCTTTCTAAAACCCAACCGGCTCCATATAAATCCAAAGAGCATGTTGTTCCAAATAAGGAGTGCAGGGATTGAAAAAACTACCTTTAGGGCCTTCAAATTATTACAGTCTCCGAGTGAGAGTCCCTTTTATTTGATTTTATCAGATAGATACAAATGGTTGGGAGAAGGTAGTCTTGAGGTATCCGACTCTAAGCGACTGCTGGCACCAGGACAGAATTTCAATTACGATACATCACCTGTTAGTCCAGAAGTCAAGGTGCAAAGATGGGTATCATCAGTATATGGTTGACACTAAATCTGTGATAACAGATGACCTACCCTGGTGCTTTCATATAGAAACTAAAGAAGACTGGAGAAAATGCTGACTGTCTATAGCAACTCGTACACAAGGGGCTTAAGATTCTTTTTTTTTCTTTTCTATCAAAAGGAACTGCCCCATTATGGAGAACAACAGCAATCACCAGCTCTTGTAGGTGGCTCAAGAAAATAATTATGATTGCTGGTATTAAAAGATGGTCCTCCTCCCTGCAGAGTTAGTAGCATCGATCAATTCAAGGCCAATTAGAGAGTGATCTGACCCTGAAAAGAAAGAAGTGGATGTCCTATATTCAGATTGCATCATATCAGAGCTTAATCAGGTGTTTTTTAAAAATACAATACATAAACAGATTTAATACACAAGCCTGCAGTCATGTATGTGATATGGGCAGTTATAACAACTGAATAAATGAATAAATACATAGGAAAGAGAAGTGCTTTAAACATTCTGCGAACAGCCAGATCCTACGTAGTTGTTAAGTTTTGTCGGTGTTCAGGATATTTACTCAATGTGGCTTGAAAAAATGGAGATCCTTACTTTAACTTTATCCAATTTGAACTCAATTGTTTAAGCAATCAAAATAAGATCCAAATAACATTTTCCACAAAACATCATCTATAGGTTGACTAAATGTAGACATACTGTATGCAATTGTGCATCTTCTTAATACCATAATTTGCAAAGTGAGAACCGTCAGAGAATCTGTGGCACACAGATGCAGCAAGCAATCCTACTGCCAAATACTCTGCATTCACTACTGGAATAAAAAGTATTCTAGGTAACATTTCAAGTTTATTCCTATGTAATATCACTATGCATACTTACACTCTTATGCTTCCACATAAATGTAAAGTTTTCTGTAACACGCAAGACTTGAAAATACAGTTGTTATTCAAGTGCTATTTCAAATACAAAGAGGTTCTGTATACTGAGATAGACTAAACCGTGTGACCTTAATTACAACTGCCTTCAGTACCAAGCAGATGGGAATCATTTACAGAAGAGAGCCATTGATATTTATTCAGGGAAGGTTAAAATGACAAATATTTTTACTGAAATGCTGAAAATTATAAATCTAGTAATCTAGTTATCAGTAATGAGTTAAACAGACTTATGGTACACTGTAAGGTCACTGTTGATATTAGATTACTTTGCTCTTTATTTTATGTGGTTTCAGCTATCTTGGGGTTCTTCCTCCAAAATATTTCTGCTCATTCTATGATAGCCTCTAGGGCAGGGGTCTCCAACCCTGGCAACCTTAAGCCTGGAGGACTTCGATTCCCAAAATTCCCCAGCAAGCAAGGACCCCTGCTCTAGGGAATCTCTGCTGGTGATGCCATCCCAAGGAGAAGTGAGAGAGAGATAGCTCAGTAGATAGGCTTTCTTGATGGTTGCCCTGATGTCATGAAATAAACAGCCTTAAAGATGCATTTGGTCCCTTTTGTTCTTAGCATTCAGGAAGGCACCGAACTCTTTTTAAAATAAGCCATTTGCTATTTGAATCCAATGATGAGTGAGCAACCATTGCTTATTATGCTTTGATGTGGGGAAGGGTGTTGGAAAGATAGTTTTTTCTAAGTTGTACATTGCCCAGGGTTTTGTTGACAGCACGATTCAAGAAACTTGTAGAATAAATAAATACCATTGCCCTTATTATTATTATTATTATTTGCAAAAACTGATGTTTAATGCCAGCCACTATGTATATGTAATGGGACAAATGATTTACATGTTATGTGTTGATATAAATGGTAGCAGACAGATCTTAAGACATTATGATGTTTCATCTATGCTAAACCCCAACAAATATCATAATTAAATACAAATAGATCTCACTGCAAAAATAAGTTTGCTATAAAAAGCAACTGCAGTGGAAGAGTGTGAGATATAGTTTAAACATGATTTCAGGTACAGAATGTCATGCTTCAAGCAGTGATATAAGTATTGTCTTTTCTGTCCCTTGCATTGTCAAATATTTGTTATCCATTGTACATTCCACACTGGTTAAGTATCTCTATAAAATTCACAATCTAATATTATTAGAAATAATATTATACAAGAGGACTGGAATATTTTTGTTCTGTGACAGGTTGAAGTACCTGGCTGAAATAAATATTAAATATTAGAAATATTAAAAGGTATTTAACTGTACATATTAAAATATAGTATTAACAGAACTGCACTAAAACACTAATACATGAATGGTAATGACATACTGTACATTACTGAAAGTCAATTTAGATAATAAATAAATAAATCAAGCGTATTATAATATACAGAAAAAGAATCGTATGTTTTTCAAAACAATACACCCATCTAAAGCAGGGGTATCAAACTCACGGCCTGTGGGCTGGATGTGTCACGTGTTGGCCCTGCCCCTACTCAGTTTAGCGAAGGGGGAAGTCCTGATACATCATGTGACAATGCCGTGACGATGCAAGTTTGACTCCCCTGATCTAAAGCAGCATATACTTAAACTACAAAACCAATGTTTCAATCCCATCCAACTATAACGTTCTCTAACTTTTCTTTCTTTCCATCACTGATTTTTCCTTCATGTATTTTTGTAAATATACAATACAATACTAAAAATTAAGTCACAATTAAGTCATCAATTTTTACTTGCTTTCTGATTTAATATTTTATAAATTATTTCCATTTTAGAATAGACAGAAGAGACCTTGCGTCCTTGTATTTTAGAGATAAGAATTGTTGGAAATATAAAGACATATAAAGATGATTTCTAGAAAATGAGAAATATTAACACAACAAATTAAAAAGATAAGATATCTAACACAACAAATAAAAACTCCTAAACTCCTAAAATAATGGCTTAATCAAAAGGAAGATATATTACTAATGTTATTAACATTAAAGTAACCTATCATAAAGCAAGATGGAAATGGAAAGGAGCCAAAAATAAAATTCTTAATTTTCATTTATTTACAAAATAATCTAACACACCCAACACAATGTTGATGGCTATAGGGAGTTAGAGTTATTTTTTGCTAACCATTTATCAGCCTAAGCTAGAAAAACACTTTGCTCAGGTGGGCATGACAGTACCAGTAATACTCCTCCCAAAGGAAATCAAAGAAGTGGAAAGAATTTTTGGAGGACAGAATAAAAAGTCTTGCAAAGTTGCTCCTTTCCACCATTTCACATCAACAAGGCTTGATGTGAAATGTACATCTATAGCTCCTCTCTCACTGGATTCACAGGGGCTTTAATTGCCTGCATTTTATGTACTGAGAATTTAATATATAATTTATCAATGAATTGAGAATTCCCTTTTTTCTAAAAAATACAGTTCTGTATTCACTGAGGAATAAAAATAGAAAATAGTTGTGGGATTGATTGATACACAGTACATAATACATATGGATTTCAGCTATATCAGCTATTTCAAATTTACTATAGCACAATCTTTAATATTAACTTTTCTAATTTCTATATGAAAATATATTTAAACTAATAATTATGTTCTGGTGGAATAAAATTAAATCTTTATTTTCTCCCATTTTCCCACTTTAATTTTCCAATCTTTTAAACAAAGCTATCAAGAGCAACTGCATACAGGTATTACAGCAATGGAAATCTAAAATAGGAGTAATGTAATTTATAGTCATTTATATAATCTAAAAAACTAAGTGGTAGAGTTTATTGCTCTATCACCATTTGCAAAGAATAATTTAAATATGCAAATATATAAAATATTATGGCTGCAAAGTAAATACAAAAAATCCCTTCAATATCTCTAACAAAAGGTAAACTACAATACAATCTGAACACCTGTGGGGAAACATATCCCTTAGGTATAAAAACCATTCAAAAAAATCTAATACCTTAGGAGGAACTAACATGTCTGCTTTTCTACGCTGTTTTAAAATAACAACTTTTGGCAGTTGTAACTTAAATCATGTCTCAGAAGTGATTGCACATCATTTAAAAGTGAAAGGAAACAAGCCTTTTATTATTACTATCATTTGCTAAATTTCAGTATTTCCTTTTGGGTGTCATAAAAAACCAGGAAGATAAAATGAAGAAACAATAAGAATTTACATGTGAAAGTAATATTAAAGAGCTTACTGTTCATTGCCATTGAAATGTAACACACAATGAAGGCAAATTCTGTTTAATTAATTGAATATCACCATTATTTTGGATTTTTTTATTTAAAAAATGAATTTTGAATGTATTATTTCAGTGACAGAATTATATACCTTTTCATATGAACTGTCCACTGACCTATGGCTCATTCTCAGTTTTGGGTTATATATAACCTGAATGTATCAGAGCAAGACTAAGCAAGAGACGTCACCTACCAATTTCAGTTGACCTGAACACCTGTAATAAGATGCTGAACATCAGTCACTGCCAACATTCTGCTCTGGTACATAAACGTCAAACACAAATCAGGAGCAAGTCACAGCAACAATTCCTGGGAGCTCAGGAAGCTGGATGGGTGACTCTGGGCTAGTCACAGCCCAACCCACTTCACAGGGATATTGTCATGGGGAAAATAGGAGACATGTCCTATTTTAATATCCCAGTATTAGGTATGTTCACCAGCTTGAGTTTTTTTAAGGTATTTGAAAAGTGGGATAAAAATATCATCATCATCAACAACAGGGAAGGGAATTAGCATACAGGCACCTATTGTGTACCTTGCATAGGAGGATGCTAGCAATTCTCAGAACCCCAACTCCATTTATTTAATTTTTTAAAATAAGCTAAACTAGACACAAGAACAATTCCCCCCCACCAATGCCATCACTCTGCTAAACAAATAATTCCCTCACCACTGTCAAACCATTACTATTACTATTAGTCTTCTCATTGTTCCTGTCACCCATCTCCTCCCACTTATGACTGCAGGACTTTGTTGCTTGTATCCTTACGATTTATATTGATATTGTTTTCTGATTGCTTATTTGAACCCTATGACAATCATTAAGTGTTGTACCTTATGATTCTTGACGAATTTTCATGTCTTTTTATGTACACTGAGAGCATATGCACCAAAGACAAATTCCTTGTGTCCAATCACACTTGGCCAATAAAGAATTCTATTCTAGTCTATTCTAAATCGACCAGGTTTCCACCTCCGCACAAAAGCTATCGCCCTACCAATCCTCTGAAAACGGAGGGAGTCCAGCCGGAGCATCTCCCGTTTCTGCTCATTATTTCCCTACGAATAGGGAGGGCGTAGCCAGAGACAGCGCAAATCCTCCGAGGGCACCGGTCGTCCCGAAACTCCCTCCCCGGCTTGGCCCAGCCACCCCGCGGAGTCCAGCCGAGCCTGTAATACCTGTGACCCCCGCGTCAGGCCCCGGCCGCTGAGCTGTGCATGCCGAAGCTGGGCCAAGATATTGATGGGCCCTCGCTTTGCTTCACGCCGGCCGAGCGTGCAGGAAACGGGGTCCGCTGCTGGTGATAGCGCCGGCAATGCAGCTCCCGCACCCCCTATGGTGGATGCCATAGTCGCTCTTGCCCCGGCCAGACGCAAACAGGAAGCTTCTCTCCTCTCGGAGCTTTGTTCGGGG
Source organism: Thamnophis sirtalis (assembly GCF_051295495.1). Lineage (NCBI taxonomy): Eukaryota > Metazoa > Chordata > Lepidosauria > Squamata > Natricidae > Thamnophis > Thamnophis sirtalis. The sequence goes on from NW_028261387.1 coordinate 64,597,576, forward strand.
ACGCCTTCCGGTCGAGGTGGGACGGCGACAGGAAGTGTTCTTCTTTTTCTAAGGAATGATGGGAAATGAAGTCTTTGGCCATAACTAGGTTATGTACTGTACTGTACTTTATGCTAAGAGAAGGGAATCGCTCTGAGCAACGTCAGCAAAGAGAAAAACGCTGCTGTTATGTCTTCCGGAATGAAAGACAGCACTTCAGATTTTATGTCGTCCAAGCTGCCTGGCGTGGGGAGATGAAACTTGATATTCTCTACTCTTTCTTGGTTTCCCCCCCCGTCTGTTGCTGATTAGTGGTCGTCCTGATTTTTATGTAAAGATCTAAAATCCATTCGAGCATAGATCTTCAAACTTGGCAACTTTAAGACTTGTGGAAGTCCATTAGAGGGTGTCGGTCCTGTTCCCCCAAAGAAGCTTCATATACGAGGAACCAAGACCAGTTCTGCAAGACTATTGTTATTTAAGCTCTTCTCTTTTTATTATTGCTGAATTATTTTTTATGAATTATGAACTATGTTTCTGTAGTGTATATTGGAGGCGATAACCCTCAGAGCTGTATGCAATGAAATTCCATTTTAATGTATGATTAGTGTACATTCATGACAGTAAAGTTAATCTAAGTCTAAGTCTATTCCTGGCTATTCGGGATGGGGTTTTAAAATTTACGACCCTGAGCTCTTCCTCAGTAGCATTTTGAATGCCATCCTGCCTTAGAGGCTCATCATTACACACTATATCATATCTATGTGATTTTTACAAATAAAAAAATACAGAATCGGTTTATTATTGCCTTCTGTAGTGCAGTGTATAATGAAGTCTTTGCTTTTATCATTGCTGATTGTCTGCATCCAGCATCTTCCTGTAATCGCTGCTGCTGCTGCTTGCTTGCTGGGATGACTTTCAGGCTTGGGGCAACTCAGCTACGAGTATATTCTTTTGGTATATAGTCTTGCTGTCTTTTGCTCATCCTTCCCAGGAATATTTCACTTTCACCCCAATGGGACAATATAGCAGGATTTAAGAAAAGTCCCTAGTAAATCCCCCAAATATGCTGGGTAAAGTCAAGCAGAGACCAAGCAATTAAGTCAGTGAAAGCAAGGCGCAGTTGGGTCAGGAGATTCTGGGTGCCGATTTTCAGCAGATGCTTGCCAACTTCGGGCAAGATATCATAGAACTATGTATACTATTAAAAGATTCTTTAGGCCATCATTTCCAAACCTTTGCTCTAAACCCACAAATGCCACAGAAGCACCTCAATGACTGAAACTTTTGAGGATCTGACAGGAGTCCTTGTTTGGCATGCCATTAACTGAATGGTTGTTGAATGTGTGGTTGTAACACAAGGACTACATATATATGATTAGCAATCATAATTTATTTGAGATATTGAAAAAGGAATTGATTGCACTCAAGCTTTCTCTTAAAAGCAAGACTTAGAGATAAATGGGTGCTCTCTTCAACATTGAGTTCTTGAATTAAATCTTTCTTGTGTAGGTTGTCTTTCTTCCTCCAACCTGTTTTTTTGTGCTTTTCCTACAGTTTTACTTAATGCTCATTTTATACAGCACTCCTTGGGTGAGATAAGCAGGTTTTAAATTTGATAAATTGGAAGAATGGTGTTTATACTGCGCACCTCCACATTACAATACCATTTCCAGTACATTATACAGCATTTGTAATGATTACTGTATTTTTGGAGTATAAGATGCATCAAGGCTTTGAAGAGGCAAATTTAAAAAAAGTAGGTAGATAAATAGAGGGATAGAGAAAGAGAAATACAGTAGACAGGTAGGGAGAGACAGGGAATAGGTAGGTAGATAAAGGGATAGAGAGAGAGAAATAGAGAAATACAGTAGGTAGGTAGGGAGAGAGTGTGTGTAGGTAGTAGGGAGAGAAATAGAGAGAAATACAGCAAATAGGTGGGGGGAAGAGAGTAGGTAGGTTGGTAGGTAGAGGGATAGAGAGAGAGAAATAGAGGGAGAGAAATACAATAGATAGATAGGGAGAGAGAGTAGGTAGGTTGGTAGGTAGAGGAAGAAATAGAAATACAGTAGATAGGTAGGGAGAGAGAGAAAGTAGGTAGAGGGAGAGAGCGCGGGAGGGAGAGGGAAGGAGAGAGAGAGAGAGAGAGAGAGAGAGAGGGAGGGAGAAATACAGTAGGTAGGTAGGGAGAAAGAGTAAGTAAGTAGGTAGATGTTTCCAGGTGTATTTATCCATGTCCTGGGGAAGGAAATTGCTGACAATCTGCAGCACCTAAGACTTTGTTTCTGCTAGCACAGCACTTGATCAATGTAATTCTCATCAATCAGTTAAAGGGCTTTCCAAAAAGGGGGGAAAAAGGTTTTGTACTCTGCAAACATCCCAAAATGGCCCGTTTTCCACAAAAACGAGCCCGTTTTTTAAAAAAGGCATGAATAGCCTTGTGGGGGCTTGCAGAGTGCTCCTGGGAAGGTGGGGCAAAAACGAGCAAAAAACGGCCCGTTTTTTTCAAAAATGGCTCATTTTTTCAAAAACGGGCTCATTTTTTTGTCAAAAGAAATTGCCTGCATAGCCTTATGAAGGTTTATAGAGTGCTACTGGGGGCTTGTGGGGGGAGCAAAAATGGCCTGGTTTTTGCTCATTTCTGCCCTCCCCAGCTCCAAGGAGCACTCTGAAAGTCTCCATAAGGGTATGCACAGCCATTTTGGTGAAGGAGGTGGAGCTTCGGTAGGCAAAAAAATGCTGTATTCGATGTATAAGACGCACGCAGATTTTCCAAGATTTTATATATAACACAAAATGAAACCAGTCCCCCCCCAGTTTTTAAATCAATTACTTCTGAACTACCTCCTATTTCACTTACATCTTTTTTGCTCCAGTCTTACAGTTTGTTTGCTCAATGATCTTGTAAATTACTTATAAACTTCTTAAACTCACCAAGATTATATTAATGGTTTTACTATACTTAAGAATGAATAACAATGAAATCATTACTTAAGAAACTAATTATAGTATATAAACATTTAATTTGGAAAGTGGAATTTAGCATCTCTATCTGCAGATTTCTTCAAGTTTGATGGGCAAATTGTCAGAATACCTGCATCTTTTCCTGTGCTCACACAGTAGTCTTTGCAACTACATGATTTCAGAAAGAGCACATTTCACTTACAGCATTTAACAACTGACAGAATGTGCTTATTCATGCACACTCAACATCTTGTTTTGTCTTCCAGATCTGGAACTCTTTTCTATCCTACTGAGCATAGTTTGAGAACTTCTAAAATTTATACAAATGGATGAGACCCATTGTTGACAGTCCTTTAATGGCATTTCATGAAGGAAGAGATCCTAAATCTCACAGATCTTTCTCAATTTGTGCCAAAATATTCATTCAAAAATTTCAAGAGGTAGATTGTTAGTTATACCAGTCTTAATTGGTCCTTTATATTAATATAAATATAAAATATTAGTACAATGAAAAGGAAAACACAAGTTCATTCTATGTAATTAGAACACCCATAAAATAGGAGCTCTTATGATTTTTTTCCAAAGAAAACCCATCCTAGGTGAACTGCCAATATAAAACATCACATTTTGAATATTTCAGTGTTTGTAGCACTTTCAGCATTCATTTATAATTTAAGCAGGAGACATTGGCCAAAAATATAAAAATAACTTACCAATGTTGTGACATAACAAATGTGAGAATTTAAAAAGACAGTGTTACCTCATACAGAATAAGCATACACTCGTGTCTAAAAATTTTAATTGTCAGGAGTAGAAAAGTAAAAATGCAAAAAAGAAAAAAGAAGATTTTTAAATATCTTCCTGCATATGCATGAAGTAGCAGTCTAGCAATTTCTTGCAGCCTCTTTAATTTTTTCACCTCTGGCAGCTGCCTGTTTGCTTAAGAGGTGATTTGCAGAGAAAAAAAAAACCTAATGAAGCTTGTCTACTTATCCTTCCTTCAGCGGGATACCTGTACTGCAATGAAGCCATCTGTTCATTCTGTGCAAAGGAATCCTTCTGTTCAATCTAGATCCATAATTCACCCAAAGGTACTTTTTCAGGCGGCAACTGGACTTTGTTTTTTCTTTTGAAAACGTTTTGCTTCTCATCCAAGAGGTTTCTTCAGCTCTGACAGGATAGTGGGGAATGGAAGGATTTATATTCCTTGCAGGCAGCTGGTCATCAGCATCCTTTCAGAGGATCATTGAAGCACTTGGGAGGTTTATGTGTATCCTCAGAGTTACCTGAGTAGTGTTCCTGGTTCCTGTAATCTGCAGTTTTTCCTCTGGAAATCCATTCCTATTTCCAGAGGAAAAAAGTGTAGAACACAGGAACTATTTCGACTACTCAGGTGACCCCCGAAGACACAGATAAACTTCCAAGTGTTTCAACAACCCTCTAAAAGGATGCAAATGACCAGCTGCCTGCAAGGAATATAAATCCTTCCATTCCCCACTATCCTGTCAGAGCTGGAGAAGCTTCTTGGATGAGAAGCGAAATGTCTTCAAAAGAAAAAAAACAAAGTCCAGTTGCCTTCTGAAACAACAACTTTGGGACAACCATGACCTGGATGACTGAGAATCTCTATAGAGCCTTAATTGACTGAGCATCACTGAAAGAACACCCTTGCTGTCATTGCTCAAATGTTATTGAAGTAGCCCAGGATAAATGTTTAAAACACGACCATCACAGCGCACATCTTGCAGTACTACCAATCACCCAGACATCTTTGCCTTTTATTTCCCTTGGTTTTGAAAAATATTGAAAACAAGGAATGCAGGAGGAATCAGGGCCTAATAAAATCAGAAAACACTGTAACTAATTTTTCATTTTCAAATACTTTTGATTTCCAAAGTGGATCCACGTAAAGCAAATGTATCCTGCTTTGAGAACTAGCGATTCCTGCGGCACGATGTTGTGTATTCCCAGAGAAACAGTGGCAAAAATGCAAATAAAATTCAAGTTTACTGATTTCAAGACATCTGAATTTCAGAAAAGAAATCATGCATTGTCTAAGAAAACCTGTCCCATAACAGCTAGTTTTGAGTTGAATGATTGACTGGGGCAGCTCAGTAATGGGACCGTCCTTTTTCCTTTCTGGTCTGAGCCTCCTTGTCTCTTGTAATCTTCAGAGGAAGTATCAGTAGAATCTTTTTGTCCATTTCCCATTTTACTTGAAGTTCTTGTAAAAGCAAACTTCTTACTCTTATTCAAGGAATAGAATTCCCTCATTAAATTTTCAACCTCCCATTGTTCTTCTTTTTGATTCCGGCAACAGTGCAGCGCAGCAGGATCTATAGGATGGGCTTCTGTGTTGAAAATATATCCCCCAGCATCAAGAATACATTCTCCATATGGTGTTGGTAAGACATCAAAGGATGATCCATTGTTATGAATGAAGTTGTCACGGTCAAACAGTAGATACAGATATTTCACTGTTTCAGCCAAGAAGAAGGACTCCATACGGTTATCTAATCTGTGATCTCTTAGGTCTTTGATCTTAAAAAATAAAAGCAAAGAAGTGGTTATGTTGAGATGTGAAAACTTGCCATATGGCACTAACACCTTACCAATTGACTGAAGCTGGATTAATGACAAACCTCTGGGGCAATTCTGGTATTTCTACAGTAGAATCAGAATTCAAATTGCTTATGTACTATAGAAGAAACAAGAAGATGCTTTTGCTGGCAACAAGGAAGACTTGCAAGGAATAAACTGACCCCCCAATATTCCCACAAACAAAAAAAGTTTGGAAGAAACACTTAACTGTTGCAAAGCCACATTCAACTTTGCTGATTTTTTCTATTGACTCCACCACATCTCTGCCCAGCTCTAAAAGTGTTGGATCTTGTGTAGCTCGATACAGATACATTGCACTCTCTATTAGTTCTGTAAAGCAACAAACAAAAGAAATGAAAGTTACTGAATATGTACTGAATATAATGAATATAATAGCCAGTTTGGTATAGTGGTTAAAGAGCTGGCCTAGAAACCAGGAGATTGTGAGTTCTAGTACTGTCTTAGAGGCATGAAAGCTTGTTGGATGGCGACTTTGGGGTAGTTAGTCTTTCTCAGCCCAACTCACTTCACAGAACTATTTTTGTGGGGAAAACAGGATGAGAACCAGAATCATGTACATTTGCTACTTTGAGTTACTTGTAAAGTAGTAAAAGCAGGATTAAAAAAACTCTAAATAACAACAATAGTATATAATGCCCAAAATGCTAATTGCTCAGTCTTATAAACACAGTTCAAAATAAAATTCTTCAATATAGTGCTTTTTTACTAGCTAAAGCTTGATACAAAGGAGCACATTTTTATTTATGCACATTTCACCTGTTATTCAGTATAAGTGAAAAACTGTTGTTTAGCTACCTTGAGCCAGATGAGAATAAATCTGTTTGAGCCATTTGGGCTTTGCTCACTTGGCATTCTATACATTTGATAGAAAAAAAAATCTTTTTTTAAAAAAAAGTTTTTAATTTTTTTTTTATTCTCTTACACATTCACATAGTTATTGTCCTTACTTATCTCTATCACTTTTACATATTTATTTTTCCAGCTAAAAGGTTAAAATATACATTCTGGGTTCATCCCATACACCTATTTTGTATTATCCCCATCCTATTTTTTTTCCTTTTCTTTTCACCCTCTCTCTCTTCTCTGCTTCCTTCCTTCCTCCTCTCTCTTTCCTTCTTCCCTTACTTCTCTCCTACTCTTCTCTTCCTCTTCCGCCTCCTACCCTCTCTCCTTCTCTTTCTAGACCTTCTCTCCTTCCTCTCCTTTCCTCTTTCTTCGTTCTCTCTCCTTTTCTCTCTTCTTCTCTCCTGCTCTCTTCCTTTTCTTTGATAGAAAAAATTCTTTGGGCCACTTAAAAGCAAAGTATAGCATCAATACTATGGGCTAAACCAAATCAGGTTAATACTCTATGGGGATTTACCCAGGAATTCCAGAGCTATTGACTAGATTGATAAAATAAAATAAAAATTCTGGAAGAAAGTAGTAACAAAGGATTTCCACATTGCTGCCAAAAATGTCCACATTGTCACCAAAAAGTTGAGGCTACTTTGAGGAAGACTTGTCTTTTTACTGTAAGAGAATATATTTCTAATATGTTCATATTTACCAGGTCGAAGGGGGTATCCCTCACGCTTTTCCACTGTGTAGCCCTGAGGGATATTGTAGAACTCAGGCAGCCCACCAAACTGCTTCCAAACAGTGTAATAATTGAGAAATGTTCGCATTGCACTATCTATGTCTCCAATAAGGCTCTGGAAAAAACAATTATGTAATATGTATTTTTTCCTTTAACAAATAAAACAACTACACATTACCATCTCCTGAGATGATGAATGATGGCATTGGAAAGCAAGTTATGATTTTTAAAAACTGTCGAAAGACATACTTAGACATGTGGGTTTAACAGCTTTTTAAAAATAATTTATTTCTATCCAAGAATAATTCCACTGGATTCTTCGTGAGAAAAACAGGGCACACTTTGATAGAAAGACAACAGACATCTGCATTATAATTGTAAAATTAAAATTATACTTAGTATTTAAGTTTAAGATGAGATTATTCAACTTATATTTAGAACACAATCTACAGCATTAGACACTTACACTAATAAAATTTATACATATATATTTTAACTATGCTAATGAAGTTTAGAGCAATTGTTACCTGTAAGCCAGGCCAGAAAGCCTCCAAAGATTGAAAAACTGGCATTGAGACAGTTCCTTTATACATTTGAACCCACAGATACCAATCATCAAACTTGGTGTAGTTTTTTATAGCTTTATTATAATCTAGAGTGAAAGGAAAGGTAAAAACCAATGACAAGTATTGAGTAAGAAATTAAGTTTCTAATTTCTATATGAATTTCTAGAAACATTTAATAAATAAATATTTTATTATACATCTTTTCAATGTATCATGATAAAATGGAATATACATTAAATATTTAAGGTGCAATCTTCCTTTTATGCTTAAACAAAAGAACAGTAGCATAAAGAGGGTCCAAAATTAGTATAAAATCTGGTCACTAACCAGACATTTTCAAGACAGATGCTATTCCAGGAAGGAGGGGACAAAACATAAAGTATCTTTAAAGCTGATATATGTAAGCAAGATTAAGTACAGTTACACAGTGAATGTAATTATTTATCTCACTGAGGTTTATGTACATAAATCTTAGTGAAGGTATCTTGCAAGAGGCTAAGGCAGAACATAAACACTGAATATTTAAAAGGCTTAGATGGCCAATAATTGGAGATAGGAAAAGAAGAAAATGCCATCTGATTTTGAGTGACTGAAGGAGAAGACATAATGACTGGGTAAGGAATAATGAGAAACATATAAAGGAGGCATTGTTTTCCTAGAGTTTTTGTCTTTGGTTTCTTATTCCATACTAAGTATATTGCACTAAAAATAACTTGAAGTACACATTGCATAACCATAGGAACTCACCTAGAAACATGGACATCAGCTCCTCATCCTGCAGCAGAATGGCCCCTTTAACAAGGTATTCAAAGTAGGAATCTACTCCTGCTCCAATCCCAGCATCCTGGGCTACCCATTTGGCAGTAATAACATCAATGTGATTACCTACCTGAAGGAAAAACTCCGTTATTAAAGGTTTGGGTAAGATTAACATGGTCTTGCATTTCCTTTCCATTCAGCAAAAGTTATATTTTGCTAATCAATGGAAGCTTAAAAAATAGTATCTAATATGTAATACAAATAATTCACTTGTAGCCCTTTCAACAGCATTTTCATTGCGCCATTGTAATTCTTAAGAATTAAATCTTGGTTTAGAATCTTCGGTTTGGGATACTCACCAAGCCAATATCAGAACGATTTTTCCAGAGAGTCTTAAGAGCCCTTCTGGCAACATCTTCAAATACTGTGTCCCCTGTAAGATAACTTAAGGTAGCAAATTCCACTATAAATGTACCAATCCCAGCAGTACAAGTAACTGGTGTCTCTCCTGGATTTACTCCATGTAGTAAATTCACTGTTCCATATGGCATTCCAGTTGGAGTCTGAAAGGCTTCAAAACAAAGTTTTGAATATTATTAAATATTTACAGGGCTTGAAAAGGTATTATCAAGGCCAACTTTCTACCCTATGACGTAATTAAATGCACCATGGTATGTTTTATAAAGCCAACACATTGGCCCAAAATATACAGGCTGCTATTAATCAAGGCAACATGCAATCTATGTTTTCACAGACATGCCAACTTTTAGTAACTTTTTCCAGTATACCGAGGGCCACAATTCTTGATTTTCAAATAATGAGATGGCCATCTCTTTCTATTTGGCATCCAGTGAACCATTGGGAAACTTTAGGAGTTTCTGGTATGTTACTCACAATTCTATATTCTTTTCATGTAGCATGTAGCCTACTATGCCCCCCCCCCGCACATAATAGGGGGCACAAGAAATGATAAGCTTCAGCAAGAATGCTCACCTGGCAAAAGTTTTCGAGCAGCATCCTCTGCCATCCTTAAGAGGGGGCCAGAGCACGGCCATCCTGCTTCTACTTTAACACCAGCCTTCTTTGACAGCAAATGAGCAGATAAGAGACCACCAACCACTGCAAAATACAGATCAAGGTTATTTACAAGCAGTGGATTGTGCCAAGGACAAAGGATATACATACAGCTGCCCTTTAGTTTTGTCATGGCATATTCGAATGAACCAAAGAAATAGTGAGGCCTGCAAATGTCCTTTGCTTTTCAATAAAGGTAGAAGAGCAAGGCATTCAATTCTACTTCTCTGAGGTGATGCTATAACTTTTAACTCAGCAACAATTTTGCCTTTGATCACTGCAAAGGAATTTTTTAATGAAAAAAATTGAGATTTCATTATGCTTATTCAAAAGCCATAAATGAAGAACAAGCATTTTGAAAAATCAGACAAAGATAAAAGCAATTTACTAGTTTATATCAAAGATCTCTAACGAGCTCCCTTCCCTAACTTGATATCTTCCATATGTGCTGGAATTTTACTTCCCTAATCAATAGCTATGCTGGGTAACGATTATGGAAATTGAATCTAAAATATCTGATAGCCACCAAGTTTGAGAAGGCTGCTGGATGTTTATGGTAGGCAATGAAACTGTGCTCTTGTTAGTTAGGGAAGTTTTAGAATCTTCTTTTACAATCTATATTGCAAATCAGAGATAATCCATATTATTTTGCAAGATTCTTTGCCAACTCACCTCTGATATTGGTTTCAAAGACAGAAGCATTTACATCAATATCAAAATTTATGCCCTCCTGCAACACACTAACAACTCTCTGGAATTCAGAGACATTCCCCAAAATCTGGAAAAAAAAAGATTTGTAAGACATAATCTTACTAAAGGATGAGAAGAAAACATTACCAGATACAAAACACTGCATAGCCATAATCCATCTTTTCATGCTCAGGGATTGAATGTGATATCTAACTCCTTCATGCTTTCAAGACATGAACCATCAAGATGTATGGAAAATGCATCATTCTTAATCTCCCAAATGGAGAAACAGAAACAACAAGCATGGAGAACAAAAGCTATTCTTTGCTATCTATCCAAGGATATATATAGAAAATGAATGAATGAAAAATGAAGTTATTATCAATACTTACTAGCAGTGTATCCAGGGCATCAATCAATGTGAGAGAAAAACTGAAAAAAAAACCATGAGGGGGAAAAAAAGCAATGGCATGAGGGAAGGGACATGTCAACCATAAGTAACATGTTACGCACACTTTTTAATCTCAGAAAATGTCAGAAAAAAATCCACGTTGTTGTATGAATAAATTTTAAACAGTTTTGATATGCTCAACTTTCCAAATAAGAAATCATAGATCCATTTCTCTGAGATTACATCACAATCTAAGTATATTTTTACAAATAACGTTCATGTATCAAAGTATACACTTGAAGTTGTTGTTAATACAGGTGGACTCATATTATAAACAAATACTATAGATTCACTGCACATAAATACTGGAATAACTGGATTGGACACTTAGATGTCCATGACAGGATTAAAAGGCCTTTACATAATGAATGTTGTTCTGTGTCATATTCACAGATTATCTCAGACACCCAGGCTGCTTCTGCTTCATTGGATTTATATACCCATCTTTCTTTCAGAACCCTGTATAATCCTATAGAAAGGGCATATGTAATAGCGTCTCCAATTTCCCCCCAAATATCCTGTGAGGGAGGTTAGCCTGAGAGAATGAATGGCAAGGTCAAATAGTAAGCTTCCATGGCTGAGGGTGGGTTTAAAACCTGGGTGTTTCTAATCCATTCCACCAGAGTAGCTTTTCATAGCTGAAGCTATACAACTACTATTAATGAGATGTTGTCTTGTTTTCATTGCAGTTCTATGCAGTTTGAGGCTTAATATCAGCTTCCCCTAACCTAGATGTTTTCTAGGTGTGGGAACTTTGACTTTCAGGATTCTGCAGGCAACATAGTTGTTGCTAAAAACCTTTGGAACTGAAATCTATAAATCTGTCCAGATTGGGAAAGGCTAGTCAATTTTCTCTGAGAAGATGTGAATATGTTGTTTTTTCTGCCACAAGCTCCAATTTCTTTTGTATAGCTATATAGGCTGAGAACCACCTATGGCCCCCACAAAGGAAAATGATTAGAGAGACCAATGAGATTACTTAATTTAACAAGCATGCAATTTAAAAGTAAATATGCCCTTTGGCTTGACAAAATTATGGACCCCTGTCCTAGTAAATTGAGATATTCTGTAGCAAGCTGCTACTTCAAAATTTCATAAGAGATCAATGATATTGATTTCCCAGTACCTTCCCCAAGTGTCTTGCCCATCACATGTCAAAGGACGCAGCTCATCGTAGGGAAAGGCATTTACCAGATAGTTATCATAAGCATGATAAAACATGGACTTGACTCGGTCTCTAAGGAAGAAAAGAAAGATATAATTGTAATTTTACTGAACATGACTAATACAAAACATTGTTTTCCCTCAAAATGCTAGCATACTTTCAGTGTTTCTAAGGACTTCAGCCTTAAAAACCAATTCAAATATAAAAGTCTACCACCTTAAAAGCATAACATAAAAGCTATATTGTATGTAATGAACAGTGTTTCAAACATTGCTATTCCTCATCATCTCATGTTCATATCACAAAACTAAGGGTAATGAAGGGTTTTTCAGGACTACATTTAAATTAGAGCTTCAGACACAATTGACACACAAATGGGGTTGTTGAGAGAATAGCTACCTGAAGTGGAAGAGAAAGACATCTAAAGATGAGTTACAAGCCCTCTTTATAGATTTATGCAAGTTATCCCTTCATTTGATATATTACAATAAAAATACAATCACCATGCAAATTGATACATGTATTGGAATGCATACAAGGGATTGGGCAGGATGAATTATTTCTGCTATATGACATGTCTTTTAAATTCACAATTTCATTAACCTTTTAGCATTATTACATTTGATGCACCTTAATTGCTTATTCAACAAATTATAAGAGACTCAGTAGGAATAATTTGATTTAAAACAACATTGATGAAGAAAGTACCACTTATTAAGCTTCTCCTAGAATGAATTCAACTCTTAAAATAGCGTTTGCTGCAAGATGTATGTATAAAACAGTTGTCACTTGGATGTGGCAACTCCATTCATAGCAAAAATAAAAATAACTTAACTCCATTCATGAGCCAGAATCCAAGCAAGTTACCAACATCTATTTCCTAACCAAAAATCACTCTGGTTCAGTAGAAAAAGCTGGGATTATAGGGTAACAAAAAGGAATGCATTTGTCATGGAACTAAACAGTTGCTTAATATTATAAGAGTTCCTAATTTATTTATTTATTGAATTTATATTGCTGCCTACTGGTAGATGGATAGTTATATAGGTTTACATAGTAAATACATAATTATTTTATATACCAGTCTTTCTCCTCCAAATACCAATTTTATTAAAGGAAACATTTAACTTAATAACATAATTTCAATATCAAATCCCTAAATTGGAAAAAAATACTAAGGACATTTTTAAACAGGAAAAAAAAAATACTGTGGGCAAATTATATCTCAAAGGCCTGCATGAACAAACATGTTTTTGTCATTTAAAATTCCACAAGGGGAATAGCTACACTTCTCTTGGGATTGAGTCCCACAGTTAAGATTCCCTCATCGCGGAGATCTGGTCTTCCTGTATCATGAAATATCAGATATGGTCTGCTGGATGGAAGCAAAAGTTACTGTTATCTCTTCGTTGCCATATGTTAGTTGTATGCATTTTTGAAGTTCCTATCTAGTAATCCTGTTATGAATTACTCATGTTGGTGGGGTAATTTCCTTGCCCATTTTAAAGCAAAACATGTTTTTAACTAGCAAGGAAAAATAAGCTTTGCCCATCAGATAGGAAAACACTTTATGATATAATAGAATCTTGACATTAAAGGTAGTCCTCAAGTTACAACCAAAATTGAGCCCAAATGGTGCTAAGAGAATATTTGTTTAGTGAGTTTTACTCCATTTTACAATTTTTCTTGCCACGGTTGTTAAGTGAATCGTTGCATTTGGTAAGTTAATGAAGTGAATCTGGATTCCTCATTGACTTTGCTTGTCAGAAGGTTGCAAAAGGTGATCGCATGACCCCAGGATACTGCAACTGTCATAAACACAAACCAGTTGCCATGCATCTGAATTTGGATCACGACCATGGGGATATTGCAATGGATATAAGTGTGAAAAAATGGTCATGTCACTTTTTTCAGTGCCCTTGTAACTTTGAATGATCACTTTGTTGTAAGCTGAGTATTATATCTTTCCTCCTCTTTTTTTTCTTCCTTTCTTAATTTTTACTCGGATTTTTAATTTATAAACCTTAAAGTCTCAGTCAATATCCTGCCAGAAGACAATGTATTCTAGACATTAAAGTTTCAGAAGACAAAATTAGATTTCAGGCAAAAAAAAGAAGTTTTCACTGAATAGCAGCAGTATGACAGGCTTGCTTTCATTTACACTTGTAAGCCTCCTGGGATTTTTTTCTGCTCCTCTCCACCTGGTTGACTCTCTGAAATGAGCTTTTCCCCAGTTTTTTTAAAAAAAGGCTTTTGTGTCATCATTTTTCTATCAGAATTAATCAACGGCCCGCCCCGTCTTTGTAATATTGATTTCATTCCCTTTTGTAAGGGCACTCACACACCTTTCTTTGCAACTTCAGAGAAAAAGCCGGGGAATTTGCACACGTGAAAGTTTTGCAGGTCCATGTTTGCCCTTCAACAGAGGCGCCAAGGAGCTTTAGAGGTCAAGTCCCGCCTGCCTTAAAGCCGAAAGGGTAACTCAGGGAGTCCCGCTGCGCCTTCTCCGGGACGGTGGGGAAGCAGAGCTCTTGAACTCAGGACCCCCGTCCGGCTCACCTGTAATAGTTGACGTCGACCTCTTTCCCGGCGGCAAGGGAGGGTTGCCCAGGCGAGTGCAGCACCCACAACAAGAACCAGCCCAGCGAGTGGAGTGAGCGCAGCATCTACGAAGCGTTCGCTACCGGGGCTTCCCAATACACCGCTCGGCAGCCATCTAGAGAGGGACCGCGCACCCACTTCCGGGTTCCGCCTCCGTCCCTGCCCACACCCCCAGCTCTTTTTCCCCCCGCGCTCCAATCAGGAGCATCGGCGTACTCAGTGCTGGCGTTAGTGACGACGTAGGATGAAAGGATTGGTTGCTCTGTTGCTCTGGCAATGCGGCTGCGCCAGAGGCGTTTGTGCTCCAGCTGCTTAGTTTCAGGGCGTTTTTGGTGGTCTCTGAGCTTGCTGGTTTTCTTGCAGACGTTTCATTATTTAAACTAGGTAACATTATCAGTGCTCGATGTTATCAGTGTGTGAATCAGAAAAAAATGGGTTGCTTAAAAATAATGTCATGTTTTACTGTAGCAGATAACTGTGTGTATTGTATGCCAGGTATGAAGAACTGCATTTTGACTATTAAAGTTTTTCTTAGTAAAGATCACAAGCATTACCCTAATCAGTTGAGGGTCAGTAGATAAGTAAGGAAACCTTGATTTTATTAGTTGAATTTCAATCATGGGATGATAATCTGAAATGAATTTATATCTGCAGATACATACATACATACATACATACATACATACATACATACATACATACACACGATTTTTTTTTACAACCCCCGGTATGCCCAAATATAGGAGCAATAGCAATAGCAGTAGACTTATATACCGCTTCATAGGCCTTTCAGGCCTCTCTAAGCGGTTTACAGAGAGTCAGCATATTGCCCCCAACAATCTGGGTCCTCATTTTACCCACCTCAGAAGGATGGAAGGCTGAGTCAACCCTGAGCCGGTGAGATTTGAACCGCTGACCTGCTGATCTAGCAGTAGCCTGCAGTGCTGCATTTAACCACTGCGCCACCTTGGCTCAAGGAGGAAGATCACTACTTCCATTCTCTGTCCTTCGGCTCATCACAAGAGACCATCCAGGCAGAAACTCATTTTTTTTTTTTACTGTTGCCTTTTTGTTACATTTTGCTGTATTTTTACAACCCCTGGTAAGCCCCAATTATGGGAGGAAGCCAACCGCTTCCATCATCTGTCTATCGGCTCGTCACAAGAGTCCATCACGACAGAAACCCAATATTTTTACTGTTGCCTTTGTTATATTTGTGTTTTTTTATTTGTGCTGATAAATAAATAAAGGGAGACTAGTATAGATCTATTTCAAGCTATTTAGCTCTCATCAGCTAGCCATACCCTTACTGGGATTCAAATCTGTGCTGTATTGCATCTTAGGCAAACGTCTTAGCCATTAAGCTACAGGTCTCCTCCTTATCAGCTGAAGCCAGGGAAGAAGGTATATATTTAGTGTCACAACCCCTGGTAAGCCCCAATTATGGGAGGAAGCTAACTGCTTCCATCATCTGTCAATCGGCTCGTCACAAGAGTCCATCACGACAGAAACCCAATATTTTTACTGTTCGAATACAGCACAGGTTCGAATCCCAGTAAGGGTATGGCTAGCTGATGAGAGCTAAATAGCTTGAAATAGATCTATACTAGTCTCCCTTTATTTATCAGCACAAATACACACACACACACACACACACATACACATACACATATATGTATAACTGCTAGTGATGTCACAGATGTCTCTTCTCTTATATCAAGACATGGAAAAAGTGATGAATATTTAGGATTGCAAAGCCCTGGCAATCCAGATATTATTTAGTTACAACTTCCATTATTCATGGCTCTTGACAAGTCCATTTCAAAAGTCATCTCAAAGGCGTAGACCTTGTATTAATATATTTATCCCTACCTCTACCAATAGCCATGTGTGTTTTTATGACCATGTGAGATTTTCTGTCTTATTTATAGTCTATGAAACTGAATCCAAATTATATTTACTATGAACACTAAGAAGTAAGTTTAAAGTAATTGCACTGTCTGTTTGTTTGCTTCTTTTTGCTCTTCCTGGTGTCATTTTCAGTAGGATGAAAAGCTGACATCAAGAATTTTTTACTACACCAGTTGACTGTTTCTTATTATTTTCTATATTTCCATTGTTTTCCTCAAACCATTGTAGGAAGTTATCACCCAGTCCTCTCCCAGAAAAATGAAATATCCTAGGAAATATTGAAAAGGCAGAATATTATATTTCCCTGGATGTGAAAAGGAAGAAACATGTTTTAAGAGAGAATAGGTCCCTGTAGCTTCCTGCCCCCACTCACTTTGTCAGTGGGCCATTAAAAAGGCCAAGCCAGTCCCTTTTGCATAATAAAGAGTTCTCCCCTTCAGCTCCAGGGAAATGGGATTATGGCATGATAATATTGGCCCTTTTCCCAACTCCTCACATTGCATCTCAACCGAACCTGGATTCAAAACACAGCCTAGAGAGTTGCCCCTGCATGGCTCCATGGGAGTCTGACAACCAATCAGAATACAAGCTCAAGATCAAAGGCCAGAAAGGGCATAAAACCAGGTACTCATTATCTCAGCCCGCCCTTCTCTTTTCTCCACCAACATTGAAGCATGTGATCACCTTTTCTGTTCAGGACTCAAGCCATGTGGTCCTGTCCACCAATAAACCATCTTTCCAAGCAGCCTCCATGTCTCCAGTGTCTTTTTCCCCACTTGGAGTTGAACCCAGAAGGACATTTCTTTCACAACCACTTTCCTATAGCAGGGGGATTTAGCTTGCATTCTGTTCCATACCGACCACAAGGAAGCACCACAAACAGTGATGAAATTACTAATTGTTCAAAATTTGTTGTATCATCAACTTAAAGATATCAACTCCCAGAATTCATCAGCCAAAAATCCACACATCTTAAAGGTGCCAAATTTGAAAAAACACTGGTTGAGACAAATTAAACAAACACCAATTCCTTTGCAGGCTGCATAGGAAAGAGCTATAAAACTGGGTAAAATGTTCCTAGCATACAGCTAGCACTTCATGGGAAACATCTACTGTCCACCAAGCCAGAGTCTCTGATAATTTTCACAGTTCTTCAATTGCTGCAATTTATTTTAAGAATGTTCAAAATGTACAAGATGTATTTTTACACTGGAAATAGTTGGTCAACATGGATGCCTCTCCCCCCACCCCCCAATCCCTTTTAATAAGATGGAGATCAGGTGCAAACAAAGAAATAAATTGACTGCAGAGAAGCGGCCTCTTTTCCTGAATTGTAAGGGGGGGGGTCTCAAGAGGGCACAAATGGAGTAAGCAGGGGGATAGAAAATGGAACAGCACCCTCCCAGAGATATGTACGGTACTCACTCTCTGGAGTTCCAGAAGGCTCTGTTCCCTGGGCCTGGGAACCTTGGTGTGCCTAAGGAGTCTCTATTATGGGGCTGGAGTCTTTATTGGAACTGGAGCCTTTACTGTTTTTAATTGGTATGGTTATTTTTGTTTGAGTCACCTCTTAACAGATTTTTAATTGCTTTTTACACTTCTTTGTAGAATACTATCAGCTGCCCAGAGTCTTGTAGGCTGGGGTAGTAGTTGTAATAAACAATAACTACTACTCTTTTTGTTTTAGTTTTGAGGGCCACAATTCTTGATGAATAATCTGCTGGGGTCTTGGCAGGTGGAGAACAAAAGTGGTTAGAGACAGTCACTCTAGTTGGCATCCCTTGAACATTCGCCATCCAGCATTCTTGAAGTTGAAGTTCACACATTTTAAAGTCCCCAAGGCTGAAAAAACGATGGACTAAGGTGTTTATCAAGACAGGGCCTTGGATGGCCACAAAAAATTGAAAACATTTTTTCATTATTTAATAGCAAGGCATTTAAAGTGAAAAATACAAATTATTTTCAAACTAATGTATTTACTGATTACTTATTTAACATTTGACTGCCTTGGTTTCTTTAACAGATTATAATCTCTGTCATAGATTACAGTACATATAAAAAAACCCACATAACATTATAAAAGCCAAATTTTGTGAGGTCTAAACTCTGGTTTATTTAGCTTATGCTTAAATTGAGCATGGCACCAAAGGCAGCATGATCTTTAGTCTGTGGGCAATAGGTTGCCCACCATTTAAAACATTGTGTGAATTTACGATGCTCATAATTTAAATAATAGTAATAATAGCATTTTTCTAGCTCCAGGAGAATTTGAATTGAATAAGGAAGGGAGGGATCAACCTTTGCTTTCTGTTGACTAGTATAACTGTTACTCTTCATGTATGGATTTAATCCTGCTGTACTATTTCATAGAGGAAACCTCATGATATTTTATTGTTCTTTGATGTATCCATTCTGTTGTTTAGGTGAGGGACATTTCGCCTGCAGCAACCTTGAAGCTAAAATCTAATTTCTTCTTTGGGGTGCTATGCCCACTAGGTGTCACTGTCGCTTTATAGAGAAAACTAGCCACACATCATTCCTGCCAGCTGTCGTTGCAACAACAACAACAAAAAGCCACCAAAATAATTTGGACATATTGTTCATTTGGTGCAGTTGTAATTTAGGTTTCTAGGACCATTTATCATAAAGCTGTCTGCTTGCTTATTCTGTGGCTCAAGGCTGCTTGAGTATATCTCACTGCATTCCTGGGAGAATCAAAGAATTGAAGCTGATTTCTCTAAAAGCTGTCACTGTCCATTATTGAAGCACATTTTATTAAAGTTCATTTTCAGGACTTAAATTTAACAGTGTTCTAGACCATTATCATTTGCTATACACCGGAATAGTAATTTCTTTATCAGTCAGTCACTGAATTTTAAAAGTTGACTTAAGTATTTTTGAAACACAAAATATGTGACTAGAAAACAAAATGGAAGGAGCAAATATCTTCAGAGCAAAATATGGTTTTCAATATTTTCCAGACTTCTAATACTAGCCGCAATAAAGATTAGGGGCAATTTTAATACATAGAAATTCTTGATCAGTATGGGAAAAATGTGAAGTAGATATGGTATTGTATGGGGTAGCCCTGCTTATTTAAATGGCCTGATTCAAAGCCAAAACTAAGCCATGATACATTTGTTTATTTAGCATAACAAGATATGTGAACCCAGTCAGTATAGCTTAATGTAATGTATGGACTATTTTAACTTCAGGCCACTGTTGTTAAAAAAATGTTCTGAGCTTCTGCAAAAACCACAATGTGTTATACAGGTAGTCCTCAACTTTGGCCCACAATTGAGCCTAAAATTTCTGCTGCTAAGTGAGACATTTGTTATGCCCTTTCTTGCCACAGTTGTTAAATGAACCACTGCAGTTTATAATTTAGTAACCTGGTTGTTAAGTGAATCTAGATTCCCCATTTATTTTGCTATTCAAAAGGTTGCAAAAGGTAATAAATTACATGACCTTGGGACACAGGAACAGTTATAAGTGTTGAACCAATTGCCAAGCATCTGAATTATGATCACATGATTGTGGGACTGCTACAAAGGTCGTAAGTGTGAACAATGGTCATAAGTCACTCTTTTCATTGCTGTTGTAACTTTGGTCACTAAATGACCATTGTAAGTCAAGGACTACCTGTAATATGAAGAAATAGTTTTGGGATCATTAACACTAATATGGGGCTATTGTGGACATATCCAGAGCTAGAATATATGACCTATAACTGGCTTCTGCAGTCTATGTTTCTGGAACTTGTGATGTAGCAGATGTAAAGTACTACTTTGCTCACTTTAAGGAAGGGTTAATGTCATGGACACGATGGCTAAGATACTGAGCTTGTGGATCAGAAAGGTCGGCAGTTTGGTGGTTCGAATCCCTTGTGCCGTGTAACAGAGTGAGCTCCCGTTACTTTTCCAGCTTCTAGCAACCTAGCAGACCGAAAGCATGTAAAAATGCAAGTAGAAAAATAGGGACCACCTTTGGTGTAAAGGTAACAGTGTTCCGTACGCCTTTGGCATTTAGTCATGCCGGCCACATGACTATGGAGACATCTTCAGACAGCACTGGCTCTTCAGCTTTGAAATGGAGGTAAGCACCTGCCCCTAGAGTCGGGCACAAATAGCACATATCTGCAAGGAGAACTTTTACCTTTACCTAGCCAATCCAGAAACTTCATGCCACCTGTCAGGGGGCTACGGCCATATGTTCTTTTATTTTTCTATACCTAAAAAGATGGCTGTAACATTTGACCCTCCTAAAGAGCCAGTTAGATGTCCTGATTGGACATTGTCTGTTATGTTAATGCATCAGACCACTGTATTCTGAGAGGTTTAGTAATATATTTTGACTTTCCTTCATAATTAAGAACAGTCTAAAGATTTAGAGCTCATTCTGAGCTAATTTTTGCTTGCTGAATACAAGAGATGGACGGCCGGGGTGGTGGGTGGTGGATGGGGAATCTTCACATAACTGCAAAGCCTTTCTTATCTGAGAAAGTCTCAAACTTTCGGTTCTCATCCCACAGTGATGGGCCACCTGGTCAGGATCAAGGCCAAGTCTTGCAATCACAGGATCACAGAAGCAGGGCTATGAAGCCATGGTGCCAGGTTCTGATACAAATCGTGGGATGCTTGTTGTTTGTTGGGAATTTCTGTAAGAACCTAGCAATTGGCAGACCTTGAGGTATCTCTGTTGTTTATTATTAAGGAAATCTTGACAGTTTGCCAGAGATTTGGGAGTCATCTTGCTAGTACTGTGTGTATGTGTTTTATTTTAGCTTGAGTTAAAAACAAATGATAAAGTTTCTTTATACATTAGTGTGCTAATTGTCTCTGGATGCAATATAACCAATTGCCTGGACACCTGGTCACTGCAATGACACTTGGCAAAACATAGTCTTAAGTCAGTGTTTTTCAAACTTGGCAACATTAAAATGTGTGGACTTCAACTCCCAGTATTCCCCAGCCAGGAAGAAAGTGCACCCCTTCCAATCTTGTTAAATTAAACACAATATGCTCTGTTTTTTTTTAAATACTGGATTAATACTGGGGGTGAATTTGAAATGAATCTTCCTAAAGAGGACTGTTGTTTGTGTAGATTGCAGTTTTTGGTACCATGAAAAAAACCTTTGTATAAGATATGATCAATTCATTGTTGACTAGATTTCCCAAAGTATCACTCCATAGGTTATTATAGTAGCTGATATCAATGTATGATATACTCAAAAGTTGATTTTTTGATTGATTGATTGATATATATATGCATCTGTGCTGATAAATAAATAAAGGGAGACTAGTATAGATCTATTTCAAGCTATTTAGCTCTCATCAGCTAGCCTTACTGGGATTCAAACCTGTGCTGTATTACATATTAGGCAGCTGTATTAGCCACTAGGCCACAGGTTCTCCTCCTTTATCAGCTAAGCCAGGGAAATAGGTATGTATTGTGTCACAACCCTGGTATGCCCAAATATGGGAGGAAACATACTGCTTCCTTTCTCTATCAGCTCAGTATGCTTCTTCCCATAGCAGTATGCAGTATGTTTCCTCCCATATTTGGGCATACCAGGGGTTGTGACACAATACATACATACACACAAACACACACACAAACACACCACACACCACACACACATATATGTATGTATATGTATATGTGTATATGTGTATGTGTGTGTGTGTGTGTGTGTGTGTGTGCATATATATGGTTTTAGAAATTAGAAATGAATCCTAATATAGCAATAGCAGTTAGACTTATATACCGCTTCATAGGGCTTTCAGCCCTCTCTAAGCGGTTTACAGAGTCAGCATATCGCCCCCACAGTCTGGGTCCTCATTTCACCCACCTCAGAAGGATGGAAGGCTGAGTCAACCTTGAGCCGGTGAAATTAGAACCGCTGAACTGCAGATAACAGTCAGCTGTAGTGACCTTCAGTACTGCATCCCTAACCACTGCGCCACCTCAGTTCAACATTATTCAAACTATTGAACAGTTTATCATAAATATAGCCAGGACTTAAACATAGACCACTCTCCCATCCAACCTTAACTTATGAGATAGATAACATTAATTTATCTACAAATTTCTGGGTGTATATGACTACAGAATATTCTTCCACAATGAATGCTTCCTCACATTTTCCAGACAGAATTTTCTTTCCATTTCATTCCAATTTTGTTGGGAATTCTAAGACATACCACAGTAGGAAAGGCTATTTTAGAGGGGTTGCTTTCTAGACTCCATATTCAGTTCAGAATAGATATGATCACAACCGGTTGTATGAAGAGCAAACATATATTGTGTGAGTACTTGTAGATGTGATAGCAAACTGTTAAAACATCCTCATTTTTACTTTAGTTTTCCATAAAGTTTAATCTGTCCAGTTGTTTAAAAAAAGCAAACCAAACTGAACTGAGCAATCCAATCAGCCATGCAAGGGAGAAATAGCAATATGTGAGTGTTTCCTTATTAAATAATTTATTTTATTTATTTGTCAAATGGTGAATGCTACTCAATTCCATAATGATGTTTGGTGGCATACATTATTAAAACAGTTTAAAAAAACCATTATGACCAATAAAAAATACAGATGTCCTAAGAGAGCAATGAAAGCATAATCGTCAATTCTCCATATCTTCCAAAGTGGTCCATGGCATTCTCTGTGGACAGGCTGATGAGAGAGAATGGTTGGGGGGGGGGGAGGAGGCTTTGAGGCTTGATTGAATGAGATCTGAGAGCATGAGCAGCATGATGGAATAAGCTCCTGCCAACCTAGTAATTTGAAAGCATGGAAATGCAAATAGATAAATAGGTACCACTTTGGTGGGAAAATAACAGGGACATGAAAGAAGTCCCTTGGGTGTCTCCTAGACAACAGTGATGTCACCAGCTAATTCTTTCAACCTGGAAGCACCTTGGTAGGTTTCTCTGACAGGAACTTAGTAGTAGCCACATAATACTTTGGAATAGCCTCCCATCTGAGATTTGTATGTGGGGGAGGTGCCTATCTAGCCTTCTGGAAATCCCTGAAGACCTGATTCTTCCTTTAAGCATTGGGCTAGAATGGAATTGAATCAGGGGGTCAGTTTAATGGATTGTGGGAAGGGTGGGAACAATAAGAAGTATTTTATACTATTGTTTTTATTGGTTGTTGGGATACACTTGGGTTCACCATGTGAGATAAGTGAGATAACACACAAACAAGAAACTCTGTTCCCCTAGTTTCAATTAGGACATGTAGTTATGTTCCCATAGCTAGTTGTTGTTACCTCTTCTTCCCTTACCTGAAATCTGAATGGGGTAGAAGAGGAGACCCCTAGAGTTAAGCTTTTAAATAAATGGCACCCGATTCCTGCTATAATTGATCAGGTCCAAGCAGTTTTGGTGGGAGTAAAACTAATAAGGGAATAACAATGAATAAAGACTATAATATGGTGAATAATAAAGAAACAAAAAACAAAGCAAAATGATAGCAGCCCAAGATCTACTTATGAGAAGCTAGCAGTTATTAATAATCAGAAAGATAAAGAAATACAAGAGAAATGTGGATAATAGTTACATTTAAGCAGGCAGCATGACAATAAATAAAGCATCCTTAAACTGGGCTAAGAATGATGAAGAACAAACAGCTATTGTAAGGAGCCTTAAAACTGGCAATAAAGGTTTTGAAGTGGTGGACACCTTATGCTTTCTTGCATCATCTATCATCAGTAAAGGAACCAGCAGTCAAGTAGTATGCCTCACAGTAGCACTTGGTAGGGTAGCAATTAAGGCCTTGGAAAAGATATTCAGATGTGTCTTACTTACAGACACCCTTCGGAAGTGAAAGTTGGACTTTGAAGAGGCAGGATATTGATGCTTTTGAACTTTAGCATCGGAGAAGTTGCACAAAATACAAAAGATAGCCAAAAAGTTAAATAAATGGATTACTGAGCAAATCAATTCAGAGTACTCATTCAAAAAACAAATGAGCAGGTTCAAATTATCATACTTCGTATGATATGGAAAGTTTATTTCTCTGGAGAAGTCTATAATGACCAGAAGATGATGACCTATAGCAGTGATGGTTCTACTGTTGGATGTTTTGAAGGTCCAGATTGTGGCCACTAAGTTTTGACGTTGATTAGATGGCATATAATCATCAAGCAGCACTTCAGACTATACTTTCCTTGCCATTTTTATTCTATTGGTTATAGTTTTAACATGGCTTTTGGCCAGGTGACCTAAATTCCAAGCCCAGTCAAGAACTCTACCATAAAATCTCTGCTTAGCACCTCTAGCCAACCCAGACTGGGGAAAAAGAAACTTCTGTCTCTCCCTGATTCTAGTGTCCTTCACTTTATGGCCTCCAAGGCCTCCCTCATATGGAACAAGTTTCAAGTTTATTAGGATTTGTATGCCGCCCATTCCCATAGGGACTCTGGAACAGCATCACCCAAGATTAGAACTGCTTCAATTCTACTGGAATTTAGGAAAGCAACTAAAATTCCAGGAAGCCTTTGAATATGGTCATCTTACTGTTTGGTATCATTTATATTATAAGAGTGTTTTCTTTGGTACAAAAGGATTAATTTCATGATTATCTTTGTTATTTATTAATCTTTGTGGTTCCTACGGTATGTACACTACTTACAGCTGGCTATAATTGAAGTGGCTGATCATAAATAATACAATTGTTTTTGATGATATTATAATTACTTTTTTATATTTCTGGCCAGTTGGCAATATTGCATTTATGAATAAACAATATAGTATGGACTTATTGATTTGATGGGAGAGGGCTGAAGCAACATCATGTAACTTTTGCTCTTACAACAAATATAATATACTGCATGTGTGTTTTCAGGCTGAAGAAATTGCCTGAATGTTGCTGAAAATAACACTTTTATACATGAAGTTATTATTTGTGAAACAACCAGACGTTTCAAGTAATTGAGCAACCAGCAGCTCCATGCTGTTGTTGGACATAGAAGAATCTTTTGGAGAATGTAATATTTTTTGATTATGGGACTCTAAATCACAGGCTAATTATAACTAAATCATTATGGTTTGAATTCAAACTGATGGACAGGGTCCAATGAACATCACACACTTTTATAGTGTTAATGGTTTTATTGGGAGGGATGTGTACATACTTGCATCCATTTGAAACTAATGGTATGTTCATTTTGATCTCATGTTATTTCTTAGAAAGACTGTGTTCATCATGACTTAATATCACACTTGCATGTGTGGCCTTAAAAGAATTAATATCAACTGAATTGTGCTAGTTATCCTGCTATACACCCACCCACACAGTGTACTTTTGTCTACACAGAATGCTGATTCTGCTATTTTCCTATTTGTTATTTTCAGTGGTCATAAGGCTTTGCTAAAATATTTAGGCTAACCTATTCTAAATGCTTTCAGAAACATCTTGGTACCCAGCTCAGACATTCTTTTCTAACAAATACACTATCCATAAATTAATGCAAATTTCTTAGAGTAATGGCAGTCCTGGTAAAGATAATATGTAATTACTATATAATCAACCTTTCAGTTCATTATGTTTTAAAAGGGATGATGGTTTGTTTACTTTATGCCATTTACCATAAGAGGTTTTGTTGCCCTGTTTGCAGTTTTGTTGCCCATTAAGATGGAAACTGTATGTAAATTGGGATCATCCATTAATATCTATAATTCATGTTGTGGTGGAAGAGATTGCTTGTTATGGAAGGAACTATAAACAGAAGTTTTATGAACAGTAAAATCTTGCAAGGTAGTTCTCTAAAAATATTTTCCCGTAGTAGTCTACCATAAATCCTTAATTTTAGTTGCACATATAGAAGGATGAAATGATGATTGATTTTTTGGGAAGTAATGTGGGCTGCCACAACAGAGTCTTTGCTATAAAGGACTAGATATTTTCAATTGCTTTTTATCACTGCAGAATTGATTTTATTTGCCTAGCACCTGGCACAGTAGTAATGGGGGGGGTGGGGGGGGAAGAAAAAATACTGCAAAATACTGAAAGTTCAAAAGATCCAACTTTAAAAAAAATTATTGAAAGTTTAACAGTAATGATAAGAACTAATGCAAATTAAAATAGATCAGAGAAAACAAAAGAAAAGAAATAAAAATCTAAAGTGTAATAAAAAGTAAAAATAAAAAGAGAAAGAACTAGACCACAATCTACTACTTGAAAGATAGAAAAATGTGGGTTAGACAGCATCATCACCAGATGGATTTGTAACTGGCTGACCAACTGCACTCAACCAGTAATCCTCAATGGAACTGCATCTGTATGGAGGGAATTATGCCAAGGCTCTGTTTTAGGCCCAGTGCTCTTCAATATCTTCAATAATGATTTGGATGAGGGGATAGATGGGAAACTCATTAAATTTGCATATGACACCAAGCTGTCAGGAATAGCCAACACTCCAGAAGATAGGCTTAAGATTCAGAAGGATCTTAACAGACTTGAATATTGGATGCTATCTAACAAAATGAAATTCAATGGTGAAAAAAGTAGTGTTCTACATTTAGGCAAGAAAAACCAAATGCATAGGTGCAGTATAGGTGGTACTTTGCTCAATAATAGTAACTGTGAGAAAAATCTTGGAGTCCTAGTGGACAATCACTTAAATATCAGCCAGCAGAGTGCTACAGTTGCCAAAAAAAGCCAACACAGTTTTAGGCTGCATTAACAGAGGAATAGAATCAAGATCATGTGAAGTGTTAATATCATTTTATAATGCCTTGGTAAGGCCACACTTGGAATACTGCATCCAGTTTTGGTCACCACAATGTAAAAAAGATGTTGAGACTCTAGAAAGAGTGCAGAGAAGAGCAACAAAGATGATTAGGGGACTGGAGACTAAGACATATAAAGAATGGTTGCTGGAATTGGATCTGTCTAGTCTGATGAAAAGAAGGACTGGGGTGACATGATAGCAGTGTTCCAATATCTAAGAGGTTGCCACAAAGATGAGGAAGTCAAACTATTCCTCAAAGCACCTGAGGGCAAGACAAGAAGCAATGGTTGGAAACTAATCAAGGAGAACCTAGAACTAAGAAGAAATTTCCTGACAGAACAATTAACCAGTGGAACACCTTGCCTCCAGAAGTTGTGAATTCTCTAACAGTGGAAATTTTTAAGAAGAGATTGGACAACCATTTGTTTGTAATGTTAGAGGTTTTCCTGTCTGAGCAAGGGGTTGGACTCGGTTCCACCACAAAACCGTGGACAACAAAATCGCGGTCGACGAAAGCGCGTATGTGACGTCATCACAGCATACAAATAAAGCTAAAATCAAAATCAAATCAAATCAAATTTATAAAAATTCCATCCTTAAAAAAATGAAATTAAAGAAAGATAACACGGTTCCACCACAAAACCGCGGACGACAAAATCGCGGTCGACGAAAGCGCATATGTGACGTCATCACAGCACGACGAAAAAGATCGAAAAATGTAAAAATAAAGCGAAAACCTTACCCTAACCCCCCCAAACCTAACCCTAAACCTAACCCTAAACCTAACCCTTAACCTAACCCTAAACCTAACCCTAAACCTAACCCTTAACGTAACGAAAAACCTAACGCTAACCCTTAACCTAACGCTAAACGTAACGCTAACGCTCTAAACGTAACCCTAACCCTTAACCTAACCCTAACCCTAACCCTTAACCTAACTCTTACCTTTATGTGAATCGGCTTGCTGTAATTTAATTTTTATTTCAATTTTTCGATCTTTTTCGTCGCGTTGTGATGACGTCACATACGCGATTTCGTCGACCGCGCTTTTGTGGAATGCGGTTTTGATGGGTCACGTTGGACTCGACTCGACTCGACTCGACTCGACTCTAATCTAATCTAATCTAATCTAATCTAATCTAATCTATTTACTCTACACTACACCCTACCCTACCCTACCCTACCCTACCCTACCCTATATCAAAAGATATAAAGAAGTGGCTTCTGATACTCTTCACAGCACTTATAAGTACAATTGTATTTTAGTTTCTCTAGTTTCTAATATTACATCATAACTTTCTTCTTTCTATAAGTGACTGTCTAATAATCAAAATCACCACATTTTTTTCATATTTTTTTTTTTTGCAAAAAGTCCATAAGGAGTTTCCAGTCTCCAATAAATGTAAACATTGTCCTTTCTCTAATCAAAGAAGTCAGTTTGTCCATCTCAGCAAGTTCTGTCTATTTCACCAGCCATTCCTCTATTGTGGGTAGTGCTGAATTGTTTCATAGAAACATAAAACTTACAAGAGAAAAAGACCTAGTAATCCATTGAGATTGCTCTTTGAGGGTTTTTTTTGTTGGATGATGGACTTGTGTTTATCCCAAGCATGTCTGAACTCAGTTACTGACGATGAACATTACCTGCATTAAGAATTGGTTCCAAGCTTCCACTATTTTTTCCCATGAAGTAATATGTTTTAATCTTTGTGCATGGATATTCTCACTGCAGTAATCATATATTGAAATAATCTTTCATGGCTTTTTTCTGTTTATCCACCAAGTTCTGGCTTCTATTGGATATTAATGTTTGAAGTTTTCTGTATCAATTTATGTATTTAAATCCATTTTAAAGCTTTTTTATATGTGCACCAAACGTGATAAAATATCCCTTTGTGGTGTTCACATTTCCAATATACATTTGAAATGCCTTTATACATTCTAGATATTTTCTCTGGTATAATATAGCAACAATACATCATTTTATTTAAAAAAATCTCTTTAAGATCATAATGTAAAATAAATTTCAACCCTTTAGCCACACATTTCCCCATTGATCCTGATACGTTAACCCTTGGTTTTT
The DNA here is from genome assembly GCF_051295495.1 of Thamnophis sirtalis. Classification (NCBI taxonomy): domain Eukaryota; kingdom Metazoa; phylum Chordata; class Lepidosauria; order Squamata; family Natricidae; genus Thamnophis; species Thamnophis sirtalis. The sequence goes on from NW_028261387.1 coordinate 64,626,756, forward strand.
GCCTGCCATTTCTCTTCTATAGAATGCTTCCTGTGCTGAAATCTAGATAAGTGTTTTCAGGCACAGTCTGGGTTTATATCTATTCCACATTCTCAGTATGACATTCTAATAAAGTGATTTTCAAAATCTGTTGATTTTAACTATATGGTACCATAAATACCCATGCTATCCAAACCTCAAATTGTGGATCTTTGTTAAGTGAATTGCATCAAATTTTACAGCTTCCCCCCCCCCCTATAGTCAATAAGTGAATCACCATGCGTTTTAAGTGAATCTCATAGTTGTTAAGCAAGACAGCCTTTGCTTATTGGAAAGGTTACAAAAGGTGATCATGTTATCCTAAGACACAGAAGCCAGTTATATGATACAATTGATGCATGCCAGTTGCTAAGCATCCAAATTGTGATCACTTGATTGCAGGAATTTTATGATGTTCGTAAGGTTGCAAGTCACTTTGTTCAGCATTGTCATAACTTTGAAAGGTTACTAAAAGAATGGTTATAAATCAAGGGGTATCGGTATTGCAAAAGGTTGGTAGATGACCTGGACCTGACCCCTTTTTTGTTTTAATCTTTTTAACAACTTTCCACACTATTTATTATTATTATAGATCTATTCAAAATGTATCTCTGATTCTTTTGATTTTCATACATTCTGTTATGTAAATATTCATTCACTTTTTCTGAAGAAATGTCTTGACCTTTATATAAACTAGAATAATACTGATGAAACATTTTTCATATATTTGCATGATCTGTTATGATTTCATTTCTTTCTTATAACTTTTGTGCCATTCTCTTTTTCTTTTCTTCCTGCAACTGATATGCCAACCATTTTTTCTGGTTTATTTGCAAATGCAACTTTTCAAATTATGTCGCTGTAGGTAAAAAAAAAAGAGCAAGAACATTGTACAGCTCTTTTTGTAGATTGAGAACTTATCATACTATTATATAATAAGATGGTTCTGGAGAAGTACTGTTGTTTTGCAATAAAAATTAGAATATAAAAAGGAGGACTGGTATAATGATTAGAATGACTGAATCTTGAATGGAAGAATCTTGTTCAGATTTTTGCTCAAGGCTGGAGTTCACCCTTGTATAACTCACACAATTGCAATCTAATCTATCTCACAGGCAATTGACTTTGGAAATTCTCTACTATGCTTGGGGACAGAGAAACTGGCTGAAAGTGAAAGAAATATATAAAAATATTATGATATATCATAACAGCAAACAGTTACAATTATATATATATACTTTTCTAATGCTATTAGAAAATTATATGTGCTCATTTTCAGATGATATATTTATAAACTATACATAAAGGATCTTTTGGCCTGAGCTCTTCATAATGTTTCATTCATGACTTTCTTGATATTCTCTTTGTGGTGACGTTTTTCAGATCTTTTGGGTACAGAGTTCTAATTAATACAGTTAATACAGAACAATAATTAACAATTCCCCTTAAGAATTCATTGAATGTAATAATACCAACACCATTGTAGATATAAGTGGAACATCTTCTAAGATGTAGTCAACAGAATGCACTCTCTTCTTTCCAACAAGTACTGAGATGTGAGCAAAAACAGCTGGGCACCATTTTTTTTCAAAAAGCATCTTTGCTCCAAATGAAGGTGGACAGTTTTTGGCCCTGGAGCCATATGCGTTCCTTAGCTTAATTTCAAAGCTACTGCCAGTAATCAGTATAGACCTCTATCAAGAACAACTTCTGTGAGTAAGCTGCATGAAGAAGGAAAGAGCATACAAGGATACAAGGAAAAGATTGTTCACTTTTACAACATCCAGGGACTTGATAATAGAGGTGTATTCATATAGTTTTTGTGTTAATTTTATATGGTCCTCAGTTTAATTTTAAAAAATATTTGCAAATAAATTAGTTAAAATCCCTGGGGAGAATGATCCATTTCTGTAGTTGGCAGCCAGGCAGCAGGGCGTAATACTGAAAGAGAAAGCCAAAGAAAGAGGAAGAAGGGTGCAAAAAAGGAGAAAGACAGCCCCACTCATATTTATCCTCTTCACCAGATCCACTATTCAGTGCCACCCAGCCTTTGAGGCCATGGCTAACTGATTTACATTTGCAGGAACACAGGTCTCGAATCACCACAAAGAAAACTATGCATAGCATGGTGTATAACAGTCATCAAAGATAACATCCAGTTATGGTTCAATCTTCCACAATTAGTAGAATGGATTGAAATAGTAAAACACTGAGAATTCACCGAACCTCATTTAAGGCAAGCTTTGTGGTCATATTTGAAGGCGGATCTTCCTTTGACCAAAAGACAGATTCAGAATTATCCACCGAGCAATATTCCTGAGGAAATTATTCTACAGGGGAATTCTCTTCAGCATGTAATCATCATTGAAAAAAAACAACAACCCCATTCTAAGTTGAATATTTTACACTCTACCCAAATTGTTTACAGTACAAAGGCTTGACTACCTGCCATCACCCTAAAATTGGCCTTGACTTATGACAACTCCCTCCTTCTTATGACCCTATAATCCCTTAATTCAGGGTTGGGAGCAAACTTTCTGTCCCTAAACAAGGTGGGTCATGCTCAGAAGTGGTATTCAGCCAGTTCTGACAGGTTCTGGAGAACTGGTAGCAGAAATTTTGAGTAGTTCAGAGAACCAGCAAATAGGTCTGGCCCAGCCCCTGCTGCTTCCCAGCCTCCCAGCTGATCTTCTTTTGTTACCCTGAACAGGAGAATGGAACTGGAAAGCAAGTTAGTGGAGTGGGGAGAGTATGGGGATTTTGCAGTAACCTTCCCCCAGGAGTGGGGAGGGAATGGGGATTTTGCAGTATCCTTCCCATGCCATACCCACAAAGCCATGCCACACCCACAAAGCCATGCTCACAGAACCCGTAGTAAAAAATTTGAATCACACCACTAGTCATGCTCAATTTTATGACCTTTTTTGCCACAGTTGTTGACTGAATCACTACATTTGTTAAGAGAATTGTGTGGTTGTTCAGCAAATACAGCTTCTCCCCTCTTAACTTTGCTTGTCAGAAACCAGCTGGGAAGGTTGCAAATGGTGATCATCCTTGAATTCTGCAGCCATTGTAAATTCACGCCAGTTGCCAAATGAAGTTTGATCACATGACAGGAATGATGCATCATCAAGTGTAGATGCATAGACCAGTCATAGGTCACTTTTTTCAGTGCTGTTGTAATTTGGAACAGTCATAAAACAAATAGTTGTAAGTTGAGGACTTCCTGTATGTGAATGGGAACAGTGAGAAGCTTTGATTTTTAAAAGAATGAAATCTTCCACAAATTATTGCAAACGTAGTTCAAGAAGGCTGCCACCGAAAAGCATTCTAGCCACCTTCTCCACGTTTGATGCTTCAGCTACTTGCATAGCAAAACTAGCCACGCAGGAAAGCATCCTCCCTTATTATAACACTGTGTTCTTCTTAAATATGACTCAGTTCATTTGAGATTCTTTGGCTTAAAGTGGCTCATCTGAGCATTTTGTTCAGACCGGAGGCATTTGCTTTGTTAGTGGATAAGGCAAATAAGCCTCCTGGTGCTCTCAGACTACGTGAATCCAGTTGTCAATTAATAGGTTGCTAGTGAACAGAGCTGTCACTTTGACTGCTTTGACACAGTTTTTACAGTATTATGCTTTCTCATGATGTGCATACCGAATCCCCTTTCTACCATCACTCATACTATGATGCTGCTGCAGATGTGTATATATTGGTGCTTGTTGGTGGAAGATGTAGCAGAAGCAAAATAATTCAAGGAGGTCTCCTGAGGGAAATGGCATTTGCACCTACAATGTGTTGTACATTTAGGAAACATAAGAGCATTTAGGAGTGACATTAATTATAATTTACTTAGTTTGCTCAGCTTAGAACTTAATTAAACTACATAATCTAGAAAAGAAACCTGCATTGTAATTAAATGCTAAGATGCTAGTAATGAACAACAATGCTAACTGTTCATTCTTAGTAGGTAGCTGAACTGGATTTTTTTTCCTGAGTTTCTCTCTTTTTATTTCTTTCAAGTCTCCTGTGCAGACAATTAATTGGTGTCTTCGGAAAACATTTGAACTATATATATTTTTTGGCATCTGATCCCTATTGCAGTAGGGATCACAGGGGGAGAAGGATAATAGCAGTATTTCTACACCATAAAACTACTACCGGGCCATTGTTCATTATAGTACTAACTCTACAAATGTCAGGAGAATAGTTGAGACAACATTGCACGTAGAGAGAAGGGTAGAGGTTCAAGGGCCAAGCAGTTGGGATTGTGATTATCATTACATCTGATGCTGTCTAGCCTAATGATGTTTCAGGATTCAAGGGGAAAGGTGCTATGACCAAGGAAAATCAAATTCTCATTTGTTTTTTTCTTTAAAACTGTATTTCATCAATAGGACCAAAAACAATAATAAAATCCAAGCAAACTTCAAGGTCCAAGCAAAGGGAGTCCAACAACGAAGCACAGAGGCAAGAAAGACCAACAGAGAACCAGTATTCTAAAAAAAACCTGAAACAACGGGCTTTTAAAATTAAGTATTCCAAATTTAAAGGACACCGTCAATTATATCAGCATTCAAATGCATACAATCTTTCATGGAACTCTTGCTCCTCACATGATGGCTTATTGGCTGCTATAGGAAGACAGACCTTTTAGAAATATTGCTTGCCCCATTGAATATGTTTTAAGATTTTTTTAAAATGTTGGCCTTTCCCCATATATGATTTCCTAACAATCTGTTTCTAATATATTATTTAAATCCTGTTCGTGGTTTATGCTTTTATGTTGTTGTAAACAGCTTTGGGATTTTTTTAATATAAGAAAAAATAATCTTACAATACAATACAATAGCAGAGTTGGAAGGGACCTTGGAGGTCTCCTAGTCCAACCCCCTGCCTAGGAAGGAAACCCTATACTGTTTCAGACAGATGGCTATCCAACATCTTCTTAAAGACTTCCAGTGTTGGGGCATTCACATCTTCACATTGATATACCTATCAATCTTTATTGTCAATGCTATGGACTGATTTGCCATTACTTTTATCCAGGATTTTTTTTTCACAGTCTAGTCAAAATCCTAAAGTCCACTGGAAGTTTGCCATCAAAGTACCGGTCCAGATTAGCTTAGCTTCCCAGACCAGATAAGGGCAGACAAGTGCTCTCAAGAGCTAAGTTATATTTAGTAAATAAACTGCACATGCTGACCTGCATGAGTTGTTCCTACTTGCATAAACATTTTTCTTCTGAGTGGACCATTACCTGAGTTCAGCTTTTTTCACAATTGTGTCTTCATTGTAGAGCTACCATATCTGGAATTTTGTAGCGAAGATTGTTTATTGAACTTCATATCTTCTACCACCAATATTTAGTAGGATGGATATTGGCTTGAATGGCAGTTTGGTATCAAAGGGAAAATATGCACCTCTGGGGCCGTGGTGGCTCACGTGGTAAGACGCTGGGCCTGTGCACTGCTGAGGTTGGTAGGTTGGCGGTTCGATTCCTGTGAGTGAATAAACCGCCGAAGGAACAAGAAAGGAACACACCCCCCCCCATTGCCTACCAGCATTCAGGCATCCTGCATGTAAAGATAACATTGCCCCAAAAATTTACTTTCACAAAGAGAGTGAGCCACCTGGGTGGTCCTTGGCTAACACGTGCCATACGCTAAATGAAAATAAACCATGTACCTTGAGGGAATCAAACTAAGAAAATCTCAGGCAGTAAGAACTATTTCATCCCAAGGTTTACAGAAACATACTGCTACTACTATAACCTGGACCTATATATTCTTCCAAAATCATCTCTTCTTTGGGCTGTGACATAAAGGCCACCTGTGTTTGACGAATATATTAAAATCATGGAATTATATTTGCTAGTGGCATATGTAGCTTAGGCATGGACAGTCCTGATACTTTTATATATTTATTTATTTTGCCAAGGGACACGGTGGCTCATTGGCTAAGATGCTGAGCTTGTCGACTGTCAAAGGTCGACAGTTCAGCAGTTCAGATCCCTAGCACCATGTAATGGGTGAGCTCCCGTTACTTGATCCAGCTTCTGCCAACCTAGCAGTTTGAAAACACGTAAAAATGCAAGTATAAAAATATGGACCACATTGGTGGGAAGGTAACAGTGCTCCATGCGCCTTTGGTGTTTAATCATGATGGCCACATGACCATAGAGATGTCTTCAGAGAGTGCTGGCTCTTTGGCTTAGAAATGGAGATGAGCACCACCCCCTAGAGCTGGAAACAACTAGCATACATGTTCGGGAGAACCTTTTACCTTATTTATTCCACCACTGTGGAGAAAAAATATCTGCACTGTCAAGAAATCTTTTATATGGTATAATAGAGAAAGACTTCTCCTAACTCACTCACACCCTTTAGGAGTTGCATGTGTTCCCAGTCTTTCCTTTAGAAGAAAAGCCAAGACATGCTTTTTTACCCAGTTTTGAACCATTAATTGATGTTTCAGCTGATTTTAATTTATGTTTTTTGTTTGTAAACTTTTTAAAATTATTCTGTATTGATTCTTAGCTGCCTTGAATATGGAAACTGAGTAGAAAGAGAAGCTGTAAAATCAATAAGCTATTGTCTCATTAAACATGAAGACTGTGAAATAGTAGATTTATGGGGGACTATCAAAGATCCATAGTGATAATGTTTTATTCTTCAATATTTTGATCTTACCATTATGAAACATAAGTATCCTATCCATGTGTGCACAGAATCTAATTTGCTCTTATGTAAAACGGGAACTTAAAACTCCAACTGAGAACTAGACAGCTAATCTAACCAAACCCTAATTTGCTGGTAGTGAGCAGATGTCCATTGTACCAGATAAAGGACTGTTTGCCATATTTTGCTTTATAGCAATGAGTTAAATCCATGTCATAGAATCAGAATGTGGCATCATTTACCAAAGGAATTAATACAGCTAATTGCAAATTTAGCCTAAGGATGCCAATCTGTGACCAGCATACCAAAGGATGTTTGTGGCCCCCAGAAATCCCAAAGATCCCATTAAAAAACCCCATAGCTTTAACTTTAAACTGTCTACCGTGGACCTCAACCCATTCCTAAGAGGTCTGTAAGGGGGTGTGCATAAGCACACCAGTGTGCCTACCATCCCTGTTCTACTGTCCCCATTTATTTGTACTCATTTCATGTGCTCATGTCCATGTTTATACTTATACCTGTTATCTCATACATGTTTGACAAACTAAATACCGGTAAATAAATAAAAGCCCACAATCAAAATTCAATGGCAAAATGATACATTCTTTTTACAGTTTTTTTTTAAGATATAAAGGCTAAAGTAGGTACCGGTATATCATACATCCACTAAAGAAAATCTCCTATTTTCCTTCATCCTTAATACGGTAAGAAAGTACTGGAAATATTAACCTTGCCCCTTGCAATGATATAATGGTATCATCACCACATCCTCTATAATTCTCAGAGGAATAGAAATTTAAAGAAAAAGTGTAGCTCTGACAGAGCCATAGCCTAGTTAGATAAGCTACATATGTCATTCAGTAGAAAAGCTAGAATGCCCAATTCATTTCTTATGTTTCAGAAATAAAGGGTAGTCATCACACTTTAAATCAACTCAATGCTTTTAGTAACATCTTTGTGTGATTACAAATAATTCCAGAGACAGACATTTTGGTGAGAGGAAAAGGCCTCTTTTTATGAATTAATGGCCAGGCTGCATTTTGGTTTCAAACTATCTCATTTATATTTGATGAGAGGAATCTGAACAGCCTACTTATTTTAGCTAAAAAGCTTTCAGCTAGTTACAGATTCCAAAGAACAAGAATTCCCAGATTCCTTAGAAATGAATGAGAGGAAGAGTTAAATTTGATTCTAATACATATAATATGTGTCTATTCATATATGTGTGTGTGTGTGTGTGTTGTGTGTGTGTGCCTGTCTATATCCCTATAAACAATATTTCAAAAATAAAAGCTAAGAACAGAATTTTCATAGCCATTTTGATGCAATTTGCTTCTTTCTAAAGTGCCTATATTTTCAATAGCATAAAATGTATACAGTTCAGGGTTGAACTGTGATGACCTTGATGTTGTCTGGCCTTGTTTTTTTTTCTTGCAGACATTTCATTACCTTACTAGGTAGCATCATTGGTACAAGTCAACTATATTTTAATCATATGTTGCAAGAAAAAAAATAGAGACTATAAGGTCCTGTAAATTAGTATAACCACCCTTTCTTTCCCTACTCCCTTCAACTGTCTTGTCTTTACAAAACCTGCATCAATTTAACCACTCTATGTGTCTCATGAAATGAGCTATGACTCACAAAAGTGTATAACTTTTAATTAAAGCCACTATTCATACTGTAGAAAGTCAGCAACCACCCCTCTCCTAGAAGAATGAAATATTTTAGGAAATATTAAAAAGGCAGAATATTATATTTTCCCAAAGGAGAAATGGGGAAACATGCTCTGGGAGACAGAAAACAGCCCCCAAGTCTTTCTTAATAGCCCCAGCAGACATTAAAAAAGACTTGGCCAACCTATTCAGTAACCAAACCAAACTTTTAGACATGCAGATTTAGTAATGCATTCAAGGCAGGATATTTTGAAATAAAGGCAGAATGGTAGCATTAGCCCTCACTCAAGATCCAACCCAGGGCAAAGCCATTAAACCATAAGAGGAATTATTGCATCACCCTCAGAGCAGTCCAAACTTCAACCAAGCTCAGACAAACACCTAGGATTTGTACTTTACCTATAGAGCCAGCTATGACTCTAACATAACCCCTACATGGCACCATGGGAGTCTGACAACAGCCAATAGAATACATGTTTTTGCACAGGAAGCTCAAGGGCAAAGCTCAAAAAACGTATAAAAACCCTCCACTCTCAACTCCATTTTGTCAGCTCCACCAGAACCACAAACATGTGGTTCATTTCATCAATAAATGGACCCTCTTTCCAATCAGTCTTCAACCTCCATTTTGTCTCCAGTGCCTTTCTCCCGGCTTGGAACTGAACCAAGTGGATATTTCTTCCCACAATACAGTATAATAAGTTCAAATCAACTGCACTATGGTTTATTATCCAAATTTAATAAATAAATAAATCATAGTGTAGTTGATTTGGACTTATATTGTGTTGTGGGAAGAAATCCAGGGAGCCTTTGCTGGGACACGCTCAACAGCTATCTAACAACTTTGACATCAATGCACAGTGGAAAGCCAAATGGGCTGCTAAACACCCAGACACAGGAAGTTACGTAGATGACCACACACAAAAGGTGCCAGGTTTTGACCTTCCTATCAGCATTGGTCAACTCTGAACAGGACCCATACCCAACATGGTGTCTGCCAGGACTTATTGTTTAAGTGGGGTCTTGTCTCTACCCCTCAGTGTGACTGTAGTACTCTTCAACAAAAAATCTACCACATTGTGTCTGAATGTCCATCGAGAGCTTACACCGGCCCAGTATCTGATTTTTTTCAACATAGACTACCTTGTTCTTGAATGGCTGGGTGAACTTGGACATCAACATTTGAACTACTATAAGTTCATGTATTTGCCATATGCTAAATAAAAAAAAATGGTTTATTATAATGTATAAATCCAGAGACTAAACACCCAGTCAATGCCCAAACAGTGGAGATAAATTCATAGAGATGTACCTCCAAGTATGACCTTCCTTCCTTCCTTTCTTTGTATTCCTGCTGTAAATGTATTGACCATTTCATACAAGAGTATTTAGTTATAAGGCTTAAAGCATTTATAGCTTGTATTCAGTTGGAAGGTAGCAGCATAGAGAGAAAGAATAATGCATTCATGCTGTCTAGCTTCTTAGTATATAACCCCAACATCTAATGACCTATTATCATGCCTTCCTCAAAGGCCATTTGTGCCATTGGAGCATTTAAATAGTGCTAATTGCTTGTTGTTTCTAAAGCAATTAAATGATTATCAGTATGCATTCATCTATTCTCTTGGGCTGAGAAAAGAAATGGCAACAATTTAGTGAGCTTAGTTTAGAAAATGAGTAGCTTTGTAGAATTTCCTAGGACAATCATGGACTTAAATTGATACTGCTGAATTATAGTGCTCAGGTTCTTGAGAGAGCACAGGGGAATCCATAGATGTAGATCTTGTGGTAGAATGAAAATAAACATACAAACATTTAACAGGAGATGCAACAGAATCTTTGTCTGGGGCGTGATTCCAGCAGCATTGCAATTTGCCTTATACTAAATCTCATACATATACCAGCAAAATGAATGTAGATTCAGAGGTCATCTTGGTCTTCCATTTCAGGTTAGCTGTCTCTTATCGTTTAAAAAATGAAACATTTGTCTTGTTCTTTTTTAAAAGATTCAAACAATTGTGAAATAGCTTTAGAGATTGAGGGACAGATGGACTATTGATGAAATAGATAATAGTTCACTGATGCCTTCCAGAGTTTGCTTTTGTTATAAATGTCATTAACTATTAAAGATAAGAACTCATCCTGGGAAAGAAAATGATACAGCTTTAAAAAGTTGCAATTCATGCAACTAAGTTTTATCTTTTCCCGATATGCAGGATATGTAGAGATATATCAAGCTTTAAAAATTCAAATTTTAGAAATCAACATTTAGATTATAAATGTTCAGAAATTTGTTACAGGTCCAAAATAAATGCAGCCAATGCTGTCAGTCCTTTGAGGTAGTATAGATGGGAAACCAAAATTTGGTCCAGTTGTTAAGGCACCAGGCTAAAAATCAGGAGTCTCTGAGTACCAAAACCACCTTTGGTATGAAAACCGCTTGGCCAATCATTCCCTCACAGTACAATTCACCTCACAGTTTTGCTATTGAGGGAAAAATAGGAGGAGGAAGGAATGCATCAAGCCCAAGTCCAAAGATGATAAAATGAATTCCAATCAAGTCTAATTCTTTTTCTGCTTACACCTAATAGACAGAATCTTACTGGATTGTAGCTATAAACTTCTATTGTAATAGATATACCCTGAGAGATTTTAGGGTGTGGTTGCATAATCTCTTGTTTTGGGATTCTCTCTGGAATTTACTGCCTCCTCCCTGGGAAACTGGGGTGCTCTTGCCAAGATCCATTCCCATTCCTTCTCCAGATGCACATTACATCACTATTGTTCTCCCCTGCCTTATTTCTGTGTCAGTAAAAATCAGTACATCACAGTATGTTTTCTGCTTTGAGTTATTTTCAAAACAACTATGCAAATAAATAAAAACTTCATTTTAAAACTTTCTGTTATTACCTATAAGTTGACTACTAAATTTTGGAATAATTGTAGTGTTGAAATAAATGTCTTTTTGGGTTCAGCTCCAAGTGGGGAAGAAGATACTGGAGACATGGAGGCTGCTTGGAAAGATGGTTTATTGTTGGACAGGGCCACATGGCTTGAGCCCTGTACAGAAAAGGTGATCACATGCTTCAATGTAGGTGGAGAAGAAGAGAAGGGCTGAGGAAGGGGCTTGCTAGGCTTTTTTACACCCTGTTTAGTCCCACCTCTCTGTTTCCTGTTCCTGTGTAAGAAATGTATTCTGATTGGTTGTCAGACTCCCATGGTGCCATGCAGGGGCTACTCACTAGGCTGTTTTGAATACAGGTATGAGTTCTCAGATGCCATGTGGAGAGTTGAGTAATATCCCTTCCCCCTACAGCTGCAGTGGGGAAGTCTTTATTATGTAAAGTGGGCTAGCCTGGCCTTCTCAATGGCCTATTGACAAAGCGTGGATGGGCAGGAAGGTACAGGCAACTATTCTGTCTTTTAAAGCACGTTTCTTTTTTTTCACATCCAGAGAAATATTCTGCCTTTTCAATATTTCCTAGGATATTTCATTTTTCTGGGAAAGGGCTAGATGATAACTTCCCACAGTAGAATAAAAGTTGTGGATGCAACTTGGGCCACTTTTTTTGTAATGTAGGCAGTTATGAAGAATGAAGAAAGAGGAAGCAAATAGGCAGTAGATAGCTAGACAAGGTAATGAAAGGGAATATGTATTTATAAAAAAGTTATTAATAATCTTTGTGACAAATTAGTCTGTAAATAAGCATGAAGGAAAAGTTTTGTAGATGTATTGTTTATCCTTACCATCTGTTCAAACATCCTTATTATTAAATGGTTAATTGTTCATAATCAGCTGGTCCTCTGAGTAAATGAGAGAATATAATAAAACTTCCCCCTTCCAGTCCCACATCTAATTGCTATGCTCTCAGAAACAGAACCAATAAAAAAGAAGATAAACATAGAGTTCTTAAACTCCAGTTATCATATTGAAATTGTGCCAGTGAGATTTTAAAGTATATACAAGATCAGTTTAAAATAAATGATTCTACTTCTGGCTAAACAAACCCAGGTTTGCCATAGAAATAAGCAAGTTTAAAAAACAAAACAAAAAACCTTTCAAGCACCAAAGAAGTTTTTCATAAGCACTCTTGATGCTGAGAGTCTAAAGATGAGATTCTTCCAGAATTAATCTCCAAACATGCTTTTTTGATATTCCATTCAGTATTATTTCTGTGAAATCAATCCAGGAGCAATCATGGAATAAAAATATATAGCAATAGAAACCACAGAATCTACTGCTAATTATTTCTTTTACCATTGTCTTAGAAACAATGTTTTGCTCCCAAATATTTTTATTTTACTCTTTAACACTGCAGACAAATGAGGGCAGACAATATTTCCAAATCTCCTGATTGGCCCCAAATCTCCATGAATCAGGAGATGGAATTGTTTTTATCCACCTTTTTGTTCAATATATTTCCCAGATTTTCTCAAGGAACTCAAGGTGTTTTAGACAACAATCTCCCTTTGTTTTATTCCATAAATAATTCTGCAATAGGCTGGCCTAATAATCTTTCTACTCCTGGTTCAAACATCTTAATCTGTACATAATTCTGGACCTCTAATTTTTTTCTTCCTCTCTACTTAAGGGCTATATGTAATACAGTGCACTGCTTAGAGAAAGTGTAGGTTTGATCTCTAGCATTTATATAGAGGAAAAAAACTGCCTAAAACCTGGTGAGTTACTTACCAGCAAACAATTTAACACAGCTGGTTTAAATGGGCCATTGGTTTAAGATCACTTCTAAGCTTCCTTCAACTCCTAGGATCAGAATGACTTAGAAAAACCAAAGTTAGTCGTTGATTGTTTTTTGTGTGTGCAAAACTCATATTGCCCTGGCTATGGCCTTAAAACAATAAGCAGGGATTTTCTCCTTCTTCTAGTGAGTTGTGGTTCTGATCAAGCTCATCATCATGTGCAACAAAGGAAGGCTTACAATACTGTTTTCTATTTTCATTATCTTTCTTGAAGGCAAAATCCCATCTATGATGACAAATGTGACTGCCTCCAGCAAAGACAAATGACAAAAGCATTTACCTAGCAACCAAAAAACAACAAAAGCTATCAGATCATTTCCTTCTGCATATTTAGTTACTTTAAAAAAAAATCCTATTGTTGTCAACAGGAGAGCTGGATTCCAATTATCTAATTCAAGTGTTTTCAGTGAACTGTCATATGAAGAACATAGCCTAGTTTTATTCATGAGCCATTGAACAATTCCTACATAAATAGATCGCCTTTACTCACCTCTTCCTGCAAGATGTAAAGTGCAGAACTCACATTGCAGATTTTTCTTTAAAAGAGAGCAAGAGAAGGTACTATGCTTCAACATCAGTGAAGCAGTGCTAGTTTCCTTAACCACTTGAATCATAGAGTTGGAAGGGGCCAATTAGATCATAGAGTTTTACCTGCTGTTTATTGTTAAGACTCCAAATCCAGTCAGCCAGTGAAGAATGGCCCGTTACTTCTCTTGAGTAATTGGTGATCAAATGCATAGGTCATAGATATGACATCCTTGTCAAAATATAATCCCATGGTTTAATCATCACAGTTCAATTTGCTAAAGCTTAGTGTGATTGTTATATCAGACTATTATTTACAGCATCCTAGATTATTTGTACCATACTATATTTTTGGTGAGGAAATTACTGAGGGAATTCTGTACATCTTATATTCAGATTTGTAACTACCGGATGTTGCATTTGCTAAGGCAGTGTTGCCCACTTGTGTCTACTGAGCTTTAATTATTTTGCTTTCCTAACAGCTTCTTTGTTTTGAATACAACAAAGAAAGAGAGAGGCTGGTGAAAAGCTGTTGGAGGTAGGACATTACAGGAATGGCTATTTAGGTTATTCTTGTAGAACTTTTCTAACTAATTAGGCTCATATCACACATGGCCCACACTGTATATACTTTAAAGCTTAAAGAGCATATAAGGCACAGATCAAAGCCATAACACTACAGAAATAAGCAAAATCAAAGACAAATTTATTTAGCTTCCATTTAATATGCTATCATAAAGATCAAACACAGTGGCTTTGAGACTGTCAGAGTTCAGCTTAATGGGCTAGCATCCTTTTTATGTTTGTTATTTGGTAAATAAATAACGGTTCCTCATTAACAGATTTTCCAAAAGTCTTGGGAGCATCAAAATATTAATACAGTTTATGGTTTGTATGTGTGTACATAATTATCAGGCAAATCGGTGTATGCATAGGAATGGAAGTCTTTGGTCAGTATTGACCAAAGAAACATTTAATTTAAATTCATTATAATTTCCCATTCAATTTCTCATTCTCTTCCCTTTAAGATTTTGTTATGTATATGTATGATGGTGAGGTTTTGTATTTGTATGAAAAATGCATGGATTTGTTTGCCCCAAACATATTGAGAACTTTGACATATCTGAGGCTCCATACATTGTATTTGAACATCACAAAAAAAGATAAAATCTAGAAAAATGAAGAACCCCCCCATCTCCACATTTGCACATATACATATACTGTATGTAATATTTAGGTATGTGGTGGCTCAGTGGCTAGGACACTGAGCTTGTCAATCAGAAAGGTTGGCAGTTTGGCGGTTCAAATCTCTAGTGCCCCCCCAAAAGTGAGCTTCCAGTTTCTGCCAACCTAGCAGTTTGAAAGCATTTAAAAATGCAAGTAGAAAAAATAGGAACCACCTTTGGTGGGAAGGTAACAGCGTTCCGTGCACCTTTGACATTTACTCAGGCTGGCCACATGACCATGGAGACGTCTTTGGAAAGTGCTGGCTCTTCGGCTTTGAAACAAAGATGAGTATCGCCCCCTAGAGTTGGGAATGACTAGCACATATGTGCAAGGGGAATCTTTACCTTTTTATGTAATATTTAGGGACAGAAGTCTATGTGGAAAAAATTATTAAAATCTAAATAGAATGCACCTGAGTTGGTACATTCCATCTGAAGGATAATGTTAGACTTGGAAGGAGTCACTTGGTAATTTAATTCGAATCACTGGAGAAA
This sequence comes from Thamnophis sirtalis, assembly GCF_051295495.1. Lineage (NCBI taxonomy): Eukaryota > Metazoa > Chordata > Lepidosauria > Squamata > Natricidae > Thamnophis > Thamnophis sirtalis. The sequence continues at coordinate 64,642,137 of NW_028261387.1, forward strand.
TCCCTTGACCCACTACTGTCTCGTTTCTACTAGAATGCAATTAATGAAGAAGAGGCTACCAACTCTTCCTGCAATTGGAATCACTGTCAAACAAAAAAAATGTCCTACATTTTTTTTGGGGGGGGGGGGGAATCTAAATTCCTGTAATTTAAATGCATTAATTTTTATGTTACAATGGAGGCAAGACTTTCTTTTAAAATATTTCTTTAGATATTTGAACAGAGATATATTCTCTTGGTCTTTTTTCAAGGCTAGACTTTTCCAATTTCTCTCTGTAGGATTTAGTTTCTAATTATCTCACTATCCTTGTTGCTCTTCTCTCTAACTTGTTATAGTTTGTCTGAATCCTTCTGGAAAGAATAGTGCCCAGAATTCTGGAAGTGGAGTTTAACTAATATAGTATTACTTCCTATGATATGAACACTCTTGGTAATGTATCCTGAATTTGCATTTCTCTCTTTTGCAACTATGTCACACAACTTACAGGTTGTTCTTTGAATTATGATTGTAATGGAATCCAGAATTATGGTTGTAAGTTGTTGGGATCATCACATGACCTAATGAGCTGGTTTTACAACTTTTTTCAGCAGTGATTAAGTGAACACAGTGGTTGTTAAGTGAATGTGATGGTCATTAAGCACTATCTATTTCATCCAATTGGTGTTTTTTGATGGATACCAGAAGTAATAGATATAATTCTTTACTGGCCAAGTATGATTGGACACACAAGGAATTTGAGTTGGCACAGAAAGAACATTCTTTGTTGTTCTTTTTTGATGATGTTTTTGATGTTAGGTGTCCATTTTTGGTCTTCAAATATGATACAATCTAGAAATTTGAAGGTCTCTACGGTTGATACTGTGTTGTCTAGTATTGCAAGAGGTGGTAGTATGGTAGGGTTTTTCCTAAAGTCCACCACCATTTCTATGGTTTTGCATGTGTTCAGTTCTAGATTGTAAATGCCACAAACCAGCAAAAATGTTGAAAATTGTGGTCACATGACCATGGGATACTGCAAATGGCGGCAAATGCAAGCTGGATGCCAAGCTCCCAAAATGCAATTATGGGATTGTGTGTGTGTGTGTGTGTGTGTGGTTGTTTGTGTGTGCTGCAGCTTTTACAACTTTGAAGTCATATTGTAAGTACCTTTTGGGGGATTTGTTATAACTAATAATGGTTGCTCAATGACCAGTTGTTAAGCAAGGACTACCTGTACTGTATGTTTGCTTGTAACAATTATCATTCCAAGATATTTTTCACTAGTACTATCAGCAACCCTGGTTTTCACGATATAATATCTGTACTTTTTTGTTTTTGTTTCTAAGTGAAGATATTTGCATTTGTCTCTGTTAAACTTCATTCTGTTTTTCCTCAGTTCATTTCTTTAACCTGTCTCTGTACTTGCTTAATCTGCTGTCTGGGTCCTAATTGTAGTGGGCTTATTGAAGGCCTCTGGATATTTTTAAACCTTAGATAACCCTTCAAATTAAAAAATTATTCTGTACAGTAAGACATACAGCTATCCTACCTCTTACCTGGAGGACAAGAAATAGAGTCAAAATGTAAGCAGTAAATTATTCTTAACAAAGTGGGTGCCTCCAGTGAACAAGATATAAAACTGTATATGTAGAATTATCATCTTTGAATGAAGACGGACCATGCTTTACTGTTGTTCTTACAAACTATGCTTTCCTTGTGCTACATTGTTATTGCTACACAGAGTGCTTCTTAATACAATACAATAGCAGAGTTGGAAGGAACCTTGGAGGTCTTCTAGTCCAACCCCCTGCCTAGGCAGGAAACCCTATACCATTTCAGACAAATGGCTATCCAACATCTTCTAAAAGACTTCCAGTGTTGGGGCATTCGCAACTTCTGGAGGCAAGTTGTTCCACTGATTAATTGTTCTAACTGTCAGGAAATTTCTCCTCAGTTCTAAGTTGCTTCTCTCCTTGATTAGTTTCCACCTGCTTCTTGTTCTGCCCTCAGGTGCCTTGGAAAATAGTTTGACTCCCTCTTCTTTGTGGCAACCCCTGAGATATTGGAACACTGCTATCATGTCTCCCCTAGTCCTTCTTTCTATTAAACTAGACATATCCAGTTCCTGCAACCTGCTTCTGAATATTTGTGTGATTCCAAGTGGGGATTAGAATTGAAGGAACTCTACAGTCAGCATTTTTCTATACTGATTTGGGAGTAAAATCAGTTACTTTCTTTTCATTAAACATACATAAGATTGCATCGTTAGACTGCACTTGTACAATACTTTAATCCAGTGTTAGTAGATGTATGGTTTACTAAGCTGAATTGTTTTAGGCATAACAGAGTGCACTAAAAACCAACTTCATTTGCTGGGCTTGTGCTGGTATCCTCCCGGTTTAACAATGGGTTCGGTGATTGTGCGATTTGCTGTGTGCATGTGCGCAGTTTGAAGAAATTTTCACTTCCAGGTTTCTTTGGAGGAGTAACGCAGCTGATTTGCACAGCAATCTGCTGCGCAAATAAGCTGAGCAGATAAAAGTAGGAGAATAGTGTGGGCAGGGGTGGGCACATCTGATCGTCGAAGTGAACTGATTCACTCCCAGCTGATCGTCAGAGCTACTGGTTCGCCTCAACTGGTCTGAACTGGTAGAATCCCACCCCTGCTTGTGCCTCATACCAATGATCCAACTACAATTTGGCATTATGTAGCATGCAAATCCAGCTTTAAATGATCAGTGCAGATAAATCCTTAGTCAGCTTCAAGACATGTAGACTTCCACTTTAAAATATGTTCAACTTGTTTGCAACAACAGAGATGCTCTTAGGGTTCTAACTAATATAGGAAGTGGCATTTTCCTAAAGGAAAGTGTGGGGATACATAAAGCTTCACAAGCTGGAAGTTTATTTGTCATGCAAATAGCATACAATATAAAAGAGTCACGCCGAAAGAAAAATAAACCATTATTTTGATATAGGGCAGCATAATTATGTAGATTAAGGTGTCTGATCAGTAGCCTTCAAGTTTCTTAATGTCATTTGATCCAAGCCTGCACAGCTGGTGATCACTGTTGATGGCACCAGGAGGACTGCAAATGTCCACTAATGGCAGAGAGCAGAGTTCCCTATACTAAAGTCATAGATGGCTTTTCTATAACCACTAGAGGTCATAATATACCTCATATAAAGAGAGCTTGAATACACTAATTAATCATTTAATGTGTCAGAAATAAACATTAATTGCAAGTACTCAGTCCTAGTAGGGTAAATTACTGCCCCTTATTCATGAATTTGTACTCTATAATTATGTCCTTAGTACTTACCTAAATCTCTTTTTTCAATAATGAATAAACAAGGAAAGGCTAAATGACTTTTGCCAAACAGCACAATCCTATGCATATTTACTAAGCAATAAGTAAGTCCTACTACTATATTCAGTGAGGTATTCAGTATTTCTTGGTAAGTGGATAGGGTCACAGTCTAATTAAAATTGATCAGAAGGCCACAATTGCAATTCTGTCCCCATACATCTGGAAATAACTCTGTGAGCTCAAAAGTACCTAGTTTAACCCAGACTTGCCAAATACAGACTTTGAGAAAGGCTTCTTATTTTTTTTTTTTAAAGATGCTTAGGAGGGAGAAGGTCAACAAGGGAAGATTATATATCTGACAGCAAGTGTCCCTTGAGGTTCTATTATAGAAGATGGCAATATGTGACTGGATTATACTGCCATTAGATAAGTAATGTACATCTACTTGCTTACATTGATGGTTCCATTATGAGATGGCAGGAAGGGATTAAAGGCATACTCCAAGGCCTATTCTAGGCCCTGTGTTGTTCAATATAGATATAAATGATTTGAATGATGATTTAGAATAAAATATGAATATCATATCTACAGATGACAGCGAGATGGGGAAACAGCAAATACGTTACTATTCAGAGTTTCTAAAATAATCTGGTTCCCTGCCATGAAGGACTTTCTAGATCATCACTAACATCTTAAACTGAACCTGAATGCATATTAATGATTACTGTAGTTCAATAGATGAAGCTCAGTAGACAGTTGCCCTCATAAAGCGTTGAATGATTCAATGGTGTGTATCTTTCCTTTAACAGAGAAACTATGGACAAATGGTTTACTATATTTTCTTTAATTTAGGCAAGAAAAACAAAATGCACAGGTACAGTATAGGTGGTACCTTGCTCAATAGTCGTAACTGTGAGAGAGATCTTGGAATCCTAGTGGACAACCATTTAAATATGAGCCAGCAGTGTGCAGCAGCTGCCAAAAAAGCCAACACAGTTCTAGGCTGCATAAACAGAGGGATAGCATCAAGATCACACTTGGAATACTGCATTCAGTTTTGGACGCCACGATGTAAAAAAGATGTGGAGACTCTAGAAAGAGTGCAGAGAAGAGCAACAAAGATGATTAGGGGACTGGAGGCTAAAACATATGAAGAACAGTTACAGGAACTGGGTATGTCTAGTTTAATGAAAAGAAGGACAAAGAAGAGGGAGTCAAACTATTCTCTAAAGCACCTGAGGGCAGAAAAGGAAGCAATGGGTGGCAACTAATCAAGGGAAGAAGCAACTTAGAACTGAGGAGAAATTTTCTGACAGTTAGAACAATTAATCAGTGGAACAGCTTGCTTCCAGAAGTTGTGAATGCCCCAACACTGGAAGTCTTTAAGAAGATGTTAAATATCCATTTGTCTGGAATGGTATAGGGTTTCCTGCTTAGGCAGGGGGTTGGACTAGAAGACCTCCAAGGTCCCTGCCAACTCTGCTATTGTATTGTATTGTATTGTAATTTTGGCATCAGGATGTCAATTCTTCTGAAATAGGGATGTGTCTGAACGGGACTTCTTTGAAATATAATGTAGAGGGAAAGCAGGGGGATACTGCTTTTTCTAGTTTCAACATAATGTTTCTAAGATTGTGTGAGGTTTAAGCTCCAACAATTCTCCAAAGTTGCTGGAATTCACTAAAAATATCAGATGGGAGATTTGTGCTTGGTACAGTGGGTTTTTTTTAAAGAAGCAGCTTGAGGTACATTTCATTTCTCATTTTGAAATTGCATTTGACATCTGTTTTTTTTTAAGAAAAATGTTACTGAGGTCATTAAAACTTAGAAATAGTACAAGACTTAAGTTTACCATACTTTCAGAATGAATCAAGTTTCTGAACTTGTTTTAATCTCAGTTTAATTGCCTTTCTGTATATGCTAACCTTTAGAAAATGAGTTTAATAATTAGTCATCTCTGGCTAGTTAAAAGCAACATCCTGCCCTTAGCACAGTTTTATTTTCAACAAAAAAGTAATGCTAAAATAAATCCTTCAGCATGGAGGGAAATTAGCTGCAGGCCACACATACTTAATGGATACCTCACAGAATCAGCTCTAAGAAATGATTTTGGACATAACTATGTGTTAGATAGCAATCACGACTATGCTAGATGTTTAAAAATGAAATACTATGGCTGCAAAAGAAGAGGGTTGACTGCAGCAGTGAAATCTAATTTCTTTGCCCACCGGTTGTATGGGTGTGGATTGATGGGGGGGGGCATGTGACTGGGTGAGTGTGGCCAACTTTTTTTCACTTTTTAAAGCATTTTTCTTCTACCAGTTCGGGTGAATAGGCAGGGAAAAATGCTTTAAAAAGTGAAAAAAAAGCTTCCAACAATCGCATGGCTCACAGCTGAGCCGCGGGATCCTCGAAGCTCCCCCCCCACTTTTAAAGCATTTCCCCCTGCCTATTCACTTGAACTGGCAGGAAAAAAATGCTTTAAAAAGCAAAAAAAGCCATTCCCACGTGGATCACAGCTGAGCCGCACGATCCTTGGAAGCTTTTTTTTTTTTTTTTTTTTTTTTACTACCGGTTTGCAGAACCAGGGACAATTGTCCCTATCGGTTCGGCCGAACCGGGCTGAACCGGGAAGATTTCCCAAACTTAAGTGACCAGGTCTGGGCTGCAAAAATTCAGATTGTGAAAATAAGTAAAAAACCCAACAACCTTCGAATTGTGTTTGCAGTCCACAACTGCAGTCCATACCTGGTAGCTATAGGCAAGAAGCATTAGGCATCAGCTCACCCTGCTTAGATGATAAGTGGCTTCCACTGATACCATTCCTAGGAGGGGAGCCTAACTTTCCAATTCTCATATCTTAGAAGATGATGTCTGCCCTTCATAAGTATAAGTATAATCTTTATTGTCATTGTACTTAAATACAATGAAATTGGTTAATGAAATACTTGCTATTATATTCACTACACAATAAACAATAATCTAATTAGAAGTAGTTTAGCAATTTCTTTTTCCCAGTTTAAAGAAGTAATTATTTTTATGAATTGTAGAAAAACTGTCAATCAACTAAACCCCCTAACAGAACAAGGATGGATGAGCTACAGATTGATATTCAATTTCCCCCCAATTGCTTCGGGGTGAGCAATAGAGTAGTGCCAGTGATGCAAATCTGCAGTTTAGACTTTTAGGAGGTTGCTTTGTGACAGATGAATTGGGGTGGCTTAAAAAAATATTCACCACTCTTATCATTATCCATCATGAAGTCTCTCAACAGTTGTCAAGAAAACTTGGCAGTAAAATTTCCTTGGGTTCTCATATGGATTTTTAGAGGACTCATGAACTGTCTCCCTTCACAGTTCATGATCCCCTATGCAAACTATTTTTGATAAAGAATATCATGTAGGAACATAATAGTAAGTTTCATCTTTGTATGATGTCTTAGGGCTTGCCTTAGCCCTAATCTAGAACTTTTTATTGTTGTTAAGAAGTTGTTAAGTCATGTCTGACTCTTCATGACCCTATTCTAATCTAGAACAGAGCAAGCTTTTTGTTAAGATACTTGGGTGAGAGGGGACATTTCAAATGACGGATGGGCTAAAATAGGTGAGGTTATATTTTCCTCTTCTGATATTCACATCCTTCTCACATAAACTTTCTTTTCTGATTCTGTCTCTCTCTCTTACTCCACCTTTGTCTACTTAGGGCCAAGTAGAATTATGCTAAGGCAGTGGTCCCCAATCTTTCTGGCTAGATGGACCAGCAGCGATGGCAGTAGTGGGTGGGATGATTTTGTGTGGGCAACCTAGATCCAGCCAACATGCACATGAAGCTTCATGCATTCACCCACTGCTTGTGTGGCCCAGTTCCCAACAGGCCACAGACTGGTACTGGTCCACCAACTAGGGGTTGGGGACCCTGGTGCTAAGGGATTCTTGTATCCACCGGGCTAATGGTTCATGGATAACCTATCCTTAATTTATTCCAGAAGAGAGCAAAATGAAACTGCAGATTTGTTATATCCAGTAGTAGACACTTTATGAAATTACTTTGCAAAATTTTGAGATTAATTTAATAATAGCTATAAATTTTGAATGCAATTATCACTTACTTCCTCAATAGATATTACTTATCTATTGCTTTACAGACATGTTCTCAGTATGCTTTATAATGACCCTGTAAGTAGGTCATTATTATTAATTCAGCTTTGATCTTAAAAGAAATCTAGGGTTGTGATATTTAGTACATAAAAGAAATATAAAGGTGGTATTTTTCCTTTTTTTCATGGATTGCAATTCTCTTAAGAAATACCTATTAAAGTAACTCTTGCAATAGGCCTGCCTAATTCAATCGGAACATCACCAGTCTAAGTATTCTTGATTTTTAAACATAGCTAAGAGTTCAAGAGTTAATCAACAGTATGTCAGCATTCCAAATATCATCCAAAATTAAATTGGAGTCCAAGGCAGAACGTTCCTCAAACTTCCAATTTATTAAGAGAGACTTGTTGGCACATCTGTGGAAAACCCAAACCTGAAATCTTCCTGGGTTTTCCACCCAGTTGAAAGTTCATGATCTTTCCCCCCACACCCACAAGTCCATCACATGGTCCAATCTTCCACTGCCACGCCCGGCATTTCCACCCATCTAGTTCCGGTCAGGTGCAGAGGTGCCAAGACAAAAAATGACCTTGGGCTTCTAGAAAGGAATGTTTTATTTTGACAACAACATTCTACTCCTTACTATTCCCCTTCCTAATTCCCCACTAATGAAACAGCATAGTAAAATAATAGAGTGTGTGGCAGGCCAAAGATCCTAAAAGGAATATGACTGCAGGCCTGACACAGTACTTTGCATAATGTTAAAATAATAATAATGTCTTTTTAAAAGTTTATTTCATGTACAGTCTAGCACTCTTGGTTGATGCTATATGTTGTCACAATTGATCACTTACTAAGGGTTGTGCCATGGCTAGAACCCCTATGCTTATCCCAGAGACTCACCCCTCTTTTTGCCATGGTTGCCTATTTAACTGTGTTCCAAGCATGGAAAGGAAGGAGAAGAAATAGTGTCTTGCCCTCTCCTTTTGAATTATACTTTAGCATAGCCTGACAGAATAGTCCATGTAAGAAGTCAGTAGCAATGAATGAATTAGCCCACTTAGGATATCTTGACCAAGGGACTTTAAATATCCAGGCAATATCTTGGCTTAAGAGCCAATAAAGCTCGTAGTAGTTTGGTACTTTAATGTTTAAATCCCATAATATATTTTACTTGGAAGTAAATTTAATTACATTCATCAGGACTAATGTTCAGATGTAAGCATAAGACTGCAAAGTCAGCCTACATCCTTTATCCAGTGAATAATGTTGCATTACATGTAAGCTGAATCTTCAAATACCTTATTAAATATTTCTTGCTAGTGCTGTGCAGAATCTACATGCAGTTAGAAACTGGAACCATACATCTCCCTCAAGCCTGTATGATATGTTTACTATGGCCAACATATTAGGTAATGAATATGTTAAGGATGTTTATGAATTAAAGTACTCAATACCTAAGTTTGGCAATAATAATATTTGAAAAATATTTCCATGTCCACTCAGGTGGCACTCCGGAATTGACAGAATTATATGACTACTGTTGATATCTTCTTGAATGTCATCTTTTTTCTGAGTTTTTAGAGTAGCAAATTTTGGCCTAGAAGTATAGCTGGATAAACTGTGTAATTCTACACAACAGAAAGTTTTAATAATATTGAGATGTGCTTGGTTGAAGACAGCTGTTCCAAATTGTAGATGGCTTAAATTACTGTAATAAAGCAGAACGTATCCATGTGCTCTTAATCAAATTGAAATCTTGAATGTTACATATGGCTTTCTTTATATTTCTAGGGAAGAAAAAGGGATGGTTATACATAAAGTACTAAAATAAACTTTTAGTGATGTAAAAGGAAAAAAATATATGGCTCAACTATTGCATTTATCCCTTTTTGCATTCACCTCAAAGATAGAGTTTTAAAAATGTCCGTACTCCAAACTTAAAGTACATATGTATACAAACAAACAGATGTGTCAATTAATTGCACATCTGATTGTAAAATATGCTGTCATATCTAAAACCAGTGCAATAGGCATAATTTGGGGGAGAAATAATATTAGATATGAAGACATCACTAGGCATGGTTAATGCAATTGACTTTGTTATTATCCATCATGCTTTTTTATTCCTTCCCCAAAGCAAAGCCCTGAAGGATGCTCTTTTAACCATCAGGATCAAACCTTGAATTCTCAATAAAATTATTATTTTTCCATTTAGCTAGGTGATCTTCTCTGATCAGGATGCAGGCTCCTCAGGTCTATCTTTGTCAAACCAATCTATATTAAAATCTCATCTCATTTATATCTGCTGGTTGCCATTTTCACTATCTATCTGTCCCTAGTTGTTGTTTATTACCTCTCTACTTTCATTATGTTTGGAATTCACTCTGTGCAAGTCTCATATTGCTTGCCTGCTCTGAGCAGTCAGGAAAGGATTGGAGAGCAGAAACTGAGGCTCTGGTTTTTTCCTGTTTTTTTGCAAATTTTTTAGCTCCCTGCAGGGGAAACTCTCATAATTAAAATAAATGAAGTAATATAATTTCAAAAAATGAAACATAAAACACAAGAACAGGATCTGAAACGAAGTTAAATATAAAAGTAGCAATTAAAAATAAATTATTTAAAATGTAGAAATTCTAGGACAAATACTGTATGTGAGACTTGGAAAACACACTAATAAGGATGAAAATTATGGTCTCTGTTGAGTAAAGAGAGGGAAAGGGAGCTCCTGATTGTGTCCCAACATAACTATGACTAATATCACTTACTAATAATGAGATGCACACAATGCACCAGTCAGACTTGGTCTAATCAGATTTAGACAATATCTACATAGTGAATGTCTCTGTAGCGATTATAAACTTGTTTTCTCTTGAGCGTGGGAGATACAGACTGCCAATCCATTTCTGGATTCTCTCATTCAAACAGATGAATGGGCAATGTGGATCAGTTCACATGGACACCTCTTGAAAAAAATGCATTTGTATTCAGAGTTAAGCCAGAATAACGCAGAAAATCACCTTATATTTGTTGTTATATTGGAAATCAGTTGTGGAGGGGGAAAATAAGGTAACTTGGTTCCAATGAAGCAGCCCTTGTCTTTGTCTCCAAAGCATCCATATCACTCAATAAAAGTGAATGAGAATTTTGGTAGAGAATTTTGCTGTCAATTTAATGTGATGGCTTTGGCAAAATCTCAGTGCCTGTCCTTGGATATTCAGCTATCAGTTGTGCATTTGTCACTTTGGCCCAATGTTTGTTTGTTTGTTCATTTCTATTAAGCTTCCCACATTCAGTCTCAACTCACTATGGATTAAACTATAGTCTGCCATTTCCCCCCTTATTTTTCAGAAATTGATGTGGAACAAAGAAACGCTACTTTCCATTTATGTAAATACATGCAAAATAAGCTTGTTTCGAAAGAAAATGTAGTTTGTGGGAGGTAAGCTTCTCTAGGAAAGGATTCTAAATAGGAGGCACCACAACCTAGAAAACTTTATAATTGGCAATTATTTCTTGACTCTCAAATGACATTTAGAACAAGGCAAGAACCGTTCTTGATGCATGTACGCTTCAGGTAAGCTCACGTGGAAGATGATGAATCTTCCAGAGCTCAAGTCTCAAACTGTGTTATAAACACTAGTCCTTTGAAATATGGTTGAAAATGTTTGTATGTATGCATCTCTGCCTCCTTCTCTTTCTCTGTGTGTTGGGGGGAGGTAGGAAAAAATCCCCAATAATTGGATAAACTAATAAATTAACAAACAAGACATATTAAAAAATAAATAGTACTGCAAAGGGCATGCTACTTCCAGTTTGTTTAAAGTATGAAGATAAAATATCCACACAATAAAATATAAAATAAAAAAATGGTTTTTAAAAAAAATACTCCACATTTTTTATTTTTACAATTAACCCAAGGTGGCAAACATATCCAATAAACTTTCCTCCTCCTATCTTTGCTTTATTATGCAACTTGCAAAAAGAGCATTTTTTCTGTAATAATCTACAGCCTGAAAAGCTAATTAAATGTAATCTTGTACCCTAATCAAGAATCTAAGATCTGTCCAATACTTATAAAAATGTCTATCTTCCATATAAGTTGATTTATAACTCCTATCATTCCTCGCTCACAAGGATCATTTCATCCTCTCAGTATGTCAGGTCTCCCAAAACCAGAAAGACATGTAGTGATTCTTCCAAGCAGAGTCCTTTATTATTTCATACTTTCATACACACTGAAGCACACTACTATCTACATTTATTACATACTCTTAGAACAGGCCTGTTAAACTGGCGGCCCATGGGCCGGATGTGTCATGCGCAGGCTATGCCCACCCCAGCTCTGCAAAGGAAAAAAACATCACAATATGTCACGTGACAGGATCAAGTTTGACACCTGTGTCTTAAAAGTATTAGGGAGGGGCTGCCTTCAGTCTCTTTCTCCCACACAAAATATCTGGACAGAGCTGCCTTTTATTTCTCACACTTCTTTCCTCTTGGGAATCCAGACTAGTGCATTCCATCACACACATAGGTCTTATAGTCCAATATTTCTGGATGATAATTAACCAGGCAAAGCTGGTGTAATCAGTTATGCAAATTAGTTTTCAACTTGTGCATTCTATTAATAATCTGAGAAGGTTCACATGGACATTTAATTGTTTTAATTGGTTTTTATGTTCAATTTTAATGGTTGGTTTTCCTGTACACCCCTTGAAGCCACCTTTTGTGAGATGTAGTTATTAATGATGTAACATTCTACAAATACCTGCTTTATGTCACCTTCTTACTACCTTCGAATACTTTCTCAGACTCACCTCACCCATGCTTTCTGGTGTCTTAGCATGACACTGAAGCCAAGTCATGTGTATGCAGCTGAAACTGTCACATGTTTCCCTACTCATTTGCTTTGACTGTGATGATTGTGTATTTCTGGGATCTTCTGCAAAATGTTATACACAACCCTGCTAGGAAGAGGAAAAGTAAATGAAAGCTGTAGAAACAAGGAACAGCAGAAGGGAGGAGAATGAACATATTACTTATTCTCGAAAAAGGGGAAAAAGCATGCCCAGTAGAACCAAGTAACTTCTAATGCCTGGAAAACTGATAATTATTCATATAAAACAGATGCTGCTTTTTTTTTTGCTTGTAGTAACAGAGGAACATCAGATCTTGATACAGGGAATAAATCCCCTCTCCCTATTTGCTTAGTCTAGGGACCCAGAAATGTGTTGCAGGTTAAACTTGAGGTGTTTAGAAAACTGCTAATTTGCTGTACAATTTCTTTAAAAATATTTTTTCACTTATTGTTATTCTACTATAAGGCAATATTCCTTATATTTCACACCCTGCTGATGAAAGCACAGACATGCTGGGCAGGCCATGCTGCAAGGCACTGATGAAATCTAATCCTCCCACACCGATTTTGTGAGCCTGGCTTGGTGGGGAATCATGTGACTGGGTGGGCATGGCCAACTTTTTTTTCATTTTCAGCTATTTTTTTAGATTATTAAAGCTTGCTTTAAAAATGCTTTAAAAGTCTTTTAAAAAGCTTCCAATGCTCACAGCAATCCTCAGAAGCTTTTTTTTTTTACTACCAGTTCACAGAACCAAGGACAATCATCCCAATGGTTTGGCCAAACCGGGTTGAACCAGGAGGATTTCACCGCTATTGCAAAGATGCCAGACCATTGCATCCCCAAACAGCTCCTCTATGGTGAACTGTCTCAAGGAAAGTGATTGCATGGGGGACAAAGGAAGGGATACAAAGACACATTGAAAGCCTCCTTCAAATCCCTGGGAATTAACACCACCTTCTGAGTAACCCTGGCACAAAATCGATCGACATGGCAGACGCTGATCCACCAAGGCTGCCAGACATCTGAGGACAGAAGAAAAATCATAGCACAAGAGAAGTGAACACTCCACAAAGCCAGAGCAGCAAATGCTGCAACAATGGTGCCCAGACATGTCTGCCCAACATGTGGCAGAACATTTCAAGCCTGTATAGGCCTTACCAGCCACCTGCAGACACATTGTGGACAGCCCACAACCTGTTAGATGTCAAGGTCCTCTTCAAACACAATGGACGAACATCATAAGGCAATATAGATTTGTTGCAAATATAAACATTTCACAGCATTTAAGATTCTTTTTAAAGGATTCACATCTTGCCTTCATTTGCATTATTGCATTTAAGGAAAGCAATATACAAGGATGAGGGTGAATTCATGTGATTGTGCCATTGTAGCAGCATGGTTATATTTAACAGCCATTAAAAAAACAAACAACAAACAAAACCAAACACTTTTTCAGCCAAGGAACATTGAATGGCCTTTGAATATTGACATTTATTGACATTTTGGCAACATATATACCTCTGCAACTAAGATGAATTGGGCTAGAAGAACTAGTCTGAAGACTTAAATTAATGCAAATTAAGTCTATGTAAGTCAAATCTAGTTAACAGTGGTTAATACATCAGCCCTCTTATAAGTGGGACAAGATTAGAACCTTGGACAGCTCCAAAATGAGCTCTCACAGACGGTCTCATTCCTACTGTACAATTAGGCTGCTTCAAACTGATTTTGGAATTAAGAGTCATAAAAACACTAACAATAAGCAAGCAAGCAAACAAATAAAGTTCAAAGAGCTTTATTTTTTGATTAAGCATGTAGTGTGAGGTGAGAAGCTCTAAGCCTAAAATTAAATTAAGTATCAAGGGGCCATGCCTAATTTTTCCCTTCTGGGAAAGATTTCTGAATTGTGCTCTCTGGCCTGGAAAACTTTTATTTAAGCACTGCCTTGAGAAAGTGCTCTGAGTCTCCTTTCCATACAAAAATCACTTGTCATTAACTCTAAAATCAGAAATGACAGTCATATCCTCATTATTTTTTTTCTGAGAACAAGTAATTTGACTATTTTTCTACCCTGCTATTCAATTAATTTTTTTCATACCTAAGAATTTTAAGTTAAGGACCCACCACAATTTTTATATTCCTCAATCCCTCACCAAGCAGTCTGAAGCTGACTTGAAATTGTTCTATCTTCTGTTGATCCTGATAGTCAAGGAATGCAATAATCCAATCAGTGCTCACTCTCTAGCTGATCAGAATCTCATTTCTTGAGTTATTGCAGTTCCTGGACCCATAAAAATCCCTTCACCCCACTCCATTCAAAAGGGAAATTAAATAAACTGCTTGCATCTTCCACTTATGTTTTCAGGAAATGTTTGTATTTATCTTATTTTTACAAAATATATCTGAGTGATCGCCATAAAGGGGAGCTTTTGGCTGTAGAAATATCTTCTTGCATTTCAAACATTCTTCTGACCTATGAAGGTAAAGTAATAGCATATGAGAATTTTTCCAATCAGTCATTTTCTCCAATAGTCTCAATGATTGCATGCTGCTGAAGAGGGAGAAAGTGGGAGAGATATGCTCTTAAAAGGTTTATATATAAACTCTAAAAAAGCTATAGGGGGAGGAGAGAAAAATAAAATCTGGTTTGCCATAGGCAGCAGGATAAAGCAAAATGTTGCCAATGGGCAAATGCTTATATATAATTTTTTCTGGCTTTCAAAGGGGACAAAAAAATTCCATCCAAAGTTTTTTACTTTCAAATAGGTGGGTACAAAGCTAGAAATAGGTTGGTGTGGTTTTTTTTTACACAAGATGCTAGCTTCAGCAATGTAATTGTAAGTGTTTGATTACCTGAGAATATTGTTGGCCTAGTAGCCACATAAGTCATATATGGACATATGAAGTTTTTCACCTTCCCCAGGCTCCGGAGGCTTTCCTTGAGCCACTGGGAGGGCAAAAACTGTACGGGCCCTACACTTACCTGGCATCCAAAACAGGCCACGTGAAGACTCCTGGGAGAGGAGGGGCAGGGTGGGCGGGGCCAACCAGGGGTGAGATTTGGAGTTTCTCCAAACCAGCCATAACATTAGCTATGGGTTCTCCTGAACCTGGGTGAATCAGTAGCAGCCCACCCCTGGATTTATTCAAAAAGATACTACATTGCTATGAATGCAAATACCAGCCACATATACAATATAGCAGTAGACTTAGCAGTAGACTTATATACCGCTTCATAGGGCTTTCAGCCCTCTCTAAGCAGTTTACAGAGAGTCAGCATATTGCCCCCAACAATCTGGGTCCTCATTTTACCCACCTCGGAAGGATGGAAGGCTGAGTCAACCCTGAGCCGGTGAGATTTGAACTGCTGAACTGCTGATCTAGCAGTAGCCTGCAGTGCTGCATTTAACCACTGCGCCACCTTGGCTCTTATATACATTCTAGCAAATGTTGGGTTTTCCTTTTTAAAAAAATAACAGTTTAAACAAGAAAGTTTGCCTCCATTTGGGAAATACTGGCCAATTTGACACACACATTTAACACTAGGGAAGAGGAATTATCTAAGAGTGAATTGGTTGTCAGACTAGAACTTTATTCGCATAATAATATACCATGACTCCTGGCTCTAAGTGACACATGAAGTCATAGAGTTTGACTCATGTTAGTGAAGTGTGAATTAACTAAAGGGAGTCTAGTAATTTCTGATTGAATCAATTTCATTCTTAAAGCAATTTTTGGAAAAAAAAATCTTGAACAGGAAGGAACATGGCCTTAGGAACAAAAAACTCTTAAAATAATCAGGGGAACTAACTCTTCTGATCTAGACTTCATGATACAGTAAAAAGCACACACTTAGTCCCCAAAACCCTCTTTTTATTTCAAAGGCTGTGAATTATGTTCATTCACAGCCTGTAATGAGTCCCAAATAGTTGTAAAGAATCCGATCGTAGGCTGCCAAAGTCTTTTGGGATAAGGCTGATAAACAACCACCTTTATCTTCCTTGAAACACTGCCAAAGACTTAATTGGCAATTAGCTTGACAAGGCCATATGGAGCAAAGAGTCAAAACAGAGCTTCAGAAGGTAAACTGACCAGCATGAACCAAGTTGCTTCCTGCAAAGGCTCACGTAACTTTGCTCGTCCTTTGTGTCCTATGTGAGGGGCTAATCACCTCCAAGCCTTACTCTTGAGTTGTCCCTTCTGTCTTAACTGTTCTTGCCTTCTTGAAGCTCTGTGCATGTGCGTACTGGGAACGGGGAGCCTATTCCTCTGCTCACTGCTGTCTGACTCTGGAGGCAGCATATAGCTTCCAGATAGCCCTGTCCCCCTCTCTGCCTCTGATGCAGAGCCCTCATATGAGCCTTCCCACAGACTCCAGGACTGGCTCATGTCCCTCCCCAACCTCCTGTCCGACTCTGCTGCCAGCTCCGCAGGCTGCTGGTAGACTACAACACTAACCAGATAACAATAGCAATAGCACTTAGACTTATATGCTGCTTTATAGTGCTTTTACAGCCCTCTAAGTTTTACAGAGTCAGCAGATTGCCACCAACAATCTGGGTCTTCATTTTACCTATCTCAGAAGGATGGAAGGCTGAGTCAACCTTGAGCTGGTGAGATTTGAACTGCGGAACTGCAGCTAGCAATCAGCTGAAGTAGCCTGCAGTGCTGCACTCTAACCACTGCACCACTTCGGCTCTCTGATGGGTTATGAGTTCTGATGCAGTAAATGAATAGAGGTTAATGTGTACAAATATGCACGTATGAATTGAATACATTTATTTAAATGAAAATATGTGAACATTTTTCTGCACATAAAGGTGAATGTTTGTGTTTATGTTGTTTGCTTCCTCCAGATGCCGAACTGACAAAATGATTAGTCTTAATATTCTGGTAGGACAATTCAGCACATTTCTTTCATTATTAAAATATTGTGATTGGAAAATATATCTGCCAAAATTATCTTTGAGCAATTCTTATCACATATCTCATTCCATGGATTTCAATGAGAATATTTCCAATTTATTCTCAGCCTTAAATTGGTATGTCTCTGGATCTGACTCAAGCAGCTTCAAGTTATTTAGAAATTATATTCTATCAAAATTGGAAAGATTTCTACAAGGTATTGAGGTTTAAAACTGAAGGCTTTTAAAACAGCTAATAAAAGCATACATATAAAATCTGCGATGTGTTTTATGATAGATTAAAAATGCATTAACTCTAGCACAATTCAAATGTTTTGAAAAAGGATTCTTAATATTTCAACCTATGAAAACAATAAGATACTAAGCGATAGCAAGCTAAACCTCACTACTAATCTAGCCATGATTCCAATGAATGGCTACTACAAGAAAGAAAGAAATGGAAAGAAAGAAAAAAAAAGATAGAAAATGTATTTGCAGAAAAATAGATATTTTTCTGCAAAATAAGGTAAGTATAATAAGTGCACATTCTCCTTTGATGTGTGGGGCACATGCTCTTTTAAGGACAAATTCTGTATTTCAGAGATAGTGTGCATATCAGGAAATGAAATGGTTGTTATGGCAACAACTCTCAAAAGCAACTACTTAACTACAAAATATGTTCTATACAACCATAGAAAAATGAAAACATGAAAACAGAGACAGGGAGAATGGCCAAACAGAAGCAGTCAGAGATGGTGAGAGCATTGCTGATTTAAAGGCACATAGAAATGCCGGGAGGAAAAAAAAGCTATTCATTTTCATTCCATCTGAAGTGAAAGTTTAAAGCTGCATCTGTGCATGGTAGTTTAATAAGTTTTTCTTAAAGGATGTTTTCCTTTCGGTGATTAAAAATCAGTAACAGAAAAAAATGCCACATCACACATGTAAGATAATAATTTGTAATGCTAAAATATGTCAAGATGAAAGAAATAGTCTTCTCCTTTGGTCCCTGTAATTACATCATGCCTCAAGGTCAAAGATAATAAATGTGGCTCATAGTACAACCAGGTGTCCAGAGCCTCATTTCTTCCCCAAAATACTTGCTATAAAATTATGAGGTTTTGTCCAACAACCTCTCCTGCCCCCAGGTTCCAGAATCCACAGCAATTAGAGGCTTCTTGTGAATAGTATGAACTCTGTGTTGTTTGGAAATTGGCAGAAGCGGGGGAGAAGGTCTCTGCATTCTGGTTGGAGGAGTAGTCCATGATTAGAATAATTCATCTACAAGCACCACTGTAAGGTAAACCAGTCAGGAGATGGGACTAGATGAACCAACTCTATTTTATTGTACGGCTGTGTTAACTGAATCCTGCAAGTCTGAAGGACAAGACTGAAGGTCTCCACTTTTGACTATATGTACAATACAATAGCAAAGTTGGAAGGGACCTTGGAGGTCTTCTAGTCCAACCCCCTGCCTAGGCAGGAAACCCTATACCGTTTCAGACAAATGGCTATCCAACATCTTCTTAAAGATTTCCAGTGTTGGGGCATTCACAACTTCTGGAGGCAAGCTGTTCCACTGATTAATTGTTCTAACTGTCAGGAAATTACTCCTCAATTCTAAGTTGCTTCTCTCCTTGATTAGTTTCCAGCCATTGCTTCTTGTTCTACCCTCAGGTGCCTTGGAAAATAGTTTGACTCCCTCTTCTTTGTGTCAACCACTGAGATATTGGAACACTGCTATCATGTCTCCCCTAGTGCTTCTTTTCATCAGACTAGATATACCCAGTTCCTGCAACTGTTCTTAGAGTTTAGAGTTTTTTTAGAGTTTTATTTCATTTGTATGCCGCCCTTTTCCCTAAGGGGACTCAGGGCGGCTCACAACCCAAAGAAGGGAAGGGGGGATACAGACAGTTTAACAACACAAAACAATACATAGTTAAAAAGCGCAACAATCATACTATTCGAGATAGGAGCAGCGAATCTTTAGCCCCAGGCCTGTCGGAACAGCCAGGTTTTAAGGGCTATGCGGAAGGCCTGGAGGGTGGTGAGGATGCGAATCTCCACGGGGAGTTCGTTCCAAAGGGTCGGAGCAGCCACAGAGAAGGCTCTCCTCCGGGTAGTCGCCAGTCGACACTGGCCGGCGGATGGAATTCGGAGGAGGCCTAGTCTGTGGGATCTAATTGGTCTAGTGGAGGTAATTGGCAGCAGGCAGTCTCTCAAGTACCCAGGTCCAATACCATGAAGGGCTTCACATGTTTTAGTCTATTTGATCTATTAGGACCAGTCTTTCCCAAGTTTTTTTCTTTGGCCATTAAGTGACATGGGGAACCTGCCTCTCCTGTCTGATTGTTTCCTAGGCAGCATCTCCTTTCTTCTCCCAAGGTCATTCATACATACTATCACAACCATTGACTCTCAGCCATCCATTATTTTCAAAGTGACATAGCATTATGGTTGAAATAATGCTAGGGTGATCCCGATGACATAGTAGGAACTTGGACTATGATGATACAAGTGCAAATTTGTCCCTGTCCTTATAATCAAATGCAAAAGAATACCCTGGCACACTGAATTAGGGACTGTGTCTGCTGAAACCCTGTTTCATGGTATCTTGCCTGCTGATCACAGGTAAGATGGCGCAGTGGTTAGAGTGCAGTACTGCAGGCTACTTCTGCTGGTCACTGGCTGTCATCAGTTTGGCAGATCAAATCACACCAGGCTCAAGGTTGACTCAGCCTTCCATCTTTCTGAGGTGGATAAAATGAGGACCCAGATTGTTGGGGGCAATATGCTGATTCTGTAAACGACTTAGAGAGGACTATAAAGCATTGTGAAGCGGTATATAAATCTATTGCTATTGCTAAGATCACCGATTGAGGCATTGCACATTCTAAATGCTCATTGTATTTTTTTTAAATATGTTTTTTAGGTGCAGACTAAACTAACTCCCATACCTCTTGTTGGCTCTATAACAGGGAGGGAAGGTTGTATGGAGTGAACTACCTAAGAATATCTATACAACATATATTTTTCTCACATGGAGAGTGATGATACAATTTTCTATTGTAAAAATCTTAGATGTTTCCCTGATTGGAATAGTTCTCATATGATCTTCACTGTAGACTTTCCAGAGATTTCTGCTGTTTTGAAAAGAGATAAAGGATTATTTTGTGGTTTCTTGAAAAGGACTGGCAAAAAAACTGGGAACATTTGCATAGGCACACCAAGTGCTTAAAAATAAATGTTGTCCCATTCTGACTCTCCCACTCTATCTACAGAAACTTCCAAGGCTCTTCTTGCTCCCACAATTTGTTGTAAACACAGTACTGCCGTGATGAACAAAGAGAAGAAAACAGGATCCATTGGCTTGGATCACTATCTAAGAAAGAGGAGAATGTGTGTGTGTGTGTAAGTCTCACCTGGGTCTTAGGATGGACTTTAAGAAGCTTGCAACATTTGATTTCAAAATTGTCTTAAGAGAATTTTTAGATGAATTTCATCTTTGAATGAATATCTGGTCTACATTGATGACATTGATTTTGGCAAGCATTGGTGGGAGTACAGTGTTGACACTGAATTAAACCAAGTCAATGATTCATTGTTCCCTGGAAACAAAATCAAATTGTATAGGAATATTTGCTTACACATTTCTTATTTAGCACTAATCTAAACCAAAGCTGGGGGAAATCCAGATAAATAATGCCACAGACAAGACCCACATATAAATCAATGGAAGCAACTATAAATGCTGAAATCTATTTTCAGTGGTGCTGGAATGCAGTTCATTCCTTGTATAAAAGGGGATTCTAGGCTGTTAAAGTAATAGATGCTTCCCTTTCAGTTGCCATACCCACCCGACTAAATCCAGAGGTATTCTGCAAATGCATTTTACTTCTTAAGCAAAAGGAAAACTAACTATGCTATAATGAGCCACGGCAGCACAGTGGTTAGAATGCAGTACTACAGGCTACTTCTGCTGATCACCCGCTGCCAGTAGTTTGGCATATCGAATCTCACCAGGCTCAAGGTTGTCTCATCTTACCATCCTTCTGAGGTGGGTAAAACGAGAACCCAGATTGTTGGGGGTAATATGCTAACTCTGTAAACCACTTAGAGAAGGCTGTAAAGCACTGTGAAGCAGTATATAAATCTAAGTGCTATTGCTATTGCTATACTTAGAATGGAAGAATGATTCAGAGGTTTTTGCATTCATTCAACAATATTTTTTTTCAATGCTATATCATGCAGAAGTGTTATGTTACAGACAGGATCTTTGAAAGGCCAGACGTTTTTCATAGAATGAATTATAGCTCACCATACTTCATCTTTTCTTAGCTCACACTGGTATATGTCAATATTTGGCAGCTTATACTATGGCTATGAATGTTTGAAGCCTTAGATCTAATGAACATGGGTAGGAAATCTGCTGATTCCTGAGAGCCTTATCAAATGCCAAAAGCAAACATGTCTGGGATGATGTAAAATGGGAGGTGGTGGGGGTGGTGAGGAGCTCTGCTTTCTAATATTTTTAGGTTTTGAGATAGGAGAAGTTGGCTTATAGAAAACTAAGTTACGTGGCTCCATTTTAGATATGGTACGTGTGTGAGAACTGAACTGAACAGAACTGAAGAAACTTCTTAGATGGGAAGTAAAACATCCCCAAGGAAAAACAGACCAGCTGTCTTTAAAAAAAGCACTTTTGGGCAACTATGACCTGGATGGCTGAGAATCTCCATAGACATATGTGTGTGCTTATGTTTTTCACCTCAAAATGGCAGGAAATCATTACATCAGTTTCTGGATATTGGAATGCAAGGAAGTGATTTGAGGAAAAACTGTTGCCTTGCAATGCAATGTCCAGGCCATTATTTCTCAAACTGATTTATGATGAATGTATTTTTACAATGACTATGATCGTGATGTATCACTTATTGCTTATGAAGAGCTTATGCACCGGAGACAAATTCCTTGTGTGTCCAATCACACTTGACCAATAAAGAATTCTATTCTATTCTATTCTATTCTATTCTATTCTATTCTATTCTATTCTATTCTATTCTATTCTATTCTATTCTATTCTATTCTATTCTATTCTATTCTATTCTATTCTATTCTTATTCTGCCCTGCCCTGCCCTGCCCTGCCCTGCCCACCCTACCCTACCCTACCCTACCCTACCCTATCCTATCACTGCAGGAACAGCAGGACTCACTGAATGTATTGGAGAAAACAATAAAATAAGAAAGGATATGGCAGAAAAAACCAAAGCACTTGAATATGCAGCTTTCTAGCAAGACACAACTTACATACCATGTTTGAGAGATCAAATCCTTCTAAGCATTCCCAAACCTTGTCTGGAGAAATAGAAAGTAGGGGTGTGTGAATAAACTCTACACTGAGAAAGAATTATGAAGTTGACATTCTATTTTCTTTTCTGTAACATTGTACTAGTCCAAGTTTCCACACCAAAACATACAGCAGATAACTAGATCTGGATTTAGACTGGCAGATATGACAAGAGAAGGGGAGAATTTATCACTTTAAACCTGAATTGTCTAGAATCCTTTTTTATGCATTTTATTTATGTATATGTCCTCAAAGGCAGCGTTCACACTTACACATTAAAACTTCCCTGAATATATCTTTTGTGGGGCTTAAGCAACTCTTGAACGGATTTGTAACATTAGATGAAGAACTGGATATTTGCCACAAATTGAAAATGGATTTAAAAACTGATTCTTTGACTTGAGAAAAAAATATCCAGGTTTTAGAAATCAAGTAGCTAAAACCACCCCAAAACAAAAGCACATGACACTTGATTTGTGAAGGTTTGCTGACAGCTTGATAGATTGAAATTAAGAAATAATGCAGGAAACTCTCGTGTATTAAAAAATATCACCCAAGAGCTCAACTTCTCTCTGCATGTATGACAACTATGTCTCAAATGTTTGTTTAAATTGTAGAATTAGAGAGGGAAGATGAACAGAGATACCATCTCTGATTTTATTTGGCAGAACATAAATATTCTAGTAGGAAAGGAAAATATTCTGAGATAAAATATGAGGCTAACTCTTGCATGTCTTGAAGATTAAAATTTACCACCACAAAATATTATAAACTGTCAAAGCATTTTAAGCATGCAAAAGTGCCTTAATAAAACTCTGGGAGGACAAATGGGGGAATAGCAAGGAGGAATAAGTGACAAAACATGTTCTAATGTCACATTGTAAGCTACACCCCTTAGCAATGTAATCCTTCCTTAATCACATATTAAAATGGTGCTGAACAAAAGGAACATACAACTGATCTTCAGTGTTGGGGCCTTTGTAGAGTTTCTACAGTCACATGCTTTCAATTCAAACACTTGGCAACCAGTTCTCAATTATGAAGATTGCAGAATCCCATGATCAAGTACTGTAATTGACATTTACAACCTTCCCTACTGGCTTTCCACAAGCAAAGTCAATGGGGAAGCTGGCAGGAGGTCACAAGTTCCTATTGCAAGCCATTTCTCCCACCACTTACTCTCCCCAGGAACCACAGGTGGCATGGGGATCTCATACTATGTAGCACCTGCATGTAGCTCTTACCTGCTGACCTGCTTGGCACATGGTTCCAGTGGCATAAACAAGCACTTCTGGATTTCCTCCTCTTCTTATCTCATAGTGATGTGAAGTTCTTACTTAGCCACCCCTTATGGTCCTTGCTTAATGGGGATTGCCATCACTAAGTAATGCAGTCACATGATTTACAACCACATCACTCAGGGATGGAAATCCTGGTCTCAATTGACATTATAACCTAAGGATGTCCCAAAGGTGCTTTTTTTCAAGAGGCAACTGGACTTCAGGTCTGAAGAAGCTTCTAGGATGAGAAACGAAACCTCTTCAAAGAAAAACCAGAAAGTTCAGTTGCCTCTTGAAAAAAGCACATTTGGGACAACCATAATCTGGATGACTGAGAATCTCCATAGACAACCCAAGGATGCATTTTTGTATTTGCAGATGATATTATAACTCAAATGCAAACAGTCAGAGCTTGCATCATGATGACACAACACACATTTTGGCATTTGGCTTCATCATGGTTAGCTGCAGTCCACTAAGGGAGGTCATAGACTCTGTGGCTTTAATCTCTTTTGGAGGATTACCTAAATCACACCATTCAAAGCCACTATTGAATAATGGGGACATGATTTTTGGCTTCTAAAAAAGAATAAAATTATGATATTATGCACCTGGGATTATAGTCCATAGCTGCAAAATGGTGTCCTTGCCTCTAAATTAAAAAGTGCAGTTAAACAAATTTTATCTTAAACTGTAATGCTTCCGATGCATTGCACACCAGCGTTCTCCATCCAGCCTTCCATTTAGAGATCACATATTAAATCCCCTCCTCTTTATTTCCTTGTTTTAATGGGATTTTTTATATTTTGGCTTGTTGGCTCTGCATTCACATTTTTTAAAAAAATCTTTGTAGGAAGACCTTAAAAAAAAGATAAGTTGGTGGTAGGGCTGACTCCAGTTTGATACAGGTTTCATTGATATGTAGAGTATACTTCCAGATATTCAGCCCTCATATAACTAATGGAAGTAAATGCCTTATTTAACTTCAAAATCCTGCCAGAAATTGGTGTGAACATTTTGGCTCTATCTACTCTCTCAGCAGCCCTCAGGCCAAACATTTTTTTTCCAGTGTACCCTTTGCTACATGAAAATTCTCCATTCTAATGTAATGGAAAGAGATAAAAAGAAAGCTAATGTCTATGTAGAGTTAATGAAATCAAGGCTAATGTCCATCCAGAGAGGATGAAATAGGACTCCCACTAATTAAAGCTGATGCCCTTTAATTATTAACTGTGTGTGGTTTTCTTTCTTGGCTTTCTGATCTTTGTGGTGTTTGTATGCATTAAGAAAACATAATAATCCCCCCCCTCCAAACTAAAACGTTCTGTATTAGAGCTGTACAAATAGCAATAGCAATAGCAGTAGACTTATATACTGCTTCATAGGCCTTTCAGGCCTCTCTAAGCGGTTTACAGAGAGTCAGCATATTGCCCCCAACAATCTGGGTCCTCATTTTACCCACCTCGGAAGGATGGAAGGCTGAGTCAACCCTGAGCCGGTGAGATTTGAACCGCTGACCTGCTGATCTAGCAGTAGCCTGCAGTGCTGCATTTAACCACTGCGCCACCTTGGCTCTGGAGACCCAGGGTGAGTCTCCTGCCTCCGCTACAACCTTCAAAAGTTATAACCACATTGTAACATTTGACTGTCACAGAATAAGAAATATTACAGATCAGACTGGAAATTAATCATATGTCCTACATGTATTGTTACCAGATGTCAATGTCAACAAAATTAAGCTAATTTAGTTTTTTAATGGCTCCACCTTTGTCTAACATTCAGCCAAGTGCAAGCCTCAGCACAGATTTTACTTCTGCCGTAAATTAATCTTCCATCAAATCTTTGTCCCAAATAGGAAAAGAAGGTCAGATTTCAATTTAAGGAAGTGGATTGTGGTTTAAATGCTGTACTAGGACAGAGAAAACAGAGGTTCAAACCTTCTCTTGAACACGGAGCCCAAACTATTTCATGGGATTATTTTTTAACCCTACAAACTGATTCCGTGGAAAGACTAGAAATGAACTTTATTGAGATAAAATGTAGTTGCAGAATTTTGCAAGTCTGCTCCCCCCCCCACTCTTATGCTCAGTGGAGTCAGGAGGAGCCAGTGGGCTTAACAGATACTTCTTCTGCACTTGTTGTGGTCCAAATGACTTCTGAATGTCTTCTGCAATGTCATTTTCATGGCTCTGTATAGGGAGAAAAATCAGAGGACAGCCCCTCACATGCCACCTTAAAGTCCTGGGTGATGCTTTGAAAATGATTTAGAAATGGAAATTTGGAAAGATCTAAATTTCTTTGAGGCAACTGCATGTTTTTTAACCCTTTGAAATTGCTGCAAGAAGGAAAGTGGATAAATGGCTGTAGCATTGTGGATGGGTTCTTAAGTCTTCACAATAGGGATGACTCCAATTTGTTCATTCATGAAGCCAGAGGTGGTATTCACTTACCTTCACTACTGGTTCACAAATGTGAGTACGAACGTGCTTGATTCATTTGCACATGCCACTTCCGTGTGTGCGCTAAGCCTAAAAAAAAGTGCCTAAATGGGATGACATAGAGCCAGGGTGGGTGGGCAATCCCACCCACAATTTCTGCTACTTGTTCAGGCAAACCAGTCCCTACTGGTATAACACCACCTCTGCCTGGAGCACTAATAACAACACCCAGAAAAATATCTGTTTTCTATGTCCTCAGTATCACTGCCTTGTCATCAGAGTTCACAGCAACTGCTTCTAATTGTTTTTTGCTCCCAGAATAAAGTAAGATTTGTTTCTTTGTAGAAATGATGCATGTACATAACTTGTTATAAGAAGCTTCTCGGAAAAGCCTTCCATGAAACATTTTTCTAAGAAGATGCAATCTGAAACTGACTATCTAGACTATTGCAACAAACCAAATCTTCAGCTTAATAGCAATTACTTTGTTTTGTATTATATGCTTACATAGCTCATGTATTCTACAAGACCCAATTAATTTGAATGATACTTGATGCTAAGAAATGCTGTATGTGGCGATATAATAGTTTCATTTCATGGACTGCAACCACTGTTCGTTTCTGAAATGAATGATTAACCTGAGATCTCTGAACTATGTCAGTTTAATTGAATTAGAATAATCTGTTGCAACCTCCTTTTTTCTACTGTGGTATGTGTGCAACGCAGACTACACAAATTGGAAAATTTTTTAAAAAAGGAGCTTATACGATTCTTTAAGAATCCAAATATTTTACCATCCTGGCAAATTTACCTTTCAGAATCATGTCAGGAAGGTTCATATTATTACCATTTTACAGATTCATTTGTGTCTGCAGAAATTCGTTTCTTGGGAGGCAAAACAGCAATATAGGATCAGATTGTACTTTGTGCAAGTAATGCAACAACCTAGTTGCTTATCTTGTCTAGGTATTTTTTTTTAATTTTATCTAGTTTTTTGTTATTTATCATCTCAAGGTCTACCAAGACACTTCCTACATAAAAACATTACCATTATAAATTTGGTTGTGCAAATCACTGAACTAATCAAGGCTCTGTAGCAACTCAACAGCAATCAAGTTGTGTGGTCTTCAACAGTGAATGTGATTTGAAGGTTGGTATTTTGATGGGACAATTTTTGAAGAACCATGTGAGCCTTGCAAATAAATGGCTGTTTTAACTCTCTAAAGAAATAGTGTTCCAAAAGTATATATTGCTGTTCTTCTTAATTGTGTAGCCAAGCATTTCAAGGATTACAGTGGCTGTATCATACACCACTTCATTAGTTTGCGTCATGGTGGTAGTAGGGATTGTCGTGAGGCTGTGCTGGTATTTACTAGCATACTATCTGATGGTATCTCTCCATTGAGTCTTGTTAATTGATCAGCTGTAGCTAGTTAATCCACGATCCTATGCCTCATTCTGTGCTTTGTAATGGAGAGGTTGGCAAATACAGTTATAGCTTCAGGTGCTGGCTGCACATCCAATTGTTCTTCCAGGTCTTCTTAAGTCTGGAATGTCATGTATAGTTCAGCTGTTTTCAAGTTACGAGAACAGCTTCCTCTTCACTATGTTGATTTTCTAAACAAACAAACAAACAAACAAAACAAAGTAATTAGCTATTACTCAATGTGGAAGTAAGTCTTCTGTCCACCCATAGTTTCCTCAAAGGTTTCATATATCCTCTCTCGTTAGGACTCCTGTTGCGGTAGCATTCCATCCGTTCCAGGTTTTCTTCTCTTGTCCATATATCAGAGGTGATATTCTGCTGGTTCGCCCTGGTTCAGGCAAACCGGTAGTGGCAGCAGCAGGAGGCTCCGCCCACCTGCCCAGATGTCATCACAGATGATCTGAGCATGTGCAGAAGGTTCTGCACATGCACAGAAGTGCTGGCGCGTGCTCCCGGTTCCGAACTGTTAGGGAATGCATTTCATGCCTGCCATCTATGAATTGTTTCAGTAGTCAGATTGTCTTGGTTCCTCAACATCTGGCCTGGACATTGTTAATTCAGATGACATCTGAGTGGCTTCCTCCTCTTTGTCTATCTATCTACACATATGTGTGTGCATGTGTGTGTGTATGTGCACGTGTGCATGAGTGCATTGTGTATGTGTATAAAACGATAAATAATACATTATATGCAGACAGCAGAATGGAAGAGAAAGAACTGGAGAGGATAACAAAACACAAAGATCTTATATAGATCAAATAGAAATAAAATAATTGCAAAAGAAAGCAAGCAAAGTAGTACCAATAGTAATAGATGCCTTGGGTAAATACCAAAACAATAGGAGTACCATTTAAAAAACATCGGCATTGACAAATTCACCATCAATCAATTGCAAAAGGCAGCTTTACTTGGAACAGCTTACATTCTGCAATGACATCTGTAACACCATCATACATCCAGATTTCCCTATCCCAGGTCTTTGGGAAGGACTTGATAGTGGACAAAAATGTCAAATTCACCTGGCTGACTGTGTGACCAACCAGTATAGTGTACATAGTATAGATTAGATAATAATGTAATGTAATGTAATGTAATGTAATGTAATGTAATTGTAATGTAATGTAATGTAATGTAATGTAATGTAATGTAATGTAATGTAATATAATATAATATAATATAATATAATATAATATAATATAATATAATATAATATAATATAATATAATATAATATAATATAATATAATATAATATAATATAATATAATATAATATAATATAATATAATATAA
The DNA here is from genome assembly GCF_051295495.1 of Thamnophis sirtalis. NCBI lineage: Eukaryota > Metazoa > Chordata > Lepidosauria > Squamata > Natricidae > Thamnophis > Thamnophis sirtalis. The sequence continues at coordinate 64,671,132 of NW_028261387.1, forward strand.
TATGTAATTTCTAACATGGTTTCCACAAAGTTTTCTGGTGCTGGGCAATGCTGATACAATATATAAATATAATATAAGAAACCCATGTAGTAGAAATTTTTCCATGTACTTTCATTAGGTAGTATTTTAATAAAAGTCTTTGTTGTGTCAATTAGTTGATGGACCATTGTCTGCTTTCTGAGTTACTGAAACTTGATCTTCTGTGAATGGAATTATTAGGGGATGGAAGTGACCAGGCAGAGGAAAACAGATTGAATTAAATGTTGTACAGTGAGTGACAAGTTACATTTGATAGGGCTTTTAGTTTAATTACTTGTATTTAATTAAGATATGTATTCATCAAGAAAGTTCATATTAGAAAGGTCTTGGACAGAACCATTTTTGTTTATGATTTCTAGGTACATTTGTGATATTCCAAAAATACAGAGCACTCTCTTTAATTTAAAATGCATAATTTATTTGCTAAATGATCAGAAATCATTACATGATGGACCACAAGTAATGACGTTCTTCCTAACATAAACAAATACTAATGTTATATTGCTGGCACATTTGATATGCTATTAAGCTGGAGTGCTCATGAAAAAAAGATTTTCTTTAAAATCTGTTAACCTGTATTGTTCAGTATACTGTTACCATATTCTAACCAGCATGAGGAATATATATGTTGATTGAAATAATCTAAGGGAACCTCTATTATAAGCCCCTTCAAAGTAAGCTACCTTTCAATCCTTTTAAACAGACTTCTTCAGTTTGATGAAAAAGAATATGCTGGCTGGAAATTTGGGGAGTTCCAAAGAAATTTCAGAAGAATATGCTGGCAGGAAATTTGTGGATCTATGTCCAATCTATTTAGAAAACATCAATATGATGAAAGCTACCTAAGGATCATCATATTGCATTGAGCTTAATAAATTGATTGATTGTTCTTTTCTCTGTCCAGAAGAGTGCAGTGCTCATTTTGTTTGTTTGTTTATTCATGTCAGAAGCATCAGAATTAAAATAAGGCATATCATATGATGTAAAATATAAAATACAAGACTAAACAGATTATGCTCAGAAACCAGCAACATTAATTGTGTTCTGTTACACTGTCATGAGGTTTCAGGTATCCACTGATCGAGACGCAAGGGGCAGGTATACATATGTGTTGTTTGCGTGTCACCATAGTCAAAAAGAACAGACGCCGCTGGGTAGCCCCATTTGTTCAGAATGTCTCTGGATATTGTTGTACTTGTGCGCAGTCTATTCAATGATTTTCCCAGCTTTTGTCAAACCCAGGTGCTACCTCCTCTATTGGTTCCATCCAGTTGTTGGTTCTTTGATCTCTTTGATCTCTGGAGAGCCAGGGATGGAGGCCACGCCTCCATCTTAGTTCTCCTTGACCTCTCGGCGGCTTTTGATACCATCGACCATGGTATCCTTCTGCGACGACTGCGGGAGGTGGGAGTGGGAGGCACTGTTTTGCAGTGGTTCTCCTCCTACCTCTCGGACAGGTCGCAGTCGATGTTGGTCGGGGGGCAGAGATTGACCCCTAGGCCCCTAACATATGGGGTGCCGCAGGGGTTGGTCCTGTCCCCCCTACTATTTAACATCTACATGAAACCGCTGGGCGAGATCATTCGGAGGCATGGGATAAGATATCACCAATACGCGGACGATACACAGTTGTATCTGTCCGCCCCATGCCAACTCAATGAAGCGGTGGACGTGATGAACCGGGGTCTGGAAGCCGTTAGGGACTGGATGAGGGCTAATAAGCTTGTACTCAACCCGGAAAAGACCGAGTGGCTGTTGTGTTTTCCTCCCAATAATTTGGCCAGTATTCCATCACTCAGGCTGGGGGGTCAAATATTACACCCCTCAGACAGGGTTCACAACTTGGGAGTCCTTCTGGATCCACAGCTGACTTTTGATTACCACCTGTCGGCTGTGACCAGGGGGGCATTTGCCCAGGTTCGCCTGGTGCGCCAGTTGCGACCCTACCTGAACCGGGAGGCTCTCACAACAGTCACTCGGGCCCTTGTGACCTCTAGGCTGGAATACTGCAATGTGCTCTACATGGGGCTGCCCTTGAAGAGCATCTGGCGACTTCAGCTAGTCCAGAATGCGGCTGCACGAGTGATTGTGGGTGCACCTCGGTTCGCCCACATAACACCTATCCTCCGCGAGCTGCGCTGGCTACCTGTTGATCTCTGGGTGCGCTTCAAGGTGCTACTTACCACCTACAAAGCCCTTCATGGTAGTGGATCTAGGTACTTGAGAGACCGCCTCCTGCCAATTACCTCCTCACAACCCATTAGATCGCATAGATTGGGCCTCCTCCGAGTTCCATCTGCCAGTCAGTGTCGACTGGCAACTACGCGGAGGAGAGCCTTTTCAGTAGCAGCTCCGACCCTTTGGAACGATCTCCCCATGGAGATTCGTACCCTCACCACCCTCCAGACCTTCCGCACAGCCCTCAAGACCTGGCTATCCCGTCAGGCCTGGGGGTAAAGATTATAATCCACCCCCGCCCGAATGTTGAATGAATGTTGCTTTACTCTTTTAATTATGTATTGTCCTATATGTCATTATATGTTTCCCCTTCCTATATAAGTTGTAAGCTGCCCTGAGTCCCCTCAGGGAAAAGGGCGGCCTATAAATAAACTTAACCTAACCTAACCTAACCTTTGTAGCTTTCCATAGATTCACTCTGCCTTCAAATTCTTTGAAGTTTTCTGTTGACCCAAGGAAGCTTTTCTTAGATTTTGGTCTCTGATGAGTTGGTTAAAAGCCATAGAGACAGTGTTGTCTAGATAGTGATGATTTGAATCTCTCTCTATATGCTGCTGTAGGCAAGGCAATGCTGCTAGTGCAGTGCTAAGAATATATCAGTTATTGTACAGAACTCTCAAACTCTCAGGACTCTGGTAGAGGACCCGAGATAGAGATGAAAAGGCAATGCCAACACCCACCCACACACCCTCCCACTGACATACAAACAGAGACAAGGAGAGAAAACAGAATTTTTATTAAATACAAAGACCAGTGTAAAACAATATAACATAAAATGAGTAAAGAAATAAAAGTCCATAATATGAAAGGCAAAGGCTGACAGAGTGTGGTTTTTTTTAGTTTGCGTACATGTTTTGAATTTTAGGCAGGGATGAAATTCATCAGGTTCTGACAGGTTCTGGAGAACCAGTAGCGCAAATTTTGAGTAGTTCAGAGAACCGGCAAATACCACCTCTTGCTAGCTGCAGAGTGGGGTGGAATGGAGATTTTGCAATATCCTTCCCCTGCCATGCCCACCAAGCCACGCCCACAGAACCAGTAGTAAAAAAATTGAATTTTACCACTGATTCTAGGCATATATATTTACAGAAGGGAATCCATGTGGGACAACTAAAAATCAAGATGGTGTCACTGTTTGTGTATAACAGTACAAACGTACAGAAAAAAAATGCTACCTTGTGATGAGCAGTTTAAGAGAGATGAAAGTTAGTTATTTTGAAATAGGGATCAGATAGAGAAGCCACATCAAATTGTTTGCAAAGAAGCAGATATCTTATGAGGCATTTTATTGATGGATATCCCATCAGACCCCACATTCATGTAGATGAATGTTATTCCATCAGCTTAGAATTCTGGAACAACATAATATGTAGGGTTGCCCAAAGGCACAAGTCTTAACTCCTAACTGGAGTTAAGAAACCAATAAAATTCCAACTTCTATCTAGAAATTGTACAGAAATAAAGTTACATTTAAATATAAACTTATTTTTGTATTTTGGAATGAAAACCTGAACTGACCATAGTTGATCTTCAAAATGGCCTTATTTTCTGAATTTTGCAATAGAGTTTGGAAATGGAAACATATATTTGGGGAAAGTATATCCTAAAAGTCTTTATATATTGATATAAAATAAATAATAATAAAGTATGTATTTGCAGCACTTATAAATTATACATAATTGCAAACAAAATGTGTATCTAGTAAAATATACATCCAAATACACAGTATTAGGGCATTAAAAAAAATTAAAGTTCAGCAAGAAGCTGAGAAAAGTTAAATTTAACGTATCCCCCTACCCCTATTCCCAGCTGTGATGATCCTAAAATCTCCTGGGACAGGTTTTGAACTTTACCTACCAGAGATATTTCCTTGACAGGCCAGTGCCTAGAACTTTCAGATTTCCCAATGCCACTACTCATTTCTATGACTATGAGTGTCTGTATATTGGGACATTAGCAGTGTAAGAGAAGGAGACAAGCTGGATACATTGGATTTTCTCTTAAATTTGAGGATTGGCTAAAAGCTGCGGCATCAGGACTGTGTAGGCTGTGTATAGCAATTGCCTTGCACCCTAGCCCTACATGATGTCTGTCACTTCCATGCATAAAACAGTAGAGTTGATTGGATGACTACAGTGCTAGATTATCAGTTCCAGAATGAAAGCTGTCTGCATTTGGTTCCATACAGCAGCCATTCACTGCCAGTGAAGCATTGATTTTCTGCAGTCCACTCAAAACAGAATTAAACTACTGCTTTAGCACAGAGTAATCATATTATATAGTTCTGTGCTTCATTTCAAAAGTACAGATAGCTGCTTACATGTATTCCATGCATAGAAAAAAGGCATAGGAGATAAGATGGAGTTTAAATTAGATTCAGCAAATAGACGTTTTTTACTTATAACATTTGTCCCTAATTACTTCCTGTGCAGTGATGAGTATATTGCTCTTAGTCAGTTATTGTTTTTCTTAATAAGTTTGTTTTATTTATCTTTCTACAGCAACAATAACAATAACAAGAAATCCTGTATGGATTAATTATGGAACAAATTTGTTAATAATGCAAAAGCTTTCTAAAGAGGAAATAATTAGAAGTAAATAGGAACTTTCGATTAATGGCACAGTTATAGTGAAAAGTCTCAATAGAGTCTGCAAGTCTGCATTGGATAAGTGGGCTGCAGTAATCTTTGGCACAGGAATTGCGGGAGAAACTCTCCATATAATCAAAGTGATAAACAAGAGCAGAATAACAAAGGCAATGGAATGCAGTGTGTCCTTAAAAAGTGAATGCATGAAAAGTGGTTGCAATTCTCAGTTGCAAAACAGAACTCTGCTTGATGCATACTACTCTATGTCCTTAGAATTTCCTTCTGGCCAATCTTGAGCATGCCTCCCCCCCCCGCCCCCCAGTTTGGCCTCTTCTACAATTAAACTGATATATAGCTCTAAGGATGAAAACTACATGTAACTAGGCAGTGGTACAGTATCCTCGGGACTTTCCATAAAAGCTGAAAAGAATAGAAATATTTATGGGGAATAAGGATTACTGAACTCAATCAAAATTGTTCCCAGGTTCAAGTAGCGGATTCAGAAAATGTGATATATTGGCAAATTCCACATTTTGGAATAAGTATTAGTGGCTAGTTTTCCAACTGAACAAAAAATACAACTCAAGAATCAGCTGGTTACTTTGACACAATCTTGTGCAAAAGTTCCCAAATCTTAAAAATTAAAAATGGTCTAAGTCTTATAACATTTTTACAATATTTTAACTAAAACCTAATGAGTTATCACCTGAAAACTTGTGGCAAACTACCTAACCTAACCTTTTCCCTGAAAATTACCTTGTTTTGTTTATTAAAATAAAATGTTTAATGAGGAGAAAGCAAGAATATAATAAAACATAGAAGAACTGTGTTTGGCACTTTTATCTTCACAGGCACTCCCCTGATGTGTTTATTCTTGCTATTTTTTAATATTTATATTGATATCCTTTCTTTTGTCCAGGAGCTCAAAATTGTATTGTGCTTCTCTAGTCCGTATAACAAATTTATTGAATTAAGAGGAATGCCTCGCTCAGAGTAACCTAGGTGTCATGGTTAAACATAGTGTCAGCATTCCAAATATCATGCAGAATTAAATCAGAGTCCAAGGCAGAGCTACCCTTAAAGTTCCAATTTAATAAGACAGACATGTTGGCACATCTATGGAATCCCAAATCTAAAAGCTTCCTGGGATTCCACCCAGTTGAAAGTTCATGATCTTATCCCCACACTCATAAATCCATCACATGGTCCAATCTTCTTCAGCCATGCTGGCATTTTCACACATCTAGTTCTGGTCAGATGCAGAGGTGCAGAGACAAAAGATGACCTTGGGCTTCTAGAAAAGAATGACAACAGCACATTCCACGATTCTACTCCTTTCTATTCCCCCTCCCAATTACTACACTAATGAAACAGCATAATGAAATAATAGAGTGTGTGGCAGGCCAAAGATCCTATGACTGCAGGTCTGACACATAGATTTGAACCCGATTCTCCCCAATTCTAGTCCAGTATTTTAACAACTACACCATGCTGGCTTTATAGACAATGTTTCTCAGGAAGTGGCGCCTCAGAACTTGCATAGACATTAGAACTGATGTACAAGTATAATTTGATGAGCCTTTTATCTGACTTCATTAATACATATGAGTCCAACAGTATAGGAACAACCCATTCAATTACATCTCAACAATGAGTGTAGTGCATTGTTTATATGTTTCTGACATATAAACAAGCCCTCTTGCATCCCATTTAACTTTCAGATATATGCTGATCAAGGAACAATTGCTTAGAAAAGGTCTAATGAAAGAACATTAGAATTTTATCATCTGTCATTAGCATTTAATCCTTGCTCTAAATACACTCTCTGCAATTATGCTATGTTGTTTCAGAGTCCCGTCTCTCATACGATGCCTGCTACATTTTAGATTTTGTCTATACAAAACTGAACTTGTTATGCTGACAGGTGCAGCTTCTGTTTAATCTTTTGATCATAGAACAAAACATTCATCCTGATATCTTTTGATCTAAGCAGTTTGCATAAAATCCAAGGCCGTAGATTCATTTTTCCTTCCCTTCTTCACTCTCCGCTTCTGGAGTTTAAATAGTGCAGTATTCAAAGTTTGCAGATAAATGGTTCTAAATTGTCTGTCTTTACTGAAGGTACAGTAACGGAAAATGCTCATTCTTATTCATCTCTTGAAATTTCTGTTTGAAAACTTCAAATAACAGACTTTCTTACTAATTGCTAATAAATAATTTTACACAAAGCATTTAGATGCAATATTGTTTGCTGATTGAAGCCCCCCCCCCCCCCCGAACTATAGATTCCACTAGGTAGAATGGCTGGTTGAATAATTTGCAAAGAAATAGTGACTTTGTATCTACTCCTAAATTAAATGAGAGGATGTAACAGTATGGCACAGGAACTGCTTTGCCTGTTGAAAATACCAGTGTAATTTCCTGTATCTCCAAACAGAACGAGAAAAGATGTCATCGAAGATATATATTTCAGAGATTTTTCAGAGAAATAGTTTGGATAAATCAGTTTCAGATTGAGAAACCATTATGACGAAAATGTGGGAAACTGGTGATAAATTTACTTAGTGTCTTAACTTAAGACAGAATATTTTATAAAATGATGTATTGTTAATTTATACCATGGGTTGTCAAAAAAGTACAAAGGAACATGAAATATATTGGGGTCCACTTTATATTGTTAAAAATGTATTAAAATACTGTAATTAAGATGAATGCTTTACCTAATATGTTGTTTTTATTCCAGAAGTTACAAATATTAATGGCAAATGTTCCATTTAAGCAATGACAAAAATATTCCTGAGTTTATATGACAATGAAAAAAACCAAGAATTAAATATAAGTAACAAATATAAATTGTTGAAGAATGCTAATGAGAGGGGAATTGGGGCTATATTTTGATACTTGCTGTTTGGTTTAGATGGAAGAATGGAAAATAAGAAGCTATTAAATTTGGAGGCCTATGATTCATTATTAGCTGATAACCCATTTTTTTCCAGGTATTTATTTATAGGGGGAAAATGTCCAGACCAAATGTAATTTTTAATGTTGGATTTTCCCCCTTATCAGTGGGAGCCCCCTTATGGAGTACTGTGAAGCTGTTACTATGTCAATTCCACTGTGCTGTACAGTAGAAGCTATTTTAAGGCACAACAGGGTGTATCTTAACAGAACACCCCCCCCAAGGGGTGTTAGGGTGTCTTACCCCCATAGTATTTTTTTCCAGAGAGTAAGTCATGTGTGTACCAAATTTAGTTAGAATTGCTCAAGGAGTTCAATAGTTATGCTGAAACATAACACACACACATACAGTCATTTTTTTTATATATTTAGATTATGTTACTAACTTACCAACTGCAGTGATTCATTTAACAACTGTGGCATCATAAAATGGGCCAAAACTCACTTAACAAATGTCTCATTTAACAATAGGAATTTTGGGCTCAATTATGGGCTCGAGTCGAGGATTACCTGTACTCTATCTGACATTCAAACTGAGAAATGTTAAAATATTGGACCGTGAACCCTTGAAAGGTGTTCTACTCTGTTCTAGGTTCTTGGGGTGTGTGTGAGTGGGGCTATGTTTAATATGTTGCAATAGGTAGTCTAAGGAAACCAAGGGAAGGCATAACTGCTACATGCTATGACATTTTGGAAGCTTGAGCCATTTTGTTCCTCCCTGGGGAGAGAAAAACATGAGAATAAAACCTATTCTGTCTGCACATCATAACGGCAATCATTTTTCTCTGAGACCATCTGTCATTGATGATTATGTTTGTAACTGAGGAAGTACAGAGGTATGGAATGATTTTTTAAAAAATTCTGTCCTTCAATTCAAGTAATTACTTCTTAGTATATGTTTCCTGTCTAGTAATTAAGAATTGACTCTTGTACTCTAAACAGGACTTTATCCCTAAATCCATTAAGTGAATTTCAATTGAACTGAAGCCAAACACACTAGTTTCTGTAAACAGAACATTCCCTTTTACTACATCAAATTGAAAATGGTCTTAGAGAAGTGCTTTTAGAAGCATACATAGTAAATACATTTGGTGCTCCGTTCACAAAAGGCTTGGTTAAGATGGTACTCCTTGGCAAGCCATTGAAGTTGGACGAACATTTGTCCCTTTTTAACTAGTGTGCCATTTGTGACTGATCTTGGAGAAGGCACATTTGTTTAAGGAAGTGTGTGGTTTGATCTTTAAATTACTACAGTGTGTTTTACGAACAGCTCTCTTGAAGAGTCTAAGGAAATTGCAACCAATGCAGAATGCTGAAAACAAATTATTTTTGGGTGTCGCTTCAGTGACCATGATACACTACTCTTACATCAACTACATTAGTTGCCAATTTAATTCCAGGTATAATTCAAGGAATCCTGGATCTCATTTATTTATTTTATTTATTTATATTTCGTATTTTTTTAACTGCCCACCTCCCTCAGAATGTTTGGGGAAATATGCACGAAAGATTACCTTTCCTGTATGTCTTGCCACCAAAATTATCAAATGATTGGTGCTGGCAGTGGATCAACTTAAACTGTAAACTACTAATTAATTTATCGGTGGAGTTTTTAAATAAGCATTATATGGGCCACCCACACCACAGACCTAATTAGCTGATCTTTTGTGCATGTTGCCTAGCAACCAAGTGCAACAAAGAAAGGTTGCTTTTCAACCTTTTTCTGTGCATGGGAGTGTTCTTTGTATGGTGTATATATATTGTACAGCTCTCAAGCCTATCCTGATCTGCTCTGAATCGTTTGAGCTTTATTCAGTCCACTTATTGAGACACCTTTGCTAATTAATTGTTAAGACATAGCCCAACTGCAGGATTTTGACCCTGTGGAAATTAGATTGGCCCTGTCTTTCTTTACTTGCAAAAGGCAAAACTCTTTTTTTTTCACTTAGAGAAAAATCTATTACTGGTAGCTCAGTGGTCAGTTTAAGATACTGCTGCTGATGCTCTTATCGTTGGTTTATGTTATACTTTTGTCTATGAAATACATTTGTGTTTTACAAGTTGCCTTGGGGTAATATCTATCTTGTGAGGCAGTTTGGAAGTAATATTATAGATGAAATGGGATAAATAACATCAAGCTTGAATTTGGTCTTATTTCTTCATTGTTTACTAGATATGTGTGTGTGTGTGTGTGTGTGTGTGTGTGTGTTGTTGCCAATGTTTCCCTTCTGGTTGTGGCATTTTCTTTCCCAACCAAACTGACTTTCTGAATGTGCTACAAAAATGAATGCAGTTCATAGCCTTCCGATATCTCAGATTTTGAATTTATCTCAAAAACCTATCATATGCCATACAATTTTAATTTCCATTTATGAGGTTCAAATTGCAAGCAGTGTAGAAGGCTCCTCTGCTTGAAAATCTTAAGAACTACGGTTTAGGAAATGCTATTCTAGGCTTACATAAGACAGCTTCCAATTTTATTTTGTAAACGGATTTACAAAAATTGCCAGCCAGTTGGTTGCATTTTGCTACTTGAAGTCCCTAAGTACAATACAATACAATAGCAGAATTGGAAGGGACCTTGGAGGTCTTCTAGTCCAACCCCCTGCCTAGGCAGGAAATCCTATACCCTTTCAGACAAATGGCTATCCAACATCTTCTTAAAGACTTCCAGTGTTGGGGCATTCACAACTTCTGGAGGCAAGCTGTTCCACTGATTCATTGTTCTAACTGTCAGGAAATTTCTCCTCAGTTCCAAGTTGCTTCTCTCCTTGATTAGTTTCCACCCATTGCTTCTTGTTCTACCCTCAGGTAGAAGTAAAACGTAAAAAGGTAAAAAAGGTAAAAAGGTAAAAAAAGATAAAGTTGTTGTTGTTGTTGTTGTTGTTGTTAGAATGTAAGGTTTCTTCTGTCTAATTGTTTCAAAGCCAGAAAAGCATGAAAAGCAGTTCAGTTGGTGGCATTATACAAGGCTGATCTTAGCTTATAGATGCCAATTTTTAGTATTATTATTCTTCCCCCTTTTTCCCTCTCTTGTCATATAAAATCCCATTAAGGAAGTTGTCAAGTAAACATGTTCAATAACTGGTACATTGTAATAGTCTTCTTTATCTTCTAGGAGTCTTTCAAGCTCTTTGATGAACTTTTTGTTCTAGTGAACATCATCTGTTTATGCTTCCATTTACACTAAATGGGAACTGTGCTGAAACTGCTGTGCAGGGGACAAAAGCATTCCATATGGGAACAATCTGCATTTGAAATTGTATTATTTCAGTTCTTAGTTTAATTAAAATTTATTTTATGCCAGCTCTCATGCACTAATGAAACAGCTGTCAGTGAGGAATTACTACTGGGCAGTTAGCAGAATGTAATTTCCATCTTAGACAGGCAGGATGGGGAACCTGCTACTACTCTTATGAGGATAGGTAAAATTTAAAATTACTCATCTTGAGAATATTGATGCAACAGTAAACCAATGGTCCAAAACAAACATTATAGTTAAATAATTGGCTCAGAACCAATGTGGTATATTTGTGGGTCTCTCCCTGTCTGTGTGTGTTTATAGGTGTGCAGATAGGTAGGGGAATAAATTTATTTAGTTTACATTTAGACAGTTTTGAATGATCAAAGCTCTCTCTCTAAAGTACCTTTGAGTCAGTGACTGCTTGGACAACTCCTTGCAGTTTTCTTGGCAAAATTTAATAAACAACATAATACAAAATGATTCAAAATGTGGTCTTTTCCTAATTTTCAAATTTTACCAACAATAATTTTATTAATAATAATTTTTAAATACTTTAGAGAAAAAATATACATAGGTTCATGAAAATAGAATACAAACATTTCCAAAATGCTGCGTATAAGAACAATGCTTATGGTTTGAGACATCAAAAGAAATAAAAAGGTCAGTGTAAACAATTTTCATATTTTGTATACTGCAATTAACATTATAATTAACAATATACTGCAAAACTGAGAAACTATAATTGACAGATTTGCTTGCCTCTAATCTTGATGGTGACAGATGACTTTGGCTAACCAATACTGTTTATATATACCGACTGCTGAGCTCTGATAGTGTGTTATGTCAAAATAAATGAGTTCCAAAATTTGTAGGATAGTGGGTGTAAGGTATTTTAATTTATAAGCTAAGTGCATCTTAAGATAACTCAATATTTATTTTTTCTTCTGACTCCACGCGTTTTTTAAAAGGAATGTTTCACAATTTCTTTGAAGAATGTGTAGAAAATATATCTCTCTTCTCTTCTGTGTTGATTGATGGGGTAAAACTGGGAGAGAATCTTTGTTCAAACATTCCATAGTCGTTAACATATAGATTTTCTCTGCTTATTTGTGTATCTATATGATTGGTTCCAGAGAGGAAGCCTATGCCCTAACCTCAAAATAACATATACTGGAAACGTTCAGAAAGATTTTTATCTGTGGATTTCTATATTTTATTTGTTTTAGAAATTATGACATCTGACTACAATTTAAAGACTTTTTACTTCTTCAATTTCCTAGAGCTTGGATTATTTGTGGAGAGATACTAAGATCAGGTACTTGATGTTGGTGATAGCTGTGTTCTTTATCGTCCTTTAGAATGCCAAGTCATCACTTATGCGTCACTGCTTCGATGTTCAGCATCTCCTAATTGCCTCTTTCTATGCTATACAGTTGCCAAGTGAGAATTCAGGAGCATTAACTAGTTTCATTTCTAAGCAGGTATCTTCAAGGTTTTGTTTAATGTGTAATCACAATTTGAAGCATGATAGTACTGGATTCATAGCCTTGCATATAATAGGAAAGGATGTATTTCAATTTTTACATTTGTATGACTGACCTCAGTGACCCCTTATGAATAAATTGTAAGAATGTTCAGCTTTTGTTACTGATCTTGTAATGATTGCCATTATTACTATTATACCTTACATATGTCTGTTGCTTTACAGAATAAGAGAACAAATGCAACTTCACTGATAAAACTAATAAAATTGCCCTATACACACATACGCAGAGAGAGGGGGGGGGAGGGAGAGGGAGAGAGAGAGAGAGAGAGAGAGCGAGAGAGAGAGAGAGAGAGAGAGAGAGAGAGAGAGAGAGAGAGAGAGAGAGAGAGAAGTGTAGCTCCAAACACTATTATTGTAGCATATATTCACTTAACCCAAAAGGATCTGTCTTATGGGAGTGTATTTATTACTTATTTTTTTAATCCAGCTTCCTGTTTATTCAATATATGATCAGGGCACGATTATGTCAATATGTCCTGAACTGGAAATTTGTTTAAGTTTATCTTTAAAGGTTGTACAGAAACTAGTATTTCTTCAACTAGTATTTCTTCAACTGAGCCCCTACCCATGTCATTGAACCAGGCAAGAGTTCTTATAAAACATCTACACCAGTATTTCTTAAAGTTGACATTTTTAAGATGTTTGTATTTCAACTGCTGGCTAAGGAATTCTGGGATTCAATATATTGATGCCATACTGTATCTGTTAAGCCTCGTTTAATGAGAAGACATTGTCTTGAATAGGAAGGGCAGGGAACAGAAGGTATCGCATGATTTTTGGAAAGGGGAGAAATATATTCCTATATAGAGTCATTTTTCTTGTCTGTTTTTGTGGGATAATATAGTAGTTTGTTGAAATAGTGAATATTCAAAACAGGAATATTAGTATGATAGTACTAGTCAGTTGTTCGTGATAAAAGCATTTTATTGTTATGGAGAATTACTTGAAGATTTCATCTTAATTGTTCTGCTACTAAAATGGAAGAAGATAGTAACAATATTATAGGTCTTCAAAGAAGTTGATTTAAAAGTAATTATCCTGCTGTCTTTTAAGTCATTTTACTGTCAGACTCTCTATGCTAGCAGTATATTCTTAACTATAATCAGCTATGAGCCACTGGGGAGGGATACTCTATCCTTGACATATTCTTTGTCTCAGGAAACTATTTTCCTCTGAAATTAGATCAGAATTATATAATTTGATAATAGGTAGCTGTGTTGATATTACACTTCTAAAATTCTCAAATAGAAAAAGTTGTCTTTGACTCTATGGGAATGAAATTTTTGGTGTAGGCTGACAAACTTCAAATTTTGACCCATTTTTTAAATAAAAAGATATTATATATTCCTTTCCCTAATGTGGCCAATTTCCTCAAATGAGAAGCAATATATTATGTTTTCTACCTGAAAAGTAATGTACATATGTGAAAAGAAAATCCATTTTAGTTAGGTGTTTTTTTTAAAAAAAAGTATTTCTATCCATGATTTCTGTGGTTATAGTTATATTAGAAATGTCTAATTCATTTTTATTATGTCTAATTCAATTTTATAATTATTCCAGTTAATTGTGATGGTTCTTTAAAGTATTCTGTGCATTGTAGTTTGGTAAAGATACTTAGAAGTACAGTACATTAGAAATCCTTCCTCTCAGGATGATTATTACAAGAATTCTTCTGGAGATTAGAGAATCATTGTTAGATATTTTGAATTTATGGTTCAAATGAAAGTTATTTTCTCTGGGTCTCTTATAGCGAACCACCTGTGCATGAAAGAGTGGAACCCCTGCAAAAACAATGTTTCCAATCCAGATAGTCCAGAAAATTATGCTTAATTTTACTCAAGACAACTGGGAAGTTGAATAAGACGAGGAGGGGCATATTCCAAGTCCCCATAATCCATGTCTTAATGGAATCCTACTAAAATGACCAGTTGACTCCATCCATGCTAAGGCCAGAATTCTGATCAAAAATAGCCACATAAACTAGAAAATTCTATAATCAATCCACTACCATTGGGTGCAAAATCTTTCTCTCAAAGGAAAGATGGTGATGGCAGTATTGTTTCCTAAGATAACTGGGTCTAGGGAGGGCCTTTTACAAGGGATAAAACAGCATCATCTGGCATCGCTCTCCCAAAGTGAGGCACGGACAACCTCTCAGTTCCATTTAACTACACCCTCCCCATCAGGGGTGGGTTGCTGCCGGTGTTACTGTTAGTTAGCATGTGCATGCGCCGCTTGTTGCTTGCACATGCACAGTTGTCTGTAAGTTCTTCTGTGCATTAGTAGAACATTATAAAATGACTAAAAACATGCCAGCAATGGCATGGGTGACTGGGGAACCAGTTTGGGGGCATGGCCAGTCTGCCATCCCTACCAGTTCGACGAATACCAATTTCCACTACCAGTTCACCCGAACTGCTGCAAACTGGTAGCAACCCACCTCTGCTCCCCATCCTCCCAGTGGAATGAGGAAGTAAATGGATCAAGTTCACCAGTGGTAGAGGTCATTATAGAAGGAACATTACCCACTTGATCAGAGTCACAAAGAGGAAGGAATTCCAGATAACTTGACTAAGTCACCACATCTGCCTCTGCCCAGGAAAAATCAAGACTCTGGCAATATGAGTTACTTTATTGCCAAAATGCTTTGCAAAACTAGTCACAGTGGCAAGGGAGGTGATTAACCTTTAGGCTCTTTCCCATTGTGGAATTTGCCCCTCTAAACAAGACAGCTGGACTCTAGCCTGCAGTCACTAGAAGCAAGATGTAAAGACTGCCCATATCCATGTTCAACCATCACTTTTCATTTTTCTTCAAATGTCACTTCTGCTGCTTCATCTCCTGGGCTTCCCCAGTAAACCAAGAAACTTTCTGGGATCAGCCAGCTTAGAAAGGCCATTCAGAAACAAACATATCACATGTGCACAAAGCCTCTTGTTGCTAGCAGCCTGGTCAGAATTGCCTGTCTGGCAGAGACTCCCTAAGTGGAAGCTGTCTGAGTGTTAGATGCCTGGCATGTATACCTCCTAAATTGGGTGTATGTGTTCAGTAGAGATCCCAGATGACAGTCAATGCTATTTGGATAAGGAAGTGATATGCTCATGGCAAAGGGCTGTGGATAATGCTCTCAATATCCAGATTACATGAACCATGGCTCTCAGGCACAGGTAACATCTTATTTATGTCCATCCATATGTCTTCTGATATTATGGAAAACATGAATTCATGACTGTTCTGGACTCTGCCCCCCAGTTGAGGTACCAAGCCAAGAAACACAATTAGGGACCCTACTAACCATAGCACACCACTACCAGCTGTAGCCTTTCCCCATGGTTTAATGTAACACATTTACATTCTACTACCTCAGAAGCAGAATCACTGGTCACAAGTTAAGTGATCATGCTATTTTTCATACACAAACATACATGTACACACTTTCTTAGATGTAAACGAATGGATAGAGTCATGCAAACATATGTATACACAAACACAACCAGTCCAGTTTTTCAGATTCCAGCGATGGTCATTTGTCCTTTTTGTAAAAACTCATTAAAAGTTTAATAATATGTTCTAACATGCATTTTTATTTGCAAATATGCAAGCAAAACTCATAGATTACAATTTAAACATGCTAACAGAGATTTCAGAACCTTCTCATGCATTAAATCTCCAGGAAATTTGATCTCTGTTGGAATCCTAAAATGCCTAGAGGTTTTAAAAAAAATAAAAATAAAATCTCTATTTCAGTCTGCCTCAATCTGCTGGCTATTGTTCACTCCCAGACACTGGATTAGAACATCCTCAGTAGGGAGGGGAAAGAAACATATCCTCCTTTCAGATACTTGGCGGCTTTTGAGGAACAACTATTTGGTTTCTATGGAAACTTATCACCAGCTAGGCCAGACAAATCACTTTGACCATTGTGGCAGCTTCTCACTTGTCCAATCCAATCTTAGAATAATAGAATCACCAAATTGGAAAGGTCCCTGAGCTCCCCGAGCATTAGTTCTGTATATCATTTGTTTGGCTATGTTAATTACATGAATTATTTTATTTCCTGCAATCTGCTTTTGCCTGGGTACTCAAGACTTAAGCTTGAGCCAGATTATTTCTGTAACTGGAATTAAATTCAGGCATAATCAGGAATGTATTGCTGCTAATACACACACACACACACACACACACACACACACACGTTTTCGTAGATTTTCACGGGTGTAGGTATGCTGGTCTTGTTGTATTTGGGTCTTTTCTGGTGTAACAATGAGATTGTCTTGGCAATGTTTCTGTGAGGTCTCACTTGCCATCTTCAGGCCAAAACCCAGTCTGAAGATGGCGAGTGAGACCTCGCCGAAACGTTGCCAAGACAATCTCAATCTTACATGGGAAAAGACTCGAATAGCATATTCCTTGTATCATGACTTTAACTACTCTCTCACTCTTTCCAGATGCCATTGTAAAACATGTTCATTCTGCATTTTCTGTGGGAGAACACAGATGGTGACAGCTAAGTGTAACTGCAGCTATTAAAATTTGCCGTGATTGTTCCTCACAATGAGCTCTGGATCCTTTATATACTCTAGAGAAGTTTCTTGTAGAAATGTGATAAAATGGAAGGGAGGGAGTGGTAATAAAAAGTTGCTTCTCTGATATAAAGAAGCTAATCAAGAGAAGAAGCTAATCTATTGTTACTTGACTAGCTAAAGGTTCTGTGTAAAAGCCATGATTTTTGAATACCTGGGATAGGACAAATGGCTTCACAGTCTCTAAAACTATTTGGAACCCAAGATAGGTATGATCCAATCTCATCATTAAAATGAAGAGTATGACCATTTAGCAATAAGCATGTGGTGTGGCTTGCACTGAAGTGGCCTTACATCAATTAATTAGAACTGGATTGTTCTAATTTGTCATTGTCTTAAAACAGGGCTGGCCTAAGGACACCCAAGGCAAATAAAAGTCCACCTACAGAAACTGACAGGGCTGCCAATTGAATCTTAGTTATCTTAGGAATAAGGTATCCTCCTTCCTGTGGGGGGAGGATCTCCAGGGCAGGGTCAAGAAGGTTAAAGAGGGAGGCTGCAAACGCATGATCAAAGCCCCAACTCTTTTTAATGTGTGTCACATAGGCAATTCATGTAAAAAAAGTTGGGGGGCTTTAATCACAGAGTTGCAGTTATTGTCTTGACTTTTTTAAATATATATCTTTGCTCCTTTACCATATTTGAGAGAAGCAGGCCAGTTTAGAAAATCAGGCCAAACAGCATAACTTTAAATAAGGACCAAACATCTGAGAATCTGTTTTTTTTCTTTACTTGTCTCATTCTGATGTAAGATAGCCCAGATTTTATAATATTTATTATGTGTAATAATAAACCTAACTGTATCACTATTCATCATCATTAGTCTTGATCAGATCATCTTTAGCATATGTGCTTCCTTCAAAAGCCTTCATATATGTTACAAAGGACATATACATTTCGTCACTGTCATAGAAACAGGCATTCTTTCACTGAGTTCTTCTTCCAAGCTGTGTTGTACAGTGCTACAGATGGCATTGCACAATTAATCTGATGTGCAATTGCTCTCCTGGAGAAGAGTGCTGATTTTCAAACTCCTGCCTGATTTTAAAAAAAACAAAATCACAAACATACAAGCCCTTGCTCACTCAGGTAATGACCTTATAATTAAACAGTTTGGAGGATACTGTTCAAAACTAGATTGTTTAAATACTTAGATTTCAGCTTTGGCTACTTCCAACTCCAGTAAATCCATTAATTACACATCATACAGCATTTACCATCAGAAGTAGGATTTCATTAACTTAGCTGCTTGCTAACACACAGTCAGATCTCTCCAAACTCTCCAGAGTCTTTTGTGCTGCTAAAGTAGCACTGCTGGGTCTCAGTTACACACATAGTTCACCTGAGGAGAGGATTTAACCAATGATCTTTCCTCTTATCTCAGCAGCTCAATGCCAGAGTCTTGGCTG
The DNA here is from genome assembly GCF_051295495.1 of Thamnophis sirtalis. Taxonomy (NCBI): domain Eukaryota; kingdom Metazoa; phylum Chordata; class Lepidosauria; order Squamata; family Natricidae; genus Thamnophis; species Thamnophis sirtalis. The sequence continues at coordinate 64,689,737 of NW_028261387.1, forward strand.
ATATTTGAAGGAAAAATGGCACCAAGGACTACAAAATTGGGCAGCCTTATTTTTAGCATAGCAACAATCAAGACAACTGACTAGAAGGTAGAAGGAATAACATTATACTTTGATGAAAACAAACCAATGACAAAGGAAAAAAAAACATCATAGAGGCTCCATGGTAGCTAACACGGGCTTTCTTCAGCTATTAGTCTTTTAACTCATACATTTAAAGAGCCCGGCCAATGGGAAAATGATTTTTCAAGTAGCTTGGCATTATTAGTATTATTATTTACAAAAACTCAGTTCTAATTCCCTTTCAAGGGTGGTGGGTTTCTATATTTGCTGTAAAGCCAGTGTTGTGGTTTAAAATGCCCTTTATAGATTTCTCTTTCCATTCACTAAGTATGCTTTTGCAAACATAAGAATTATTGCATGCTGCCATAAAAGGGTAAATGTATCACACCAAATAATGAAGGACACACATGAAATCCAAAACTCCAGGACCAGCTGCAGTATAGGCCTAATAAAGCTTATATAAGTGGCTGCTTCTTAAAACCTGTGTATATACATTTAATGGATAATGACTACATTGTGTATAAAAGTAGAACTTTAAGAGCCATTAACATGAAGAATTCTTTGCCAATATCAAATCTCAGAACAAAAATGGATGGTAAAGTTTCCCATGTTATGAGAATTGGAAATCAGTGAAAGTTGGACTTTTAATGAAAATAAATGGTTGTTTGAGCCTATTGAGAAGTAACTCCCATTTCTGGTGCCAGCAGTGAGAAATTAGTTAAGACTTCAGCTCAACTTCTTAAGAATTATTAAGCTGAATTATTAAACTGCTAGCCAATCCTGAATAGATGCACTATTGTGAAAAAACAGTTTAAATTTTGATGTCTATTTTAAAACAAAAAATAGATTTCAAGGTTCACAATAGGGCACATATATTCCAGGCATTCTGGCCAGCAACACAGGGCAACATCAGAGAAATTATATGTTACAAGGCAGCTGCTTACCCTGGCATACACTGGAAGGTAGTGGGTTGCCCACTCTTGCTTTCTCAAGTGGGGGCTCCTAAGCTTTTCCTCCACAATTCTTACTATGATATCCTGCCATGCTCCTAGGGGGAGCCTATTCCATATGTTTTATTTATGTAGTTATACATCTATTTTAGAGGCTACTTACCTCCAGATTTTAAATGCAGTAGAAAACAAAAGGGGAAAAGGAAAAATTCCTAGATAGACCACACAATATGCATACTCTGCTTCCCTGAAAATAAGACCTCCCCAGATAATAAGCACGATCGGGCTTTTGAGCGCATGCGCTAAAATAAGCCCTCCCCCCAAATAAGCCCTCCCTGAAAATATTGCAACACAGCAGCAGCCATGAGGTGATCATGCTTGCTGCCTCCTGCACCTCAAAAATAATAAATCCACCCCCAAAATAAGGCCAAGTGCTTATTTTGGGGATCAAAAGAAAATAAGACTCTGTCTTATTTTAGGAGAAATATGGTTTTTTTAAAAAGCACAACCAATGGGGGCTTCAGAGCCACCCAGCCTCAAATGCTGGGTGAATAATCAGATTTTCAAAAAGTTTTGGAATACTATAAGCCACAAATATCTGGAGGATGCTGTTGTAACCGAGAAGGCACATTTCCTAGGTCCCAATAGATGGCATGATTTGATTGAAGGAACCCGAAGCATGTCTACTCTGCCAGATCCTACCAGTAGGGCAGAAACCAAGAAGATAGGCAGTCCCTCAAATTTTTCTTTATTCATTAGTTTGGAAAGAAGAGAATAGAAACATACCCATTTCTCAGGTTTTGTTTTGTTTTTTGTTTTGTTGTTTCTCTTATTTTTCCCATGTGTGAGTGCTTATCAGAATAAAGATTCTGGTTCTGGATGAAGATGCAAATATTTTGTTACATAGGTAAGGGTTAAAGAAAAGCTACGTGAAAGTTTCTTATTTATTCATTTCTAGTTGAAAACAACGAGAGAAATGGAAAAGGAGAAGTATCTTGAATGTACTGTCTTAAATTTTGTAGTTACACGGAGATATACAAATAGAATAAAATAGGATAGAAAATTATATCTCAAATCAATCCATAAAATAAGTCAATAAAAGTATCCTAATTGGCATCTAATTCCATGTTTTACTGTGGCTGTTTTCTTTCAATTCGCCAACCTTTCTTCAGGGATAGGTTTTTTTAACTGCCTAACTGTGAATAGACATAGTGTCCTACCATGATGGAGGGCAAAAGAGTAAAGACAAAATAGAGTTTTCCATTCTCTTGTTTGCCCAATTGAGAAAGGAAACTTTTCTGCTTCTGTCTGTGATTTGGAATTGAAGTTCTTTCATCTTTGCCCACTATCAAACTGACAGAGCTGATTTAATGTTTCATATCCAAACCTGGAAGTAGGAGGATGACTCTCCTTGATCACACCATGCAAATATGAAAAGGGGGAACTACGCAATTTAGGGGATACAGTTTCACTGCACCTTTTTACCCATGTTTCTTTTCTCTTTGTGAAAAGGATTCTATAATAAAACAGCAGAAAAAATAAAATAAAATAAAAGAAAGGAACATGATATATTATGGGGAGCAAGCTACATTTCAGATATTCAACTCAACCGAAGAGTATCTCTAAGGATGGAAGTCCTTTCCCACAACTGACTTCACTAGTCTAAATGATAGAAAGACACCATCTGAATCGAAGTTAATATTGACTCTGAGATGACCTTTCTAGGGGAAGATACTGTTGTTTTGGGAAAGATGGGAGGCTATCTCCTATGGAAAAGAAAGATACTAAGAAGAGTGTGCTTAGTTATAGTGAAAGGGAAAACTGACACTAATCTCTTTAATGTACAGATTAGAACTGAGAAAAAACAAGTCCAGAGAAAACTGGATTACAATGTAATTTCTGATTTAAAGAACTGTTATTCTGATAGACATAAGTAAATGTCTATAGTTGGTACTTTGCTAAGTTTATTCTATATTTTCTGTGTGCTAGTTAAGATATGTATAGTCCCTGATGTGCATATCTCTGCAAGCTGAAGTATTGTATGTTTCATATTTCTTGGGATCTCTCAGCAGAAATCAAGATGGATCTCATTCTACCTTGTGATCTGCCTTAAGCATCGATTTTCCTCTAAGGCACTGTATAATTTTAGGAACCTTGTATTTTCAACCCCCCCTCCTGATATTTTACTATATTGTAACCTAAAGAAAAATACATTTTCTTTTTCTTAATAAAGCTATAATGTGAAATTGATCTATTGCTTTAACTGCTGTATGTGTAGAGGTGGTATGGGTGTTGAGTGATTTCCGTATCATGTGCCTCAAAGCTATATTGTCTGGGAATTGATGCTGGAGAATTTATTTCATTCTTATCATCACCTGAGAGATCTCTATCTGCCTCACAAACCAAGGTTTTGAGGAGGATGTCAGGTAAAGGCATTCTGAATATAGGTTATGGCAGTAGAAACTACCAAGCAGTTACGCTATGATTGACTAGGTTATATAAATTTGAGAGAGGTGGTTTGAGAACTCCAAATTTCATGCTTAAAAATGCAAAGAGAGAGAGAGGGAGGGAGAGGGAGAGAGAGAGATGGAAGAGAATATTTGTAGCTCAGAATTCAATTGTAGGACCTTAATGCTCTCTGAGTTTGGTGGTTTTCTTGCAGATGTTTCATTACCAAATTATATAACATCATCAACCCTAGAAGGGAGTGAAGTTTGAATACTAGTAGCTCACCCTGTCAGTGTTAGTGGGAGTTGGCTTGGTGGTTCCTTGATTAGGCTATTGATTGATGTTAGTTTGTTTGTCTGCATTGGTAGTTCTTCAGTTGGGGTATTGTTTACTTCTTAATTGTTGGTCTAGTGTAATCTCTGATCATCTGGGTGATTGGTAGTGAGGAGATGTTTGGAGTTTTTTTGTTTGTATTAGTGGTGGGTTTCAAATCCCGTTCCAACCAGTATGGGGCTAGAAGTGTCCTCATGGAAGCATGCAGCACACGTGCATGCATGTGTCTTAGCGCCTCCATGATGCTCTGTGAGACGCTGTAGGAGCCATGCAGCACAGAAGCTCTAAAACACAGGTAAGGAGCTCGGGTGGGTGGGTGGGCCCTCCAGAGTACCATACCAGTACGATATCTGGTGCTTGGGGCTGGCTCCAGTATGCCCGTACCGGGGCACACCGCCTGCAACCCACCACTGGTTTGTATTCTTTTTGGCATTTTTATTGTCTCTTTTGAAATGTATGTAGATATTATTTACCCATGCTTGTTCATGGCTGATTTGTCTGAGTGTCAGGTTTCCAGTGTTTTCACTATAAAAATGTGCTTTCACTATTCACTGCATTTTCATTGCAAATTGAAAATATAGAATGGGGGTTATTATAATGTATTGCTGTCTGTCAAGTTGAGAAGGTGCCAAATGAAGCAATCTAAATCTTGAGCTAAAATTGCTTCAGATCCTGTCACATTAATGCTATAATACACACAGATACTCACACATAGACAATTCTGGACTATAGCCTCAGCAGGTTGTTTGCCATTGCCTCTCACATATTTAAGTCAACTCCAGAAATTCCAGTCAATTGGCAACAAGATCAGACTGTGCTGAGTCCAGACTCTGAACATGACAATATATTTTTGGTCATTCTCCTGCTTCTTGACATTCCCAATTGTTCAGCTTCATTGGCTGCTCCTCAAGGACTATATCTGTCTTGTCCTTCTAGGGACTTATCCCTATTAAACTTTCAGCCTTATCTTTGATTTCTCAGATGTTTGCACACTATACCTTCACATGTTCTCCCCCATGTACACATAATCTTATTTGATACTTACATAGACTCTTTTTCACCCTTTATATACCTATCTTAGCTCTGATGCTATAAAATTAGAAGCAATAGGGAACATGTTGCTTTTTGTTCCTACTTTTGCTATACCTCTATTTAACCAGTAACCAGTAATGCTTATTTGGTCAATGACCAGAAAAATTACCTACAAAATATACAACACAAAAGTAAAATCAAATGGGTGAAAAAGAATACTAAAATATTCAAGGAGTCATTATAATAAAAATGTGACATAAACTACTATAATGATAAGTTAATATACTGTGCAAGTATAAGTCTAAATATAGCAACCTAAGAAGTAAAAAACATGTCACCTAAAACAAGGTAATTAATATAGTTTCAGAATCTGTATAATAAACCTAAAGCGATAAATACTGTAAAAGAGGTGGTTATTTCTTGGTGGCAATACAGAATCTGGCTACTGAAACAAGCAATGAAAGGTTTCAAACTTTCTAGAAGATGCTTCACATAGAAATTGTCTAAACTTTCTGGAAATGTACGTATTAGAGATGGAACATACGGAAAGATCCATGGAAACTTTATGTCAAGGAAGAACTGATAGTTCAATTTCACAGAAATAGTAGCTATATTCCTACACTACAACTTTAAAATATTTTTAAAAATAAAAGGCAGCTTTGAAATATCGTGCCAGGGATGGAAAAGGAAGGCATAGAGGAAAGTTTTATTCAGTCTGGGCAAAAATGAAAGGGTTCCCAGGGCTTGGGATGCTGCTATAATGGAATGAAATTCTGAAAACCATCCATTCTGAAAGACTTCAGTCTAGGGATGAAATTCAGCAGGTTCTGACAGGTTCTGGAGAACCGATAGTGGAAATTTTGAGTAGTTCAGAGAACTGGCAAATACCACCTCTGGCTGGCCCGAGAGTTGGGTGGGAATGGAGATTTTGGAATATCCTTCTCCTGGAGTAGGGTGGGAGTGGAGATTTTGCAGTATCCTTCCCCTGCCATACCCACCAAGCCACACCCACAGAACCAGTAGTAAAAAAATGAATTTCACCACTGCTTCAGTCACCTTGGGTTGGAAACAAGCAGTGATGAAATAAAGCTGGAAAACATGGGCACAAAGTTCAGAAATGGAGAATGATATGCATTTCTGTACTTGGGAAGTGGTCCGTGTCCTCTAATGGTAATGAGCCAAGCAGAAAATATAGTCATAGAAACAAGGCCTGTTGTTGAGAATGACGTCCTTTTCTGTACTCAGGTAGTGGAAAGTGTCCTCTAATGGTGATGTGCCAAGCAGAAAGTATAGTCATAGAAACACGGTCTGTTGTATTCTGTGGCATTCACACTTAACTAAGAGCAGATTTAGATGCATAATTATCACCACATAACATGGAAATAGAACCCTTGGAGAACATTTCTAAACATTAAAAATCCTTAGGGAAAATACTATATTTGGGTGTGTGTGTGTCAATTTCTCATGTGAAAAACTGGTGGTTCATACTTTACAGCAATAAGCATTAAATTACCACTTTCATGGGCCTTAGGGGTAACTTAATTGAGATAAACACTGAATTTTTAGGCTCAACTCACCAGATGCAAAACTTTAAAACTATTTTAAAACGCATGAAACTTTCAGTGGTCGAAAATGGCATAGGATGAACAAAGTTTAGTAGTGTGAATATTTGTAAATAAAATTCAAAGCAGACATAACCAATATCTATCGACTCAGAGCTATTGTATTCTTCACTTTTGAGGATACATGACCCAAAGTCTATTTCACGATATTATAAAGCTTGGATAATTTAGAAGTATGGGATTGTGGAAGTATTGTGGAGCATGCATAGTTTATATAAACTAGAAGGTTACGCATGCACAATAATATATAGTACAACAGTATTAAAATCCCCTCTGTTACTTCTAATTCTGATCTTCCTTATTTATGAAACTGTAGGCAACATTTTCATCTAACACACCTCAGTTATTACTTGATCTGAGAGAGAATTGCTTCAGAAACCAAATCTGTTTCATCATCTTCATGTTGGTTGGTCCATTAATTTTAAAGTAATACAAAAAAGTCCACTTGGATTCATTTCCTTTACTCCCATGTGTTATTTTCTGCCATAGTCTCACATCAGCAAATGCTACTGGGGCCATTTTAAACAATCATTATTTCACGATGTAATGTGAATTAATGTGTTCTGGGTGATTACTGCATGCACAATGGAAGCAATAATAATGCTTCATGTAAATACAGATCATGAATTACCTGTATTCACACTGAACCTATAAATATGACTACAAAGTTCATAATTACTACAGGTGTTGTGATCCACACAAAAAGTTGCCAGGTGGCCATGGTAATTGTCCCTGACATTTAAAGACCAACTTATGAGGTCATATAATGGTAAGTCATGTTTGCATAGCAAAACTAGGAAAATGTAAGACTTAAAAATATAGAGTATACAGGTGAAAGAACCTTTACTGCAAATACAATGCGTCCAACTAACCTCCTACTGATTCTTAAACAATTGCTGATGTTGGTGTGCCTGATAATTTCTGAAACTTAATTAAATGATACTTTCTTAAATAAATACATAGAAATTGATAATAATGTTTTAATAACATAAAGCAGCAAAAAGCTATCAGTGTAGTAGAGAATGCCTGAAGTATCTTAAACTAAGCATATGATTAAAGATTCGGTCTTCCTTCCCTCCTTCCTTCCTTCCCTCCCTCCCTCCCGTCCCGTCCCGTCCCGTCCCGTCCCATCCCATCCCATCCCATCCCATCCCATCCCATCCCATCCCATCCCATCCCATCCCATATCTATCTATCTATCTATCTATCTATCTATCTATCTATCTATCTATCTATCTATCTATCTATCTATCATCTATCTATCATCTATCTATCATCTATGTATATCTACTTACCTACCTACCAACCATCTTTTTTTCTCAAAGGTATAAAACAGAAAAAAGGATCAAAAGATGAATACTTTAGGGCTTTTGTCCTCTTCTGATCACTTTACTTTTGCATTCATTGTGGAATTTGATCAAAATAATAGCTTTTGAAAAATCTTACTGTCCTTCCCCAGGTTGTGGAAAGCATACTATTCTATTTCTTCATAGCATTTTCAAAATATGTAAGCTTTTGAGTGTTTTCCTTTCCTCGGGTTCTTTATGCATTCAACTGGGCACATCTTGAATTGAAGCATCTTCTATATCCTTAATTAAATCTACTAGTTTCTGTATGCAACGAGGAGCTGAAGAATAAAGAAATTTATTGTGATGTCGATTTCTAGAGAATTAGCATCATTGTAATTTGGGAAAATTCAGTCAAATATGTCCACATATGGAATCCAACATTACTCTAGGTGAAAATAATTAAAATGTTTTCCACAGGACAAAGTGCGCCTGCAGTATTACATGCAGCTTGGGAACAAGTTCCATCTCAGCAACCCTCTTTGTGAGAATACCTATAACATACTCTCAACATTCTAAATGTGACCAGCACCCTAAAAGGATGACCTTATGTAGTGTTGATTTGTTGCACCAGCTTTTTTTAAAAAACATCTTTTTTGGTCCCGTTTTATTTCCTAACCAGAGAGTGATATAGCTCAGATGGAAAGGAGAGTGATCAAAGAAGGAGATAAACTGCAGGCTATTTTGGTGGCAGAGGAATCCCATGATGTTTTTTTTTACTCATCATTGAAAATAAATCAATGGGACACCTCTTCAAGTTGCCATTTCTATAATACTGCTATTGTTTGCCTTTTAAAAAAGGAAGAGAAGTTAGTTTCATTATACATCTTGAAATGTCATTGTCCCCTGTGAAGTCCAACTTTAAAATTTTTCTGCTTGCCTGGAGATTTGTACACAGTGCTCCTTTATTATTATCCATTGCCACAGGGTGACTCTGCTGCTCCATTGGAACTGTGCTGGAAATGTTTGTGTCAGCCTGGGAGCAAGTGTCAATGTTCCATTATCCTAAGTTGTTTTATAGAAGTCCAACTTGAGATAATATCGGAAAGACTCCCAGCACTAAGAAATCTGTAGAGAACAGGTTACAATGCAACATCTGTTGAACTCACAGAATTCATATATAATATATTGAATGGAGGTACAAAAATACTAAGGATCTGGGGAATGAGCATGGTATGTGCCTGTCAACTGACATATTTTTATAAAAAAAGAAATGGAATGAAGACGTCAGCCCTGGAAGCCATATTTTTCTGTTGGAGCTTCAGGGCTGCCATATTTAGTGCCTGGGAAAAAGGGAGGGGGGGATTACAAGGAGTGGTGGAAGATTAGCCATAATAACATTCCTTTCTCTGGGAGTCAAGGGCATTCGGCCTGCACATGGATGGGAGTGACTGGGCGTTGTCTCCTGTTGGGATGGTGAATTGATTGGACCATGTGATGGACTTGTGGGAACAGGGGATGGATCTTTTGACTTTCTTTTGGGTGGGGAAAACACAGAACTCTCAGATTCAGGTTTTCCTAGGTGTGCCAATATGACATCTCTGATAAAATGGAGCCTTGGAGTCTTCTTGCATTGGGGGTGTTACTTGGAACCCAGACAGATAATGGAATAATTATCAACATGGTTTTTAGGTTTATGTTACCTCTTGCTAGCTCTATCTTTATTTCTATGGTAGTTTTGAATTTCTGCTCTATACGTGCCCCCCTTTTTGCCCTTAATATTTCTCTGACTTTGGGCTTCAATTTTACTCTTGCAATTATTTTGGATATTGATAATCACACTTTTATATGATGAGTGGCTGTCTTCTTCCATGAGTTAGGTATTCAGCCAGTTTATTCTGATGGGCTGTAATTACTTCTGTTTTCTCTCAGATTTTGGCTTACAATTGCCTTGTTTAGATCAATATTCTCCATCTAGTACCCTCCCCCATTTATTTTTGTGAATATTTTTTTCGTCCCAGCATTTTGCTCCACAGTTACAGGATCTGTTTTATCTGCATTGCACTTAATTGTTGCAATATACTTGTCAGTATGTGATGTGATAAAGGATTTGTTTTTCAGCCTGACTGTTTTGGGGTTAAAAGAATATAATGGGACCAATTACATGCTTAAGAGAACATGACTCTCCCCACTCTTAATATTACATGACATAAACTGGCCATTGTGGTCCCAGTGGTTATCAGGACACTGGGTATCATGCCAAAAAGTCTTGGATGGCACTTAGAAAATCTGCACACTGACAATATTTCCATCTGTCCAGTACAAAAGGCCACACTGCTTGGATTCACACATATACTACACTGATACATTGCAACATCTTAGGATCTTGGGAAGTACACAATGCATAAAAAGGCAAACACCAGCTAAAGAACTGATCACTGTGATTTCACATTGTTGTGTATATAACAATAACACTCAAGCAAGTTAGCACTTCTCCTTTTCCCAGTCTGTAAAACTGAAGCAATTAAATACATGTAAATAATTTTTCTAACAATGTTTACCCTTATATGGCACTTGGACATGGCCATCTTAGCTTTCCAAAACTATAAGTCTAAGTAGATCTGGGAGCCAGTGAGTCCTTTAATGGATGATTAACCATGACGTAATACTATTCCAGGCAAATTTTCCTCCAGTATGCTTCTTTTCAGTTAACTAGCCATCCATCCTGGAGAAAGCAGTATACTGAAGTTAATCCAAGTCAATTTGGGAAAAACCACTCAGCGTGTCAGTAACGAGAAGGCCAAAAACACCAGGATTGACTGCCACAATTACATGCGACTCTCCTTTTTTATATGTGTCTGAATGTTTCAAATGCATGGTTGTGGCCACATACTTGATTTTTTGACTCATTCCCTGCAGACACCTCTAAAACAACTAGTTCATTGTTCTAACATATGAATAATTTGGATAGATATATATTCATTTAGTAGAAAAATAATAATAGTGATAATATAGAGAGTTTTACAAGAAAAGCCAATTATATAAATGTCAATGAAAGAGGGTAACCAATTTTTTTTTGTTAGGAGCCATGGTGGCGGAGTGGTTAGAATGCAGTACTGCAAGCTAATTGAACCTCAATCCTGACCAGCTCAAGGTTGACTCATCCTTCCATCCTTCTGAAGTGGGTAAAATGAGGATCCAGATTGTTGAGGGCACAATATGCTGACTCTGTAAACTGCTTAGAGGGGGATGTAAAAGTACTATAAAGCAGTATATAAGTCTAAGTGTTATTGCTATTTTTTTTCTTGAGCTTTTGACGCCAAATATGATTTCTTAACAGACTGCTGAAACTCTTCCCATCATCTTGCTTCTTGTTTGTTGCTACCAACAAACTGGTTGGTAGCCTTCAAAGACCAAAGTCCCAAATGCTCGGTCAGACTTGAGAGTTTCCCTTTCCTTGTTGTTGATTTTTAATGGCAGGATGTGAATTTGTGAGCCCTGAGATGTTTTGGGGATGGGACTAAGGGTTTTGTTCATTCTGTTTTTGTTTTTATGGCAATTCAAAAAAGATTTTCCAAAGAAAATCCTTCTGGTTGCTGATGTGAAACCAAATTATATAGAAAGATCTCAAACCTATAATGCTGAATGTCTACCTTCAACTTTGCTCAACTTAATTATGGTTTCCCTGGGCTACAAAGTAAATTTCTGCAAGGTGGTAGATTGTTCATCATGGAAAAAGCTCTGCTCTATTTGTTGTAGCAATAGCACTTAGACTTACAGTATATGCCGTTTCACAGTGCTTTGCAGCCCTCTTTAGGCAGTTTACAGAGTCAGCATATTGCCCCCAACAATCTGGGTCCTCATTTTACCCACCTCAGAAAGATGGAAGGCTGAATCAACCTTGAGTTGCCTCAAACTGCCAAACCTCTGGCAGCTGGCAATCAGCAGAAGTAGCCTGGAGTACTGCATTCTAACCAGTGCGTTACCACGGCTCTGTACAAGCCTTAACACAGATTTTAAAAAAAGGAGGGGGGCTTCAATTCCAAAACTGAGATTTTCTAGATCTTTACACTTGCCTTCAGATGCCTCTGAAGTTCATTTCAAGCTGAGAGAAATGAAGTTCAGATCTTTTGTGGACCATGAGTTCAAGATGAAATGATTTTCTTAAAAGTCTATCCCATAAGGTTTATTCAAATATTTTCTTTACATCCTTCAGGATAGCTGCAGGGATTCAGGGAAGGGCCTCATGGCATCAACATAGTGGGTGTGACTGTGGAATATGGGCAGTGGTGAGTTTCAAATTTTTTTAGAACCTCTTCTGTAGGTGTGGCCTGCTTTATGGAAGTGGTTTGCTGGCCATGTGATCGGGTGGGAGTGGCTTGCCAGCCATGTGACTGGGTGGGCATGGTCAACTTGTAAAATGTGATGAAACTCTCTTGCTTAGCAACCAAAATGTTGGCTCAGAAACTCTGGCATTTGAAGCATGCAAGTCTTAAAGCTGTCAAGTTATGAGACCCTTGCACCCCTAACCCTTTAGAAAAAAAACCCAGGGGTGTTCAAACTTGACAGCTTTAAGACTTGCATGCTTCAAATGCCAGAATTCCTCCTCTCGCTCTTCATCTTGATGATGTACGGATGGGCGAAGGGTGGGAGCTGGAGCTGGTTCTAAATGGCACTGTAGATTTGGGGAACCTCTTCTATAGAAGAGGTTAGAACTGGCAGGAACCCATCCCTGAATATGGGTGATGTAAAAGAGGTAGCACTCAAACTGAGTCAACCGACTAATGCTACTTTGGTTCTGTTGAGAATTATTTTTTATTTTTCACATTTCTGAAGTGCCCATCACCCTCAAAGAGGCTTCTTTAGCACATTTATCTTTGAATATTTTTCAGTGAAATAAAGTTCTACCTTCCTCATAATATTTTCATACATACATTGTAATAAAACATCCTTGAATAATTTTTCAGGACATTATAAATAATACTAAATGAGATAAAATGAATTGATAGCTTTTTTTAGTGTGTCCTAATGATTCAGGTTTTTAAGTTTTAAATTTTTAACAAGATAACTTTCCTTACTATACTTTTTGAAGAAGTAATTAATTTTATGTATTTTAAACTTTTTTTAAAAAAAGAGAAATGATCCAAGAATCTATAGAAATGCATATATTTTCTGTTTAGAAGTATGGTAATAGTACTTGCAAGGCATGCTTAACAATGGTTTATTAAACCAGTACAATTATCTAGATGTGCATAACATATATTGTTAAAGTGTGTTGGATGATTTATATTTCAGTGTACCATGAGAAATTTTCTTCAAAGATTTCTTCATCCTTGAACCATAAAAAGCAAATTTCAAGATAATATAAAACCGGTAAGATAAATTCTTTATTGATTAAGTACAATTCTATAAAATATACCCATTAGTGTCAGTAATCTTTCCAGGTCTTTGAACTATATCAACCCCATTTTAGTACACAAACTTTTTTTTTAAATAGTCAAATAGGGATTTGAACCTGGGACTCCCCAAGATACACAGCAAATACTTTATCAGTGAGCTCCAGGTGTTGTTTTTTTTGTCAAACTTTTTCTTAGCAAGTTCATATCTGGAGAGTTGTCAGTTCAAAAATGAATCCTGTTCTGCCCAATTGCTGTAAGTTTGGGGGCTGTTTATCCCTAGCCAATTCTGTCCACATTTATACCATAGGATCCCATTGTTGTGTGTCCAAAAACTGAAGCCTGTGTGCACATTTGTTGTATTGGGCTAAACAGATGAATTGTCTAGCATTCAAACTTTGTGACTCATTCCTACGGAACCAAGGCACACTCATTGTTAGTATTTATTTTTCCCTCCTCCTCTTCTGAATTACTAAATGCTGTTTGACATTTTAGCCTCTTCTCAGTGCCCTTCTGTATTCCTAATTGCCATAATGGCTGTAGCGATAAAACAGCTTCTAATGTGCCAGCAATGCCACGACTAGAAGACCTATCATAACAGGTACTGGATAGAAGTTTAAAATTTCCCCGTGTTGATGGGAAGTAAAAGTAAAAGAATAAAATCAAGGAAATATTCAAAGATTTCATGTTCTAGGTTATAGAAGAACTTTTCACCAAATATTTACTGTGTAATAAATTCTATTAAAAAGCTCAAGCTTGCATGATTGAGGGTGAGGGGGAAGAGGCTAGAATGCTGTCACTTTAATTGCAATGGCATAAATATTTGATATTCAGTAAATTAGATCTGTAGCTATGAAAACATTCTTGCAAATGGATTTTTACCTGTAGCACAGTGCCATTAGCCGGGGAAAAAGTCAGTGCAGCCTTAGGGCTTGTAATTAACTCAACCCAAGCAGAACTAAACATTTTTGACAGTTTTTCTGGTCTGGAATTAACTGTCATAGGAGAGAATAAAATAAACTGCACTGTCACATTATATTTACATAAAGTCTATAGAAAGCTGTGTTTTGTATTTTTGTTTTGTTAAGTCGGGTTTCATATCTATCTATCTATCTATCTATCTATCTATCTATCTATCTATCTATCTATCTATCTATCTATCTATCTATCATCTATCTATTCTGTGATTAACAATGAGCTTTAACTAACAAAGTAGGTTTGTGCCCTCCATCTAGAAGGGAAGCTTTTAAAATCCTAAAGGCATCAGCAATAGCTATACTGTAGTATGTTGTGTGTGTGTGTGCAAATTTGTTGCCGTATAATAAAGCCGGATATGTTGCACACTGATTTAAATCATAATGCATTTGACATTTGAAGACATTAAAAACTAGGTATTTTCCTGTCTGGATCACGATTCTAACATAATAAGCAGTTCAGCTAACCAGCGTCTGTCTATTTTTTTTTTAATGGATTGTGTAGGGTTCTCCTCCCCCTTTCTGTTTATGAAAATAACTGTCACTCTCCTGGAATGCAAACCCTGGAGGGCAAATCTGCTTAATGCTTCTCTGAAAGCTACTTATTATCCTGTAGCTAAGAGGAAATCAGAACAATAGTAATTGAAGAGATGTACTCGGCTTCACTTCCTGGCATTTTGTGTTAGGGATGGATTTACATCGAGGTGTGTGTGTGTGTTTGTGTGTGTGTGTGCGTGCGTGCCTGTTTAGGGGTGGGCCCCACTTTCATTTAGGGCTTGGATTTTAATAAATTATCATTTCCACAACAAAGCTAGTTTGCAAATGCTTTAAGGTTTTCACAAAATACAGTATCTTTATAAACCAGACTAAAAATATTATATACAAATCCCAATGGGAACTGCACATAAATCATCCATTCTCCAAGTAGTTTTAGAAAAGCAATAGTAACTACAAGAAATCAGAGTAGTTTGACTGTTCTGTGCTCCAACCATGAGAGAAGGGGGGGAAAATGAACAAAGAGAGAGGGAATTTTTAAAACTCCTATGTTGAATTGCAGGAAGAAAAGGTTAAACCTCTGTTTACTCCTTTCTCCTTATTTGAATGATTCAGCTAACTGGATGAGATTAATTTAGCCCAGAACACTTGGCAGTAGTAGCTGATTTAAATTAAGTCATTCTAACCTCATTCCTGGTTAGTTATAGCATCCACACAATTCCCTACCCCCCCACCCCTACCCTTTAACCATGTCATGCCACTGAAAAACTATTCCTGGTAATTGGGGATAGTCTGAAAAAGTCTATTTAGTGGAGTGAACTGAATCTGTAGTAGGAAGAAAATGGTCTGTGTTGTATGACTGCATTCTTTCTGCAAGCACAACATCACGATAATAATACTGACTGTTGGAAGTTAAAACCCACCCCCTCTCCTAGAAAAATGAAATATTTTAGGATATACTAAAAAGGCAGAATATTTCCCCTAAAAGAGAAGTAGAAACTAAGAGAAGCAGAAACTCAGTCCCCACCTTTGTTAATGAGCCATTAAGTCCTGGACCAGTCTATTCTACATAACAAAGATCTACCCCATTGCATTGCTCTTCATTGCAATATCCACCAAGTTTCAACCAAACTTGGACTCAAAACACAGCCTATAGAGTTTCCCTTTCGTGCCCCCCATTGAGTCTGACAACCAATCAGAATAAAAGCTCAGGTTTAGGGCCCAACAGAAGGCATAAAGCCAAGGAACTTTCAGCATCTCTTCCCTTTTCTGCTCAGGAACTCAAGCCATGTTATCCTGTCAACTACCATGTTTCCCCGAAAAATAAGACAGGGTCTTATTTTCTTTTGACCCCCAAAATAAACACTTGGCCTTATTTTCAGGGAGGTTTTATTATTTTTGAGGTGCAGGAGGCGGTGAGGGTGGTCACCTCATGGCTGCTGCTGTGTTGCAATATTTTCAGGGAAGGCTTAGTTTCGGGGGAGGGCTTATTTTAGTGCATGAGCTCAAAAGCCTGATTGGGCATATTATCCGGGGACGTCTTATTTGGGGGGAAACAGGGTATTAAACCATCTTTCCAAGCAGCCTCCAGTGTCTTTTTCCCCACTTGGAACTGAACCCAGATAGACATTTCTTCCAATATTGCAACAATACTTTTTGAATTAATACTAGAGCAATATATTCTCAGCTAAATTGCAAGGGGACTGAACTCTTCCCAGAAGGCTTTTCGGTAATGTACTACCTACACTTCTTAAAAAAGTCTTTCCCTGGATAAATTGTTGGAGAATTTCTCATTCACTTGAAAGAATTGAGAATATTTTCCCCTCCCCAATTTCTCTGCCCAGAATTTAGTGAAAAATATCACAAGGGCATCTCTGATTTAAATAACACATTTCAAGTGCTCAGACTTAGCATAAATGATATTCAAGGCAGGCTAAGACTGTGATATCTTCCAGTTATCCAACTGTTCTGTTTCTAAATTATTTCCAAAACAAATCTAAAATTCAGCTGGGATGTTTTGAGTATTTGCAGATCTGTGCATGCACAAAGTTGCAATGAGTATTGTTTGTACTTGGAATGAGGCACTACATTAATCAGATCAATCAGTAGACAAATATCTGAATTGGGGATCCAGATATTGCAGAGATCCAGTCAGTAAGTACTTGCCTTTCTTGCTGCTTGCTGAGCATTTAAAACTCCTCAACAGTCAGTGCTCACTTGCTATTATTTCTTGATTAATGGCTAAGTGACTCTTTCTGACCTCTCAGATTCCACTGGATCCTTGGTTAAACAAGTATCTTCTCCATAACTTCACAAAAAGCAATTTCCTACCTCTACCCATCTACATTTACATTTCTATACATGTATTTTGGATGTTCTCTGTTGTTCCACAAAACAAACAACCCAGAGATATTTTAAGAGGAAGCCCTATGATGGGGAGCTCAATTGTTAAAACAGTTAGGGAAATGTCCTGTTTCCCAGCTGAGGTGGAGGTTAGCACCTCAAGTCCTGTGAACAATTCAGCAATATTGCATACATTCATCTTCTCAACATACCAGTGCTTTGTACCAGTGAGAGCTCAGAAGGTGGGTGAGGCAAGAATCCCTAGCAATGGAAGTTCAGATCAACCCTTGAAGCACAACAAAGCATATGCTGTTGATTCTGAAACAGCACATACTGAGCTGAAGCAGCATTTCTCCATTCAAGAGTAAAATAGCACTTGCACAATAGCAATAGCACTTGGACTTATATACAGCTTCATGGTGCTTTACAGTTTTCTCTAAGAGGTTTACAAAGTCAGCATATGGCCCCCAATGATCTGTGTCTTCATTTTACCGACCTTGGAAGAATGGAAGGCTGAGTCAATCTTGAACTGGTGAGGATCGAACTCCTGGCAGTCGGTAGAATTAGCCTGCAATACTGTATTCTATCCACTGTGTCACCATGGCTCAAGATAGATTACATTTACAATCTCTCAATGATGATGTAGTATGTTGAACAGTGGGTGATTTTTCTCATCACTTCTGGTGCCGAAACTACTACATCATTTAGAAAACACCATGTATTATGCTGGTGGGGAATTAACACAAAAGTGTCTCAAAGCACTTTTGTTGTTGCTCTTCAGTTGTTCTGTAATCCAATGGACATAATTTCACAGATTTGTCTGTCTGTAACTGCTTTTTGTGAGCTCATATTGATGTCATCAGAGATAACATCTACCCACCTGGTCTTCCTTTGGCCTTTTTTCAGTTGTCTTCAATTTTTCTAAAGCTTGGGATCATCTTTAGATGCTCTCGCCTTTACTTTACATGTCAAACTTATCTAAACTTTACTTTAATTATTGGTGTTTCCAATTAACAATTTATTTTTTTATTATGTAGAAATTCCATAAACAAATGGCATACACATCACTAAACCACTGAAGTTTCTTCTTGTCTTTGAGCATATCAGAAGTTGGGCTTTAAACCAATCACATCATAAGCATCAGTGCTACCCACATCTGTCTCTGCTCCTCCCTAGTAGGTTATTAGATATCTTTCAAACTGGGTACTATCTTCTGCCTTTGTCATGAATATCTGTTTGGTTTTTTTGGCTGGATTGGGTTGCCATTTCCTTCTCTATTGAATTGTATTTAATTTCATACCTCATCCATTAGCTGCTTTTCATGGGTTGGTCTTCTGGAACGGTACAATCTCAACATTAAAGTTCACAGCATAATTGGAATGTGCACTTCTCTTCACCTCCACAAGGTAATGATCCATTAAGATGTTCTATAGCTCAGCATATGTATGTTTATTCAAATTAAACTCCCTCTGATTTCAGTGATGTGTATTTAGGATTGCAGCCTAAGCCAATGTATTTATACAAAGGATTTACGCAGCTTCTTTCATGCAAATCTTTTATTTCTGCAGAAAGTGTTTTTGATGGAAGATATTCAGTTGAAAAGAGGAAAATCTTCAAGACTATATAAATACATATTATTCTGAAGAGTGATATCATAATAAATTGCCCTCATTATTTCATGAGAGGCTCCTTGGCAGAAAAAAGTAAAATTGTTTTTGTTCAGCAAAAGGCCTCAATGGAAGGCAGCCCTTTGCTGGCCTTGGCTGAACTACAGAGCCAAGCAAACATGGATATTCACCTTGGTAAGTGCTTGATCAGGAATAACTAAGTATTTAACTGCTTCTGACAGTCCATTTCATATACTTCATTCAGGATGGAAACTATAACATTTGAACTAATCCCTCCACTATATTTTAAGCATTTATACCTTTGCATAGTGAATGCCCAGAATGTCATGGAATGAAAATGGTAGTTGAAGAGTAACACAAATCATGATTATGCTGCGAAATAACTATGAGAAATATTTGCACACCATATCTTTCCCATCCCAACTCATTCTTCATCCAAATCCTTGGGAAGGATGAAAGCAAAGCTGTTTTCCTATTGATTTATGTACTTGTATGCTAGGCTTAGATGCCACTTTGGTGAAAATTCGCTGGTGATTTTGATTAAGTTTGCAGTTTCCCATCGCATGTCCTTCACCCATGATAGTTGCTTTCTGCTTTCCACCATGGGCCTCATGAGGCAATAGTCTCCTTTTATTTCATGTGCAACCCCTTACCTTAAGTGCCTCATATACATTAAAACAATTAGGTCCCATCCTACAATTCATGATAGAAAGCAAGCCAATGAATTTTCTTCTTTCTATAGCTGTTGCAAGTTACATTGTGGCAAGAGAAATTTTCATTGTTGTCATGGCTGGGAAGGAAAGGGTTATGTTTAAGATTATTTATTTATTTATTTCATCAAGCATGAATTACATAACAGATATAAGTACAGACATGATTATGGATACATCAAGTGAATGCGAATACAAGGGAATATTAGGACAGGGACGGTAGGGACGCTGGTGCGCTTATGCACGTCCCTTAAAGATCTCTTAGGAATGGGGTAAGGTCAACAGCAGACAGTCTAAGTTTAAAGTTTTGGGGGTTTGGGAAAGAAACCACAGTATCAGGTGGTGCATTCCAGGCATTGACAATTCTGTTACTGAAGTCGTATTTTCTACAATCAAGTTTGGAGCCGTTTGCCTTGAGTTTGTATCTATTTTGTGCTCGTGTGTTGTTGTGGTTGAAGCTGAAGTATTCATTGACAGGTAGATACTTTTATGTACTACGCTTAGGTTGGATCGAAGATCTAAATTGTTAGAATCTATTGTGGCTACAGAAATGGTATTAGTGCAACTTGTAGTAAACTGTGAAATTTAAAGAATACCTCCCAGCTGGATGGACTATACTTGGCTGAATAAACCAATTATTGAACTTTGTTTAGGACAGCTTGATAAATAATGGCAAGTGTTTCATTTTAATTGGTTGCATTTGGAATATTCTTTTATCTTTAATCTTGGAATTAGTATTACCTGTTATGTAACTCATAACATACCTTGATAGACAAAATGCGCTGTTACCTGGAGTGCAGTCAAGTAGAGTAGACACATAAATTAGGCCTGCTGTGCTCCCCGCCACAACCTCTCTTGCTAGAAAACAATTTCCTGAGCATTGAGGTGTGCCCAGAGTGCAAAATTGCTTGTTATGGCTGTGCTTGTAAAGGAGATGCCCCTGCTTTAGTACACTGGGAATTTGATGCCTGAATAAATATATGAGGTCAAGCATTAAAGGTTGAAGAAAGAAGTTTCATCACAGGCAAAAGCCAAGGAACACAAATAGGTCATTATGTGGTTGCTGCTTTCAGTCTGTCACAAATCTAACTGCATTGATTTACGTGTGGAAGACACAATTTACGTGGCTCACTGCATGTGGTTTGGGGGCAGAGTGCAGATTTGGTGACTATTAACAGAGGATCAACTATTAAGTTTACAAATCTTAAGTTTTCTTACCTACTAATTTGATTGAAATAAAGGGAGGCTGCAATCTTTTTTTTCAATATCTTAATCATGTAAAGTTTTTGTTGATTATTTATTATGAACTAGTTTTAATCAAACAAAATTTAATCAGTTTGCAAATAATGGGAAGACTTGTTTATTTTGAAAAGTTATTTGCAGGAACATGCCTGAGAAAAGTCCCAAAGAAGAATTTTCTTTTTAATAGTGAATGGCAGTGCTTGCTTATTGAATCACAAAAATAATCTGCTTATTCAGTTGATTAATTATTTCCTTTTTATACTAATTAGTCAATTTAAAACTTCAGACAGTTTGATAGTCATAAAATTAATCTCTTTGTGCATTTAGGATTGGTGTATCCATTTTGTTCCTCCACTGATAATTTTATTCTAAAAACTGTGTTCTAAATTCCTTCTGTAATGGCCAATAATTGCTCCAAGGATGAATTGTCAGGGTGAGAAACATTACATAGAAATTAGAAACAATCCAAAAATCATAGACAGTAGTGTTCACTGATATGTGAAATCACAATCCAAAACCAGAGTTAATACAGCAGATTGAGGTTTTGATGCCAAGATTACATATACATGCAGTGACCAATAGAGACAGTCTGATGTTCCAAAATCACAAAGATTGGAATTTCAAGAGTCAAGTAATCAAAGATTGGATTTGTTTACCATGCTAAACCATAATGTTTGCTTTGTATGACTTAGTATATTGCCTAATCTCATCTAACCATGATTTATTCAATAGACCATTATTAAATATTAGAATTTTTCCAAGTATAATATTAGCTGGACCAAAAGTAAGTCATTACCTTTAGCTGCAATTGGATTTGTATAGGTGGTTTATAATTCTAGACAATTTGTCTTAAAACTTGATATAGAGTGACTTTAAGAGTAAGGTTCTGATTCTTGAATACACTTTAGCGTCCAATCTGTTCTAAAATGTAGACAGCAGTGCTGAGTCTATAACAATTATCTATATTTCCAGGTCCTGGTAGTTCTTCATCTTTTTCAGGCTCAAGAGAAAGAAATTGTAAATAGAGGTCAAACTGAATTTTCTATTTCTTCATAATAAGGCAATTCCCATAGGTCTCCCAGTTGATGAGAAATGATCTAGAAGATTTAGAACTTTAATTGAGTTAAGATCATACTCTGGGTTAAGATAATGGAAGTGGAAAATGTATGAACTAGTTATCAAAGTAGAATACAGATGTGTACTAAGTCCATGAGTATTTGCTTGAGGATAGTTGACACAATCTGGTTTATTAGAAGTCACAGCAGAACCATACAGAATAGCAGTGATCTCTGCACACCATCTCTATGCCCCCTACAGAGAGCTTTGACATGAAAAAAAAAAGAATCCTGATTAGGCAGAGAAGTGTATCACACCTCTAAACTTTCTGCACAGAGATCTCTTTCCAGCAAATGTCAAATAGACAATTCTCAAGAGTATGTCCTATTGGACAGCAGTGGGAAGAACCAACTACCACAACAGTGTAGCTCTGATTTTCTGTTCATTCAGTATATGGCAGGAATGGTGAATATTTTACATTTAAAATGATACTTTAAATATATTTCTTCCTAGATAAGTGCATAAAGGATTAAAGCCAGGGGGTATAGTTCTGTACACATTTATTTGGAATCAATTGGGCTTACTACATATATAGAATTGTGCTGTCAATAGAATTAAATTTATTACATGAAGAAAGGAATAATTCAAAGAACTGTAGTAGTTTTAAGTCTTTTTCAAATGTTTTAGATAGTTATAATATTTTGTTGTTAAAACGTCAGTCCTAAATCACCTTAAAATATTAACACATTTATTAATTGTAAGTGATCCATGGATCCAGCCAACTATTTGGTAATTGTCATATTTGTTAATGTGGTTATTGTATTTTTACTCCATATTTTAGCTCAAAGTCTTGCAAAGTAAATAAAAATAAAAAAATGGAAGAAATACCACAGCAGCAAGATAAACGAAGAAAGCCCCGAGTCATATTGTTACAATCATACATCTAAAATAAAAATGGAAAATCTAAAACTCCAGTTAAGCGTAGAACTCTTTACAAAAGGATTTTAGGACTGACACCAAGCAAGGGCATAGATACAGCTCTCAGGTATGAAGGTAAACCATGAAGATTGGTATCCATCCCAAAATTATAACGTAACAAAGTTTTTATTTGCAGAAAAACTTTGGGAAACCAAGAGATGTTTGTCCATGAATATTAACTTGTCACAAATCTACAGTTTCACTGAGACAGTGGCAACCAAGGTGAAATCAACCAGAGAAATGATAACAGTCAAGATAGATGGGGATTCTCATTAGGAAACAAACATGGCAACACATTCATTTTTACATTTGAATTCACAAAACTAACAAAATGAGGTATCTCATATTCATTCAATATGGTAAGCCTGGATAACTGTTTCTTGGGACACTTTAGTCTCAAATAATTTTTGATCGGTTTTTATATTGAGAAAATTCTTATTGCATTTGCTACAGTCACCAGAATAGTTAAAAGATGCACACCTCTGAAAAAGTAGAAGGCAAGAATGTTAACACTATTATTCCAGATAGCCCAACATTATGGTCCATTGATGAGTTGAATGGATTTGTCAAAGTCAAAAAGTTGAACATAGTAAACGACACTCCCTTCCTTGTGACTATGAATGTGAAAGAAGTAATGCACTCTTAGTGCTAATTGACTCTACAGAGAAGTGTTGAGCATATGTCAATGGGTCTAGACAAACTACAGCTAGCTTTTGCCGAAGCTGGCAAAGAACAGGTCTCAAAGAGAGATGGGACATTGCTGCTTACAAACAGGGAGAACTATTATGGTCAGCAATCACTCACCATCATTGTCATTGTTTGCAAAATACATTGCTTCCAAATTTAAACAAAACAAATCAACTGAATGGACAAGATTTCCTTAGTAGGCAAATTTCTTATAGAAAATAGCAATTCACCCACATGTAAGAAATGTAGTGACTCCAAGTTCCTTAGACTATAATTTCTACAATAGCTAAAAAAAGGAAATTACCAAATATATCTAGGGTACCAGATTGCATATCAACGTCAAGGTCCCAAGTAATAGATCTCATTCAGTAAGAATTCCACTGACGAGCAGTGACAATCTCATCGTTAGTTGACATCTCGATGAAATGATGACAAAGTAGAAATTATGGCTCCACATGACTGCTCTCCACTTGATACATACCTCTGGAATAGAAAAGATGCTAAAAGCTGAGGAATATGAAGTTCTGGTTTCAAATGTTGACAATGGGAGAAAAATATCCTGCTGAGTCCTCATATGGGAAGATATCAGCAAATATTTGAGGTTATCCTAATTTTTATAGGCTTTTATGTCCATTTAGCTCTGTTATTTTAGGATTGTATGAAGACATGATAAATCAAAATTGAGGTCTCTGTGTTCAGGTTCCATGAAAACTAACTCTCCTTCCAGATGAATACCTTACCCTGTGGTAAGATGGGCAGCCATCTTAATAGCAATATATATATTCTACAAACTTTACAAACATGTGTTTGTAAGTTGATGTGCCCTAAATCATCAACATATGAATATATTTCATGTGCAAATTATATGTTAATTATTATAAAGTTGATACATCATTTTATGCCATTAGATGGTATTCAGTGTTGCCAACGCAAACAAAAACAGCACAGTTGAAATTCCAGTTGAAAACATACCAAGTTTTCTGAGATGTATCCCAAAAGAGTAGTTTTTGTGCTTTTTGCTTTGAGTTGAGAACTATACTTCCAAATTTGGATAAATATATTAGTCAAAAGAGAACTGCATTCAGATCCATGTATTAAACTGGGAAGTGGAAATAGTTTGTTTCAAAATTTGAAGTGAATGAAATCTTTGACCATCCTGGCTTCTAGTCAAAGCCTGTCACAACATATACAACACCTAGGCAAGAGGGAAAGAAAGACAGGGGGGAGGCTATAATCTGTTCCTTCTGTGCAATGTATCACTCTTTTGGGTTCATGGTTTTCTGCCTGCAGCACTCTGCTGAGTCATGTCATACACAATTGAGCTTGAAGGTATAATGTATACAACAAGGAGACACATACAGATAGGTCTACTCAGTACTCAGTCAGGACACTGTTTCTTTTTATTGCTTCATTTTGGGATCAGCTAAGATTGTCCTATGTATTAAGTTGTAATGACAATGTTCCTGAATATTAAAGATGGAAATGGGATGAGGGATTTTCTCTAGAATATTAGAGAAAAATGCAGAACATTTGAGTCACAAGAAAGTAGTCTCGTTAGTGTCAGTAACCACATTATCTTGTCATCTTTTAATCTGACTGGGAACTGCTATTTAGATGCCAAGCAGCTTGTACATGGAGGCTGAAGTTCTTTGTACATATACTTGGAAGTAAAGTGCAAAGGAGGGCATATTGATCCGATGGAGATAGGTTTCCAAGTTTGCATTGGAAAAAGCCACTCAAAAATTCTATCAGTTTAGAACATTTCAAACAATCCACCAAGACTTGTTTTTCCTTTGAAATGAGAGTACCACTGAATTCTAACCAACATTTTTGTGATGGTACTGTTATTACTGCTATGTTCTTTTCCAAAGACAAAAAGGAATCTTTGTCACTAGTGATAGTAGCTGATGCACTGCTTGACCAGTCATGGAATTGATGCACTGCTTGACTTCAGCCATGGAATTATTTGATCATTCAAATATTATCTCTGTGTTTTAGAGAGTTTCTATGAATCTATTTATATTTCTTATGTCAATTTGCTATAAAAACCGAACTGAGAAATGACAACGTATGTTTTATTTTTTATCATGGATAAAATATTAAACTTTTTCATGGAGGAGAATTTCTACTAAAATAAAGAGGCTTTTGCTGTTGTATAGAAGTTAGTTGGTTTTTTTTTAGGTGGTGATGCACCTGTGTCATTTTAGAGGTACCAGGTAAGTAACTAGGGGACTTATTATAACCCACTCTCCTTGCAATTGGCACTATGTTTCTGTGGATATAAATCAGTGGTGGGTTTCAAATTTTTTTAGAACCTCTTCTGTAGATCTTTCCTGCTTTATGGGAGTGGCTTGCTGGCCATGTGACTGGGTGGGCATGGCCAACTTGTAAAATGTGGTGAAACACTTAACAACGCTCTTGCTTAGCAACCAAAATGTTGACTCAGAAACTCTGGCATTTGAAGCACGCAAGGCTGTCAAATTACAAGACCCTTGAACCCCTAACTCTTTAGAAAAAAACCTCAGGGGTGTTCAAACTTGACAGCTTTAAGACTTGTGGACTTCAACCCCCAGAATTCCTCCTCTCGCTCTTCATCTTGATGATGTGCAGACGGGTGGGGGGAGGGAGCTGGAACCGGTTCTAAATGGCACTGTAGATTTGTGGAACCTCTTCTATAGAAGAGGTTAGAACTGGCAGGAACCCACCACCCCTGATATAAATGTACCTGAGGATACTTCAGCTGCAACCATAAGGTTCCATGCTGCAACTAATGCATTTTTTTTTTTACAATTATGTTGTCAGGGGAATACAGTTAAAAGAGAAGTCATCAACCATTTTGTTATTTCATCAGCCACTCTTCAAGGTTAGTTTTCGCGGAAAGCAAGTCTAAAAGCTATGCAGCAAATGGGCCTGTGCAGCAAAGATCCACTTGTGAAATTTTCTGTCAAGAATAGATCCCTAGTTTCAACACAAAGCCTGCTGGGAATTTTCTGATGATAAGACGGGAGTTTGGTAGCGAGCACCTTCAGCCTCTGAAACCATTTTGGGCAGACACTTTGAAATAAATATATTCTGGCTAGAAGTTGGGGTAGCCAATTCTCAGTAAAACATAAGACGAATGTACCTATTCATACAACCCAGAGAAGGATTCTCTGCTCTCTACTGCTATCCTCTAAATTGGGTGAGGCTACTTTATATAGATGTGAGATTAGATTGAAACAGAAGGCTTAGAATTTAGAAATTGGTATATACTATCAAAGGTAGTTAATTGCTAAATTATATGTTATTACTTTTATTTTCCTTTCTCAGAGTAGTAAGTTGGTAATATTATTTGTGCTCTCAGTTGACTTATCCTCAGTATAGACACAAACTAATCCATATGCTGAAGCAAGCAGAAGCAAAGCTCATTCAGATCCTACAGTAAAACATCTAAATCGGTGTTTTCTCAAAGTTGGCAACTTTAAGATGTGTGGACTTCAACTCCCAGAATTCCCCAGTCAGTGTGTAGTTCTGAATGAATTAAGTAGTCTGTATTATGATTTATCCATGCATCTCAGCATCACTTTGTGGGAACAAAGAAGAGATGTATATTATTAGATCTCTTAACCTGTCAATGTTGGGAAAAGGATTAAAATGCAGTGTGGCATGCTACAATGGCAAGTTCAAGCTTCCAGAATATCTTTCTTTCCAATAATGTCTCCCACACAGATTTGCTTGCAATTATAAAAAGTGGAAAAGCAGGGCTGGCTGTGGTCCAGTCCTCTGGTTGTACCTACTGACCCAGAAGAAATGAAAAAATAAATTAAGATGTCAAGAGAACTGGGGGTGGCAGCAAGGAGTTAGAGGTACAGTGGAAAGCAGCCTCAATGGTTTGCCTTCTGATCAATCAGGGTGTGGGGAATAGCTATGCCCATTATGACAGCCATTTTGTTCAAAATAAGAAAGGAAGAAGAAAAGAAAAGGAATCATGAAAAGAAAAAGAGCAAGAAAAAAAGAACAACAAAAAAGAAAGGAAAAAGAAAAGGCATTTCATTTTACATATTATGAAAGTGATTTTTATAAAATGTTAATTATATTGTATATAATGTCTTCAGCATAAGATATATATCTATCCATCCATCCATCCATCAATTTCTCTCTCTCTCTCTCTCTCTCTCTCTCTCTCTCTCTCTCTCTCTCTCTCTCTCTCTCTCTCTATCTATCTATCTATCTATCTATCTATCTATCTATCTATCTATCTATCTATCTATCTATGATTTTTACAACCCCTGGTAAGCCCCAATTATGGGAGGAAGCTAACTGCTTCCATCATCTGTCAATGGGCTCGTCACAAGAGTCCATCACGACACACACACACACACACACACACACACACACACACACACACACACATGCAGTTAGCTTCCTCCCATACAACCAGGGGTTGTGACACTATATATATATATATATATATATGTTATATTTATGCTGATAAATAAATAAAGGGAGACTAGTATAGATCTATTTCAAGCTATTTAGCTCTCATCAGCTAGCCATACCCAAGTTTTTGGGAATCGAACCTGTGCTCCATTGCCTCCCAGGCAGGGAGTTAACCTTTTGAGCTACAGAGAACGACTCCTTATCAGCCAGCCAGGGTGGGAGATATATACTTAAAGTCACAACCCCTGGTATGCCCAAGTATGGGAGGAAGGTCACACTTCCACTCTCTGTCATTAGGCTCGTCACAAGAGACCATCCAGACAGAAACCTAATATTTTTTACTGTTGCCTTTTTTGTTACATTTGTTATATTTATGCTGATAAATAAATAAAGGGAGACTAGTATAGATCTATTTCAAGCTATTTGTGCCCAAGTATGGGAGGAAGGTCACACTTCCACTCTCTGTCATTAGGCTCGTCAGAAGAGACCATCCAGACAGAAACCTAATATTTTTTACTGTTGCCTTTTTTGTTACATTTGTTATATTTATGCTGATAAATAAATAAAGGGAGACTAGTATAGATCTATTTCAAGCTATTTGAAACATTTGCATACCAGGGGTTGTGACTTTAAGTATATACCTCCCACCCTGGCTGGCTGATAAGGAGTCGTTCTCTGTAGCTCAAAAGGTTAACTCCCTGCCTGGGAGGCAATGGAGCACAGGTTCGATTCCCAAAAACTTGGGTATGGCTAGCTGATGAGAGCTAAATAGCTTGAAATAGATCTATACTAGTCTCCCTTTATTTATTTATCAGCATAAAT
The DNA here is from genome assembly GCF_051295495.1 of Thamnophis sirtalis. Taxonomy (NCBI): domain Eukaryota; kingdom Metazoa; phylum Chordata; class Lepidosauria; order Squamata; family Natricidae; genus Thamnophis; species Thamnophis sirtalis. The sequence continues at coordinate 64,718,218 of NW_028261387.1, forward strand.
ATAACAAATGTAACAAAAAAGGCAACAGTAAAAAATATTAGGTTTCTGTCTGGATGGTCTCTTGTGACGAGCCTAATGACAGAGAGTGGAAGTGTGACCTTCCTCCCATACTTGGGCATACCAGGGGTTGTGACTTTAAGTATGTGTGTGTGTGTATATATATATATATATATATATATATATATATATATATATATATATATATATATATATATATATATATATATATATATATATATATATATATATATATATATATATATATATATATATATATATATATATATTCTGAGGTTTTCGCGGGTGTTAGTATGTAGGTCTCTAGTTGTTCGGGTTTTCTCCCGCGTAGAATTGGAGATGTCTTGGCGACGTTTCGACGAAGTCACATTCATCATCTTCAGGCTGCTGCTGACTACTTCAGGTTTGGTGTTTCCAGGAGTAGTGTACAGTAGAGTACTCCTGGAAACACCAAACCTGAAGTAGTCAGCAGCAGCCTGAAGATGACGAATGTGACTTCGTCGAAACGTCACCAAGACATCTCCAATTCTACGCGGGATAAAACCCGAACAACTAGAGACCTACATATATATATATATATGCTATTTATCATCAATCTATGTTGAGGTAACAACATTAGATGAATTGGGGGAATGAAACATCTGTGTATCATACAGAACCAAAAGGACAAATTTGATTTTCATTTGCTTAAATTATCCAATCTGAACCAATACATAATGCAATATGCAGTTATCTTTTGAAATTCATCAATTTTCCCCCATTTTTTCCCTATTTAGCTGGACATTTGGTTTTCATCTTTGGGGTCTTCCCAGCATATGATATTTTGAATTCTTATACTCTTGGTTTATTCCACAGTTTATTCAGCTTCTCTTGGGAAAACTTTATTTTAGAAGGTTGTAGAATTTCCTTTCTAGGGCTCAGTGGCTAAGATTCTGAACTTGTCAATCAGAAGGTCTGCTTAAATACCTAGTGCTGCAAAATGGAGTGAGCTCCTCTTATTTGTCCCAGCTTCTACCAATCTAGAAGTTCAAAAGCACATAAAAAATGCAAGTAGAAAAATAGGGACCACTTTGGTGGAAGGTAACAGCGTTCTGTGCACCTTTGGCATTTAGTCATGCCAGCCACAGGACCACAGAGACGTCTTCAGACAGCGCTGGCTCTTTGGCTTTGAAACAGAGATGAGCACTGCCCCTAGAGCAGGAAACAAATAGCACGCATGTGTGAGGAACCTTTACCTTTATCTTTAGAATTTATTTTGCTGTTGTTTTAGAATTCATTTCATTGTACTTTATTGTATCATGTTTGGGGAGAATATTCTTGAGGATTTCATTTCCTGTTTGGTATCTCTTAATATTTTTCAACCTCTCTGGCTGTTCCTGTTTTATGATCTTGGAAAACTCTATGGGAAGGCTTTCCCTTATTTGAGCAGTCACAGTGGTGTCCAGAGGCATTTTCATCAGAATACTTGGCCTGCCTTTTGCTGATTTTGCCTTCCCCCTTGTTGATACCACAAGCTGGCAAGGTTGCAACCAGTGAACTAATCATTGCATGATGCAAGACAGCACATTCACGCACAACTTTTGGCTACCTCATAATTACACTACACCCTGTCTTGGGAATTTAATTGAATTGTTCTGCTGAGAAAAACACAAATGGAAAGCAAATTATATGCACTGCCCTGAATAGAAATGTTTAAAATGAATGAAAGGCAGAATAAATGGCTAAAACAAATATAAATGCAGACTAATTTTTTGGCATAGCACTGAAACAAAGGCTGAAGCCAGGTTAAGTTAGTTGTTCCTGGTAATAGCAATAGCACTTAGACATATACTGCTTCACAGTGCTTTGCAGCCCTCTCCAAATGGTTTACAGAGTCAGCATATCGCCCCCAACAATCTGGCTCCTCATTTTACTGACCTCGGAAGGATGGAAGGCTGAGTCAACCTCGAGTCTGGTGAGATTCAAACTGCTAAACTGTTGGCAATCAGCAGTCAGCAGAAGTAGCCTGCAGTACTGCATTCTAATCCCTGCGCCACCACAACTCATAATCCACTACCCATGAAGACTGCAGTCTGAAGATCCATACTTCTTAGGAGCTTACTGTCATAAGCTCAGCCAACATGACTTCTGTTATTGAGATTTGGAATAGTGAATTTTTGGAACCTGACATCAGTGAGGATTTACCATCAGTCATCAAGAATAAGAGAAGAAAGAAGGACCTTGGAAGACAAAAGAGTCTCTTCTTTATTAAAAGCCAGTCTCCTAATTACTGAAAAGTGGAACTGTTCTAATAGGCGAATGCTAAGCGAATGCAAACTCGCCATGAATTTATATATTTAACTCACCCAAGCAAAATAATTATTCTTTTTAATCAAGTCTATTCAAACCTCATATTACTTTATTCTTCCATTTCAATAGCAAAATGATTAAGATTGAATCTTAAAGGAATTCTTCACAACAATAATTCCTCTTATCGCAGGAGGCAGTCTTTGCTTCGTCTTGCAAATTCTTAGTCTTTAAATATTCAGTATATCAGAAAAGCTCCATTCCTCTTTCAGAAAAAAATAAGAGAGTACACACTAGAGAAAATTGAGAAAAAGGAGGGAAAAAAGGGCCATTATTATCTGCAACAAATTCATAGGGGGAAAATCCCCAGCATCTCTAACTCCATGTAAATTTAACTACTGCTACAAAATTTCAGTCTTCTGACAGTAACAGTCCAAAGGGAAATAATATATATATATTTTGGAAGATACATGCATTTTTATCTTGGTTCAAGAATAGAAGATATATGTTTAAAATACATTGCTTTTTTGTGGTTCACCTTCAGTATATAGCGGGAAGTTAAAAAAAAAATAGCATACATATGTATATGTTGCCCAAAATGCATCCATCAAGTTTTCCAGAAACATAACAGGATAATAAACAGGTATGATAAAGATTGTTTCCATCCCCTTTATATTAACTATGCTTTAGGTCACAAGTCCAGGAGGGACTTAAAAGGAAGGTGTCAGCAATATTGCTAGTTCCTGACCAACTGCCTCTCATGCAGTGAATTTTTTCTCTTTTCTTTTTCCCACAATCCCTGGCCTAACAATTCTTCTTATGCCAGCTGTTTCCCCAGCACTACATTTGGTTCAGTTCTATTTTCAGAGTGTTATACTGCTGAGCAATAAACAAATGGATAGATACTAGTTCTGGGCCCTTTTATTTTATTTCTTTCCAACAATCAATAAAAAGTAAAAGTTCTGAGTATAGTTGAAACTTCCTTAAATGCAGGATATTTGCTTTGCGTGATGTAAACAAAACATAAAGAAATATGTTTAAATGCAGGAGATGGTGTGCATGTCTGTCCATTTGTGCTTGTGTTTGGGGTGGGGGCAGTAGTGGATTCAATTTTTTTTACTACTCGTTCTGTGGTTGTGGCTTAGTGGCCATGGCTTGGTGGACGTGGCAGCGGAAGGATACTGCAAAATCCCCATTCCCTCACGTTCAGCTGGGACTCAGGAGGCAGAGAATAGATGTGGGCGGGGACAGTCAGAGGTGGTATTTACTGGTTCTCCGAACTACTCAAAATTTCCACTACTGATTCTTCAGAACTGGTCAGACCCTGCTGAATTCCACCTCTGGGTGGGGGTATAAAACCCTTGCAAATTTTGATTTTTAATAACTTTAATAATGTTGCTTCTATACACAATATAAACCATGTAACAGAGAGGGAATTTATTATTTAGTATATTTATTTGTAGGTATGATACATTTTGACATATTGACTATTACTTTGAATGCAAAGCATAGCACGATTCTACAATTGTGTTTGACATACAACATTGATCCCATTTGTTATTCTAGCTTTTTAATCTGGTAACCAGTTTATTTAAATCTTGAGTAAAGTCCCTCTCTGTTGCATTTTTCAGATTGTTTAAATCATATAAGGAGATGAATATATTAAAATGAAAGTTGCACAATGTCTTTAGAGAATGGAATTCTTCATTCAGCGGAGTCTTGTGACATTTATTCTCCCAGTAGAGGCCACAAGCTTTTTCTATGTTGTCCTCTTAGAAAACAATTCAAAGTATTTACATTCCACTGATTTTTGAGGATGGCTTTGAAAGCCATGGTGTGTTTATTATCTGCTATCTTTATTTTTGTTGTGGAATGATGTTTTGGCTACTTTTATTGCCAGTTCAAAGACAGTTTGCTAATCAGTGACAATGTTTTTACAGAAATTGTAGTTTGAGTTTTTATGCTCAGAGTTGCTCTTTGACCTAAATGGCAGACATACTTTCATTTAGTAAGGGTTTTTTTTTCTCCAAAGAAGAAGGAGTACACCAAAAAGTAATGGATGAAGACTGGAATATTTAAAATACAGAAATAATATTAAATGAATTAAATACTTGACAAATTATGCCCAAATTACTACAATTTACCAATTGCTTGGATTGCTACATGTAATGCGATATGAGTGAATCTTATTAATCAAATCTATATTTTCTGTATAATAAGAAAAGAAGTATCTGAAAACCTACAGCCATGACAGTGGATAAAGAATGGAAGTCAATAGCAATCTACCATCTGCTGCTGACTGTGGCATAAACAATGATTGTGACTTGGAATTTTAAGAGGAATACAGAATAAAAATCACGACTAAACAAATGAAATGAAAATTATTAGGGCTGTTGTGTGTCTGTGAAACAAAAAACAAGGGGGTAACAAATCTAAATTAATTAATCTCATCTGAACTTGTGGGGCAGAGTTAATGAATACACATAGAAAGGTGAAAATGTGGGCTTCATTATAAAAAACAGGGCTAAAGCTAAATGTAAGAAAGTATTAAAAAAAAAAATTTATGATGAAAGAATGCAACCCCAGATTTACAATCTTATATGTTTGCTATTTACCTGTAAAGTAGCTCTCTATTAACACAGTTAGCCAGTAATATTTCTTGTGATCAAGGTTTAATTTTATGTTTAAAAAATGTGCTAGTCTCTATAATTATTATAATGTCTTTCTGCTTTTTCATTCCTTTTTTTCCTTTTTCTGATGACTTTTGTTTTGCTCTTTTCTATGGCCGTTTTCTTTAAATGCGCATTTTGAAACAAAAAATAAAAGGGAAGGATGAATTGCAGTCATCTAGGTTGCTATGGGTGCAAATGAAAGCAGAAATCAGTGCTTTAATGACAGCTGCATATATGCTCCACTGAATGATGATAATGGAAGAATCAGAGATGAGTTTTTGGGGAAAATGTGCAATATGCTGAATGAAGGCAATCCAGAGGAGGGGAAATATTCATGTTAGGTGACATGAATGGATGGGTAGGAATAAGAGACTCCAAAAAAGTGATTGAACCATACAAAGACTCAAGAATAGTAAGAATCAACCCAGAAAGTCTGTTCTGAATAAGTGGTTTTGTTCTATCTCTAGTCATTCATCCTCATGGAAAAGAAGTGAACATAAATCTAAAACAGTATATAAATTGTATAGACTGAAATATTAAAAGGATTAATGAAGGATACAGTGGTAACATTTGTTCCGAATGTCAAACAAATCAACGTGGTTTTGATAGTGTCAGCAATATAGCCTAGAAAAAATAAACATGAAAGGAAAGGAAAGAAGTAAATATAGGTATTCCTCGACTTACGATCACAACGGAACCCCAAATTCTGTTGCTAAGCAAGACAGATATTAAATGCACTTTGCCCCATTTTACGACCTTTCTTACCATGATTGTTAAGTGAATCACTGTAGTTAAGTTAGTAACATGATTATTAAGTGAGTCTGGCTTCCCCATTGACTTTGCTTGTCGGAAGTCCTGAAAAGGTGATAATATAATCCTGGGACACAGCAACTGTCATAGATATGTCATAAATACTTTGATCACATGACCATGGAGATGTTGTAATGGTCGTAAGTGTGGAAAATGGTCATAAACTACTTTTTTTTCAATGCCGTTTTAATGTCTAACATCTTGTAAAAGCACTGTTGTAAGTCAAGGACAATCTGTAAAATGAAAGAGTAACAGTAGGATAATTTCAGGGGGAAAATTGGAAAGTTTGAATGTCTAAGAATTACAAGACAGATTAACCTCCCAGCAAAAGGAATGGAAAATAAATATGAGAAAAGAGGATGAGAAACAATAGAATTTTTAAAAAAATCTTACAGAAAGTCTCAGAAAGACATGATAGCAGTGTTCCAATATCTCAAGGGTTGCCACAAAGAAGAATTGTAACTGAAAAGACTACAAGAGATGACAATGAGCACAATTTATGTGCAATGTGATTTTATGCCACGCAGGGGTGCGTGCAGGCTAGATATTTGCTCTCCAGCTGGCCACTGAGAAATATCTGAATGTGAGAAAGTTTGCTGTATATTTGTTGATTCAGAGAAAACATATGCCAAAATGAAAGGGTTGAATTATTGGATGTGTGGCAGAAATGCGAACTTGGAGGTTGGTGCTGACTGCAATAATGTCTCTATTGTGAGAAATGAAATTTGGTCAACAGAAGTGAAAATAACTGTTTGTAAGAGCATGGATCTGACCACTTTGTTATATGGACTTGAGAATTGGGTATGTCAGGAGAAACATGATAGGAAGCTGAATACAGTAATTAAAAAGAGTTTGGATGAAATAAAGAGAGATAGGATTAAGAATGCATGAATGCTATATGAATGTGGATTAAATATTAAAAGTGAGTGACTAGAAATAAATGAAGATGCTTTAGTCATTCAGGGAGATTGAATGTGACTGAAAATGCAGAACAAATAGATAAAAGAATAAAATAGAAGTCATTCTTGCTTTGAGACCACCTGGGCAGTGACTATTCGAAGTTACAATCACGCTGAAGAAGGAGATTAATGTCAGGTCCTTGAAGTTGCAGCTACTGCAGCGTACCTACAACTATAAGCCATGGTGGGGCAGTGATTAGAATGGAATATTGCAGGCTGATTCATTGCTCACTCCAGGAGTTTGATTTTGGCTGGCTCAAGGTTGACTCAGCCTTCCATCCTTCCGAAGTCGGTAAAATGAGGACCCAGATTGCTGGGGCCAATATGCTGATTTTGTAAAACTGCTTAGAGAGGGCTATAAAGGAGCCCAGGTGGCGCAGTGGTTAAATGCAGCACTGCAGGCTACTCCAGCTGACTGCAGTTCTGCAGTTCGGCTGTTCAAATCTCACAGGCTCAGGGTTGACTCAGCCTTCCATCCTTCCGAGGTGGGTAAAATGAGGACCCAGATTGTTGGGGGCAATATGCTGACTCTGTAAACCGCTTAGAGAGGGCTGAAAGCCCTATGAAGCGGTATATAAGTCTAACTGCTATTGCTATAAAGCACTGAAAAAGTGATATATAAGGCTAAGTGCTATTGCTGTGTGATTATGATTCAGGTACTTGGTAACTGATGCACAATTACACTGATTGCAGTATGCCTCAGTCCAATGGTGGGATTCAAATTTTTTTACTACCGGTTCTGTGTCTTAGTGGGCGTGGTGTGGCTTGGTGGGTGTGGTGTGGGAAGGATACTGTAAAGTCTCCATCCCCACCCCACTACAGGGGAAGGTTCCTGTAAAATCCCCATTTCTTCCCGATCAGCTGGGACTCGGGAGGCAGAGAATAGATGGGGAGCGGGGACAGTCAGAGATAGTATTTACTGATTCTCCGAACTACTCAAAATTTCCACTATCGGTTCTCCAGAATGGTCAGAACCTGCTGAATACCACCTCTGTCTCGATCATGTAATTGCCATTTTGTGGCAATTTTGTCTTCACTGATAGCTTCGAAAAGCAAAGGGAATGGGGAAACTTGGCGGGAAAGGCAAGTCACAATCATGTAAAGTTATGCTTAATGACCACAAATGATTTACTTAACAACTACAACGGGAACTGCCAGAACTGCCAACATTAGCTGGCACAGTCATGTGATTATTTGCTTCATGGCCATGTCATTTAGTGATGGAGTTCTTTGCCCCAATTATGGTTGTTAACTGCCTGTAAATGAAGAGAAGAGGGAAAGCCAAAGTAGATGTTATGGGATGAAGTCTATGAAATCCTCCTAAGGAAAAAAAATAGAAGTTGACAACGCAAAATGTAAGATCAAATGTGTTGATGTATTAGAATCAAGATGGCTTGTATGGGATAGAAAAGTATAGAGAAATGCAACAAATGATTTTCTTATAAACTACATTTAGTTATATTTCCTTTCCTTGTTCTTTTAATTCTTATTCTTTTAATTTCTCCTTGACTGATTATTTCTTATTTACTGAGATTTCACTGAGGGAATGGTAAAAGGGGAATAGTAGAATTGTATCTATATATATTATGGATCTAATTCAATATTATCATCTCCAATGCTTAATAAGATTCCCAATATATTTGTCACTTTAAAATTATATTTTGGCAGCAATTTTTGGAAAGTTGTGGAGGTACCACCTAACCACGGGCTTTTCTGAGATTGTACATTGTGAAAGAATATGAAACAAAAGTATGCATTTGGAAGAATTATTTTCCTGACTGGTACTGACAAATAGATTCTGTAGTTATGTATGTATGTATGTATGTATGTATGTATGTATGTATGTATGTATGTATGTATGTATGTATATCTTGCAGGTTTTTTATACAGTAATTTTTTTACAGATCAGTAAAAATACAGTTCATTAGCACTGAACAATACATCACTAAAAAATAATTACAACTCACAACAAAAATATGCCCACGAATGCATAGACAACAGGCATCTAGATAAAATCATTTTTTTTTCTTGGGGCAGCATTATATCACTATTTCTTGAGTGAACAGGCTTGTTTTTTGATTTTCTAATTGTTGACATTATGAAGGCCACCTGCATTTCTTTGAAGAAAGAATCTATAATCAGAGCAACTTTCCAACTCCTAGGTAGGCATCATGTAGGAGTCATTCTTTTTATTAGTGCTTTGTTAATTGCAACAAAGACAAAAAAATGTGCAACTCTAGATAACAGATTTATCCTGTAGGCCTCTTGTTTACATGACATTTTCTTTCTAGGTCAAGGATGCCCCACCTGAAGCCTCAAGGCCGCTTGCAATACACAAAGTCTTTAGTATGGTTGCAGAGCTCTCATGAAAATTATCAATTAGCTGAATGTTTTTAACTGCAGAGAGGGGATTATCAAATAATTGAACGAGGAATAAGTATTTGATTAGAATTACATTTAAGAATTGGTTAAATAAAAGTTAGCTTTTGTTCTGGTACTTCTTATTTCCTTCTCTTTGCATCTACTTTGAGAGTGATTCCCAACCTACTGTTCAAACTCTTAAGTGTAGCGTTGAGTTTCCTTAAATTGTGTGTTCCTAAGTAGTTTTGGAAAAGAATTTTAAAAGAGTTATCTTACAGAATAGCATTTTTTCCTCCTAAACTGCCCAGAATTCTTTCTGTCAAGGTTAAAACCCTTTATCTTTCTTGGAACTCTGCATACAAATTAATTGACTGTATACCATCAAAGTCATTTTTAACTTCTGGCAACCACATATAGATTTTTTTTTCATAACAATCTTTCTCTAACTCTGGTCTTTCAAGTCTTTCAGTGGCCTATATACAAATAAATGCCTTTTTTAATATCCTGGATTTGAATAAAGATGTTGCTATCAGTTGTTTTAGTAAATAATCTGACTAGATTGCATGCAACCACTGACTGAATCAGTTCACATATCTGTTGTAATTTTCATTTCTGTATTAAAGGTAAAGGTAAAGGTTTCCCTCCACATATGTGCTAGTCATTCCCAACTCTAGGGGGTGGAGCTCATCTCCATTTCAAAGCAGAAGAGCCAGCGCTGTCCGAAGACGTCTCTGTGGTCATGTGGCCAGTATGATTAAATGCTGAAGGCACATGGAATGCTGTTACCTTCCCATCAAAGATGGTTCCTATTTTTCTAGTTGCATTTTTAGATGCTTTCAAATTGCTAGGTTGGCAGAAGCTGGGACAAGTAACAGGAGCTCTCTCCATTATGCGGCACTAGGGATTCAAACCGCTGAACTGCCGACCTTTCTGATCGACAAGTTCAGCGTCTTATCTCTGAGCCACCGCATCCTATATTTCTGTATTTCATTTGGTGACTCTTCTTTCTTTCTGGATAAAAAAAAACATGTTCCATCCCTTGCAATAGTATGGGAAGGGCAAGCCGGAACTGGTCTTTATGATTTCCAGGTACCCAGAAACCACAGTGAAATAACTTTTATGTTTTCTACTCCTAAAAGCAATGCATAGATACCTCTTCCATACCATCATCCTATAGTGGGCTGAAATTTCTCTATTCATTCTCCATTAAACATTCATCAATTTAGATTCTGTCACTAATGCCAGGCTGAATCAGACTATTTATACAGTGAGCCTTGGTGGCACAGTAGTTAGAGTGCAATACTGCAGGCTACTTCCGCTGACTGCCAGCTGACTGCAATTTGCCAGTTCAAATCCTACCAGATTCAAGGTTGACTCTGCCTTCCATCTTCCTGAGTTGGGTAAAATGAGGAGCCAAATTGTTGGGGACAATATGCTGACTCTGTAAACTGCTTAGAAACTGCAAAGCACTGTGAAGTGGTATATAAGTCTAAGTGCTATTGCTATTTTTATTGGATGGGAGAAAAGGAATTTTACAGAGAGTCCAGAAGACTGGAGAAGATATCTCATCTTATTCTATTAGTGGCCAATAGGTCTACTTTCTCTGTTGCTTTTCTTTTAAACATACCAATGCCAATGCAGTGGCAGCACAAGGGTTCTCATTCTTCACTCTTTTCTTGATTAGAAAGCTCATCTGAATGAAACTCAATGAACAATGTGCTTAGAGCCCATTTTAAAGGAAAAGAGAGTACAGTATCTATGTACAGTATACCCTTCCTCTCTCCTGAATGGAATTTGTCCTACCTTCTGCTTCAGTTTTACCTTACTTTCACAAATGGAGCAAATTCAGTGATGAAGTTATTGAAGCGGTTCGATAACATCTGGATCCCAATATATTCTCCATTGGAATCTATGGAAAATCACAACAGAGATCGAAGAGATTGTCCTAATTCTCTGTAACTTCAAGGCCTGTCAGAGTGAGTTGTTTGGAAAAACAGGGACTAGATCAGAGAATCTCATACGTATATCCAAAGGAATCATCTCTATTATATAACTTCGTAATTATTGTCCTTGAGTGCTATTGAATAAACCATGAATAATATAGAAGAAAGCAGAAGTTTAAAGATCTGAAAATTTAATTTAATAAGCAAATCTTTTCTGGAAGATAATTCTGTTCATAATGTGATGTTATGGAAAAGTTGTTTTCAAACTGAAATAAGGTTAAATATATGAAGAACATTTTACTTTGTCTGATATAACAATGATTAGAATAAATTTGCAGCAACATACACAATGAAAAAATGAGAGGGAGTAGTTTCCATTATTGTGAAGGATTAATAGATAGATAGCAATATAAAATGCATGTACCAAAATTCTTATTTGATAATCTTAATAGAATTGATGCACATACACATGAGAGAGAGAAATAAGTCAGAGTAAACCTGCTCTTCAAAGCCAAGTACTGTGCTATGAAATCTAAAATTAAAATTGAGGATTAGAAATGAATTCATAGCAAGTACTGATTTCCTATATATTTAGTAAGAAGTGATCTTTGTTTCCTTGCCATTATTTAGTTATCATTGTTTAGCAGATCTACTTTGCAGGCTTAAATCAATTTAATCCTAAATGCACTTGCACAGGACTGAGGGCCTATTAGGTGTTCCAAAGTTCTCAAAGACAATTATAGCTGAGGCATTTCCTAAAATATTGTACATACTTTCATTCTTTAATAGGGCTATTTCTGGAAGCCAGCCCACCTGATTTCTTCCTGGAAACAGTAAATTGTTAAGCAAGCAGAAGCCCATTAATGGTTTCCCCACTAACTCTCTTAAGTTTCATGGCTTTTGATAGGAACTTGTTTTTCTCAATCTAATTGGCTCTTTTGTCAGGAGGAAGTTGTGCTCTTTGTACGTGTGTCTATGTGTGTACTTTTAATAATTGAAGTGGAGTTATTTCAGATCTCCTAGTCTTGCTTTGAATTCACTTCTAAAAGTGTAAAAGGCAGTGAATTCACATTGGTCCATATTCACTGTGAGAATCCATCATTCAGGGGTATAAATCCAAATCCACAGAAAGCAATATAGAAGAAAAGAAGGACTCTTCAGAGACACACTTTAGTTTTCTCACAACTCTATACAATTGAAGTTTTGGATATAGTTCCATATAAAAAAAATACCAAACAGTGAAAGTTGCATTTGTGTTTGAAGTAAAAACTTAGTGGAATATAAGAATTGTGTAGCAAATTTTCAATATAGTATTTTAATTAAATATAGATTGGAAAGTTTATAATTACTTGTAGGCAGTGGTGAAATTCAATTTTTTTTACTACCAGTTCTGTGGGTGTGGCTTGGTGAGCATGGAAGGGGAAGGATACTGCAAAATCCCCATTCCCACCCCACTCTTGGGGGAAGGATATCGCAAAATCTCCCTTCCCACCCCACTCTGGGGCCAGTCAGAGATGGTATTTGCCGGTTCTCCAAACTACTCAAATTTTCCGCTACCAGTTCTCCAGAACCTGTCAGAACCTGCTGAATTTCACCCTGCTTGTAGGGGCAAATATGTACCATACATTTCAAATATATTTTTCAGCATTCAACTAGGGTGGACATTTTATGTTTAATGTTAATTCTAATGATATAATATATTTATCATTTATTATTTTTTGTACACACATTTTTCTTACTATTGTTTGGTTGTTCTGTTTATAGTTGATATTTGTTTCATTTTTTCCCTTTTTTCAATTTTATACTTTAACTTTGGAGATAATAACTGTGTTGACAAAAAAAATTGTGTAGCAAATTCATATATTTTAAATATCCATGGCCCACGAAAGTGGACATTGCATACCCATCTGATTTACCAGGATTGAAATGTATAATTGAATATTAAGTTTTATATGACATTTTAATGAATTTAAGCCATTCTGCATTTATAATGTATTGTTCCTAATTTGATCTTGCAGAGCTACAACATAGTATAAGGCTGCAAAAATAAAAAATTAGAGGTTGCTTAGGAGACAAAATTCTGTATACAGAAGTAAATGCTACACATGTATTTGGAAATGCTGGGAAGTAAGTAGAACATTGACCCTTATTTTTATTATAATCTTACAATTTGAGATAATCACGGGTAATTTTTAATGGGTATTCAGGTTTTTGAAAAATTATTATCTAATGCAGGAAAATAATTCAGCTAATTAAAACATATTTGGTCCAAATGCATTTATAAATGCATTTATACTTAAATTCAATATTAATATTGAAAGACATGTTGGACAATTCTAAACCTATCACTTTGTTTAATATACAGTTAAATAATATTTAAAGATACTTATCATTTATTTGCTATGGGACACACATTTGTATTAGAAACTGATGGACTCTTGAACAATAAAACCTTCCTGTGGAGAAACAAGCCAGATTAATCACCATGCCTACTGATTCAGTGTTTAATTAAGATATTACCACATGCTCTGCTTTGCACCTGTTCATAATTCTCAAGTCTGCATTTGATTCGATCTCTTGAGTAAACTATGAGAAAAACTGAATGTTTTTTTGAATGTTTTTGATCAATTAACAGTTACTGTCTCTTATTCTCACCCTCTATGGAACATTTATTTATGTTTTAATATAGATATATATATATTATGACTGTAAGCTACCGGGAGTTACCTGATACATGCTTTTTATAAATACTGGTAGGGTACTTAGACAATCTGGACTCTGAAATAATAAAAAATACTTGAAGTACATGTGTTCTCCCACTACTCACCAGTTACTAGGCCAAACATCAATTTTAAATTTCTTTCCTCACCCAGGGCAAGAATTTTGGAAGAGTTGGAAAACCAGTTATTAAAATTCTTAAAGAATATTTAGAATGTTTGTTACTATCTTACACCAAAGTTAATTCAGTAGAAGATTTCATAAAGATTATTAGATATCCCAGAAACTGATACATGAAAATTGGTTGTCAACAAGAGAAGTCACTTTCTGATTGGTGATTCAATCTTAAGGGATGTAAATTTAGGAAAGGATATGGAGGTTTTAAAAGAGGTCAGGTGTCTGCCAGGTGCTACTGCCAGCAGAGACAAGAGGCGTATTTTTAAGATAGTCAAGAATGGAAGTAGGCACTGTGACGCTGATGCTATTATACATCTTGGCACTATTGATCTGTCCCAGAAAGATGTACTTTCTGTGCAGAATGATTTCCAGAACTTGGGGTATGAACTTAATAGTATAGGTTGTAGGCTTATCTTTTCAGAGGTTTTACCAGTATATAAGGAACAAAAAGGGTGTAGCAGAGTTTAATGTGTGGCTAAAGGGGTGGTGTAAAAGGGAAGGCTTTGGTTTTATTAGTCATGGTGCCTGTAGCTGGTCCAATGAAAACCTGTACAAAAGAGATGGTTTGCACCCATCCAAGAAAGGGACTGAGTTACTTGGCATTAAATTCACAGATTTTCTGGATAAACATTTAAACTGAACAACAACAAATTAATAGATACAGAACATTTCTGTCCCCAGCAAACTAAAATTCATAGGTTTATAAGTGCATGTAACATAGATGTTTGTGTGGATACGATTATCACTCCTGCTGTCAAGCAAAACCAAGAATTTAATAGTGATTGCCATACCATGTGCATGAATCATACAAATGGCAAGAAAATAGGGGTAGTCAGGCATAACACAGGTTATGTAGACAGTAAATATAAGGTCAATCAAAATGGACTCAAATGTCTATACCAATGCACAGAGTATGATGAATAAACAGGGCGAATTAGAAATTCAAGTAAAAGAGGGCAGATACGATATTATTGCCATTACAGAAACTTGGTGGGATGAAACCGACAAATGGAACATACAGCTAGAAGGATTTAAATTATTTAAAAGAAATAGACCAAATAAAAGAGGAGGTGGAGTTGCACTATATATAAGAAATAACTACATCTCTACAGAAATAGAGCACAACAATGATGAGAACTATCCTGAATGCATTTGGGTCAATATTAAAGATTCGGGGGGGGGGGATGACATTTCCATAGGTCTATACTACAGGCCACCCAACCAAGCAGAGGAAGTAGATGGACTTTTTGCTAGTCAACTAACTAAGGTATGTAGGAAGTACACCCCAATAGTAATGGGATATTTTAACTACCCTGACATCAACTGGGAAACAAACTCTGCATCAAGTGGAAGATCCAACAGGTTCCTAACAAACCTAGCAGACAACTTTGTTTCCCAAAAAGTAGAGAAGGGAACAAGGGGATCAGCCATATTAGACTTAATTCTCACTAACAGAGAGGAAATGATAGAAGGTGTTGAAACCACAGGAACCCTGGGGGCCACTGACCATGCAATATTAGAATTCAACATTATGCAAGCACAAGTAGTAGAACAAAGTCAAACTAGAATCTTGGACATTAAGAGAGCTAATTTCAATAAACTTAGAGAGAGCTTGGGAAAAATTCCATGGATGAGAATCCTCAAGGGGAAAACAACTCAAGAAGCTTGGGAAATTTTGAGAAATGAGATTACAAAAGCCCAGTCTAGCACAATACCAATGAAGAAGAAAAATAACAGCTCCCAATGAAGAAGAAAAATAACAGCTCCCAAAAGAAACCAGCATGGCTGCATAAAGAACTCTGACAAATTGAAAGACAAAAAAGATAAACATAAAAAGTGGAATGAGGGGACATAACTAAGGCAGAATATCAGCAAATAGCCTGAGCCTGTAAAGATGAAGTGAGGAAAGCTAAGGCTCACAATGAAGAAAGGCTTACCACAAAAATAAAAATTAACAAAAAAGCTTCTTCCAACATGTTAAAAACAAGAAAAAAGTTAAGGAAACAATTGGTCCATTGCTAGGAGAAAGTGGCAAGAAGGTGACAAGCAACAGGGAGAAAGCAGAACTATTTAACTCATGTTTTGCATCTGTCTTTACACAAAGGGATAAAACAGTCCAACCTATCAAAAACAGCACCACAAAAATCAGATTAGGAACACAAATGGAAATATGGAAGAAAATGGTAAGTGAGCACCTGTCTACCCTAGACGAGTTCAAATTACCAGGACCGGATGGATTACATTGCAGGGTTCTGAAGGAACTGGCAGATGAGATCGCAGAACCACTGAATTATATCTTTCAGAGATCCTGGAACACTGGGGAACTACCAGAGGACTGGAAAAGAGCTGATGTGGTTCCCATCTTCAAAAAAGGAAAAAAAATAGATCCAGGAAACCACAGACCTATCAGCCTGACCTCAATACCAGGAAAGATTCTGGAAAAAATAATCAAGCAATGAATTTGCGAACACCTAGAAGCAAACAAAGTAATAGCCAAAAGCCAACATGGGTTTGTCAAAAACAGATCATGCCAGACTAATCTTATTGCATTCTTTGATAATGTGACAAAATTAGTGGACCAGAGGAATGCCGTCGATATAGTTTACTTGGACTTCAGTAAGGCATTTGATAAGGTAGAGCATAACCTACTACTAGATAAAGTAGAAGAATGTGGGTTAGACAGCATCACCACCAGATGGATTCGTAACTGGCTGACCAACCGCACTCAATGTGTAGTCCTGAATGGAACTGCCTCTACATGGAGGGAAGTATGCAGTGGAGTACCCCAAGGCTCTGTCTTAGGCCCAGTACTCTTCAACATCTTCATCAATGATTTGGATGAGGGAATAAATGGGAAACTCATCAAATTTGCAGATGACACCAAGCTGGCAGGAATAGCCAACACTCCAGAAGATAGGCTCAAGATAAGAAGGATCTTGACAAACTTGAACATTGGGCACTATCTAATAAAATGAAATTCAATGGTGAAAAGAGTAAGGGTCTACATTTGGGCAAGAAAAACAAAATGCACAGGTACAGTATAGATGGTACCTTGCTCAGTAGTAGTAACTGTGAAAGGGATCTTGGAGTCCTAGTGGACAACCATTTAAATATGAGCCAGCAGTGTGCAGCAGCTGCCAAAAAAGCCAACACAGTTCTAGGCTGCATAAATAGAGGGATTCAGTTCTGGTCGCCATGATGTAGAAAAGATGTGGAGACTCTGGAAAGAGTGCAGAAAAGAGCAACAAAATGATTAGGGGACTGGAGACTAAAACATATGAAGAACGGTTGCAGGAACTGGGTATGTCTAGTTTAATGAAAAGAAGGACTATGGGAGACATGATAGTAGCATTCCAATATCTCAGGGATTGCCACAAAGAAGAGGGAGTCAAACTATTCTCCAAGGCACCTGAGGGTAGAACAAGAAGCAATGGGTGGAAACTAATCAAGGAGAGAAGCAACTTAGAACTGAGGAGAAATTTCCTGACAGTTAGAACAATTAATCAGTGGAACAGCTTGCCTCCAGAAGTTGTGAATGCCCCCACACTGGACATCTTTAAGAAGATATTGGATAGCCATTTGTCTGAAATGGTATAGGGTTTCCTGCCTAAGCAGGTGGTTGGACTAGAAGACCTCCAAGGTCCCTTCAAACTTTGCTATTGTATTGTATTGTAACTTTTTTATGCTGGAGAGTAAAATGATGAAGGAGATCATTTGACTTGGGTTTGCTCTATTGGGATCTTATTTTGGTTGCATATTCATAGGATATTTGTGAAAATACTTTTGAGGAAAAAAAGTATAAAGTCCTGGATGTGATTTTGAAATTTTATATTTATAGAGAAAAGAGGTGGGAGGTAGAGTGAGAGTATACTTTTTAAAAAAATGGAATATAACATAGTAGTTCATTTTGTTGTGATTAAAACTCTTTCTCACTGAAGGGCACTTAAGGGTTAAATAAAGGTTATATGTCACTTCTTTAGGGAGAATGTTAAAACTGAGATATTCCTGATTTCTGTTAAAGGTACCCAGAATTCCCCATCCAATTCCACTACAATGATTTTTCCCAAAACGCCCACTAGTGGGCATTTTGGGATTCCAGGTGGGCGGTAGGGACTTCGGAGGTTAAAACCTCCTTTTGAGCGAGTGGCCAGGCGCGAGCTCACACATCAATAAACCAACGTGCACAGTTGCAAAATAGGAGAAGCAAACACGTGGGAAGGGGAAGAGGAGGAGGGGATAGCAGGGACAGGCAGAAGTCGAACAGAGCAGTTGCAAAATAGGAGAAAGAAAAGTTATAGGTAGGAGAGAATTGTTGTTGGCTAATAATAATAAGTGGGCTAACTAGCTCAGCCTTACTTTTGTACATTGCCCTAAGGAAAGTAAAAAAAAAAAGAAGATAAAGAGGAAAAGATTTAAAAAATTAACAAAAAAGGGAAGAAAAATAGAGAAAAGGGGATAAAATAAAGGAGGAGAGTAAGCTGTGGTTAGTGTGACTCAAATTAAGTTTTGTTATCTTATAAAATAAAAGAAAGAAATAAGTAAAGTTAGGAGAAGGAGAAAATAAAAAAGGGAAAAAGAGATCCTTGATATAGTGAAATACTATAAGAAAGGTAAAGAAGAAGAGGGCAGGAAAAGGAATTTTTTGGATGGTGACACTTAATAAAAATTGGCACTTAATACAGTGTTCCTTACGAAAATCGAACCAACTATCAAATATTTAGTCTCGCAGCATCAGCCTCAAAGATCTCATTAATCACTAGTAAAGCTCATTTCAATTTACTTGATTGTTTTCTAATTAAACTTTATAAAGTTAAAAACATTATAAACATGCATAAAGTAGAAATTAAAAGATAAATATATTTAAAGTCACAACCCCTGGTTTGCCCAAATATGGGAGGAAGGTCACTACTTCCATTCTCTGTCCATCGGCTCGTCATAAGAGACCATCCAGAGAGAAACCCAATATTTTTACTGTTGCCTTTGTTACATTTGTGTTGTGTTTGTGCTGATAAATAATACAGCCCAGGTTCGAATCCCAGTAAGGGTATGGCTTGCTGATGAGAGCTAAATAGCTTGAAATAGAGCTATACTAGTCTCCCTTTATTTATTTATCAGCACAAACACAACACAAAAAGATAAATGTACATACATTTCTTTTTTAAAAAAAATACCCTCCTTTCTAAAAAATATTCTGCACTTGCGCAAAAACTGGTGAGCGGTAAGGAAATTTTTCCATCAAGAAAGATCCATTAGTGGGCAGTAGGTAGAAAAAGGTTGACTACTACTGATTTATATTGTCTGCAGGGAAACCAGAGGTTTTTACAGTCTTCAACTTGGCATCATTTTGGACTACCCCATAAGAAAGTTTGGTTTACCTGGTAATCCAAATATGTGTTCTACCATTAAGCTATGGTATGTCACTTTTTCTTTTCTTATGATTTCTCTTCAAAATGTTCTGTTGCATGATGTAGCTAAAAACAAAAGTGATCTCAGAACTAAATTTGGCTTAATCAGAAGTTAAGAGATGATTTCCCATTCTACTGAGAAATTTTCCTATTAACCAAATGCAATAAAAAAAAGGGAAAAAGAATGCAGGGCAGACATTCTATTTCCCACCCATGCTAATTGCTTTGGGAAAATTGGGCTCTCATTATAGTTATAAAATAGTTGACCGTCTCCAGCAATTGCAATCAGGGTTATACAAAATGTACTAAGGATCTCCCTGTGTGTGTATATGTGTGTGTGTGTATCACCATGATATAACATGTAAGCATTCATCACACACAGATGGCCCATGCAAATCACAAGAGCCCAAATGCAAACTCAGTATCATGTGTCTCAGATGTTGCTGACTGGATTTAGGCTCCAAACATCTGCTTGCCTGCAAGTTGCCAGAAAGGTTTATATCATGGCAAATAGTAGATGAAGAGAGTGGCTCAAAATGAGGATCAGAATTAATCCATGGGGTAATTATGTTTTTATAGATCCTCTCCATGAGAATAACCACCTGCAGTTTAGTTTATTGGATGCATTCTCTGCAAGGGTCAGAGACATGGCTGACAGGCTGCCTGCTATGTATAATTCCATGAGAAGATAAATGCTGCATCAGGCCAGGACATGGAAACATCTCTTCCTCTTCAACCAGTTGCTGCTTTGCCACCTTAGAAGGAAAACCGTGGGGATTTCCCTATCAGAATCTGCTAGATGCAAACATATACATTGGGAAGGAAGGAAATCAATCACTGCTTTCATGAGTAATATAGTAGAAGCTCTATAGAACCTGACAATCTTGTACATACCTATTCAGATTCAAGCCCCACTGATTTTAGTCATTTACTCTCAAGAAAGATTGATGGAATCTCAATGTAAAGCTAATACCCTCATCCCCAAATAAGGACCTGAGTGCAAAAAAGGGCATATTTATGTAGAATTGCATATGTTTCTCTGTCACATTAAAATTTATAATCAGCACATCAGTCTGCATTGAAAATAGCGACTCTATTGGCATCTAACTGTTGCATTGTTAGAGACTGCTCCAAGTGTGAGGAATCGATAGACAATAGAGAACTTTGCCTAAGGATCTAATTAAAATATTATCTAAATATAAACCCTGTGCAGAAGAGATAGTTCAAGCAAATGTTACTTATTTGTGTATGTATAAACTATGCATGACATTTATAGAATAATAACAAGCTGCTATAATGTTTCCAATCAAAGCAGTGGAAGAGATGGAAGACGATGGAAATGAGAGTAAACAGAAGATGCTATATTCAATTCTGGTAAACCTACATTAGCAAGCAGCACAAAGCAACGTGTATTACCTGAAAGTAAACTGCAATACTTGGGTTCAATGAACATTAACCCCGGTTTACTTGATCATAGTTTATTGAATGATTTTAATCTACCTTGGTTCATATGAATTTCTAATGGCAAGCCATGTTAGAAAATCATAGTGATTGGTTTCGCACAACATGCTAAACCAAAACCAAACAAATCACAATATATGTATCAATCTATCTCGCATACCTTACCATGCAAATGCTAACAAAGTCCAAATCTGAGCCCCTTTTGAAATCAGTCAAGTTAAATTAGATGCAACGTTTCTGGCTGGATGTTATATTAAATTACAAAAGCTGCCTCCCCCTCCCCATGCAATAAATCTTGTGTCTTGGATTGCAGAGTGGTAGGAAAGCTCCATTGTGGGCAGTGGGTTCCTTTTGAAAAGGGGAAAACTGACAGTGAAAACTGTCAGTGGAATCAATGGAACAGCTTGCCTCCTGGAATTGTGGGTGTTCCATCACTGGAGGTTTTCGAAACAAGATTGGACAACCATTTGTCTGGGATGGTACAAGGAATCCTGCCTTGGGCAGGGAGCTAGCCTAGAAGACTCTTCTAGCTCTATGATTCTATGATTCTATCCCCTGTGCCATGTGCATACTTCAACTGCTGTCCAAGGCCTGCATTAATTGTAGCTTTTATTTCGGTGTAGTGTTTGCATAAAATGCTTCATTCCTGGTTTCAATCTCAACTTCTGAAAATCTACTTTAGAGATAAAATAATGGCTCTTATTAATTAAAAAAGGGCTGACATTAATATTTCTGCCTTAGTATCTAATATTATGCTTTACGGAATGATCTGAACTTAGAAGATCCTGTTGTATATGTGCAATATTCCAAACTGACCACACCAGAGTTCACACATTTCAGATGAATGACAAATTTGCAATTGTGCGACAGTGACTGGAATATTACAGGGCTGTACATTATACCAAAATGGGCAACTCATCCTGCTAATACAGTACTTCAAAATGATTGTGTGTTTTGCCCCTTAAAAATGGCCCTTAAACAGGCATGAATGCTATGTATGTATGTATGTATGTATGTATGTATGTATGTATGTATGTATGTATGTATGTATTCGGTTTCTATATTTTCTTTATTTCTATTTGATAGAACAAGACAGCAGGAAAGTCCAAAAAAGAAAAAGAAAAAAATAAGTGGACATATAAGGGGTGAGATTAGGAATTAACTCTGCATTAAAAACCACAATTATTATTTTTTACTTATACATTCCCTTCCAAAAGTACTCCAGACCATTTCACAGGCTTAATTAACTGCATAGCAAACCATTTCTTAATGATACATACCCACAGAGGCACATCCATATTCAACAGCTGCACAAGGCAGCAAGTAAAGTTTTTTTTTCCTTTTGCAAATCTGCAAATGCTCCCACAGAAGGTGGGCTACAATCATTACTGTCGGTTTGGACATTTTTGTTAATAATCCTAGACTTAGACGTTGCAATTAATACATTTTAGCAGCATAAAAACTTTTTAAATATCTCTGGGTGCAACATTTCCTTACTGACCATTCCATACAGTCAATGGCTAATAGATTGCTCCCTCTTTCTCCATCACTCCTTCCTTCCTTTGTAAATTCCTTGCCCTCACTAACTGAACTGGAGCTAGAATGAGGAAACAGAAGAAGGAACTCTGAAGATTGCAGGTAAAACCAAAAATAAATATATCAAAAAGTATCTAAGGCAGATTTTCTTCTCATCTTCTGGTCATGTGTGCAATTACTCTGAAATGATGCATTCTTTAATATTCAATACATGACAAGCCACTGATTGCCAGATAAATTTAAAGTGAACATATTAATACATTCAGGGGGAACTGTCCCATGTTGTCTTTTCTGTGCTCTGCCTTGCTGTGGGAACAGAAAAATGTGTGTCAAATATTGCTTTTCAGCCTTTCTACAATAGCAGTTCTGCTTTGTCTTTTCTGATTCTGACCTGTTCTTCACCCCATCAGCTCCTTTGGGCCCCAGCTACCACTGACTTATGCCTTCTTAGCTATCAGTTCCTACTGAAGCACACATTAACAGAAGCAATCAAGTACCCTTTGTTAGACCTTAAGAGGCACAGAGTTAAGATTTATAAAATTGGAAAGGATTCTGTATACCTATGTTGATTAATCCACCAAGCCATAACAATATTGTGTGATACCACTAAAGGATAAACAGATCGTGGTTAGTTAGCATGATCAGCTACTAAAAGTTGTATTTTATTCAAGTAAGGAATCCTGAATGGGAAATGAGGGATACACATTTTAGAATTTAATAATGAATTTGGATTTGGTTCTCAAGAAGAGGGTAAATTAAAGTATTATTTATGCTGGGATTAAGAACAGTTATGCTGAATTTCAAGAATACAGTTCTGCTTCAATTGCCCCTTAAAAGATAAAATCAACTTTACAATCTGGGGAGTATAACTGGGTGTGTAGAGGATTTTGTATTACAGGAGGGGAAAAAAATGCCAAAACTTTTGTACACAAAGTTCACTGTTCTTGGATCTATAACAGACTCAAAGTTCTATTTGGTTTGTCTTGGATTTTTTTTCTTGGTAATTCTGGGATATCCCAGGATGTTGGAAACTGTTATATAGATACATTAATACGATGGAAGGTCTAGGAATAGACACAATAGTGTCCTTAGTCATTAACTCTGAAAACAACACAAATTCTGGAGATCTGGAAACTCACAATACACTAAAAGCTCTGTTTTCATACTTGGCTGCTTTTTAATGCATTCTTTAGTGTGGGGGTAATAAAAGGGCACCATATGCAAAAAAGCTCCAGTTAGTGATTGCATTAAAGAAGAGATGTAGTTATACACTTTGGGGAAGAGTTGGTGGAGAGGAAAATATAAAGAGAGAAAAGCAGACTAAGAATGAAATTGGAGACAAAGCCAGCATCAAACATAAATTGGAAGATTGGGATTAAGGTGGACGGGTTTCTGCCACAACATGATAGAAATTAATTTTCTTTCAAAGTAGATAATCCTCTCCCTTCGAAACCATATAGTACAGGTAGATTGTATCTGAAGAAAATGATCCTGGAAGTTGAAGCCACAATGGCAACCAGTGCAGCTCCTGCAAAGCAAATGTTATTCTGCTAAACTAAGGAAACACCAGGTAGGACAACGTGGTCTATGCTAGCTGTGGATTCCAAGTAATTCTCAAGAGCAATCTCATATAAAGTTAAACCCCACATAAAATGGCTGAGATATGACAATTCACTGTCTCCAGTGCTTCTTGCTCCAGGACAATGAACAACTGGCAGATCCACCGAAGATGGCCACCAGCTCTCCTGGCTATAGCTTTCACCTACTCTTTTAAATGCCATGATTCCAGGACAAGCCCCAGATTGTGCACCAGCAACTTAAAGGCATATAGTTCTCTCACCAAGAACTATAGGTAGAATATATACGGTTGAATCCCAAATGCTACTGCTGGTTCAGCAAGGTTTCTGAACCAGCAGTAGCATTTGGGATTCAACCATGATCTGTTTCACCTATCCAGTCTCCGACAGCTTCCAGGAAACAAGATTTTCACTACATTTCCTGTTTGGCCTGGATTGAAATGCAAAGCTAGCTAACATTAGAATTTTGAGGATACTCTACCCCAAGTTGATAAATGATCTTTCCTAATAGTATGCGTTAAATAAAATGGATGGCAGGGCTAAACTCAAGGCTGAAGTTCTCAACCTCTCTTTCTCCAAAATATCAAGAACACATTGTATTTAGTTATCGGACAATCTCTGAGGGCCTTCAGTGATGCTGTTCCATAGATAAAGATCCTGTTTGTTAGGTTGGGATCTAGGAATCGAGAGCTAGTTTCTGCCAACTTTTTCAAGTATTACAAGATCCAAATAGTTATAGTGGTCTCACCAGTTGATTCTAACTCCTGGTGAATATGAGCAATTTTATCCTCAAAATGGCTCGCAAACTGCCAATGTAGTCTCACAGGATGATCTGCTGCCCCAGAATCCAAAATGGAGCAGGTTGTATTAAACAGACCTGCTGATTTGCATTCCACAGAAAATGTAGAGACCTGAGAAGTACCCATATGCCACTCTCTTAATGACATGGCATAGGCTTAAAAATAGATGTGTCCTCATATTTGGTTATTGTTGCCCCATAGCTTCTGCCAGCCTCATTCTAGATAGACAAGTTTAATGGATTCATTCCACTTACAAAAGTTGGTGGTAGGCACAGTCTAAAAATGATAATGATCTTATCATGTCAATAGGCTGATGTTAGGGTCCAACTTCAGATCACAAATTAGTTGTATTGAGACAAACAGAGCCAGCATATGCCCTCCCTCAATCAGTGACATTGATAAGCCACTTAGATTTGGCTATGTTAAGGCATCATCAAAGTAACTGTACTATATAAAACACATGCAAACATCCACACACATACTACCCTTGAAAAAGGGGTTCTATGTCTAAATGTCTTCTTGTTTTTATATTTATTCTAATATTTAATTATTTGGTTCTGAAATATATTCAGTAATTTGAAACATATCTGGATAATGCCTGAACCAGGGAAACATCATGCTATATTGAACAAATCTGTCAATTTCAGAAGATGAACAATAAGAAAAGGAAATTTTTGACACAGTGGGAGCCAAGACTATTGAATACCTTCCCTATTATTATTTCCTAGTATCGTTGCTCTCTGACATATCCATCTGATGTTTGTTCATAGCTCTCTCTATTAAAAAGTTTTGTTTTTCCCAAGAAGCATAAAAATGTTGAATAATGTTGACTGATGTAATAGAATGCAAAAACATATATCTTAATTTAAGTACATACTGTAAGTGTTAAATAAGAGTAATACAACATAACTAAAGGTAAAAGTTTCCCTGTCAGTTGTGTCCAACTCTAAGGCCTGGTGCTCATCTCCATTTCTTGGCCAATGGAGCCAGTATTGTCCAAAGAAATTTCCTCGGTCATGTGACCAGCATGGCTATATGTCAAAGGTGCACAGAACATTAAAGTGGTACCTATTAATCTACTTGCATGTGCATGCTTTCAAACCATTAGGACAATAGAACTATTCTGCTGAAATATAATTACAGTTAATGATGATGCATTATAATTATATACATTCTAATAATGGTATTGGCATGCTGTATATACATTGTGTCCCAAATTGTGTGGTGATGAAGTATGTTTCTGAAGTGGTCTGTTCAGAATGGATGACTGACAGGGATGCCAAACTGTGGATATCTAAAGTCAAAAGACGATTGTTATCTAAGCTTTGACCCCCTTATATGCCATCTGAACGAGTACAGCATGATGCAATTAAATCTGGAACATTTTTATCAATATTAGCTTCTTTTTTTCATAATGTTTCATGCTATGTAATTATTTTTTTAAAAAAATGTAGTGCATAAAATGAAGAGATATGAAATAAATCCTTCCTCTTGAGTTATCATAGAGTGAATGGAGAAGATAATGAGCTAGATTTACAAAATGATGCCAGTAATAATGATTGCAGAATAAATTCATTCTATTTAACAGTAAATGAGCTTCTATCTGCATCATTAACCCTAACCTTTCCCTGGAAATGAAATTATTGAATTTAAGAATTAACAGTTTTAACCATAGATTGCACAGAAGTTATGCAGTTGTAAGAAAGAGTACTGTAAACACAGCACATCCCACAGCACATATATCTCCCCACAAGTGTCCCGGGTAAGCGGGCAACTCAGCTCATCAGGACTGATGACAGTTACCTGTCCTTCTAGGCTAGAATTGAGCTTCCTCTGAACTTTTGCTGACTCACACCAGTATAACGGCAGCCAAGCCAAACCACTAAAAACCACACACCCCAGGGGGATACTATAAAATGACTTGTAATAGTACATCTGGAAAAGATGTACAACAGTGTTTAATTAAAATTCAATCTTGGCTGCTAGCGGAATACTATATTTTTATTCATGGGAACTAACAGTTGCACACTATTCTGCATTGCTCAAAGAAAACTGATTATCGGGTCCCAACTTCTTATTCTAAGAAGAATTTTAAGAAACTGGAACAGGTTCAGCAATAAGCAAAGATAAAGCTTTAAAGATGAAGAAAGATCAAAGGAATTGGGAATATTTATGTTAGGGCTCTTCTGATACCTGAAAGGATGAAACACAAAAGGAAATCAAAATCTATTCTCTGTCATCCTAGAGTCGAGAATGCTGAACAATGGTTTAAGTTGAATGTTAGGAAAATCTTTTTAACAGTAAGAGCAATCTGACAGAACCAATTATTGAGGGAAATGTGGTTAGATTCAATGCCTTCAGTGTCTCCTTTCAGTTTTCTGATTCTAAGCTAATTAAAAGTACTTTTTGATCCCATTTATTCAAATTTTGTCTGTTGCAGTTTTTCCACAAAGGAATTCTGGGATTTGTAGTTAGTGTGGAAACTGCCAAGGCCCTTTTAGAAACATGACTGAACTAAATATAGATACATTGTAATATCTTTACATATATAATACCTATATGTGTATAAGTATTATCATTTGAACAATCAATGTACAAATTGAACACTTTTCTAAATGACCAAGTCAATTTGCAATTATCAAATATCTCTTACTAATACACTTATTAAGGTAAACTTTGTAGTCCTGAGTGCATATAAGCCTTAACCAAGATAGGAGATTTAGTAAATTTGTCCTTCTTTTGAATTGTTCTTATTTAGGTAAATATTACATTTTTACATTTATTACATTATATAATGCCTGCTACATGTCTTATTCATTAATGTCATATTCTCTACCATCTCTAAATCCTGATTCATTTTTTATTTCTGATATTCATTTGGATCATTAGTTTAAGTTAAAAAACCACATTCTACCCAACTCTGCCTGGATGTAGTAGAAGGAGAGATTGGAAAAACAGAGCCTTCTCCTTTATTTTATTTTTTAGCCTCCCATAATTATTTTGCGCAAAAAAAAATCCATTCCCTAATAGGTTTAGGTTTAGGTTTAGGTTTATTAGCATTTGTAGGCCGCCCTTTTCCCTGAGGGGACTCAGGGCGGCTCACACAAAACCGGGAAGGGGGAATACAAACATTAAGATGACAACATATAGTAAAATAATAGACAACATACATTCATCATTCGGGCGGGGTAACTATCCTTATCCCCAGGCCTGACGGGCGAGCCAGTTCTTCAAGGCTGTGCGGAAGGCTTGGACGGTGGAGAGGGTACGAATCTCCACGGGGAGCTCGTTCCAAAGGGTCGGGGCTACTGCTGAGAAGGCCCTCCTCCTTGTAGTTGCCAGCCGACACTGGCTGGCCGATGGAATGCGGAGGAGGCCTAGTCTATGGGATCTTATAGGTCGCAGGGAAGTAATTGGCAGAAGGCGGTCTCTCAAGTATCCAGATCCACTGCCATGTAGGGCTTTATGGGTGATTAATAGCACCTTGAAGCGCATCCGGAGATCGACAGGTAGCCAGCGCAGCTCGCGGAGGATAGGTGTAATGCGGGTGAATCGAGGTGCACCCGCAATCACTCGCGCGGCTGCGTTCTGCACTAGCTGAAGTCGCCGGATGCTCCTCAAGGGCAGCCCCATGTAGAGCACATTGCAGTATTCCAGCCTAGAGGTCACAAGGGCCCGAGTGACTGTTGTGAGAGCCTCCCGATTCAGGTAGGGTCGCAACTGGCGCACCAGGCGAACCTGGGCGAATGCCCCCCTGGTCACAGCCGTTAAGTGGTGGTCGAATGACAGCTGTGGATCCAGGAGGACTCCCAAGTTGCGAACCCTCTCTGAGGGGTATAAAATTTGACCCCCCAGCCTGAGTGTTGGAATATTAGTCAAATCTTTGGGAGGAAAACACAACAGCCACTCGGTCTTTTCTGGGTTGAGCACAAGCTTGTTAACCCTCATCCAGTCCATGACGGCCTCAAGGCCCCGGCTCATCACGTCTACCGCTTCATTGATTTGGCACGGGGCGGACAGATACAATTGAGTATCGTCCGCATATTGATGGTATCTAATCCCGTGCCTGCGGATGATCTCTCCCAGCGGTTTCATGTAGATGTTGAATAGTAGGGGGGATAAGACCGAGCCCTGCGGCACCCCATAGTTTAGGGGCCTAGGGGACGATCTCTGCCCCCCCACTAACACCGACTGCGACCTGTCCGAGAGGTAGGAGGAGAACCACCGTAGCACGGTGCCTCCCACTCCCACCTCCCGCAGTCGTCGCAGAAGGATACCATGGTCGATGGTATCGAAAGCCGCTGAGAGGTCAAGGAGAACCAGGATGGAGGAATGTCCTTCATCTCTGGCTCTCCAAAGATCATCAATCAATGCGACCAAAGCGGTTTCCGTGCTGTAACCGGGTCTGAAGCCTGACTGGAAGGGGTCTAGATAGTTTGCTTCCTCCAAGGACCGTTGGAGCTGGAAGGCCACCACCTTCTCAACAACCTTCCCCAAGAAGGGAAGGTTGGAGACTGGGCGATAGCTATTAAGAACAGCTGGATCCAAGGATGGTTTCTTCAGGAGGGGTCTCACCACCGCCGCTTTCAGTGCGGCGGGGAAGTTCCCCTCCCGAAGGGAGGCGGTTACAACCGCCTGGATCCAGCCTTGTGTCACCTCACTGCAGTTAGTAACCAGCCATGAGGGACACGGATCCAGAACACAGGTGGAGGTACTTACAGCTCTCATGGCCTTGTCCACATCCCCGGGGGTAACGTCCTGAAACTCAACCCAGAGCTGTTCTACTTGGTCCCCCTGTGCCTCGGCTGGAACTGCGGGTGTGGAGTCCAAGTCCGACCGAAACCGAGCAATTTTGTCCGCTAAGAATTGGGCATACTCTTCAGCTCTGCCCTGCAAGGGTTCCCCCGCCTCCCTTTTGTTCAATAGGGAGCGGGTTATCCTAAACAGGGCAGCTGGACGGGACTCAGCGGATGCAACCAGGGTGGCTATGTGCGATCTTTTTGCTGCCCTAAGTGCTCTGGTGTATTCCCTGGTGCAGGTGGTTACCATTGCTCGGTTCGATTCGGACTTATCGGACCTCCAACGGTGCTCTAGGCATCTCCTCCGGCGCTTCATCTCCCGGAACTCCTCGGTGAACCAAGGGGGTCTCCGGGATCCGCCGCCTCGGAGGAGCCGCAGTGGCGCAATCCGGTCGAGGGCCTCCGACGCTGCCGAGTGCCACGCAGCAGCCAGAGTCTCCACCGGACTGTGGGCGAAAGTATCAGGAATAACCCCAAGCTCTGTCTGGAACCTTGACGGCTCCATAAGACGTCTGGGGCGGAACCACCTGGTCGGTTCCTCCTCCCTACAGTGGGGGTTTGGCCTCCGGAAGTCGAGCCTCAGTAGGCAATGGTCTGACCACGACAGGGGCATGATGTCACTCCCCCTCAGACCAAGATCACAAATCCACTGCTCCGAGAGAAATACAAGGTCAAGCATGTGTCCCGCTGAATGGGTTGGGCCTCGAATTACTTGGGTCAAGCCCATGGCTGTCATGGAAGCCATGAACTCCTGCGCCCCATCAGAGTTTTCACCGAGCGACGGCAAATTAAAGTCCCCCAGGACCATCAACCTAGGGAACTCAACTGCCAGCTCGGCTACCGACTCGAGGAGCGAGGGGAGGGCTGCTGCAACGCTGTTGGGAGGCAGGTACGTTAGCAGCAAACCCACTTGACCCTTGAGGTCCAACTTTAACAGCAAAGACTCACACCCGACAATCTCCGGAGCAGGGACCCTACGAGGAACTAACGACTCCCGGATAACGGCGGCCACACCCCCACCCCTTCCCTGGGCTCTCGGCTGATGCAGCACCTGAAATCCTTCTGGGCACAGCTCTACAAGGGGGACTCCTCCCTCTGGGCCCAGCCAGGTTTCAGTAATACATGCCAGGTCTGCCCTCTCGTCTAAAATTAAGTCCCGGACGAGAGGAGCTTTATGAACAACAGACCTGGCATTTAGCGACAACAGCCTGAGACCAGGGTCCTGACTACTTACGCCATCTGGTCTTGGAGTGGGACTCCCAGGGCCGGAAGGAGGGATCTCTGTAATGTAGCGAACCCTCCTTCCCCGGTAATGGCCTGCCCTGAAGTCCCCGCCGTATCTGCCCTTCCCTGTTACGACCGCAATACCCCGACCCTCTCCCGTGTCTCTGGTCCCCTAGGGGGACCAGAGAAAATCTAATGGCATATGACAATGGTTCTCAACCTTGGCAACTTCAGGATGAGTGGACTTCAATTCCCAGAATTCCCAGCCAGCACGGGTTAAGGTTAGGCTAGGCTGGGGAGGTCTGGGAAGTGAAGTTCAACCATCTTAAAGATGTCAAGGTTGAGAAACATTGCCATATGATGAAGGAAGGAAGTGAGGCATTGGTTGCCTCTGGTTTTTTGTACTCTCTCTCTCCCTTGGATGACTGAACTGAGGAGGAAAATTATTCCTAGAAACCATACATGGTCCTTACAGGTAGGAAGGGGCAAGCCAGCATATAGAAGTGGTCCAAGTAATTATGTTAATCATATACAAAATGAAATAATAGTAATAACTTTTCCTCTCTCTGTACTTCTCTGATGCCTTCTGACTGCTAGAAGTTTATCACAATAATGCTGTTGCTCAAATAGAAATCAGCTAGGTTCTTGGTGACAATCATGCAGGGCCCCAGATTTGATAAACATTTCTAAGCTGAATAGTGGATTTTATATTAGGCATTAGAATACTGCAAATTAAGAATCAGTGATACCCCGTCCTCTTCTGATTATTGTACTTAGCAATTAGTCCTGGAGGGATCAGGTCATATAATAGTTTCCAAGCAATCCCATTCTGTAAATGTTTAATCCTGTAAACATTTCTTTAAGCACTGCTGAGAATTACAAATGGGGACAAGGGAAGACTTTGTATTTGAGAAATATGGGTCTCCAAAGCACTTTGGGAGAAACATCAAAGCCTTATAGATATTGTTTCTGTTTTCAACATCTCTGATAACTTTTCATCTCTAGAAAATGTATGCCCAATTTGCATAATTTAGATTTCATTCTTCGTATTTGGGATTACATTGGGAGGAGTATGTTTTGCAGAAGAAGATGATAATACAAAAGGCTTGTTTTGAAATTGTAAATGCCTTTCCAAATAATTATATAAAGAGCAAAATTGAAACAGTTTTGCATTATTGCAATTAATTTTCAGCCATGCTTGATGTATGGTAAGTGCAGTAGCAAGTAAATTGGATAGAAGCCTCTGTTATGAGAGAAAGGAGATTGTGAAAGGGTGCTGACTAATACAGCACTGACCTGAAAGCAAATCCTTACATTCATGCTGGACTGGCTGTTACCATGGCAACCATTGTTATTAGTAACTGAAAATGTATTGCTGTTAAGAGTGGCAGCAATTTTCCCCCCTCTCTCTCTGTCAATTTAAATTGAGCTGTTGGATACTCTACTCATGAAGATCAAGTACTCAGATCACAGCTATGCAAATATTGTACACCTAAGAAAGAAATCTTAGCACTTAACCAGAAAATTAGTGAAGACTTATCTCCACACATTTGTCTTTGAAAAGCAGATCCCAGAAGGCCCCATTTCAGTATGATGCAACAAGCTTCCAGTCCAAAGTGGAAGAAGGGACTGCCAGAGATCCTTTCATATATAATGGACTCAAATAAAAGAAGTCCCATCTACAAAATGGGAAGGGTTAAACTGCAAAAAAAAAAAAAATCCAATAGTTTTGATTCCGGACAGTTAGAAATTTGGATGACTTAATATCCTTGCTAAATGTTGCTGAGTGAACTGCAATTTTGTTATTTTAACATCCAGACTCTGTACAAAGACATTATTTTCAGAATTCAATCTGGTTTGATCACCGGGACCAAAGGTTTAGTCTTTCTTATTTATGAAAACATTATTTTCAGTTGACAAATCTCGCTTTTCTTCCTCAGCTGGAATCTCCCTTCAGGACTTTTAACTTGGATGCCCTTAACTTAAGCCTCTTTATCAACAGTGCTTTGGTTACTTCCTCACCCTCCATTCCCTAATTGAGAAAAACTAATGCCATATGGCATTGGTTCTCAACCTTAGCAACTTTAAGATAAATGGACTTCAACTCCCCAAATTCCCAGATAGCATGGGTTAAGTTTAGGTTAAGCTGGGGAGATCTGCGAAGTGAAGTTCAACCATCTTAAAGATGCCAAGGTTGAGAAACATTGCCATATGGTGAAGGTGGAGAAAGGAAGTGAGGCCGTGGTTACCTCTGAGTTTCCCTTCCCCTTGGATGACTGAACTAGAAGCCATATATGATCCTTACAGATAGGAAGGGGCAAGTCAGGCCTGTAGAAATGGTCTTAATTATAGTGAGCATTCAATAAAGAGTTCTACTTTGAGGCCAAAGACAAATCTAAGATCAGGGATTTATCTATGTTTCACCTAGAGCAGGGCTGTCAAACTCACGTCCTACAGGCCAGATACATCATGGACTGGCCACACCCATGCCTGATTTAGCAAAGGGGGAAAAAGACCTGATGCATCATGTGACGCCACCATGACAACACATGTTTGACACCCTTGACCTAGAGCTACTACCCTGTTTCCCCAAAATAAGATCTATCCCCAAAATAAGCCCTAAATAAACACATGTTTTACATATGTGCCTAATATAGGTCCTACTCCCCAAATAAGCCCTATTTAAGAGCCTGCATAGCTGGCCACCCACCCATTCCTTCTGGTTGCTTGTGATTTACGGCCTTGATGCAGGTGGTGGAGCTGCCCTATGTACCACGCATTGGCTTACCTCAGGACCCTTGCAGCCAGGCCATCCATGCCCCAACACTTGCCTCATGGCTGCAGCACCAACAGCCATGTGCAGCAGGAGTCCATGTGCCCACCAGCCCATTTTTGCTTGCTTGTGACAGGAGGCTGAGTGGTGTGTTGGTGCCATGTCTGCGAGGCAAGGCAGCTGTTGGGGTGTGGATGGCTTGGCTGTGGAGGCCCTGAGGTAAGCTGGTACGGGGTGTGTGGGACAACTCCACCCCCACCCCATATTGCCTTGATAGGTCACTGAAGAAGCAGTTCAAAAACAAAGCCATCAGCGATACATTGAATACCCTTTTGTGGCTCCCCAGATCAAACATGTCTTAATCTGACATGATAAATTTTCTTCTTTACTTGTTTTATAGGAGATATTCTATGTTGTAAGTGGTCGGAGAGAAATCAAGGCCAAAATCAGCTATTAAACTGTTTGCTGTCTTTGCATTATAAAGAACATGGACATGATTTGAAAGCATGAAAGATAAAATAATCACTAGGTTGCTAGATCACAAGAATTGTAAGGATTATCATAATTAGAAGGCTACCCAGAGTCAGTAGCTTGTGACATGTAGAGCAATATAAATTAAATGAATACATTTAAAAAAATTAAAAAGCTCATGAAAAATGGTTTGGCATAAGGGAGCTGCCATCTAGATTGACTTTCTTGAATGGTTTCTCTGGAGCCTACAATCCACAGTAAATTACAAAGGCCCCTTTCTGGTTCTTTCACTGCTTTTTTGTCTTTGCCGAGAATAGCAATAAAACAGCAGCATTCTTCACAAAGGTATGTAGAGGCTCATGGGACAAGGAAGGAGCTTTTTGCTTCAAATATTGCAATAAGATATTTGATATTACAGATAATCTGGGGCACTTGGGGACATGTTTTCTCTTCTATTCCTTGATCTCCATGTAAATATTTCATCTAGTAAAAAACGGTGAGAGCTGAACAAACACTGTTGGCTCCTGTATGATTTTTATTTTATTTTATTCTCTTTAATGCTCTCTGATTTTCCAGATTATGGGCAGTTTTTTGCATGTTTATGGCTGTTTTAATTTTCTTTTTTTATCCTTGATCCTTTAAAAAAATATTGTACATCATTATAATGTGTCCTTTGGACAATGGTCTTAAGAGCAAACTATATGTCCTTAAAATGGTTCTTATATCCAGCTAGAATATTTGCTATTGTAAGCTTTATAGTACAATACAAAAACCTAAAACATAGATTACTCAAACTATACATTGGACATTCCGGTTCCCAGTCAATTTCATGGTGGAAAGACTACAATTACTGTTTGTCACTCAATATATATTTGAATGCTTTGCAGTAGAATGAAAAAAAAATGTGATAGATTATTTTTCAGAGTTTGTTATTTGAAATAAGGGAGAAAAATGTGATTTCTCAAACACTGATAATCAGAAAGTAGTTTTAATACAGCAGGTCAGTTTTTATTATGTTAAAAACAGTCAATGTAGAACACAGTGTAAATGATACATAATACTTGGATGGCTATTTATAATGTTTGCAACACCAATTTTCAGTTATTGGGAGGAAAAGCCTGTTTGTATAATGATTGTGAAATTGGTGACCATCTTTTAGAAGTAAATAATCATACCATGAACTGTAGACTCAATAAAGATTAGGTGGTGGTTTAATGGGCTGCCTAAAATATACTTTAAGTCCTGAAGAAAATTAAACTTAATAGTTATTCATTGTAAATTAATGCTACTGAGCTTTGGAAATGAATGTAGTATCTTAATCATGAAAGTAATAGTTGGAAAGCAAAGGATGCAGTGCTTCTAATTCATTCAAAATATCAGAATATTAACTTTTCTAATTCTAAATGAAAACTGACTTAAGCGTATTGCATTTAGTGCATATACTGCTGTGCTAGCCAGATAAATCTTACATTGTATGTTTTCAACTGAGAACTAATAATGGTAATAATTCTGAAGCAATCACATAAATGGGTACAAAGATGTCTAACTTCATTCACTCAGTCAACATCTCACTACTCAAAACTAATTTTGTATCTTTTTTATTTTGTATATTATGGGGTGTTCTTCTGAAGGCAATTTCTTTTGAAAAAAAGCATCATATACTGTACAATGATAGCTAACTATTTTCTTTATTTGTAATTTTTAGCAATTGATCTCAAAATGGCAGTGTTCAAGAGGAAGGAAAAGACACCTGAAAGTAATCTTAATACTTTAGAAAATTCAATTCAGCTTCCCCATCTTCCCCAATGTTTTTTAACTTCCCAGTCTTGTTTACAATCTGGAAGTCACTGACATTCTCCTTCTAAGAACCCATTTAGCCTGATGTTGTTCAGCTTCTGAGACCATAGAAGATCAGCTAGGCTTACTATCAGATGAAAATGTTTTGCTTTGTGGTTTGATACCAGTCCAATGATGACAGAAGGTGTTTACTGGTCATGAATGTTGATAGGT
The DNA here is from genome assembly GCF_051295495.1 of Thamnophis sirtalis. Lineage (NCBI taxonomy): Eukaryota > Metazoa > Chordata > Lepidosauria > Squamata > Natricidae > Thamnophis > Thamnophis sirtalis. Next base: position 64,754,218 of record NW_028261387.1, read on the forward strand.
GGTTGGAGTCAAGTTTAGAAAATTAGGAAAAAGAATTGAATGGAATAACTAGAACAATAGCAGAAATCTACTGTAAATTACAGTTTTTGCAAATCTACTTGTGGCATGTTTTCTATTAGATATAGTAAGTTATACTCTGCATAAATTGACTAAGTCCACATTCTCAACACATATCCATCTGAACTTGTGACTTGTCCTTTTAACTGTGGTTTCTTGGTAAGTGCAAAAAAAAATTACACTACACACTGGGGAAGGTAAAACAAATGCTATCCTATTCAAGAGGTTCGCCTGGTCCGCCAGTTACGACCCTACCTGAATCGGGAGGCTCTCACAACAGTCACTCAAGCCCTTGTGATCTCTAGGCTGGAATACTGCAATGTGCTCTACATGGGGCTGCCCTTGAAGTGCATCCGGCGGCTGCAGTTAGTTCAGAATGTGGCCGCGCGAGTGATAGTGGGCGCACCGCGGTTCGCCCACATAACACCCATCCTCCGTGAGCTGCACTGGCTACCTGTTGATCTCCGGGTGCGCTTCAGGGTCCTGTTGACCATCTTTAAAGCCCTTCATGGTAGTGGATCTGAGTACTTGAGAGACCGCCTTCTGCCGATTACCTCCCTCCGACCGATAAGATCGCACAGACTGGGCCTCCTCTGAATCCCATCCGCCAGTCAATGTCGACTGGTGACTACACGGAGGAGAGCCTTTTCTGTTGCAGCTCCGACCCTGTGGAACGATCTCCCCGTCGAGATACGCACCCTCACCACCATCCAGGCCTTCCGCGCAGCCCTTAAGACCTGGCTATCCCAACAGGCCTGGGGATAAGTCTCTAATTTACCCCACTCGAGTGTTGAATGTTGAATGCAAGTTGTGTTTTTATTACTTTATTTATTTTGTTCACATATTGTTTGTTTTGAATTGCACCCCCTCCCTAATGATTGTAAGCCGCCCTGAGTCCCCTCAGGGAAAAGGGCGGCCTATAAATCCAAATAAACTCAAACTCAAACTCAAGAGCCCAGCATAGCTCTAAGCAATTGTTAGAACCTTAAGATGATCTTTCCACTGTATTGACTTCTATAATGCATTTGCATGTTCAGATAGCAAATAAGTTAAATCAGCTTTAGGGTCTGAAACTACATCCTTAATGCCTCACACATAATATCTATGGGGGGGGGAAGACCTTTGGGTGTTTAATTGACACTTTCTAAAATAACTATAATTTACTGGGTAGCTAGTTACCAATTCACATACTTATTTAATATCAATTAGCACATTCCGTAATTTGAAACCTAATTAGCCTGCTATAGCTATATTATCAAATGGCAATTAAATGCTTGAAAATTCTTACAAGTTGGCTGAATGAACATAATTAATTATGCATTTGCTTAAGTAATTTTTTACTTAATTACATCACAAAGTAATTTTGGCTACACATATTAGACCTTTCAATAAATGGTGCTTTATCAATCAATTGGCATCTAATGAACCATTATTCACTTTCTGACTCTGAATGAGCTATCCCGTTGCTATTTTTCTTTTAGTTTCTCATTACAATTGAGCTGTGGAGTTGACATTGTTCACATGCATTGCCTGAAGTCTATCCGTATCTTAAACGTTTGTCTGGACTTTGTTACTTTGGTATTGCTTTTATTTCCTTCCTTTCAATGGGGATATTTGGATAAATGGATGTGGTTGTTGAACTTCATTTAATCACTGTTGCGGTCTATTTTCATGGCTGCAGCTAATCTCTTATTTTTCCCCCAAAAGTAGTATAGCATTGAGTGCAGGGTTGAAGTCATCTAGTGTGACTTCAGCTTTCATTCAGGATCTGCAGTGCAGTGTTCATCTGCAGCATCCCCATGTATAGGCCCCCACCAGGGGTGGGTTCTGGCAGTCACTACTTCCGGTTCGCTCATGGGTGCACCACGTGAATGTGCATGTGCATTGCAATAAAAATTGTTCTGCATGCGCAGAGCAAAAAAGAAGATGCAGGTGTCTATGGCATCTCTCGGAGAACCAGTTTGGGGGCATGACAGGCCTGGGCCGCTGCCAGTTCCAGCAACCCAGGCCACCAAACCACTACCGGTTCAGCGAAACTGGTCCGAACTGGTAGGAACCCACCATTGCCCCCCACTCTAAGGCAACTAGGAGTCAGGCATGCTTTAGAAGAGTGCTCAGTCAGGTGTTGCTGCTTCAAGACACCCCATTTCTTTCCTGCTCCTGTGCCTCAAGCAGGGAAGGAAGAGGGTGAGGAAGCAGCAGGCCCAGATAGCATGTTTGGCTTCAACTTCTCCATGTGGAATGAGAATTCCTACAGAAAAAAAAGCTGACCCTGACTACTTTGTCTGCAAATCTGTTTCTTAAGTGTCTCACACTTCTGGTTTGCACCTTGGCAAACTTGCTTGATCAAGAAGGAAAAGTCTTGATTTTCCCAGCCATCGTTGGGGCCTGGCTGCTGCTTTGCTTACCGAGAGAGGTGCAGGTCACTCCATGGGGCTTAACAATTGCATTTTTACACAGAATGAAGCAAGAAACCTGAACAAATGCCATTGTGCTGACAGAATGAAAGGGCTGCTCACTCTGTTTTCAATTTTGACAGAATGAAGAAAAGCTTTTGACAAAATCCATTCTGCTCTGGGAATGAAGTTATTTATTTGACTAAATATATTGTCCCACTCAGTTTCCACCCTCCCCCACTTTTTTTTTTTTTTTTTAAATCAGACTCAGTTGCCAGTGCTGTGTAATCAGACTTGGGATTCTTACACAGACTGGATGCCAATTTCAGCCTTGCCTATTCTGTTTGGGCTCATTTGCTCAAGGACATTTAGGGAGTGATTGAACTAGTCAAGGTGTTGTGTGAGACAATATCTCATTCACAGCGAGACTTAAATTAGATGTATTTGGTTGATTGATAAATAAGTAAGTAAGTAAGTAAATAAAAATAATAATTTATATAATATATATAAAATAATTTATATAATATATATAAAATAAATAAATAAATAATCCAAAAGCATTAATATTAAAAAACAGAGAAGAAACTAGATCAGAGGACTTATGTCCCTGTTAACAAATGGTAACTGTTGGTGGGCAATGCCATGGCCTTGGGCTCCTATTTATTTAGTTATTCAATTTTTATTCCATCTTTATTATTTTATAAGGAAGTCAAGGCCATGAACATACATAATACTTCTTCCTCATCCTATGTTCTCCACAGGACCAAACATGTGAGGTGGATTGGATTAATAAGACTCATGCCAGACAATCCTTCAAATAAAATGGGACACAGAATAAATAGTTTTACATATGTTGCTAAATTAAATCTCCCAACACCCCTACTGTTCAGCAACAAATCAGAACTCATAATGTCATCCATAACAAGTTATGATGTTTAATAATGATGTTGTGTGTGTGATTATATCATTGTGCAAATGGCGCAACATTGTAGTTGCCTTATGACATCTGGCACAAGAATGTCATTATTTGCATCATGATGTGATGTTATACCAGTGGTGGGTTGCAGGCGGTATGCCCCAGTACAGGCGTACCGGAGCCTGCCCTGAACACCAGATACTGTTCTGGTATGGTGCTCCGGAAGGCCCACCCACCTGCCCAAGCTCCTTATCTATGCTTTAAGCTTTTGGCACGTCTGTGCATGTGCACGGCATGTACGGCACCTGAGCGATGTTCCGCCGAGCAGCTGCAGGCTTGTGGAAGCATTGCAGGCAAGTACGACACATGCGCGCACCACCCACATCCATGTGGGTGACGCTGGGGCCATTCCAACCGTACCGGTTGGAACGGAATCTGGAACCCACCACTGTGTTATACTGTACAGGTACTTAATATCACTCTCCCCACCTCCACATGTAAGCCCTGTATCATGTATGTAGGTGGGGTTAACAGTATTCCTTTGGAAATTTGATGAATGGATTCTGTGCATTTAAAAATGTGTTGTTCTATTTAGGGTTTATATTTAAGTTTTCAGATATTGCTTACTACCAGATGGGAGAAAAACCATTCCTTCATTTATAATAGTCTTGGATCCAACTCTGCCTTGGATTTTTGGGGCGAGAAGTGCAAAAATGGAATTTGTGGAGCCCATATACTACAGGTAGTCCTCGGCTTACAACAATTCACTTAGTGAACATTTGAAGTTACAACAGCGCTGAAAAAAGGGACTTATGTTTTTCACACTTACAACCATTGTAGCATCCTCATGGTCATGGGATCAAAATTCACATGTTTGGCAACTGATTCATATTCATGACAGTTGCAGTGTCCTGGGGTCATGTGATCACCTTTTATGATCTCCTGACAAGCCAAGCCAATGGGAAAGCCAGATTCATTTAATCATCATATCACTAATAGCTACAGAGATTCACTTACCAATTGTGACAAGAATAGTTGTAAAATGGGGCAAAACTCACTTAACAATTGTCTTGCTGACTTCCTGTGGGAGGAGCCTGTCGCCGAAGGAGCTCAACGGAGCCCCTTTCAGAGTTCTGGTCTGTATATCTAATTAAGATCAATAGATATCACCCCTTTCTGGCAGAAAGGGGCAGGCAGAAGCTCAGGTGCTAGGATTTATTCGTAGTTCACAGCCCCCTTTCTTTTTTTTTGGGCTGCGAACGGAGAAGAGATCCAGCGTAACTGAGCTCTTATCTCCAGCCAGTTCCTCGCAGCTGCCTTTTTGCAGCCCTAGACAGACGACCCCCCCACTCAGGACAATGATAAATTGTTTAAAGCAACTTAAGGCAAACGAGCGGGTCTCACTCCTGTGATGTTTTTTTTTTATATAACTATCTAAATACCAGCCTAGTTTTTCCTTTGAAACTTCTTTGTGCAATTGGGATACAAAATGGCGTTTTTACTGTGTTGGTGATTGATGACGCAATTAACCGGCTTTATCTCCCCGGAGACTGCTACTCATTAACAAGCAAAATCTACAAATAATTTATTGAGAACTGACCAGGTGAAGACACTGTTTATCTGTTTATTCTCAGCTTTTATCTATAATGCCTCCCAGATCTAAGCAGGCAAAAAAATCCCCCCCGCATGTGCTTAAAGAACTTGTTAGTAAATCGCTGCCTTTGTCTCCTACACCACCTACTGGAGATTCATTGACACAGGAGCTTTTCTTTCAAATAATTAATGCTTTTAAACAAGAAATTAAAGAATTTGTGCTGGATTTATGCGACAAAATACAGACTAAAATTGCCCAAATAAAGGCGGATATGTTTGAAGTTACGTCTACTTTGACAGATTATATCGAAGAAATGGAGTCTAAACTGGAAACTTTGGAGGAGGCTAATTTTAATTTGACTTCTAATATCCAAGCATTACAACAAGAGATTAGAAATACTCAAACACAACTTACAATGATAAATTATAACAGAAAGGCGTCTGCAATAAGAGTCAGAGGACTGCCCGAAAAGAAAGGAGAGAACTTGAAACAGACGTTTGTAGAAGCTTTCAGCCAAGCGGTGGGAGGTCCGGGACTCAATTTTGATTGGAATATTCGAAAAATCTATCGCCAGAATTCGCGTGTAGCAGAGCAACGACAGCTTCCAAGAGACATAATTATATACTTTTTCACAAGAGAATCCAGAAATGTGATCACTCAAAAGTTTTACAATAACAGGCTCCGAATTGATGGCCATAATTTGTTTGTCTTTAAAGAGATCCCGCTCCAGATGCTGCAAGCAAGGAGAGGCTATACTTTCTTAACCCAAGAACTTAGAAATCGTCAAATACAGTATAAATGGGAAGCTCCAGTTGGAATCACAGTTACATTTGAAAATCAAAGATTTCGTATTAATTCTGTTTCGGAAGCTCGGGACTTTTATTATAAAACTCTGAAGGCGGGGCTTCTTGACTCACTTGGAAATGTGGAAGGACAAGGTGAAGGAAAGACAAGCAGCAAGTCACTTGGTTACAAGAAGGAGGGAGTTGTTCCCCCCCTACTGGAGAGGCAGAAGAGCGGAAACTGAGGATTTAGTCATATTTTCAAAGCAGCGGGACACGTGGTGATAAGGGAGAGGGTAGCCTTCTCTTTCCGAAAGGGCAGAAAAGTAAAGAATATAGATCCAGCGATGTCTTTAAAATACTTTTTAAGCTTTTGGACTGATTAAAACTTTAGGATTTCTGTTTGGTATGAAATGGTAAAGCTGTGTACTGATGAGGAATGGAAAGAAGCATTGCTTATTCTAGATAGATATTATACGGGACTTTTACAAGACTTATTTGAATCTCAATCCAAACTGTGCATGAAGTGTTTTCTGTGAGGAAAGCGGGGACTAAGATTTATTTGAATTGCGGTTTGGGATGAATGGAGCTGGGAGGAGTGGGGCAGAAAGGAAGGTGGAGCGGGATATTGATGAAGGGATCTTGGGATTGAACAAACTGGTATGGATTTTGGGCACACATTTTACGGATTTACATGCTTGAAGTATAACATAAAAAGCTCAGGATTTTAAAGTGAAGAGCGAGATCCTAATCTTATGCAATTTGGGCTTGGGAGGAATAGAGACGTGAAACGAAGGGTAGGAAGATGAGTAGCGAAAGCATGATTAGACTGCTCTGTATTTGAAGATAAATTGATTTTTGTATAAACTAATATTTGAATATAAGGTTAAGAAAGGCTATCTGGAGAGTCTACAGGAAGATGGGGGTAAATATCAAAGAAGTAAGGGACGAGGACAAAATATAAATGGAATGATTCACACTGTTTAAATTTTAAGAATGATGGGAGGCTGAGCATAATGCAAAAGAATTTTAAATTTTTTTTATTTACTTTTTCGTTTTTCTTTTTTTTCTTTTTTGGAGTGTTCTTTTTATTTTATTTTCATTATTATTGTTAATAAGATATTTTGAAGGTGAATGGTACTGAACTGTGCCGGGTGTGGGACCTGGGAAGTCGGAGGGGGTTAGGAAGCAGAAAAAAAAAATTGTCTTGCTTAGCAACATAAATTTTGGGCTCAATTGTGATCTGAGAACTACTTTTTATTTATTTAGTTAGTTTGTCAAACATGTACGAGTTAACAGGTGTAAGCACAAGCATGGACATGAACACAAGAAATGGGTGCGAATAAATGGGGACAATAGGACAGGAATGGTAGGCACACTGGTGCACTTATGCACACCCCCTTACAGACCTCTTAGGAAAGGGTTGAGGGTTGTTTTTTTTAAGTGTTTTAAGTTCAATAGAATTATAAAGCAGGATGATAAAGGAGAATGTTTGTTTAGAGCAAAGTTTGAGGCCATATGTTTTATTTCTTTTAAAAGGCTATGTGTTCTAAATAATATAAATACTAAATCAAGGAGTTTGGATGGTCTTAAGAGGAAATAGTTATATAGCCTGATAAAAGCTTCTTGATGTTTCTGTGACAGTTTAGAAACTCAGTATCTGTAGCAATTTTTATACTGATATATTCAGTAAAAATTCTTTGCTACAACTTTCAGTGGAACGGAACTTCTTGGCTTGCCAACTTTCCCACTTTTGTGCTGACATATATTTCTGTGATTTTCTTTTTACTTGAACAACATATACATTTCAGTGGTGAATGTTGTGGTTTAGCCTGTTACTAACTGAAGTTTATATTAGCCTGCATTATAATACTCATTCCACTTCCCACACACCTTATGTAGACACCATATTAAGCACTTATTACTAAGCTCTGACTCACTCATTTCCTGTATTTTTTTTTGAAAATTGAGAGTTCAAAGATTTGTAGCAAAATGACGGCTAGACCAAATCTGGTAGGCATAAAAAGTTTTAACAGTATATCTTTCTTTTGAAGTATATGGGGGTGGGGGGTGGGGGGTGGTGGAACTCAGTTATTTCAAGAGAGATTATAATAAAATAGATATTTCAAGAGAGATTAAGAAATACTGCATCTTAAATGTAATTTCAGTTCATTAAAAATAAAACAGATTAATTGGGTCTTCCCTCTCTAATATAAGCCTATGAAAAAGCTAATTAAAATATTTTAACTTGCTGTTAAAAGTATAAATTAATACATTTATAACAATGTAACTTTGATGAGCCTATGTACCAATTGCATATTCATTTAAAGCTGGAAGCTTTAAAAAAAACTGAAAACCTCATAAAAAGGAATTGACAAAGGAAATTTTTAATAAAATACAGATGGAACCAATGGTATATGTGGTTTTTTTTAAAAAAAAATCACACATACAAATACAAACATTTACCCATGGAGATTTATAGGGATTCAATGTCATCTCTTATTTCTAAACTGCCCCATCCCCTGTGTTTTTCTACTGTGTCTTCTATTCTTTTTCTCTCTGCAGAAACATCTAAAAAGGTATGGAATATTTCCACAATCTTTTTATTGACATTTTGTTTATTTATTGGTTAAACTGTTTTGTTTAATTTTATGATATTCGGAAGAAAGTGAAGAGAGAGGTTATGAAATAGGACCCTGTCCTTGATCTTTAAATGTTTATGGAGATCTGTAGGGGATATGTAACTATTTTTTTTTTACTTAAGGGTTTATATTACTATCAATCCTGCACAATCAAAGCTTCTTATAAAACAAACATGTTTATATTCCCTATTGGTAAAAGAAAATTAGAGTCTGGCCTAATCACATGGTGCATTTATTTACTTCCACTTTCCATGCTTTAAATATCTAACCAAAGGAATGCATGCAAATTTACCAGGGAGGGAGATGACTGTAAACTTTAAGAACCTCCCTAAATGGGATGGGAAAATAGGCAAACTCTCAGGGAATGAACAATTCCTGCACCTTTTCAACCTAGAACTGCAAATCAGTCTGATGATTTTCCACTCTCTAATAAAGGTGGGGATGTGATTGATACACACAGGGGTGGGCTGCTGGGGGTTCACAAGGGTTTGGGAGAACCGCTAGCTAAGATTCTGAGCCGTTTGGAGAACCACCAAATTCCACTCCTGACTGGCTTTGCCCACCCAGCCCCTCCCAGGAGTCACCACGCGGCCCGTTTTGGATGCATGTAAGTGCAGGGCATGCACAGAGGCTCAGGGCCTACCAGATGTTTCTGGCCTCCAGAGGGCCTCCGGAGCCTGGGGAGGCCATTTCCACCCTCCCGGAGGCTCAAGAAAAGCCTCCGGAGTCCAGGGAGGGCAAAAAACCTCTTCTGTGGTGCAGGAAGCCAAGTAGGCCATGCCCACCCATCAACTGGGCAGAGAACACCTTGCTAAAGTTTGTGAAAACCACCCCCGTACACACACACACATACAGAGAGAGTAAGCAGGATATGTTCTATGTGTTTTACACAATCCCAGAAAGATCATGTCAGTCTTGTGAGATAAGTCCAAGCAGGAAGCAGCCCAGATGAACTAATTCAACTTTATTGTAATTTCACATTAACAGAATCTTACAAGAATCAAAGTACATTTCTCCCTTGTTGGTTTTAAGCCCCCAAAACGAAGGACGGTGCCTTCTGAGATGTTTGCCATCTCCACATACCTTCTGCTGGCTAAACTGTCTCCTATCCAACCTGTTGCCCTGGTTGTGATACATCCTTATTTTTCCTGTCTCCCAAGGTCATTCTCTCACATCATTACATATAAGGAAAGGCTCCCCTCCAACCATTTAATAACTGCTGACTTACATTAATAGCTTATAAAATAAGATGCCTCATTTGTAAATTTAGTTGATCTCTGATCTCCATTTGCAACCAATCTATTACACACAACATACAATCACACACTGAAAAAACAAGTATGCAACCATACCCATATATACTCCTCTTTTTGTCAGAAAAACATATATGAAGAGGGAGGGGAAAAAAGGACAGAGATGGCATGAAGGGAAGGGGTAGCTACGTTGGGAAGGAAAAAGAAAAATATAGAGTATTTAGACATTTTTAAAAAAGATTAAAATTCTCCACGCAAGCAAGGGCCAATATTCAGACTAATCATCTTCAAATCCTCAGCTCTTTTCAGCAGTGATGATTGCAGCCCTGTCTATCTGTTCCCTGTAGCTTTGCCTTCAACATCATCTATTGAAGAGTTTGGTCTAATGGTTAAAGTACCAGCCTAGAAAGCAAAAGAGTTGTGAATTCAACTCCTGCCTTACCCATTTTGGGCCAGCCACTCTCTCAGCCCATCTCACCACCAAGGGTTATTTTTGAAGGGAAAGGAGGTGGAGGAAGGTGTGTTTGAAAGGTTTACCACCTTGAGTGATTTGTAAAAATAACAAAGGTGGGATGCAAACAAATAAACAAACAAATACAATTTGTATCAGAGAATAGAAGTAGACCAAACCTTATCTTTTTATCTGAACAGCCTTTATGGACACAATATTTTTATGAAATGTATCCAAATCACATTACTATTAGTGTTCTTATACATACACACATATGTGTCTCTGTGTGAGACACACATAGAGAAAGTGTTTGTTCCTGGAATGGACAGGAAGAAATAATACAGTTCGCCTGTTTCCTGCTCCAGGTTTCTGCAGCTTCTCGGTGTTGGGAAATCCTTGGGAATGGTTGGGTGTTTATACCCTCAGATTGTGCAGGATGTTGTAGATCTTGAAAATTTGGCAGAACAGCTTCCTTCTGCTTTATTGGAATAATAGAACAAAATGTAATGTAAATTACCTACATTTAAACTGACAATACTACAGTTTCTCACAATAATTGTTTTCTGTATATCACAACTGGTGCAAGAATACATACATAGCTACTCTATTATGTATTACAGATCAGTTCACTGATTGAGTTTACAGTGAAGTCCTTCAAGGAGATTGCTTTTTTGAAAAAGCTGACAATTTTATGCTTAGTACTCCTCTATTACTGAATGGATATTTGAAAGAATGTAGATATATTCAACCCAAAACCATTTTTTGTATAGTTAAAAAACTAAAAAGGTAGGCATATGCATTCTAGCCTAAGGAGAATATTTTTATTGACTTATAAGGAAACTGTATATATGCTATATTTTTCTTATGGAAAGAGGTAAGATCCTTCTCTTGTGCCAAAAATTAAAAGCAACCAGATTTGAGACAAATTGCTAATAGAAACCAAGGCGTGGGTTATTGAAAACATAGTTTTTCCTTTTATTACTAATATTTTCCTAATAGAAACCTACATATGTGATATTTTACTAAATATGTAATGTGCCATAATATTACAATATCCTGCTTAATAATCTTGTAATATGACTAATTTTAGGCTTTGGTTTTTGCCTAAAAATGGAAATTGTGTTGATTTACATCATCTGTGAAGTAGAATTATTTTATTTATTTTATTTTTATTTTTTATTTTGTCAAATATGTACAGAATAGCAGGTATAAGTATGAATATGACCATGAGCAAAGGAAATGAATACAAGTAAATGGGGATAGTAGGACAGGGATGGTAGGCACGCTGGTGCTCTTATGCACACCCCCTTTACCTCTTAGGAATAGGGTGAGGTCCACAGTAGACAGTTTAAGGTTGAAGCTGTGAGGGTTTGAGGATGTAACAACAGAGTTGGGTAGAGCATTCCAGGCATTGACCATTCTGTTGCTGAAGTCATATTTTCTACAATTATCTTTGGAGCGGTTTACCTTGAGTTTGTATCTATTGTTTGCCCGTGTATTATTGTGGTTTCCTATGCTATCCTGGGAAAACAGTTAATTATGTATAGAACTTTATTTAAACTTATTTAAAACTCTTTACAGTCTAGCCATATGCATATTTATTTGGAAATAAGAATCAGGAGAAATGTGTTGACATTATATCTGCCTGATTCACAGTTCATTAATACACAATTATTCTTTGACATTCCCAGTTCTCTGTTTCAGTGATTAGACAAAAATGTATATATTATGACAACAAAAAAGGACAACAAGAAAGCTTCCCGGGATGCTTGTATGACCTATTGGCTACATATATAGTGGTAAACATCATAGATGAAAGTATTACAGAGACTTAACTGACAAGGGAGAGGGAGGGAGGGTAATTAAGTCACTCTGTTAAAGCAGGCTATAACTAGTATGTGAGAGAATAAGGCTTACTTCTCTGACTACATTACACCTGCACAGAATAGACCAAGAGTGCTTTTTTGAACTTTGTGCTATCTCTTGTTTAGATTGTTGCAGGAGAGAAAACAGAATAATCTGAAGTTAGCAATGAGCATTTTTCACACTTCTTTGCAAAGAAAGTCAATTAGATGTTTCTTCACCTGGATTCTAGTGTAGGAGCATGTCATAAAGAGGTAATATTGGCAACTCGTGTGCTGTTTACATATTCTTTTCAGCTGTAGATCTCAAGGACATGGCTGTATGAAGAGAAAACTATTACCACATGCTTGTTTGACCCTTCTTCATCGATTGAACTTGTTAAGCTAGGTCTTGCCCCATTGAAGGTAGGCAGTCAGTTCATCCTTGAGTTCTATTAAAAGCCCATTCTGGACCCAACATATCATTAATTATAGGATACTCTCAAATATTTTATTTTTGTATAAAGCAACATTGAAGATGGTGACTTTACCATCAAACTTCAGATGTTGGAATGGAAGTGAATATCTAGATCTAATTCAACAGAGTTTTCATCCAGGATGCAGTATTTGGTCACATCTTAGCATCTGAGATGCTTCCATTGACCATGGTATCCTTTTGGAGATACATCTGCTGCCACAAATTTAGTTCTATATTATGCAGGAAGGAGTCTTCCCCTATGTTTAATGCTTTTTCCAAGGAGATGTTTTTGACCCCCTTCTCTTGCTATTTAGTAAAAACCACAAAAGCATCCCTTTTACCAAGCCTTTAATGGCACATTAATTGAATTTAATTGTCTGAGATATTCTCCGGTGTTTTCTACTTGCTTTATTGTTTTAAGTCACCCTGTGTGCTTTTATAAGCAGAAACATGAAGTAATCATTTTAACAATAAAGAGATTTTAAAAAAACCAAATTATTTAGGCATAGATGACTTGTAGTCTCCAGTGCCTAGCAATCTTGCCAACAGGGCAAAACATCAGGAATGCTATAGTTGAATAACACCTGAAGGGCCATTCGTTTCTTGTCCCTGGTGTGCTACTCATTACTCTTAATCCTAGCCTCATTTGCTCTCTTGGCATTCCAGAAGATTTTGGTTCAAAAACTACATTACTTTCATTCTGCTGAGTAACTATCTTACCATAAAAATCAAACAGAATTGATGTGACAACCTTAAGTTATTCCACTTATTTGGGTATTCAAATCAGTCTATTTAGACACTCTGCTGTAACAAAAGTAGCATATAATGGAAGAAAAGTACCAAACTAGCTGATTTCTATGGGCTATATATCTATTAAAATGATAAGTGACAATACCAAAAGCATTTTCTTGCTTATAAAAGAGTGCACAAAAGTTGCATTTGTCTTATAAGATAAATTTGTCTGTTTTAAATGGAATTACCAATTACAGGAAATAGCTGACAATTTTGTTGCCTGTTTTTTTTTCCTGTAAACAAAAGAAATTTTAACCTATTTGATGAAAGAAAACCACTTTTATTTTTAAAAAATATTTTATGGTGAAATATCACAACCAGAAGATATGATGATGTACAACCAAAAAAATATAACAGTGCTAATAAAATCACAAGAATATACAGAATAGTGAATAAATAAGTGAATGTTAAAGAAACTAAAAAATATCATAACATGTGCATCCAAATTAATTCTCTAACATATTGTTGAATCCAGCCATATATATTAACTTTTCAGTTTTATTTAACTACAATGATGTTTATATAATATACATAGATTCTTAATATTCTATTATTTAGCTGACAGAGTATTGAATATAGATGACAGAAAGAAAAAGTAGCTATTTTATCAATGTTAATTATAGTTTTGAATATTAATGTACAATGATTATTGACTTTTTCTTCAAAATTAAATAACATTGGAAATAGAACAAAAAAATAAAAGAAGAGAATACATTAAGGTATTTTTTAAGTAAATGTTTTGATTTTAAAGTAAGTTACTTGATATTAAAACCTCCATCATGTTGTTACATGGAATTTGTAGATGGATATATATTTATACATGGTAATAAAGGAAAAATAAAGGAACAAAATAGGGTTAACAAATTTGGGAGACTACAAAAGTGAAATAAAAAGGCAAAAAAAGAAAAGAAAATAAAGGGTTTTTTTAAAGAAAGAAACACAGAAGCTGATGAACTTCTGACTTTCCCCTTTATATATTTGCCACTTTGCAATATTTATAAGCACTTAGATCCTCCTGTAAACCAATCTGTAAATAATTATATTTGCAGAAGACCAGATTTCTTAGAAATCTTGGAAGACAAAACAAGTGAGAAGATTCTAGTCCATTGAAGGAAAGTATATGAGCCCGCTATAAAATCTATGTTTTGCATGGGATTGCACTCACTGCCTTGTCCATTGTTTTTCTGAGGTCTCCATATAGTCAGTTCTAAAACCTAAAGAGAAGTTAATAATGCAGGTTCTTGAATATATATATATACACACACACACCTACATACACACCTACACATATACATATACACAATTGTATTACAAATCTTCAGCGGAACCTGTGAACCCCAAATATAACATAGGGTGGGAGGGAGCAACATGAAATTTATTTCTTTAGGTAGTATCAGAAAAATAATATCTTGCAATAATTTCTGAATGTTGCATTAAATAGAGAGCTATGGTTCTCTTTCCACATTTGGGCACAATTTAAACTGTACATCAAACTATGTTGTTGGTTGCTAGATACTTCTGTTAGATTTTGGCAAAATTGTACTATTGACACTGAATTGTAAATCAGACACAACTGATAAACACGGCAGCTTTCTACAATGATACTACAAAGGGCAACCCTGCCAAGCTAGAAATAAGTTTTTAAAAATAGCTCTACGATATGTAATGACCTGAACCTACTTCATTAAAAACCTTTGTGACTTATGCTATTGACAACCCAGCACCTCAAATAGCCAAACTTCAATTACTTTAGGGTTTTTTGAAGGATAAACATTTAACATTTTTTAACATCTTGTGACAAGGAAATTATTGGGTTTTGTCTTAGGTTTCATTTCTGAGCAGGGCACTTTGCCTGACCAGGAAATGAAATTGAAAAAATATATTTTCAGATTAATGCAGCCCACTCATATGGGCTTTGCTTTTTTACAGTGAGATATGCAATCCCCTTCCCAGATAGATATGAATCAGTCTTTCTGAAAACTTGGTAGAGTACTGATCAATATTTTCCCCACCAACGCGACTTCCGCCCTGCGTAAATCATCGCAAAAAGTTCCTATTCGCATTGGGAAAATGTGTCTCTAAAATGGAACTTAGAATGCAGCAAGATCCACAAAGAAGGAGATCTTTTTATTGAACCAAAAGTTACCAGCCCTTCCTTGAGCACTTTATTATCTAAGAAATCTTAAGATGGCGTGATTGATGTCAACTGAAGTAGAATTAAGAGCTAATATATTCCTTATATATTTCTTACATCACAGCTACAGTCCTAATATGTTACATTCAATACCATAAGTGTTATTTGAAGATAATTCTTAGGAGTGGAAGAACAGACAGGTCCATTGATCTCAGCAATATGTTTCGGACCAACTTACTATTGCTAATTAGGGAAGTCTCTGCATCTCAGCTTTACTCTTCTTCATGTGTGAAGATATTGTTCCCTACTCTGGTGTAATTCAGATATCTCAGAACTACTATACTTCTTTCATGTTGCCTGGGGATTCTTGGAGTTGCAAACTCTTCATACCTGGAAAGGCAAAGCTATCTCAGCATCCTGGATTCTTTCAAGAACCAGGCAAGGATCTGACTAGGTTATATGAAACTTCCCAATACCAGGATTTTATTATTTTTCTATTTCTGAAAAGATAACTATAAATACAAATTCCTAAATATAGACAAAATACTGTGCAGTCAGACCTCATCTAATTAATTGTGAACAGGAGAAATATTTCCTGATAGAGGAGATGATACTGTAAACAAACAAATGGGGAAGATTCCAGTGCTGCGAAGCTTGGGTCCCTATGAAGATCAGCCCGCATTATTGCTTTGAAATGGTTGTTTAACTGCTGGATTTAATCCCTTTTTTTGCAACACATAAATAAGGCTAACTTTTCTTTCCTTCCCTGTCCAGTTGACCTCTTCCTCTCACCTCATCTCCCAGTTTTGCTCCCTTTTTCTCTTTTCTTCTTTCTCCCAGTGAAGGTGCATCTTCCCCTCAACACATCTCTAACCTGTTTTTAACTTCTCCTTTGGTGTTCTTGTGGGAATGAGAGAGTGGTGGATGTATATTGCCTTTGTTCTACTATTATTTGGGGAAGGTAGCTTCTAGAAGATACAGTACATTCATATAAAGATCTGCATACATGATATATGCCAATGAGTCACAAGCACATATTCATTAGATAGGAGAAGGGGAGGGGTGGAATTTACAGGCCCGGTTTCCCTTTGGAGTTAGTAATCCTAGAATTGATAAGATGGGGAAGATGGGCATAGCACATCACAGGCACAGTTCTGTTTATCTGTTCTTCTTTTCGTTATTTATTTTAAGATCAGGATTTATTTATTTATATTGTAATCAAATTTGTAAGGCTGCCTATCTACCTGATGAAATTCTGGATGGTGAACAAGCAATATAAAGCACCAGCAATAAAACAAATAAATAGCAAAAATCTGGATTTACACCCTTTTGTTAAAGACACATAAACCTGCAAAATACATCTAATTAATTGACAGCCAAGCCCCAATGCCATAGGAAGAGCCACATCTTCACAGTCTTCTGAAAGTCCAGTAAGTTTGGGATTACAGAATCCATATATCTGTGGGAGAAGCTATTCCATAGAACAGGTGCCATGATGAGAAAGGCCAATTTTCTAAGCCCCACTAGCTGACATTACCTCAGTAAAGGTCCTGGAGCATGTCCAATCTGCCAGATCTGATGAGGTGGGTAGAAACAATGGAGAAATGCAGCCCCACAGGAAACATAGTCTCATGCTATGTAGGATTTTAAAGTTGATAGCCAGCATCTTTTCCTTCCTTCAACTGCACGACTTCTTTTTTAAAAAGAGCATCCTGTTGAAACAGTAATGGATATTGGTGCTTACATCTTAACCTCCAAGAAATATGGACTTTAATTGTCTTTTTGTTCATGCCAGTTTTCCTCCCTTGGAAAACTTTGGAGGCACTGTTGTGCTTGAGCATGCTTTTCAAAGGTTGGTATTGTTTGCTATTTTGATAGTACCTTTTGGTGAGGTGGCTCACTCTAAGCTTCCCATCATGCTTATAGTGTCAGCAAAATAAAGATTTCACATTTTACAAAGATAGAAACCTTTGTAAATAATATAGTCTGTAATTACCTACATCACCTTTCTGCACATTATTTCCCACTTTAAACTGCTAATATATTTCACTTTGCTTAACACTAACCCGAGTGCAACTTGCTCGCAAATCATGTTTTTAATTAAAATTCTTATAATCCATTTGCATTAAATTCCTTATTGAAAAATAAAGCCATTGACTTGTTTTTAAAAAGAGGTTGCAATTTTCATAAAAAAGCCCAGTTTGGGGGAATAGAAATATTACACCTGTGGCAAAATAGATAGTATGGGGATATATATAGTTAAAATTTAGAAAAACTGCTTCCAAAGAGGCTGAAGTTTGACCTGTACTATGTGATGAGTGGAAGGAGGAATAGACATGGAACAGTTGGAGCAAGTTTATCTAACGATAACATTGTAGCTAGTTGAGTTAATTGAGTATGCAATAACAAATGTGAGATAGTTGTAAATCCTGCAACTTAGTATAAGAAGATGGGCACTATCATTTTCTTTAGGCCATGGAGATAATGAAATAGTGCTTTCCCTGCATAAGCCATAAGGTAATGGTGCGTCTCTCTCAGTGTTGACCCAGCTGCTTTTGTCTGTCTGCCTGCCTGTCAGGATCAATAGACTATGAATCTCAGCAGCATTTGCCTGATCATGCCAGGCCCTGATGCCAAACTTGAGCCATCTGTTGAGCTATTCATTTATTTTACTAGGTTTATGTACCACTTCATTCTTATCAGGGTTTCAGTGGCTTATAGACCACCCAAACAGTAAAAAGATTCACAGCAGTGAAATGAGAACTTACCCAATGCTGAGGAATAACCATAGACCATATGTATGGTCACCCATCAGGAGACAACTTGGATTCCAAATTCCTGTTGAAATAGATCTTGATGACTTTATGAAAAGCTAGCAAACTCAGGGCATGTCTAATATCAGGGGTAAAACTGTTCCTGAAAAAAAGGGGAGAAGCAACAACTGAGAAGCCATGATCCCACCTATCCTACAGATGACATTTCCTAAGGGTAAGAAACTGGAGGAAACTTTCTCTCTTAATCTCAAACAAGCATTAATGGAAGAAGATTTTCTCTGAGGGCACAATAAGAGCCAAGATATATACTTCACAGCTTTTATTGCCAACATGAATCTTTAACCTGGGTTCTGCCGTGTTCATTGTTTATCTTTTACCAACAGTCTTCCAGATGTCTCTTCTTTTGTTCCATCTCTTGAAGCTCCTTGGTAAACCAAGGTTCTCCCTTTGGATCAATGAACAGGGATAAGCTGTTAAACTGCAATCTGATCCAAGCCCACTCCTCTATATTCTGTACACAATTAAAGCCTTAGCAGGAAGTCATCATGGTGTCAGCCATTCAAGAAAGGCCATGTCAAGAAATGGACATCATAAGAAATAATGTGACTCTATTAATAAAAGCTTTAATAGTAGAATTCAAAAGTCTAGTTGCATTTCCTCTCCTTATCCTAGTCAACCAAGGACAAATTGTAATTTATTTCTTCACCGTCTTGTTTTCCTAGATTACAATTATATTTTTCTAACAGCCACTGACTATCTTTTCCAAAGATTTCTTGGTACTCCTGAATACATGGCTCCATGTATCATTTGGAACCAAAGGCAGCGGGGATGGATTATTCTAAAGTGAATTTTTCAAGAGGCAATTGGACTTCCTTGTTTTTTGAAGACATTTCATTTCTCATCCAAGAAGGTTTTTCAGCTCTGACTGAATGGTGGGGAAATGAAAGGATTTATATTCGTTGCAGACAGCTGGTCATTTGAATTCTTTTAGAGGGTCATTGAGACCACTTGAAGGTTTATCTAGTTTATCATCATACAGTCAGAGCTGAAGAAGCTTCTTGGATGAGAAGCAAAATGTCTTAAAAGAAAAAAAAAAGAAGTCCAATTGCTTCTTGAGAAAGCACCTTTGGGACAACCATGACCTGGAAGACTGAGAATCTCCATAGACATTCTAAACTGAAACACCATCCCTATGGAGGTTAGTAGCACCAGTGAATTTTGTGACAATCAGAAAGTCATCTGACTATATGTTATTACCGCTCTCATAATGACTATATCATGCTTGTTCAGTGGTGAAATTCATTTTCTTTTACTACTGGTTCTGTGGATGTGGATTGGTGAGTGTGGCAGGGGAAGGATACTGCAAATCCCCATTCCCTCCCCACTCTTGGGGGAAGGATACTGCAAAATCTCCATTCCCATCCCACTCTTTGGCTAGCCAGAGGTAGTATTTGCCAGTTCTCCAAACTACACAAAATTTCCGCTACCAGTTCTCCAGAACCTGCCAGAACCTGCTGAATTTCACCCCTGCATCTGTTCCAAGATATGAAAAATTAGATTATATGTGAAGTCTCCTACATCTTGAATTTCTTTATAATGCCCTTAGCCAATTATCAAAAATTGTAAATTTGGATGGGAAATTTGAAAACATATAGGACTACAGCTTCTATGTTCCTGAGTGCTTGGCTATATTAACTTGGTGATGCCGAAATTTTGAGTTCAACTACTTGAGCTGGGCCACATAGTTTCAACCTTTTGAGTAGGCTAACACAATTCAAAATTCCTACAGAAGAAAAATGTGTTTAAAATGTATAGACCTCAGGTTGCTCATGTGCCTTAAATAAGGTGCTTAAGACCAATGAAGAACAGAATGGTTGCCAATATTATTTTTTAGTTATTTAGTAAAACTCTTGTGCTTTGATAGAAGGTAACAATTAAATATGTTACACTTCTTTTTTCACTATGTCACCATGACAAGATAAGCAGAAATGAGTTTCATGCTAGGTGAAAAAATAGTCAGCCAAGCAGTAGGAGACAGTGTACATAATAACTCTGATGGTGGATGTGTTTTGTCATAGGAAGCACTATGGCATTTTGGATTCTATATGAAGAATAAACCAGTGCAGTGGTAGTCCCTTTCTTTTAGACAGATGGATAAGAGAAAAGTTAAATGATATCAGAAGAAATCTTGTAGTAGCAGGGTAACTTTAGAACTATGTTTTATATCTGACCTGATGTATTAAATCTGATTCTTTTGGTTCAGCTGCTGCTCCATGATTAGAGGCTAAAAGCCTTATACTTAACTGCATGACCAAATATAGTAGACTGCTTCTCAGAAAACTATCTCTCACCATTTAATTTGTCTCACTTATCCCTCCACTCTGTCACTTTTAAAGTAACTACTATGATCATAGCAATGCCATTTTCCCTTCTATTTGGAAGCAAATAATGGTTCCATAGAAATATATCAGACACTTAATACATAAGTGTTGGTCTTGCAAACAGAGCACT
Source organism: Thamnophis sirtalis (assembly GCF_051295495.1). Lineage (NCBI taxonomy): Eukaryota > Metazoa > Chordata > Lepidosauria > Squamata > Natricidae > Thamnophis > Thamnophis sirtalis. Next base: position 64,774,839 of record NW_028261387.1, read on the forward strand.
CCTTGAAGTATGTTCTAAGCTGTAGATGTGAAGGTGCAGGAAAGTAAGCCTTTAGATGACTTAAATCTGTGGAATACAGGGCTATCTTATGAATGAACAGGGATGGATTGCAGTAAATGGAATAATAACAAAGGACCTCTGCTAAGTTTTATATTACAGACATTGACACAGTTTGATGGAAGAAAAACTCTTTCCATTTTAGTTACTTATAGGCAGCTATGAAATTTATATGAAATGGTGAGTAGTTCACCAAATCCAGTAAGGAAAATCCACATAAGGCAGCAAATTCTGTAACTGTGGGTTCCGTAATTGGATTAGATGCAGAAAGATACCTGTACTATGTGGCACATCAGGTGTGATGTCACCTTAGCTGAATTGCTGCAGGACCGTATTTCATGAAATCATGAAGGCCAACCTGACCCCAATATTTATTTCCCACCAGATGCTTTTAAGCACAACATATGAGTAATAGTTGATAATAGTTGCTGTACTATTTTATCTGACCTTATTTAGCCAAATGCATACAATTTCAGTAGGAATCATAAAAATCTGTTTTGGTACTGTAATTTTACATAGAAAAAAGTTCCAAAGAAATCCAATGAATTTTTAAAAAAACTAACTGGGAAAGATAAATATTGCCCCCGCCTTATTTATTTTTTTTAAAAAAATATGAAGTAGCTAAATGATCAATTTTGGCTTTCTTTCATCTTTAAAAAGTCACGGTTATTCATGGCAGAGCCTGGTTCTTTACAAATAAGTATTTTCCAGTCCCAGCAGAATGTGGAAGGACTATAAGACCACACAATCCTTCATGATCATCTGATCATTCCAGGACATGCAAGCCCCTGGACAAAGAACTCAGCCTTTTCTAAAGGGTTAAGCAAAATTGAAAGAAATCCCTTGAGTATTGTGCATGTTTTAAAAAATAAGTGTAATCATCCAGCTTTTTGCAAAAAAAAAAAAAAAAATGATGTAAGGGGAACTCTCATTTGAACCTTATTTATTGCTGCCACTTTTCCATCCTGGATTCCTTTGCGTCAAAATCCATAAATCTATAGTAGAATTCCTTTACATCCTTCCCTGCACATTAAAGTAATGGGAATGAGCTCCCGTTATTTGTCCCAGCTTCTGCCAACCTAGCAGTAAGCATGTAAAAATGCAAGTAGAAAAATAGGGACCACTTTGGTGGGAAGATAACAGTGGTCCATGTACCTTCAGTGTTTCATCATGCTGGCCACATGACCACGGAGACTTCTTTGGACAGCGCTGGTTCTTCAGCTTTGAAAGAGAGATGAGCACTGCCCCCTAGAGTCGGGAATGACTAGCACATATGTGCAAGGGGAACCTTTACCTTTTTACACATTAAATCCAAATAAGATGTGCTTTTAAATTCATTTTTGTATGTTGGAGTTTAAGATTGAAGAAAGCATCAGTGAAAAGGACAAATTACAATTTTCAAGCTGGGAGGAGATATGGCAAGGAATGTAATCTTTATTTCATTGCAACAGTCTCTGAGGAAAATTCCCCTGTTAAAGCTGATATTTGCATAGGAGTATTTTCCCTCAGTGTAAATACTGGTTTCAAATAAATGATTTCTCTTAGAAATGAAACAAAGAGGAAAGAGTAGAAATCACCTCTCTATGCTTTTTCTAGAACCGAAACAAAGAAGAAAGGTTAGAAATCACTATTCTGTGCTTTCTCCCTTTGTGGTTATTATTGCACCTCCCCAGCTGACATTATCTATATAATTGGAAGGTTTAGGTGTTAATTGCAAGTAGACATTAATTTCATATTTTGTTTGGCCCTCAGAGTTTCAAGCAGACATGACTCAACTGCTTGAATGCATAAATTAAGCCTACCTTTTCCAGAACTTGGGTAAACATTGAAAAATGTAAATAGGTAATAAAGTAGCTATTAACAAAATCTCTAATAACTAACTAGAGAGGGAATCAAATTAGGAAGTTAGTCATCCTAGCTTCTTCCAATCACTCCAAATATCAAATAACAACCAAATTTGAACCTTTTCTCCTGCAAAGCCCTTGTACGCAATATTCTTTCTTGGCTAATAAACAAAATGTTGACTCTCATCACATAAACTGCAATATATGAGAGTGCACGAGGCAATAAATACAAATTGTAAATGATTCCAATTCTAATTAAATTTAAATTTAATCAAAGTTAGTTTTTTCTCTGATGCTGCAATTATTTCTGGAGTGCAGTTCCTGATTTTCCATTTCAAGGATAAGTGCGGCCCTTAGTTTGAAAAAGTTTCTATGCTCCAAATTAATGAATATTTGACTTCAGATGCAGACATATCCTCTATCTTCTAACAATCTTTTTGTAAAATAGAATTGAATATGACAGGTTTCTTTAGATTTTTCTTTGAGATGTTGCTAGTTTCACTTTCAGTAAGGGAATACACAATATCCTAAACAAAACAAAAATGGAGAATTGTAAAGTGGAACAAAGAAGATAAATTGGAACTATATATTCTACTACATAACATACTGTTAAATGATGATGATGATGATGATGATGATGATGATGATGATGATGATGATGATGTTGTTGTTGTTCAGATACAAATCTGAGTACATTTCCTGGAAAAGGGCTTATATTTCTCAATAATAAAGTACTTCTAGCTGAATCCTGGAAAAAAATATGATAGGCCCTTATATGTGGTATTTATTTAAGGGAAAACATTCATGTCTTATTTCAGCAGTTTAACATTTTTGTGCTTTAATTTGATTAGATGGAAAGGTCTACATTGTAAGTAATGCGATACTTACTTTCTGTTGATGAGTATATTTAACTTTTCAGGTTTTGCAGGGTTCCACTAAGGAGAAACCTTTGTGAAGGTTAAATATTTGTACACTCTGACAGTTAGATATGTGTTCTATAAATATATCACTTATACTATTTATATCATTCTGTGTAGACTAGAACAAAAATTTTACTCCAAAATCAAACTTATTTATAGTTTAAGACACAAGGAAAATTTAACATTAATGTCTATGAAATCTGCAGTAGACTGATCCACTGATATAGAAAGTACAACACGTCAAAATATATATTTATGGGGCAGTGGTGGATTGCCAATTTTTTTACTACCAGTTTGGGTGCACTCCCGTGCTTGCGTGCACGCATGACGCTGCTGCACAAGCACAGAAGCATCTGGGCAGAGCCTCCCACCACTGCTACTACTGGTTCACCCAATCAGGGCTGAACCAGAGCAACCCACCTCTGTTATGGGAACTAGAAACTAGATATACTGTATCAATATTACCATAATTAGAAGAAGAAGAAAAACAAATTCTAGGGACAAAAAATCCCAAATAAAATACTCTTGTTGTAGTGTTTGATATTTAATTCTATTATATTCTGTCAGATATCACTTTCAGAATTTTAATAATATTTGAAATAACCAGACATATGTTTCTATTCTCTGATTTTCTTTAGTAACTTATTTCACCTTTAGAGTCTGGAAAAGAAATGGTTCTTGAGCTATATATAGCAGTACATCTGAACATCTTTCTTTGAAAATCCAATTTAAGTGAATTCTGTAGGTGTAATACAAACATCTATAGATTGCACATGGATGGAAATGCCTGTTTCATCTAGTCAATGACATCCACAAAACCACACAAGGCTTTAGGCAGTTGAGATTAGAAAAAGAGTACAGTAACAAAGCAAGGCATCCAGAAGGTTACAGAATGTGAATTATGAAGAAGAAAAGTTATACTTGTAAGGATTAAAAAAGATGATCCTAGATCATAGATCAAAACTCAGCATCTATTTTAACATTACATTCCATGTTTGCTATAGAAAAATATTCCCAATGCAAATAACCGATCTGGTTGTAATAGGGCGGTTATTTTTTCATAGGATGGCAATGTTTGTATTTCTTTTATCAAAGAGCAGAGATTTTTATTTTATTTTACTTTGTCAATCATGTATTATTAGATAACATATATAAGTATAAACATGATTTTGAATACATGAAATGGATATGAATAAACATCAGGACAGGGATGGTAGGCACATTAGTGCACTTATGCACGCCCCTTACAAACCTCTTAGGAATGGGGTGAGGTCGAAAGTAGACAGTCTATAGTTAAAGTTTTGGTGGTTTGGGGAAGAAACCACAGAGTCAGGTAGTGCATTCCAGGCACTGACCACTCTGTTTCTGTATTGTACTTTCTGCAATCGAGTTTGGAGCAGTTTACCTTGAGTTTGTATCTATTGTGTGTTCATGTATTGTTGTGGTTGAAGCTGAAGTAGTCATTGACAGATAGGACATTGTAGCAGATAATTTTATGTACTATGCTTAAGTCAGACCACAGGCAGTGTAGTTCTAAGTTGTCTAAACCCAAAATTTCAAGTCTGATGGCATAAAGTATTCTGTTGTGAGCAGAGGAGGGGAGGACTCTTCTCATGAAATATCTCTGGATTTCAGTCTACTTTGTCTTGTCCTTCTAATGAGAAACTAAGATATATGATCTGAAAGTAATTGAAAAAAAAGTTAGAACAATTAGAACAAAAATGTCTAGAATCATGTTGAGAAATAAATCTCCTGGGGCAAAATCCAGGTCTGGTTATGCTAAACATTCTGTTCCTATTGGCAAATCATTGCGAGGCCGAAGTTTCTATGCTGCAATTACAGCAACTATACCATTGAGTTGGCATTGCTTGACATGGAGTTTAGTGGGCATTACAGTCCAGTGATAATTAAGTGTGTTTTTAACTTGCATCAAACAAGAAGCAAATGTACATTCCAAGCAGAATAATGAACAATTTGATATTGTTTCCCCCCATAACATTAGAGGTGGTATTCAGCAGGTTCTGACCAATTCTGGAGAACAGATAGCGAAAATTTTGAGTAGTTCGGAGAACCAGTAAATACCACCTCTGACTGGCTCCACCCAGATCTATTCTCTGCCTCCAGAGTCCCAGTTGATCCTGGAGAGAATGGGGATTTTGCAGTAACCTTCCCATGGAGTGGGGAGGGAATGGGGATTTTATAATATCCTTCCCCTGCCACGCCTACCAAGCCACGCCCACAGAACCGGTAGTAAAAAAAATTGAATCCCACCACTGTAGCACATGTATCTGTTACTTGTAATGTATGCTTTATGTGCAAGCCAAAGGTATATAATTTTATACATGAAGCCACTGTTGGTCAAAATAGTACCTTTTGCAATCTTGTATCACAGTGCAATCTTGTATCACAATGATTGATAACTATTGTAATCGTGTATCACAATGATTGCAATCTTGTATCACAATGATTGATAACTGAGACAACCTATTTGGAACCTTATTTAGTGTTAAGCAAGCGATAAAAGCTTTAAAAATCTGACCACCTAAAAAAGATATAAGCTTAGAAAATCTTTCATTTTCTCCCTCCACATCCTTCCAACAGGTTCTTTCTTCCATTAATGGGTATTTCAAATCTGGAAAGAATTCAAGAAACACTAGGATGTTAAAGGAAACATCCAGATGTATTGGTAGTAATTATGCTCTGTTTTGGGAATTGAAGGCCCTTGAATAACAAGCCTATTTCCATGGATGGCTACAAGATTATAAACATAAAATTTATAAGTGGAATGGGAACATTTGGTTTATTTTCTCTCCTTTTTACAATCACTGCTGCTTAAATTGAAAACAGTGAAGGGTAGCAGATCCAAGCAACAACCTGAAGATTGTAAACATAATAATTCATGTCTTACGGATGGGATATGGTCATATAATCAGTAAATTCATTTAGCTTACTCTGGTTTCACCATTAACTTTCTATTTTCTCATTTCATTGGCATCTCCCTGCCCAGTTTATGTCTTTCCTCAATACTTACTGTGCTATAAAGCAGAAGCAAATATCTTGAAGGGTAAATAAAGAGGTAATGAGTCTACAAAAATGTTATTGAGGTACATTAACTCCTACGTGCTGTCCTTTAAACCTTTCCCTCATCCAGGATTCATTTTTATGGTTTAAGCAGGATCTTGTATCAAATTCTGCCCAGCAGTTTTGACTTGTAGCTGGAATTTCTACTGCAAAATCTTTACAGCAGCAAGAAGATCCACTATGAGCTGTCAGATAAAAGGACATAGAGATGTTTAGCACATTTTGTACATAATGAACTTGAATTTAAACAATTCCCTAAAAGGCTTGTCTTTGCACAACTATTTGCTTTTTTCCCAGTGTACAACTTGAAATACTCAATTTGGTCTGATGCTATTATTTCTATGCTACTAGTCCAATAGTTTTTTTCCCCTTCTTATCATTGCTATCCAGATTATTCATCTGAGTCATCCCATTTGATGAAAGTTCACAATGAACATGATAACATCACAGTACTGTTTAGTACATTGAATGAGAGCAACCAAGTCCATTGAGACTAAAAGCCAAAGTAAACACTCTAAGTATTAAGAGAGCAATATATTTTTTTCATAATAAGGAATGAAAGAGGGTGTAGAGAGGGAGTACACATTGAAACTGACAAATATGTTTCCGAAACTCTGTGACAGATTCCCAACTCAATCCTAAAGGAAGATGTTGAGGTTATAGATTGTACAAGGATGGAACAGGGAGTTATGCAAGCCTGAGAGATGTTTGTTTATGACTTTCACTGGATAAAAATGCATTTCTGAGTTACTACTCTTCTGGCACTACAGAGATAAAAGAGTACAATAACAAAACAAATGCTATTAATTTTTTTATTGGAGATTCAACCCTGCAAAATTCTGATGTAATACAGCAATTGCAAAATGTAGAAAATAGCGGCAAAGCTGACAACAGTTTTAATTCAGATGGTACAAGCAACTGCAGAAATGGCCAAGTTCTGAATAACCCTTCAATGGTGGGTTCTATGATGATGTAATTTGCAGTGGGAAAGCCTTGTACAAAGGAAAACAATGTACAAAGGTTATTACATAAGTTTGAAACGTGATTTGGGATTGCCTGGAAGTATCAAAGACATAATGTTTTTCAAGGAGAGGCTTCACAATTTCAGTGTCATATTGTAGTCATAGAAAACCAACAGGATAGAAAAGGGAGAATTTCATCAACAGATTAGATGTCTATGGAGATTCTCAAACATACAATTCATGATTGTTCCAAGGGTGCTTTTTTAAAAGACAACTGGACATTCTTGGGTTTTTTTTTTCTTGAAAACATTTCCAAGAAGCTTCTTCAGTTCTGACTGAATACTGGGGAAGAAGCTTCTTGAAAAAGAAGCTAAATGTTTTCAAGAAAAAAACCCCCAAAATCTAGTTGTCTTTTGAAAAAGCATCCTTGGGACAATAAATTAGCTGAATCCTGTATTATTATGTATAATTTGGGTAGACTTTAAAGGCAGTAGCAGATGGTGATGTTTACATGAAGTTAAAATTTGAAGAAGCTTGAAATCTAAAAGGCAACTTCATTCTCAGATAAATATTATTGTAGCTTGCAAAGTGTATATTATGCCTATCTGCTTCAAAATAAAACCCAAGTAAATCTTTCAGCATTCCTAATACATTTGGTTCAATAATTTAAGCTTTTTAAAGTATAAAATCTTGATCAGTCATCCTACATTGCAGCATTATGAATGAGAACAAGGCATTATCTTTATTTTTTCTGATCATTATATTCTAATCACTATATATATCTTATTCTCCCTTTTCCACCTATCCAGATACCTACAAACACTTCAACAACCACATTCTAACCAGAACAACATAATTGTTATGGAAATGCAAATTGTCTCTGTAGCAAAACACAGCACTTGAATTATGGAACAATGTAATTTCTTAACAACAGAAGCTCTTTCCTTGGCAAAAGGCAAGTTGGTTCCTGTGGGGAAGAATTCATCCTTTATACAAAAATCATCCACTAAAATTCTGGGATTTTCAGGAATGAAATACTTCGAATGAGAATGTTGTCAGAATCATTTCCCATGTAATAGAGGATCTCTGTTCAGGTAGCATTATAGTATTATTATAGGGATTGTCACCATTACATAATGAGATTCATGTTCCAAATATCTGTAGATATGAACACATACCAAAACATGTGCATGATCAGTGTGATTGTAGCCAGGTTGGAAATTACTTTTCAGGTATTACTTTCTGCATGGTAAGTACTATGAAGATTCCAGCAATATGTGGTAGCAAATTTTAAAAGCACAAAAACATGGCATTTATTGCAAAAGAAATATATATTCATCAGTTATATCTATCTATCTATCTATCTATCTATCTATCTATCTATCTATCTATCTATCTATCTATCTATCTATCTATCTATCCATCCATCCATCCATCCATCCATCCATCCATCCATCCATCCATCCATATCATCCTCATCCTCATCCTCATCATCTATCATCTATCATCTATCATCTATCATCTATCATCTATCATCTATCATCTATCATCTATCATCTATCATCTATCATCTATCTTCTATCATCTATCATCTATCTTCTATCATCTATATTGTCTGTCTGTCTGTCTGTCTGTCTGTCTATCTATCTATCTATCTATCTATCTATCTATCTATCTATCTATCTATTTATCTATATCTTGTAATGTTTTGCACATATACTTATATAGGATTGTGTGTCTGTTAGTATGATCTATTGGGTTAAGATTTTTCTTTCTTTCTTCCACTTACAAGTTATTGAGAGGTATTTTGTATTTTGGGGGCTGCACTAAGGGAGACTCATCCAATCTCACTGTACACATGTTGTACATTGACAATAAAGGTTTGAATTGATCTATCATCTATCTATCTATCTATCTATCTATCTATCTATCTATCTATCTATCTATCTATCTATCTATCTATCTATCTATCTATCTATCTATTGCAACTGTATGCACCTCTCCATCCACAGTTTTTTTTAAATATTATTATGTTTCAATGGTGTTCCTAAGTGTCAGGCAAATGATCCTACTCCTGGGTTAGCCAGAAGGTAATTATTTTTCTTTTCATTGGACCAAAATACCACTAATAAAGTCAGTTGAACTTTGAGCATACTTCATTGGGTGCCTATGCAAAATGAAATGTTGTGTATCATTTTTAACAGTAAGAATACTTTAACCATTCAACATGTAAACAACCATCTGGGCTGATCTGATCAGTGCCACTTTCCAGGCTACATTGGAAATGGTGCTATATATAGAGTTCCTGGAGTTTTATTTAATAGGATGGTACATTTGATTCTTATGCACCATCTCAAAAGTAATGAAGCAGAAAAGGTCTTTATCTTGTGTGAAAGTTGCAGTTATTGGCAACCATTCAGTAAAAAAATAAAAGTAATTGCACATTCTTTGTAAGATATTGTATTGCTAACTGATTTCAGTGCAAGGCTTGGATGATTTTCATTCAGAGTTAATCAGGCAATGGACCAAATATGTGTGAAATAGATCATTTCTAGCTGCTCTCCAATATATTGACAAATACAATTGCTAGAGGTGCTAGTCTAATTTCTTTATTTTTTTTCTTGTGATTGAGCTTTATATTGTAAGGTAAAACATATAAAACTAAAATGCAGTCCTTGACTTACAATTGCAAGTTACCAGGCTCAGAATTATGGTTGTAAATTGTGTCATAAACTGAAGCATCACTTGAGCAGACTCGATATTTTAAATAGATTTTTGAGGCAGTGGTTAAGCAAACACCATGGTCATTAAGCAAATCCATTTTTCCCAATGTATTTTTTTTGCCAGATTTTAGAAATAAACACCAGAAATCGTAAAAGGTATTGCAAATTGCAGTCATGTCAGAGGTGATGTTCAGCAGGTTCTGACCAGTTCTGGAGAGCCAGTAGCAGAAATTTTGAGAAGTTTGGATAGCCAGTAAATGCCACCTCTGACTGACCCCACCCCCATCTATTCTCTGCCTCCCAAGTCCCAGCTGATTGGGAGGAAATGGAGATTTTGCAGTAACCTTCCCCTGCTACCTCCACGAAGTCACACTCACCAAGCCAAACCCACTAAATCAGGCCCACAGAATTGGTAGTAAAAAATTTTGAATCCCATCACTGAGTCATGTGATTGTGGGATCCTGCAAATAATCATAAAGATTACATGGTTGCCAACCACCCAAAATACAATTGCTTGTCTATGGTATCTCGGTGTGTGTGTGTGTGTGTGTGTGTGTGTGTGTGTGTGTGTGTGTGTTTATGTATATGCGCAGCTGTATAACTTCCAAAATGGATTGTAGCTCTGGGGAGGTTGGTTGTAACTTTGAATGATCGGTAAGCAATTGGTTATGAGTTGAAGGCTACCTGTATGATTAAAGCATCTTGCCATTGTTTAATTACATGCAAAACTGTGGACTATTTTTCTTACTGAATTCAGAACTTAGAAAAACTATTTTTCTTCCTGAAAGGAAAACTATTTTTACATCATTTTAAATATTCTGTATATTCAACCTCTCATTTTCCATATCAAAAGGAATGTTGGTTTGTGATATCTTAATTTTCAGTTATATACCTCTATTGGTTCATACAATCTGTCCAGTGTATGTTGCAAATCATCCAATGTCTCCAGTGAACAACACGAAGATCATCTTCATACAAAAGTACCACTAGCAATAGCACTCAGATTTATATACTGCTTCATAAGTGCTGTTACAGCGCTCTCTAAGCAGTTTACAGAGTCAGCATATTGCCCCCAACAACCTGGATCCTCATTTTACCAACCTCAGAAGGATGGAAGGCTGAGTCAACCTTGAGCCTGGTGGGATTTGAACTGCCAAATTGCAGCAGCCAGCAATCAGTGCGGGTAGCCTGCAGTACAGCACTCTAACCACTGCACCATCGAGAACAAGTACACATGTTCATGGCCTCACACTGGTCTTTGACAAAAATAAACTTTGACTGACCATATTCATGTCTATAATCAATGCACTTCTAATTTCACCAGACTCATTTTGTACATATGTATCTATAAATACTTTAAAGAGCCAACAAGATATCTGATATCTTTGCCTTATTCCCTGCTTAATGTTGACTTACAATTGTCGTTTTAGGATTAAAGGACAAACAGAAAAAAGCTGTGAAAGATAATTTCAATGTATGATTAACGATTACTACATACACAACAGTGGAAATATTTGGCACCACCTACCATTGAAGATTGGATGGTGAAATTGACAGAATTTGTTGAGAGGAACAATCTTCTTTGATTTAGAGAAAGGACAATATGTACATTTATTGTTGACTGGAAACCCCTGATGGATGACTTTTGTAAAAATAAAAACAGAATCAACTTGTGATATATGGTTTTGATGATTACACAGTATAGATTATAGAAAGAAGAGATTAATGATATAACTTTAGAGAGAAGGAGGTTAAAATATTTTACCTGCAACTGCTGTGAAAAACATTGGATGCTATTTCTTTATATCTGTATCTCTCTTTTTCCCTATTTTCTTTTCTTTTTCTGTTGTTTTTCAAGCAGAGGTGGTATGGGACTCCCTGACTGGGAGCTTTATTACAAAGCAGCAGCATTAAAATGGATTAGGGATTGGATAAATTTAAAAAATAAAAGAATACTAACATTAGAGGGCCACAATTTGCAAACGGGATGGGGCTTTTTTCCTATGGGAAGAGGGTAAAAAGAAACAAAAATACTTTATTAGACACTATATTAGAGATGCACTGATACAGGTCTGGAATAAAATTAGAGAAAAATACTACATGAAAATACCGACATGGCTTTCCACTATGGAAGCCATGACACATCGAAAATGGTTAGAAATAGTGAAATTTTAGGCATCCAAGAAAATTTGAAAACAAATCAGGAATTAAAGGAGCAAAATATAAATATCTGCTGACCACAGCTAGAATAGCGTTTTCCCAATGCTTGAAACAAAATAATATCCCCTTGGATGAATTAGTGATACAAAAAAATTTGGATCGTGCAGAGATGGACAAATTAACACTAAAATTAAAAGACAAAGAAGAGTCGAAATATTATGAAATTTGGAACAATTGGTACAAATGGCTGCAAAACAAGAATAAAATTAATTAAGCCGTATATATGTATATATGTATATATGTATATGTGTATATGTGTATATGTGTATATGTGTATATGTGTATATGTGTATATGTGTATATGTGTATATGTATATATGTATATATGTATATATGTATATATGTATATACACACACACACACACAAAATACAATAGCAGAGTTAGAAGGGACCTTGGAGGTCTTCTAGTCCAACCCCCTGCCTAGGCAGGAAACCCTATACCATTCAGACAAATGGCTATCCAACATCTTCTTAAAGACTTCCAGTGTTCACAACTTCTGGAGGCAAGTTGTTCCACTCATTAATTGTTCTAACTGTCAGGAAATTTCTCTTCAGTTCCAAGTTGCTTCTCTCATGATTAGTTTCCACCCATTGCTTCTTGTTGTACCCTCAGGTGCCTTGGAAAATAGTTTGACTCCCTCTTCTTTGTGGCAACCCCTGAGATATTGGAACACTGCTATCATGTATCCCCTAGTCCTTCTTTCTATTAAACTAAGACATACCCAGTTCCTGAAACCATTCTTCATATGTTTTAGTCTCCAGTCCCCTAATCATCTTTGTTACTGTTCCCTGCACTCTTTCTAGAGTCTCCACATTTTTTCTACATCATGGTGACCAAAACTATATATATATATATATATATATATATATATATATATATATATATATATATATATATATATATATATATATATATATATATATATATATATATATATATATATATATAAGATAGATAGATGATAGATAGATAGATAGATAGATAGATAGATAGATAGATAGATAGATAGATAGATAGATAGATAGATAGGGGGGGGGAGAGAACTGTGTATAAAGGTTTATAAACATAGAAGCGAAATAATACTTACATGTACAGGTATGATGACATAAAAGTGTTGATATAATGACTGTAGGGTGTTGTAGAAGGAAAATAATAATAATAAAAAGATAAGTAAAAACATTTTATCTGCAACTGCTGTGAAAAATATTGGAAGCTATTTCTTTGTATCTTTATCTCTCTTTTTCCCTATTTTCTTTACTTTTTCTGTTGTTTTTCATTTTCTCTGTTCTAATTAATTTTGCATAGTTCTTATTCTTGCTTTTTAAACTGTTAATAATACACACCACACACACACACACACACACACACACACACACACACACACACACACACACACACACACCATAATTCTCTAGATTTCTGGAAGTTGCCAAGTTTGGGAAATTTGTTCCATTACATTGCTACCACTACAAAAATTTACCTCCATCATCCCTCATGCTAGTTTTGGACTTTCCCCAGCCAAACTAGAGAATGATATTTAATGTCAAACCATGCAAGTTTAAAATATACCAGATATAAATAATAAAGCTTGCTCCTTTGCCAGGAAACAGACGCCCAGCTTTGCCAGGAAACAGACGCCCAGCTTTTGGTTCTATTGATTCTTGCCCCTTCAACCATATTGGTACATCCCTTTGCTTTATCTTTGTTTGATTTGGTGAATTCGGCTGTGCTGTTTTTCCTTCCTTTTAATAAGTCCGGATTTCTTACAGTCTCACAATTCAGCTTGGTCCTGTGCTTTATTGTCAGTGCAGGCCATAAACATGACTTCACTGCAAGTAAGTCCATTTCTGCTGAGCTCTTTCCTCCAACAAGAGGGATTTCTTATGGTGATAATTGTTGCTATTTGGTTACTACAATTTATATGCCATTCAGTGCAAATGAAGCTCTAAGTGGCTTACAATTTAGTGCACACTTTAAAATAAAAACAATGATAAAAGAAATGTATTGATTGAGTCAACAAAGGTATTTGAATTTTGATAGTAATGTTACTGTTATGCACATATAACTAAGCTTTTTACAAGGTAGACTATACAAATCACAATATGGCATATGCAAAATAAAATATACAGGTTATGTTATTCAGTAGTGAAATGCTTCTTGTCAATGCTATCAGAAACAACAAATATGTACCTACAATTTTTTAGCGGTGCTGGTACTCTCTCAAAGCTGCTTGGAAATTAAACCTGGCAACAGATGTCATATTCTCATTTACTGCCTCTGTTCAATGGGATGAAATGACCACAACTAATTGCTGGCCACCATGTAAATTATAGTTGATCAACTTTCTCCCTGTCTCAATTATTTTTATACATTTACACATTTCTGTTCTGTTCTATAATAATGCTCGACACACATCTGTTACATATTGATACACAATACACAATATTGATATTCCCTGAGTCTATTTCATGCTTTGGCCTGTATAGATAATGGAATATTTACTGTTCTGTGTTTTTAAACTCAATATTCCTTATATGTTCTTTAATTCTACAGTATACATCCTAACAGATATGAATATATATATACATATCTGGCACAGGTTCGATTCCCAAACAAGGGTTCAATTCCCAAACAAGGGTGTGGCTAGCTGATGAGAGCTAAATAGCTTGAAATAGATCTATACTAGTCTCCCTTTATTTATTTATCAGCATAAATATAACATATATATATATATATATACTTAAAGTCACAACCCCTGGTATGCCCAAGTGTGGGAGGAAGGTCACACTTCCACTCTCTGTCATTAGGCTCGTCACAAGAGTCCATCCAGACAGAAACCCAATATTTTTACTGTTGCCTTTGTTATATTTGTGTTTTTATTTGTGCTGATAAGTCTTCCTTTATTTATTTATCAGCACAAATAAAAACACACACACACACACACATATATATATATATATATATATATATATATATATATATATATATATATATATATATGTGTGTGTGTGTGTGTGTGTGTGTGTGTGTGTGTGTGTGTGTGTGTGTGTATTTGTGCTGATAAATAAATAAAGGGAGACTAGTATAGATCTATTTCAAGCTATTTAGCTCTCATCAGCTAGTCATACCCTTACTGGGATTCGAACCTGTGCTGTATTGCATCTTAGGCAAACGTCTTGGCCATTAAGACACAGGTTTCCTCCTTATCAGCTGAAGCCAGGGAAGAAGGTATATATTTAGTGTCACAACCCCTGGTAAGCCCCAATTAGGGGAGGAAGCTAACTGCTTCCATCATCTGTCAATCGGCTCGTCACAAGAGTCCATCACGACAGAAACCCAATATTTTTACTGTTGCCTTTATTATATTTGTGTTTTTTAAATTTGTGCTGATAAATAAATAAAGGGAGACTAGTATAGATCTATTTCAAGCTACTTAGCTCTCATCAGCTAGCCATATCCTTACTGGGATTCGAACCTGTGCTGTATTGCATCTTAGGCAAATGTCTTAGCCATTAAGCCACAGGTTTCCTCCTTATCAGCTGAAGCCAGGGAAGAAGGTATATATTTAGTGTCACAACCCCTGGTAAGCCCCAATTATGGGAGGAAGCTAACTTTATTTATTTATCAGCACAAATAAAGAAAAAACCACAAATATAACAAAGGCAACAGTAAAAATATTGGGTTTCTGTCGTGATGGACTCTTGTGATGAGCCGATTGACAGATGATGGAAGCAGTTAGCTTCCTCCCATAATTGGGGCTTACCAGGGGTTGTGACACTATATATATATATATATATATATATATATATATATATATATATATATATATATATATATATATATATATATATATATATATATATATATATATATATATATATATATATATATATATATATATATATATATACACATACACACACACACACACACATATATATATACATACACACACACATACATACATACATACACACAAATACAACACACACACACACACATATCGTTTTTACAAATAAAACTTACCTTTCTACACCTATGCAACAAGTCTAGTTCTGTAACCTAAAATCTGACAGAATACACTCAACCTGATATCATATTTATGCAAATAAAAACGAACAACCCAAAATTAATATTTCAAAGTGTTTTATATTATTCAGCCTCCACTAGTTTCTACAAAAAAATAACATGCAGCGTAGCAATAACACGATGCCATTACAAGATAATGACAGGGTGTGATTTCAAGTTGAATAATTTGAGGGATGCTTGGAAATTTTATCTGCATACTGATATGCTGTTATCAGTTATTGCGGATCATATGTCAATTGTGGGACATGAAGAAAAACATCCATTTGTTTTGGAAATTATCCAACATTATATTTCTCTTTCTTGGTTCTAATATTTGTTCAATCATATTTCATTGATATGTGATATCAATCTTATCTATCGATCAGCTCTGCCTGTCTGTCTACCTCTTTCTTTCTTTCTTTCTTTCTTTCTTTCTTTCTTTCTTTCTTTCTTCTTCAGCATTATTGCTGGTAAGTTTAGCTTTATCAAAACATCGATAAAAATGCTATTTGGTTCAAAATTTGCCTATCCATTCCCCTAATACCTAGAAGAATCAGCTTTTTAAAAGCCCATATCTTTCTTCCTATTAGATAGTGTTTGAGTTGTTTTGAGGAAGTAGCAGAGCATATACTTTGCAAGTAGTAACACACAAGTTCTACCTTCAACTTCTCTAGCTGGGTTGGGAAAGTATAAACAAATGAGCAATACAGCAACAATCTGGGAGTTTAAGCTAGCTTCCTATTATACTTCTAAATAAGTATGCTTCAAGGGAAAAAAAATATTCATTTATTGTAAATTGTTACGTTTTCATTAATTTTTGTTCCCTGTTTTTACAATTAAAACTAATACACATGGTTAAAACAACAATTTTGTTTTTAAAGTTCAGTTCCCATTATCCTGCCAGGACTGTCAACCTGGTAGAACCACTCTTTAGAGTGAGCTGAGCCAAGCAACAAAACCTTGATATCAGTAAAAGCTGCTCCAAAAGCAGCAACCTTTTAGATGTGTGATTAAAACACACCCACTTCTACAAAGATTCCATTTCTGATGGTGCTCCAGCAATAAAATCTTTTCCCATTTTTAAAATCTCATCCTCTCTCTTTTTCTGTCTGAAATCTCCTTCAGTTTGTCACACATTGTTGGTTTTTATTTAAGACTGACAGGTGGTCAAAACTGCAGCAGGGAGAAAGTCTAAAGTAGTCAGAGCCCTTTGCTTGATCATAATTGCTCTGTCGATGTTTTACAAAGCATAATTCATAGAAATAAAAGCCTCTTGGAGATGCTCCTGCTTCCCAAGAACATATAAATAAAATATAAATGATGAAGACAAGACATGTTAATTACATATAGTGGAACAGACTCATCTGAAAAAGCTTGGTTGTCAGGTCTAATCTGAGGCTTGGTAATGATTTACAGCTTTTTATAGTTTATGGAAACAAGCTGGAAAGGCCTGATACTAGTGACAAGGAAAAGGTCAACGTGCTTTAGGAAACTGGCTGGAGGGGGTGGGTCATCAAAAGGCAGGGCCATCATAAATGCTCAGATAAGCAGGCAGTGTGATGTAGCGATTAGCATTTTCAATTACAAGGACAAGAGGCACTAGTTCAAATGTTTGTTGGGTCATGAAATTCACTGCTTATGCTCAGGCAAGTTCCTTCCACCCCACCCCCCCAGCCCTGCCTAGTTTAAAGGTTTGTTATGAGGACAGAATGAATGGTGAGAAGCACGTACACCTTCCTGAGCTGTTTTGAGTATGAATAGTAGAATGTATGTATGTATGTATGTATGTATGTATGTATGTATGTATGTATGTATGTATACACAGACACACAGACACACACACAGACACACAGACACACACACACACAGACACACATATGTTTATGTGTATGTGTATGTGTATGTGTATATGTATGTGTATGTGTATGTGTATGTGTGTATGTATGTATGTATGTATGTATGTATGTATGTATGTATGTATGTATGTTATATTTATGCTGATAAAACGAGCCGAAGACAGAGAGTGGAAGTGTGACCTTCCTCCCATATTTGGGCATACCAGGGGTTGTGACTTTATATATATATATATATATATATATATATATATATATATATATATATATATATATATATATATATATATATATATATATATACATATATATATACATACATACATACATACATACATACATACATACATACATACATACATACATACATACATACATACATACATACATATATATATATATATATATATATATATATATATATATATATATGTTTTCTGAGGTTTTCGCGGGTGTTAGTATGTAGGTCTCTAGTTGTTCGGGTTTTCTCCCGTGTAGAATTGGAGATGTCTTGGCGACGTTTCAACGAAGTCACATTCGTCATCTTCAGGCTGCTGCTGACTACTTCAGGTTTGGTGTTTCCAGGAGTAGTGGGGGTTGGACTACTCCTGGAAACACCAAACCTGAAGTAGTCAGCAGCAGCCTGAAGATGACGAATATGACTTCGTCGAAACGTCGCCAAGACATCTCCAATTCTACGCGGGAGAAAACCCGAACAACTAGAGACCTACATATATACATGTGTATGTGTATATGTATGTATATATATACATACACATACACATACACATACACACACACACACACACACACACACACACACACACACACACACACACACACACACACACACACACATATATATATATATATATATATATATATATATATATATATATATAATTTATTACATAAGAGGGAGCCATGAATAACTACTTTCCTACCTGCACATATGTGGCTGAATACAAAGTGCTCTGGCAAATCTGTTAAGTTCAAAAGGGGCAATTTTCCAATAGGAGAGAAGATTCGCATACTTTATTTGAGTTCTTCTCACTTGGTAACTTTTCCCCTATTCTTCTTGCCTTCCTGACCCCTCACATCCTGGACATAAATTGTTTCAACTTCTACCCTCAAAACAACGCTATAGGGCAGTGGTCCCCAATCTTTTTATCGCCGCGGACCAGTCAGCCTTTGACAATTTTACCATGGCCCGCTGAGCGCGCGCAGGGGTGGGGGGGGCGTTGTTCGCGACAACACATTGATTGTTTATATATCAGATTGTTTTGATTAAACAACTTTTATTTTATTGTATTTAAACATGCCTTACAAAATAAAATACAATTACATAAATATAAAGTGCTTTAATATGCCCCCCCCCACCCGGACAGACTTATGTTCCTCAAAGACCATCCTGAACCCTCAACCTGGACCAACCTTTCTGCCCGCCCTCCCCCTCCCCACCACATTCGGCGGGCAAAGAACAGAGCCCGCGCGCGAATGCCGTGGAGAGAGAGAAAATAAATATATATATAAATATATAACTGTTTGGGAGTAAAAGTGGGGAGGCGCACCCGGCCGGGGGGGGGGGAGGAGGAGGAAGGAGGGTGGGAAGGAAGCTGGCAAGCGAAGAACAGAAAGTAATTAGCAAGGATTAAAACGACCTGCCGGAAAAAGGAGAGGGGAAAAAAAAAACACCAGATCTGACGGCTAGTGCAGCCTCCACCGGAGGGGCTGCAGAAACACACACCGCCAGTCCTGTCCTTCCTTTCCAACCAGTCTCTCTCTGCGCGCGCATACACACACACACACACACACACCACACAAACACACACCCGCCGGCAGATATGCACGCACACACACTTTTTTTTTTTTTTTGCAATTGGCAGAACTACGGTTTTCTTTCTTTTAAAAAAAAATAATTAAATGGAGGTGGGGGTGTGTGTGGAGAGAAAGGGAGAGAAGCGGACACATAAAACCGAGCCGCACTCGCGAACCACAGCATGCATCTGGGTGAAATTGCAGGGAGAAAGCAGGAAAAGCCGAGGAGAGAGCAAAAAAAGAAAAGAGCCAGACCAAGCGCGGCAGGGCGGGAAGGAAGGAAGGAAGGAAGGAAGGAAGGAAGGAAGGAAGGAAGGAAGGAAGGAAGGGAAGAAAGGGGGGGTGCGAAGGAGAATGTTTCTTTGGGGGGGTGAGAAAGCTTTTTAATCACCTGGGCGAGGCAGAGGGGTGAAGAATACATCTCGGAGCTTTAGCGGAACAAACGGTGATGGTGGAGGAGGAGGAAGAGGGTGGCGATGATGATTGGGGGAGGTTTGAAAAAGCAGTTCCAAGCGCAAAAGTTACTGAGTCATTTCAGCGGCGGCCGGAACAGTTTTCTTGACTCCCTCCCTCTCTCCCTCTCTCTCTCCTCTCTCACTCTCTCTTTCCCTGGCGATGGATCGGTGCAGGAGGGGGGGAGAGAGAAGGGAGGAGACGGCGAGGGAGGGAGGGAGAGAGAGCCGAGGGTGGGACCAAAGGGGGGGGGGAGAGAAATGCATTTAAGAGGAGCGGATTTAAAAGAGCGATCATGGCCCCCGGCCGCTGCGCGGCCCGGTGCCAGGTACTCCACGGCCCGGCACCGGTCCGCGGACCGGGGGTTGGGGACCACTGCTATAGGGCACTGCAAACCAGAACAACTAGACATGACAGTTTTTCCCCAAATGCTATCACTCTGCTAAATAACTAATTCCCACAACACTGTCAAATTTTACTGTATTACTATTCTTCTTCTCTTCCTTCCAAGTACCTATCTCTCTCCTAGTACCTATCTCTTTCCACTTATGACTATAACCATGCTGCTTGTATCTTTAAAATTTATATTATTTTATTTTTTTCCTAGTATAATTTGATTGCTTATTAGTAACCTATGACTATCACTTACTGTTGTATCTTATGATTCTTGATGAATGTATTCTATTTTATTTTTCTTTATGTACACTGAGAGTAGATGCACGAAAGCCAAATTCCTTGTGTGTCCAATCACACTTGGCTAATAAAGAATTCTATTTTATTTTATTCAAACTGGTCTATCTCTGAAGCCCCTTACAAAGCTATCAAGGAATCAAAGTTCATTGAAAGATTTGAGATAAGATTTGTCTCAAAACTCTTTGTTAGAATGCAGAGTTAGAAAGCTCATATCACTCCAGATTCAGAATTAGCATGGTGTGAAGCAGAAGGATTAGCAATGGTTTAGAGACATGAAATAACCATGTCATGGAGAGTATGTGGTAAATCACATAGTAGCAAATTGGACTACTGTGGTATATTGGCTTTGGGAACATTTATGGAAATTAACTACACTTATTCACACATTAAAAATAATATAGAAATAAGCAAAGATTGTTTAACACTTTGAGGTCTTGTTATCATGATCAAGGCTTCCCTTCAGGCAAGTACTTTATTAGAAACCATTTCATAAGAATTACTTTCCCCCTGTTTCATCTTTTACTAAGCTTCTGAGAAGGAAACTGAGTTAATTCCTAGGGACTGTGTATACCAGGGATGGACAATTTCAGGAAACTGAAGATGACCAATGGGAATTTCAATGATGTCCTATGAGCTGCATTCCAAAAAGTAAGTGGGTTAGGCAGAGAAGTGACTGGGATCAAGATGATACAGTAATTTTCTTCTTCTTCAATTGTGTCTCATTCTCAGAGACTTTCTAGATAGGTTCCATTCATTTTACTGTGTGAGAGTTGGGCAGCCATATAAATCTATTTTTAAAAATCTGTAATATATACATTTTATTAACTTTCCATCATATTACAAATGACAATTCAATACTAACTTTTTGTAGGAGACAGAATCGCAGAACCTGGGTGTGGAGTGAAAAGGGGAATCAGCCTAGAATCTCTATGTAGCCACTGGGAAGCTAAGTCCAATCCGCCTTGAGTACCACTTTCCCTTATCTAACTATAAGCAGCTGCTAAGCATTATGTGAGAAGATTGCTGTGCATAGGCTTTTAGTAATAAATCAGTTTAATTAGACCTTTGTGTGTGGACCTGGTCTTTTGTGCATGACAGACCCCCAGCTAAAGATTTTGGGGATTACAGACTATTTTGTAGGTTCTCATTGTGCATTTCTGGTCTAAAACATTTTCCTTTTTTAAGCTGTATGTGATCCTTACAATTACATTCCAGTGTCCACCAATGAATGTCAAGGACACATTGTTGATTTTGTTGTGGCCATATTCTACCCAGTGTTGTGTCCTTTTATTCACACATCAGTATTGTGAAGTATACTAGGCCAGGAGATAATGACTTACCTAAAAGACATGCAGTGAACTTCCATGGTGAGCGAGAGTGAGTTCAACTTGGATTTTCTTGTATTGATACAGTAATAGTTTTAGCAATCTGTCTATAGTTAACAGTTATCTCCTGAGAAAAAGCAATGACTATACATACATACATATATCTGAGGGGAGCAAGGGAGATGAGGGGTTCTTAAATATGATAAAATAAGCAAATAAATAAAATTAAATAATAAAGAAATAAAAATTTAAAATATGCTTGTTCTGGGAGGGATCCCACTATTCTCCCCCTTCCATTAGTCCTTAATGAAAGCAAGGATTCTATCACAGATTAGTTTATTTTGATCAAGAAGAGGATTTTCAGTTGCAAGCTATGAATTTTATAGTAGCAAGAATGTGTCCAAACAAGCTAGTTTCAGAATGTTAGCAATGTGGTGAAGGGGAAGTTGATGTAAAGGAAGTAAGTCTCCTTTAATTTTTATTTTAACAAAAGACACCACTGGTTTGTTTTGTGGGTGCTTCCTGACTTTCCTTTAAATGTGTTGTGGTTTGTGAGAGAGCCTGTGGCCTAAAGATAAGCAGTGGGAAAGTTTTGCCTTTTTCATTCTTCATGGCAAGTTGTTGCTAAAGAGCATAGCGAGCGGAGCCAGTAAAAAGTGGTAAGCCTTTTGGTTAGGTATAATGATATTAAAGGACACTATTTTGTATATGAGAGCAGCAAGTAAAAGAGATACAGAGGAAAGGATTGTATCAGTGGAAAAAAAATTATTTGCAAGCCTATTTTTCACATTGAGTCATGTTTTAACTTATAACTTGCCAGGCAGAGCCACAAATGTTAAAAGAAAATAGCTAATCAAGAAGAACTAATTTAATTAGGCTGCACAGAGAACAGCAACACACAACCTTCAAACTGTAATTATTTTGTCTTAGTCTATTATCACTCATTACAGAAGGCTTGGATATGGAATATAAGGCTCATATGCTGCCAAAATAGATCCACTATTGCACACAATTCTGTCACTTGGTGGTTGAGCACATCCTTTGTAAGCTAAATTTTCCCAATTCATTATTTGGCATCTCTGGAAATTTTGGAATGAAGATGCTGAAAAGGCTAACAATCACTCCTATTGAGGTTTTTAATTACAATTTTTTTCTCCCTGACTAGAGATTGTGATGCCTGTAACTGATGGAACTGTAGGCCTATTGGGATCAACTGAGATATATATTACTAAGAAAAGAAACAAATATATAAAGTTTGGTAAATTAGTTAAGATGTAGGTCAAGAAGAAGGTTGCCTGAAATTCTACTCTACCTTCAATCACGGAAACTCACTGGGCAACTATGGGTCAATTTCTTACTTTTAGCTCAACCTACCTTACAGAATGGCTGTTGTGGGAACAATTAGGAAAAGGGAAGACAGCGTATCTGTACTGAGCTCCTGATCAAAAAGTGGGATATAAATCTAATGAATAAACAGGAGCCATGATAGGACAACTCAACAATGATGGGTAGGGAAAAGGGTGATTGTCATTTCTGTTTATAAGAAGGGGTGTCTTTTTTTACAAGTGGACAAAGAATATGGGGCAGAGAAACCAACTTAATTTTTAATAATTATTTAATCATATTTTTAATAAAAAGATGCTGAGAAAAACAAAAATGAATACAATACTTGGGAAAATAAGAATATTTGGAGTAGCTCATGATATATCTCCTGTAAGATAATTCCTCTTAGTGATGATCAGTATCTCTGAATAAAGATACTTATGGGCAAATGTCTTCATATTTTATCCAGGTTGACAGGTAGGTATAAGGCCACTTAGCTATCATAAGTACTTTAAATGTCTGACTCTGAATTAGACCACCTTTCTTGCTTTAATTGCCAATGTTTTAACAAATTCAAATGTTTCTCTAAGAGAAGACTGTATTAGCTATGGTGATAGTTATGGGCATGACTACAGAGATGCTGAGATGATGTGGACTCTTCTTTTTAGAATAAATCTGTAACATGATGACATTGCTATACTACCATAGTGGTGCTTTCCAGACACAGCTAATATATGAGTTTGGGGAAATAATTTCATGGTGGCCAAAATGCTAGTTGGCAGTCTCACTTCTCACTTCTTGCAACAATTACATCTCTCAACAATTCTACTGGGGCAGGGGTGAAATCTATTTACCTTTGCTACCCGTTCACAAATGTGAGCACGCATATGCATGACCTTCGGTGCATGCACAGCACATCAAAAATGGATGTGATGACATCCAGGTGGGTGGGTGGAGCCAGCTACCAAGCACGCCTGCAAAGGTAAGTAGAATAGTGGGGGGGGGATCCGCTGTGCTACGTGATTTAGATTAGTTAGAAAGCAGGAAATCCTAATATAAATTGCATGTCACAGCTGATCATCGGAAATACCGGTTCGCCCGACCCAGTAGCATTTTTTTACTACCAGTTCGGGCGAATCGGTAGCATTTTTTACTACCAGTTTGGGCAAACCAGTCCGAACCGGTAGCATTTCACCCCTGTATTGGGAGAACTGTTGAGGCCATTTAGTAGCATCCATGTAAATGTTACCTTACTGTTGGTCATTTAAGGATTAGTAATGCACAAGAAATCCCAGTTCATTTGACTCTGAAAAATATGATTCATTCAGAATGTCAGAAAGATTAAATTTGATTTATGCTGTTAATCAGTGGAGCTTAAGACAAAAGAAAATAGAGCTCATTTGTTCCCCACAAAAAGATCTTATGAATGGATTGGTTTTAAACAGTAGCAATCAGAAGGTATAAATATGTGTGGATAAAAAAATGATGTGATTAAAACAAACATTTTATTCATATTGATTTCAGCCTGCAGCTCTAGAATTTAATATTGTCTCTGCAGATTCACAGCAGCTGATCTATCTTAAATTTGAGGAGGCTGATAACACCATGTAGTTTTATTTACAATACTATTTTTTTCAGATTACATTAGGTTTTCTATTTTTGAAAGGAGGTTACAGGACCACAATTACCACTAACTTTTTCCAGTTAG
The DNA here is from genome assembly GCF_051295495.1 of Thamnophis sirtalis. NCBI lineage: Eukaryota > Metazoa > Chordata > Lepidosauria > Squamata > Natricidae > Thamnophis > Thamnophis sirtalis. The sequence goes on from NW_028261387.1 coordinate 64,799,889, forward strand.
TAATAAATCCCAAGAATGTCAACCCTGCTTCTATTAAAATATGATGCTAATTATGTCTTACTTCAAGGATCCATTTCTTCTCTTGTAAATATATTTTTGCTTATTTATTATAACATTAAACAGTCCATTAGCAATAACTACTAGGATGACCATCTCAGCACAGCGGTACACTGATAATATAGTGATAAATTTTCCATAAATATGAGACTACTGTGGGGTACAACAAGGCTTTTAATATTCTAAGTATTTGTCTTTATAATTTCCTGTCCTGGCATTACATATTAAGACCTCAGTCACCAGGGTTGCCTACACAGGACAATAAAAAAAAATCAAGGTGTATTGAAAAAGTGAAGTTTTGTTTCATGGCCATTATCTTGGCTTTTTTGACTACACCCTGGGACAACCCTATCACCATAGGTAAAAAAAGGTGAGAATTAAATGATGTCCCAATGAACTACCATACTTAAGGGAAATAATGTACCATGTGGTACATTATTAGCATCTAGAAATGTATCAACAGTTTCCATCCAATTTACAAAATTAAAGGGTAAGCTATATTTTAGAGAGGAGCGCAAACCAAGCGATATCATTTTCTGTAAGAGTGTTAATGTTTTACATTTAGGATTAAATGGAAACTTTCTTTTATTTTTTATTCTGTTGGTAAATTAGCAAACATTGTCTTCCCTGGTGAATCCAACTGAAAAATCGTGAACAATCATTCTTTGTAAACTTTTAACATTATCTAGAAAGACCAAAATAATTCACCTTTTTTGTTTCAACATTAATGTAACACTCTTGTTCATGTCTACTTAGAAACAGAAACAAGTTTCAGAAGATTAACTTCCAACCAGTGCATAGTGTTACAAAATGCATAGAATTGCTATCATAAAATATACACTCTGAATAAAAAAAATTAAAATCAGTTATACTGCATATACTTAATTTTCAAGTTGTTTAGGTTATATGTATTTGGTAGAATACTATAAATATTTACGGGAAAGAATTAATTTCCTCAATCTGATTTCCCCCCAAAATTCCCAAGCAAAATATGACTTACTAGGAAATATGGGACATACCTAAAGGGTAACAAGGAGACAAAGGTCAAGATAAGCCATTCTCCATAGATCTTCTCTAGGTCTTACCTTGACCTAGAGAAAACCTCTCAGTCTTCTCTAGCTTGATGCCTTCTAAATATGTTGAGACTACAACCCCTACAATTCCCGGTAATTTTTACCCTTGGTTAGGAATTGAGGTTGGGAGGAAAAGAAAGCTCCATTATAAGAATTAAATTCTTCATAAGCAAATTAGACTTGCAAGTCTTTTAGTAACAATCATCTGTGTGATCTGCAGATATTTTTTGCCTGGTATGTTAATACAAGAAAGGAAAGCACAGTCAGCTAAGTATATAAGCTTATGTTGCTATTAAATGTACATGACATAAATAATGTACACCAAGAACATTCATACATTTTAAAAATGTTATAGGGCAAATCCCTAAAAACATGTGTGGGCTGCAAAATCCAGACAACAGCAATGAGATGCAGAAAACTCTTCTCTGCTGTCAAGTGGTGGTCCACAAGATTTTTGCAACCTACATCTTGTAGCTCTTCTTAAAAGAGCATTAAAAGTAGAACGGAAACTTTGTGAGTCTTACCATAATGATGTAACTTAGAATAGGGTTTTAGTAACAGGCCATTGGTTATATAATTCTCTCTGTGTATCTATAACTGGCCCCAAATTGTTCAGTTTTAGATAGCAGCTTTATTTTATACTGCCCTGAGTATTCGATGGATTTGTTTTTTTTTAAAAAATGCTCATATAAACTGCATTTTTATTGAGCCATTATAGAGTTATATATAGGGATAGTGGTACTAATCAATCTCGATTAAAGATTCTGTAATAGAATGAGCAGATAGTGAGTGTTATTTTTTTTCCTTGAAGAAGCCATGATGTTCTACTTCTGACTGCCAGAGATTCCTTAAAGATACTTTACAAATTCATGTTTAGGAGTAAACAATGCATCCTACTACGCATTGGCCAACCTTCCATTGTTATTTCTAAAACAAACATGAATCCAGGCTATACACTGACTTTTCTTGCTTTTAGAAATCCAGCAAACAATTTAGACAGCCCGACTTTGTGTTGTCTACTATAATCTATTATTACAATGAACCCTTGAATCTGATTGGACATTTCACTTGAAAATGCTATACTAATACTTAATGCAAAATAGCAAATACTATCTTGTTTATTATTTTACTTTGACTGCTTGGAACAGGGGAGATTGATGCAGCCATATTATTTATGGGGCTACTGATGTGGCTTGACACCAGTCTATCATTCCTGTTATCATAGCTAGTTAGTCCTCCAATCAGCACAAGTATTAATATGTAAAATAGTTTGCATAGCCCATAAATTACATTTTATTATATCAACCATAAACAGAAAGTAAAGGAAAGTTTCTTTCAGGGTATTTAAATACAAAAATAATCTTGAATAGTTATGATTGTCTTTAACTAGCAACTGCTATTACAGTTGCTAGTTAAAGACAATCATAACTATTCAAGAGTGGGTTTTTTTGCTATTACAATGCATTAAATGTGTGTAGACATTGTATTCATATCCCCGTGCACTTTAGTCTGTTCAGGCTTTTAATTTATCCACTGATGAGAATTTCCTTATGGCAAAGCACGATCTCCAAAGCATCTTTTGATACCTTGACTCTATCTTTCTCTACCATCTGGACAAGTAATTCCTCTAGCAGGGAGTCTGTTTTAGTTATGTAAGCTTCCCATATATTTAGAACTTTGAATTGCTATGGATTGAGCATCCTTTCTACTGCAGATGTTTCTCTTTATAAAAATGTGGACGCAGTTCCAAAAATTATCCATCTCTGTACTGCATCCTGTATTCCAGAATTCAGATCGATGGGAAGTGGATAATACAATGAAAACATTATAAAATTCAGAAAAGTTCCCTTTCTCCAGGAAAAACACTTTGCTTGTGACCTTCTTAGCTTTCCATGCAACCTGAAGTTAACAAAAAAAAACAAACAAAAAAATAGGGACTTCTTTCATACATTTGTTTTGTGCATATAATGCAACAAATGCAACTCTTGCAACCAGCTTTTCAGTTAGTCTTCTTTCCCTTTTCTGTTTACTTTCTACTAAACCCGAAACTATCTGCAAATATAGCTGGTGGGTGGCATTGGTTTCTTTATATTTATATAATGAACTGAATCATAGTAGGAGTAAAGAATGGTACATCAAAAGCTAGGGCTAAATGTAGATTAAATCTGGAACAGATTTGATAGGTTCTTTCTGCAACGTTATATCTACTCTTCTTTTCATTTCAGGTTTTTGTGGAACAGTATGTCCTTTGAGACCAAATAAAACCACTCATAATTATCTAGCTCTATTGCTGTCCTTGTAAACAATTTCCATTTAGATTGTAGTCCTCCAGCTCTAATGGAAGTAATTTCTGTCAAAGAGAAATGTCTTTCTCTTTGAGATATTGGGCATACAATAACTTTTCTCTGCATAGATAAATAACTCATGATATATATTTTTTCTTGAGTTGCAAGCTTTACTTTGGCAACACAGAGAGATATTATTAAGTGTGCCGTCACTTTTTTGTTCCAAGTCATATTTTTGGTAAAACAGTGTTGTCAGAGATGACTGAAAACCTAAAAGTTTATTTAACTGAACAAAGTATTTACCAATTATTTTATTCTTGGTTGTTTCATAAACAAAAGTCTTTTCTATTTCTTTTTTAGCCATGATACTTCTATAGATTTTCCATTCCTTCACAATATTGAGTGTGAGAAGCAAGTTTTGCCTAGCATATTTTTTGCTTCCTGATAGAAAGATGAAGGTTTACTTCTCATCTAATCACTCTAAGACTATTTCATGCATTCATAACAGATATGCAGAGTGCACAGGAGTGGGGAAGAAAAGCAATTCCAATAGAAAACCCCTCAAATCTTCAACATTCCATTAAAGATTTGAAATATTATTAGGTGAACTATACTCAAAATTGGGAATCCTGCAAAAGATAAGGTCTCTTGACTGCATACACAGAACTTGCATTTGTTGAGCTTTCATTCAGTGATAATTGGGACAGGCAGGGCTGGCCTAAGCTACAATTTTTCAGAGAAAAATGGTAGTGCTGTTACTTACCACTGCTCACCAAAGATGATTTTTTTTAAAAAAAAGTCTAGAATGTATTCTGCTGGAAGCAAATTTAGGTTTTTTAAAATTCCCAGTGAATCCAATAGTCACTGGGCATCCCCCTCCATGACCATTTTGTCTTGTGCTAATTCCAGATACCGTGTAGGCCATAATGTCAGAATTGTACTCCTCTGTAACGTGTTACTAGCGATGCTACCATTTGCTTGTAGTCCAAGAATAAACATAGAAGTACAAATGTACATTTGATTATATGTACACATTCCTGTCAGTGCAGATCAGTAATACTGACTTCCACCTGCATATGCCTTCTTTAGTTCAAAGTAAAACACCAATTTTCCAGCCTAAGCAATTTTTAAGAGTGCTAGATCCATGTTTAAAAAACCTGTCTAGTGGTACTATAGAAGAGTGTTAGAATTATATTCAGGAATAAGTTGACTGATAGACTAAAGGTATATGGAGAGTTGTATGGAATGAAGAGGAAGTACAATACTCAATTGTGCCAGAATACCTTTCTGTTACTTTACTCTACTCCCTCCTCCATGCCTTCAGTAATCTATTAGCGGTATATTCCAGAGGTGGTATTCAACAGATTCTGACCAGTCCTGGAGAACCGGTAGTGGAAATTTTGAGTTGTTCAGAGAACCGGTAAATACCACCTCTGACTGGCCCCACCCCCATCAGTTCTCTGCCTCCCGAGTCCCAGCTGATTGGGAGGAAATGAGATTTTGCAGTATCCTTCCCCTGGAGTGGGGAGGGGATGTAGATTTTGCAGTAACCTTCCCCTGGAGTGCGGTGGGAATGTAGATTTTACAGTATCCTTCCCCTGGAGTGGGATGGGAATGTAGATTTTACAGTATCCTTCCCCTGGAGTGGAGTAGGAATGTAGATTTTACAGTATCCTTCCCCTGGAGTGCGGTGGGAATGGAGATTTTACAGTATCCTTCCCCTGGAGTTGTGCTTCCCTCCCAATAATTTGGCTAATGTACCAACGCTTAGGCTGGGGGGTCAAATTTTATACCCCTCAGATAGGGTCCGCAACTTAGGAGTCCTCCTGGACCCACAGCTGACTTTTGACCACCAGCTGTCAGCTGTGACCAGGGGGGCATTTGCCCAGGTTCGCCTGGTCCGCCAGTTGCGGCCCTACCTAGATCGGGAGGCTCTCACAACAGTCACTCGAGCCCTTGTGATCTCTAGGCTGGAATACTGCAATGGGCTCTACATGGGGTTGCCCTTGAAGTACATCCGGCGACTACAGCTAGTCCAGAATGCAGCCGCGCGAGTGATAGTGGGCGCACCGCGGTTCGCCCACGTTACACCCGTCCTCCGCGAGCTGCACTGGCTACCTGTTGGTCTCCGGGTGCGCTTCAGGGTACTGATGACCACCTTTAAAGCACTCCATGGTAGTGGATCTGGGTACTTGAGAGACCGCCTTCTGCCGATCACCTCCCTACGACCAATTAGATCGCACAGACTGGGCCTCCTCCGAATCCCATCTGCCAGTCAATGCCGACTGGCGACCACACGGAGGAGAGCCTTTTCTGTTGCAGCTCCGACCCTGTGGAACGATCTCCCCGTTGAGATCCGTACCCTCACCACCATCCAGACCTTCCGTGCAGCCCTCAAGATCTGGCTCTCCCAGCAGGCCTGGGGATAGGTTTCCAATTCACCCGCCCGAGTGTTTGATTGCTGAACGAAAGTTGTGTTTTTACTATTTTTCTTTGTTCACATTTTGTTTTGTTTTTTTTTGACACTGCACCCCCCTCCCTTGTGGTTGTAAGCCGCCCTGAGTCCCCTCAGGGAAAAGGGCGGCCTATAAATCCCAATAAACTCAAACTCAAACTCAAACTGGAGTGGGGTGGGAATGGAGATTTTACAATATCCTTCCCTTGCCCACCAAGCCACAGCCACCAAGCTACACCACACCCACCAAGCCACGGCCACAGAACTGGTAGTAGAAAAATTTGAAACCCACCACTGGTATACTCATATTCAAAAATGACCATACTGGGAAGTCAGAAATATAGATGGGTGCTTCCATCCCCTAAAACCCACCTACATGTGCCCCACTATGCATCAAGAAAGGCTATTAGGAGCTCTTTTTCTCATCAAATGGAGATGATAAGAAAAAAAAGCCGGCGAATCCACAATTAATTTGGCCTAGATGATACAATCACAGGACTAGTTTTTGTGTTAATCAGGGCAATGTTTTTCTTCTGGCTGAGGGACTGAAGGACAGCATATTATGCGTCTATAAGGAAAAGCCATAGATAGCTCAGGAATGCTACAAAGAAGAAACATCAACAATGTGAAGTGAAATATGAATTGTAGCAGGAGACCTGTTAGTCTGTAGTGGCAAAAAAGAGGAGACTGGCAGCACATTTTCAAACACATTTTGTTAAAAGGTATGCACTGTCAGGAACTAATTCAAAACAGGCATAGTAGGCCAAGAAAAGGCTATTGAATAAGAGGCATTTTCTTTTCATTCTTGCTTGTTCTAAAGCATCTCTTTCAAAGGAATAGCACAGCTCTTGGAAAATGAGTCTCTCATTCTTATCATACCACACGTTATTCAAATTTATCATAACAAGTTCTTATCTATAATGGCCTCAGATCTACTGATTGTGTTACTTCGGGCAAGCTTTTGTGCATGTTTCCTAAGTCTCTTTCTAAAGACACTCAGGCATTTGGGTGAGGTAAAAGTTGTAGATAGATAGAGCTAGGCAGACTGTAAAATAATGGAGAATTGTAGGAATGGTGTTGATGTATTTTAAATTTGCTTTCTTTTTCTGAGTCTTTAGATTTCCTACTGCTTTTCTGTGCTTTTTATGTTTCTTCCTTAAATGAGAATACATATGGATATATATTCAGTTTGTTTTACACTTTGTGAAGGCTTATGGCTATCAGTTGCAAAATCCCAAATGACCATGGGATGGCAGCAAAGAGATACATGCGATACCTTGTTTGTGGACTTTGGCCCTCAGAATTGGTTGGGGAATTCTGGGAGTTAATGTATACACATCTTAAAATTTCCCAGTTGTGGATGTCTGGATTTTTTCCCCAACCTGTTATCCCTGCTTAAATTAAGGAGGTTATCTATATGTACAATTGCTTTGAATTAAAAGAAAGGTATGTAATAAATGTACTAAATAAATACATTGTATTTTTAATAGTGTTAGACAATTTTGCTTTGAAGAACAAAGTCTCAGTTGTGAAACAATAGATGAAGATACAATTGCAAGCTAGATTTGATTTGCTACCATCTCTGTCTTGTTTTCTGCATGAAGTTCAGATTATACAAAATTAGAAGTTCACCAACGGTATGCTGATTTTTAAAAATATTTATTTTATTTTTATTTTATAACATAATGGGGTATCTTCTTCTAGGCTAAGAGTTCCTGTTTGTCATGATGTGGGATCAGCGTAGAAAATAGGGTAGGGCCAGGAAAAAGTTAATGCACCAATGAAAATAAATCACTACAAAATCGAAAATGAATCCCCCAATTGCACAACAAAAAAGTATCATGCTTTATCACATACAACAAACCAATCCTTATTTTAGCCTTTTAATATACTGCTGCTTCAGAATCTTGACTAAAAATGTGTTGCTAAATGATAGAAAGAAGAAGAAAGATTTTGGAGATGGCAGAAAGGCATTGTAGGGACTGTAGCTGACCCATATTTTGCCAACTCCTGCAACATGACATGGCAATAACTTTCCTCAAATCCTATTAAACTGATCAGCATGTACACGACGCTGTATTTTCTGAATCAACTAGTCAAGTGTGAAATAACTTTTTAAAGTGAAACTCAATTGGATTAAGCATATATCGTTTATCTGTTTTCTTCTCTATTCAGTGTTTCTCTGTGGCTCTTTCTTATAGTCACAGGTACTACTTAAATAGATCACACCACAAGACAATAAGACAGCGTTGATGCAACTCTATACTTCTAATGGATGTTAACAACTGTCTCATACTATGGGAGTAATCTTGGTTGTCACTGGTAAATGGGCTGTGAACAAGCTCAGTTGTTTCCCACAAATCATATTAACCTGCATTAAAATGAAAGGAAAAAGAGAAGCCATTTACTTTAAACAGCATTATAAAAATAAACCAAAATTACATTATGGCAGTGGAGTAACATTTTTTTCCATAGCTTTTTCTGAAAGAAAAAAAGAATAAACTCTCCTAAGAGTTTCTATATCAGTAGCAAGATATGCTTTTGGTAAAAGAAAGCAAATAGGAAATATCTGAAGTAGTTTTGGGGACATTGCACTGAAACTAAAGAGATCTGGAGTTGCAAAGAAATGTTTAAGAATACAGTGAATGACAAATCCTTCCTTCCTTCCTTCCTTCCTTCCTTCCTTCCTTCCTTCCTTCCTTCCTTCCTTCCTCTCTTCCTTCCTTCCTTCCTTCCATTATTAGCCAACTTTAATTATATCTTTGCATGTACAAAGTTGGATTAAAACTATCAACCCATGAAATAGCATCTTATATCATAAAGTCAGAACATTACAATATCCTAAAACAGAGGTGGGTTCCTACCAGTTCGCACCTATTTGGTAGAACCGGTTCGTCAAATCCTCCGAACCGGTTAGAAGAGGTTCCACCAGTGGACTCAGAAAGCAGGCCACACCTACAGAAGAGGTTCCAAAAAATGTTGAACCCACCACTGGTCCTTGGATATGATTATTCTACATTATCAAGCTCATATTTATAAAACTCAGTACCTCTGTGAAAGATAAGGATGACTACTGTGTTTGTGGTGCAATCAGAACATTGCATGTGTTGATGTTGTTTGAACACAAACCAAAGATGCCTTTTAAAAAACAAGTTTACATCATATTCTTATGCATGCCAGTGCTGTGTGTGAGGTAATTTAAGGTGGTTCTGACAAGTGTCGTCGGCATCTTCATATACGGTCACATGGGCGGCAAGCCACTCCCACAAAGGAGGCCACACCCACAGAGTAAGTTCGAACAATTTTTGAAACCCACCACTGTCCTAAAACCAAAAGCAAGCAGAACAACAGACAACAAAAGACACAGCAGCACTGTTTCTTTTGCATTAAAAGCCCGGGTGAACAAATACATTTTCAGCTAATTCCTGGAAAGTGCAACAAATTAAAGGGCATCATCATCATCCAGTGTTAATGACTGACTGACTGACTGACAATACAAAGGGGAAGTCAACATGGATATTGAGGTCTTATGCCTTCCAGGAATTTATTTCACATTCTCCCATTACATTCATGGTGGATTCAGAAGGGGTTCAAAGCAAAGTCAGGAGATAAAAATGGGAGGTGGAATTTTTAAAAAATGAATTTCTTGAGAAATCTGAGATTTGTTTTATATGTGGTCTTGTAACAAAATTTTATAGGATAACCTTATTGGTTAATAGGAAAATCCCCTTGACCAGCCACTTGTCCTCTTAAGCCACGGGCTATTTCACTGATCCTCACAGGCATAGCTTTTCCATTTAAAATGATTCTCAGGCATCATAATTGGAGTAATTTGGCAGGGGGAGTTGTAAAACGCAGTCTTTTTTATGTGTACTTATAGAAACTCAGGGATTTCTCAAGCATGATGAAATCTCCTACAATGTTTCTCAGTGGAATTGTACTGGCTACAATCCTAGTAGCACAAGCTATCTAAGTTCACTATTAGAAATAGCACTGTATGAATGAGACATCTAGGAACTGGTTAAAACTGCAGTATGAAAGCAAGATAAAAGATCCAACTGCCACAATAAACATGGCAGTGAAACCTCTGGTAATAGGTGCAGTTACACAACATTTCCCTGCCAATAACTGTGATCATTAGGACTTCTATCATTCATTCACTGGTTTGTAAAATACTGCTTCTCTTTGCACACTTCCTGCATTAATGTGGTGTATAATTCCAAATTGTATGGGAAGTGTTGTCTTAGCTGTTTTTCTAGTGGTTCTCAACAAGCTGCTATGAGGGCTTTGTGAAGCACAGAGAAAATGTTTTATTGGTATATATTCATCCTGATTATATTCAGCCTTGAGTTATAATCTCTCCTATGCAGCAGCCTATTTCCACTAACAAATGAGTGTACTTGTCTACTATACTGATTCTGCAAGTTGATGGGTTGTTGAATTGCTTTTGGATAAGCCAGTGCTTAATCTTCTTTAAGGTTCAGCCCTGTGGCCATGAGGTAGGAAATTTGAAGCTCTGTAGTGAAAAAACTACTAATGGTCCAAATGCTTCAGAGAGTGTTTTAAAACATGTATGTGTATGTATGTATATATTATTTATCCATATTTTTTATTTGCAAACAATAAAAATGAAAAGTTTTAGATAAAGCTTAGAGTAATTTCATATAGTTCTCAGGTCATTTTGATCTTAGGTCATTAAAAGTCATTTTAAATAAAAATGCTTTGCAGCATATAATCAACCCCATAACTCTCTTTAATCTTTCCCACAGTATCAAAGTTCAAAGTTTAGTTCAAAGTTTAATGAATTTATATGCCACCCAATCTCGGAGGACTCTGGGCGGCTTACATAAAAACAACTCTAAAAAAGAATACTAAAAAAATTAAAATAGAAAGGGAAAGCAGGTTAAAAAACACATCATGCACTCAATCTTAGTGGGGCTGGACCTCCCTCATTCGTGAGGTCAACATCCCCAGGCCTGCCGGAATAGCCAGGTCTTAGTAGAGTTTCGGAAGGCCGAGAGAGTGGGGAGGGTCTGGATCTCTGGGGGTAGATCATTCCATAGGGCCGGGGCAGCTACAGAGAAGGCCCTCTCCCGAGGAGCCGCCAGACAACATTGTCTAGTCGACGGCACCTGGAGGAGGCCCATCCTGTGTGATCTTATCAGACGCTGGGAGGTATGTGGCAGAAGACGGTCTTGTAGATATCCAGGTTCTAAGCCATGTAGGGCTTTAAAGGTGATAACCAGCACCTTGAAGCGCGTTCGGAGACCGATGGGGAGCCAGTGCAGCTCGCGGAGGATGGGTGTAACATGGGTGTATCTCGGTACACCCAGTATCGCTCGCGCGGCTGCATTCTGGACCAATTGTAGTCTCCGAACACTTTTCAGGGGCAGCCCCATGTAGAGCGCATTACAGTAGTCAAGTCTTGAGGTGATGAGGGCGTGAGTGACCATTTGAAGTGCCTCCCGGTCCAGGTAGGGCCACAACTGGTGCACCAGGCGAACCTGGGCAAAAGCTCTCCTGGTCACAGCTGACAAATGGTGTTCTAGTGTCAGCTGCGGGTCCAGGAGAACACCCAAGTTGCAGGCCCTCTCTGAGGGGTGTAAAATATCACCCCCCAGGCTTAAAGATGGAGTATCTGGACTATCCTTGGGGGGCAACATCCATAGCCACTCGGTCTTGTCAGGGTTGAGTGCAAGCTTGTTCACTTCCATCCAGACCCTGACAGCTTCCAAGCACTGGCACATCACTTCCACCGCTTTACTGAGTTGGCATGGGGTGGAGAGATACAGCTGGGTATCATCTGCATATTGGGTATTTAATCCCGTGCCAGCAAATTATCTCACCCAGCGGCTTCATGTAGTTATTAAATAGGAGGGGGGACAAGACCGAGCCCTGTGGCACCCCATATTTAAGGGGCCTAGGGGTCGACCTCTGTCCTCCGACCAACACCGACTGCGACCTGCCAGAGAGGTAGGAGGAAAACCACCGTAAAACGGTGCCTCCCACTCCCACCTCTTCCAGCCGTCACAGAAGGATACCATGGTCGATGGTATTGAAGGCCGCTGAGAGGTCAAGGAGCACCAGGATAGAGGAATGTCCCCTATCCCTGGCCCACCAGAGATCATCGGCCAGTGCGACCAAAGCGGTTTCGGTGCAGTAACCAGGCCTGAAACCAGACTGAATGGGATCTAGATAATCCGCTTCATCCAAGTTCCGTCGGAGTTGGAAGGCCACCTTAAGAGCCAAGGTGGCACAGTGGTTAGGGTGCAGTACTGCAGGCCACTTTAGCTGACTGCTATCTGCAGTTCAGCGGTTCTAATCTTACCAGCTCAAGGTTGACTCAGCCTTCCATCCTTCGGAGGTGGGTGAGATGAGGACCCAGATTGTGGGGGCGATATGCTGACTCTGTAAACCGCTTAGGGAGGGCTGAAAGCCCTATGAAGTGGTATATAAGTCTAACTGCTATTGCTATTGCTACCTTCTCAACAACCTTCCCTAAGAAAGGGAGGTTGGAGACTGGACAGTAGTTTTTAAGGACAGCTGGATCCAGAGAAGCCTTCTTGAGGAGGGCTCTCACCACCGCTTCCTTCAAAGGTTGCGGGAAAGATCCCTCCTGAAGAGAGGTGTTCACGATCCTCTGGATCCAGCCTCGTGTTACCTCCCTGCTGGTTGAGACCAACCAGGTCGGACACGGGTCCAGCAAACAGGTGGTGGCACTCATCGCTCCCATGGCCAATAGAATGAGGAAAGAATTTGCCTCAAGCAGGTCAAGTAGTTCCCATGTTACCACCCATAGTGATCAAATAGTCCTGGAGAAGTCCTACTTCAATCTGTGGGTTGACATGGACATACTAGAGACCACTAGAATTGCCACTGTAGTATCATCCTTGTGGCATCATCTTTTAAGGAAGTTAGGACTTCCTTAAAATCAACCTGCCAGAGTTCATTGCTCAACCATCTTTTCCCATTATAAAGTTTTTTTAAAAAACTTTATAATGGGAAAAGTTTTGGCTCTTTCTTTAAATAAATATCTTGAACATTTTGCCAGAAGACATCGATGGTATGTATTTGCCAAATTAGTCTATCATCATAAATTCATATCCTTGTCCTAAAGTAAATCTATGTTATCTCAGTCATTACCAGTTCAATTGCTTTTTTCACCCACAAAGCAATGGCCTTTCAACATGCCTGTAACAGTGAAGCCATAACTGCCTTTGGATGAAATTACATCCTCCTTTGGACAAAGATCTGTTGCCGGTTTCTCCTTTTGCACGACAGTCTACAATTCCCTCTGCCAAACAGGAAGAACCTCTGGTTCATGGGCAGGATATACAGGTAGTCCTTGTTTTAGAGCCATTCATTTAGCAACTGTTAGAAATTACAACAGCAGTGAAAAAGTGACTTATAACTGGTCCTCACACTTACAACTATAGCAGCATCCCCATGGTCATATGGTCAAAATTGCTTCCCTTGGCAACTGATATGCATTTATGATGGTTGCAGCATCCCAAGGTCATGTGATCACCATTTGCGACCTTCGTAGCTAGTTTCTGACAAGCAAAATCAGAATAGAATAGAAGTCTTTATTGTCCAAGTGTGATTGGACACACAAGGAATTTGTCTTTGGTGCATATGCTCTCAGTGTACATAAAAAGATATGAAAAGATACATTCATCAAGAATCATAAGGTACAACACTTAATGATAGTCACAGGGTACAAATAAGCAATCAGGAAACAATAAATATCAATATAAATCATAAGGACACCATGTTTCCCTGAAAATAAGACCTCCCCATATAATAAGCCCTTCTAGGCTTTTGAGAGGATGCACTAAAATAAGCTCTGAGCCTCTGCACTTGCCCTGCACATACTTGCGCCACTTGGGGACTCCTAGGAAGGGTGGGCAGGGCCAGACAAGAGTGGTATTTGCGGGTTCTCCAAACTGCACAGAATCTTAGGTAGAGGTTGTCCTGAACCCCTGTGAACCCCAAATGAAAAAAAATTCAGAATTCTTGGGCTCCTAGACTTACATCTGATATTAGATGTCCGGGTTCACCCATTAAATTTTAAAACTACTGAAACCTGGTTTTCTATTGCATCTGATAATTATATTGATCTGGGGAACTGGAATAATTTACAGGTGGCCAACACAATGCAGTGTTTACTGTCTAAAATGTTCAAGAATTGATCAGTATAAAATATTTCGGTAAATAAGTAGCAATTGAAAACAAGTAAGCAGAAAAAAACCATGCCTAAATAAAAATCCAAAAACACTTTAAAAAGCCTGCAGAATAAAATGACGACAACAACAATATACAGGCTATTGCATAACAAGGGAGGGGGAAGAATTAATTGGGGAAAAATAATGATTTTTAAAAACGTTGAATTTTAGGGCTGAAAAAAAGTATTAAATTGGATGACAGACGGACGAGTTGAGTGGGGAGGTGTGAAATGTGTGGACAACACATAATTATGTAGGACAATCAAGTAGCAACAATTATTCTCAACTTCAGTTATGAAAGAACAAAAGGGCTGCATAACGGTAAAGAAATTCACTGCTGATAAGTGCAAGATAATGCACATGGCAAGGGACAATTTTGACTCTCGTGCACATTACTAGCTTCTAAATTGACTGTAACTGTTCAGGAAAAAGCCAGGTGTCATTGTGGGAAAGAGTGATATAAACATCTGCTCAGTGTTCAGCAGCCATTAAAAGTATGAAAAGATCCTAGAGTGCTCTGCATTCCCTTGACACAGAATAAAATCAGAAATATTAAATTACCCTTCAGTGTTGCATTATTTTCATCCTGAGGGTACAACTCTCTCTGAGAAGGATGAAAGGGAAATGGGGGTACACAGAGAGAGGGTATTTATGAGCATAAACATTTCCAAGATTCCCCTGTTTCCCACTTTTTCATCTCACGTACAACTTTTTCCTAAGTAGGTCACTGACCTGGTCAAGAGTAGCTGTAAAATGGGGAGTACATCAGCTTATACCTGATTAAACTACCTGCATAGGTAGTATTAAATTGATTTGCCCAGCGTTGATATTGAAATGATAGATAGATAGATAGATAGATAGATAGATAGATAGATAGATAGATAGATAGATAGATAGATAGATTTTATTTTTTCATTTTCATAACATATAACTACATGTATACTATTACATAACCAACATTGTATTATATTATTAAATGTTTACATCAATTCGTCTTACCATCAACTCCCAAAAACAATTATTGGCTCTTCTGCTCTCCATATACCATATTTGTACCTTATCCATCACTTTCTTCTCCTTCTCTCCTCCTCCTCTCTACCTCCTTTCTTCCCTCTGTCGTCCTTCTCTTCTCTACTTCCCCTTCCTCTCTCCTTCTCCTCTCTATATCAATAAGATAAAGATATTGAAACTTCATCTTATTGGCCTGTTTTATGTTGTGTGAATTGCATCACACTATTTTCCATGTCATTATAAATGTGTCTACATATTTACAGTGCAGTACACTGGTATTAAATTTTGATTTACCTCTTTGAATGGTCTTTATTTGTACATGGTACCATTTTTGTATTATCTCTGTTGTATTACAATACAATAATCTGTTCCTCATTTCTGGATCGTGATTGATGCAGGTGTGGAAAGGGAGTTTGGCTTGAGATGAAGCTCTTTCAAAGTATCCTTTTCAAGCTGCCCAATGAAAAGCTGCCTGCTTCCAAATGTCAGAGTGGAGCAATCTTGTCATTCCACTTCATGCCAATGAAGGTCCCAATCCAACCAGCTGATCCTTGATGCTTTGGAGGGGTGGCTCTGGTTGCCTCACTACGGCAAACCCCTGGCGGAAGTGCACCATCACCTCAAGTAGGTGAGACGTCTCCATGAGGTGAGTTAGATATGAACTTACAGGTCCCGTTTGGAAAGTGTTATTGATTGTAACTTTGGGCCAAAAGAAAAAGCATCAACAGATTACCATAACAATTTGCATGTATTAAAAAGGTTGTCTTAACATCCGTTATAATACTATTTTTTAAAGAAATAACCACAGGCCAAATTACAGTAATCTTCTAATAGCTTTTTAGTGGCTGGCCTCACTTGATGAGTCAAGTCTAACATCCTACAGCTCAAATCTAACATTCCAATCATAAGCATGCCAGGATGTCCTACTTAAGGATAGGAAGAGCCCACTGTGTAGTAAGTAAAATCTTAGACTTCACCTGGAGAAAGCCAGGTTTAAGCTCACCCCAACCATGGAAGCTCATCAGGCAACTTTGAGTAGTCATACTCTCTTCCTCTTCTCCTTCCATTTCTTTTTCTTTCAGCTCAATATACCTCATAAGTTGCTGTTGTGGATAAAGTGAATGGAGATCACATATAAACTGCCTTTACATCTTGGAAAAAAGATCAGGGAAATCTAACAAATAATAATTAAATAACAAAAGCTGACGTTGCAACGGTACGATGTGCGATCTCGGAGCTCTGATATTTTTGCCGCTGGACAGTCCTTTTGTACCTAAACCATCCCGAAGAGATGGTGACAGGAAAGAGTACATCTTGCTTATCTCAGGGACATCGCAAAGTCCCTGATTGATCCAAGAGAATCTCTTCTTGCCAAAAGCTGCTGAAGTTGGGACAGGAAAGTGGAAAGAGAAAGTGTGTCTATTTGGTGAGGAAATTTTATTGTTATAAAAGAGATTGCCACCCAAAAAAATCAAAGCTAAATTAAACATGCAAAGAAAAGAAAATAAGCAGCGAAATTAAGCTATATTGGATAGTGTGTTATCTTTTTTATGGATGGAAGTTTTGCAAATGTGTCCTACTTTTTAAAGTGAAAGTATTGTTTTTTCTTCTTCTATTTCTTTTTTTTACCTATGGATTAAATCTTTTTCTTTATTTGGATGGGTTTTCTCTCTTTATTTTGCTCCATTTAAGAATTTTGTTTCTTTTAAGCCTGGAATATAAAGAAAATATAAAAGGAATATAAAGAGGGTAGTAACATCAGAGGGAAAAGAAGTTACACTGCCACTTGGAGGTTGGAGGTTGAATCCTGGAAATATTGCTTTCTATTTTTTCTCTTTGATCATTTTGACTTTGCACTTCAAAGGCTTCAGCTTGTTTACAGAAGAGATAAGGAGAAGAGCATATACAGGTGCTCTTTGGTTGCTTCTTTGGCAGCTGGAGAGAAGTGAAAACAAAACCTTGTTTTGAAACTAGAATGGCAGTGTTTACTAGTTGGAAGTATGGCACAACACCAAAAAGAAACCATAACATTACAACAGATTATGTTTGAAATTCAAAAATTATTAGAAACAACAGAGAGAATTGAGAAGAGATTGGAAAATATAGATTGTAATGCAGTAAAATTCGATGGAAAAATTGACGATATCCAGCAAATGGAAAAAGTGGAGGTTAGAGTCCTAAAAACCCAAGGCAAAAATGAACAAAGAGACAAGATAATTATGGTTACTGACAGTGAACTAAGTGTGGTTGGAGATGGAAAGAGTGGAACATGGAAATGGAAGATAGGTGGAAAGGAGCTCTACCCCAGATTTCAAGGTATAGAAGAAGAAAAAAGAGAAGAATTGATGGATTCAAGGAGAGAAATTTTGACAAAAGCACTACTGATAACCAAAGATAAACTGATTAAAGAAGCTGATGGAGAATCTCGAGATTTTACAAGATATGTAAAAAGCAACAAGTTGTAAAGAGAAGTCCACACAAATTTGATTAAGGAAATAACCAGAAGACTAATTCCACAAATGGCAAAAGACATAAGACTGCACTATTACTGGAAAGACACAGGTTGAGATATGAAAACTAATAACAAAATATTAGTCAAATTTAGTTAAAATTAGTGCATTATGTTAAAAATGAAGTGATAATGGATATAGTTAGATAAATAATTGATCATGATAACAATGTACACATATGTATTGGTTTGATAAGAGGAAATTTGGTATAAATTCTAAATGGTGATCATGAAATGAAGTTTAGAAACTCTGTTATGTATAAAAGCTTATAATATTAAAAAAAGAGAGTAAGTCAAATTTAGTTAAACTAAGACCAAAAAAATAAAGAAAAATAAAATGATGATTGATATTGTTAAATAAATGATTGATAATGATAATAATGTTATATTTGTATTGACATGATAAAAGGGAAATTGGATATAAATTGTAAACAGTGATTAAAAAAGAAAGTCTAGAAACTTTGTTATTAAACATAATTAATTTTTATTTAGAAAGTGCATAAAGATGTAATGTTGCTGGATGATATTGAAAATAGATAACGGAATGCCATCATGTGGTTTTGCTTTAAATTTTGGAATATTTTATATAAAGGGACGTCATAGTCATATGAAGATTGAGATATGATGATAGTAATATATAAAAATATATTTGATTTAAAACATATAACTTGATATGAATTGTAGGTGATGACTGTGGAAGAGATGCACAAAAGCTCTTTGTAACCAATTGACACACTCTTTACAATTTGTAATGGAAGATATTTTTATGGCGTTTGTTGTGTTTTGTCTGTGTTTATTCAAAAATAAAAAAATATTAATAATAATAATAATAATAATAATAATAAAATAACAAATGTTTGGACCAGATCTATCTATCTATCTATCTATCTATCTATCTATCTATCTATCTATCTATCTATCTATCTATCTATCTATCTATCATCTATTATGCCACCCATCTCCCCAAACTCAGGTTCCATTTGAGTGCTACTTGTACTATTCCTTCAAATTACAGGATTTAAAAAACAAAAACAAAATCCCATCACTATCCCCAGACCAGCAGCTGCAGCATATTCAGAATGTATCTTTCTACAAAGATATTCAGCTAATACAAGGTCAGCCAATTGTGGTTTGTACCACAAATTTTGGTTTAAATGTGGCTTAGTATGAAACATACTGGGATGCCATGTTTACCTCAGGCCAATATAGCTGTTCATCTCATCTCCAAACAACTGTGTCAGTAGGTATGATTAATGGTTATAAAGCTGTAATCATTTGCCTCTTTCAAAGCCAGGATGATGCTAGCCTCCTGCTCAGTGTCCTTTTGTGGACCTTGGTTCTTCCTTCTTTCAGCAAATGTTTAAAACCCTCATCCTGATAACTGTTCCATTTTTCTGTTTTCTGTTTTAGTATTCAAAGATGTCATTCCCTAAGGTCTGCTAATTTGTCATCTTCTAATACATCTAATTGCCTAATTATGTGATCAAGCACCATCACAAAACATTGTAACATTTCATTCCCTTGTCTTTCTCCTCCCCAAACTAGGTTTAATGAGATTATTTCCCCAGTCATGCTGATTCTAAGTTAGTGGGCCCCAAAAAAGCAATAGGAATAGTTCACACATGGATTGCCTCCTACAGCAGATGAGGTATGGATGGGAGCATGCCTCTACTGATAGTTCATACAACTGAGGCTCATGAGGGTAGTAGAATCCATAATAGTAGGCACTTATCCCACACAGCCTTCCAGAGTAAATGAAAACTTCTATTTGTTACTATTTAAAGACACTTCATTTTTTCTTAATTATTTTATAAATATCGCCCCTAAATTTAGAGCAAATGTCCCCAGAATCTCATCCTACCTGCCCCATCTTTTATTTGCCATTAACATTCTACCCATCTGCCTATTCTTATTTTGACCCAATTTGCATTGTTGTTTAAAGAAAGAAAAAATGAAGTCATGCTAAGTGAAAGCTTCCTTTTTGCTATTCTTGTACTGTTCACTCATAGACAGTAACTGCAAACTCAGAATTCTAAGCAATAACAACAGCACTTAAACTTATATATTGCTTCATAGTGCTTTTTAGCCCCTCTATAAGCTCCCAACAATCTGTGTCCTCATTTTATCCACCTCAGAAGGATGAAAGACTGAGTCAACCTTGAGCTGGTCAGAATTGAAGTTCTGGCAGTTGGCAGAATTAGCCTGCAGTACTACATTTTAATCACTTTGCCACCACTAAGGCACACACTAACATCTAAGATTTGGCAATTGGAAATTTCTTGGAAATTGACACTACCTCTTGGGAAACCCTGGCACAAGATCGATCGACATGGTGCACACTGATCCACCAAGGCTGCCAGACATCTGAGGACAGAAGAACAACCATAGCACAAGAGAAGTGAGCACTCCGCAAAGCCAGAGCTGCAAATTCTGCAACAATGGTGCCCAGACATGTCTGCCCAACATGTGGCAGAACATTTCAAGCCTGTATAGGCCTTACCAGCCACCTGAAGTCATGCTAAGTGAAAGCTTCCTTTTTGCTATTCTTGTACTGTTCACTCATAGACAGTAACTGCAAACTCATCATGGACAGCCCACAACCTGTTAGATGTCAAGGTCCTCTTCAAACATGATGGATGAACATCATCATCATCATCAAGATTTGGCAGTACAGCAAGCCCCAGCAAGTGGATGGTGATATGTATCTCTATTCCCTGTGGCTCAGTGGTAGAGCATAGGCATCTAGAAACAGAGGTGGAAAACAGAAGTGGACAAACACTTTCCTATAGTCCCAGAGTCTTGTTGCCAGTCACGTGGTTGAATGCTTGCACATCCTCAGTGCAGAGGATTTAAGGAGTAGCACAGAAAACTATAGACTGCATTTAACATTTAAATTAAACACAGTAATAGCTGGATTGTGACTAGCACCCATCATTTCTAATATATTTGAATCTATTTAACTGGTAATATGGACAAAAGCAACTTTCCCACAAAACTTGGATTTAGAGAATTTACCAAATAAGAATCTCTTTTTTGAATTTTCAGTTGCAAATAACTGTGCATAGAGGCTCTCATACTTATTTCATGGAACGATCAAATCAAATCTGGATGGTACTACAACACTATTCACCCGCCAGTGATAACACTGGGTGTATAGTATGCATACATTCATGGATAATCTTTCCATTTTCTCCCTTTCTGTTGCTATGCTCTTCTTTCTGAACATTTTTTCATTGAGATACATGTACACTGATTTCCCTATCCCGTATTGTTTTTTTTATTACTTCTCTTTCTGAACATTTTTTCATTGTGATATATCTACACTGATTTCCCTATCCCGTATGGTTGTTTTTATTACTTCTATGGTTCTCTCCATCCCATCACTTCCATGCCACCATTTTCTTGTGACCATTTGTGTAACTTATTACAGTTTATCTGTAGGAACATGGAAGCCTTTGGGAAGATAAAGATGGCAAGAGAAGTCCATGTCTTTACTTAAAATAATTTCAGTTGCTTTAGAAAATTTAAAAAAAAATGAATTGAGTGCTTGAATAGGTGCTGATTGAGGTGCATATGGCACACTTATGCCCCAAATCACTAGAATATGGGTTTATACTGTCCCCATTCAATCAGTGAATGTGGCAAGATTTTCACTGATTATTGCTGGATTCTCTTTCCTTTCCATGGCAAACATTCATTTTCTATTTATAAAATGAAAGTCCTCTTTAATGCTTTTGGCTGAATGTGTGAGGTAAAGAATGAGGATTTGTGTGTTGGTTGTAACCTTCCTATGCTCTCTGAAATTGACATATCAGTGGGAGTAACAGGGGCTGTGTTCAGATTTGCTTGAATATGAATACAGCACTCTGTACAGTGTAGCTACTAGCTAGAGGATATCTCAATAAGCTGTATTTGTATCTACATGAAAACAACAAAACTTTCATTCAGATCTCTTGACTGAACAAACATCAAGTATGGACAGTAGCAGCTAGATCTGTTCATCACTGCATTGTCTCAGCACTTTAAGGCTTCCTGTCTAATGAGTATGTGGAATTAGTTACAGAGTGCTGGATATTTCTCTCTGTATTCATTAAATGTGCAGTGGGCCATTATGAAATACTCCTTAAAGGTAAAGGTTCCCCTCGCACATATGTGCTAATCATTCCTGACTCTAGGGGGTGGTGCTTTATCTCCATTACAAAGCCAAAGAACCAGCACTGAAGACATCTTCGTGGTCATGTGGCCGGCATGACTAAATGCCAAAGACATACAGAATGCTGTTACCTTCCCACCAAAGGTAATCCCTATTTTTCTACTTGCATTTTTACATGCTTTCAAACTACTAGGTTGGCAGAAGCTGGGACAAGTAATAGGAGCTCACTCTGTTATGCAGCGCTATGGATTCAAATTGCTGAACTGCCGACCTTTCTGATCGACAAGCTCAGTGACTTAGCCACTGAGCTACCATGTCCCTGAAATGCTCCTTATAAATTTATAAAAAAGATAAAAGTTAAGATTTCTCCTATCCAGTCATATCTGATTCTACAGGGCAGTGCTCATCTCTGTTTCCTAGCCGAGGAAGGCAGAATTGTCTGAAGATGCTTCCATAATCATGTGGCCATCATGACTATATGCCGAGCTGCACAGAACACTGTTACCTTCCCATCAAAGAATTAACTATTTATCTACCTGCATTTGTATGCTTTTAAACTTCTAGGATGGCAAGAGTTAGGGCAAGAATAGGAGCTCATCCTGCCACAATGTCACATGGTACTTGGGTCTCAAACAGACAACCCTCTGGTTGAGAAGCCCAACTTAGTACTTTATACTCATCAAGAAGATCCCTTGGGCAACCCATGCCAGTTAAACAACAACCCTGTGATTATTCTACCAGCAAGCCACAAGTCAACGTATTTTCATAATTAGATGCATGAAAACTTAAAAATTGTCCATTATGTCACTCATCTCTTTCTAAATATGATTTCCTTTGCTTAAATAATCTTGCGGCTTAGGCTTCATAAATCATTCAGCAAATAGTGTTTCTTGGTAACTTTTCAAGCATTATGTTAAACAAGCAGTCCTTCAAACAAAACTCATACTTGGGAAATGAAATCAGATTACCTTTTTAGAGTCAGGCTCTCCTTTTCTTGGTGCAAACAGACACAAAAAAACATCCATGAGTGTCACAAGAACAAGATTGTTTACATGATTGTAATTTGACAATCAAGAAGTACGAAACTGGGAAGCTACTGCATTTTTAAAAAATGAATTAAAAACTTTTTTACTTTAATACAATAAAAAAGAAAGAAATATAATGAGAGAAGAGGTAAGTGTAAAATGATAATTTAATATAATAAGACAAGCAATTATCTAGGTTTCAAAAATAATATCAGTTGGTACAGTGGTGTAGTGATTAAGGGGCATATCTAGAAACCAAGAGACTATGAGTTCAAATCCCACTTTAGGTATGAAAACCAGATGAGTGACTTTAGACCACGGGTGAATTGCCTGAATCGGTAGTAAAAAAAAATGCTACTGGTTGGGGCAAACCAATTTTTTTGACGATCGGCTGTGCCGCGTGATTTATATTAGCTAGAAAGCAGGATTTTCACACACGCTCACATTACTACCGAAATGTTAGCAAAGGTAAGTGGATTTCACCCCTGCTTTAGACCAGTCATTGTTTTTTCTCAATCCATAGTATCAATTCAGGCAAAAAGCCATTTTCATTCAGTTGATCCAAAAGAGAGGACCCCACATCTGTGGGAAAAACACTAGGAAACAAAAACAAAAAAAAGAAGGGGCAAGAATAGAAAAACAGGATTTAATCTTCAAAACTGGTTTAACATTTGATCTATTTCAGTGGTGGGTTCTGGATCCTGTTGCAACCAGTCCACCACATGCTTGCGCCCACGACGCTCCAACTGCTCGGCGGAGTGTCGCACAGGCGCTGTACATTCCATGCACATGTGTGTAAACTGCAATGGGCTCAAATAAAGGTAAGGAGGGAGGGCAGGTGGGGGGCCCTCCGGAGCACCATATCAGAATGGGACCTGGTGCTCCCAGCAGGCACTAGTATGCCTGTACGGGGCGTACTGGTTACATCCCACCACTGATATATTTCTAATCTAATACTCCTTCCTCCTCTTATTTCCCCCCAATAACGCTGTGAAATAGGTTGGTGATTAAAAATCAAGTTCATTTTGCTAAGGAATCATGGCTTCTAAATTGTTTTCTGTAGGAAGCAAAGTGGAGCTTAAAGGCAAAATGTTTAAAATATTTTCTTTTATTATATGTTATTGTTTCATTTTATTCCTTTCTTTTATTTATTGGACTTTTATTCCACCCCGTTAGCCAGAACAGCTCTTGCAGAGCTAACAAATATTATTTATAGAATCCATTTAGAAATTGTTTAAAAGCCAGATTTTTTAACTGCTAGATAGCCAATCTCCTGTGCTCCAGTTCTGCATTTTGCAGCTGCTGGATCCATGGAAGGTTTTTTTTTTGCCCAGCTCAACACTGAAATGAATTTCACAACCAGCAGCTACTTATGCAACTTCGGACCCAACATTCCAAGAAGTGACTTTCTGACGGAGAAATGAAGCAAAATTGCCCATTCAAAATTCTGATGGATGCATCAATATCAATTTTTTTGTGGTGAAATCTGACATCCAATCTGTCACTTCAGTCACCTGAAATTGATAGCATCATTCAATCCAGAAAATAATGATTCATTTAAACTTAATGTAATGTTACCAGAACCTCACATTATCATGTCAAAATCTGGCAAAAAATGTATTATTGGATCTAATAGATTAGAACCTGACACTGTTTCATTCTTTTCCTTTCTGATGTTTAATTTTTTATAGTATAATTAACAATATTAGTTCTATAAATGATTAATTGTTAACCCTATATTTAGAATATATTTAACCCATTATTTGACCACATATTTCCCCAAGATGGTTGAAATAATATTTTTTGCAAAGTAATAAACAAGAAGCTTCATTTAGAATCAACATTTATTATTTATTTAGTGATTACTAAATAAATTACTTGATCCTACCCCAAATGGAATGGCATCAATAGTAATTCATTGCAATGTTCTTTCTCAGCCTCAGAATTTATTGTGTTCTGTAATTTTTGAATTTATTTACAAATGAACTTCATTGGAGTGAAGACCTTTTGTCCACATTACAACTGTGGCAGAGATACATTTCTTTTTTTTTTAAAAAAAAGTTTTTATTAAACATTTTCAAGTTTAAAAAGAACAAGAAAAAAATACAAAAACAAATACAAAACAGATAAAAACACAAACAACATAACAATATAATATACTTTTACAGCTTCCCATACCAGCATGTATATTCTGCTTTTGTAGTTTACTATTCAATTTTTGCCTTCTCATAGTTTTTAACAATTCTAATGATAATATAATAATTATGCTATAATATAATAGTATAGTGCATATAATCAAATTTTACGTATATACATATATACATTTTTCTTCATAGTATAATCAATAGTTTTCAAAACTTTATTTCTTGTTTTGGCTTCTATTCTCTATCCACTTGTACAGTCTACTCCAAATTTTATAATAGTCCGACTCTTCTCTTTCTCTTAATTCCATGGTCGTCCTGTCCATTTCAGCATATTTGAGTATCTTCCTAAATGCCATATTGTCAGGGTGTCTGTGTGTAGTTTTTTGTTTCCAATTTGCACAAAGGCGATCCTAGCAGTGGTTAGTATGTGTAATGTTATATATTGATATTTCTTATCCATCTCTGGATCTAGGGCAGAGACATATTTAACTGAGGCAAGAGAAAGGTCTTCTCAATGGCTACACCTGAACATAAGCAATGATCTAGAAGCTCAGTTGCAACTGTATAAAAGATCTACAGAGACAAACCCTTGATAGGTGTGTTTGTTCAGAGAGACATGTGAAGGAAGTGTCTTCCCAACAGCAGGCTACTGTTCACATTACTATTATGGTTTTTATCTCTGTCCACATACTATTGCTAATCAGCAGCTGAAATGCCAGGGCTTTTGATGCCACTCTTGATGCCAAAGATAGAAGGATGAGAAGGATAGAAGGAACTGTGGATATATACTGGAAGTTGCCAACTTCCAACTTGTTCACTACTGTATCAAGATGCATTTTCCCCATCCCTGACACAGCAAGGTGAAGACCAGCTCACAGACTAGCCCAAAAACCACCCCCTCCCCAAATAAAGAATAAACATTTTTTGTGAGATTGGCGGGTTTATCACTTTGATAAATAAAGTTAGTAAGAGAATAGCCCATGGGATGGGGTGGGGTGGGGTGGGAGTAGGGATGATATGCTACCGGTTCGGACTGGTTTGCCCGAACCAGTAGTAAAAAATGCTACTGGTTCGGGCAAACTGGTATTTCCGATGACCACCTGGGCGACAATCAGCTATGACATGCAATTTATATTAGCTAGAATTGTCAGATTTCCTGCTTTCTAGCTAATCTATATCGTGTGACACAGCGGATCCCCTACCCCCACTGTTCTACTTACCTTTGCAGACTCAGAGGGCTTCAAAATGTTCCTTTTTTAGCACTGCAGGGGAGCATCTCAGGTGCACATGTGCGCAAAGGGTGCCGCCGGTAGTAGACCCACCAAACCGTAGCAGACTTCAGAAGATTACACCTTTGGGTGGTTTATTATTTTATTAATTTTATTTCTTTTATGTTACGTTTTTATTTCCTGTAAGCTGCCTTGAGTCGCCATGAGGGAATAGACAGCAATATAAAATTTCCAAATAAATAAATAATATAAATAAATAAATAAAAGTATAAATAAAAAAATAAATAAAAGTATAAATAAAAATATAAATAAATAAATAAATAAAGTCATTGCTGTAAGGACTGGAGAAAGACGTTGCTATACTTGTTACATAACCTGTACCATATCGCATCTTCAGTTTAAATCAATTTGAGTCTTTTTTTAAAAACACACATGCAGACACAAAGACACACACACACACACACAAACACACACACACACACACAGAGGTTTATAGTCCTCAAACATATTGCTATGGTCATATTTAACTCAATTCTAAAGACCTTCCAGTACAGCAACATATAAAAGCAGCCCATAGTGCCTAAATAGTGTATTCTTTGTTTTCCAAGTTACCCTATGTCTTTTTTTACATTATATTTCAAACTGCCATCTTTGCTTCTTTCATACATGCAGATCTTGCTTATTTCCTCTTTAGCAAGGGGTGAGGGTGGGGAGAGAATTCTTTTCTTCACTGTCATCTTCCAGAAGTGTGTCCAGCTGTTCCCTAGTTTCTCTTATCCATTTACCTATAATTTCCATAACAAAAGACATGCCCCTGATTATTAAGGAATTTGAAGTAATCCTTCTGGCTTCATTGGTTTCTGTTTCTAAAAAATCCTGATCTCCCCAAATAGTGTTATTCATTATACTCTCCTGGGAACAATAGCTGAATTCTGTGGTAGGGATGTGAGAGTGTTTGCAAATATTCTCCATCAACAAGGAATTAATGATTCTCAGAAATAATACTACCAACTGATTGCAGTGAGACCGTTGCCAGAAAAACTGCAAGCATGTATTTTATGACTGAATATAATCTAGATAATAGGTAGGAAACATTCTAGCAGGAACAAAATGTTGCAGTATGAAATACTGCAGTTTACTGTTTCGGTTGATTATTCTCTGCTCCATTTCCCTTCCAATCAGGGGAAATGGGTTTCGATCTTCTCCCGCCCACCATCCAAACATTCAGCTAATATTCTACGGTCTCTGCCCTTCCCTTAGGATTGTTTTCTTTTCTTAAAAAAGCAAAACAACAACAGCAAAAAACCAAAAAACCAAAAAGAGTGTATATTTCTGTGTTATTTGGTGAATTTCCAAGCCCACTTCTCTTTTACATGGCTGAGCAGTGCCATTTTGACAACAGGAGCATTGACTTTTATTATATAAGTGCCGCAAATGAAGGCGGGATTTCTATGTGGATGGAAAGTATATTGGGAAGCCAATAGATATCATAGCAATGCCTGTTCATTTATCCAGATCAAGTTATTTGTTAAAACCTGAATGCAGGTTTTAACAAATTCCTGAAATTCCTGCCCTTGGAATATTTGATATTACAGGTAATTTACCTATAGAATGATAATCTGATCAAATGTTAAGTAAGCTTAAAATATTTACCAGCTGCTACTGTGTCTGAAGAAAATTAAGGTGTGAGGGGTGGAATGATGGCACTTAAAAATAATTGCCAGGTAAATATAGCAAAAAATTCACAAACAACAACAGCGACTTTTATAGACAAGGAAAATTGAAAAATGTCTAGTGCTATTTCATTGGTGTCTTGTCAATACTGAATCGTCTTTAGTCCTTGAAATCACTTTTCTTCAGAAGAAGGGCCTGTGCAGCATAACAACTCATTGCATGTTTGAGGGAATGAATTGAAAGAAAAAGTTGTGAATAGCTTTTTGTTAAATATGAGTGATTGTAGCACAGCATAATCAAATTTAACATGCATGCCCATTTTCTTTACAGTTTTAGTCATAGTGTATATGTGTACAGTTTTCTTTATTCCTTGGAGTATTTTTGCTCAAGAACAAATAGTCTGCATAGGAATAAATACTGCTTTCCCAATTATATATCCTGAACATTTTTAATATTTTTAATATAGGCTTAGCTAGCTTCCTAGAAATTAGAAAGCTTTTATGGACTTTTATAGACTTCTCCTCCTGCCTTTGAATAATCCCTGTTTTCCAATTTTAACTCAGGTTTTTTCTCTATTAAATATACTAATCAGACAAAATATTACTTTAAAAAAGATTAATTTCATTTCTCAAATCATTTATCTATAGTAAGCTTTAAATTGGTCTGGTTTTAATATAGAATCAGAATATAACAGAAACAAATATTTTGTAATCTACCTTTATTTTAAAAAATAGCATTTTAAATGTCTTCTTTTTCCTCTAGGAAAAGATTAGCATTGTAAAGAGTTATCTCCAAATACTCTACATGATTTTGGTGTTTGCATGTATGCCAAGATACAAAGTGATTGCTAGATTGCAAGCACAGCTGCTCCTGCCATTTTCCATTTTCCCAAAAAGCTGTGTAATTGCTGCTGCGAACAATGTGTTCTTGAGAAACTGCTAGAAAATTTCCCTTTTGCAAGGGAGAAAAAATGAAATGGTTACAACTCCATACATCCCATTCCATCGTCCCAACTTTTCTGGTCATAGAGAAAGTTGAAAGATTACTTTTACACAATTATATTTGCAGTGGTGAATCAAAGCAGATAAGGTAGCACATCTGCATACTTAAATTTAAACTATTTTATTTTAAATCAATCAAAGAGTAAAATAAATGATTACATAAAAGAAAAAAGTGAAAACGGATACAGTGGATGGAAAATAAATTGTAGATAAACAGAGGATGTGCAATTGTCATAACATTTAAAATTCATTATTTCATTGATCTAACTAATTGAATTAATTGCATATATCAAACTAAACAATTATATCACCAAGAAATTTGCACTATCTTTCACATTTGTTCTCTTTTATTGGATGATTAATTCTTCAAATGATCTTGTAAATTGTTTTAAAATGTCTATTTAAAATATCAGATCAAGACAATAAGAGCTGAAAGTATTTTGAATATTTTCAAAAGTGGAAACTTAAGGGAAAATGATTGCTAGAAAGCTATTGTTTGAAACTGTGTTCAGTTTGTGAATCATTCACTAAAAGGAAGCTGCCATATATTTCCAGGGTTTTCTGATGAAAAAGACATTAAACCAAGAATGATTGTTCCTGGAACTTCTTGCCACTGGAAATATAACACTGTATGTATTCATTTTTGTAGAAATGGGGATTAGAGAACATTCCACAATGCAGCGGGGGTGGGGTGGGGTGGGGGGGAGCCTGTGAAAAAATAGTTTAAGAAAAATACAACTGGGCAGTTGATAAGAGAGGAAAAGAAACACTGCAGAGCAGTTATAATCTGACATGCTGTTTTATAGTACCACTAAGAAAGGACAAATTAAAACTGAAACAGCAGCATTGTCTGAATAGAGATTCATACCTCATTCAAGAATGTGTATACAGGTGAACTATTAGCCTGACAAAGAGCCCTTCTTAGACTATTCTTTGAATTCCTCTTTCTCTGGCACAGCTGCTTTCACCTCTCAAGCAAGAATTACAGCATTTGTAGTCAGAATTCATACCTGATGAGTAACCCATCCAATCTTGACCCATTCTATCAACCTGCCATTTATAACATTCATTCAGAACCAATAATGAGTACCTATGAAAGGCTGGGAATTTGTGTTCAGATCAATGGTGGGCTGATTAATTACCTAAGATGCTATTCAGATAACAGGGTTGAGAGCATAGGAAAAAGAAAGAGCTTTCAGAAAAGCTCAGTGCAATAAACCAAATCAGCTCTGAATGTGTTTTAAGAAGTGGCAGAAGCAGCCCCAGCAACTGCTTCATCAAAGAAAAGAGACACCGAAAAGCTAGTCTCACAGTCAGCAAAATAGGCAGAAGGGAGAAAAGAAATTGCTGAAGCCTATTAAAAATCAGGGAGCCTATTAAAGCAGGATAAAAAGGGACAAGTAAAACAAATCAAGAGACATGGAGTGGCATTTATAAAAAGACATCTTTTAACAACATAGAAAGATTATTTTATGTTCCAACAAAACTCGGAAGAAAACCCATGATAGAGTCATCTTCCTGTTTGGATGCCTGCTTAAACTTCATGCCTTCTTTGTTGAAGTGAGTGTGTGTGTGTGGGGGGGGGCAAGGGGTTACAAACAAAGGGAATGTACAAATAGAATTATAAATGGAATGCTTTTATATGTGGAATATGTACAGTATCACTTAAATATTCAAAAGTCAATGGGAAGGCCTTGAACTCAATAATTGTTGGTAATCTCTTGGAGTTTAAATCCATCCCGTACCGATTTTTCTCCATTTGTATGATTTTTTTGTTTGTTTTTCTTGGCAGTAAATTACTGAAAAGACCCATGGAATAAACACACTGTAATTTCCTCATATGGTTATTAAAAATCAGTTTCAAATACCTATAAAAATACCAGATTGGCATGTGTAAATGAACTTTGCATTATGTACAAGTAAACATTTTGTTTTCCTTTTAAATTTTGACACATTGATTCACCCATAAATCTTTTAATGCACCCTCTATGCTAAAGATTTTTCAAGGTGACCTGAAACTATGTTTCCTTGAGGTTCATTGGGGAACAATTGATTTTGGAAAGCTACTTTAAAACATATGTAGTTTTTAACTACATACTCAAAATGGACCAGGGTATTTTTTTTTCTCTCATACTGCTACCAGTACTAAAACATTAATTAGGATTGAAAACTTTTCGGGAAATGTTACCTTCTTCAATGAAAGTGATGTTATCCATCAGTTGAAATATAGATAATGATATTATCATAAATTTCAATGTCTTTTTAGATAACTAAGCTTACTTGGGGGAGAAGCTTTCAACTGATGTTTCCAGTGGAAACACTTATTTCCCATCTTTTTACACACAGAGATGATCAACTGCTCTTCCAAAAAGTTATGTCTCTACAGAAGAAGTAGCAGAATATTCCCAGCAAGCCAAAAATTACCTATACATTTTTTCCCTCTGCATTTAACTGCCAAAGCTACTATCTGCATGACCATATTCAGCAATACTATCTTGCTTTGGAGCTTTTAGGATAAAATATAACATAATTATAGTAAGCAGTAATTTTGTTTTGATCTTGTGCTATTCTAGGAAAGGCCAGGATGACACATCCTACATTATTCACTCCATCATTTATACCTTCTTTTTTTCTTGCAGGTGCTTACATTGGACCATTCCCAATGTAGACATTGCCCAAAAAGATGCAGGATGGTGGGAGAAGGGGAGAGAAATCAGGTCCCAGTTTTATTTTCACCCTTAATTTGCTTTTCTTACCCTAACATCTAAGTTTAGAAGAATTATTAATTCAACTGTTTAGAATATGATAAAATACATAAACTGTTCAGCTAAAACACTTATAAAACATTCTATTACAATAATATTTGTATTAACTATGATCATGAAATATTTTATACAATTAGAAAATATGTCGCTGCTGCCAGGCAACTCTTGGACTTGTAAAGTGTAGATTGAAATCTTACCCTTCCCTGCATAATCACCTTTTCTGTTTACAATATGTTAAGCAAGCCAGCTGGGTGACTGGACCAGTCATTCTCACTCCAACTACCACAATGAGTTGCTATTATACAGCGGTGGGCTTCAAAAAGTTTAGCAAGGGGTTCTCTGCCCAGTTGCTGGGTGGGCATGGCCATGGTGGGTGTGGTCTAGTCAGCCTCCTGCACCATGGTGAGGGGGTTGACCTTCCCGGGCTCCAGAGGCTGAAAGAAGGTTAAAATGGTCTCCCCAGGCTCTGGAGGCTCTCTGAAGGCCAGAAATGGGCCCGTTTCCAGCCTTCCCAAACTTCCAGTAGGTCAGTTTTTTGCCCTCCCCAAGCCTCCGTGCGCACCCTGCACTTACCCGCATCCAAAATGGGCCGTGTGGGAACTCCTGGGCCAGGAGGCGTGGGCGGGGCCAGTCAGGAGTGGGATTTGGGGGTTCTCTGAACTACACAGAATCTTAGCTAGAGGTTCTCCCAAACCCCTGCAAACCCATAGCAGCCCACCCCTGCTATTATAGGGAAAATAGGAGGAGGAAGGAGTATTGGTATGTTTGCCACCTGTTAACTTATGAAGCAATAAAGGCAGGATTAAAAAAATCTAAAAAAGAGAGATTGCCCATTCTGAACATTACTAAATTTAAATAATTTAGGACAGTTTTGTTGAAAATTTCTGATTTGTAGTGAATTCTAGTATCCCATTGGTTGTGTTTTCTTTATAATTTAATGTTAATGATACTAAAAAAAAAACACACAGCCTATAACCGAATCATGGGTTTTGAAGATCCAAGAAGTTCCCGCGGGAGCTCAGACTTCTTCTCATCCATCTTTCCCATTCATGGAAAAAGACTGTAAAGGGAAAGAATACTGCAAACAAATCACTGAATACATACTTGCTGTTGACAGGAGATAGTTGATTAATTATCTATATGATGTTGAGTTGGCACAGAACAGTTTGCACCTCCCAGGAATAGTAAAAGTATGTTTGGCTAAAGCATGGTGAGTTTGATTAGGAGAGGGTTTAAAAATGAACTCTGTAGGAATTGCAGAGAAAAGCCCTGAAACTAAGGAGAAACACCTATTTCCTACAGAAGGAAAGGGAGATGGTAGGAGTAAAAATAATACGGTTGTTGTCTATTATTGCTTCCCCTTAGAAAGAGAAGATGTATATAATGACAAATTACACATCTTTCAAAGACGTGTGAAGCAGTAGTGATGAGGAACTTCCATCTTGGCAACTGCCTTCATCAGAGGCAGAGGAAGCACAAGAGAATCAATATAGCAATAGCAAAGCACTTATGCTTTATAGCCCTCTCTAAGCGGTTTACAGAGCCAGCATATTGTCCCCAACAACCTGGGTGTACTGGAAAGATTGTTTATGGAGATCCTCAGTCATCCATGTCATGGTTGTCCCCAAAGTGCTTTTTTAAAAGGCAACTGGATTTTCTTGTTTTTCCTGGAAGACGTTTAGTTTCTCCTCCAAGAAGCTCCTTCAGCTTCTTCAACTTCTTCTTCAGCACCTTTGGGGCTACTGGAAAGATTCTAGAGCTTGTTTTTCTTTTTAATGGCTAACTTCCTTAGTAGGGTGTGGGAAGGCTGTAGATGTTATATATTTTGGTTTCATCAAATCATTTGTTAAAGTATCCTATGACATTAATAATATGAAGTGGATGGCATGAATATTAAGTGGCTATATAGCTTTTTTGAAAAACATATTCCGAAAACACTAACCTCAAAATTTCTCAGAAAATTGGAATGGGGTATTAGGCAGGATGTCACAATGTTCAGGGCATTTTCATTAATTATTATGATGAGCAAGAGAATGCTTAACAAATCTGCAGATAATACAAAATTAGGTGGAACAGCTAAGACAGAAATATAATTCATAGGTGACAATAGTAGTTGATTGAAGACAAAATATGGGTCCGTTACATGAGGTGGCTGCAAAAAAACCTCACAAATGCAGTTTTAGGCTGCATTCATCAAAAAACATCATTTCCAAAGCATGGAAATAATGATTGTTGTTTATTCTGTGTTAGACAGAAAAAGATGAGCAGTGTGTAGCTCTGAACACCATATTATTGGAAGGATTCTGAGAAACTGGAAAAAGTTTAGAGAAGGGCCATAAAGATTGAAGGAACTGGGAATAGTTCACTTTAAGTACAGAAGACAAGGCAAACCATAGTATTTTGAAATTCCTGAAAGGATGTCACACAGAAGAAGGTCAAGACCTTTCTCATTCCAGAATGCAGGATGCAGAATAATGGACCCATGTTATTGAAAAGCAGATTCTGACAGAATGTTAAGGGGGGGGGGACTTCCTAGTAAATAAGAGCAATTCAAGAAGAGAGCCAATTTCCCTGGTAGATGGTATTCACCTATTTACTGAATGTATGTTTGAGCGGAGGCTAAATAGCCAACCATGTGTTGGGGAAGTTTCAAGGCTTTCTGCAATGAGCAGGGAACTGGACCTGAATTATTGAGAATAGTATGAAAACAGGAGCAAAGTGTATTAAAAATGATTTCTGAAAACTCTGGAAATGGCCATCAAACTAGCTAATGAGTTTCAATACATGTGAATGTGATTTAAGGTGCTAGTGATTTTCTAGGAAAGGGATCTTACAAAAGTTATGACCTAATTATTCCCTTCAATCCCATTTACATCAATATAACCTTCTCAAAGCTGCTTATTTTTGGCTGGATTGCAAGCAAACCTGTCTATTTGCTATAACTGAGAGATAACAATGGATTCCATCTGGCTGAAAAGTGGTAAGCAGGACATTGTGTGCTTCTTTATAGTTCGTGGTCTCTTACAGATATGGCTACGTCCAGTGTTATCTGAACAGATTTCCATTTTGCTCATCTCTCCTCTGAGCACATTCATTTTCCCAACTTTGCTTTGGAGGACTGTACTGGTGAACAGATGTCATTCGATGCAAACCATAACTGTAGATTTTCAATGAAATGATACAATTTGGCAGATTATGACAGTTAGCAAAATTATTCTCAGAATTCATCCCAGGGAGGATGCTTTTAAAGGAAGGCTATAAATCTCCGTCCTTCCTCCCTCTCTTGAAGCGAAGTATTCGGCTGTAATGGGGAAACAAAGTGCACTTGATTATTTTTAAATTAAATTCGCCAGACTACATAATGTTCTATTTTATTTTATGTTCTGATTTTACAAGCATTTTAGAATCAACTCTTTATTAATCCAATTCAATCAAAGTTTTAAAAAATGAACATGCAACAGAAGTCTCTTTGTCACTCTTCAGAGAAACAGAAGCAAAGTAGGAGTTCGTAGACATTATTCACATCCTCTGGCCTCCTCTGGGCTTATTGTAAACTTGATCTCACCGATCTGCTTTTCACTTGCTAACATCATTGTTACAGCGTTAAAGAAGCTAACCTTCACTAAGAGATAACTGAAGAATGCTTTGATTACTAATCTTTTCAGTCCAGTTTTATCAAAGATATTTTATCAACTGTTTGAAAATCTCTGGTCAACTTCAATGTTCTACCGTGTTTCACCAAAAATAAGACAGAGCCTTATTTTCTTTTGACCTCTGAAATAAGCACTTGGCCTTATTTTGGGGAGGTCTTATTACTTTTAAGATGTAGGAGGCATTGAGCATGGTCACCTCATGGCTGCTGTTGTGTTGCAATGTTTGTGGAGAGGCTTATTTTCAGGGGAGGGCTTACTTTAGTGCATACACTCAAAAGTCTAATTGGCCTTATTATCTGGGGAGGTCTTATTTTTGAGAAAACAGGGTATGGCAGCAGCAGTGTCTGTACTAAGAGTTTTCTTTTTGCACAGTTTAAAAAAAGTTTTTAAATTCAGCAAGATGCTCATTTGCAGCTTGTATAAATAATACATAACAGTGGGGAATTAGGATGTATCTAAATGGGATAAATGCATTTAGCCTGCATCATACTCCTCAAGGGAATAGATTATACTTCTCTCAAATATCTTAGTCAACATGAAAAAAGTTGTTGCTGTGTGAATAAATGTCCAAAACCTTTGACTATTCTATGCTGTAGGATGCCCAAGTGACAAGCAGTATCATTCACTCAGATCCAATAAATATTTTTGCTTTCTAAGTCATCTAGTAGTGCCATAATACTCAAGAGAAGCAGAGGAACTAGCCAGTTGAAGTCTACCAAACAAAAGCAAAATGTGCTATAGAAATGACAAGATGCCGTGTGACAAGGATCCTTGATTGGTCTCTAGGCAGAACTAGTTAAATTGTAATTAATCATCCAGAAACAGGCTTTCCAGACATCTTTAAAATGATACTCATATTCCGGAAACATTTTAGCCACATACCAATCAGTAACAAAACATTTCCCACACGGAGGAGAGCCTTCTCTGTTGCTGCCCCGACCCTATGGAACGAGCTCCCCATGGAGATCCGCACCCTCACCACGATCCAGACCTTCCGCGCAGCCCTCAAGATCTGGCTCTCCCAGCAGGCCTGGGAATAGGTTTCCAATCACCCGCCCGAGTGTTTGATTGCTGAATGAAAGTTGTGTTTTATTAATTTTCTTTGTTCACCAATTGTTTTGTTTTGACCTTGCACTTCCCCTCCCCTGTGGTTGTAAGCCGCCCTGAGTCCCCTCAGGGAAAAGGGCGGCATATAAATCCCAATAAAACCTTAAAAACCTTAAACCCATCTCACTAGTGTAACATGCAACTACTCCTTGAGGACTCTTGCTGTTGATAAGCTAAATAAGGCTCTATTTACATTACAAGCTTGATGTTAAGGACCTTGATTATACCTGAAGAATCCTGGAAGCTATGGTTTGAATGAAGGGCTGAGCAGTTTACATAAACACCACACAAATGATAATTCCCAGGGCTCCTCTCCCACTCTACCTCTCCAAGTAATGGATGTTTAGGGTTTTAATGGGGCCATCACTCATTGTTTGATAAATAAAATATTGTTTAAATTGAGAGCCAACTTCCATTTTTCTGTACATAACACAATTAGCTCACATGTATTTCATAACTGGGATATGAAATCTGGGGCCTCTGAACATTATATTGCTCTTGTCTTGTATATGCAGTTCTCTGCCCCATCTTTAATATTGTAAAGAGAGAGAGAGAGAGAGACAGAGACAGAGAGACGGAGAGACAGAGACAGAGACAGAGACAGAGAGAGAGAGAGAGAGAGAGAGAGAGAGACAGAGAGAGAGAGAGACAGAGACAGAGACAGAGACAGAGACAGAGAGTGTATGTCTGTCTGTCTGTCTGTCTGTCTGTCTGTCTGTCTGTCTGTCTGTCTATCTATCTATCTATCTATCTATCTATCTATCTATCTATCTATCTATCCTATCTATCTATGTTGTTAGCTGCAAAGTCTTGTCTGACCCATCACAATCCCATGGACAATGTTGACAATGTTCCTCCAGGCCTATGTGTGTGTGTGTGTGTGTGTGTGTGTGTGTCTATGTATATGTATATGTGTGTTTAAGTTTAAGTTTAAGTTTTATTTTATTTATATGCCGCCCTATTCCCTAAAAGGGACTCAGGGCGGCGAACAACTTAAACGGGAAGGGGAAACATACAAGTACAAAATAGACATTTAAAATGACCAACAACCACACCTGTCGAGAGGGGAAGGGGAAGATATGTATGTGTACATATCACGCACATTTAAAAGGTGCAGGTAGGGCTTTGATAGCATGGTTGCACTTGCCATTCTGCCATCGTGACTTTTTTTTTTTAAGTGGATCTTCCTATACTTTCTGCTAAATGGCATTTTTCTAACAGACAACACCCATCACAAAAGCCTTTTCTGAATATGGATGAGTCCCTATTCCTTGCAGAATGTATGTGTCAGTGACTACAATGTGTTTTCCAAATTCTAATTTGCCCACCAGTCTAAACACCCTACCATACATTATTTTTTTATTCTTTAAATTTATTTTAAAGTTATTCCTGTCCTAGAAATTTCATTCTGTGCTGTGTAGGATATTGGGAGAAGCTAATAGACTCTGGGAAGAAACCACTGTTTCTTTGTCTTAGTATCTTTCAGCTGCTAGTCTGCAAACAAAGCCCATGAGAGAATCCAATCTGAAACTCTCCCTTTGACATCTGGTTTGGATTTCAGTTTCAACATTCTTTCTTCATCAATTGAGCAGTATTCTTTTTATAAGACGAAGAATCATGTGGTTTAGTTTTATAATTACAGTCAATCTGTATGTGGATAATACTTTATTTCATTCTGTCTGGGGGATAAATTTATCTACAGGAATTAGACCAAATCTACATCCAAATATAAAAGAAACACACAGTTTCTTGATTCTTTCTAAGATGGGTGCAAGATGCAGAGAGATGAAGTAGTGGAAGTAACACAGGGAGACTGAAAAGAATATCAATCTCCTTCAGTGACTACAATCAGATCCTTTACTTCTTCTATGTGCCTCTTTTTCTTACTGGCACTCAAAGGTCATCAAGTGAATTGTATGAGAAGCCCTGAGTTTGAACTGTTCCCCCAGAATGTCAGTACTGTAGGAAGAAATACATTATCATCCCATCACAGGTTTAACAGCCCACATTTTATATAACCAAACATAAACTATTTTTAGGCTAACTAAGAAATAATGAGCTCCCGTTACTTGTCCCCAGCTTCTGCCAACCTAGTAGTTCAAAGGCATGTAAAAAGGCAAGTAGAAAACTAGGAATCAACTTTGGTGGGAAGGTAGCAGCATTCTGTGCACCTTTGGCATTTAGTCATGCCAGCCACATGACCACAGAGACATCTTCGGACAGTGCTGGCTCTTTGGCTTTGAAATGGAGATGAGCACCACCCTCTGGAGTCAGGAACAGCTAGCACATATGTCCAAGGGGAACCTTTACCTCTACCTAAACAATAATAATAGCAAAACTTCTTGGTTTACCTAGTCTGAAACCTCCTGAAGTTGAGCTTGACTTTATAACTACTGAATGTCCCAAAGGTGCTTTTTCAGAAGGCAACTGGACTTTGTTTTTTTTCTTTTGAAGATGTTTCACTTTTCATCTAAGAAGATTTTTCAGCTCTGACAGGATAGTGAGGAATGGAAGGAGTTATATTCCTTGCAGACAGCTGGTCATTTGCATCCTTTTAGAGCAGGTGTGCCAAACTTGCAGCCTGTAAGCCAAATGGGTTCCACCACAAATGCGCGAACGACAAAAGCGCGTCTGACTAAACTGCGGTGACAAAACCGTGCCGTCAAAACCGCGCCGACAAATGAGCGCTGAAGCGCGCCGACAACAGCGCGCCGACAGAAGCGCGCTGTAACATAACCCTAAAAATAACCCTAAACCTAACCCTAAACCTAACCCTAAACCTAACCCTAAACCTAACCCTAAACTTAACCCTAAACCTAATCTTAAACCTTACCTTAACTTAAATCGCGCTTCTGTCGGCGCGCTGTTGTCGGCGCGCTGTTGTCG
This sequence comes from Thamnophis sirtalis, assembly GCF_051295495.1. Classification (NCBI taxonomy): domain Eukaryota; kingdom Metazoa; phylum Chordata; class Lepidosauria; order Squamata; family Natricidae; genus Thamnophis; species Thamnophis sirtalis. The sequence continues at coordinate 64,839,141 of NW_028261387.1, forward strand.
GCGCACTTTTGACATCGCGGTTTTAGCGCCGCAGTTTTGTTGGCACGCTTTTGACGTTCGCGCTTTTGTCGTGCCATGAGCCAAATGTGTCTAACAACACTAGCAACACCTGCCCCTGGTTTAGCAAAAGGGAAAAAGTTGTGCTATATCATGTGATGACGTGACATGAGTTTGACATCTCTGCTTTAGAGGGTCATTGAAGCACTTGGAAGTTTACCTGTGTCCTCAGGGTCACCTGAGTAGTGCTCCTGGTTCCTGTAGCCTACAATTTTTCTTCTGGAAATCCATTCCTACTCCCACACCATTCAAATGGTGTTCATCCCAATTTGTATAGCTAAAAGTCCGTAGAGATTCTCAGTCATCCAGGTCATGGTTGTCCCAAAGGTGCTTTTTCAGGAAACAACTGGATACTGAATGGAGTATCTTCATGGACATTTTTGTATGTTGTTTACTTGGCAGAAATACTGAAGTAGGTTGCTAATTGTCCTTATCCAGAATTATTGTTCTAAGCCTGATTCTGATTAACTTTTTGAGATCAGTCAAAGTTGGCTAGGAAGGAAAAGTTGAATTTGGGATCTATATCAGGGTCTTTCTCTGTCCCAGAACGAATTTCCATAATTCTGCTGAGAACAAGTTCTTCATATTCTGTTGTCTTCTTATATTAAATGAGGTGGTGGTGGGGTTTCCATAATTTTATTTATTATATTTATATGGCTGCTCAATTTAGAGAGCATGGCTCTGGATAGACTACAAGAAAAAAAATCCACAACAAATGCAACATACGGAAAATAATGTAATATATTAAAATAAACTAAAACAGCAAAATGCCAAACAAACTAAAACATATTGCAATTCATCCAATTGGGACTCCATTCAACCTGTCCCAAAGGCTTGGGGAAATAAATATTGATAAAAAAGAGAACATTCCCTTAGAAATTTTCCTTAAAATAAAATCTTCCTGTCAGATGCTTCACATTATAATTGTCAACTCCAAGTTTGAAAGACAGAAGTCTTCAATAGGGTTACTCCTTGAATAGGCTTGATGTCTTTTTTTTGTTACTTGCAACATGTCATTTACCCACTTAGCAAGTTCAAGCTGTGGTTGTCTATAACTTTAATCATCTCCAATCACCATGGGTCCAAATGTGATGGCTAGGCATGTGATGAGAAATATAGACCAAGACAACTCAAGGCCACCACAATAGGGAGGCTGGATGTACGGGATTATAACATTGATACAAGTGTACTATCACATTTCCTAGAGGAAAGGAGGAAGTGACTGTTGCTGCTTCATATTTTAATCAGTTTAATTTGCTCATTGTTAAGCACAGAAAGGCAGATAAACAGCAAGAACAGCTGGGTCATCAAAAGATATTACCAAAGTGTGGGATTTGCGTATTTTTATTGTATCAGTCTAGTAAGTCAGTACTACAGTACAGTACAGATTGCAGTAAGGTTTAAATTTGTTTTAGCTGCTGTTCCAGATGTGCTTCAATGATCTCCCTATTTGTAGAGAACCTGGTTATGGCACATTTGCAACCTATGCCAAGCTACAGAAGGTGCACAGGTTGAAAGTAATTGTTGCCACTAAGTTATGATCCAGAAAGTAGACTAACTAGTGAGCCTTGTATAAAAGTATCAGAGATAGCAACCAGGATGTGATGAGGCATATTTTTCTGATTTGCTAGCAGCTTTCTGTGCAAACGCATCCTTAGTATACTTACAAGGTATGGCTTCCTGCCTCCCATGTTGCAGGAGGGCAACAAACAGCCTCCTTTTAGTTGCCATGTAGCAACAGCATGATCTCATTAACCACTGTTATCTCTGACTTTCAGACTGCAATAGCTTGCTGAAACACCAATCACTTAAAGTGCTTCACTGCTGTAGCATCTGAACTCAATTCACTCATTGGAGAGAGAGGCAGAAATCATTTGCTTATGGAAATGTGCTATTGCTGTTTAAGACCAAAGGTATATCTGAATCCCCATTTTAGAGTTTTATGTTCTCTCCCTCTTTCTCTTTTTGTATTTTAAAAATATATGGCACGTTCAAATGAATAAAAGCTAGCAATCAGTAAGTTAAATTTTATTCACCAAGGCTGTTTTGTTTCTGAACTAGTGTGTGTGTGTGTGGGGGGGGGGGGAATCTGATACTCTCAGGGTTCCAAGTAATAGATCCATCGCTAGCAAAACTCCAAAACAGGTGAATTTCTCAAAGAATAGCTTTATTGGAAATATCACCTCGGCACATATCTGGTGAAAAACCAGCTCTTGGTTTTCAACTAATTAAAAGCCCCCCCCCCAAACCCAAACAATTAGTCACATGGCCCAATCAATGCAGCATCCACTGGTCTGGTGACATCACTCCTCCTTCCTCCAGCCAGCTGTGACAACGTCCTTGGTTCCCAAGTGAAAGTATTTTGTTTTGACTACACATCCCCAGCAATCTCTAATCTCCCCTCCCTATCCCTTAGCTGTAGTGTGGTGACACTGAAGCTCCAAGCTGGCTTTGGCCAGGTCAGCTTCAGGGTTGACAGATGCTATTTTTCCAACAGGGTAGGAAGATTTCTGTTCAAAAAAGTCAAGGAAATCTGTCATGGACTTTTTGACCCAGACTCTGAGACTTTTCTGATGGATGGATAGACCTTAGAAGAGCAGCTACTATATCAGCCGACATTTCAGACTCATAAACAAAGACTTGATTGCCTCACTGTTTTAGGCATAACATAATTGCCAAAACATGTATTCTGTCTCTCAATCTAAAGAAGGGCACAGTCCAATAATGGTGTTTTCAATGGAAGCGAGACTCTCATACCATGAAAAGGAAACAACAAGTATATATGACACATATGATATATGACAATACATTCAAACCAAATGTTTACATTTTAGCCATTCAGCTTGCCAAAGAACACTTTTTTAATAATTATAATTTATGAAAGTTATATGCCACTCAACTTCCAGTGACTTTTTAAAACAATACTTATTAGAGTCTAACATGGTAGGTATGTCCAGTGAAAAAATTAAGAACATTATAAATAAAGGGGGGAAAGCTCTGTGGTGTTCTCTTTCCCTTGATGCATTAAACATGTGCTTATTTTGCTTAAAAAAGAATTTTGACTGGTGAGATCTAGGAGACGACCTTCTCTGTTGTGGCCCCCAACAAAGATGATTAGGGGACTGGAGGCTAAAACATATAAAGAATGGTTGCTGGAATTGGGTAGGTCTAGTTTAATGTAAAGAAGGACTGGGGTAACATGATAGCAGTGTTCCAATATCTCAGGAACTGACACAAAAAGAAGAGGGAATCAAGCTATTCTCCAAAGCACCTGAGGGCAGGACAAGAAGCAATAGGTAGAAACCAATCAAGGAGATAAGCAACCTAGAACTAAGGAGAAATTTCCTAAGAGCCAGAACAATTGATCAGTGGAACAAATTGCCTTTGGAAATTATGGGTGCCCCAACACTGCAAGTTTTAGAGAGATTGGTCTGAAATGGTGTAGGGTTTCCTGCCTAAGCAGGAGGTTGGACTAGAAGACCTCCAATGTCCCTTCCAAGTCTGTTTTTCTATTTCTATTCTATTTCTATTTGGACCATTTTACTTCAGACATGAGGTGAGCTACCACTCTTCTGGTTTCTAGAAGAATGCTGAGACCTGGCTCTGCCAATTAACATGGGACACTAAGAAGGCAATTCATCCTGGGAATGGCTGAATAGTTGAGGGCATTATCTCCTTCCTGTTAATCTTTTAGCTTTCTGAATTTTTTAATGTTGATTTTCACTTTTTAACTAGTAAAGTTAAACTTATTCTTAATTCTGTTTTAATTCTGTTTATATTGTTTTATTATGTTGTAAACTACTCAAGAGTCACTTAGGTGGGATGGGAGATGTATAAATTTAATAAATAAATAAAGTTAAACCAGGGCTGTTGGAAATACAATAAGTATTCAATGCAATCTATTAAACATGAGAATAAAAAGCTAAAAACCTCTTCATACTAATAACTACTTCAGAAGTATTTTGATGAGAATTTGAGTTTTGTTATTTTTGTAATTTCATCATTTCATAAAATTCATAATTATTTGCTGCTGTGTGTAGAGTAATTTCTCACACAGATCTACCCGGTGAGTACATGAAACCAACCAAAGTGAAACATCTCTTAGAATACAAGTATCCAGAATACACAAATATGCCCCAGCGCTGCATTAATAACAAGAAAAATAGAACAATCTTTTACTAAAAGAGAATGAGCAGTATATTATCTACCACATGTATATGTGCAGTACTTCCAATGACAACTTTAATTTAGTTTCGTACAGAATTTCCAAACTAACAGCTACTATAATTCATTCATGTACTGTTGAAGAAAAGTTAGAATTTCCTATACTGAATGAAATGTAGAATTTAAGATATGTCCAAAATGTTAGGAAAACTATTGTACATCTAACAGAGAAAAGTCAGTGTCTTGCATTACAAGCAGAAGAAAGCACTGTTACAGCAGATGCTGGCAATTTGATATTTTGTTTAGATATGATTACAAAATCTCCATCCCAGTGGTGGATTCTGAATCCTGTCGCAACCGGTACACTGCAATGGAGTTGGCATCCACCACACGCATGCACACCCACTACCCTGTGATGCTTCAGCTGCTCACAGAGTGTCGCACAGGCACCGTACGCTCCATGCGTGTGCATAAATGGTTGGCTCAGTTGGCTCAAATACAGGTAAGGAACATGGGCTGGCATGTGGGTCCTCCAAAGCACCATTCCGGTATGGTGGCTGCTGCTCTCAGCCAGTACACCGGGGCCGGAACTCACCACTACTCCATCCCTGAAGACCTTTTGCTTAGGAATCCACTTCCAAAAAGAATAATGGTTGGCAATTTTTTAAAAAGTTAATCAATAATATTATTATTTGGAATGACACTGATGGGAAAGCATGTGCTGATCTTGCAATAATGGGGCTTAAGCAAGGGCAGCAGTGGTGGGTTTCAAAAATTGCTTGAACCTACTCTGTGGGTGTGGCCTCCTTTGTGGGAGTGGCTTGCCACCCATGTGACTGGATGGGAGTGGCTTGCCACCCATGTGACCGTATATGAATATGCCAACGACACTTGTCAGAACCACCTTAAATTACCTCACACACAGCACTGGCATGCATAAGAATATGATGTAAACTTGTTTTTTAAAAGGCATCTTTGGTTTGCGTTAAAACAACTTCAACACACGCTATGTTCTGATTGCAACACAAACGCAGTAGTCATCCTTACCTTTCACAGAGGCACTGAGTTTTATAAATATGAGCATGATAGTGTAGAATAATCATATCCAAGAACCAGTGGTGGGTTTCAAAAAAATTTGGAACCTTTTCTGTAGGTGTGGCCTGCTTTCCAGGTCCACTGGTGGAACCTCTTCTAACCAGTTCGGTAGATTTGACGAACCGGTTCTGCCGAATAGGTGCGCACTGGTAGGAACCCACCTCTGAAGGGCAGGTTCCTATGTGGGACTCTTCTTACCAGTCTGTGCCTGGCTTTATTGGAGCATTTGCAAGTGCAGCAGTGGTTGTGATCACTAAGCCTTCCCTTTGGAATTCCTCTCTTCAAGTATGTGAGAAATGTATATTAAAAAAGTAAAGGAAACCTGCGGGTTTTACCCTGCTAGTCATAGTTGACTTTAGGGAGCAGTGCACATTTCATTATACAGTCCATTTCCACAATCATGTGGCCAGCATGAAGTCATCCACAGCACAAAGCATACAATGAAACACTGAACATTGTTACCTTCCCACCAAAGTGGTACTTATTTATTTACTTGCATTTACATGCTTTTGAACTGCAAGGTTAGCAGGAGCTGAGGCAAGTGATGGGAACTCACTCCATCACGTGGTGGTAAGACTCGAACCACCAGAATGCAGAACTGCTCCAGTGTCTTTTAAGCCACTGAGCCAGAGCACCTCATGTGAAGTGCATCAACTATATAAAATGTCCAGAATTGTCATCACTCTGGGCAAAGTATTAGAAAGTGAACAAGAGAATGTCTTATTACATTGTATGTTTTGATGACTATCAAAAGGAAACATTTTGCTGCAACTCTTGAGAATGAGAGTTGAAGTTTTATTGCTCTTGAAGCAACATCCTCCATTGGCAAAAATTGTTAAAATGGTAGGTTACTCACATGACATATTTTATCTTTTAAATGGGAAAGATCAAAAATTGTAGAGTACTCAAATTAATATTTTCAAAATTCAGAAAGAAATTGAAGTAACTGTTTAAAATGTTTATGCAGAAAGAAAATTAAGAAGGCATAATTTAATTTTTTCATGTAACTGAATTGTAATAGAAATATGATGAACTAATCCCAATTTCAACAGAAATCAAAGAATTTCCTTTGGGACTAATAGCAAATTAATTGAACTGACACTAGATTTCTTTGTTCCTATCCAGTGGTCATTCAAATTTTTGCAGCCTAGATCTAATAGCCTAGATCCAATATGCTGTCTTAAACTTCTGAAGAAAAGACAGGATATTCCTCTAATTAATAAAGAGATAAATCAAGCACAATTTCCCTGTAAGAAAAAACATCCTAATCTTAGTTCTTATCTCTTTTTAATGTTTTGCATGAAGTGTATAAGAGTTAAAGAGTATTAAAAGTTCATTTCCTAAGCTGATGTAAGTATTCAAGAAATACACAACAATAAAATATGCCAATATGAATATACTATTCATTGTCCATGCATAAAACTGCTGCAAGCTGAAAACTGAGAATGTAGGGAGTACATAAAATAAATTAAATTTAGTGCCACAACAAATGCACGAGCTGTTGTACTGATTACATTATTCATCTTCATAATTAATTCAATAAACCTTTTAAATTTATGTATCTGAAAATGCCACCAAGCTTCCAGAGATCTTCTAGAATAGCAAAAAAAACCAAAAAACAAAAAACACCAAAACAACCCTGAATTAGTGCTAAAGAGAAATTAAATTCAACTAGGTCTGCATGTTGCATTGCTGCAGGTCAGTACTCAACATGCTGGCATCCATGATATAATTAACAAGGCTTTGAGGAAGGCTTTCCTTGCAAGAGAGGCACAAGCTCCTTCTATTCCAATTGCAGTGCTCATGAATTCAGTGAATGACTATAGAATGCCTGTTCCCAATTTTTTCCAGTGAAAACACCCAGAAAACAGGATACATCTAGTTATCCCATCTAGGTATGTTATATTGGAACTCTAAGAATTCAGCCTTAGAAAGAGGATAGTATCGTAGTTAAAATATTGGGCTATATTGTAGAGATCCAGTTCCACTCAGAACCAGAGGCCTACTCGTTAACATACAGTCATGGATGCTTATTGGGCGACTGTAGGCTAGTTATACATTCTCATTCCATCTTACCTCATAGGATTTGCCTTGTTTGTATAAAATGAAAAAGAACTTCATGTAAGCCACATTTTGCTCCTGGATCACATCTAACAAACTAATAAATACCATTGATTATAGAGGTTATTCAATTCATAAGGCTCTAAATTTCCTGAGTTTTCATTTAGCTCAGACCATGCCCATTTTTTTCTGAGATTATACAATGTATGTGTTTTATCTTCAGAACATGATACTCTTACAAGAACCACACAAAATTTGTACAACTTGGGACGAGACCAAAATCTACTATTTCTTCCCTTGCCTAATTCTCAGTTCCAATCTATTTGCTGGAGATCCCAGCTGATAACATCACTTGCATATCTGGATTGTATCAAGTTTTTTTCTAAAAGTGAATGGCAATATAAATTAAACGTCTATATAAAGTGGCTCAAAACTTTGATTTATATTACTGTATGCATGCAAGCCTGTGCCTCATGGAATGTATTATAATAAATGAAAATCAATATTTAGAGAAGGTGTCCACAGTCCCCAAAGGAGTGAACAATTTCTCATTATTCTAGTACAGTGTTTCTCAACCTTGGCAACTTGAAGATACTTGAGAGACCGCCTGCTGCCAATTACCTCCCAAAGACCCATTAGATCACACAGATTAGGCCTCCTCCAGGTTCCGTCTACTAGCCAATGTCATCTGGCCACTACCCAGGGGAGGGCCTTCCCTGTGGCGGCTCCGGCCCTTTGGAACGAGCTCCCCGCAGAGATTCGGACCCTCACCTCTCTCCAGGCCTTCCGAAAAGCCGTTAAAAGCTGGCTATGTCGGCAGGCCTGGGGTCAATGAGTTCCCTTCCCCTCTCGAATTGTGTGGCTGTTGGTTGTTTTAAATGCCCTGTATTTTTATTGTAGTTTTTGTGTTTCCCTTCCCCTCCTTGGGTTTGTGCGCCGCCCTGAGTCCCGCTTGGAGTAGGGCGGCATATAAATAAAATGAACCTCAAACCTCGAACCTCGAAGATGTCTGGACTTCAACTCCCAGAATTCCTCGCTGGCTGGGGAATTCTGGGAGTTGAAGTCCAGTCATCTTCAAGTTGCCAAGGTTGAGAAACACTGTTCTAGTATCTGAACTGGAATCTGCCAATGGTAGCCCTCTCTACCTTAGAAATTCAAGAGCTGAGTTCTCTATACAAAATGCCATAATTTATCATAATTAATCTCTACTTCTAGGAAAAAAAACACATACACTTGTTTAAATGTTTAGGCTTGAAATGTGAAAATGAGGCAAGTACAAAACTTTTTTTTCCTGAACTCCTTTTCCTTTTCTATTTTTTTTAAAAACCTCTTGGCAGTGCTTTCTGCAATTAAATAGCTCCACGGGGATGCCATATGTTGCCAATAGTTTTACACTTCTCAGTAGTGGGAGGCTGAAACTCTTTCCAATAGACATGATAGGATCCCATTACAAAATTCTTCTCTAACAGAAACAGCTAAATGTTCTATCAAGGAACTAAATTAAAAATAGACCTGCTGGAATGGTTATCTCCCCGAAAGAATGCACTTGGCATGCTGAGTAACATGGTACATCTGGTGGCACATCACTTGAATTTGTCTCTTGCATTAGCTCAAGAATGAAACAAAGCATCAAAAACAAGACAACTCCACAGGCTGGAGTTTTCTTTCGGCTTTGTTTCCCCTCTGCCTGTGGTTCTGTCTTTTTATTAAATTAAACACTTGATATTGCTGCTAATAAACACAAATAATAGCTTTAAGTGTCAGATGGGGCTTTTGCAGATGACAGTATTTTGTTTTCCATTAATAATATTTTCTTTCAGTTACAGACAGCAGAAGCTACATAGTTGGTATCTTTTAGGAAATAATGCTGATTATTGCATTTGGTGCAATTCTACCCACTCTGGCTCCACCTAAGAAGAGTAATCAATAAAAAGAGTCAGAAAATGGCAACCATGCTTTCTATTGGGGTATATGTGTGTCAGGTGATTGTTTTTGGGGATCAGGTGGGGATGCATTGACCAGGACAGACTATTTTGATCAGATTGGGCTTGAGCTCTACGGGTGATGATTTACAGTGAACAAGTCCTATTTACTTATAAAGCCCTACATGGCATCGGACCTGGGTACCTGAGAGACCGCCTCCTGCCAATTACCTCCCATAGACCGATCAGATCGCACAGACTGGGCCTCCTCCGGATTCCATCTGCCAGCCAATGTCGGCTGGCGACCCCCCCGGGGGAGAGCCTTCTCTGTTGCAGCTCCAACCCTCTGGAACGAGCTCCCCATGGAGTTCCGGACCCTTACTACTCTCCCCGCCTTCCGCAAAGCCACTAAGATCTGGCTGCTCCGGCAGGCCGGGGGGCTGTTGAAATAGCCAGCCCCACTGTAACTATGAATGTTGTGTATTTTAAATTGTTGTTTGTCTGTCTGTCTATTTATCCCCTTCCTTTGTTTATTGTAAGCCGCCCGGAGTCCTTCGGGAGTGGGTGGCATACAAGACCAATAAAATACAAATACAAATACAAAATATTGTTTTTTTCCGCATATATTTATATATGTACATATGTACATAGATATGTATGCAGACAAAGAGTTTCAGATCGCTAGCCCTAATATTCAACTTTCATTTGTAGTTTGTTCAGCATCTTCTTATTGCTAGTTTTATACATGTAGCAATTAGCTTTCCTTATGTCTTCTTTGCATTCTTGTTTTATCAAAAGGATCATAATTTAAGCATTTATTTAAAAGAATCCCTTCTTACCTTTTAAAAGTGCTACAGATTTTTGAAAAATCTTATTTAAAGTTTGCACAGGTTATTAAAATTTATTTTTATATTAATTATGATATAAATACATTTTTGATGCCAGGGCTATAAATGCTTAATATTAAACTTAAACCTAAGTGATAAAATTTGAATAAAACTAGAGACTTTCAACTTCTTCCCCAAGGCATCAATAATCTATTATAGCTAGAATCTAGACTAACAACTCTTGGATAAGCATCTTAGTAACTCCATCCAATAAGTGATTGGGAAAGGTATGACATCATAAAGTTCATTTACTAGTCAAAAGAGGATGTTTTAAAATGAGAGCAAGATAAAGCGATGTAAAACAGCAAGTTAATATTTGTACAAAGGAATGCTAAAAATTTAGAAACGGATTTTTGACTCTGAATTTTTTAATAAAAAATATCAGCAAAGAGAACACTATTTGGGAATTTCCTCAGAGAGATGTTGTGGCAGTTCAAAACCAGTTTCAGACCTGCCAAAAATCTCATGACCTCAGCAGCAGAAAGGAGCTGAGTTGAGAGATTCCTGGGTTTACTGTGGTGTAAGTGAAATTGCAGCCTAGCTAAGCTTTTCTCTTCAAAAGCTTTACAAATTTGTAGGCAATCCATTCTCCTGTTAGTGCGATTCAAAACTCATTGCATTCTCTACCCTTCCGCTCCATCATTCGCCAATTTTTTGTCTTCTTTATTTTGAAGTCAGCAGAAAATAAGACAATTAGTGACTTCAAAGTGCTTCTGAAGGACTGGTGAATGCAAATAGTGGTCAAAGGAAATGTCTTGAGTCTACATTAGGGATAGAGCACATACTGTATTATCTATCCCTTGTTTTTTAAAAAAATGAAAAGAAGCAAAAACAATTTTCAAGGCTCAGTGTGATTTGAGGGATAAGATAGTTAAAAGAAAAAGTTCCTTTTCCAATACATAGGAATGCATGTTTCATACTCCATGTCATTTTTAAATAAAAATTATATTTAATGTCCTTGATAGTATTCTACTGCAAGAGATATTCTTCAAGTAAAAATTCACCAAACATGGTGAATGTTATTACTTTCTGTTTATTTCTATTTATTATTCATGCTTGTGTTTTGTATATCACACTTTTTGACCAGAAGACATTAGAATTACATTTCCAAATACCATGAGACGAAATAAAGGAATACAAATAAAGCACACAATAGGCTCCAAATTTATCTATTTATTTATTATGATATTTCCATGCTGGTCTAACGTCTCTTGGCTCAGGGTGCTTGACAAAACAGTTGAGTGCTAGCATTGCACCACTGCGTTCTCCGGCATAGAGAATCGTGTACTGATTCCCTATGACAACCTAATAATCCTTCTTGACAGATAAAATTTAGACTCCTAGTCTGCTGCTGGTTCAGACTGACCAGTTTTAGTCTTACTTATCCTCATACTGTTGCATAATTCTAGAGTGGAACTTGTGTGTTGCTAGAGTTTATAGACTCAGTTTGGATCAGCATGAACACACAAATCAAATAAAAAATGCTTAGATTACCTGCCAATCCTATGAGGTAAAACAGACAGAGCAATATACAGGTTAGAATTACTTTTATTATACCAGGCACTGTACCTGTAATGTAGTAATGTAAGTCTGAATGTGCTCCCCCCCTTACTTTTGTGTGAACTAAGGAGAGGCTGTCTGAGATGTTTTCTCACATTAGTTTCTTGGAATGTGCTCAAGCCCTGCTTATATCATCAGTGACCTCCTGTCCTTCAAGGCCATTTCTTATTCCCTTCATTTTAACACAAAATTCAAGCAAGTGCTTGACAATGTCCTAGGAGATGTACATATTCCCAAGGAAATATAAATAACTTTCCCTTATAAGCAACTATACCTTTTAGTTTGAATAGATATGATCCTTTTGCCTAGTTACAAGAATATGTGGACAAAGAATGTGATTTCAAATGAAATCCTTGTTTGTCGTTAAGAATTATTTCAGCTGTAATGCTACCGGTATATGAACAAACAGAAACATTGTTATAGTATTGGCTTTCAAATCTGCTTATGGAATCCAGATGCTCACATCTATTCATCATCCATCTATAAGCTCAGAGTCAATACCCCATATGCAATTATTGCAGGAAATGAAAAACCCAATATACATTATTTTTTATTAGCTTTATAGTTCATCTCTAGAAGTTCAGGTCAGCTTGCTTAAGACTGACTACCTCATTTTTATTTTCACCACAATAATTCTAGGAGATGAGCTAGGTTAATAATTCAAAGTCACCCAGTGCGTTCCTCAGCTGTGTGGACTCAGCAAAACTGAGGCAGACTGAAGCTGGGCAAAGTAGCAATAGCAATAGCAGTTAGACTTATATACTGCTTCATAGGGCTTTCAGCCCTCTCTAAGCGGTTTACAGAGTCAGCATATTGCCCCCAACAACAATCTGGGTCCTCATTTTACCCACCTCGGAAGGATGGAAGGCTGAGTCAACCCTGAGCCGGTGAGATTTGAACAGCCAAACTGCAGAACTGCAGTCAGCTGAAGTAGCCTGCAGTGCTGCATTTAACCACTGCGCCACCTCGGTCCTTGAAGAAGTGTTTCCTACTCTACTACAGCAGAAAACCTCCCAAGTGAGTATTGTAGGGTACATGGAAGAGGAGCCTTCTGAATACAATACAATACAAAAAAGATGTTGAGACTTTGGAAAACGTTCAGAGAAGAGAAACAAAAATGATTAGGAGCCTAGAAGTCAAAACATATGAAGAACAGTTACAGGAACTGGGCATGGTGAAAAGAAGGACTAGGGGTGACATGATAGCAGTCTTCCAATACTTGAAGGGCTGCCACAAAGAAGAGGAGTCAAACATATTTACCAAAGCAACTGTAGGCAGGACAAGAAACAATGGATGGAATCTAAACAGGGAGAGAAGCAACCTAGAACTAAAGAGAACATTCTTAAGAGTGAAAACAATTAACCAGTGGAACAAATTGCCTTCGGAAATTGTAGGTGTCCCAACACTGGAGTCTTTTAAGAGACTGGAGAATGATCAATCAGAAATAGTATCAATCTCCCGAGAGACCAGGGAGTTGGACTAGATGACCTCCAAGGTCCTTTCCAACTCTATTACTGTTACTGTTACTGAACTGGAAATCAGTTGTGGTCCAGTTGGCATGAGAAATCTGCTGTAGGGCTACTCCCCCTATTGATCACTGGCCTTTTTGGTTCCTGGGCCATTTTGGATGTGTCTGTAAAAGAGACTACATATCTGTCTTGCACAGCCTATTTTGGAAATGGGATTATCAATGTTAGGTAAAACTGAGTGCAGATTTTGCTGGAGATCAATATTCCCATTAGTAAGGCGTTATTGAATTAGCCTTGGTAGCACAGTGGTTAGAATGCACTACTGCAGGCTACTTCTGCTGACTACCTGCTGCCAGCAGTTTGGCAGTTCAATTCTCACTGGCTCATGGTTGACTCAGCTTTCCATTTTTCCAAAGTCGGTAAAAAGAGGACCCATATTTTTGTTAGGGGCAATATGCTGACTCTGTAAACTGCTTAGAGATGGTCATAAACCACTGTGAAGTGGTGTATAAGTGTAAGCGCTATTGCTATTATAGAATTATTTCTTTTGAATAAAAGACACAGGATGCAGTTGCCATTTGAGGAAGTATGCCATTGAGAACAAGGACCTTTGATTATTTTGTGTATGCTAATTGTATTAATTTAACCTGAGATGGTTCAGAATGGGGAACTCTTGATCGAAGTTGATGGAATTCTGCAAACAATCCGATCAGGAAATGCTACAATAGAAGGAAAGTGGTGACATACAGAATGTTGGGAAGGGAAAGGACAGCAACAAACCCACCTATCGCTGTCCTAAAACTATCCTGAATTATATTATTTGAGAACAGCAGCACTGACTGGCTTCATTGATGAAACATGGCAAAGGTAAACTGCAGAGGCAGCATTTCAGAGAGTAAAGAAAAGCATATTCCCATTGCTATTTAGATCAACTGTGTGAAGCAAAGAATTAGCTGTACATATACTGTTTTGTTTTTCTTTTATTTTCTTTTTCATGTATTGAAATTTTAAAAATTAACAAGCATAACAACTCTCAGAGCTTCCTACATGTCATAATCATTCTTCTAATAGCCAATTGAAATATAGGTCACAGCTCCTTTAATTTTTAGATGGGAGGGCACGTTTCATTGGCCTTCATTTCAAGACACATGGACCTATGCAATCACCATCACAATGTTACTACCAATGGCTTTGTCCCTACGAGCCAATCAGTGAACTTAGAAATGTTCTGCTATTTACATATCTGGCAGTATATAAATTAATAAGCAGAGTGGAGCTTCAGACACTTACAGTCAGGAAGCATACAAAGGAGAAACAGATTGGAATAATGTCTTCTGCACACAGAAGGAAGAGTAGGCTTCCCATTTCAAGAAAACAGAAGCTGAAAAATAGAAATAGGAAGACTCAGCTTATGAAGAAAAAGCATTATTTCAAAGGTGGGGGCCAGGCAAAGCGGAAGCCAGTCACAAAACATGGAAAAAGCAATAATAAGAAATCAAACTCCCCCCCTCTTAATGATTCCAAGACCTTACAACAATTGCGAAGGGACAACATGTACATGACAACCAAGGCCAAAGGGATCATGATTTCCTTTGTAAAGAACCTTTACAAATGGGTGTCTGTTGAAGCTGAACGCTTGCGAAGGGAGAGAAAACGCTCCAGCATCGGTTTCTTAGAAATGCAGACAGCTCTGAAGAGTGTTATGCCAGGAAAATGTACTAAATGTATGGCAACCACCTCTAAGGCCTGGGGTTCGCGCTTTATGAAAGTATCTTAAAGTAAAAAAGAGTGTCCCCTTCACCCTGGGGTGAGAAGGAAAGAACAAGACAGGGAGAAGGGAGATGCATATACCAGAAACACCCCATACCCAAATTTATATTGCCAGGAAACATGTATTCTAACCCTCAAAATATGGAAGTCTTCTACATGGATGCAGTTAAAAACAAAATCAAATGAAACAGTCACGGCAAAGAGCACAATTCCAACCAAATATTTAGATCACACGGACAGAACAAGTGTGAGAAGTTCAGAAATGGATGAAGAAAAACAAGCCAACTATAAGTAAGAGACATTGTGAATCAAAGATCTTCATATGCTGAACGTATGAAAGCTAATGCATTCTTTTGTATTAGAAATATGAGATGTTTTCCATCCTTTACAATTGAAGAATCTTATTGTGAACTGTTATCATGAGGGCCTTATAATAAAAGCAACTCTTTTTTTATGAAAGTGGAGATCTTTGTGTTTTTGCAATATGTTGTACAAATAAAATCAGCTGAGATTTTAAGAAAGTTGCTGTTCTTAGGGGAATTGAATGTATAAATTGTTTTTGGGAAAGTTTTCTCAATTATGTAATCAAAGATAGGAAGTTAATGCTAGTCTTCCTTTACATTACTTCTAGTTCTAAAAGGCCACCTCTGCCATGATGTACCCAAAGTAGTTATTATAATTATATATTATTCTTTTAATTCATTGGACACCAAAGATCTGAGTTTGTTCCAAAACATACTTCTCTGGAATCTTCATCATTCACCACGCTTACTGGGCCTATTGGAAATTACAGTCCAGCTCTATAAAGGTGTTCTAATGGCTGCATCTCCCTCAATATGTAGGATCTTCTTCATCTTTGGTTTATTCATCACCTATCTTTTTAATGAATGGGTTTAATAAGAACTTAATGTTTCTACTACCACTCAATGCAACAGTTCTTGCAACCATATTAAATGTAGTGTGTGCTGGGCAGGGTCCACAAGGGTTAAATACTTTATCCTTCCCTTAAAATTTTATTTTATTTTATTGACTAACAATGCAATGATATCAAATGTCTTCCCAGAAGTAAATCTCATTTAATTCAAAGAGGTTTATTCCCAGTTTACCGAGGAAACAATTGTAGTTTTAGCAGATATGGGAAAGGAAAAAAAATCAAATGGTCAAGTTACATGTTTTGAAAATTAAATGTCACTGCTTTTGAAACTTAATTAGTTTTACCTGAAAATCTAAAGTTTACTAGTTCTAATATAAACTGCAATTGGGTTTGTGAAATCATGTTGTATTTTATAACTTCATTCTCAGTTTTTTTTTTAGTTACTTGACTTACTGTTTTTTCCTTGTGTACTTGTTAGTAGCAGCCTTGGATTGGGTTTTGGTTTTTTTTGAAGGGTGGATTTAAAAAGGTTAATAATAAAACATTGCACCCATAAACACGGGGCTCTCAAAATGTGAAATTGAATTTTTCACTATGATGACATATAAAACACATTTTGTGAAGCATGGGTCTCACCCATGCTTAGATGGAAGCTTACTTAAGAGTCTGTTATTACTTTAAAAAATGATCTGGACTAGTATTATCAAATTTTAAACTATACTTTCAAGCCAGGTATGTAACCCTAACTTTAACCCTACACAGGAGTTAGTGTAGAAGTGAGACTTTCTATACTAGAAAAAGCAGACTAAAGGTAGCTCCCATATCTGACTCTATGGGAACTCAAAAATGAATGTCTTATAGATAAATACGTTTTAAAATAATCTTTCTTCTTTTTTTTTCTTTTATCTTTTAAATAACAAAATAATGGAGAGTTTGGCATTTAGCTCAGAGATTTAAAATCCTTTTTCTTAGGTTCAAAAACAATTCACTCCTACAGTAATTCCTGTCCCCACCCCCTCCTACTTCTTTTCAGGACTTTTGATGTATTGGCTCCTCCTCCTCCTACCTGCTTTTTAGGAGCATTTTACTGTAATAAATGATTCACAGGTTCTTTAGAGTAAGAGCTTTTCTCAGACATGTTAGAGAAGAGAAAATATCTTTAAAAAATGAACTTCTAACTATGCCAATATCTTTAAATGCTAAAAATGGAGGCTCAACTATAATAAATCATTTACAAAAAATGTTTGGGGAAAAAGGAAGGAAGGAAGGTAGGAAGGAAGGATGGAAGGAAGGAAGGAAGGAAGGAAAGAAAGAAGGAAGGAAGGAAGGAAGAAAAGAAAGAAAATTAAAAAGCAGGAGAAATATCTCTGACTGGAATAGTGTCTCTGGCAGTCAAAGGGTTAAACTACTTTTATCATCAATCATCAGAATATTGTCTCAAAGGTACCAAAGTCACAGGTTTTAAGGCTTAGAAGGGCAAAGGGTGGTGGGGGGAGTTTTTTTCCTGATCAACCCCAGATAAAATTAATTCTTGTAATTCAACAGGTCATTCCTGGGACTGCTATTTCTGTAAGGAAACATACACATTCCACACAGTAACATGAAGAGGTGAAATGATTTCTCTTGTTTTTGTATAGGCTGGCTGGTGTTGCAGAAGATGCACACAACATAAAGAAGGCATTCATCTTGTAAAAAGGGAGGAAAAGAGAGAAAAAAAGGGGAAACTAACAACAAGAAAACACTACAACCAGGCAACAAGGATCAAAAGGCCAGATGAATCTCTCTGCCCCAAATAGTTTTTATCCTTTTGTATCTGACACAAAAGTGGTAGTCTGAGCACTTGTAGTCATTAAAGATTTTTTTTACCACAAAAAGAAGTCTACATTGTACTCCACTTGGAAGGGGACATATTTCTTCTATTTAAGGGAGTTAGACTTCACTATGGTAACATCTCCTTTTACTAAAATGGAAAAATGCTGATAGTGAGGGCAGTGATGGGGGCATTGCTGTTATTCAGTTGAATTGGAGGATGATTGTTTACTTCATGGGTGGCCCAAAAGGGGGGAAAAAGCCACCACGACCTATCTACCAGTGATATCTCTGTTTACTTAATTGCCAAAAACACCATTGATGAAGCAAAAAGCCATATCAATGACAGGAAAAGAAAATTCACAACAAGAATGGCTATATTTCTTCAAGCTTCACACATTCCCACCATATCACACTATGTACATTAGCTATTCCATCTTTACTGCTCTACAGAGGTGCTGGACTTCAATTTTCAACTTATGCAGTTCTTGGTTGTTGGCAAAGACTTCAGATCCATCTAGAACTTGGTATCAGTGTCTAATTCTGGCTTCATTCACACAGTCTGCTTACCAAAGTTCAAAAACGCTCAGTTAAATTTGCTGAAGTTATCTCTCACAATGAAGTGTCCATTTTGCAGACAGTTCCTTGATGAACAAGTTCTAAGGTACTCTGGTAAGAAAATAGTATTCCACAGTTTTTAAAGGTGATGTCACAAGAGGATTGGGGAAGGCTATTCAATACTCAAATGCACAAAGTTATCTGTCTTTGTAGTGGACATTAAAAACAGGACCTCACCCAAAGGAAAGGGCCAATGACAACAACTGAGACTGAAGTCCTATTAAAATGCATTGCCCAAAACATAATCAAAGCAGTGGTGGGATTCAATTTTTTTTACTACCAGTTCTGCGGGTGTGGCTTGGTGGGCTTGGCAGGGAAAGGATACTGTAAAATCTCCATTCCCTCCTCACTCCAGGAGGAGGGGGCAAAATCCACATTTCCTCCCAATCAGCTGGGACTCAGGAGGCAGAGAATAGATGGGAGCGGGGCCAATCTAAGGTGGTATTTACTGGTTCTCCAAACTACTCAAAATTTCCACTACCAGTTCTCCAGAACTGGTCAGACACCTCTGAATCAAAGCAGCATTTTCCATATATAATAAATAAATTACCAAGCCAAAGCAAATGACCAAAACCATGGCTAAAAAGAAATAAATAAAATAGCTACATTAAAGGATAGCAGGAAAAAGTTTCATGTAAAATTTGTTTTGACATACCCATGGATAGCTCCAGTGAACTTGCTATACACACCTACATAACGTTCATGTTCTCCCTATAAGCTGCTCATTAACCTTTGGTAGTAAATGCTATGGGCAGTCAGTTACTAATTCAATCATTATTTGATTGTTTTTTCCACCAACCTTTGGCTGTACATTGTGATCTTTCCTGGAATAACTAGAAAAATTAGTAAATTGGATAAATTGCTGAAAATGATTTATATATTGTCAAATTGATAGTATAGTTACATGCATACACACATACGTTGTTTTTTAAAAAAATAAATCAGTTCTTAATTAAATTCACAAGCTCAAGATTGAAGTATTTGCATACCATTTGTGTTTTCAATGGCCAATGAAAAATCCATCCTATTCTACTCAGTTTGATCTTTATAAGATTCATGATTGTTGTGCATCATTATACCTATCTGAACACATGAAGAGATTATAGATTACAGCTCTTATTAAAATCATCTGTAGGCACTAATCTAGATTTTCCTGAACACTCAAAATGCAGTCTATACATGTGTTATAAAGTAAGAGAAGGTGTCAAAAATGAATATGCTACTTGATATTTTCTTGATATTATCTTAACCTAGTTCAACAGAAATTCAGCTCCTTAGAATGCTATACTACGTGTTGGACATTCTTTTCTTCTATACTGTTTCAAGATGGGGTGTTTAATGTCAATAGGCTATCTTCACTTTTATCTGCTATTTTGAACAGGTCTAGTATTTTCAACCTATTTATGGCAAAGTTTAGCAAGGAAAAGAAATGAGTAAAGCATATACTCCAAAGATTTGAAGGATGAACAGAGCTTGTCTGGAAACCTTAATATCAGGCAAAGCATCTTTCCTAAGGCTCGGGACCAATCTAGGTTATAATTTTGGTACAACCATATTACCTATGTGGGTGAGCCTTTTTTTTCATGGAATCTAGGGGATTCTGCTTTTGGAATTGCAAAGTTCCTACAATTGTGGTAAATATAAACCTGATAAATAAAATACATACATTTCAGGCTACAGTTTTCATCCTATCAGTTTTTGATGCCTAGATGTACCCAGCATTTTGACAATGCTAACCTTCTCTGCTTCCCCCCGCCCCCAATGTCCCTCTCTCCAGGAGCTATAAAAAGAGCACAAAGCCCACAAGTAGCCCTGGATACACAGATTGCCCACTGCTATGCTAGGATAAGTGGCTTGATAATATAGTCTTCCTCAAAAGAATTGAGGAATTAAAACTTTTTCACATACTAAGAGAATAAATAGAATATTATTTTTCTGGAACAGAAATTGAGTGCACTCAATGTACTGATAATAACATCATTTGCTTGTTTTAGATTTATCATGTTGTGTAAATCCTGCCGATGTAGCATGATGAACCAGTTACAAAGTTATGGCTTAGTAATGGTGACTAGTTAGAGGCTTTGGGATTGTACCTTAATATAATAGATCTTAGCAGGCTAAGATAAAATGGCATGAACATCCATCAGTTATATGGAGATATATGGATAATTTATTGATTTTCTATCTCGGTTGAAAGGAAGAAGAAGAAGAGGAGGAGGAGGAGGAGGAGGAGGAGGAGGAGAAGGAGGAGGAGGAGGGAAGCAAGGAAGTGAAGACTGCTAAATGCTCCTGGCTATTTCCTGAATACAGCTGATTAACTATTGTGTTGTTGATTGCTGTAATTGTCCATTGTGCATGATTGGAACATTGCTTCCTGTTGACCTAGTTGAGACAATTTCGGAAGACATATAAGGAAGCCGACTTCTCAGAGAACAAATTTAATGAGTGAACAAAGGAAGTATATAAGAGAGACCCCAAACAACCTGGAAGGTGAAGGAAGCTTTGTGGTCATCTGAAAGATATGTGCAATGTTTGTCCTCCTGTCAGAAAGGAATCCAAATGACATCTGCTAGAAATGTGAGATGTGTCGTTATTGGAGGAGAAGGTGATACAGAGAAAATTTCTACAATGTAACACAGCAAGGAAGGTGAGAGGTTCCTGCAGAGAACTGGTGAAGCTTCTCAGGAAGGGTGGAGGCAGGGACAGAGAAAGAGGCAGAGAAAGGTGAGTGAATGCCAGAACAGCGAGTGAAGTATGTTTGACTCTGAAGCAAGAGGATCAGAAGGCATTCAACCTGTTTCAAGCTCTTGCTTTAGAAGGTAATTCACAGCTACTTGTATAAGCTTCACCAACCCCCATCGTCACATAATAGGGTGGATTATATTTCGCCCCCCATGGATCAAAGAAAGCCAAGGATATTTTGAGAAAAAAGAGGTGTGTTGGAGTGATGGATGATTCCTTGCTGAATGGAATTGAGGCTGCAGAGGCTAGACTTTGTATTTTGCCATAGTGGATGTATTGCCTTGAATCCATTGACAATTATCCCTTCTTATTGTTAAGAACAGAAAAGAATCAGACTTGCCTATTGGCATCCATACAGGCGGAATTTGGTGAACTCACATGGAAGGTTTATAGGAATCAATAACTTGAAATTCTGAGAGAAATTTTTCACAGCAATTCTAAAAAACAAGAAATTAAGAGCACAATTGCAAACAGTTCCTTCAAGAAGAAAAATGTGATCCATCTAAAGAAATGAAGGTGGATAGATATAGACCTTTGTAAAATTAAAAAGAAAAGGGAACACAAACAGGAAATAGAAAGAGATACATAAATAGAAAAAGGCAGTCTCTAGAAATGTATTTGTACCTGAGCTGAGACTTGTGAAAAATGTTTCGAAATAATTTTAAAAAGGCACTTTGGTTATATCACAAACAGAAAGAAAGACAAGATGTATAAATCATTTATAAGCAGTAAGGCCGAATTCATAACAGGTGGTTGTGAGAAAATAGAACATCTTAGTTTATGTCTGTCTTTTCTTAGAATGAAAATAAATCCCTGGTTGGACATAGCTATGCTGCTGCTGAAAGGAAGAAGCTGCAATTCAGGCTAGTCAAAGAGAAAGTTGAAGAACTGTTAGTTAATTGAAATAGATTTGAGAATTCAAGTTTCCAGGCCAGATGAAATATTGCCCATTCTAGCAGGAACTAATGTAGGTGATCTTAGAACTAACTAGGGCATACAGAATCTTTGCCAGACTAATCCTCGAATACAGCTCTTCTGCCTGGAATCCACACTATATATCGGACATTAATACAATTGAGCAGGTCCAGAGGTATTTCACGAGAAGAGCACTCCACTCCTCTGCTCACAATAGGATCCCTTATGCCACCAGGCTCGAAATTTTGGGCTTGGACAACCTTGAACTATGTCGCCTACGGTCTGACCTAAGCAGAGTACGCAAAATTGTCTGCTACAACATCCTACCTGTCAATGACTACTTCAGCTTCAACCGCAATAATACAGTGGCAAACAATAGATACAAATTCAAGGTAAACTGCTCCAAACTCGATTGCAGAAAATATGACTTCAGCAATAGAGTGGTCAATGCCTGGAATGCTCTACCTGCCTCCATTGTTACTTCCTCTAATTCCCATAGGTTTAAACTTAACTGTTTACTGTGGACCTCACACCATTCCTAAGAGGTCTGTAAGGGGGTGTGCATAAACGCACCAGTGTGCCTACCATCCCTGTCTTACTGTCCCCATTTATTTGTACTCATTTCATGTGCTCATGTCCATGTTTATACTTATACCTGTTATCTCATACATGTTTGACAAACTAAATAAACAAAATAAACTATTAACTGTAATCTTTGAGAACTCCTTGAAAACTAGTGAGATTGGAAAATAACATGAGTTTTCCTTATCCCCCCCTCCCCCCAAATGGGAAGTAGAACTCCAAAAATTACCAAACTCTCAGCTGGACATTTCTCCTGTTATTAAACAGCATATTTGTGAGCACTTGAATAGGAATACAGTAATTAACAAGAGTTTATCATAGGTCTGACTCAAGCAAGTCATGCAAGACTAAATTTATCTCTTTTTCTGACAGAGTTACTAGCTTAATTAAGTAAGGGAACACTGTGGACATAGTTTACCTTGACTTCAGCAAAACATTTGACAGAGTCTCTCATAATATCCTCATTAATAAAATGGCAAATTATCAGCTAAATGATAGAACTGTCAGATGGAATCATAATTGCTGAATGACCACACTAAGAGAGTACTCACTAATGGCTCCTCACCGGATGGCAGAATAGTATTAAATGGAATGCTACAGAACTCTGTGCTGTTCATAATTTCATTAATTATCAGAATCAAGGGGTTATGAGGATGCTGTAGTACATTACAAACTGAACATAAGCCAACAGTTTGATGCATCTGCATAAAAGATAAGTATGGTTTTGAGATACATTATATTAACAACCTCAATAGAAATAATTGTTCCATTCTACTTTGTTTTCATTTTAAAAGGACATAGGTAAACTGAAGTGAGGACTATAAAGCTGGTACGGGAATGGGAAACAAAGTCCTATTTGTTATATGAACAAATAGTTAAAGAAATACCGTATATTTAGCTTACAGAAGAGAAAATTGGAATGAGATATGATGTCAATCTTGAGATATCTAACAGACTTTCATATATAGGAAGGAGTCAACTGATGGTCTGAAAGTACAGGGAAGAATATTCAGGTTAGATATTGAGAGGAATTTCCTAATGGTAAGCAATTAACCAGTGGAAGAGATCGCTTCATGAAGTAGTATCTCTTCACCCAAGGTTTTCAAAAAGAAACTGGATAGTCATCTGTCTAAAGTATTTGGCATATCCTGCATTGGTCAGAGTCTTCGGCTAGATGACTTCTCAGGTCCTAGTGATTCTATCATGCATTGGTTGGACAGTAGTGCTGCTTACAAAGTTGCACAGTTTCTGAGTTGATTCTCTATCTGATTTTCTATCCCAGAATCAATCTAGCAGCCAGCAGTGAGAACATATGCAGCCCAGAGCCACTTTGTAGGGGAGGTGGTGGCATAAAAATTAATTCATTACATAATAAAAACTAGCAATACTCTTGAGTGTACAGTACAACTGACCACTCTTGAATATTTAAATTGCCAAGTCTCAATAGAAATGGTAAGCATTGTCTGACACATTAAAATAGTAATTATAGAACTGATATAAGCACAAAAATATTTAGGAAGCAACAAATGGGCCAGGTTTCCTATGAATGAATGATCTAGTCAGCAGCTTTTATTCAAGGCTGTCCTTACCCTTTCCCGCTCAGATTACAGTAGCAACATTATCAAAGCCACCTCAGATATGCATAGAGTCTGCTTTTTTCCCAGCTTTATGCAATACCAAACCGTGTTGATCATACACATGCATACAACACTCGGGGCCACTGGGGAATTAAAACAAAGAAACCCTGCAGCTGCCTGTTACTCAGGAAAAGCCAAAGCTTTTGATAAAAATAAACAATGATACCATTGCTTTAAAAGAATGCAGTGATGTATTCCACAGATTAAGAATCTAACAATGAAAGTGAAAATGGAACAATTAATTTGGAAACCCGTAGCATAAAAATTGAAATCAGTAACAGCAATATGGCTCACCACCAAAAGTGAATCACAATGCATACCAGTGCAATTAGACATTGATTCTGCAGTACCTGTCATATCACTGCAGAAATGTGGTCAGATGCTAAACGTAAGCCATCAGAAGTACAATTGATACAAATACATAGACATACACATATACATAAATACATACGTGTACATTTATACTTGAGAAAAGATCATTTCAATTGGAATTATACCTGGGCTGCAAAATACAAAATAGGCAAAGTATGCTTGACTTTGCTATTCAAACAGGTAGTGTGGCATAATTTGGAGCTTTGACTGGCTGTGAAGCTGCTGCTGAATTACAGTTCCATCACAACCTGTGTACTGCACTTAGTTGTCGCACTGACTTCTGAGAGTAAGCTAAAGTTATTAGCTGAGGTTGTGCTTGTATTCAAATATGGTATTGGCACACACAAGTGCGTCAAATAATAATAATAATAACTACTACTACTACTACTACTACTACTACTACTACTACTACTACTACTACTACTCCGCCATTGCCAGTCCCAAGCCCAGATGAGAAAGGAGGAGGGTTGGAGTCAGGTTGGCAACCTGGCCCCATAAAAAAAAACCCGCCAACCCATACAACATGGTGAAAGAAACAAATAAAAATTCTATACCGCATAGGTCGTCGCACAGGTTAACAAGGGCAGCGGTGGATGTTGAGGTCCCTGGGCATCTGTCAACAAGTGGGCTACAAGTGGACCAGTCAACAAAATGACAAAAATATAGTGCAGATAAAAATTGTGCCATAATGGCCTGTTATTACAACTCAGAGCCAGAAAAAAGAGGCTATTTAAAGCGAATGTATGAATTATGGAAATAACAATATCCAGATTCAAATGTTAGTGAATGACTAGGAGATCAAAGGTGATTTATTATACGGAATAAAGTGTTTAGTGAAGTTGAACTTGAGGAAATTCAGGCAAATTGCAAAACTGAAAAAACAACATCACAAGCGGAAATAACTGATACTCAAGACACAACTAAAGACATTGTAGTAGAACTCCCAGAAGAAGCTCTCGGGGAGGAAATAACACCACCACCACCAGAACCAGTTATCATTGAACCAACTGATGAACTAACTCAAAAACAAAAAGAATTGAAGGACAAGATCATGGAACATTTTCTGCTTAATGAGGAAAGGCAACGTTTACCATCACTAAAAACTGTGCCTAAGAAAATTTTAGCCCCTATTATGAAAACGGTTAATGCAGTGCTTTCAACAATCAAACCGGGATCCATCTTGGAAACGAATCAGTTAATGTACAGTGCAGCTGTAATAGTCACTAAAGAACTAGGCATTAAAATTAAAGCACCTAGTCACACAACGGAAAAAGCATCAAAGCCAAAGTGGAAAATCCGATTAGAACAAAAAGTCAAAAAATTAAGGGCAGATGCTAGCAACTTAAAGAACATGCATGAGCAACAGCTTAAAAACAGTAAAAAAATAGATCAGCTAATCAGAAGATATAGATTGGATACATGAAACATCAATGAAGCTATAGAGATTGTAAAACAGCAGATTACAGCAATAGCTAGAAAAATTGAAAGATATGAGGTACGAATTATCCAATACAAACTAAATCAGAAATTTCGATCAGACCAACAGCGTTTTTATCAAAGTTTTAATGTGAATGGTGACACCAAAAGTGAAAAACCAGAAAAGCAGGCCACAGTTGAATTCTGGAAAGAATTGTGGAAAAATGCAAAGGACTACAATAAGGAAGCAAAGTGGACACATGACTTTGAGAAAAGCATTGGCAACAAACAAATGCAAGTATTAGAAATAACAACTGAGATGGTCAAAAATCGAGTAAAAAAGGTAAAGAATTGGACATCATCTGGAAAGGACCAATTACATGGTTTCTGGCTCAAATATCTGACCAGTTTACATGCAATATTGGCCAGGCAACTGAATGAAATTTTACAAAAGAGCCAAATTGATGAATGGTTGACAACTGGAAAAACATACTTGATTCAGAAAGATGCAACTAAAGGAACAACACCTGAAAACTACAGACCAATAACATGCTTGCCAACAACCTTCAAATTACTCACAGGCATTATTGCAGATAACATGATGGATTATTTGGAAACAACATCTTGCCAGTAGAGCAAAAAGGCAACAAAAGAAGGAGCAGGAGCACAAAAGATCAGCTCCTAATTGATAAAATGATATTAGAAAATTGTAAGAACAGAAAAACGAACTTGAATATGGTCTGGATTGATTACAAAAAGGCATTTGACTCACTGCCACATAGTTGGATCATAAAATGCTTAGAAACAACTGGCATTAGCAAAAATATTACATCCTTTACTGAAAAGGCAATGAAACAATGGAGAACTGAGTTGGCAGTAGGGAATGAGAGCTACGGAATGGTTAATATCAAGCGAGGAATTTTCCAGGGTGATTCACTTTCACCTCTTCTCTTCATCATCGCCATGATCCCACTATCAGTAATCTTAAAAAAAAATGAAATTAGGCTACCAAACAGCCAAAGAAGCTGAAAAAAATTTGCATTTATTATATATGGATGATTTGAAACTCTATGGAAAGTCAGAAATAGAAATCCAATCACTGACAAACACAGTCCGAATATTCAGCACTGATATTTCAATGCAGTTTGGCATGGAAAAATGTGCCACTGCATCCATAAAAAGGGGCAAAATCACTACATGTGAGGGAATTGAAATGCCCAATGGCCAACTAATTAAATGCAGCAGAAATGAAGCCTACAAATACTTAGGCATTCTGCAGTTGGATAACATCAAGCATGGAGAAATAAAAACTATTGTCAGGGGAGAGTACACCAACAGAGTTAGGAAAATTTTAAAATCTAAATTGAATGGTGGAAATACAATCAAGGCCATAAATACCTGGGCAATACCAGTTATAAGATACACAGCTGGTATAGTTAATTGGACACAAGCTGATTTGGACCTTTTGGACCGAAAAACCAGGAAACTAATGACAATGCACTACAGTTTACATCCACGTGGTGATACTGATAGACTATATCTGCCCCGAAAATCAGGTGGCAGAGGATTATTACAAGTGAAGCAAACAGTTGAAGAAGAAAAACATGGACTGGCTGATTATTTAAAAGAAAATCAAGAACATCTATTAATCGAAGTAAAGAACAAAAATCTACTGAAGGCCCAACAGACGAAACAAGAATACAGAAAAGATGTGATAAAATCAAGAATGGAGAGTTGGCAGAACAAAGCACTGCATGGCCAATTTCTGGAAAAAATAAAAGATAAAGTGGATAGTGAACAAACTTGGTTATGGTTAACAACAGGTACATTAAAGAAAGAAACAGAGTCACTAATCCTGGCTGCGCAAGAACAAGCTATCCGCACAAATGCCATTAAGGCCAAAATAGAAAAATCCTCTGATGATGCCAAATGCAGACTTTGCAAAGAAGCTGATGAAACTGTTGATCACATACTCAGCTGCTGTAAAAAAATCGCGCAGACTGATTATAAATTGCGGCACAATTCAGTAGCACAAATGATCCACTGGAATTTGTGCAAAAATTATAATATCAAAACAGCAAAAAACTGGTGGGAACATCAGCCTGAAAAAGTCACCGAAAATCATATGGTCAAGATCTTGTGGGATTTCCGTATACAAACCGACAAAATACTGGCGCATAATACACCAGACATCACACTGGTTGAGAAAAATAAGGTCACAATCATAGACATCGCAATACCAGGTGATAGCAGGGTCGCCGAGAAGGAACATGAAAAAATCGCAAGATACCAGGACTTAAAAATCGAAATTCAACGACTATGGCACAAACCAGCAGTGGTAATTCCAGTGGTAATTGGCACACTGGGTGCTATTCCAAAAGCACTGGAATTACATTTAAAACAGTTAAAAATTGACAAAATCACCATCAGTCAAATGCAGAAAGCCGCACTGCTTGGATCTGCACGCATATTAAGAAAATACGTTACGACGTCCTAGGCCCCTGGGTGGGGCCCGACTAGTAACCAATGCCAAATCCGGCGAAACAACTGGCCGCTGTGATACAATTGTGTAATAATAATAATAATAATAATAATAATAATAATAATAATAATAATAATAATAATAATAATGTAATAAGAGAATGGCATAGTTATACAAAACATATTTGGTTTTATATGCCTAAAGTGATGTGATACCACAACACAGTTTCTATAACAACAAATCAAATGTCAGTGTAGTCTTACTGTACATTTAAAATTGGTCCTTTTCAAAATGGATTTGAGAAAAAATATTTAGGACAAACAACAGAGACAATATGAGTAATATTTCCACACTGACCTATGATGATGCTCCATTGAGGAAGGAGTACAAAGGAGACTCAATAGAGAGGAGTGTAAGTGATTAATCAAGATCAAATATAGATCGGGATTTCTTTCTTTTATTGTAAAGGTAGTTCTGGATAACCTTTCAAGATGACCTATTGGCCAGCTTTAAAAATAACAGAGATACAAAAAGAAGATGCATATGGTGTAGTTGAGGATTCTACTATAACTCCTGAACATTCAATTGTACCTACCCCAAAATAAGTTCACAAACAACAATTGCTCCATGATTACCAATATCATTGAACACACCAAGGACTCTTGTTTGTGGTGACAGATCTTATGCCATTCATTGATGTAATCCATGACAGTGTAATAGGCAGTAGAAATAATCTTGAGGAATAGGAAGACAAGCTGAAACCAAGACAACAGATAGACAAAAGAAATTTGATTCTGAGGCAGAAATGCAATTTGAGAGGAAGTCTCAGACTTGACTTTCCCTAGTCCTCTTAAAGATAAAGGGGAAAAGCACATTCAGACTTGAAAGATTCTGTTACTGTTATTATTTATTTAGCGTATGGTGATGTTACATTAGCCTTTGTACATTGTGAGCACAAAATAGTTGTTTGGCTGTTGACAAATTACTAATCCGTTCAGTTCACGCTTGCACGCTATCGAAGGTACACCATAGGAAGCAGACTAGCTCCACATTCAGAATGTTTTCTGCAGTGATGTCTGGGGTTTCTTCCTCCACCAATGTCACCTCGTGCTCAGATGTCATTTTGGGGAAGGTCCTCTGTTACTGTAGCTTAATATAAAAATAATATTAGCTTTTATAACTATGTCCAAAAGGTTCTTTTTCAAGAGACGACTGGACTTTCTGGTTTTTCTTTGAAGGTGTTTTGCTTCTCATCCAAGAAGCTTCTTCAGCTTAGTCCAGTTGCTTCTTGAAAAAGCATCTTTGAGACAACCATGACCTGGGTGACTGAGAATCTCCATAGACATTTCATAACCATGGTTTCCTAATCTGGCCTACCTCAAAGGATTGATATACAGCTGTTTTTCTGTTATCTAGGTCTCATTCTTGCAGATGCACTGGAATTAGTACTTCTAGATGGTTCGGTAAAGCAAGCATCAGAAAACACTACTCTTCACTCTAGCATCTGGACAGTAGAAAAGACACAACACTTTTAACGTGTTTAACTTCATTGAGCTGTGTGTAGCTACACCCCCTGCACCAGGTACATATACAATGAATAATATGAGGGAATTTTTTTCAATAGAAAAATTAAACCAAAAATCCATCCAGCTTCTCTTCTGTACATATATGTGTGTGGGGGGGGATCCTCAGAGGAGACTTGACATTGCAGGGACAATTATTTGGTAAAATAGGAGCTAAACAGGTACTAATAGGTCACTAGCTTTCAAAAGCCCTGCACACTGTATCTTTTTAAAAATCAGAACATTTTGGAGTGTATGCTTGATGGCAGCCACGGAAATCATATTGAAACATAAGGCCAGTAATGTTAGATAGCAGCGGCACTGCATGAAAAGAAGTTATTATTGTTTCACAGAATTTTTATTTTATTTGTACAAGCAATTCCACATTAGTTCTGCAGTTACACTGTGCCTCGATATTATGCATTAATAGACTCACTTGTTCAGTAGCTGATGATTGTAGTTCTAGGAAATTTATTGTTGCTATAAAATGAGTCTCTTTCCTCCTCTCTCCTACTAATTGACAAAGAGGCCCAGTAATTAAAGTACAATAAAAGTTTTCCAGTAATTAGTTTCTGTAGTTTTGTTACAGGCCATCAATTGTTCTTTAATAATACTGATTGTTAACATTCAGTAGTCAGTAGACTCTCAAAGCATTCTGGGGCACAGCCACTTCCAAACACTACACATTCCATTCCCATGAGGGCATTTGCATTCAGAAGAAAATTAACCCTCTCCTAGGGTACAGTGTCTGTATGGCGGTTTTAAGGTTTTGGCTAAAACAGCTGAAATAACTAATCCCTGCAGGCAGGTTCAGTAGTTTTATTCTAGAGGGCATGGCTTCAAATTGGATTACTTTGCCCCTATTAAAAACAGATGATGATGTTAATGATAAGAACTCAAATCCATTTCTCAAAATACCTGTTCATTCCTCTAGCTGCAGATGGCATTGCCTTAGAATACTTCTTAGTTCCATTGTACCAAGAAGATACTTTAGAAAAACTGTTATCCTTTGATGCCATTTCAGAAATATTCCTTTCCAGCATCCAAACCAGGCAGACAATGTGTGTAGGTAATCTAATAGCAACTCATTATCAGACATATGGGATTATATCAGTACTCACTGAAGCAAGTGTTTTGCAACCATCAATGTACAGGTGAAACTTGAAAAATTAGAATATCGTGCAAAAGTTCATTTATTTCAGTAATGCAACTTAAAAGGTGAAACTAATATATGAGATAAGACTTATTACATGCAAAGCAAGATAGTTCAAGCTGTGATTTGTCATAATTGTGATGATTATGGCGTACAGCTCATGAAACCCCAAATCCACTATCTCAGAAAATTAGAATATTACATGCAATCAATAAAACAAGGATTGTACATAGAACAATATTGGACCTCTGAAAAGTATACTTGGTTTGGGCCCCTTTTGCAGCAATTACTGCCTCAATGTGGTATGGCATGGAAGCTATCAGCCTGTGGAACTGCTGAGGTGTTATGGAAGACCAGAATGCTTCAATAACAGCCTTCAGCTCTTCTGCATTGTCGGTCTCATGTCTCTCATTTTTCTCTTGGCAATGCCCCATAGATTCTCTTTGGGGTTCAGATCAGGCGAGTTTGCTGGCCAATCAAGCACAGTAATCCAATGGTCATTGAACTAGGTTTTGGTGCTTTTGGCAGTGTGGGCAGCTGGAAAATGAAGTCAGCATCCCCATAAATCTCATCTGCAGAAGGAAGCATGAAGTGCTCCAAAATCTCCTGGTATTCGGCTGCATTGACCCTGGTCTTAATGAAGCACAGTGGTCCAAAGTCCTGTTGCTCAGTGGTCCAAAGTCCTCTTTTCTGATGAGAGCAACTTTTGCATCTCATTTGGAAACCAAGGACTCAGAGTATGAAGGAAGAATGGAGAGGCCAATCAAGCAAAGTAATCCCACGGTCATTGAACCAGTTTTTTGTGCTTTTGGCAAAAGTTGTTCTCATCAGAAAAGAGGACTTTGGACTCTCCTGACCTGTAATATGTAATATTCTAATTTTCTGAGATGGTGGATTTGGGGTTTTCATGAGCTGTACGCCATAATCATCACAATTATGACAAATCACGGTTTAAACTATCTTGCTTTGCATGTAATGAGTCTTATCTCATATATTAGTTTCATCTTTTAAGTTGCATTACTGAAATAAATTAACTTTTGCACGATATTCTAATTTTTCAAGTTTCACCTGTATATTATTGGATTGCTCAACTACTAAGCCCAGTTCAGTCTAAAAGCATGTCTAGTATTGCAAACAAGAATGTTTATTATTAAATCCAGGCATTGTGACTCAGGCACAAATTGGGAATATTGACAAGATTAATTGGGAATATTGACAAGATTCTTAGGCCTAATTTTAAGGAACTCTTTCCTAATGGTACCTTCTCCAGATTTATTGAATAAGAATTTAAATCCACCCCCATGGGAAACATATAAAACGTATATTCAAGGATAAATTATTGCTTATGCATCATATATAAATAAGATTAAAAATAAAGGGAAAAATAATTTGAAAGATGAACTGAAATATTTAAGGCTACAGATAATTAGATACCAATCTATTATTTTGTACAGAAAAATACAGAAAAAGAAATATGAATTATATACTATATTAAAACAGCAAGCAGAATTCATGCTAACATGTTTATGATAGAGATACTGGGAAAATGGTGAAAAACTCAGCAAGATTTTGGCTAACTGCTTAAGGCACTGATTTCAACTATTAGAGGTAAAAGAGATGAAATATATATAATTTCAATGGATATAAATTGACAATTTTTTAAAAATTGCATCCAGAATTACATACCAAACCAGAGAATGTATGAAATGAAATTATAGAGGCTTTAAAAAAATAAAATTAACCTACTATGTTTACATAATACACAAAAATTTGCTTCACTATCTGAGGTTCAGATGAAACAAATAATTTTAAAAATGGCATGTGGTAAAACATCAAGAGTGAATTTATTCCTTATTGAATGGTATAAAACATTTATGGATTTTTTGATCCCCAAACTCTGTCAATTGTATGATGGGATATTTGATAAGGGAATTTTATCAGTGGCATTTAATCAGACTTATATTACAGTTATACCCAAAACAGGTAAAGATCACATTCAGTGTGCCAGATATCATCCAATCACATTGATCAATGTTGATGCAAAGATTTTAACAGCAGTGTTAACAAATAGATTACAACAAGTAATATCTTATTAAAAACTATCAAATCGTGTTTATAAAAACTAAGCAAGAAGCAGGCATTAAAAATGATAGTTATGTACATGTATTACAAATGAATACATACACAACACACACACACACACACACGAGAATAATATTTATATAAAGATAAGGAGACTGGCTTTTACTGTGCTAGTCATTGTTGACTATAGGAGCAGTATCCATCTCCACATGACATTTCTGCAGTCATGTGGCTAGTATGATGTCACAGAGTACTATTGCCTCCCCATCAAAGTGGTACCTATTTATTTAGATGCATTTGCATGTTTTCGAACTGCTAGATTGCCAGGAGCTGGAGTGTAGACAGGAGCTCACTCTGTCTTATAGTGTTTAGGTTTTAAACCTGGGCTGCCGGCTTCCCAGCTGACAAGCCTAGCGTCCTAACTGCTGGGACATCATGCCAATATTTGCATAAGTATATATAGAATTGTAACTATTAGTTGATACAATGGCATATATTCCTTTGTTCCCTTTCTTTCTGTTGTATTTTTTTCCCAATTGTAAGCACTTTGCATGCAGTTGTCTTTGAATGTATTTGCATTATAACTGCCTTTGTGTTTTGTCTCTTCTTTACTTTTTGCAATACAGAGCAAAAAAGAATGAAACGGTGCAATGTACTGGAGCACAATTTAAGGGGCAGTAAATTCTGTCATATAGTTTATTTTCAGTACATCAGTTGTGCAATGTATCTTAACATAACACTTCTTTGAAAGTAAAGCATTGTAAAACATTTGTCTTTGCTGGAATTATTTCACAATAGCTGGAGACTTTTGTTCTAGCTAGCAGATGCTCATGAAATGTGTAGATGAACTTCAAATTACACAGATGAGCTCTGTGTGTGATGATGACCACATGAATATGTGTGGGTAATCAAAAATGCCATTTCTGAAGAATGAGTTTTAGGGGAAGTAAGCACTATTTAAATTTAGTTAGCATTGCCTAATGCTATTTTCCCCTCATATCTAAAACATAGATTGGCCTAGAAACTTCAGATTTGTTTAATGCAAGAGCCCGTGAAATAATCTAGCGAAGAGGATGATGTACTGCTCAGAAATTATTCACATCAGAGTTAGAAATACAAGACTGCTAAAGCAAGAATCATTATTTCAGAGCAGTCTGCAGAACATTCTGCTCCACATAGTTGCAGAAAAAAAACAAATCCTCATAATGTTAAAAGTGTGCCATTTTCATCTATGCCCAACTGGAGATAATCGTATCAAAGTATAACTACTAAAATTCTCATTGTAATAACCTTTAATTGGGCAAAAGAGTGCCTCATTTTTGAACCAGGGTACACTTGGAAGAGTACTTGGGAGCTTCAGCTACTTCAGAATGCAGCAGTGTGAACAATTGTGCACTACCCTAGACTTGCTCATGTGTCACATCTTCTTATGAGAGCTGCACTGGCTACCAATCTGCTTCCAGGTACAATTCATCATGCTGAAGCCCTGCATGGTTTGAGGCCAGGTTATCTGAAGGACCTTCTCTCCTTTATTACATCTGTCTGACCTACCAGGAGAGGAAGGTGGGCAGGGGTGGGTTCCTGCCAGTTCTAACCTCTTCTATAGAAAAGGTTCCACAAATCTACAGTGCCATTTAGAACCGGTTCCAGCTCCCTCCCCCTGCCTGTCTGCACATCATCAAGATGAAGAGCGAGAGGAGGAATTCTAGGAGTTGAAGTCCACAAATCTTAAAGCTGTCAAGTTTGAACACCCCTGGGGTTTTTTCCCCTAAAGGGTTAGGGATGCAAGGGTCTTGTAACTTGACAGCTTTAAGACTTGCATGCTTCAAATGCCAGAGTTTCTGAGCCAACATTTTGATTGCTAAGCAAGAGCATTGTTAAGTGAGTTTCACCACATTTTACAAGTTGGCCACGCCCACCCAGTCACATGACTGCTAAGCCACTCCCACTCAGTCACATGGCTGGCAAGCCACTCCCACTCAGTCACATGGCCATCAAGCCACACCCACAAAGTAGGCCACACCTACAGAAGAGGTTCTAAAAAATTTTGAAACCCACCACTGAAGGTAGGGCATATTATGGGTCCCATCAATTAAGGACTGCCATCTGGTGTGATCACAAAAAAGGCCTTCTCGGGACTGGCCCTTTCTTTATGGAACATTATTCCCCCTGGGGTATGGTTGGCCCCCATCCTGCTGCTTTTCCGAAAGGTCCTAAAACATGGCAGGTCTAGAACGATAAATGGAATTGGAGCTCATCAAGTGGCTGATTTGCTTGTATTGTGGATGTCATAAGGAGAGGGCCTTTTTTAAAAACATGTTTTATTATTTAGTGGAACTTTATATATTTCTGTAATAATCATGAATGCTATAGTTATATTTTTCTCAAATTTACAATAGAGATGTAAGTCAAATACATGCAATGTATACAGGGAAGATTCCCCATTACATATTCCCCACATGCTTAGGGCTGTATACTTGTGTTTTATGCAAATGTATAAACTGTACAGTTATTTCATCAGCCAAATTGGTTGTTGGTTAGTCGCTTTCTGGGCATAATGGAATATAGTTGTTTTATCTTTGATTATGCAATCTACCATTCATGGCTTGAGCTTGAAGAACTAGTGTAGATATCAGAAACTGGCAACTGAGTTGCTGTTTAGCAATTATGTTGTTTTTTAGGCTCCAATAAGGTCTGGTATCTTTCTCCATAGTAATACCAGGCAACATTTAAAATATTGTGCAGTGCCCATAATGAACTATTACTCTTGTGTATTAAGGGAAAAAAAATATGTTTACAATCTATCACACTGTCCAATACCAATATTATCAGGTAAAACACCAGAAGTTTTTAATGTAAAAAGAGAATAAGAACACTTAGACCTAGACTTGGTAAATCCCTCAGATAATTGATTGATCCCATACACTATATCCCTGACTAGGTATAAATATATCCATTACAAGCTTTTCTTAAGATTGCTTAATTGTCTGAGATAGGATCAGTGATTACTTGGGGAAAAAACTCTGGAAACTATCATATAAATCAAGGCTGGACAAAATTTAAGGGATCAAGAAGGGGTATAGTCAAAAATATTTTTCCATTTTTTACTTTTAAGGGAAGAAACAGAAGAAAAAATATTTCCCAGAAGGAAACCACATTCTCGCCCACCCATCCCAATCACTATTCCTAATTAGCCAAAACTTTATGTTTGAAATTTCTGGGGTTTTAAGCTGCTGGGAATGAGGGCATTCAAAGTGAAATGGGAGTGATTTGCTTCTGGGAGGCATTTTACTCCTATTGATTAAATGATTGATTATGTGCCATCATAATGCTATCAACTACAAGATTATTTCCCCATGGTGATCTAGCTGTAATCTGGTCTTTCAGGCCTTCCAATGGTATACTCACCATCACTATAACTGAATTCCTCTACCTTACAGCTAGTCACCATCTTCTCTTTCCTCTCACTTTTCCCAGTTTTAGAGCTTTCCAAAGATTTAAATCTTTACATAATGTGTCCAAGTAGGATAATTTTAATCAGGCCATTTATGTCTTGAGGGAGGTCTCTGCATTGATTTGTTCAATGATCTATTTCTTTGTTTTATTGGCTATCCATGTATTGTAAGAAGTCTTCTTCAACACCAAAAGTTCAAAAATATCAATACTCTTCCTATCCTGCTTCTTCAACTTAAACTTCCATTGAGTATCATAGTGCCAGATGCCAACAAGCAGACCCACGCATGTAGAGTTCCAACTAGCTAGTTTATTGTTCTCTGCCAATTACATAATAATCTCCCAAGACTGGCAGCTTTCATCTGGAAACAAGCAGATAAGGCACTAAGGCATTCAGAGTGGGTCAGACCTAATCCTCCTGTGTTTATGTAGCTAGTCCATGCTGATTACTCACTTGAGCATTCCTCCCATCTTGGATGGTTGCACTCCAACACATAGGGAGTACCATGACTTGCATGATTCTGGTATTTGTAGGTAGGGAGACATTACTGCATTTGAATATCTTTTCCAAGGCCTTCATGATTGCGCTATCAAGTGCTAGTTTTGATTACTAGTTTTGTTTTTTTGTTTTTTTTACTATTGATGGCTGATGTTAAAAGGTAGAAGACAAGATTAGTCTTGATTACTGACAGTGCAAGCAACCAGAACTATTTATGAATAGACCGTAACAGATATTTTATTGTTGTAATCTACATTACAAAAATCTTGCTAGACTGTCTGCCTTCCCATGGGAAATGGTAGATATTGACCTTAGAGATTTCCTCCCTCGTACCAATTCCAAGTTGCAGCCATTGATTCCATCACACTAGAATATTGTATGGTGAGGGAGCACAATTAATTAATTAATTAATTAATTAATTTTTCAATTTTATAAGTAATTTTGCTTGATAGCCATTCTTCTGAGGGATTCCATAGGGACCTGAAGAGTCTGTCTGTCTGTGTACCTTCCCTCCCTCCCTATCTATGTTCCTATCTGCGTACCTAATAAATATCTTAAAAATCTCACCACTGCAGATTTTTCACTGACTTGCAACAGTTCAAAACCAGGAATGATTGCTTATGTGGGTTAACACTGGGCTCAGAAAGTGAAAATAACCTTTCATAAATGATGAATGGCAAGTATCAAGGCAAACAGTAGTTGGCCAAGACTTGAAGGTAATCTTTAAATCCTTGACATCAAGTACATTCAAATATGAGAAATCACTCTTGCCAGATTTATGTGGGCTACAAGCAAAAGCCAAACAACCTCTCAAACTTGAGGAAATAATATTGTTCAATGTATTTTATCTTTTCAACAAAGAACAAGTGATATGTCTGATAAAGTTTTATAGACATTTCATGAAAATTATGCTGACCTGTAAGGACCTTGAAAATAGCCTTTGTATGAGTGTCATACGCATTGGTCATGATCTAAGAGGCACAGAGGATTGGTTTTCTGCATCCCTCTTGCATTCAAACTGGGGAAAAAAATCTTTGAAGACAACTTTTCCCAGGTAACTTCTTCATGTAATGAACTATAATTCCCATAATTCCAAGATAGCATATCTCTTTTTTGAATACAAAATATGGAGATGACATAGTGAATTGCTGTAGGAGAAGAGCAGACAGAGTCAAGAGAAGACTCAGCTCAGAATCATTGTGTCCATAAACACTCCAAGTATAGCCCTCTCTTTGAATTCCATTAATTCCATATCTAGCATTAGTTTAGTGTTGAGCTCAGTTGACCAGATTCTTGTGTATGGATTAGAGCAATAAATCTTCTGAACTAGAATTTACATGTGATCCTGATTCCCTGTGCATGAGAATAGCTGTAAAAGAGACAGCCACCCTCTTCAATATATCTATTGCTCACTTGTGTATCTTTAGACTATGGCTTTCTTTGTTCATTTGCCAGGTATTGTAATATTTCATTTTAGAATTATTGTTTATTTAAAAGAGTTGTCCTCAGTCCCAGAGCAACTTGCAACCAATTTTATAACTTGCATACTTCTGGCCAGGAGAAGAAAACAGAATGCCTTCTATTAAATCCACAGGGCAAGTGGTCAGGGATTGTGAACATCATACTCCCTCACAACTGGAGGAACATCACTGCTACCGTATCACTGATTATGCAATCCACCAACTAAATGCTTTTTTTTTAAAGCGTGGATTGCATACTGTACATTACAATAATTAGTTTTCAGAAAAAGAAAGAAACAAGGAAAATATCATTATAACTGTATCAAATTAAACATTACATTATACATCCAAAGGATCAAGTAATTAAAATTAGGCAGACGTTGCAAGTTAGTGTACAAATCAATTTAAACATAAGAATTTAAGAAGAATTCTACTAAATCAGACCAAAAGGTTTACTGAATCTAGTTTAGCATTCTCTTTGTAGCGGTGACCAGTAAGATGATTCACAAAGTCCATCATCAACATATGACTTATTTCTTTATATCTATTTTTGTATCAACAGCCATATTATTTATCTATCTAGAAATTTGGAATACAGAACAGCTAGAAATCTAAAGTAAAACTGGGTGTGACATCTTGTAAGGTTTTGATAATTTAACAATTTATTGTATTTCATTGTAGCATCTTCTATATTGTAGAATAATCTTCAACATCTTCTGAAGATGTGGTGGGTAGTCTGGCCCCCATGAGCATATCGTCAACACTTACATTAGCTACAGTATTACTACATTAGCTACACCACTATTATGGTTATATTGTAGGCAACTTCTATTTGTAACCTACTACAGACAATAAACCAAATGTAAATGTAACCCCCTTTTTTTGTTTGGGTGTTGCAGTACATTGAATTATTGTGCATGCTCCTGTGCCATATTGTTTGAGAGGGTTTTTAGTGCAGTGTTTGCACTGGTGAGGAAAAATGTTATCTGAAATATTTATGTTCATCATTTTATATGTATGCAGTTGCCTCATTTTCTCTAATGAACTGCACCAGGTTGATTTATGCATCAGTAGGTTAGATTTTTGCTGATGACCTTTTCATATGTTCTGAAAATGTAGCCAGCTCTAGTGCATTATGTATTTTTTTTTCTTTTTGCAACACAGTATTGAGAAATTACCTGTTTTTTAGCGTTTGTGCAACAAAATGTGCTTGGGTGGTATCAGCTGTGAGGAAGATCGCTTATGAGAATGGTAGATTTTGTATTATGTGGTACAAATTTAGGATTTTTTTCATCCTCAGGTCTGCAATTCTTCCGCAGAGCCAAAAAGAAGAATTGAGAGTAGCAGCAATGACAGTAGTTGAGACCCATGAGGTTTAATGGAGTCCACAGCGAAAGGTTCTGGCATTCCTCTTGCAAGGAATAACTTTGAGGGCCTGGGAAAAATGCTGTCAAGTGACATCTGAGATGTTGTAAATGCTAGGAAAGGGGTTTGGTAATTGGGTGGGGTTACATAGTCTGGAGCAGTGTTTCTCAACCTTGGCAACTTGAAGATGTCCGGACTTCAACTCCCAGAATTCTGGGAGTTGAAGTCCGGAAATCTTCAAGTTGCCAAGGTTGAGAAACACTGGTCTGGAGTATGGGCAGCAGAGGCTTGGTATGTAAAGGCCACTGACTGTCATTGGCTTAACCGGTCATCTCTGGTGATGCCAGTCCATCACATTAACTACTACACTAAACAGTCACCACCTCCTGGTATATATGTGTATGAGTGGGGGCAATACCTGCAACCTTGAAAGAAACTAAAAAGCCTTCAATTTTTCAGTCTTTCTAGGGAAATTATTGAACTAGGGATGCAGTTATCAAATATTCTACTACAGATAAATTACCTAGATCATTCCATATAATCAGTCAAGATACCACATGGGCATGGGCATAAATGACATTGGTTGAAGTACTGGGTGATCTTTGTTGGGACTTGAACTTAGGCAGTGCTTCTAGTCTTTTAGGACAAGTTTTTAAAAAAAATAGAATTCTAATGTCAAAAGGTTTGAACAAACGACAAGGCAGCTAAAGATTTAATGAACACTGTAAGTTCGTTGCCAACGGATTGGTGAGGTGTGTGGTTTCCTCTTATATAGGAGTGGCATCAGAAGTGGGTTGCTGCTGGTTCAGCCTGGATCGGCCGAACCGGTAGTAGTGGCGGCGGAAAGCTCTGCCCACCCACCTGGACACTTCTGCACATGTGCAGAAGCATCGTGCGCGTGGGGGAGCATGCCCAAACAGGTAGTAAAAAAATTAACAGCCCACCTCTGGGTGGCATAATTTGAATTTGTTCCTTTTACCAGGCAGGGTTTTTTTCTGGCCAATAGTCTTGCTGAGTGCTTTTATTCAGCCCTCCTCTCTTTGCATTTGGGAGGAGATATTAACTCCACCCCCTTTGTCTTCTGAGGCCAGTGATTATTGCCTCTCTTGGTTGCTAGGCAATTCTTCCTGCTGAATTCCTTCATGTTGATGTTCTTCTTCATCATCAATTCTAAGCTGTCCTTGACAAACATTTCCCACCAGTTAGGGTGGTGGTTGTCCCTCGGCAGAACCTCTGGACTAATTGATAGGCCCAGATCATATTATACCAACATAGATGAGTCTTCAGTATATCATCTTACCTTCCCTTTTCACAATGTGCACTGCCAGAGACTGGCATTGGATAGTTCCTTCATTTATTTATATTACAGCCAGACTACTGAAGAGTTATATTTGTTTGTTTTAATCTCTTCAACTTCTCATAGTGACTCTGGGAAGCTAACAACAGTTATCAACATAATGTAAGGTAAAGGTAAAGATTGTCCTCACACATATGTGCTAGTCATTTCCTACTCTAAGGGGCGGTGCTCATCTCTGTTTCAAAGCTGAAGAGCCAGTGTTGTCCGAAGACGTCTCCGTAGTCATGTGGTTGGCGTGACTAAACACCAAAGGCGTATGGAATGCTGTTACCTTCCCACCAAAATGGTCCCCATTTTTCTACTTGTATTTTCCAACTATTAAGTTGGCAGAAGCTGGGACAAGTAACGGGACCTCACTCTGTAACGCAGCGCTGGAAATTTGAACCACCGACCTTTCTGATCGACAAGCTCAGCATCTTAGTCACTGAGCCACCGTGTCCCTATCAACATAGTGTACACCACAATAAATAAATAATTGTCAGGTGAAATGAAACTAGAAATGATCCATTGATATAACCATCTTATGGATTCTGACTTTATCAGAAATTGCACTACCTTGATAAGCAACTGAGACACTGTCTGGTTCTTGAGGATAAGGAATGGCTGATTCTCCAAGCCTTCTGAACCTCAGCAACTTTAAGATAGGTGGACTTTAACTTCCATGATTCCCCAGGCAGCATGAGAACTGAAATCTACATATAAAAGTTGTTGAGGCTGAGAAACGCTGATATAGTTCATATTGACTAACCATCAGGAATAGTCTGGAGCTGTTAAGAGCTCCCTCTGCCTGACTTTATTTCAAGTAGTAGATGAAAGATCAGTTTGCCAGTTGGTTAGTCTGAGGCTTTTAGCCAGGCTAGAAATGCCCTAAGAGAAACAAGTAGAGTGCTTGTCTGGTAAAAGGTAAGCCTGTAGTTACTCCTTTGCTATTCTCTTAAAGTTGCTAACAAACAGTTACCTTTCCCCTTAAGATTGACTTATTTTTTTTTATCTTATTGTGTTTAAGTGCAAAGGGTGGTTAGATGGCCAAATGCAGTGTACAAGTCTAGGTATCATTAAACACAATCAAGGTACATGCTTTTGGCAGAGAGTCTATTTGCGTGAGAAATCTCACACATAGAAGCTATAATTTGTAGAATTCCTAGCAGCATGGCTAAAATCTGCAAGCTGCAATCCAAAGAAGTTAGGGAGACAAAATTGAGTAACTTTCTTTTAAAAATTTCATTTTAAATGTTATGTATTTTTTTAAAAGATAGAAAAACATAAATAATTCATTGCATTTTGGTTCTTTAATGTGTTCAAATGCATCATGTATTTAGTTTAAAAGCCGTTATTACTATAATGTTATAGTCATTGTAATGTTTTTAGGGCTTTTTTTATTTCAGCTCAATGTTTGTTTTTAAAGAACTCTCTATCAGCTTGGAATCTGTTTGCCTTTTGCTCTGGAGAATTTATCCCAGATCCTTTTACAATGGATTGTAAAGTGTGGAATTAATGAAGACTTAGATGATGTTTTTAAAAGTAAAATCACAAGCTTCAGGAGATATTAAAACGTACTTCATGCAAATGACAGGATTATTTTCATTTTATATAAGAAACTATTTACACCATTATTTATGCTAGGAATAGAATCAACCAAAGAATATACAAGTTGGAATATACAACTTGTTTCATTGCGCTAAAAGGATTTAAAGACATATGTTCTAGTGCTTTTCTTTCAGAGCTTTGTTACTGAAGCAGACTTATTTTCTATATGATTATCTTGTTTATTGCTTCCCATTAAAGTAATTCTTCTCTTCTATTGGTTTTGTTTAGATGCATTTGAAAGATAATGCTTGGATCAGCCTCCTCCTTTTTTATAGCAATTCACAATACAATCTTATAGTTGTCTAATCAGAAGTAAGTAAACATTGCATTGTGTAAAATTTCACATATCACACTATGGATGCCTTTTCTGACAGTCAGATTAATAAAATATAAAGAAATATACAATGTAAAAGAATTCTAAAAAATATTGGACATCAAATCCTTGATGTAAAAAGCATTAACAAAAATGTAATACACCACTTAATGGACACTTATACTTTGCTGTCGCTGGATTTTGCAGTCATCTGATGGTACACTTTGTAAAAGTACTGTTTAGCAATGGAAATTTATTGGTTAAATTCCAGTTATTTATTTATTTGGAATTCCAGTCCGGTTACTATTGTTTAGTGAGGATTGTCTTGGAAATTCTTTTAAAAACATTTTTAAAGCTTCATTTGAAAAGATTTGCATTGATTTTTATGAGGCCTAACTATAAATTTTATCTCTGCTACACAAATTGATGCCTTTTCTTTATTATATCATGGAACTCAGTTTTTTGAAATCTTACTTGTAAAATGGTTATTAAATAAGATCTGCCTGTTCCTATGTTCTGTAGCAGAAAATAGAGATAATTATACTTTACCTGTCAACTGAATATACATGGCAGTAATATTGACCCACAACAGTTAGGTTGTAGGTCAATATTTAGTGACCATTCAAAGTTATAATGGCACTGAAAAAAGTGACTTACAACTGTTTTTCACACTTATAACTATTGCAACATCCCCATGGCTACATGATCAAAATTCACATGCTTGGCAACTGACTCATATTTATGAAGGTTGCAGTGTCCCAGGGTCATGTGATCACCATTTGTGACCTTCTGACAAGCAAAGTCAATGTGGAAGCCAGATTTACTTAACAACCATGTTACTAATTTAACAACTATAATGAAGTGTGGCAAGAAAAGTCGCAAAATGGGGCAAAACTCACTTACCAAATGTCTCCCTTAGCAACAGAAATTTTGGCTC
Source organism: Thamnophis sirtalis (assembly GCF_051295495.1). Taxonomy (NCBI): domain Eukaryota; kingdom Metazoa; phylum Chordata; class Lepidosauria; order Squamata; family Natricidae; genus Thamnophis; species Thamnophis sirtalis. The sequence goes on from NW_028261387.1 coordinate 64,883,341, forward strand.
AATTGTGGTCATAGGTCAAGGACTGGCATAATATGAAGTTGAGTATAGTGTTAACATTCATTGGCAACTGAAATATATTTACTTTTATTCTTTACAACCTAGCAGTATGTTGGGGAAAAAGTTATATGAAGAAGGCTCTGTCTCTGCATCCTTCTCTGTCAGCAGGGGAGCTCTCTGGAAATTGAATAGAATGAGACCAAATTTAGAATGGTAGGAGAAGCCAACAAAGACTAAATTTGAAAATGGGATAAATTCTCATTGGACCCAAAAGAAAAATGCCCCCAAATCATCTCTATGTGAAAAGGGGTTGGGCAGCCAATCAGAATGGTGGCAGCGGCTCCATTTGGAATCCCTCTTCTTGTCTCCCTCCTGATCTGGAATGGGCATATACAGGTTACCTTGAGTTCTCTTATGCATATACACAAACACAGAGTGGTACAAGAGGAGAGAAGGAACACATACCACAAACCGGTGTGTTATTTTATTATTTAAAAGAAAATAAATATGCTGTCTATGGCCCCTCCTAGTAAAGGGTTGGAAAGAATTGCAGAAGCCATTCTCTGCCTTTCCCCCCCTTATCTTGACTGCAATCCATTAACATGTGGGAAATAAATTTTGTAACCAGTTTTGAAATCTGTCTGCCCATTAGCTATCCATCTCTGAAAACGGAACAAAATAGAAGAGGACCAAATTTAGTGCGTAGGAAAAGCTGGGGAAAGAAACATTGATTTTGAAAAGGAGCCAGATGTAGCTGAGGGTTAGAAAGGAACCCCACCCCCACCCCAAACCAATCAATCGCTGTAGGAAAAGCTGCTGGATTTGGAATGCTGCCAACCTCTTTACACTACATCATACTTCCCTTAGTCATGTGATCCAGAATGGAGCTGTTATTAAGGATTGGAAAGAATTCTAGAAGCCATGGCCTCTGTGCTTAATTATATTATGAGTTAAACTTGTTATGGCTGAAATGAAGGAATGTGGGCCAAATTTTTTTGATTGGCTGAAATCAATTTGTTTAAATGTTAATTATAATCAGGGAAACAGAAGTATTCCACATTGCCTCTCGAACATAATAAATAGAAGTGGCATGAAAACAGGAACTCATGTTCTGCTTGTGCCAACTACATAGTATTTTTGTAAGGACAATAAGCATATTGGAAAGAGAGTATGTGCCCTGTAATAAATTCCTTTGCAAAAACTTGTGGCAAACTCCATTCCTTAAATATGCTTCAAGACAGTGTCTACTGGGGAGTGGTCCCATCTTTCTTAATCAACTCATGTACAAACTTACATGGATTTACTTTCAGCCACTGGAAGAACTGACAACCTGTCAACCTTATCTTATATTTGTTAATTCATTACAATATTAGAGTAAAGTGATTGGAAAGTCATCATTTTACATGGTTACTCAATATTAGGACAATGCACAGCTGGTTGTCCTGAATCTAGTTGTCTGTCCAACATGAAGAAAGTTGAATGCTGTTGCCATGGCACTAATGTATCTCCAGAGAAAAAGCAGGATTGTGGTGGTGTAATAATGCATCCATACTTTGTAACCACAGCAAACAATGCACACACATATGCAAATCTTTAAGCATTGGAAAAACTATGATTTTTCACAGAGTCATATCTATCAATCCATTTCCTGTAGGAAAAAAGGAGAAATTGCCTATTTTGCAGATTAAGGTCTATTCAAGGAGGGTGTGAGGGGAGGGAGTAGAAGATGGAGAGAGTGATGACAATTGAGAAGAAAAGAATAAATCAGTCTTGCCACCATTCATGACTTATTCATGAGACATGTGAATTTTGCATTTAAATTTGACATTCTCATGATCTCAATATTGTATATGCAAATCTAAAGATTTCTGCATCCCTTCACATTCTTGATTCAAGTGTGCTCTTAGTTTTTCCAGTCATCCTGTGAATACAAAACTAGCAAAGCTCACCCAGATATTTGCTTTAAGCAGAATTCAGTCTTTTCCACAAATCCAAAGAATGCATTTGATACAATGGATTAATTTTAAACAAAGCATAAGTGTTAATTGTTAATATTGAACATTGGCTGGTTTAAATGCAAATTGCTTTTGCCTCCTCTAATGTTGTATCATGGTCAAATAGAGATCTCTGTGCTTCTGTCAATATATGTAGAAATACTGTAATTCAGAACAGCAAAACAGAATTAAAAAGGATGGTCAGTGCCATGCAACCAGAAACAAATCTCCTATACAGTTTGCTACAGCTCTCTGAACATTTTCAAATGCTTATGTTTAAAGTGTTGGTTAAATAAAAACAAGAAATATTATCTTATTTACTGTCAGTTTTGAAATTACAGCATTAACATAGAAATAATAATTTGACAGTTGCTAACAAGCAAGCAATTTTATTTCCTAAACTGAATAAGCTCAGGTCACAGAAGTGGCTGTGTGAAGTTTATAGATAGAAGTAGTAAGCAATATTATCATGATCCTTGATATTTTTATTTTTAATTGCTAAGCATTATAACTATTCTATCTAATGTTAGATTGCTTAAATATTATGCATATACTGCAAGAGAGTATATATCAAATCTCTCCAAGTTTAGCAGAAATGCTAAGAATAGTTTTTAACCCTTTATCAGACCAGATATCATTATTTTAAGTGTCCTGAGCATTCACTTGAGGCACAAATGACAAGCTTATTCTATTACATTTTAGACACATTATGCAAAGTCCAGCTCTTTTCTGAACTCAGTAATGTTGGGAAAGGTGGAAGAAAAGAGAAGGAAGAGGATGACCGGCAGGAGTGGTTATACTTATGAGACACCCATAGAGCAAGGTTGAGAACAGATTGTTTTGCAGAATGGTCTAGCTAGCTATATGGTTGCTAAGACTTTTGACACCAACTTGATAGCAAATAATTTATTGATCAAATCCATCACTTTAAACAAAAACTAAGATTCACTGAAAAAGCATAATAGGCAAACAGAAAAAATTAGTTCAAAAATTATATATATGATCAGTAACAGTGGGAACAGTATGCTATTGCCTTGTTTGTGGTTTTCCATTGAGCATTTGACTTGTCTAAATCAATATTTCTTAACCTCAGCAACTTTAAGATGTGTGGATTTCAATTCCCAGAATTCCCTAGCCAGCAAGTCCATACATCTTTAAACTGCTAGGTGGAGAAACTGTGATTTAAATTAGGCTGTATTGATCTATTTTAGATATATAGAATCATTTAGTACTAATAACAACTAAATTCAGAGAGATCTATCTCCTTTACCCTTAAATAATGTATGCTGATAAAATCTGTGTTTTTATCAGTATAAATTATTTAAGGATAAAGGAGATGGATCTATTTAGTACATTTGGGATTTTTTTTTGAGGAATATCTTCTATGCATATATGTACAGGCCTGGTTTAAAATTAATGTAAACTTCCTCACTGCTTACTAATATCTAAACGTTAAACTGCTTAAAAAGATGGGGCAATTACCCTTGAAAAATAAATTGACAATTCCTCTCAAAAACAAAACAAAACCAATAACAAAAGGAAGAAATTAGAACTATCTAGAGCCATTATGCTACAAAATAAATTAATTTTGACATTTAATCCTAGATCCATTGATGAATCTCACAACAGATGGTTTTTCTTGTGACTGTAGCAAATGGTAAGCAAATCTGCTAAAAAAGTGAATCAATTTCCAAAGTTCAGCTACCATTTTTTATAATTGAAATTAAAAATAAGATATTTTGGATACCTCCTCAGTGCTCAATATTTTGAAAGGTATATAATGCATCTTTGTTCTGTTTTTTTTAAAGTAGCATTTGCTCCACTAAAGAATCTGAGACAGTTTAATAAAGATTTCATTTTGTTTAAGTTGGAAAATGAGAGTATTGCCAGCTGTCACATATTTTGGTATCAATCATATACTTTTTCATCTGGGAGAAAGTTTGATTCAACTCAGTGTGGCTTCTTTTTAGACATATAAAGGCTTTTTCATACTTTTCATATCTTTTAAAAATATTACATAAAAGATCAGAAACATAGATGATGATGATGAAGAAAAACACTTTACCTAAACCTTTGGAGAGTTGCTAGCAGCCTGAATACCCAGTATCAGATTTAACGAACAATAATCTGTTTAAAAGTCTAACACAACGTATTAATTTTATTAAATTCTTTTTTTAATTATAAGGTTTCCTTTATTGATACAGGAAACACTACATAAATTAATTAATTATATTGACAGAAGGATGAATTGCTCAATCAATAGATAGAAATGTATTAAGGATGATTTCTGTTTTTTTGTGTCCTTAAACTTCATTATTAATTGATAAACATGATGATGATTATGTAGTTTTTGTCTGAATTACAATGAAATGATTTGTTGATATTATTTTTCCAATGTTTCACAGGTACAAAATCATGTGGGGAATTCATGCTTCATTTGCAACAGTGCTGTGCAAAGCTTCAAAGAGAGATTTGACTTGATTGAATTGCACATTCAAATCAAATCTTTGAAGACTCTGAATTTTTTTTTATTGATTTGAAGCACTGAATTGAATCAAGTACTTTCACATCACTATGGAGATATCTGAACACAATTTGAGTATTGAAAGGCTACTTGGCTTGGCAGAATCTCCAATATTGCTTCACTTTTCTTTCTATATATGAAGAAATATGTGGGATCTGGAAGAGTTTAAGTAATGTTATGGACTCTCAGTGCTCCTTTTCATTCTTTCACTAACCTTATTTCTCTCCATAAATGTTGTGCAGGTACATATGCAGGCATGTGCACACAAACACTTGCTTTTCTAATACTACTTGTATTTACTACTACTAATTGTATTGCAACTAATACTATTGTATTGCAAAGTCAGGCATAGTTAGCATTCAGTTGTAGACCAGCAGGGAATAACAGAGCTCTAGGCTAGAAATGTGAGATAGGTGGCTATAAAAATTGAATTTAAATACATGCATGCATACATACATAAAAGTTTTTTTTAAGATTCTGAAAGAAGGTGAACTGTTTCCTTAGGTGGTTGCCAAGAAAAGTGCATGGTTATGTTCATGTAGTCACCAGAAGTCAAACTTGACATATACAGTATGTATATCAAGAAAATCTTACAAGGATTTTTGCTATGGTAATAAGTATTTATAATTATAGTACAGTAATATTTGTTCCTTATTAGTAACTGAAAATTGAATCAGAGCCGAAAATGAGTTGTAAGAAAACTGCCTCCTGACATAGTAATTAGGTAGCAGTTGTAATTGCTGTGTTGTGTTTTTATTATGGTTTGTCACACAGTCAGATGGATGGAAATACAACCAATTTCATTGTATTTAAGTACAAGGACAATAAAGATTATACTTATACTTATGTTTAGACTGGATTTGGCATTTTTACCTTGTTAATTCAAGTGATAACCAATCCAGTATGGATTTCTGCAAATTATAATTCATCATATTGTTTATGGGAGGCACTCTTCATTTGATTCCTCTGATGAGATCTGTCCAGTATGCTGTTGTCCCTGCTTTGTGAAACATCCAGAAGTGAGGAAAGCCTACAATCGCTTGGCCTTTCATAAAGGGGTCAAGCAGGGGTGGGATTCTACCGGTCCGGACTGGTTCAGGTGAACCAGTTGCTCCAAAGATCAGCTGGGAGCGAACCTAGCAAGGTGGCCCGCCCGCCTCTGTGCTTTACCTAGCTTTATCTTCTCAGCTGAGTCACATGGTAGAGTGGATTGCAGTAATCTGGAAGGTAAGTCTTCTGTAAACTGTACTCAGCAAACTGGTTGTTAAACCAGTAGGTTCCCACCCCTGGGGTCTGCAGCCTTGCATTGGGGTGGGAGCAAAGAGGAACAAGCAACTGTGGGGCTGGCTAGTCCCTTGAAAGTCTTTAAAACTTCAATGTTAAATAACCATAATAGGATTTCTCCTCTTTTTGATGTTTTTCACTATTCTATAATCTATTTTTTTAAAAATCCTAATTTAATTTTTAATTTTAATGGTAATTTGGATATGTTTTTAATTTATTTGTTATATTATATTGTATACCACCCAGAGCCCCTCTTTGAGGCAGAAGGGTGGTTCAGAAATATGAAAAATAATATTTAGCCCCTTGCTGAGAGAATTTTCATATCTGAAATATAAGGTGAAATGCAGATGCCAAATAAATGGTTAATTCATCTGTGGCCTCTCTTATGCACAAACTGGAATAAAAGCTTCACAGATCTAGGCATTAATATTCACTAAAGCTGAATATAAAACTCATGCAAATATTTACATTGATTGTACATGCATGTGCATTTGTTCTAGTAGCAAAAGAAATAACCACATGTCTTACTCAACCAATTTACATGATGCTTCCTGAATTTTGATTATCAAATCAGGTTCCCAGAAAAAGTCATTTGCGATCAAACTATAATGCAGTATTTTTGAAACTATTCATTGCATTTAAATGACAAATCAGAGAGAGAACTTTTCTTGCAGCTGCTAGATATTTAAAAAGTAATTTAAAGGGCTTTAGAGAATAACATGCTTCTGAAATTCTACATGGTGGTGGTGATATTTGGAAGTAATTAGATACAACTGTTTTTATATCCACCAATAGGTATACATACACATAGGGATATGTATGTCTGTGCATGCTGATCAAAAATCAGTTTTTTTGCTGAATCACTTGGTTGCCATCTTGAAAAATAATTACAGGTTTTCATAATATTGGTGTTTCTGAGCAAAGCCTGAGAAATGAATCAATTTTCTCCAGATGGAGAGGCAAGAGCCATAATACACAACATAGACCCCAATTATGTAACCTGCTCATTTTTTCCTCATGATTTCCATATTTCCTGTGCTGCCTCCAGATTATCATTAGAAACCAACAAAGTGCTATAACTTTCTTTTTTCCCCATGTTTGACTGAATTGGATAATATTTGCCATTAAAATACATACTAAGAGGAGCTGAAACTTGCCATATTTTAGACAGATGGATTCTGCTGTACATCTTACACTCTGATTTTTCTTTTTGAAGAAATGGAAAGTAGCTGCCAGTAACCTTTCAAAGATGGCCAGAACTGGATGAAATTATTATGTAGTATCTCTACCAGCCTTTAGAAGTGTGATAACTTCCAAAAACTGTCTGTGTTCCATCTCATCTGAAGACAGTTGGGCTAGGCTTATTTTGTATATAGTTGCTGAACAACAATATAATCATGTGTTGTGCTAAAACTTTCTTTCTTAACTACAAAGAATAAAAAAAGTATTGGCCTGGCTTTTGCAATCATACAGAAAGGCTTAAAAAGAAACTAGCACAATAAATGAAATCCATGAGAAAGAAAAGAAGAACAGGGAATTCTTTACAGAGTGTATTATATTCTCTTGTGTCTATGATTGGAGGAAGCCCTCAGAAGTCAAATACCCTCACTTTCTCTTTCTTTGGAGTTATAGTTTGCACAATCTGTTAAATCTCATTTCCTTGGTATTGATATGTAGATTGATTTCTTCACCATATACTCATTATTTATTATAATCTAGTAAACACCAACAAATAGATGTATCATTGCCCATCATCATAGCTTTGGTTTAAAAAAAATCCTTCACAGAATACCTTTAAATAAAATAAAGGGTAGATCTTAATTATACCTATGCCATGTACCATTCCATCTTCTTCCTAGCTATTCCCGCATGTGCAGGGTCCATTTTTTGGATCATTGAATGCCACTTTGCACAGTCAGCTGAGTATCCAGGATGCAGGAACGTGGCTTCCATATCTTGTTGATGGTATCTTGCCATCTCGGTTTTGGATGCCCATGAGGTCACCAGCCAGTGACTTCTAGTTGGTAGGCAGTCTTGGCCACAGTGGAAAGTGCTGCTCTCTAGACATGTCCATACCAGCGGAGTTGGCCTTCTCTGATCTTCTCTATAATTGGTGCCCCATTAAAATGTTGTTGAATGGTGTAATGATGTGATCAAGAAGGGAAATGCCTGATATCCAACAGAGCATTTTTATTTTCATGGCATGGAGATAGCTTTCGGCCCCTGTTGTTGCTGCCCAGCATTCAGTGCCATACAATGCAACAGGGCGATGGTTGTCTTGTAAATCTTGTAAATGCCATGTATCATTCCATGCTAATACCAAAAACACTGTAGAAAGAAAGTTTGGTTTTACATGAAGCATCTTCACACTATTTATTTAATCTAAAGCAATGTTCTTAAACTTTTTTTTTCTACTTCTCAGGACTCCTTCACACTTTTAAAAACTATGATTATGTGTCAAGTCATTTTTGACCCGTAGCGACCACAAAGATAGATTTACCCCCTTATTTCCAGCCTGTCCTTTCAAGTTTCCCAATAGTACACTGATAACCCCACTGAAATGGAGCATCCACCTTGCTGCTGGTTGGCAAGGCCCCAAAAAGCTTTTGGTTGTATGGATTATGTTTAAAAATACTTACCATATTAAAATTTAAAACTGATGCATTCGCTGCTGCTACAACTCTTGACTGTTCTGTGGGATTTCAACATTGTCTTGTTTTTCAACATATTTTTGGGAAATGATTTTAATTTTGAGACACCTGATAGGGGGTCTAAGAAACACTGATCTAAAGAATAGCTTTCAAGCCACCAACTAGAGAGTAAATTAGATGTCCTCACACACTCTGGATGTAAGATACATATTGTCCTTCTATGCATATATGGCTAAGCTAATCAATAATTTATTTGCTAAAAGAGATAATGTTACCAGAAGAGGAGCTGTTTTAATTCCTATTCCAAGCATGAGACATCACCTTTCATACTAGCATACAATATTTTCAGAATACAGTTGTAGCTGTTTTCCCTCACTAGCTTTGCTCCTGTATCTTTCAAAGCAGAATCATATACAAAGATAGAATAGGTGAGTTTTTTTTCATATCTTTCCACTTTCTTATCAGAAAAAACTTTGCTTAATTGTCTTAATTGCTAAAACGTTATTTAAAGTCATGAGCAGATATTAAAATAAAGTAAATAATCCTAAATCACAAGCAAAATCATATGCTAGAGGAGCTGTTAAACTGACCTAGTAAACCTATTCTTGCATTTTCATACCCTTTTGTACCAAGTGAAAATCAAATATAAAACTGCACAGTGCTGCAAAACAGATTTCATCAGTCTTCTGTTTTCAAATCAAGGTTTTTGATGCCTGTCCAAAAAAGAAAAACATCTTCATGAAATCATTGTAAATGCCAGCTATTTAAACCACCTGTCACTTTGCCATTGATGCCTACTCAATATTTGACAGGAAAAACATTATTTTGTCTACATATTATCTCACAACACAAGCAATCTAACACATACACAATGACGCTTACCTATTGTGTAAAGATCTGTTTAAACAAAGTAAGGAAATTTCTACTGCAGAACCAAAAGCAAGGCAATTTGCTGGCAATTGCCAAGGCTGGTATATTAAACAGTCAAAACATCTAAGTAAAATAAATACCTCTTGAAAATTTCTTAACAGCCTTTAAAAAAATATGTTGTATATTTCTAAACACAACATATTTTTAGGTAGGCCCTATTCATAAAAATATATGAAGATTAGGCCTTTTAAAATTAGCATTCCTGGACTGCACTCTAACTTGAAGAACTTTTGATTTTCCCTATAGAGAGATAGGTCTAATATTTGCCTAATTAGTAAATAATGTAATTTCATCTTATTGGTTATGTTTTAAGAGATTTGGATCCTGTCATCTACTCCAGTGTTTTCCAAACATGGCAACTTGAAATGGATTTCAACTCTCAGAATTCCCTAGCTAGTTTTCTGAGAGATTTTTTGTTCCCTCCATTCATTGGGACCCAATACAAAGCTGATGCTCTACCACTGCCATTCCCTGTACTGTGTCCTGTTTACAGTAGGCAGGGCATACAGGAAAAGTGCAGCCTTTCTTTACGCTGATTGATTAAGACCTGTTTGATTCTTTATTTCCTCTTAAAATATTTGGAAAACAATTTATAAGTTCCACTGCTGTTTTTTTTGTACCAAAACATAGCAAATAATTTATGAGAGCTATTTTGGTATAGAGGCTGGGGCATCAGGCTAGAAACCTAGAAGGAGCTGGGCATACAGTAATGGGTGCCCCTAAATTTGTCCACATTATACTACTGTTACCCTAGCTGCACTGGCTCATTTCCTTCCTGTAATTCAAGTTGCTGATTATTACTTTTAAAACTCTATATGACATGGACCAGGTTATTGGTGGGACCACCTTTCCCTAAGGACATCTGCCATCCTACCAAATTGATAGGGTAGGCACATTTCTAGGCCCTTCCCTTCACTGCTGCCATTCATGATATCTAAAACCTAGTCTCTTATATCCCATTCCCTAAAATGAACTTTCATAGAACTTCGTTTTCAAATAATGCCAACATCCTATTTGGATGGAAGGTATAAAAGATTATCAAATACACACCGTTTTTGCATCTGTAATAACTCATAGGCCAAGATTTGCTCCATTACTTATTACACTGTAAATTATATCAGGAATCTAGAGCTAGATTCATCATGTCTTTGTTAATCCATCTGAATTAGTATAATTTAGTAGAAAAAATATATTGTTAACTGATGTACATGAACATGTAAGAAAACAAGTTGCGCTGCTTACAATAGCTGCAAGGAAGATCTGAAAACACCATGTTGACAAAGAGTGGTTTGAGGGCATATACTGAACAGATGTAGACTGTTTCAATTATATATGAATTTTTCTAAAACCTACGGCTGTAAATAAATACCACATATTCTGGTTTTAATATATTTGGTTTAAATAAAAATATATAAATAAATACATTTATTTTACAAATTACTGTTTTTATGTTTGGTTGTGAGTTGCTCAGAATTTGGCGTAAAATGGGTGGTTATGTAAATGTTTTAAATAAATATTTTTTTTAAAAAAAGGAAATACAGCTGAAGTGATAGTTTACATCAAAACATTTACTATACCACTCCATTTCTTTCTCCTCTTGCAAACCATTTTTTCTTTCACTTCACCAACATACCACTCCTTTAAGCCTTTGGCTCTTCTCACCACCTTCTTCTTAAGGATTTCAACAACTCAGTTGAGTCTATGAATATTCCTCTCTCTTTCAATCCATTCCTTCTTTCATTTATTTATTTTGTACTTCAGTCCTCTTTCATTCACTCTGTATGACCAGAAGCACCTCACTTAAATCCAGGTTCATTCAACACCTAATTATTCTTGACCATGTGCCTTCTTGCCTTTAACCATACATACTTTGCAAGTAGCCTATTTTTACTGCACTTAACTTACAAGCAGTCCTCATTTAGTGAATGTCTTTTTAATAATGGTTCATAGGTGATGAAAAAGGAACTTTATGACAAATCCTCATATTTGCCACCTTTGCAGGTCTGTAAAGCGCAGGCGAACTGAAGTAAGATCATAAACCAGTTGTGGTTTCACTTAGCAACCATTTTGCAAAAAGACTTGAGTTGCTGGTCCCCCTAAACGAGGAATATCTTTTGACTTATGCAAATCTCACTTCTACATAACAAAGTAGGCAAAATCACATTTTATACTATACTCAGACATTTTCTCTTTTCAGCATAAGCTCATTGTATTAATTTTATTTCAATGAACCTTCTAGTATACACAGATCTAGCATGGACCTCTTTGTTGGCGGGATGCAGACAGCAATATGTTGGTTTTCATGTTATTCTCTAGATTAAATGTTCTCACTTGCAGAGAGTAATGTGAACATGCTTGAGATAAAAATAAACTGTTGCATTTATGTAATACTGGCCAAAATGTGCCAAAAAACTGTCTGATGCTATTTTTATCATTACTGTGTTTACCAAAGAGCCTTGGCTATTGAGCTGTTTAAATAATAATAAATAATAAATAAATGGGCCATTAGCATGTAATGGCACAAGGACACAAGGACAACTAAATCTAATTATCTAATCTATACCTTTTCTGCATTATTGAAAATATTAGATTTGATTTGCAAACACATTCAGACAATTTTGGGAAGGCTTCTAAGGAATCCTAAATAACAGAAATAATAATTTTAGAACTAATATTTTAGATTTTAGAAAAGTCAACACCAAATGAAAACAATTCCTTGTCCCTTCGCATCTGAAGAACCAAGACAGATGAGATGGTTGATTTTAAAAATAAACAAATAGTTGGGTTGAACTGTTGGTGTCATACTTTTGCAAATACTGTGTTTGTGTGAATCTTTGGAGTTTTGAGCAGTAGATTTCAATGGCGACATTAGTAATGATAAAAAATAAAGTCCACCTCCATTCCAGTTTCACTGTCTCCATTAAAAAGTCTCCACAGCACATACTGAAAATAAGTAAAGCCCTATTCAAAGACCCTTTGAATTAATATAAAATTAAGACTAGAATCCAGACAATACTAACTTTGCATTAATTTCATTTAGAGACAATTGAATAATCTTGAATTCTCTCATTAAACCTAGAAAGATCCAAATTGTTTTTATTTCTGCCCTATTTTTCTTTATCTTTTTATCACTAAATAAATTTGAATAGCTCTAATGAGCAGAAATAAAAGGGGAATGCAGAAAAAGACAAAACAAATGATTTCTACATATTTAAAGGAAGACTCAACCAAAAATCATTTGACATTTAAGACAGCTGGAAAAATTATGCTTTTCCATGGGCCTTTGATATAGGGAACTCCAATGAAATCAATAGTAGTGATGGGTTATTATTGTGATTTCAGTTATGTTTTATTACTGTAGGGTGACTATAGGTTTGTGAATAGGCACAATACAAATATTTGCCTAAGTAAATACAAATGTACTGAATGTTTAGAAAAGCCATTTAGCAATTTTATCAATTGAGGAAATTATTTGTAATAAAATATAAAAGCTTTTTAAAAAAATAAAAATTGAATCCTGTTTCATATAGAGAATGCCTATTCTTAACTTTGGAGCTCTACTGGTCCTATATTATAGATTTACTAAAATCATAATATTTACTTGATGCAATAATATTGCATTATGCAAATATCTGATAGACTCATCACCAATTGTTACATAAATTAGTTCAGAATAAATCAGAAAATACACTTTAATTATATTAATTGGTCTCATTAAGTTTTAATTGTTTATTTAATTATCAAGTATTAGATGGGGACTTTAGATTGGTTTTAAAATAAACAAGTACCATGTTTCCCCGAAAATAAGACAGGGTCTTATTTTCTTTTGAATCCTGAAATAAGTACTTGGCCTTATTTTCAGGAATGTCTTATTATTTTTGAGGTGCATGAGGCGTGACCCGTCAAAACTGCGGAGGACAAAATCGCGCTCGATGAAAGCGCGCATGTGACGTCATCACAGTGCGATGAAAAAAATTAAAAATTGAAATAAAATTAAAATTAAAGCAAGCCGATTCACATAAAGGCAAGGGTTAGGTTTAGGGTTAGGTTTAGGGTTAGGTTAAGGGTTAGGGTTACGTTTAGCGTTAGGTTAAGGGTTAGCGTTAGGTTTAGCGTTACGTTAACGGTTAGGTTTAGGGTTAGATTTAGGGTTAGGTTAAGGGTTAGGTTTAGGGTTAGGTTTGGGGGGGTTAGGGTAAGGTTTTCGCTTTATTTTTACATTTTTCGATCACAGCGCGATGTTTTCGTCGTGCTGTGATGACGTCAAATGCGCGCTTTCGGCGAGCGCGATTTTGTCCTCCGCGGTTTTGTGGTGGAACCGCATGAGGAGGTGAGTATGGCTACCTCATGGCTGCTGCTCTGTTGGAATATTTTTGGGGAGGACTTAGTTTCAGGGGATGGCTTATTTTAGTGCATGCACTCAAAAGTCTGGGCTTATTATACCGGGAGGTCTTATTTTCAGGGAAACAGGGTACTATTGTGTCAGTTATATTGCCCTTGGTGAATAAATAGTAAAATACCTATATAGATAAATAAAATGTAGGGCCAAATAAAAGCAAACTAACAAAAATGAAATGAAAGATTAGAATACTAAAAAAAAAATAGTAATGCATCTAGTGCTAGACTTCCACAGCTCTCATTCAACTCAATAAGTGGATGTTTGTGAAATTATTTCAAATGATAGTAGTATTCCAGATACATTCTTGGGAGTCACTTTAAGCTGGGCAGCATTTAAATTTAATAAATTATTATAGGTTGTTGCAGTCAGCTAGATGTTTGAACTGGATTTGGCATTTTTATCTACCTATTGAGTCTTTCCCAAGGACCTGAGATAGGCAGATGTTATTCCCATGGATAGAATCTGTTCCCCCCCCCCCCATTTACTGAGGTGGCCAATATCCAGCCATTAATTGTGCAACCATCTAACCAGACTCCCTGAGTTTCCAAGTTTCAATTAAATCCCATAAGAAAAAGTCAAGAGGGAATTCCTCCTTTGGGATGTTTTCAGACTGGAAGAGTGAACAGCAAGAGATGTCTCAGCAATGAGATTTATGAAAGAAAAATAACATCAATACTAGCATCCTCTTTCCTTCCAATTCTAAAGCGAAATGAAAGACATCACCAGAAAAATGTTCAGCTTTTACAACTGGTTGCTTGCCTTTTAAAATTAAGTTAAAACCACAAAAACCACATGGCATTGGCTGATGTCCATGGCTTTTAATGGGAGGGAGAAGTACTTATTTTAAATAGAAATATATTAATTTGAATGATTGTATCATTAAGAGTATATTAATTTGTGCCAATTTATCAATATGGCATAGTTGTACACTACTACAGATCCAGCATCAATCATCCTTCTGACTCACATACATACACATTTTTAAAAAATCACAATTCTTCATTTTGGATTTTACCTTTAAACTTGTTTTAAATGATTTATGGACATTATGAATGCTTTAAATAGGAAGGTAGGATTTTGTTTTGTAGATTTAGTTGCAATCTGAAACATACAAAGACATCTATCACTTAATACAAATAGGACTAAATGACTAAACCAAATGTGATGTGATTCAATGTTTGAGATTAGTTTACTCAGTCTTTATGTATGTTATACTCCTGGTTTAGTAAAACTTTAGATCTGGGATTAGCTTCCTATAGCCATTCTCTGTTTTCCTTGTGTTCATGTTTCCTACAATAGATATGGTCAATATCAAGGATAAGCTAAACAGCTGTTATGCTTATGGCATCAACTTTTTCTTTTTCTTAAATAATTGCTTTTAGTAGAATAATGGCTATGTCTTTCTTACTTTTTTCCCATAACACTGTAGTCTATTTTCCCATGATTTTTCTACAGTATCCATTCCTATTCCCCCCCAGTGTCTTTTCTGTGTTTCCTATGTATGTATATTTGTGTGTGTGTGTGTGTGTGTGTGTATGTGTGTGTGTGTGTGTGTGTGTGTGTATGTATGTATGTATGTATGTATGTATGTATGTATGTATGTATGGCAGGAATGGAATAAAATACTAATTCCTTCCTTCCTGTTGGCTCCTTCTCTACCTCAAATGTTCCCATCCAATCATAAGAAGATTTCCGTAACTTTTAAGTAGTGGTACCTGAATTTATTTATTTTTTCCTCTTCCCTCTCTTTTGCCTTTTCCTTTTTATCACTTGTTTTGGACTGAGTGCTTCAAAACTGTTTTTTATTTAATTTCTGAAATGCTCAGATAGTATTTTGGGTGAAAGAATGAGGTAAAATATTTTAAACAATTATTTCTCTGTTGATTGCTATGTTCAACATGATCTAGCCCTTTGGAATGCTTGAAATTATATTGTACTCCAAGTAATATAAGATTATAAATATCTGAGAATAATGATTGGTTTTAACCTACACATACTGAGGTGCTAATACATTCTGAGCTGGTATTGTTCCTCTGATGCAGAATATAAAATGGAAAACATAAACAAACCTTTTCAGCCTTTCTACCATTCTACCTGCCACTTCTATTTTTTAAAGAAACAATCATTTGATATAAAGATTACATATAATTTATTTTGCTAATATTATCATACTGTGCCTCTTTAATGTTGGCTTATACTGAGATACAGGCCCAGTTTTAATATTATAGTGCTATGTTGTGGAAAAGCTCATAATTAAGAGATGATCAGCTTTACTGTTTTTGCACTGGAATAAAGTATACAGATTTGTATACTTTCTTTCCCCCTTTCCTGGCAAGTTTATATACATATTATAGATAGTTTGTTGCAACAAAAATATTAAAGAGTCTTGTGGCTCTTAAAAGAGCCAGAATATTACTTGCAGCATAATTACCATGTTCCAATTTGTTGGTTGTTAAAATGCAACAATATTCTTTTGGCTGCCTGGGCAGAGTGCCTGATAAAGATTGATTTATTCAATGGATGATTAAATCTGGTCCAGACAGTCATGTTGGTTTAGGATTGGGAAGAGTTAGATTCAAATTTCTACCAAACCATTTAGATTTTGGGTGTCCTTGGGCCAGCTGCCAATTTTAAACATAACCTCATAGGCCTGTTTTGAGGAGGACAGGCAAGTAGATAAGGGCATGGAGAAAAATCCTTTCTATGCCACTTATAACTCCTTGGAAGAAAAGAAGTATACTAAATAAACCTGGAGGAATCCTGTGTTGTAGGAAAATCTAATTGGAAAACAGGCTGTTCTATTCCAACCCACTTTCTCATAGATTAGTAGAGAAGCTTGACAAAACTGAAGCTTTGGTAGCAGGTCTTTCTGAAATGTTGAGAAAGACCCCTCAGCTTAGCCCACCCTTTAATCACCTGCAGTAGCAATTAAAACAAGATTCTGCTACGAGATCCAGGGATACATGGGAGGGGAAAAAAAGCGAGAAGGGGGGCGTGTGGAAAAGTTTAATCGCAGTTTCTCTGCGAAACGGGCCTGCCCGTTATTTTCTTGGGAAAAGGCCTGAACCCTCTTCTTGGAATTTAGCACAAAACTTGGCGGGCGCAATAGGCAGGTTAGGAGGGTCGCGTTCCGACGACCAACTTTTCCTTTTTCCTTCCTTGGGAGGCTTTACTCCAAACAGGTCCGCACAACGCGAAACGCCCGACTATCAAACCGTGTTTCCGCACGTAGTTTCGCCACAAGAAACGTGCGCCCCTTTTCCTGTGGGACCGCGAGTCTGGCTCTTTTCTCCCCTGGGGGGGGGGATCTTCCTAGATCGCACGCGGAAGGGGGAGCGAGCCCTGGACGGCTGTCGGTTTTCTCCGAGCCCTTCCTTCCCCAGGCGGAGGGGAGAGGGGGGAGAGAGAAAGAAAAACAATCACTTTCTTCTTCCCAGCTCACTCTTTTTTTTCCTACGGACCCTGCCCTACACGCCGGGCCCTCTCCTGTTGGCTTGCTTGCCCAGGCAGGGCAAGTCCCGAGCAGCGCGCGGGTGTTTGGAGCTGCCCCGTGGCGGGTCCCAACGCGCGGTCCGAAAGGCTGCAGGGAGAGGCTTGACCCAGCCCAGCCCGAGCAGGTCCCGGGCGCTCTTCCCCTCCCCCTCCTTCCTCCCCCACCCCCTGCCTCGGTGCCTGGAACAATAGAGTGCGAGAGGAGCTGGCTCTGGGCTGCGCGCCCTCCCCTTCTCCCTCTCCCCGCCTCTCCTCCCCTTTCCTCCCGCCCGCCCTGAGCCAGAGGCAGAGCAGCCGCCGCCGGAGGAGCCGGTTCCATGCCCCCTGGAGCCTCCTCTTGCCGCTGCCGCCACCTCTTTCTCCTCCTCAGCGCGCAGTCCCGGCATGGACGTTAGGTTTTACCCTTCCGCCCCCACCGCCGTTGGTTCTTTGCCCGGGGCCGACCCCCCTTGCCTGGGCCCCCTGGACTATTACCACTGCAACAAGGTAACGAGGGGCGGAGGGAGGGGGAGACGGGTGCAAACGCCAGGGCAGGGGGTGGGGGGGGGGGTGGAGGATGCGAGCGACTGAGGATGGTACGGTCTGGACGAAGTCTCGCCCCGCTCCCCATCGTCACCGCACCCCCCCTTTTCCCCCGAATCCCATTTCGGGACTGCTGCCCCTTTGCCCCGCACCGGCGGAGGTGGGCGCCGGGGAGGGGGGGTTACACTTTGCCGCTTTTGCACTGCCCGGGACTTTATCGCGCCCTCACAGATCGGGCAGGACAAGGAGTTGGTTTAATGACCCCCCCCCCGAGCCCCGACCTTCCCCGAGCCCTTTGCCCCGCTTGAGATTGGCAAGCTCAATCGATATTTGGGGGGGGGGGGAAGCCGCAGCCTTTGGCAAAGAGCAGCCCCTTCCCGAAAATCCTGGTGCCCGGGTCGCTTGGCTTGGCTGAAGGACCAAACTTGAAGGCGAAAAGAGAGCCAGTTCTACCCAACCCATCCTAACCTAACATTTAACGGCGTTGAAAACTTCTTTTCCTCTGGGAGGCTGAGTGTTGAAGGTGGCAAGCGAGCGGCGGCATCCTGCAGGAGGGAATTTCAAATCTGCTTTACTTAAACAGCACCAAGGCTGCCTGCTTAAAGGCTGAAAGTCTTTCCCATCTTGGAAGCAAAAGCGGGTGTAGAGGGTGAACGCGTGAGGGTGGGAGGAGGAGGAGGAGGAGGGGCAGTTGGTTGTTGGTTGAGAGGTCACTTCAGACCCCTGATCACATAGCTTAGTTTTGGTAAACACTATTATAAGTGGGAGGGAAAATAAACCAACAGCTAAAATTCTGATATAGGCTTTTTAGAAGAAATGTACTTTGGGGATGGGGTGGGGGGAGTGGATTGCCTGGTTTTAAGTGTTTTCCTTCCATGCCTGGCTCTGGTTCTTGATGGAAAATGTATAAGCTAAGGGAGGAATACTTTAGGGTGAGTATTTTTTTTTCCTGAATAAATTTCTCGTCTTGCTCAAAGGGATCAGCATATTGGCAAGGCTGCAAACCTGGATTTCGTTTTTTTGTACAATATGTTCTGGTTAGAAACTAAACCAATTTATATGCTCACGATTAGCATTTCCTTAACACAGGATTCAGATTCTTGGCTCATGGTTGTCAGACTCTTCTGTTGTCTTTTTTCCTAATCCCACAATTATTCCTGTTAAATATAACTGAAAGGACAGTTTTCTGACTATTTAATAAAATCTAGCATATAGCACAAAAACCTTACTAACCTAGATTTTGCTGTGTTGCCACCACAAGCCTTTTACTCTTTTAGTGTGGGAGGAAGCGAAAGAGGGGAAAAAAACCCAACATTTGCTCAGGAATATTTGAGCGTTTATAGTGCTTTAGGCAATAACAGGAGAAAGAGTTGAACATAATCAGAATGTCAATACTTCATATGAGTAGCCATCATTTCAGGTTGAGAATTACAGCATTGCAACATTTTAATAAAATAATTCAACTGAATCTGTGGATCATTTAATTAAGCATGAAAATGTTGATGTTGTTGATAATCAGGTGCTTTTACAAAAGTAATGAAAGTTGTGACATCTCAGTAAAGGGAGGAGGTTGTTTTGTTTCTATGGTATAATGATTTCTTCAAAATAGCATAGGTTTTCGATGCTGATGTCTCCCATCCCCATGAAAACATTTAATTATATTCTGAAACCTAAGCTTTACTAAATATGTGTCAGTTTATATATTACAGTAAACAGTTATTTCTGAAATGCATTTAAGTATCCTTTACTTACTAAAACATTAACAATGTTTAACAAAGAATTACTTGCTGACACAAAGAATATTTGAAAAGCCATGCAATATCAATCTGTAGAAGAGGAAAATAACCCCAAATACCTTCAGAAATTCTTTGTGTTTTAGGAGCTCAAACATTGTAGTTTCAAGAGATAATATCAAGATATTTGTGCACCTAATCAGTTATAATATAAACCTCTAAAATTGTAATTGCGAATCAAAAGAAGAGGCGAAATGTGATGCACATCAGAAGAAACTTGTAGGCCCCATGGAAAATAATTCTCTGGGATCTAAAATCATCTTCCACATGTTGGGAATACACTTGTTGCAATTAGCATAAAGATATTTTCATTTAATTCACCTTTTTTAAGATCATCTTTTCCTGTAGTGCTAAAGAGACAGACTTCATCCTGCAAAATTCTTCATCAGTTTTTTTTCTGCTAAAGCTAAGTTCAAGTTTGATTGATAACACTCTGGATGAAGTGATGCAAATGATCATATACAAAATACTGACCTCTGCCACGAGGTGCTGCTGTTGCCACTGTTACCAAGATCTTAGAAAAAGAGAGGGAAGAAAACACAGCCAGTAGTGTATGTATGTGGATATATATATGTGTGTGTTTGTGTGTGTGTGCATGCACGCATGCGCGCACATACACATACTGCATTGTACTATTATTTGACTTTATTCCACTTCTTTCAAATTTTATTTACATAATGAGAACATGCAACAAAGTTCTATCCTAGCAAACTCCAGTGCACAAAGAAAAATGGATTGCAACTGAAGCAGTATCTAAATCTTCTTTCTTTCTCAGTCTTGCCCTGTGTTCTACAAAGATGTTATCACTGCCTATAAAACAGAGGAAGAGAGTTTCATTTTGAAGGGCTTCGTTCCCTTCAGGATAATTGTAAGAGGCTCTGTTATTGTGGGTGGGCTAGTGCCAAAAGTAGATGAATTACCCAGTTTCTTTCTGCTATTCTTTTCTCTTCCTCTTCATCTGCAAGACTTCCACGGAAAAGATAGATGGGCTTTTCATGAGTTCTAAACTGATAACTTGCAGAAAGCTTTCCTCTTGCTTCCATCCTCTTTGGTTGCTCTGTTTTGATTGCCTTGCCCATCTTTTTTCTTTTGCCCTTTTCTTCTTACCTGATTCAAATTGAAGATCACAGGTTGCCTACCTGTATTCCTTCGAGATAGATGCTTTACAGCTAGATCAGTGGATTGGCTCCATGCCAAAGGTCCTGCAATTTGAGAAAGCCAGAGAATCATAGGTGCAGTTTGTTAGCAAAAGAGAGGTGTCCTTGAATAGTAAGAATTGAAGGAATGTTTCAGTTGAAGCTTAAGAAAAATAAAATAAATTTCAACGGGACCTGAATGAAAAGGGAAAAATGTATTTGTAGTTTTTGCCTTTCCTTACATTGTAGTTTAGAATGAATCAGGGCAGTTTTGAGTTGCTATAATTAAAAGAATGCTGGTTTGGAGAAGATTGAAATAGATTAGGCAGGCCTAACAATTCTCTTTTCTTCATGTTCTCCAAGAATTCAAACAAGAAAAAACTCAGAACATATTTTTATGTTGAAAGACCAAAAATATTTTCCCCCCAAAAATGTAAGGTCTCCTTCAAATCAGGCTTAGGTCTTAATGATTTCATGTAGGGGTTTGTGTGTGTGTGTGTGTGTGTGTGTGTGTGTGAGAGAGAGAGAGAGATTTCATATAGTTCCAACCATGATTACAATTTTAAGTCCAGACTTCTTCTAAACAGTGATTTTTGTTCTTTTGTGAGTGGGTAGAGAGAAGGAGGAAATGTGTGTGGAACCCAACATGTGTAAATAGCTGAAATGGAGGGTATAGCAGAAATACATTTGTTTTCGGGAGGATTAGAATTTAATATTTTTGACCTATGTTACAGAACTCTTGATCATTATTGGTTAAGCTGAATAAATGTTCTTGTTAGCATTTTGAATGTGGACATGCAAATGAGCTCACATGTGAATAGTAGCAAAAACATTTATAAGCCTGCTTATTTGTATATTGATATCTGAAAGAAGAGCTGAACATCCACATTAGTTTTTCAATCTTCCTAGTGTTACTACTACTACTGTTTGCCATTGGTATTTTGGTGCCAAACTTTATTTCCCTTTCTTTTAAATATTTAATACTTTTTATCCTCTTGTGTTGAAGCTGATTAGTGACCTCTGTTTAATGATAGATTATTAATGTCATTTTATTCTTAATAAAGTAATTGTATGCTACCCTGGAAATATATTTCTCCTTTAATTAAGATAAATATTATCCTTACTTCCTCACTTCTTCACATTTAATATATTTTATAATGATTTGGGTTGCAAAAATATGGATTAAATGACAGCAAAGAGTAACAGTTGTAAGTATTTATTATCATCTTCCAATTGTCTTCTTTTTGGTAGCCCTTTTATACACTTGTTTCCTAGATATGGATGAGCTTCATATATAAATCTATTTATACGTGAAGTGGTCCTTGTTTTTATAGAGTTTGCCTTCTATGGAATCATTTTAGTTTGCAAAAGCCAAAATATGGGCCTGTTGTTTCAGATGGATATTTAGAAACAGAGCAGAGCCCTCAGGCCCAAGGTTGCACATACTCCTCCTTTCATTTTTTCATTTTTGAGCATGTTATAAACTGAAAATATTGTTTCTTTCTCCTGAAAGTTGTAATACTATGAACAGGGCATCAATTTATTCTCCATAGCACCTGAGGGCAGGACAAGAAGCAATGGGTAGAAGTTTGTCTGGTTATCAGAGTGAGTGCACCATGATTGGAGGTTTTCAGGAAAAAAAAATGGACAACCATTTGTCCAAGATGGTATAAAGAATCCTCCCTTGAACAGTGAGTTGGACTAGAAGCCCTCTAAAGTCCCTTCCAGCCCTGTGATACTATGATATAAATTGGTATTTATAATATAAATCTATGTGGTTATTAAAAAGCAACAACTTGATGGCACAAGATCAATCAATCAATCAACCAATGATTAACGTTCACTTTTTATTTCCTTCACAGAGAAAAACTCAATAAATTTTACAGTACACAAAATTTATATGCCCAGAAAGTGGGGAGAAAATTATAACTTTCTTCTTTAAAAAACCATAAGTTGTTATGATGATAGTAAAAAATTATGCATGATGTACTCTCACTGAATCTCTATAGAGCAGAAGGTCCAATTTTCTGTCTTAGGCCTATCAGATCTGAGCTGCAAAAATCCAGATAACCATAAATGACATCAAAGATATACAGAATAGTCTTTACTATTATTTGCTGGTCATTTGGATTTTGTAAACTGCACTTCTCTTGCCTTTCAACAGAATGTAAAATTAACCCCAACCCCACCACTATAATGTAAAATATGATTGTGTAGTAAGGATGCGTAGACTCAAGATGGTAAATGTCATATCCCATTTGCTGCTTAATTATTTTTTTGAGAAAACTTCTGAAAGTAAATTAAAGTCTCTGTTTTTGACTGTATGTAAAACTGACTCTTTACTCCTTATCTTATATCTAGAATTAGGATGTTTAATTTTTTATTTTCAAAAAACTATATTGAATGGTGTGCAGCAAACATGTTGTTTCTGTAGCTGACATGTTACACATAGTTATGAAATCATAATGCTCCATAGTATTAGTCAGAAAATGTGTAGAGCCAAAAGCTTGGACTAGTTTTACATTACAGACTATTTGTATGGGACCCAAGTGCCCAAGGATAACATATTTTGAAATAGCACTAGCACTTAGCAATAGCACTTAGACTTATATACCACTTTACAGTGCTCATAGCCCTCTCTAAGCGGTTTACAGAGTACGCATATTGCCCCCCACAATCTGGGTCCTCATTTTACCAACTTCAGAAGGATGGAATGCTGAGTCAACCTTGAGCCTGGTGAGATTTGAACTGCCAAATTGCAGTCAGCTGGCAGTCAGCAGAAATAGCCTGTAGTACTGCACTTTAACCACTGTGCCACCACAGCTCCTATGTTGGGGATAGAGGGAAGGAAGGTTTTGGAATTACTTTGTGTTGGGAATTTTTATACTGCTTGTAAGAAATATTCTAGTTAATATATTGAAAATAATTATAATAAAAATATTGCTATTTTAATTTAATTAATTTGTGCCAATGGAGTACTAATGAGAGGAAGATAGATTTCCTTGTTCTAGCTTGTAAGAGAATTGGCTGTGATTAGTATTTTCTCCTAGTTTCATTCCAGCTCTTACCATAAAATTTTCTCTCATTTTGAAATAAGTATCTATGTAGCTTTGCTATTGCATACTGAATTCCATTTTTTTTTTCAGTCTGAATGCTTAGTCCTTTCTGTTAATCATGCATGAGTGATTTGGCACATTAAAACATAGTGAAAAATGTCATATCATTGTCTGCATGACTGAATTAGCATTTTGGGTTACTTACATTTTATTCTGTTTTTCAGTTAATCAACAAGTCCTTCATTTAAGGCCTTCTTGGTCTGTTAGCTTTCATATCACTACCAATATTATCATGCCTTTGTAGAGGAATTGCACTATTACACCGGAATTCTTTTGCATATATGCAATAATATGCATCCAATAATGGTGATTGGAAAATTGACTGAATATTGCGAATTATTCATTTGGAAGACTGGGTAAAAGCAATGTTGATGTGATTATTTATATAATTACAAATAGCAAGATGAAAACATGATTTTAATGCACATATAGAAAAACAAAGCTGTAGTTAAAGCAAATTGTGTGTTCCTACTTTCAGAAATCCATGTTGAAAGAATGTTGGAAAACAAAATAATAAATGCCATAATCAATGAAGTCAAAGAGTGTGGTTTTTTTTAAATGTATTTATGTTATCAGCTTCCTAACAGGGAAATCTTAAAGGCCTCAAAATTTAAAATGTACTCCTTATATTGTAAACATATTGATATACAGAGATGGTAAACAAAGAGCCTTTAATACTGATATAGGAACTGATATTTTCTAATGTCAGTTCTAAAAGTAACATTTTCTTATTGTCAAAAAGGATTTATTCCTGTTGTTCATGTAGACGATAAATCTTATCAACACTTCTCTCTCTATCTCTCCCTCTCCCCCCTTTCTCTCTCTGTGTTATATAAACAGTACTCAGCAAAAATTAGTTTTGCTCCCTCTGTATAGTGAATATAATAAATACTTTTAATAGTTTTTTGTTTCCTTTGGAGTTTTACCTCCACAACAAATTGCAATGCTAAACACTTTTCCTCCTCCTCCTCACCCCCCTCCTCTGTTTTAACTTAATTTTTCTCTCACACAATCTCAAGGAAAATAGTATAAATTGTAAAGTTTTGATTTGAGCCCCCCCATTTGTGGTGTGATTTTGAATATTGTTAAGAAGGATAAAAACTTGTCATTAAAATTCTTTACATTCTAGAATGGCCTGAGTCACTTGATGCATCCTTTCTGTTTCTAGCAGCATAAGCTTTGATGATGTGTTCATTCCATCTGCATAATAGAAAGTGTTTGAAGCTCTCTCTCTTTTTTTGCCAAAGGCTTTATTATATCAGGGGTTCAGAACTAAATAATGAGTACTCATTCATTCACAGAAAATGTTGTTCTAGCTTTATGTGTGGAAGAGGCTTTATTCTAGTTACTTTCAGAATTTTTTTTAAAAAAAAGATGTTTTGAACACTATGGTAGCCATGGCTTCCATGGCACGTTCTCATTAATTCTGTTAAAAGGATGATGCATTTAAAGTTGCTCATACATTTAAATGAATCAGAAGAAAGGATGGGAAAATTTACATTTATATAAATAGCATAAACCATGTGTGCTATTTAAACAAAGTCAGTGTACAGTTATATTACATGTTCTGTTACTTTTAGTACAGGGATAAAAACAATTTATTTAGCTTTGTGGACCTATAATGCATTTGAAAGCTAAGATTAATCTGGATTTATATAAGAAACATAACCTACATATTATTGTCTTGATTTTAGTGAATGATGGAATTGGTAGACTGGTTCCATTTGCACAGTCCAATCTATCATTTTCAAATATAAAAATTCTATATTGCCTTGGTAATGAAACGAAAAATGAAAACATACTAATGAAATTAGTATGTACACCATTAGTATGTTTCACCATGTTCTGTTCCTGCACTATCTCTGTGATCATGAGAATTAAACCTATTTAAACATAACTTCATTCTAGATATCTGCAACTCAAAAGCCACAAACGTTCAGTTCTTGATGTTGAAAGCTACGCTGCTGATGGTGGTATTAATCCTCATTTCAGCCTGTATTTCATAAATCAAAACACTTCTTTTCTTTCAGAGAAGGGCTGCTAAGGAACAAAACCCTTTGCTCTTCATATATAAAAAGTGTGACATTTAGTTGGTTACAAAGCTCATAGCATACACATGGTTTCTTTTTCTTTAGGAAATCTTACAAATGTATGGAAGAATCTTTTGACCCATACTGCCTTCTTTTTGCACTATTTATTTTTATTAACCACCATGTGTTTTTACAGACTCATCTGTGTAGAATCTAGATCTCATGCTTACTCAACCAGTGCTTTTATTATGTGCTTGTATTAATCTGCATAAAATGTGTGCAGAGACCATTTTGAATCTATATTCAGGCTATTCTAGCAGTAGCATTTTATTGTGAAGTCACTGGGAGGGCTAATGTGCACTGAATGCATTTTTGCCATCTACCTTTTGTATTCATCTTCTAACAAATAAAGCTCCAAATGTTCTTTTTACTAGAATTTGGATTATGTTGTATGGCATAAATGAAGCATTTAATTGTGTTTTCTAAGCAATCTGCATTAAAGATTTTTCTGTTCATGTTGTTTCTTTAAAATGTTTTTTCCCCAATGATGAATAGTTTGAATAGTTTGCTTCCGTCTTTCTTTCTTTCTGTATTTGTTTGTCTATGCAGTCAATTCCCCAAAGAGTCAAAAGTGATATGTAACTCTGGGTATCATATCTTGTCATAGGCTACCTGAAAACTTAATTCCCAGTTTGATTTCAGAATACAACTTTTAATGCAATGAGGCCAGACTTATTTCTTTTTTTTTGAAGAACGTATTCCAACTTGCAATGGGCATCTATTCACCATCATCTCTGAACTCACTAAAATTTTCTGGTTATAGGCCCCCTCACTATGTAAAACAATAGTTCTATAAATAATTACCTAGAGGAATATCGACTTTGAAGCCATTAACTATAGGTAAAATCTCCTTCCAGTTGAGTTTGATTCCTAGTGGTTTCATGGGCAGTTTCTGTATTTTTCTTGGCAACAATATAGAAATAGTTTCCCATTGCATTTTCTAGTGCCAAGCTTTATTCATGCATCACACATATGTAGTACATTAAATGTTTAAGTATGGATAAGCCATTGGCTTACCTAGATATTATATGGTCACACTGCCTCTATCCTGATGCTTTGAGCTTGGATCACAGGATCTCATACACATGAGGAAATACTTATGCATAGAATGCCTTTTATTATGTTCTTGATGTTTACAGGGCTAACCCCATTCCCATTTTTGAGTAATACACAAATAAGGCCTAATTTGTAATGAAATGGTGTATTGTTTGCAAGCCACTACAGATAGATCAAGATCTTCAACATTTAGTATTTCTCCAACTATGCCGATTTTGCAAGAATTTGGAAAAAATAACCACAGATTCTAAATCCAAAGTATTAAGCTGTTGGTTAAAATAAGATGGACAGAATGTGAAAAATCTGATTTTATTTATTTGATTTTTGTGCCCTCTCCCCTAAACTCACAAAAGTGGTTCTGGGTGGCTTACCTGTCATTAGAGTAATAAAAACTCAAGGAATAATAATAATAAAAAAAGCACAGCGAACACCAAAACAGAAAAATGAGATCAACCATAGCAAGTTAGTCCCTCCAGTTTTTTGGACAGATTTATCCCATACTCTAGCCCAGTGGAGAAGGAAAAGCCAAAACGTTTCTATCCCTTTTGAAAAATCAGTATGTTCAGGGCCATCCAAATCATTGGAAAAATGTTATTCCGTAGAGCAGTTAAAGTGACAGAGAAGGCAGTCATGGCTTTTTTTTTCTTTCTTGATTATATTTATTTATTTAATAGTGCTCCCATGCAAATTTTTCATAACAAATCTTGATAATCTGCATGGGTTTAAGTCTTTTCATAGTGTTCAAACATTAGAATTAATGATTTACAAACTGCTCCAAAGATTGTATGTTGTTATCATTACTACTATTGTTTCTACTATTGAAGCAACTAGTTAATGCAGCACTTTTCATGGATAAAACACTAGCCACTGTGTTGATATATGTTGTCCTTTCTGGATAATTGCACAGAAAAAGATGGCCACCTATTTATTGATGAGAACATCTATTTTTCTATAAAATGTTTTGGGTAGCCTTCTATTGATAACAGAGAAATAAAAGGTTCTGGGAAGAGTATTTGGTTGTTGTTTGCTTTCCTTTTGAATTGTGGTATTGGAGAAGACTCTTGAGGGTCCCTTGGACTGCAAGAAGATCAAATGAGTTAATCCCAAAGGGTATCACCTCTGACTGTTCTTTGGAAGGACAGATATGAGGCTGAAGCTCAAATACTTTGGCCACCAAATGAGAAGTGTGGACTCATTAGAAAAGATGCAGATATTGGGAAGGATAGAAGGTAAAAGGAGAAGGGAATGGCAGAAGATGAGACTCTTAAATAGTGTCCTCAATACAGTAGACATGGGTGTGGGAAAACTCGGGGACACACAGTAGGACAGGGTGGCCTGGCAATGCTATGGTGTATGGGATTGTGAGGAATTGGACACAATTTACCAATTTAACAATAACTAAGTATCCAAGATGATCTGCCATTTACACTTATAATACAATTTATCTGAAATACAAATACTGTATTATTATTGGGGACCCTTAAGGCCATGATGGCGAACCTATGGCACGCGTGCCCAAAGTGGCACACAAAGCCATGTCACCCAGGTTTCTGGTGCGCATGCATGCACGGTGATCAGCTGTCCTTCACATGTGCGGCCGTGCTGAAAACCAGTGTGCGCGTGCATGCCAGCCAACTGATCGTCAGGCATGCACGAGTGCTAGAACTTGATGTTTGGCTTTTCCGGAGTGCAGTCCCAACGAGCATGCACATGTGCATGTGACGTTTCCGTGTGACCTTTTTGGCACTCAGTGCCTAAAAGGTTTGCCATCACTGATCTAGTTCATTTTCTACCCTGGAAGTCCCCTGGTAATCTCCCATATAATTACTTTGCTTTCTCTTCACTGACAAAGTTGGCCAGGTGCTATCTTTTGCTAAATTCTGAAATGTTTTATATGAATGGAAATTGAACATACAGTGGATATAGAAAGTCCACACGCCACTGTTAAAATGCCAGGTTTTTAGATGTAAAAAAGTTAAACCAAGGTAAATCATTTCGGAATTTAACATAGCATATAAGATGTACAATTCAATTGAAAAACAAATTGAAATCTTTTAGGGGGAACTAATAACAATATGAGTTCTATGACATTCATAGTTGTAAAAAGCTGGAAAAGTTTGGATGAGCTCCATAGATACAGTTAAACCTATAACAAATACTAAATTAGTCCAGTTCTCATAATTATTGTTTGAAAATTGGCTCATATAGGCTAGTTTTGTAAAGCTATTTCCAGGTGGTCTCATCAAAGAAAATCAGGTGGCTTCTTGACTTCTAGTTATTATGTGGTCATAAGAACTGGGGACTATAAATGGGCTGTATGTGAAACGAAGTCTTTTTATGCTCCTAAAAATAGTTTTGCTTTTTAAACGTAGTTTTTTAAACTTGTAAAGTGTAAAGATCATGTCTTTCCCACTGAAAACTGCATTGCATAGTTCTTCATCTACTTCTGTTTGCTCCCATTTTAATCCCTTTGAGCATGCTCAGTTCTCACCTAACTGTAAAGTGCTGTTTCCTCTCCACACCATATTTTTTTCCCTTAACTTAACAACGATATTTGGGACTGGATTGTCCATCACTAAGTGGTGCAGTTGTTAAGTGATTCATGCCAAATTTTACAACCTTTTCTGATACACATATACATACACACACACTGTCTTCCATATAATACATTAATAAGCAGAAGAATGAAAAAGTAAACGGTGAGCAATGCCTGATAATATGGCATTTTTGTTTAAAGAATCAAATCATATCAGTTCATGCATACATGTTATCAAAATAAATCAGTTTTCTTACTAGAGAGTGAAACGGTCATGTTGCCATTGAATTGTAACCTAATCTTGTTTTGGCAGTGCATAACTGATACTTGCGTTTGAATTTGACATACTTTTTGAAACAAAGGGCAAGATCGACTGGGTGTCAGTGAAACTGAAGCTGCAGTTTTATACTAGATGGTACAGGTTTTTATACTGGGGAGGGCGGGTGACAGGACCTTCAGTTTATTTTAAGACAGCAGCATCTAATATTGCATTTTCTATTAATTTAATTGACATCCTGTGTTCTGACTTGAAGGTGGCAAATTAATTGTGGAAGACCATCTGTTTGAAAATTGGGTATGTATACCATTGCTGGCAATACATCATGTAGTAGTTTTGCAGTATCCAATTTAAATCAGATGGAAATGTTGGCCTTCTGAGAATTATGATCAATCAATATTTCATTTTAGTAATGGGCTCAGAGCAGAAAAAGAAGCTTTGTGAAGCCTACAACTTTTGAAATAATCTCTGTCATCTTAATGGTAGGATTTTCCTTATTCTGACAAGACAACAAGTAGGTTCATGAACAATACTAAAATTCTTTTCTAAATATATTGTTTTATTTCCTTTAAATATAAAATTTGGGCTTTGGTTCAATATTTCTTTTCAGTAGCGCTGTTAATTTGAAAGAGACAATGGGAGATGGAGTGTTGGGTACTGCTGCATTGTAGTTCTCATCATCTCTCTTCATTGGTCTTGCTGATTAAGTCTAATGAAAGCAGTGACGTGCGGTGAGGTTTATGGCTGGTAAGGCAGCAATCTTTTTAGACTTGTGGTCTTCAACTCCCAGAATTCCACAGCCAGGCATGCTCAGTTCTGATCTAAAGCGACAGCATTTGTTTTTCTCCTTTGCTAAATAGGTTTCCTTCATTCTTTTTCTTCTCCCTTCCCCTCCTTCCTCCCTCCCTCCCTCACCCCTCTCTCTTTCTCTCTCTCTCTCTCTCACACACACACACACAAAAGTTGGATTGGACTATCTCTCCTACACCCTTCCCTTTCTCATTCAAACAAACTCTCTCTCAAACAAGCACTTACACACACACACACACACACACACACACACACACACACACACACACAAAGTTGGATTGGAGGGAGTCAGGGAGACCACAGGAGGAGGCAGGAAGCCAGTCAAAGAGCTATACTGGAGTGCACACACTTTCCCCCAGCCCCGGAAGGATCCAGCCCAGCTTCACTGATTACAGGTTTGAAAAGACAACGTGACACTGCCTGCAATCAAACTACACTTGGGGAGGGAGAGCACTTCCCTCCAGCCTTTGCCCAAAGCCCCGCACCAGGAGGATGAAGTTTGAATTCCTCCTCCTCCCTCCGACCCACATGTACCTTTTCCAACTGTTTCAAGAGAGGATTTCAATTCTGCTCTTGCCTGCCATCATGAAAAGAAAAAAAATGTAAAAGGAAAAAGGCAAGAGCTGAGGTCAGGCTGAGCTAGTTGCTGCCAGAGTCACTGTGGATGACTCTGCTTAACTATTTAAAAAAGCCTCTAAAAATGTGCCGTCTACAGGAGGAGGCAGGAGAATGACGTGCCTCATTTACGTCAGGAATTCTTCGGCTTTTAACCCTTGCTTAACTCTGCTCGAGTGATCATAAAACGCCAGACTAGATGAGGCAAGTCGTTCTCCTGCCTCCTCCTGTAGTGGGCACTTTTTAGAGGCTTTTTTAAACAGTTAAGCAGAGTCATCCACAGTGACTCTGGCAGCAACTAGCTCAGCCTGACCTCAGCTCTTGCCTTTTTCCTTTTACATTTTTTTTTCTTTTCATGATGACAGTGGTGTGGCTCTGCCTCCCCTGCCTTCGCTGACTGCACATCCCTAAATGAAAGATAGGACTTCCTCAGTTTTTAGTTCTCTATGGCTTTTACCATATTGACTATGAATTCTGGGAAGTGTAGTCTTTGATATCTGGAGGGAAATTATTTTGGGAACCCTAATATGGCATCTGAAAGTACATTAAATCTTGGGTGTGTGAAACTGATATAAAAAGTCAGGATCAAGTCTAATTTTGAGTGACATCTCAAAACATTTCATTTGAACACAAATCAGAGGAATAACATTTGACCAAAGATAAACAAAGCCATATATGGCACATCACTTTGTCTTAGTTATGATTAATCTTGCCTTTTCAGTTTCTTTCAGGAACTGCTATTAACTAATCAATGAAATTTAAACTTTGGAAAGGTAGAGCTGGTTCAGCTTCTATTCAGGATGCAAAAAATGCTTGAAGGATTCAAATCTATATTTGGGATTTGGGCTCATTCTCAAAACAATGTCTCACGGGGCTATTGTGATGGAAATGGAGTGGGGAGAAATAATACATTTTCTTTTCAGAGTTCCTCAGAAGAATAATTTAAAGAAATTGTAATGGGATTAAAGAAATATTTCTGTGAATGTCACATTTGTGAAGAAAGAACTCAAAAGTCTTTAGGGCCATTTGACATGATAGCCAGCTCTGTGTTAAAGGCTTACTTTGGTTTCCTAAAAGCTGACTGAAAAAAATGTGAAAATTGCTCAAAGTTACATATTCTTACAGTACAGAAAACTGTTTTGCGTGGAAATTTTGTAACTTTTAGGATGACCTTGTTTTGAATAAAGTAAGAAACTATGTTGAAGTAATTAATCAGTGACCCAGGCTGCCCAAGGCCATGGATACAAGAGGAGGGAGTTGAATTTCACTGCTTGTTCCTTCATCCCAGATTTTTTTATATTGATGCAAACCTAACTAGATCTTCTCTTCTCTTCAGTGAAAGATGTCCTTTGCATTTATTATCTCACTTTCTCAGTTTTCTTGAAAGGAAGTTACACATAAGAGACAATGAGTATAGGCTTCTTTTGCCTTACTTCTGAAGCTTTAGAAAAGACTAAAAACATTAAAATTATGTTCACTGTAATTAGGCACATCCTATATACCATGTCCTTATATATCTTAGTCATAACAGTACTTTTAATTTCCATCAATATGTTTATTTTATAAGATAAAATTTAGCATACAATCTTCTAAGATAAAGTTTCATTTTCATAAAGTGCCATAGTTTAAAACTGACATGCTGGTGCAAGCTTTTAATAAAGGTAGTCCTCAACATACAGTACATACGACCACAATGGGGCCCAAAATTTATGTTGCTAAGTGAGAAATTTGTGAAGTGAATTTTGCATCATTTTATGACTTGTCTTGCCACATTTGTTGAGTCACTGCAGTTGTTAAATTAGTAACAAGTGAATCGGGATTCCCCATTGACTTTGCTTGTCAGAAGACTGCAGAAGGGGAACACATGACCCTAGGGCAGTGTCACTGTTATAAATGGGAGTCAGTTGTTAGCCATTTTATATTGTTAGGGGTTGTATATCTGACTGTTTGGTAGTTGATTTTGCTGGAATTAGAAGTAAGTTTAATTGTAGTTTTTTTTCTGCAATTTGGAATGAGTCTCTTATCTGCAAATAGTGTGAAATTACAAGTGCTGAAATCTGGAATTAAAGTTGATTGCATCAACTTCTGGGGAACTTAAAACACTGGATTTAAAAAGACAGCATTCAAAATTGCATTTGAACACTGGGTTTTAAACCAATTGAAATTAATTATTTTGGTTTAGCCTAGAATTAATATCCTGCCAAAGATAATTCAGGATTTGGAAGAAAAGGAAAATGGAATCTTAGTGATAATTTAAATCAATATTCAGGTAGCATAGAATAAATATCCTGCCAAAGATAATTCAGGATTTGGAAGAAAAGGAAAATGGAATCTTAGTGATAATTCAAATTAATATTCAGGTAGCATAGAATAAATATCCTGCCAAAGATAATTCAGGATTTGGAAGAAAAGGAAAATCTTAGTGATAATTCAAAGCAAAGTTTGAAGATTCTTAAATAGTGTACACATAGTTCTTGATGTATGACTGCTCTTTTAATGGCTCCTCAAAATTACAGTGGCTTTGAAAAAGGTATTCTCACTTATGATTGGTTGCCAAGCACCCTGGTATCATGTGATTTCCATTTGCAATCTTCTCTGCCAGCTTCCCCAGGAAGTAAATGGGGTTCCAGCATGGAACATTGCAAGCTGTTCGGCCTGCTGTGTGGATTCCCTGTTGTTTCTGGGAACTGGGTGAAAGAGCTGTCTGCTGAAGAGAATCGAACTCCTTGGCATGGTGGAGAAACAAATCTCCATGCTGAAGGTCTTCGTTCAGCTGTGCAGAGAGAAAAAGAACAGCTTCAGTAGGCAGCTTGTTTAACCAATCCCTAGAGGCAAGAGGGAGCTGAAATCTCATAGGATAGGCAGTACAGTAAGATACTGTATGTACAGTAAGATAAGTGAAGAGTGCCTCAAGCAGGTGGGAGACTCCTTGGAGGGTCTGGTGCAGGCCGTGGATGAGTGTCTCCCTCAACAAGGGCTGAAAATCCTGCTTAGCTTTACAGCCCTCTCTAAGCAGTTTACAGAGTCAGCATATTGCCCCCAACAATCTGGATCCCCATTTTAACCCATCTTCCCAGATTCGAAGGCTGAGTCAACCTTGATCCGGTGAGATTTGAACTGCTGAACTGCAGCTAGCAGTCAGCTGAAGTAGCCTGCAGTACTGCACTCTAACCACTGAGCAACCTCGGATCAGCTGGAATCTGTGTAGACTTCAGCAAGGAGGAATTTTAGTATCCCAGGGTCTCCCCATGCCCTCTAATGCACTGGCACGCCTTAGCCAGGACTCTTATCAGCTTAACAAGTAATTACCCAAAAACCAGAACTAGGAGTTCCAGGATTGACAGTCATTGAATGAAGCAGGCACATGGACAGTCTCGTGGTGTCTCGTTTAACAACTGCTTTGCTCAACAACTGAGATGCCATACCAATTGTGGTCATTAAGGAAGCTCTAGCTGCAATGCTACTTTTAGAAGACCATTAGAATAATTTTCAACATTTTAACATTATCTTTTTATCTTTTTAAAATGGGCCATTTACAAATAGATGGCTGTAGATGTAGAAGGGGAGCAAATATTATCATCAGGAAATTCATTCATTGTTCACTTTTGTGAGTGGTGTTGATTGACATGTAACTAATATAAGAATTATGTCTACCTTCTTAATATTTATAATATCAGACAAGAGAAATAAATGGATTTCTATGTTAGGGAATCTGCACCTGGATAGGGAAGGGATCTTATTATTTGAGTGTACAACTGATTACTTATTTACTGAAAATGTAAAACTACTTCAGATTAAATACTGGAAATGGAGAGTTTGATATAAGGATTATCATCAAGTTGTACCGCTAGAGTAGGGGTGTCAAACTCACAGCATCATGTTGTCATCACATGATGTATTGTAACTTCCCAACCTCCTTTGATAAAATGGGTGGGCGTGGCCAGCATGTCAAGCATCCAGGCCAAGGGCCACGAGTTTTACACCCCTGTGCTAGAGTAAAGTGGAAAATGTTGTTCTCTGTCTTTATTTTTCTTATTCCTTCCCATTTCCTCAATATTAGGAGTAGAATATTATGTTACCTCAGTAGCTTGGTTGATATATTTTTATGTGTATCTAAAATTATCCAGGTATGTCTGAAAGGAAACTATCAGTTTTCCTGGATCTCATACTATCTACGACCTTGTCTGGGCAGTCCTCTCAGTCACTTCATCGGTGGATAAAACATTGGCAATGGGCTTTGTGATTCTAACATTGGAGAGTCAAGGACTTTTAGGACAAATTTGCTCTTCTATTTCTGTAGGTGTATCATATTATTGACTCTTCCCATTACTGTTTAAAGAGTTTTTGGGAAATACAGTGAAGCATCAATTTAATGGACTGTTTTGGAGAAAGAAGGTGGTCTACTTTTCTGTTAAATTGCAAATTATGTCATTCATAGCTATTTATGTTGCTACTAGGCTGTGGTTTCCTTTCAAACATATTTGTATTGAGTTACTGAGTAAGATATGGAAGGAACAAGAAAACTAAATATGGGACCAATGTTTGCTCAACCATAGGGATCTGTCTTAGTGCTAATGTTAAGATGCAAACTAGGTTATTCACATCAGATTATATCCTTTACAATTGGCTGTAAATTATGTAAAATGAAAGCTAATTTAAGTTTCTTGTCTGATTGCACTGAACATGTCTTTTATTTCAGAGGACTCTTCTGATGAAAATTTGGTTTATTGCATGTAACATCTGTTAAATGCAGGTCTGTTAAACTGTTTCACTGTAATTGTGAATTGACCTTTAATTCCTAAAATACGAATGAAAAAAACTTATTTCAGACAAGTTACATGGGCAAATGAAAATAAAATAAAACCCACAGGTGAATTTGGCCCATTTATTTGGCCCAGTAACCTAAAAAAATAAAATAGTTAAGGATCATGCTAAAAAGAAAATTGTGCTTTCAGTTTCATGGGTAAGATAGCCCACATCCTTCCTTCTCTCTTCCCAAAAGAAGCTATGGGTGACTGTGCTATGGAATTTTGAAGATTATCTTAAAATCATCAGAAAGCAGAAATGAATCATCTAATAAACAGTAAAACTACAATTTGATCTTGTTTTTTAAAGATGACCATATGTTAGAATCTTTTGTGGTTGCTGCTGGACCGGTACTTTCCCCAGAAGATTATTTGTACAATTTATCAATAATCCTTCAATTAGATATTGCAACATACAAAATGCAGGATTAGAGGAGTTTTTTATTCAAATGTTAAAAAAAAACATATCAGTTTAGTAAAATGTAGAGATGAGTTCTTAATATAAATAAGAATACATTTCCCCCCATTTTTATTAAGTGAAAAAGAGCCCACACTTAAATTTGTTATTAATATCCAAAGAGGGATACTGAAGTTTTACACGCACATGCATACACACATATGCATGCACGTGTACACACACACACACACACACACACACACACACACTGGCCTGATTTCCATTTGTACAGTATAAGATGATATCAGAATGTAAACAACCCCAATGCATAATCTATTAAACTTGAACTGTACTATTGCTTCCTGGAGATTGTTTTCTATCTGTTCAAAACATTGATGTCACTATAAAGGATAACAAGCAAAAAGAAAATCAAAACAGATGATTCATGATGTTAAAGTTATATTGCACAAGATGACAATATATCTCCCTGACCCATTGTCCTCCAGATAGAATTCTGGAATTCCATCCACCAGTAACTGGGAATTCTGAGAGCTGAAATCTCAACAAGTCTGTCTTTCATCAGGGTAGGGGAGGCTGCATTAAGGTCAAATCTAATTTTCACAAACTCTAATCTAATCTTTGCAGATCCGTCTTTGCAAAAGACAGGCTTGTATTATATTTCCTTTTTGTCCCCATAATTTTAACTGTCATCTTGTCTCCTCTCATCCAACAATTGATGGGCATGAGCAGATTTCATTTCCCCATAGCGAAACTCCTTTGTTTGTAAAGGGAGAGAGAAACTATTCAGAGTACTAACTGGATGGTTTTGAAAACCCATCTACTTAGGGGAGAAATTCTGATTTTGATAGAGTGGAATGGATGCAATAAAGTCTCAAAATGAATTTCTGTTGCTTACGTCTTTTCAGGTTGCTGGACTATATGCAAAAGATGCATGTTGTATGCAAAAGGATCCTTGTTATTCTTTTCTATGGGTAGTGGTAAAACAATCTTAAAATCTTAGGGGCAGATAAACATTTTCAATCAGAATAGAGCTGGAAGGGACCTTGGAGGTCGTCCAATCCCCTGCTCAAGCAGGAGAATCTACACCTATGGCACGCATGCCAGAGGTGACATGCAGAGCTCTCTCTGGGCATGCGCGCCATCACCAGCTGCTCCCAAAGACCAGTTGACCAGTCCTCCTGATCTTTGAGTTTCCAGTGCCACAGCGTGTGTGAAGACCAGCTGGCGCGCCACAAACCCAAAGACCAGGTGAACGGCATGCGCATATGCACTGGCCACCTGGTCTTCGGGTTTTCAGTGCTCCAGTTTGGGCATTTGGTGCCGAAAAGGTTCGGCAACATTGACCTATACCACTGCAGGCAGTTGGCTGTCCAGTCTCCTTAAAAACCTCTAGTGATACCGCACCCACGATTTCTGAAGACAAGCTGGTTATTTGTCTTTATTGTTAGGAAGTTTCTCCTTAATTCCAGGTTGCTTCTCTGTTTGATTAGTTTCCATCCATTGTTTCTTCGATTGTCTTGCCTTCTGCTGTTTTGCAAAACAAAAAAAATAAGTTTTTTATAACTCCATAGAAGATTTCAAATAATTTACTTTTTGCTGTCAAGTTTTATAACCCTGGTACAAAAATACTTGTTTTAATGCCATGCTGAATGCATGCGCATGTATCACGCCACTCTTAAGTAGAGATCAATTGTTTGCAACATTTCAGTGCTAATTTTTTAAAAAAATGTATGCAGTCTACAGGCAAAGCAAATTGAAATTTTAAATGCCTTTTCAATCATATATCTTATTTCTTGAAGTATTTAGTTCACAGATGACTCATCACTTGCAGAGCTCTGACACTGGGTATCATAATATTGTGATATTAAGCTGCAGAAACCCACTGCATTATCAACGTACCTCTGTAAAATGGAGAAGGCAGCAGCTGGGCATAAAAAAAAACCAAGGCTTCAGTATGACAGAACTAAAATTGGAGTTGGCAATTACCACATGCATGATTCACAGTATTGTGAAGTGAAGCTACTATATAAATCAGCCCCAGTAATCATAGGGTTTAAAATTAGTCTGTTACTATTAACTCTGCTAGCTTTGGCATATGCTAAAGCCGCTATAAAAAGTGAATGGTGTAGCATGTTTGAAATACAGGTTTAAAATAAATTACTTAAGCAACCCCCCCCCCCCACCAGTCGGAGGTCTTAGGTACTCACAGGGAGAGAGTTTTGAGGGTGTTTACAAAGGTTTCTGTAATGGCAAATACATTTTATTATGCCATGAAGCCTAATAATAGCTCAGTGTCAGAACATGTGATTTGCATGTATGAGGCTTCACACTGAGGCCCTGGAAACTTCACAAATAGTTTCAGGTATCAAAGCTGATGATCTTTTGTTTGAGTTGACTTGAGTCCTATTCCAAGATAAGTTAGAGCAGAGCTGGGCAATGAAAATGCCTAGAATTTTGAGGTTGTTTACAAAATGTCTCAAACATTCAATGGGCAAGCAGGAACATGTCCACCTAAAGTGCTAAGCTATAGCAAAATACCTACCTGTTTCATTTTCTAAGAATGTCTTGAGATGGATAATCTCAGAGACATTTTGGAAAAGAAATATGAATGGAGACACACTCTGCTTTGCAGATATAACATCTTTCGGTGTATTTATTTATGATTTAAAGAAATTACAAAATGGAGTCAATGTAGAGAGCCCAGAAGGTAGAGGAAAAGTTCACTAGTGCCCATGATCTTATTAAATTTATATGCCACCAATCTCACTGTTAAGTGACCTTGGGTGGTTTATAACAATCTAAAAACTCATTCTAAATTATAAGAACCTTAGGAACATTAAAAAAATTCAGCATGAAGAATTAAAATATTAAACATTAATTCAGAACTAGATAAAAAGGGACTGATATGTAAATGATATGGAAGTGGGATCGTCTCCTATTTTACTAGCCACCTCCCAAGTGGGACGTCCCTATCAGGCCCCAGAAAGAGCCAGGTTTTCAGACTCTTTTGGAAGGCCAAGATGGTAGGGATGTATACCGCGTTGCTTAATCCTGGAGTAGAGCAGAGATGGTATTCTGCCGGCTTGACCTGGTTCGGGCGAACTGGTGGCGGTGGTGGGAGGATCCGCCCACTTACTCAGACATTGTCACAGACGTTCTACGCATGCACAGAAGCTCTGCACATGAGTGAAATGAGCATGCATGTGTGCGCCTGACTCCGAACCAGTAGCAAAGATAAGAGGAAACTATTACTGGAGTAGAGAGAACTGGTCTAGGCAGATAATCGTCTGAAAACTGCACCAAAGTAGTTCTTTATATGGAATGTTTGATATTTTTGATGAATCCTTGTTTCCACCCTTTTTAAGGGTTCTCTTGAAAAGGGAAATGTCTAAAAATAAGCTGGTACTAGAAAGTTACATTTATATTGTATGTCTGTTCCCAAACACAAATGTCTCCATCCACGCTTACTGCTAAGGCAGAATTTGTTTTAACTATGGCTAGAACCAGAAAAGCAAAGTAATTGTGGCTTTTCAGTCAGTTTCTGATTTGCTTTCTTCCCATATTCTATTACATATGAGCAGCAAAGAACTATTTTTCTCCTTTTGTTTATTGGACAATGTATACATATTTTATTATATTTATATAATAAATATAATAAATATATATACATCTCAAAACTTTTATACAGTATTTTATTTGCTGGGGGATTTTTATTTTGAAAGTCTTCATTGTTTGCCACCAAGTGACATGGCACAAGTTTTATCAGGGAAAGATAAGGATGTGGCTTTTTGCAAACGAGTAAAGTATCTGATTTCCATTGTTCGCAACTGTTTAGCTTCACCCTTCTGACTACTTAAAAATATGTATTATTGCATTTAAAAGGCTAAGCAGCGGTTTGAACAAAATGTATAGAAGATAGTGTACATGAAAGCAACATGAGAAATCACAGTTCAAGAAGCAGGAAGTGTGCCTTTAACCAGGAAAAAGCTGTCACTGGCATTGTAAAAGAAGTGGTATAAATAGGGCATTGGATAGAAAGCAGGAAACCTTGTTATTGTCTATTTTGCTTTTCTGGTGGCCTAAGATAAGACTATCGACCCTTTTGTGTTCTAGCACTACTGTTTGCCATTCAAGAAAGTCAGCTTTTTAAAACTAAAATCCTTCACAGGGATACTGCATTGGAAATAATATTACTCGATGATGTCAGTAAAAGCTTGTCTCTGAGAGGGATGCTTTGTGTTCTGTTACTGAGACATCTCCCAGTAGACTTGATTTTGTGATGTTTCCCATTTCCTAGAGGTGACACCAGCATTGCTCTGTCAACCTGCCAGTGGCAATGCAGAGAAAGTGAGACATCTGGCATCATTCCCATAACACATCATCTCTGTAATGTCCTAGCTTGCCTGGGGCTTAAGGTTTTTGCTCTAGTTTCCAGCAAGGCTTTCCCATGAGGGAGCTTGAAGTATTGTCATTGTGCCAGCTGCCTAGATAAATTGAACTTTTTGTGACAGCTCAACATCATATTTATTACCTAATAAAGTAATTGCACATTGATGTCTTTGTTTATAGATTAGGATAATTTTTTTCTCTCCCCCTGTCTCCTTATTTGAAATAGTTTTGGCTTTAAAAAAATACTCTTAACTTTTTAAAGTCTACAGTATTACATTGCAAAAGATCCATTCTGTTTGCACATCAACAAGTACAGGTCCAAAACTAAGTAAAAGATGGAAAATTGCCAATTGTCCTGTCTAGGCTTTCCTTGGAATAAATTCTAATAAATGCAGCACAGTTGCTTAGGTACAGGGTTATGCTTGATAAGATTCATTGGTTGTCTTAGATCTACTGTTGCAGATTGTGGCTGTAAAAGTTTGTTCTGAATAAAATGTGTGTTTGTGGCTGTAAAAGTTTGTTCTGAATAAAATATGTGTTTGGGATTTGATCTCATGTTCCAATATTTCTCAATCTAGTGCTTTCTGAATGCAACTCACAGAGTTTTTTATTATTGTAGTATGGACTTTCCATACAATTCAAATATACTGTAGGTACAACTGTCAGGTTGTGAAAGATTAATTCTGACTATTTCCTCATGGTTTGAAGGACTATTCTTTCTTCCTTATTCTTCCCAGCACAAAACACTGTGTTCATAATATTTGTCCCTATCACCAATATCCTGCCTGTACAGCATCTCTTATAACAATATGATGGATTACATTGTCCCTAATTTCCATTATGGCATTTCTTTGGAAAT
The DNA here is from genome assembly GCF_051295495.1 of Thamnophis sirtalis. Classification (NCBI taxonomy): domain Eukaryota; kingdom Metazoa; phylum Chordata; class Lepidosauria; order Squamata; family Natricidae; genus Thamnophis; species Thamnophis sirtalis. Next base: position 64,925,034 of record NW_028261387.1, read on the forward strand.
TGTGATTGTTTCCAATTTCTGAATTTTGTTTTCCTCTGTTCCTTGTTATATTATTATAAAAAACACATTACCTGGGCTATAATTCAATTATTCATGGACGACAGATCATAATGCTTTCCCAAAACCCAGAATATCTCTCTGACAACATAATTATTTTAACAGATATAACAGAGTAACAGAGTTGGAAGGGATCTTGGATGTCTTCTAGTTCAACTCCCTGCTCAAGCAGGAATACAGAATTTTTTTTCCAAATCTGTCCCCCATATATGTGAGCACATATTGGGTGGGTGGGTGGAGGTGGGGGAGAAAGAAGCCACACAAATCCTCCTAGATAACTTTCAAGCAGGGCTGTAATTCAGCTGTGCTTTCTGGTGGTATTAAAGAAGAGTAAATTCTATTTTTTTCCGGTCTATTTCCGATCATTTTCAGTACTCTGAAACAATGTGTTGGGGGAGAAGTGACAGCTATGGAGGCAGTTGATAAAGATGAAGAAGTGGCATGTGTAAACCAACTCCAAATGTCCAGGACCTATTTCTGGTCCTACTTACAATCCCTGTGTTACAATAATGGGAAGTAAAATGTTATAGATACAATGCAGAAAAGTGTTGGTTAAGCAGAAAAAGGGAAATTGTTTTATTTCAGCACAGGAAGTGATGATAGAGGACTATTTAAATGGGGGCCAATGGAGGCAGGATTCTGTGATAAAGAGAGAAGATTTGTGTGTCAGGTTATTATAGTTCCATTGCAAACTGCAGTTGAGACAAAGCCTTTAGTTTGATTAATATGGCACCATGGGACCCTCAGTATTGGATTTGCATTTGCTACAATATTCGCACAAAGTAAGCATGGGAATGTGATCCTGACATTTGGACATGCAGTGAAAATTGGTGATGTGCTTATCACTGGCTGTGGTTCCTAATGCATATCCAAAATAATGTAATGGAAGTGTTTTATTGCTTTTGTAAGTCATCTCCAAAGTGTGTTTATTTTTCCAGAAAAGAATACTATGGTACTATAGTTTAATATGATATCTGGCATGATTCCCACCAATTCTTGAAAGAGAACATTTTAGTGAGCCCATGGTTAATTATCTGGGCTAGCAATCTTTAAGTTTATATCATCTTCTGGGGTTGAACTGCATGTGGATAAAAAAAAATTAAATGAATATCAGTATGACTTGAAGTTTGGGTGTTCATCATCTCACTGCTAGTGGAATCTTCTTTGATTTCAACTCTGAAGTATGATATAATAGAGAACATTTGACAATAAGAATCTGAAAAGTGTATGTTCAGCTAACCTGACATTATAGAAATGACACCATTTTATATCATAGGTTGTGCAAGTGTGCTTGTGTATAACATTTTGTTTCATTTGACTAATCTTAATAGAACAAAACATATGAAGCTCAGAGCTGAAGTATGGAGTTTGGTTGCAGACATTTCATTACCTAACTAGGTAACAAAGAACATAGAACATAAAATATAGAATAGCAGGGTTATTGAGGACTTTGGAGATCTTCTAGTCCACTTATTATATTACCTTATCAGATAACAAAACATCTGCAAGCAAAAAAACAAGCTCAGAGACACTCAAGGATTCCACAATTTATGAACGAAACATGGTGACATTGCCCCTTGTCTTAAGCAAATCTCCTTCAGATGTTTTAAACTGTCTGGGAATTATGTATTGAAGTTGTAGACCAAACACATCTAGAAAATGCCAGATTGGGGAAAGTTGACACATTTCTTATGTCTTTTCTTCATAAGAATGCCTTCAGTTAGGTTCTCCCTAGTAGAAGCTTTTAGAAGTATCTCCTCCTAGAGAGTCATGAAAATGCCCAACAAATCAGACTGCAGATCAACTTCTTAATTTCATAGGCCCCCCTCAGAAGTTGAGCTGTTTTTATATAGCTTAAAAGGATCCTGATGATTATAGTAAACCGTATACTGAATCTTATCAAAATGTAGTGGGTGTGATATTAAGACCATTTGCTGAGCACTTATAAGTTGGACTTCTTTTGTTTCCATGCCTATTCCTTCTCTATATTGTCAGTCTACATAATAATATTTTGCATGCATACACACCCACACACACACACCCACACACATTCGTAGACTTTCATGGGTACAGGTATGCAGGTCTTGGCTTATTCGGGTCTTTTCCCATGTAAGATTGAGAGTTTCTTGGCGGTGTTTCGACGAGGTCCCACTCGCCATCTTCAGGCTGGTACCTTCGGCTTCGTGCTTGTGTGAGCAAAGCGTGATCGGAGCTGCCGTCTTTCTATAAATATTGGTGTGTGTGTGTGTGTGGATGTTACAACACAGCCACCCAATCCGCTTACAACAACAAAGCCACCAATATTTATAGAAAGACGGCAGCTCCGATCACACTTTGCTCGCACAAGCACGAAGCCAAAGGCACCAGCCTGAAGATGGCGAGTGGGACCTGGTCGAAACGTCACCAAGATACTCTCAATCTTACATGGGAAAAGGCCCGAATATGCCAAGACCTGCATACCTGTACCCGTGAAAATGTATGAAAACACACATACACACACACATATATATTGTATATTGGGTTTATAAAGTTCACTATTGTACTGGAATAATGGGTGGAACATATGTTAAAATATTCAAAAACCTAAGAGGAGTGTTCTTCTCTCTGGCAATTTGATGCTCTCTAATGTGAGTACATTTCCCACAGTATCTTTCTTTTAGCCATACCAATGAAGACTGGTATGAGTTAAGTTGTCATTTCCACCGATCACTGGTAAAATATTCGTGCAAGGGAGTCTACTTCACTTGGACACTCAATATTTAGTGTGCAACTAAGGAAACTATGTTTAGGCTGTTGGAAAGTTTGACCTGAAGGTAGCAGAAGATGTTGGCATCTCCCTTTTGTTTCAATTTATTTGGTTTCTTTTTTGTCTATGATTAGTATTTGAGGGAATGATGATAGCACTGAAGAAATTAATACAGTATAATTTGTTCTTTTCTGCTAGAACTTTGTCATTGTGGCTTCCTTCTGATGGATCTTTCGTTCTTGTTCCACTATCTGCAGATTTTACAATATTTTACAATTAAATATATTAAAATCTTCTAGATCTGACTGGTTTTCCCAGGGGAAGATATGACAGCTGTATGCATGATTCACTGAAGGCTTGTTTTTTTTCTTCCAATTTAACTGCGAAAGTCTATGTGCAGGGTAATTTTTGGTGTCATTAATCATGAGTTCTAGACAGCTTGATTTTGTCCTCTGTGCATTGTAAAACTCATTGACTGACCTGTTAGAATTTCCAGTTAATTTTGGTGACATTTATAGCATTGAGATCTACAGCTCTGACCTGTTGTGAGGACATGCTGTGGTTTGACATCTGTTTTAGGAAAAGGGATTTTGCTTCTGAGTGGTGAAGAAACCCTAAATCAACCCATGTTGCAATCAGAAAAAAATGGTTACCAGTCATTTGAAACTGCTGTCAATTGATTTTTACCATTATGGAAACAAAACAACTGATGTTGGGAGAAAATGTTGAACTGTACCAGGGGAGAGAAATAAGAGGAAGTTTTGTAATTGTGATTGTTTCGAATGAAAGTATATCTGAAATGATATACAAAGGAAGATTCTTATATTGTGAAAACATTACATATATAAAACTGAAGGTAGATGTAAAATAACAGGCCTGTGCATATTTCTGCCTGTGTTCTGTGCCTCATGTGGACATTTATAATAGATATCATAAGGGGTAGTTGCAATTTTTGTTGCTATTGGAAGACATTCTAATTAAAATAACATTTAGGGCAGGAAATACTACTGAAAATGTTGGCATTTTAAAGGTATCATTACATCTATTTATTTATTTATTTATTTTTTAATATGATGTCAGTTTCCTGAAAATTTGGTCCCTACCTTGGAAAGATTGCCCTGATTTTGTTCTGAAGCCATGAATATACCATCTGTCTGCACATTCTTTAAATCAACATGTCTTTGCTTTTTCCAACATAGCTTCATGATTTTTAAAAAAGATGCAGCAGCTTTAAGGGGTTTACAGATAACTGCTGCACCCCTACATCTGCATGCTGTGAAGCACTTTATACACTGTAATCCAAGCTCCTGCACAGCCACAGCATTTGATATGATACAGCATCTGGTAACATAGAGGCCATTTTATTCATAAGAACAAGCAGGAATAGTTGACTTCATTACGAATCTTAGAAAATTTATATGGGCGTTTATCTAATATCTCAGTGAGTCCAATATAGTTTACTCTCAAATACTTTTAAAAAATTAGCGTTGTATGTCTTAATTAAGCTTAAATGTCCCCTAAACTCCACTGAAGATGTTACCTAGCCTGGCAACAAATTCTTCAGAAACCAACCCACTAACTTGGGGAACAAACATTCACCTTCATCCTACACCTGAGCTACAGGTATTCGCCACTGTTGCTAAACTGAACTAATCAAGAAGCATGCAACTTTGTTTGGGCCATAAACTAGATTTGATCAGAGTCTACATTCTGAAAAATATCATGGGGAATGAAGACAAAAACTATATTTGACTTAATTTCATTTATATTTAAATTAAATTATTTTAAAATATAATCATAGCATTATTAGTCTCCATCTATACATTTATTTAACTATGAAATTCTGATAACAGTTGTGGGAGGTTTGGGGGCGAGCTTGCTGTGTATATTCATCTGGTCATTCATGCTTTGAAAGATGAGTCTCAAATTGTCTTTTTTGTTTTAAAATAATGTAAAACATATGAAGAACTTTGGATTTAATCTATCTTCATATCAAATAGAGCTTCTGTATTCTGCAGCTGTAACACTAACCCCTGTGCATTGTTTCTTTGCACTGGTACTACTCATCTCTATCTATGTATTAGTGAATTATTTCAGTAAATCTCACCTACAACAGAAGGGCAGCTGATCCTCTTCTTGGAATAGTTTCTCCAAATTGCAAATACTCAAGGGCTTAGTGCTCTCTACTGAAGTGCTGTACTCTGTTATGGCTGCACTTGCTAAACATCAGAGAGCCTTAATCCTGGGAAGTAGTCAAATATGACAGCCCATGGTAAATCTTCTGGGAAATAATACATAAAAAGAAGTGAGCATGAATTTCTAATTAACTAATTTTGCAACTGATACATATGAGTTAAAGGGCACCTGATTTATCACTTGTCAATAAAAATGTTGGTTACAGTTGCTGTTGCTGTCAGTATGGCAGTGTATGCAGCTGTGACACCCAAGATAAAGGGTATCTGATTTATCACCTGACAGGAATTGTGTTCATTAAGCTATCTTGCCCTGGGGATGCAGCAGAAAATGCACTGTGTGTTTCTTGTTTGAACACTACACCTTCTGGAATGTGTGAAATTGTCGAAGCGAATACATTCATTTATATATTGAAAAGTTGGGGTAGATGCAATTGATCCCTAGTTTCTTCTGTCTAATACTACATGCACTGTATTGGAGGTGCAAGCAAGCAACCATCTACAAACTGGCTATAAGCTGTGCATTAATTCTGTAATCTGCAAATAGTTGTATCTGTGACATCTTTTTTAAAAAAAATCTGAGATTGACTTAAGGGCCAGTTTACACATAGATTTCTTCCCATTGCACACATTTCTTTGCCCAATATAATATCTATTGCCACTTTTCATGTACCTTATTTGGTTATCAGGATATGGTAACTAAAGTTGCCAAATGAAAGTAGCTTGCTACAGGGATAAAGTAACATTTAGACCCACATTCATAGGATAATGGCTTTGTGCTTATTATAAACTGGTCGTATCACACTAGGGGGAAAAAGCTGTTATTATTGAGTTGAGACATAAAATAATCTTGTATTATATTAACAAACCTATTAAAAACAAGCAGGTTTGACATGTTAAATGTAAAGGGTTTTTTAAAAAACAAATCTGAGTATCCAGTTTTGTAATGATGTGCATCTTTGGCTCATTTTGTAGTAATTTAAATGCATGTAATGAATTGCGGGAAGGGAGGAAAGAGTGAGCCAGGTGTCAGGGACCTATTAGGTATTATTGTAAATCATGGAGAGGCAACCTGTGGCATTGCAGCTGTTTACCAAATGGCAACCTCTATCGTCTTCTATTGGCTACAGTTTCTAGGCATGCTGAATACCCATGTTCAGTAGTGTTTAGAATACTCATGGCTGCTTACCCTAGCAAATCATTAGCAACCATAATCTCCATGTTGTTTAAAATTAATGGGAAAGCAGATACTAATGACAAAGGATTTCTCTCCTGAGGCTATTTGGGGGAGGACATTTTTTGAAGATAGCAATGGTAAGGAAAAGGTAAGCCCCTTCTTCTCGTGTGCTGTAATTTCAACAGGCAATGTTTTATAGATTGTTCCATAAAATCATAGGGATGGAAGGACCTCGGAGGTTTTTTAGTCCAACGCTCTGCTGTTTCTGTCAGTCATAAAAGATAAGCTTCACACATAAAGATCCAATTGAACAGATTTATTGCTAATCATGCTTATTCACAGGAATCTTTTCAACCAATGGTTAGCACCTGTGTGTGGTTAGATAAGGGCCAGCCGAATTCAAGGAGGTTGGATTTAGTTTGCTTGTGGCTATGTAGGGATTCTGGGTTGATCTCTCTCTTAACTCCATCTCAGGTTCTACCACTCCTCCTTTTACAATTTCCTGAACGTAGACATATTTGCTGTTCTGTAGGGAGAACGAGGAAGACAGGAACTGAGGCAAGGCAGGTTGAAGATAACACAACCTTTATTTACAGTGACATACAGCTCAATGTAAGGCAAACCTCGAACAGGGCAAACAGCAAAGCAAGGGACAGCTGACAGCCCTTTTATACTAGAGCTGTCAGATGCTTAACCAATAGGATCGTGGGATTCTCCTGCCAGCTGGCTGCTTGCATCTCAGCCAATCAGGAGCCAGCAATGTAAGTCAATGGCTTTGTAGACTCCAGTACTTAACACCCCTCTCCTCCCAGTTGGCGCATGCATAGTCGGCCAAGTATGCTGGCCGATGTCGGCTCCGCCCAGATTGTCTCAGTTCAGGGGAGGTGGCCAAAGGAGGAACCGCTGCTGGAGTGTCCTGTGGAACTTAAGGAGACTGTTGCAGCTGAGTTGGCAGGAAGCATGACTGTCGTGGGACTGACCGGACTACCAGGTAGGGCAGGCGACAAGACCGCACTGGAGAAGGGTGCTGGAGTGGCCTCTGACTGTGTTAGTTCCCCAGGGCAGGATTGGGCCTGTCCTGGTTGTTGATCTGCTGCACTGGTAGCTCGCGATGGAGCTGATTGATGTGCCGGTGCCACTCTCACCCATTGTCAAGCTGGACGCTATAAGAGTAGGGTCCAGTTACTTGTGTTATTTGTCCAGGAAGCCATCTTGGTTTAGCCCCATAGTTTTGGGCATAGACGAGGTCTCCCACATTAAAGGCTCGAGTTGTGTTGCCTGTGTTGGGGCTTTTTTCTGCTGCATAGCCAGGGTGCAGCTGGTCCAGAGTTGTCCGGAGCCGGCATCCCATAAGTCGTTCTGCGGGACTTTGGTTGGTAACTGGGCACAGGGTTGTATGCTGCGCCAGGAGTTATTGGGACAGTTTGTCGTGCCAATTTCCTGGCTCCAAGCAGCCCAATGCTTCCTTATTCGACCGGACGGTTCCTTCTGCCAGGACAGAGCCGTGGGTGCATGTCGTATGCCATGCTGGCCTAAAAACATTTGGAAGGGTGCTGACGTGAACTGGGCCCCGTTGTCCATCACTACCACGTCAGCCAGCCCATGGGTTGCAAAAAGTCTTCTCAATACTTTAATGATGGCCTCCAAAGTGGTGGAGGGCATGAGTGCTAGTTCCACCCACTTCGAGTAGACGTCAATGATAACTAAGAAGTTCTGCCCTAAGAAAGGACAAGTGAAGTCCAAATGGACTCGCGCCCATGGAGCCTGGGGCATGTCGCACTCCCTGATGGGCACTGATGGGGGAGCCGGTGTTGACTGCTGGCACTGTTGACAGGCGGCTACCCAGTGTTCTATCTCTTGGTCAATTTTGGGCCACCACACATAGCTCCAGCCCAGAGCCTTCATGCGCACAATGCCCGGTTGAGCAGTGTGCCGGCAACTCAAAATTGGTGCCCTAAGCTTGGGGGGAGGTACTACCTGGTTGCGCCACAGCAAGCATCCTTTGAGAACAGACAGCTCATGTTGCCGTATGTAAAAGGGTTGGAACTCCTGACTTACTGGCCCTTGCGACCACCCCCTGCGCACCCAGTCCAGCACTTTGGATAGGACAGGGTCCGTTGCAGATAGCCTAGCAATATCCCGGGTGGATACTGGCATGGCTAACTCCTCAACCAGGAGGACTGAGGCAGTGGGGGCAGGGTCCAAAACAGGCACTGGCAGAGGGCAGCGACTAAGGGCATCCACATGCCCCAAATTTTTTCCTGGCCTATCCAGTAGCTGGTAATTATAAGCCAGCAGAAAAACAGTCTACCTGCACATCCTAGGGGACAAAATTTGAGGGGTCTGGCAGTCTCCCACCAAAAGACCCAAGAGGGGCTTGTGATCGGTAACTAATTGAAAGAAACAACCATAAACGTAGTCGTGAAAATGCTTTACCCCCACTACAGCAACTAGGGCCTCCTTATATAGCTGACTGTAGTTTATCTCAGCTGCTGAGAGTGTGCGGGAATAATAGGCAATTGGGGCTTCAGAACCATTAGGCAGAACATGGCTCAGAACAGCCCCAATGCCATAAGTCGATGCATCGCACGCCAAAACCAAGGGCAGGCGATCGCTATATTGGACCAGCAATGACTGGGACGTGAGGACATCCATAACTGTCCGAAAAGCATGGGCCAGGGTGTCTTTGAGTCCAGGAGCCTGTGCAAAGGCTCGGCCAAAGACGTCTTATGGGGTAAAAAAAATCACGTAAAAATTAAGCAGCCTGAGAAAGACTTGCAGTTCAGCCTTAGATGAGGGCGTGGGGGCTTTCCTGATGGCCTCTACCTTGGATGGGGTAGGGTGGATGCCTTTGGCATCCACAAGATACCCTAAAAATTCCTCACTGGGGACACCTATCCTGCATTTCTCCCACTTGAATTTCAGCCCTGCTTGGCGAAAATGGGTCAAGACTGCTCTTAATTTGTCGACGAGCTCGGCTTGATCCAAAGCGGATACAAGCACGTTGTCGAAATAGGGTACTATCCCTGGCAGCCCCTGAAGCATTCACTCCATTAGGCTCTGAAAAATGCCTGGGGCTACGCTAACCCCAAACTGTAAACGTTTGCACTTAAAAGCTCCCCGGTGTGTTACGATGGTCTGAGCTATGGCCGTGGCTTCATCCACCAGGAGCTGTTGGTAGGCTTGTACCAAGTCTAACTTAGCAAAAACATTTCCCCGCCCCAGCGAATGGAGCAGGTGTTGCACCACAGGCACCGGGTAAGGGTTGGCTTGCAACCCTTTATTGATGGTGCCTTTAAAATCCCCGCAGATCCTAATACTCCCATCTTGCTTGATAGGTATAACAATGGGAGTTTCCCAGGGAAAGTGGTCCACTGCTTCTAGCACCCTCTGCACACCCTCTGCATTTATCCAACTCTAGATCAACTTTGGGCCGAAGGGCAAAAGGCACTCTCCTAGGCTTAAGGCGTATTGGTGCCACCTGGGGATCCAAATTAAATGAAATGGGTGTCCCTGTATATTTACCAAGCCAGTCATCGAATATGTCAGCGAACTCGCTGGCCAGCGCGGCGAAGGAGTCTGGAACAACGGAGTGGACGGCAGAAACGTTGAGCCCCAATGCGGAGAACCAATCCAGTCCCAGAAGGCTGGGCAAATGGCCATCAACGATGATGAGAGGAAGAGGCCCCTGGAAATTTTGGCTGGCAATCTGGAATGTGCCACAACCTACGATAGGTATTGGCTGCCCTTGATAGTCTCTGAGGCGAATCGGGCACTGCCTGAGTTTAGCCTTACTAAGACTGGGCACTATTTGTTTGATAGTAGCCCACGAGACAAGGGATTTGGAAGAGCCAGTGTCCACCTCCATCTTGCAGGGCTCTCCCTCTATGTGAACAGTCAAATAGATTTTGTGGGCTGGCTTCATTGGGGACGTGTGGCCGACAGCCCACTCAGAGTGCTGTTGGTCACCCTCAATGGCAAAACAGTCTTCGCGGTGTTTTGGAAGCCGTTTTGAAAATTGTCTGGGCAAGGCACGTTCTGGTGGCCAGTCAGCAATTGGCATAGCCGCCCTGCATATCATGGCCAAATGTCCTTTCCTGTCCCACCGCTGTCAGATGGCGGCTTTGAACCTGCAAACTGACCTTGCATGATTCCCGCCACAACTGAGGCAACCTGACTGAGGCAAAAAGTCAGTTTGAGATCGGTTTTTTTTTCGGGTTTCCAGTTTGAGGCGGCTGATTTCTTCTTCAGTGTCTGAGAAATCTTCATCATCGACTTCATCATGGTGGACAGTGTGGCCCCTGCTGGCATGGGTGGCTGGTGGCAGAAATATCTGAATTTCTGCAGTAGATTTGTCTGACATTTCATATGCCGTGGCTTCATCCACGGCTGCCTGAAGACTCAGCTCTTTTTGCCCCAGCAAACATCGCTGAAGTCTGAGGTCTTTGATACCACAGACCAGTTGTTCTAACAGGGCATCATAAAGCACAGGAAAGTCAGAATGTAGGCCTGCTGTCCTGAGGGAAGCCATGTAATCGGTCACAGATTCCCCTTCTCTCTGGGTTCTCCGCCTAAACCAGGAGTAGTCAACCTTTTTATACCTACCGCCCACTTTTGTATCTCTGTTAATAGTAAAATTTTCTAACCGCCCACCAGTCCACAGTAATGATGATTTATTAAGTAGGGAAGTAACTTTACTTTATAAAATTTATAAAGCAGAGTTACAGCAAACCCCTACCTCCCACCATGAAAGCTGGAACGCCCACTAGTGGGCGGTAGGGACCAGGTTGACTACCACTGGCCTAAATGCATAGCGTTTAGCTATGTGCGAGGGAGTTGGAGAGTAGTGATTTTTAAGTTTCTCCAAAAGTGTCTCCTAAGGTATTGAGTGTACCGACTCAGGGGCCGCTAAAGTCCTGGCTGTTCCAAACATCTCGTGGCCGCAGGTGCTGAGAAAATAGCCTCTTTTATGGCCACTAGACAAACCGGTGAAGTTTGCCTTGGTAGACTCCAGTACTTAACATTTGCATATTAGTGTTTCAGTATTATATCTAGTTCCTGAAAGTAAGGATCCTAAAGTGAAAGTTTCAAAATTTGTGCATGGATGTTCTGGTTATTATTGCATCGTGGCCCAGACTTTTTATCTAAACATTAAGCAAATGCAGTTTATTGTTTTTTTAAAAAATAATGCAACAATATTCTTAATAATATGAAGGAAGGAACTAAAGAATACCTTAAACTGACCATGCTCACAAAACGAAAACTCAGTACAACTTAAATGTAACTCTCCTCCAGTGTTTGTGAATATAGTATTAGTTTCCACCAATCAGGGAGCAACATTTATGATGCCTAAATGCTAGTTATACTAAATGCTGATTAGCTTATCTGGTACAGTAGTCAGAGGTTGACTGTACTTGGAGTCTATACTGCTAGTGCCCGAAACCTATTCTGAAAACCCCCGAGGCGATTTACACAGTGACAGACCTGGAAAACTGCCATAGCGTTCATTGGAAACACGATACAGGGAATTCTGACAGGTTGCTAACCTTATTTAAGTAGGGCTGCTTTCTATTTCAAAGGTGCACGGAGAGAGAGATAGCAAAGGAACTCAAGAATTCCCATGTAACACTTGTTAACAAAATTCCTTCTCACTCAGTTTGCCAAGGTTATAGGGACACACTAGAATAAAAGAACTGAATATAATACAGAAAACAGCTGAAACCACACTAACTGCTGGTGGTGAACTTACAATTAACTTTAGGGATTTTTTTGCAAGGAGAAAGTATTTAAAAATATTTTTATTAAAATAGGAGGATCTGCTCTTTTTCACATGAAAAAAGAGACTTCTTTATCCATATAAAAGCGAGAGAGTGCTACTTTTTTGCTCTGCATGAAAAGGAGCATGTGGGGAGATAATAGTAGTGGTGAGTTTCTAGAAAGAAGAAGGCACATTGTTCCCAATGCTCTTCTCTCTAACATCTAGTTTCCCTTAGTTATGCTTATCCTGATACAGATGAAAAAAGGCATGATAACAACTATAAGAATTATTAGGAGAGTGAGGAAGGAACTCAAGCTTGTTTTTATTAGTAATAAAGACGATAGAAATATAGTTTGATTGGATTGCTTTCTTGAATTGCAGTTAGATGTAGATTGTTCAAAAGCAATTGGAAGGAGGAGACTATCTCAGTTTATGTTTTTCTAAAATTGCTTTCTCGGTAACATCCAGTTCATCATGGTGTTGGTTGTGGATAAATAATAAATTTATTCTAGGTGCGGATAGCAAACTAGTAATACCAGAAATGGATATTGTAACACATAGGATGAGTTGCTTACATTCGATAATATTATAAATCTATTGATGTGCATTGGAGTCTATTAAATATTGAAGAAAGAATCATTATTTAACCAAATATGCAGTCCCCAAATATTACATTGGGGAAAAAGAAATACAAGGAGCAGTGAAATTTTAAGTGATATGTTAAATGATGTATGACAGGTTCTCCAATCCTTGGTTCATGGACAGGCATTGGGCTGTGGCATACCAGAAACCAGGCAGTGCAAACAAGCAAAGCCCCATCTGCAGGATGCAGGCAGCACCCAAAACCACGCCCCCTCTGGTCCGCGAAAAAGCGTCTCTCCATGGAACCAGTCTCTGGTGCCCAAAAGGTTGGGGGCCACTGATGCATGAGGAACATTGTCATGATTTTTCTCAATTTGAAAAATGAAGCTTTGAATCTTGTGTAATATGCGAAGATTCTCATAGAAAGTGAGAAAATAAATATTTCTTTTTTACTTCTTGGTATTTGACTATTTAATGAATTTTTAAAACTTTAAAATTTAATCTTCTTAAAAGAGTTTATAAGTAAAAACTATATATAAAAACTTACAAAATAAACTGTAGTGAAGCAAATCATTAAAAAACTGCTTTGTTTTTATTCTGAATTAAATGCTTATTTAGGCATGGTTCCCATCACTGAATGCTTTTAAATGCCAAAGGTATAAAGCAAGAGTAATAATAATTTCCTCATCTGAAATACGAGCTCCTTGGGAGGAATTTGTATGATACTGTGGATGAGCTACAACTGGCTGCAGAGTTAGTCAAAATTTTATTTCTCTAGGCAGATTTGGAGGAGATGTATGATATAATCTGTTTTGAGTTCAGTGGGAACATTTTAATTTAGACTGTGGAAGAGTTTATTCTATGCTGCTGTTTGGAATACAACTGTGGCCTGTGGAAGCTCATATCAGTTAATTTCTGTTCCTCTTGGGACACATAAGCGTTCTCATTTTTTAAATCTACAATAGCAAAGTAATCTCTGATGAATATGTCTCAAAAGTAAAAAAGCCAATGCGGTCCTAGACTGCATTGAGATAGTATCAAGATCACTAGAAGTGATAGTACAGCTCTATACTGCACTAGTATAAAAAAGATGCTGAAAGGATCCAATCTTTTGGGACCAAAAGTTTATTCTTCCAACCTTTCTGGCTCATACTGGAGCCCATCATCAGGGAATTTCTCTCTGAACCTCTCTCTCCCTCCCAGCCTGAATGCTTGGAAGAATAAACTTTTGGTCCCGATGACCGACACAGATTGTAACCTGCAACATTATCCTGGGATCTTTATATTTACCTTCATCTGATGGTGAGATCTTAGAAAAGACTGCAGAGAAGAGCAACTAAGATAATAAGGGGTCTGGAAGCCAAATCATAGGATGCATGGCTAAGGGAACTAGGTATGTCTAGTATAACAAGGAAAAGGACTAGGGGGTGATATGATAGCTGTCTTTTAGTACTTAAGGAGATGACACAGAAAAGAGAGGGGTCAACTTATTGTCCTGCTCAAGCAATGGTTGGACTAGGAGGCATCCAAGAAATACTTCCCAACCCTATAATTCTATGAAAAGTATACCATTGCAGAAACTTAGTAAGAACCCTAAATTGGAATGGAACTATACCCGAAATGTTCAGTCTCTAGCATACATATCTTGAAATAAGTCTTTTGAACTCCATGAATTAATGTATATTATTAGACTACCAGGATCCGTTGCAGTGGTTGGTTAAACAAGTTATATCCTTTCTTTTCTTCATAAACTCAAAGGGGGTATCCAGCATACCCTCCCATTTTTCTTACAGCAGTCCTACATGGTAGACAGGACAGAGAGATAGTAATTAACTCAAAGGCAGTGATTGAATAAGAATTTTAGACAGGAGACTTCCTCAGCAGTAACTGAAACAGCCAATGACTCAACCCAGGATCTTAATTCATGTAACTACAGGCTGCATCTACCAAAAAAAATTGGTAGCGGGTATGCTGGATACCCCCTTTGAGTTTATGAAGAAAAGAAAGGATATAACTTGTTTAACCAACCACTGCAACAGATCCTGGTAGTCTAATAATTTTCTGCAGAACCTTTAAAAATGAGGGAGCTTTCTGCCTCCCACCTTTATTAGCTATCTTAAATCTAAACATGCTCACAAATATATGTGTTAATTAAAAGCAACAGTTAAAACTATGTCATTTTGATTGAATGTTGCCAGATTTCCCCCTTCATTGTGGAATGCTGCTCACTCATGTATGGTTAGTGTTGGTTATTCATTTATCATATAAGAATTATCCTTAAGACCCCACCTGTGGTAAATAGGTTCATTTAATAACACGTCGCTTTGTTTTCCTGTGGGAATTGGATTTCCACACATTTAAGAAGCACATCTGCTATCTAGGGTTTTCAGCCAAGATCTATATTAGAGTAGTTGTGAATTCAGTATGAGGAATATAAACTAAGACAGCCTGGAATCTTACCTTTAATGAAACCACATCTGCAGAGTAGCAAAAAATAAAATATTCTAATAAGTTGCTACTCTGCTTCATCAATTACATCCCACTCACTGCCTGTAATTTTTGTTTAACTTTTCTTTAAGTAGGAGGAAAACTTTGCCAGCTACTTCCATAATTAGAATGGGAAAGCTATACTCATTATTTGATAATAAATCCCATTCACGTACTTGCCTAACTATATGTAGGTTTGAGATATAGGTCCTATATTTTCTTTCAGATGCTTGTATAAAAGATGTTATGGGCCTATCAAAAATTGCAAGTGTTTTTATTTTGGTTTGTTGTACGGTCAGCAAGATGTTCATACTGGATTTGGCACTTTTGTCCACTTACCAAGTCCTTCCCAAGGATTGGGATGGGCAGATGTTGATGTTTGATGATGTCACAAAATGTAAGCTGTTTCCAGCAAAGCTGCCTTTTGCAATTTGACTGATGGTGAATTTATCAAAGCTGATGGTGCTCCAGTTGTTTTGAGGTTACACCCAAGGCCCTTATTATTATTATTGGCACTGCCTTTGCTTTTTTTTTGCCACAGTTGTTCTATTTCTATTTGCATTTTGTTATCTTCTCCAATTCTTTCTCTTCTCCTGTCTCCAGGTATTGTCTTGTCCACTATACATACTTTTTTTGTCTTTCTTTTGGACAATTGTTACATCTGGGGTGTTACAAGGCAAGGGACTTTCTGTTTGAATTCTAATGTCCCATAGCATTTTAGCTTCTTCATTTTCTATTGCTTTCTCTATTTTACCGACCCACCATTTCTTGTTGGCAGGTAAATGGTATTTCGTACAGATCTTCCATTGCACTATTCATGCTGTAAAGTTGTTTGTAGTCAGTCTGTGCAATTGTCTTGCAGAGCTACCCAGGTGATAGATACATGGTTTCTTCAGCTTCTTTGCAGAGGCAGCCCTTGCTGTCTTATTGCTGTCTTCCCAATTCTGGCGTTTGTTCTGAAGGCTTGGTCTTATTGCAGCTAGAATTAGTATCTCTGTCTCTTTCTCCAACCTTTGCTGCTGTTAGCCACTGCAGGGCTTGTTATTGTCTGTTTTGCCTGATATATTTTTTGATGTACTGGCCAAGTAATGTTTTGTCTTTCCATGCCATTTTTCTGTTTTTCATTTGGTCTTTCTTGTAGATCATTTTGGTCTCTCCAAAGAGCCTTCCTGGTATACGAGCTTCACTGCATCTTTTCACTATCCTTCAGATATTCTTCCAATCGTCTTTTTCTTCTTCAACCAGCTGATGTATTTGCAACATTTGACACCCACCTATTTTCCTTGATAAGAGGAGTCTGTTAAGATGTGGAGACTCTAGAAAGAGTGTAGAGAAGAACAACAAAGATGATTGGGGGACTGGAGGCTAAAACATATGAAGAACGGTTGCAGGAACTGGGTATGTCTAGTTTGATGAAAAGAAGGACTAGGGGAGACATGATAGCAGTGTTCCAATATCTCAGGGGTTGACACAAAGAAGAGGGAGTCAAACTATTTTCCAAGGCACCTGAGGGTAGAACAAGAAGCAATGGCTGGAAACTAATCAAGGAGAGAAGCAACTTAGAATTGAGGAGTAATTTCCTGACAGTTAGAACAATTAATCAGTGGAACAACTTGCCTCCAGAGATTGTGAATGCTCCAACACTGGAAGTTTTTAAGAAGATGTTGGATAATCATTTGTCTGAAGTGGTGTAGGGTTGCCTACCTAAGCAGGGGGTTGGTCTAGAAGACCTCCAAGGTCCCTTCCAACTTTGTTATTCTATTCTATTCTATTCTATTCCATTCTAACATCAATGGTGGATGATTCATGGTTATTATTTTTCTGGTCTTCCTGTTAAAGGCTTTTACTTCTGCTTGAGTCAAGTTCATTATTCCAGCTGTGTATCTAATGACTGGAATTGCCCAGGTGTTGATATTTTCTTCACTCAGTTTGGACTTTAAGATCTTCTTCACTTCTCGAAATATTCACTTCTAAAGGTTTTCTTGGCTTCATTGTTCTTGAAGTTGTCAGCTTGAAGGATGCCAAGGTATTTGTAGTGATCATCTTCATCCAGATTCTTGATTATTTCCATAGGGCATCTTGATTCCTTCAAGTTTCACTATTTCTCCCCCCAATTGATGGTGAGCATAGCACATTTGTCCAGTCCAAACTTATTATTATTTACATATTGTGCTTTAATTTGATTTGAGCTCTCTTTGTAATGGTTTTCACATTTCACTGCTAGCTGTCTTCCTTGGGAAAGATTCAAATCAAGGTTAAGCAATCTCTGGGTTGCAGGCAGCTCCCAGAACAACCCAGATTGCACAATCATAACTTGTTAACAAAGTAGCTTTTTTTTCTTGATTGGTTTGACATTCTTCTGGGGTTTTGTTATAAAATAAGGTCTAAAATTGTAATGTTGCCTCTACAAGGCTTAAGGTAGCTATTTCATCCCCCTAGATCATTCTTCCAAGTGGAAGCCAGCAGATTAATGTCTATTCTGATGACATCAACCTCTGCAGCCCTTAGAAGAGTTATTTTAAAAAAAACCTAATAAATAATGTATGTGTGGCCTTTGGATCAATGTTGACTCCTGGCAACTGCCTGAAAAGTTCCTACAATTCACTTGGCATTACCTGCTTCCTTGGTCTGAGAGAGAGTGACCGGCCCAAAGTTGCCCAGCTGACTTCATGCTTAAGGCAAAACCAGAACTCACATTACCCTGATTTATTTATTTAACAATCTACTTCTTTCTACTGTGGCTCAGCGTATATTAAAACAAGTTAAAACAATGCAAATAATAAATACTTGGAGAACAATAAATAATCTCTAAGAAATCGTACATCACATAAGGCAGTCATACACATCTGGGAGGAATATAATTCTAGAAGGTGGGTGCTATGATTGGGAAGGCATGTTTCCTAGTTCCCATCAGGTGATACTATTTGAATCAGGGGTTTCAAACTCCAATGAATATGGGGATCACATTATATATAATATGCTAATTGAGGAGCTGCATTTATGCACATACAAAAATTCAACAAATATTCAGTATTAAAAATGAATTAAAACAGCATTTCTTATTTTGAACATTCTAAGTAATAATATTCAAACTGCTCCATATGATGTTCCTGTTGCTGCAGCCAGCCATGTTTTCTTTTTGCCAATAATTTTATAATTTATTATCCAAATTGGAATTTTTCAAAAATGATAGATAGCGGTAAAATAATAAAATCATATCAACAGTGATGATGTTACCTAGTTTGGGTAATGAAACATCTTCCGGAAAACAAGCACGCTCAAAGAACACCAAGGACCCCTCAAAATCGTGTCAAAATAAATGTGTTTTTGTATGTGTGTGCATAAACACATTGCACACTGACAACACATTTCCATTCTATTCTGGTTCATTGTGTCATTGGCAGGCAGACAAACAAGTTGCCTTAGGGGAGCAGAAGCAGAAGGTGTGCAAGCCAACACAATGGGGGGTGGGTGGGTGGGTGGGAAGGCAGCATCAGACATGGGTTTGATGGTATCGTGCCTGATATTGTGATTTTGAACACATTTTATCTGATTCATTTTTCAATAATAACTGTAGCTAAGGCTCTAACACTATTGAAACTTTTATGGGAGTTCCTTTGCTCTTCTAACTTTTGGTTAACTGAAACTTGCTTTTAAATAAATCTGCAGAGGATTGCACGATAAGCAATTAAAATCTCTCAATATAATACGCTTGGCAACAGTAGATTCTAGAGGGTTTTTTTCTTGAGTAATTTGATGAAAGAAAGGTATTTATTTACTGCCCCTTCTCCAGATTGCTATATTCATAGACCCCCATGTCCTAGTGACAAACGTTCGATCTGGCTGGTGAAATCCTTGGGGTGGGGGAATGTTTGAAATGTTAGAAAATGCATATGATCCACGTTTTTCCAAGCAATTAAAGCAGCTGGGTCTTTTTTCCAGCTTGCTTTAGAAGTAGCAGACAGCAGCTTCCAAATTTGGGAGAACCCTAGAAAAAAATATGGCTACTTTAGTGATTTAAAATTATGTGCTTTCTAAGTACTTCCCCTTGTTCCAAACAACTTCTTTTGAAGGGTATGCACAACAATAGTGATCTACTTTTTCCTGCATTATTTAGTTAAGGAACAAAGCTTGGTGGTCTTTTAACTATAGACTGATGAAATCCTGCTGGTACATTACAATTGCTCTGGCAAACTGAAAATAGTGCTTTTTTTTGATGAATTGCCAATCATATAGCACCTCCTCTGGAACAACAAAACAAAATAGTTATTCCCCTTAAAATAATTAATTGAAAAGTGTAGCTACATACATGCATACATACATACATACACACACACACACACACACACACACTCGTTTGTGTGTGTAGCAAAATAAAATGCTAGGCATTTATATAGGAAGTCAAGTTTGGTCTTCCGGGGCTAAGGTCGCTACAACACAACATGCAATCTTGGAGCTCCAGGATTGCTGTTGAAATCTCTGTTGCTGGATGGTCCTTCTTAGATCTAAACTGTCGTGTAGAGACAGTGATAGAGAAGAGTATATTCTGCTGATCTCAGGGCATCGCAAAGCCCCTGATTGATCCAGGAGAAGCATTTTTTTCAGCTACAAGAGAAGCAGCTGAAGCTGCATAAGGTTGGGACAGTCCCTCTCTAAGGGAAGCATAGCAGAGAGAGAGATTTCGAGATTCACTCGAAATTGGTGAGATAAATTTTATAATTATAGAAGAGAACACCCAAAAAGATTTAGAGTAAAACTAAAATTGATGATAGAAGAGAGCAAGCGGTGGGTTAACTTGAATTAAAACTATTGTGTTATCTTTTTTTCTTTAATTTTGTTTCTTTTCTATGGATGGAATTTTTACAACTGCCTCTTACTTTTAAATTGGACTGGTCCTTTTTCTCCTTATTCTTCTATTTTTCTCCATTATTTGTATTTGTGGAGTAAGAATCTCTTTTCTCTAAATGCTCAGCCACATCGGAACTTTTAAACACTTTTTTTCTATTCTGAAACTCAGAGCTTAAAGAGGGAGCTAAAAGTAGAGAAAAAGAAATGAAACTGCCATCTAGAGTCTGGAGGCTTGGTTACATCTGTTATCTCAAGGACATTGGCTTTGATTACCGAAAGGGATAGAGAGAAAACACGTCTTGTTTATACAGGTGTTCTTTTGGAGTAAAGAGAAAGCCCTGACTTGAAAGATTACACAGAATCTATTTGAAACCTAGCAAAAAGTCTTGGATGTCCTAGTGGCAGTGTTTACAACCTGGAAAGATGAAGAAGAAGAGAAATTAACATTGCAAAGAATTATGTTAGAAATTCAAAAAATCTTAAGCACAGAAAGAATAGAAAAGAATTTGGATTTTTTAGAACAAAGAACAGAAGGAATGGAGGGAAGTGCTGAGAATATTGATGAAACACTGATGAAACTTAAAGACAGAGTTCAAAAAATTGCAGTAAAACAAGAACAAAGTGACAAGAAAATTGTTGATGCTGACAGTAAACCGAGAGAGGAGGGAAATGATACACGTGGAACACTAAAAGGAGAGGTAGACAAACTGGAACTCTATCTCATGCCTCAAAACACAGATGAAGAAAGGGGAAAAAATTTGGTAGAAATAATGAGAGTATTTTTGGCAGAAGCACCAGTGATAACCAAAGCCCAGCTGATGAAAGGATCAGATGGAGGGTCTTGAGTCTTTACAAACTATACAATGAACAACAAGTTGCCAAGAGAAGTTCACATAAGACTTATCAAGAAAACATTTAAAATACAGATTCTACAAATGGCAATAGATATTGGACTGCACTACTACTGGAAACATACAGGATGATGAAATGAAATGTTACAATAAAATTAAGCTAAACATAGTTAAATTTTGAGTATTATGTATAAGACAAAGTAATAATAGTTAGAGTTAAACAAATGATGAATAATGATAATAATGCATTTATGTATACTAGTTTGACAATATGGAATTTTATATAAGCTGTAAGTGAAGACCATGGAGATGATGTGGGAAAGCTTTTTTTTAAATAAAAAATAAACAATTCTATATAGAATAGAATATAAGGATGTAATATCATTGGATGAGTCCAGGATGATGTAATGAAATGCCATAATATAAATTTACTTTAAATTTAGTATGTAATAATAGCTATATTCAATGAATGTTTAATAATCATAATAATTGTACACACACACACACACACACACACACACACACACGATTGATGATATGAGCAATGGAATGTGCTGAAATGCGTAAGCTGACATGATATTAGAGAAATTATTATAATATAATAATGTATATAAATATACTTGATTGACAATATGTGACTTTATATAAAATTTAAGGGATGACTATGGAAAGGATGCACAAAAACCTTGTAGCCAATCAACACACTGTATGGAATGGAAGATGTTTTTATATTATATGTTGTGTTTATTTATATTTGTTTAAAAAATAAAAACTTTAATTAAAAAAAGGAAGTTAAGTTGCATCTTTTTCAGTCATGAGGTCTGAATCAGAAGTTCAGAGGTCTCTAACTACTTTTGCTCAGTATTATTGGTTTACTGAACTTCAGGGGTTTTACCTTTCTGAGTATGTGTATAAGAGAAGAAAGAAAAACTTGAGATTGTATTAAGATAATCAATTATGTGAGAGAGGAAATAACTCTTTTTTTCCACTGCTTTTATCAGATATTGTGGTCACCTGAGGCAATACAAAGCAACAGAATGCTGTTGCATTTATTTTTGCTACAATCATTCCATCTCTGTTTACCATATTCAGTTAAATTTGCTTGTTTGCTACATCCTGCCAAAATAACCTCATTTACTCTTCAAAGGCTTCTATCAGTGCTGCTGTAGCATTGTTGCTTCACAAATAAATAATTGGTTGTGCTTGGAGATGATAGCTTGATATATCCCTTCACTTCAAAATACCGTAACCTATGGATGAAGTGCATTTTTGGAAAATTATATATTTGGCAGCTTATTCTTTAATCTCTTGCAAGGTTGGATAATTGTTAACTTTCCTTTTAAATTGATCCAGTTTAGTTCCAAATAGAGCAGTCTTTTCCAGATCGTTTCTAATAAAAAATTTACGCAAAATAGACTGTGAATTCAATGGCAGATCTAAGCACTGGCAGAATCTTAGTATTAATGTTAATAAATATTGCAGCCTCAGGGTTCCTTATCATTTGAGTATTTAGGTATTCCCCCCATTTTCATTTTTATTTTTTTTCCCCTTCTTAAGCTGTCTGTATTGGGAAACTTGCATTTTAATCTGGATGTTTCTGATTTGACCAGTGATCGTAATGATTACTGAATGCACCTGAAAAAATAGAAGGTGAGTTACAATGCTTCTTTCATTAACATTCCCTCCCTCTCTCACCCCTCCAACTCACTAACTATAATATTAACCAGTTCTTAGATAAGATACTATATAAAGTACGGCTGTGCAGAAATATGACTTGGAGTCAGATACGGCACCTGTTCAGAAAATCTCCCTCTGCATCTGACATGTGTTCCCAGGAAAATCCTCATTTGATTTAAGACTAGCTAAAGACTAATGACTCCCTGCTGTTAATAAATAAAGTGGAAAAATTAGGCAGCATGGCACCTTGAGTCCCGCATGGTTTTTACATTAAGAAACAAGGTTTTGGTTTGGCACCAAACTCTGTAACACAATAAATTATGTTAATCTAGGTAGGAGGAAAAAAAGGGGACCAAAGATTGCTTTTTAAAAATATTTAAGATTTGCAATTAGCTTGATTCATTTTAGACTTCAACTCTAGGTATTCTGAAATATTTAGGGCTATTTATTAAGATGTTAATTACGGCATGCATGGATAAATCACCATTGATGGGCTAGATAGGCATTTGACTCAGTGTTCAGTTCATATGTTTGATGATTAATGTAAATCTACTCTTGACAATTTTAGAATTACATTTTGTAATAAAAAACTACTGTCTTCCAAATCTCACCTCAAAATGGGAGCTAGTAGAAATATAGCTAGTGAAAAAGTACAGTGACATTTGTAGTCCAATGTTATCTGAGAGTCCCCGAGTTTCACGTTCCTTAAACAGTTTGGTTTAATATGGTATCTGAATGCATTTTTTATTATGCACACTATTTTTGTAGGGTTTTTTTGAAATTGTAGTGATGACAAATTAGGGGCTTTATCTTTTTTGCTAAAGAGAAGAAATACAATGGCAGGAGATTAAATCTGTGTTCTTAAGAAACATTATGGATCCCAAAGACATTAAGTGATTTATATTAATTCTTTTATGGCCCCCAAAGGCCCAAATGAGCAAACCATAAAAAGCTGAAAATTTAGGTGTACCACCCTTTGTAAATTCACTGCCATGTTTCTATAATTATTGGAATTGGGAAAAAAAGCATCAGCAAAACACACACAGAGAGAGCAAAAATTTGTAGATGCTAAAATGTAATAAAAATTAAATGCATTTTTGTATTTCAGAAAAGCTTAATATATTCAGTGAAGTTTGATTCTACAGATAACTTTTCCACTGTAGATGCCTGAAAAGCAATACATTTGTGCTAATAGAAATAAAAGTGGCAAATTCTACTCTCATTTTTGGATAGTAGGATTTCTAGTGTTAAGACCAGAAAACTCGGGAGTTTTGGTGAAATTAGTACAGTGATAACAACCTTATGCATGTTTTCAGTAGAACAAATGTCTGCTGGGGAGATGTTAAACATTTCAGCTCAGTTATAGAGAGCTGCTTTAAAAATTTTCTTTGTCAGCATGAGTCAGGGTGGAGTAAGCAACCAAATGTGTCTCCTTGAAAAAGAAGGCTTAATAAGATCTTATTTATGAATATATGAATAGTTTTGTAAATATTGCATCTGAAATTTATGAATGATCTGACACTGACAGGATGAAATGAACTATGCAATCTTATTGTATTAGATTTAATAGGTCAGAGAGAGGAATGCAAAGTAGAAGTGACCTAGAAAATATTTCTAAGTCAAAGTATAGAAAAATAAGTTATTGGCTTCTTTCTCACCTCTTTATACCCCCAAGGACAAAGTCACACAGTTTTCTGCTTACCCCAACATTTTCTTTATTTAAAAAAAAAAAGTAGCACTCTGTTTGAAATATATGATTTAGGGCTTATTTCATAACTTAGAGGAAAATAAATATTTCTTTGTATAATAGTTATTCCTTCTCTTGCCTTTCTTTTTTATAGCCTTATGAAAATTAAGGAGATGTTTACTGAGTACAATTGTTGGCCTATAAATATATAAGTAATGCTAAATCTCATTGTTTGAAAAGAGCTTCTAGGAAGATTCATTCTTTCAAAGAAAAATATATTTACTTAAGTAAATGAGAATAACTTGTTGTTTGAGATACTGTGTTCAGCAATAAACCCAAGTAATTTTTAAAAACATAATACATGCAATAAAAAATAAATGGATACATTAAAATACATTTAAAAGGTTGGAGAAATTATAGAAGTCTTGTGCTGCAAAGTATAAGAAGGAAGGAAAGACCAGCGGTGCCAGGCATGTTTTTCTAGAGAGAAAAATTGCATAAGATTATAATCATAGGGCACTTTGTTCTATTATACAAAGCATCCATCTAACCTAAATTTTTAGTGGCCTGCTAGATATTTTAAAGAAAAGGAACAAGTTGGAGAAAGCATTCCTAGCTCTTAGTTTTATATGTATAGAAGTGACATCTCTTCTCCCTTAATATAGAGACTTGATTCATAGTTTATTAATAAAATTATTATTTGCCATTTACTAATAAGGATACCAAAGATAGAAATATTAAAATGGTAGAAAATGGTACAATAAAAATCATGTTAAGAAGATTAAACAGGAGAGGAAAAACTATGTTAAAATTAAGTTAGTACAGGTTTTAGTTGCCATAACAAATATAAAAATATATAGAATATAAGATATCCATGTTTACAATAAGTAATGAATAGCTAATAGCTATTGATAGATTTTACCTTTTACAAATACATTTAAATACTGTCTATCTTTGCATTTTTTGGAAACTAATTGCATATTTCATGAATGATAAATGAACACGAATTCTGGCTTTCATTCAACTTACTTGTCTTTGCCATTTTCCCATTGATAGAAGAGGAAAGAAATAACTACTTATAGAGAGGTTTTTTTTTCATTTCCCCTCTTTTAAATTCTAACATACAATATGCCTTCCAAATTGATAAAGTCAAGCTGGAACAGACATATCTATGTACCATTTATTCTATGCAGTATATTCTTGTTCTGTTTAGTATTCTGTAGCTCTCAACTCCCCACAGCTGGAAAGTAAGATGAGCTCAATATTCTACACAAGTGATGTTTGATTTCTGAACCTGAGCAGGATGCAGCATTATAGCTATTGAATCCATATTCAGACTTAGTACTCCTCTTACCAGGTGTTTGGTCAAACTGTCAGGGGTGGGGGAAAGTGATTTCTTTAAAAGTTTCAAGGGAGTGCATTGCTTCCTGTTGCAACATAACTCCATTTCATCCTATGTTTGATGTGAGCTACTGTTTTTCTCTTCATTCTTAAAGTGTACAAGTATGGTGAAAGTAGAATATTATAATACAATTATGGTAATTTCAGATTTTAGATGAGTGGAGGTGGTGAAGTGGTAAACCTTTAGCCCTTGAGATGTTCTCAAAAGACAACTAATAACATGTGTTCCCATGAACCATGCTGGGTAACTTGCTAGAAATTGTAGTGACTGTAGAAAAGCTGCAGCAAAAACCCTTATCCCTGCTGTAGACACTTATCTCTGTATCTGATCTCTTTGTTACTTCTATGCTTCTTATGTCATGGACTAGCTAGAAATAAAACTGTCATTTCCCCAATCTAAACCACACAAGGTACTTGAGCTCTAGGGATCAGAAAATTCATTTAAGAAAGGGACTGCTATTGGAATTTTCCACCATCAAATGTGAAGGCTGATTCTTTTGCAACTAGCAAATAAAAGGATATTTCCTGCTTCATTAAAAGAGAAGCGAACACTAACTGGCAGATGTTTCTCTTTCTTAGAGAAAGAGAAATCTCTTTTGATAGGATGTCAGGTATCATCGGTATGTTAATAATATTCGGCAGTAGATCTTGATCCCTTGCTGACCAGGTGATATTGTCAAAGTCTTGCCCCAGTGTCTGGAAGCTGTGCTGGTTTGACTGGAGATGAAAAGCACTCAAGCAAAACCCTGACAAGATTTAGTGGTTGGGGATATTTGGATATGAAGATGCTTTACATTTAGCACCCATTGAATGTGGTTACATTTCCCCCTTAGGACTGATGTACAGTTTGGACAGGTTCACACTATGATATGGGGGAGCATAATCTGCTCTAGCTCCCATCAATTAAACATTCTAATGAGACCCAGGAAGCATTTGCAGCACCAATCACTTGGAATGATATCCCTTCAGAGATATGTATGGCTGCCACCCTCACTTTGATCAAATGAGCTCTTAAGACCTTGGCCTAGAATGGGTGGGAGACCTCTACAGATAACAGTTGTTTTGTGAGAATTCTGTCTTATTTTTTCAGATGTCTTCTTTTTGAATTGTTTGCATATTGTTGCTTGGCTTGCCTATTAAATTAATAAATAAAATGGAGAATCAGTGGTTATAGGCAGTGGCAATCCACGCTGCCTGGTATGGTGAAAATGGGATGTGCAGAGGCCAAAAATGGGTCGCATGGAGACAAAAAATGGGCCACACATAGGTGGTGCTAGGTGGTAGTGGCAGCGGCAGTGGTGGGCAGTGGCAATCCTCACAGCCTGGAACAGCTGATTGGTGGTATTCTGGGAGGCCGATCAACTGCCAATCAGCTGCTCATGCTAAAATAGGCTGTGCTGAAGCTGAACAGGCTGTTTGCTGTTTGCTGCAAGGAGGCAAATTGCTGGGAAGCAGAGGCAGATCTTTTTCTCTTGTTCTCTCTAAAGCTAATGTGCGTCTTATAGTCCGGAGCGTCTTATAGTCTGAAAAATATGGTACATATTCTAAACTACTGAACTGTTTCAGTGTAACTACTTGACAGAAAGAAAGCTATTATAGTAAGGTACAGTTACACTGTTTTCTAATAGTGCCAAATAAGGTGAGAAGCCCCACATATGTAAGAGGAATACATCTTATAGCTTCTCTTTAGTTTGTAAATTAGGAAGAAGTTACAGCATAGTCTTCCCCTACACGGGGCTTGTTCCTTTCCCCTGGTAGTGCAGAAAGGAGCAGAGCTCTTGGATTACCTACATGTAAAACAAACAAACCAATATAAAAAATTGAAGCAACTTCTGATATCCCAGCTGAGCATTAAATTCTGTGGCTGTGGTGCTTTCTGAACAATTACAGCTCACAGCAGTCCAAATGAAAATGTTTGTTGAAAACAACATGTGCATAATTAAGGCTTAATGAGCCCTTGTCTGTTTGGAATCTGCAATTAGATTTATAATAGAAAATACTAGCAAATGCCAAATCATTTTAAAAGAAACTGCAATGAAAGGTAATTTTGTTGTAAATCTTTAGTAATACTGTAATTGAATGAACTGGATGTATTGCAGGAAAGGCTGGTGAGAGCTATTGGGCAGGTGTGTATTGTGCAAGTTTTATCTTATCTGTGTTTTCCTATCTTTGAAGCTGTCGGTTCCATTTTTTAACTGCTGAGCAAAACTACACAACTTCTCTGAAACAAACATAGATTCAATCTGGTTTTCTCCCACTAAGCCATTAATTAGTTGGACAAAGCTTCTTTTACATTGTTTCACCAACATATTTTAAATGTATTGTTGGTTGTAATGGTAATAATGGAGTATCAAACAGAGATGTGCAGTAAGTTTTAAGGATTCAAATATTTTAAAGTTTCACAAGCCGTTGAAATTGCTGAATGCTAACATTTCCTTATTCTGTCACTGTATGACTCACAAAGCCAGATACTATCTTTAAATGTATGTTTCCCTCTATTGATCAGGGCAGCTTTTGCCAAGGGTGTTTATTCATTTCCTGCCTTCCTTCCAAATGCCCATGTAAAATGTAAAATTAATATATATATATAAAATTAAATAAATGGCAATAGGAAACAGTTGAGCCAATTTATAATAAACCCTAAAATTAAATTTTTTTAGAGCCAGTTTGGTGTAATGATTCAGGCACCAGGCTATAAGCCAGAGGACTCAGTTTTATTACCACCTTAAGCACAAAGCCAGCTGGACCAGTCACTCTCTCTCAGTCCTTAAAGGGAGGCAATGGCAAACCACTTCTGAAAATCTTTGCCAAGAAAACTGCAGGGATGTGTCTAAGTAGTCACCAGGAATTAATGGTGATTCAAAGGCACAAAATAAAAATTAAAAAGCTTACTAATAAACAAGTCTTACTAATAAAAAGTAAAAGTTTTTA
The DNA here is from genome assembly GCF_051295495.1 of Thamnophis sirtalis. Taxonomy (NCBI): domain Eukaryota; kingdom Metazoa; phylum Chordata; class Lepidosauria; order Squamata; family Natricidae; genus Thamnophis; species Thamnophis sirtalis. Next base: position 64,953,428 of record NW_028261387.1, read on the forward strand.
GAAATATGAGATGAGAATAAATTTGATGCATAAAAATAGGGAAAGATAGGCTTTGAGCCCTAAAATGTTTTCAGAGCAAGTTTTCTGAAAGATCATCAGCACCCAGGCTATATTTAACATTAGCAGCGAAACTGATAAGTACCACATACAGAGACCTCAACAAATGAGTATGTGTGACATATTTGCATAAAAATATACAAATCTCTGTATCTCCAAAATGAATCCTATACAGACTGGGGCACAATAAATATCTAAATATTGTTGAATTAATAACTAATTAAATTAATAGCCTATAACATGATTTATTTACCTCATGTACAAAACTGGTTCCTATCTTGGTATACAAATTGTTCCCACCCCCCCTACAGCCGGATGACTGTCACTTAGAAAAATATATAGTATACATCTATAGTCCATCCTTTGCTCCTTCCAGCAGATGGAAACCAAAAAACTGTGTGGGATTTATGGTTGTCAGGAAACCCTCCAAATGTCTTTTGGAGTATATTTGGATCCATCCTGTGCAGCAGGCGTGTCAAGTGGGCCGGATGCAGGCCATGCCCATCCCAGCTCCACAAAGGGGAAAAACATCACAAAACATCACATGATGGCAAGTTGTCACAGCGAATTTGGTACCCATGCTTTACAGAATCAATCCAATGGAAAGAGACATCCATATGGAGGTCCAGATCATCACTTTCACAAGGAAGTGACTAGAATAGATGGTAGAATCACTGGAAAGGGATATGGGTGGCATATAAATTAAACAAACAAACAAATAAATGGATGTTAGGATGCTCAGATCATATTTAGTCTGCTCTGAAGTAAAACCCTGGTCACATATGCCCAATATTACTTGGAACAGATGTATGATTGCTATGGAAATCATGAACATAAAAACTACATCTGACCCAGTGGTGGGTTCCAGATTCCGTTCCAACCTGTACGTTTGGAACGGCCCCGGTGTCACCCACATGCACAGAGCGCGCATGCGTTGTAGCATCAAATGACGCTTTCGCAAGTCTCTGTGATGCTCCAGCTGCTCAGCAGAGCGTCATATAGGCGCTGTACACGCCATGTGTGAGGGCAAAAGTGGCAACAGCTTTAAAACACAGTAAGTAGCACAGGTGGGTGGTCCCTCTGGAGCACCGTACTGGTACGGTACCTGGTGCTCTGGGGAGGATCCGGTACACCCGTACCGGGGCATACCACCTGCAACCCACCACTGATTTGACCCCTCCCCTAATTATTAATCTAGCTACTTATAACACCACCCCCAAAAGGAGATCCAGATTCTTATGGATGGCAACTGCTTGGTAGCTAAGCAGCTGATATACCAGCATTAATTGCTTTGGTCTGGTTCCTTGTATATGTTCTCACACTGAGTCACTTTCATGGCAGTGCTTCACATAACCATGAAGATCTCTCATGCCATTTTAGCTGTCTAACCTTTACAGTGAAGACTTCAGTGAAAGCTGTACTATCTGGGGCAACTGGCTTAGATAAAGCATTTTGCACTAATGCATTTGTTTTTTTGCAAGCCATCATTAAGAACCTTTTAATGAGTTAAAATGAGTTCAACAAAAAGATGTTCACATAATTTTTAAAAGTACATAACAATAAACAGTCCATCTCCAAATTAAACCACATATAAAGTAAAATAAAGTCAGAAGGCAATAAAAATAGATGATGACCTCTCTAAATTAAAGGCTGTTTTAAAAAGTTATATTTTTAGTTATTTCCTGAAACCTAACAAGGTAGGAGCTGATCAGATTTCAGGAAAGATGGAATTCCATTATATTGGCAGCACATAGGCACCCATTTGTGGGTGTACCTCAACTTAATCTCATGGAAATGAGGGGCTACTAATAGATTATCCTAAGAGGTTGCCTTGGGTGGGTCAAAATTGAGTGGAAGAGATAGTTCTGAAAATATCTTAGTGACAAACTAGATAGGGCTTTGCAAGTCAAAAAATATATCTTTGAATTGCACACAGAAACTAATAGAAAGCCAGTGCAGAGCGTGAAGCACAGGTGCAAAATGCTTACAGCAGCAACTATCCATTAACAACCAGACTCTGGCATTCTGAACTAATCGAATCTTCCACGTGATCTTCAAAGGCAGCTTCATGTAGAGCAGATTATAATAGCCCAAGTGAGAGGTGTTAAGGGCATAAGTTATAAACACATAGAGATTGATCAATGATAAAACTAACAGCACTTCAACCCCTTGCTTCTATAATCTTCCTTTGACTATACAAATGTCTTCACCACCATTTGTGGAAGCTGTCATGTTGTCAGAATTCCTACTACTACTAATAAAAAAAAATCCCAATCCCAATTTCTTTTCTTTTTCCTTTCCTTCCCCTTCCCCTTTCATCGGAGAGAAATGGGAGCCCTAATCAACAGCTGCCACCAAGGATGTACCAAAAAAAATTCTCAGTGTGCGCCACTAAGGCCCCTCCGGGTCGGCGGATCCCGGAGGCCTCCTTGGTTCACCGAGGAGCTCCGGGAGAAGAAGCGCCGGAGGAGACGCCTAGAGCACTTGTGGAGGTCCGATAAGTCCGAATTGAACCGAGCACTTCTGACAAAATGCACCAAGGAATATATCAGGGCATTGAGGACAGCTAAAAGAACATATATTGCCACCTTGGTTGCATCCGCTGAGTCCCGCCCAGCCGCCCTGTTTAGGATAACCCGCTCCCTCCTAAATAAGAGGGATGCGGGGGACCCCCTACAGGGTAAGGCTGAGGAGTATGTCCAGTTCTTAGCGGACAAAGTTGCTGGGTTTCAGTCGGACTTGGACTCCACCTCTGCAGAGCCAGCCGAGACACAGGGGGATAACTTGGCAGACCATCTCTGGGTTGAGTTCCAGGATGTTGCCTCAGGGGATGTGGACAAGGGCATACGAGCTGTGAGTGCCTCCACCTGTATACTGGACCCGTGTCCCTCCTGGCTGGTTGCCAACAGCAGTGAGGTGACACGCGGCTGGATCCAGGCGGTCGTTACCGCCTCCCTTCGGGAGGGGCACTTCCCCGCCGCACTTAAAGCGGCGGTGGTGAGACCCCTCCTGAAGAAACCATCCTTGGATCCAGCCGTTCTTAACAACTACCGTCCAGTCTCCAACCTCCCCTTTGTTGGGAAGGTTGTTGAGAAGATGGTGGCCTTCCAGCTTCAATGGTCCTTGGAGGAAGCTAGTTACCTTGACCCCTTCCAGTCCGGCTGTTCGCCTGGTGCGCCAGTTGCGGCCCTACCTGAATTGGGAGGCCCTCACAACAGTCACTCGAGCCCTTGTGATCTCTAGGATGGAATACTGCAATGTGCTCTACATGGGGCTGCCCTTGAAGAGCATCCGGCGACTTCAGCTAGTCCAGAATGCGGCCGCGCGAGTGATTGTGGGCGCACCGCGGTTCGCCCACATAACACCTATCCTCCGCGAGCTGCGCTGGCTACCTGTTGATCTCCGGGTGCGCTTCAAGGTGCTACTTACCATCCATAAAGCCCTCCATGGTAGTGGATCTGAGTACTTGAGAGACCGCCTTCTGCAGATTACCTCCCTTCGACCCATCAGATCGCACAGATTAGGCCTCCTCCGAATTCCATCCGCCAGTCAGTGCCGACTGGCGACTACGCGGAGGAGAGCCTTCTCAGTAGCAGCTCCGACCCTTTGGAACGATCTCCCCGTGGAGATTCGTACCCTCACCACCGTCCAGACCTTCCACATAGCCCTTAAGATCTGGCTATCCTGTCAGGCCTGGGGATAAGATCCTAATCCGCCCCACCCGAATGTTGAATGAATGTTGTGTTTTACTGTTTTATTTTATTTTATTCACATATTTTATGTTTTGTCTTGCACTCCTTCCCACGAATTGTAAGCCGCCCTGAGTCCCCTCAGGGAAAAGGGCGGCCTATAAATGACAAATAAAACTAAAACTAAAAACTAAATCCAGTTAACAGTTCATCTGACTTTTGCTTCTAACATAATACCTTTTGGGGAACTGTCCATAGGGATTGTCTATATCAGCAGTCTCCAACCTTTTTGGCACAAGGGACCTGTTTTGTAGAAGACAGTTTTTCACAGACCACAGGAGGAGATAATGGTTTTGGTTTTGCTCACTCACCCACCACTCACTTCCAGCTGTGTGGCCCAGTTCCTAACAGGTCATGGACTCATAATGTCTGGGAGTTGGGAACTCCTGATCTGAACATTCAAATAAGGTGGCTGGCTCAGTGATCCCTCCTGTTTTATTTCACAGGAACCTTTCACCCATTCGTTCTGCTGTGATTCATTATCCTCCTGAGTCAGATAGCTAGCCTATGGGAACTAAGATCTTTTCCCTTGTTTCTGCTTCAATTACTCTTCTCCTTGAGGCCACTCTGATAATCATGGTGGCAGCAAGTTTTCTTTGTTGACTTCCAGTTTGCTCTTCGTCACAACACTACAAGATAGTTCATCTTCAGCCAGGAGGATGATCTGTTTTGGTGAATGCTGTTGTCTTTGTAGTGGTGCAGTACGGGGGGCAACAGCAGCCAGCAGGGGCTACTTCTGTGCATACATTTCCAGTTTTACCATCGTTTTCATACCTTTCTTTTCCCACTATCTTTCAGTTACCAGCACGTGGCTGCTATTTTTTATCATCTGCGTTCTGCCACAGCACACTATGCAAGGAGCTGATCTGTAGCATTTGCAGGGCTTTCTTTGGATGTCATCAACAAATCACAATTTTATTAACAAATCTGCATTATATGTGAACTCGCTCCTGCAAAATTGCCCTCTCCCATGGTAAATTTGCACTGCCCAAAAGGTTACACTAAATGTAATATTCTGGGGTAGAACATTGACAGGACAACCCTACATGTGTCTTATTCAGAAATAAAACCTATAAGTTACACTGGACTTATTCCTAGTAAATATATCTAGGATTGTAGACTATCATTCTAGCACTGAATCTTATCTTCTGTTGTCAGTAGAGCACAGCGTAAAGCTAAATCATTATTATTTCCTTTCCTAGGTTGTTCATTTTACAAGTCATGTCACTTTTTTTCTATTACCGGTACATTTCTTTTAAAAAATATTTTCCTTTTTTCCATTTCAACAAAAATTCCACTTTCAAAACCATTCACAGGCTTAATCTCAGTGTCCTATCATTGTTCATATGAAGCACAATGATAACTCTTATTTCCCAAATGTAAAATGAATCTAGAATTTTATCTGGCCACTCTAGCACAAATTAGCACATATCCTAGAACATCTTTCAAATTGTTTCACAATATATACTAATACCCCAACATTTTAAACAACTGCCCTTTACCCAGATGTAATTAAGCAGATGGCACAACTGTTTCTTTATCCTCCATCTTGTTTGCTTCCTTTCTGTGTTGATGTTTCCTTTCAACATCATTATGAATGGCAACTGTCATCTTGTTCTCTATAAGGCACCTGGGACTGCATGTTTTGGATAAGTCAGGTGCACAGTTTTGTTAAAATAGGACTACTGTGAAGGGTTTTTTTTTTTGTCTGCTTGTTGCCATCTAGTAGTGATTTAGATTTTTACACTCAGATATTAAAACCATTTTTTTCAGTTAGCATAATAAGAATGTAGTGCATTACCAGAGGAAAAGGGAACAGGCTATTTTTTAAAGTGTTTTCTAAATATGCTAAGTCTACCTGATTTATAGTTGAAAATCAGTAGAAAATTATACCTGTTTGATATTTTCAAGTAAATTTGGCTGCCTGCATAAAACAATGTCCTGCTCTATCCCTGTGATGAAGTACCGTTATTTTATCATACAGTGTTTATGATTATGATGAAACAATTTAAGCTGGAATTCTTATTAAATTAAATTAGATTTGGCTGCAGTGTACACTTGCTTAAAGAAAGCAAATATATCTCCCTTAATTCCAGATAATACACATAATAATGCATCACAAAAACCATTTGTCTACAGGAGAATTTATCTTGTTTTTCTACAAGTGTTTTGGGTGAAAAGTTTGCAACACAAAGAGTACAAGAGTTTTTACTGAAAGGCTTCATCTTTCTCTAGGCAAGTCAATCACATCTGTACTTAGGAACACTAGTTCAAAAATAAGCTTTGTTTAAGTCAGTTAACTGTGCTCTTCAATTTAGGTCTCTTCTTAAGATCAATACAATAAATGCATTATTTTAAACTCATTGCTCTCTTAAGGTTTAAGATTTGTTGCTTGGACTAAGGAAGAATGTAGCATTTCCTCCCCCCTACAAACATACACACACATGTTTTGCATAAGAATGAAACTTATGTGAACAGAAACATGAAAATAAAAATGGCACAAAGGTAAGCTTTGAGAAGAATTTAGGCATTTGTGGACAGATTCATAAAATAGCTTACTTAAATGAAATGGGAGGGGGGAATATAGGACTTCTATGCAACCAGTAGCCACCCTAAAATTTCAGGAGAAGCTACCTCTACAAAAGTATTAATTGTTCTTTAGAAAACAGATTAAATATTGAGGATGGTATTTGCTCTTGCCGAATTCTATTCCTGTAGAAGTTCAATGTTTCTAAATTCACATGTGACAATGAGCACAAATCAAATTTCACAAGCCAGTTTCAAACTATTATTTCATATTGAATTTAGTCAAGCTAAAAATATATATCAGGTAGTCATATAAATAAACCACAGCTGAGGTCAAGAAACCACATTTTTAGTTATGCCTCACTCTAGGCATAACCCTAACCTTAACTCTCACTTAAACTTGAGTATGTGATTCTATTGTGAATAATTTGTATGGGGTGCCTATAAGGTAATCAGTATAGGTATTTGGACTTCTAAGTTGAAATATACAACAGATCTAAAACATGCAAAAAACAGTGGGATCCTAATGGTAGGAAAAAAGTCGATGTTTTGTTAGTAATAGATACTGAATGAAGCAAATTACTGTATGTGGAAGTTCAATATATAATTAATTATTTCATCTTTGAAGTATTAAAGAACCTTTCTTTAATTTAAGACAATCATGTAGACTATTTCTACTCATTTTTAAGCTTCAAACCTAAGAGGATTACTTATGAGATTTATTAAAAAATCTCAGTATTACACTGGACATCCCTTTATTTGCATTTTTTTCCCCAGGGTCTTTCTGTTTCTTCTCATTTCTGATGGATCTTCTAGGCATCGCCCCAAAAGTTCTAAATTCAGTATTTAATCTGTGCTTTTACAGACAGTTTATTTTTTTTTCAAATGAAGCTTTCTGTCCATGAAGATATACATATTACTGCATATGGAACAAAACTTCAAAGCATGAGAAGTCCTGATAAACAGCTCTGTTTAGCAACTGTGTTTCAATTATAGAAGACTTTGTTTATAAAGATTAAAGGAAGATTATAGTTCTGGCTCATTGGATATCACATCTTAATTTTAAAGGCAGTTGAATTGTATAGTTATATTTGAATAAAGGTCACATTTCAGTCTCCAATTTCATAGCTTTTCAGAACAAAGTTCTCTCTCTCTCTCCCTCTCTCCCTCCCCCCCTCTCTCCCTCTCCCTCCCTCCCTCTTTGTGTTCAGTCATTGAACCGCTGTAGGAAGTTAAAACCTACCCCTCGCCTAAAAAAGTGAACCCCCCTGGGAAATATTAAAAAGGCAGAATATTATATTTCCCTGGATAAGAAATTGAGAAATATGTTTTTAGGCAGGAAACAGACTCACTCTTAATAGCCCCCACCTTCGTCAATGGGACATTAAAAGGCTTGAGACAGTCTATTCTACATAACAAAGATCTCCCCCTTCAGCTCCAGGGTGATGGGATTAAGGCATGATAGTATTAGCCCTTTACCCATCTCACCACAGTTCTACCTTGTAAGGGTAAAATCAGTCTTGAATGTCTGAAAATACAATTCTTCCCCCATCACCTGAGAAAACCAGGGAGGGTCTCTTCTGAGCCTTTTGCTCCACTCACAATTCAGCTGCAAGCTATGCTAATCCTTATCTGACTATAGCCATGATGGCAAACCTACAGCACACATGCCACAGGTGGCACACAGAGGCCTCTCTGTCGGCACACAAGCCATCACCCCAGCTCAGCTCCACCACACATGCACGTGCTCCACCCACCGTTCAGCTGATTGTTGGGTTTCTGCTGTGCATGCAGGAGAAGCATGCACATACATGGGGGGAGGGAGGGTCACATTGCAAATGCTGGGGCGGGGGGAGTTTGGTGGAATGCTGTGGCCCCCCCTGTGCCCCATTTTGGAAGCTCCAAGGAGCCTGTTAGGCCCAAAATGGGCCATGGGGGAGTTATGTGCACATGCGCAAGGGCCGGGCCGGGGAGGGCACATGCTTTCGGCACACAAGGACAGAATGGTTAGCTATCAATGGACTATAGCATCTCTTGTCCCAGTTTGCTATTCAAGGGTAGTTTTACAATTTGAGGGTTCCCACTTGATAAACTGTCACCAGGAAGGCCTTTTCCCAGCTTCATCTGGTGCACCAGTTGCTAACTTTCTTGCAGAGGGTCCTTGCAGACATCCTTACATGGGATAAGGCCCCCAGGTACTCGAGGAACTGTGCAGTGGTGTATGGGAATGAGCTTGGGAAACAGGAGAAAGAGCTGCAGACTAGGCAATGGTCAGATAAGAGGCAGTTGAACCTGAAGAAGGAATGACAGACATTCATGATATTCATCCCTAAAAAGTAATATGTATTCAAATGGTGACAGTCAGTTTGTTCGCATAATCTTACATTGTAGTGCTTCAATTTTGAGAGGGAACAAATTGTTTCTGAATGGTTTCAGTTAATGTTGTTAACACTTGGCAATTTTTGTGGATTTTTTATTCAATGCATATTTTTTCTATGTATACTGTATATGTATTTTCCATTTCCTGCGATTTGCAGATATTGTACAGATACGAATCATTACGATTGTCACTAAAGCTTGTTGATTCTTTTGTTCTTTTTCAAAAATATTTTACTGAAAAAAGTAAATGAGGTAGCTTGTGATCTGCACAATGTGTTACTTACTGAACTAGAATCCAAATAATTTATTGTGACTTGCCAGAAACTCAGCAACCTTTGTTTTGCTGTTGTAGCAAGCTATATAAATAAACAACTATTAATGATTATTTGTTCACAATGCATGGTTGATGAGATGTATTTTGTTTATCAAGTCACAGATTGGACATGAAAAATAGTGCAAAGCTTCCAATCTCAGTGAATTGATTTATCAGAAATCTAAAGTTGCAGGACTTGGGAGAAGGATAATATAATATAATATAATATAATATTTATATTATATAATATAATATTTGGTAGGACCTCTTCCTAGCACTCAGTGCTTTTTGCTATTTTTTTCTTCCAGAACATTAAAATAATTTTGATGGAGTTTGAGAGATCCAGGAAGAGGACATATATGGTGCCTTCCAGGGAAAAAGATTAATTTTTGCTTTTCTGTTCCTGCCACCCTATTTTATGATTCCAATCACTTTGCTATTGGCACACATTCCTTTTTTATTGAAAAAGTTTCATTTCATGCTTATTTTGTCTTAATAACATATATTTTCTTCTTGCCTGATTATAGGTACATATATATGGGTTTCACAATACTCAGATTATTGTCTTATATTATGAATTTCATGAGCATTGTGATTATTTTGTACATATTTATGTTTAACTGAATTGTTGGAAAGAATACTTTCTGAAGTGTTCTTCCATTTCCTTCCTTCCTTCCTCCTTCCCTCCCCTGCCCTTTCTGTGTATGTGTGTGTGTTGGAATGGATTTTAATCTAAATTTAGATAATGCCATAGCATTATTATTTTTAAGGTGCTTACTGTCATAATTGTGTACTGTTTGAATACTATTTCAGAGTAGGAGAAACAAGGTAGAGGAGGTGATGTAAAAACTTTGAGAAGCCACAAGCCCTCCCTCTACTTCCTCCCTTCTACATCATTTGTTAGTGTTTTTTAAAATCTTTCTGTGTTTTGTTCATTGAATTTAAACTACTAGTGAACAGCTTTGTAGAGGAAAAAGTACTGAAATAAAAGTTTAGGTCAATCTGAATATTTCAGATACTAAACTGTTCTTTGAATGGCTGTTATCACTCTACATGGGGCACCCAAGGCAGTTGCTCCCTGGGTCGAAGACGTTTCTATCAGTTGAACCTTCATATTTTACTATGAATTCATAAAAGTCCATATTTTCTTATTTTGTAAGGAAAAACAATCTGAAAATTTCTTTATCATGCAATGATACTCTTGACAGTGAAAATGAACTCAGAGTACAAAACTTTTTCATAATCATTGAGCACATTAAACATGGATGTGGCATTGATAAATTAAACATTTTTGATTAAACATACAATTGAATGCATGCTTTTTTGTGAGGGGATTAAGATATATTGAAATGTATGGGATTTGTATCCAAGCAGATCTTATAGGAGTGTACTGTAAATCTTATTATTGAATCATAGAACCATAGAACAAGTGGAAAGAGCATTATAGAAACGGAAAGGACTAAGATAAGCTAAGAAATCCTTTCTCAGTGCAAGAATCCAATTTAAAGCATCCATGATAAATATATAGACATCCTATGCTGGAAGATATCAGTGGTGTATGCTCCTTCTCTTTTACTGGTTTTAAAGATTGAACTATTTTTAACATTCATTCAGAGTCTATTTCTTCCAACATTAACTTGTTATTCCCTTTTAGGACAAGAGAGAATGTGCCAGTTTTCTTTTCACTCATGCATTTAATATATTAAAAAGTGTGATTGACAACTACTCTATTTTCTGTACCCAAGGCTGAATATATACAGTTCCTTCAATCGTATTTTCTGATAATTTCAGTTGTCATTCTTTGCACCTGTTCTAATCCATCTGACTCCACCTTAAAATATGATGCCCAGAATTTGATACTACTTGAGTTGAGGTCTGCAGTGCAAGTGAATGACTGACAATGTAAAAGGATTTGTTGACCAAGGTTTGAGTTAAACCAATTGCATGCTGTTGGCATGGTATGGGTTGTACCTCACAAAAATTTGTAAAGAATGTGAGGCCAAAGCAAGGGAAGTTTGAACAAGATTTTAAAGAGAATCCAGTAGAGTTGGAGACACAATCCCTGATTAAGGATCTCTGATAAAAACTTGTGCACTTTGAAAGTGAGAGCTACTAAAGAAGTAGAAAGAACTTTGACTCAACATTTATGGTCTTGATAGTCTATATATGAATGTTTACATTATGGGGAATAAAAAGGATGAGCTTGAAGACTTAGTACATGAAGGCAGGTATGTCTTAAAAGGTATAAAAAGTCCTGATGGGAAGAAACCCATGATTGGAATATAATAATTGAAATATGAATTATTCAGAAGAAACCAAAACAATAGGAAATGTTAGAAGAAAAAGGAAGAATGACATGCAGTTAAACATTTAATGTTATTGTGTTAAAATAATCTCCCTTTACAAATCCAAGTCAGTACACTTACCACTTAACATGTGGGTTTAAAATAAATGAATAAAAAGTTGCTGATAATATTGAATATTAAGAAAAAAGAACTTTGTGCCATGGAATTATGTCCCCCAAGAAGTGGTAAATAAGCTTTATTTAATGTGTTTCTGCAAGAAAGCAGTTTGATGAGGATGCTTTGATTTGAAATTATGAAATTACCAAATATAAAGATTGAAGAATACTTAGGACTGAACCTTATAGCACCCTATTCTATAACTCATTCCATTAATAGAAAAAAGTTGAAGGCAACTCCGACTATTGCTGACTAGCTGTGAGACACCTAATGGAATTTCCATTCAGCCCAACTGATTTCCTAATCAGTAGGTCACAAGATATATCTTCAAATGTTTTTGTTTTCAAATAATATAAAAACCAGAAGAACATAAAAGTTTTTTTGCTTTCCTTGTGATTAAAATAAAAAACACTATTTTGATGGTGGGCCACTAGGATACCATGCCATAAATATGCTTGCATTTCATAGCTGTTTATATTGCTTATAACCTGCATTTATTACCCTAGTAAAAATATTTAAACTTCAAAAAAAGTGTTGTATATATGTTGAAAAGTGTTGATTGTCTCTAGGAGTTATTCTTAGAACAGATTTTAACATAGTTGCAGTAATGTACTGCTTGAAAGGGCTTGTCTAAAGTCATGCTTTTTTGTGTGCTTTTCTGAATCTTTGCCAACACACTTTGAAACAATATATTCTGCTTGTCATTTGAATATATCTGCAGCAGCGCATAACATTTATGTCTCCTTTATCATTTTTTTTGGATGTCATTCAATACATTAAACATTAAACATGTTTAATTTTACTTTCTTCTTGAAAAATTCATTTCTTTGCAGTATGACTTTCCCCTTTTAACTAAATCCAATGAAATACTATTTAGATGAGATAGATTAAGGTCAAGAATATAATTTGAAGTAGTTCTGCCCTCCAGCATGATAAAGTTTGTAGTTTATCTATTTGTAAGCTTTCTAAATCGGCTCATTCAGTTACAATGGTGCATCAAATTGGCCCTTTGCTTTTCTAAAGTAAGTGGTTCTATTGTTTCATAGAATAGCATCTAAAGTCAGGGAGAAGGAAACTAATTTTGCAAATGAAGAATACTATTTCTTTAGGATTACTTTTGGACTAATGCTATAAGCATATATTAGGAATTCATTTCAACTCAACTCCTAAAAACAATCTGTAAAGCTGGTTTCTGTCTTATTTATAAGCCATTTTTTTCTTTCATAGAACTCAAGGTTAGATCATTCAGGATTTAATTGCCAGGTAGTCTTTCATCTGTGCACTGAATAATTGTTTCGGTAAGATTTGTCTTGTTGCTATGTGGGGGAAGTAGGGAGTGTAAATATTTTAGGTCCAAGGACATTTGGAAATGTTCATCAACAAGTGAAAGCAATGATAATACACACCATGCAAAGAGTTACCACAGTATGAAAGGGCATAATTGTTTCTATTGATGAATTCAATGAAATAATAATGGTTGCCCCCATATACTATATCTTATTGTGGAATTGGCTGATTAGTTAGATCAGCTAGAGATTTCTAAGCCTTTCTGCTAATGACCTGTCTCTATTGTCTAGCTCTTGTCTAAAGTTTGAGAAACCTGGAGGCTAACAAAATCTTGTGAAAAGTCCTAGGAATACAAGGCAGCACTTAGTGAAAGTAGTTCTTGCCCAAGGGAACATTTTTGGTGAGGCATTTTCTTTTATAACAGTCTAAATTGTCCAATATAACGATATATTTGGGAAAAAGGAAAAATAAAATTAAGTGAAATAATAGAATTAATGAACTAGACTAGACTAGACCAGAATAGAATAGAATAAAATCTGGAAGGGACCTTGGAGGTCTTCTAGTCCAGCCCCTCCTGCTCAAGTAGGAGAACCTATGCCATTTCATATCATTTCAATGACTGTCTAGTCTCTTCTTAAAAACCTGCAGTGTTGGAGCACCCACAATTTCCGAAGACAAGCTGTTCCACTGGTTAATTGTCCTCACTGTTGGAAAGTATCTCCTTAATTCCAGGTTGCTTCTCTCTTTGATTAGTTTCCAACCATTGGATTACATTCCATTACATTCACCCAACGTTTGAAATGAAAGCAATAAAGTGAAACTAAATCAGGTGTATCAAGTAATGTAACTGAGAATATATGCAAAGTTTCTTGAAGAAAATAGGGAATGAAAGAAAACAATTGTTCATCTAACGAGTTATTGTTAGAGAAACTTAGATTTGGACTAAGTCTCATTTTATAGAAGCTTGAGATATGTAATAATCAGCCTCTTAATAGAATTGGATCCATCTTATATTTGTAGTATAAATGAGTTAGACAGTTTCAATTTAACCAGCAGTTCCAGGGAATGGTGTTAAATTGATTATATATATTTTTAGATAAAATTAGAATAAATATTTTTTCTGGCAGAGTTTCAGAGTCAAAGCACTCTAGCGTGCAGTGCTGAGTTGTATTGAATATTGTTTTGTTTTAATTAAAAAGTTGAGCATCTTTGTTTCTATTAGTTTCACACTTTGCTTCTAATTTCTATGACAAATTCTCTAGAAATTAGCATATACAGAATCTTGAAGAATCAAGTATCCAGGGGCTACATAGAGAGCTAGTTATGCTGCTCCACACAATTGTAAACTTTTATCATTATGCATTTTTCAGCAATATTTATATACATTAACTATTTTATATATTTTATATGTAGCCCAAGACAATTCCTCTTTACTCAGTGAGGCACAGGCAAGCCAGAAGGTTGGACACCCATCTATAAAAGGAAAATGAGATAGTTAGGCACTGCTTGATGTGAGAGGAAGAAAATAGTTGTGCTTACAAGAGAGACTAGGCTAAAATTCAGGCCATTTCAAATTCAATCTTAAAAGTTGTTTCCATGGTATTATGGGTAGTTCTTGATTAACAAACAACAATTGGTACTAGAATTGCCACTGATAAGCAACTGAGCCATTTAGGAATGGCAATTCTGACAGTTCTGGTTGTCATTGTTAAGCGAGGACTGCACAGGTCAATAAGTGAGGATATCACGTGCCATTTGCAGCCGCCTGCTGACTTTCTTATGGTCTGGTAGCAAAAAGTAGCTTTTGTATCCTGGGATTTGTAATTAGATTTATAACATTACAGAATATGTGGACTGTTCTGGTTACAGACAACCTCAGTAAGTCTGTAGCTATATAGAAAACAATTTTCATAGTAATAATAACAAAATCAAAAATTTAGTACCAAGTCAGATTAAAAGATATTGCAATGTTTTAAATTAAGCCAAAATTTGGTAAGTTATTGTTCCTTTTTTGTCTTTATGAACACTTAAATAGTTTAGATTTTGTGGAACCCAGTCCGAAGAATGACAAAAACAGGCCCTGGACTGTTTATAGGGGGATTTAGAAAATTGAACATCAGCCATAAAACTAATCAGTAAGTTCAATATTTCTGACTAGACAATTTATTTACTTTAAAAGAAATAGAAAACATCCTGAAGCAAAATGATTGTTGGCTTCAAGATTCCTGTATTGGTCCAGTTTCTTGGCGTTTCAGGATTCCAAAACTTTTCTGCTTCTATTTTTTCTGGTGGATCCTAAACATGAATAAGAACAATATTTACTAGTTGGGGTAGGGATTAAATGTCAGAGTCTGCAGCATGGTGTGCAATTGACATTCACAATGTGGATGAAAAGTTTTTTTATTGTGATATTTCAACCATTCAACTGATTTATCTTGCTTATCCTATTTTGCAGTGCTGTCAGACAAAGCAGAATTTATTTCAATGTAGTCTTTTTTTCTTCATAAATTTCTTGTTTTCGTATGTTTTCCCTGCTTCTTCTTTATCTGTAAATCAACCTTCCTCATGTCTGAGGATCATTGGAAATATTCAACGTAATTGGACACCAAACTGGAATAGTTTGCTGGCACCTTCATTCCCTTGTTTGTTTCTTATGAAATCTGAAATTTTCAGTTTTTTCCACATCTTTTTATTTGGGGAACATATTTTTCTTGGAATGCCACATCTTCTGATCTTGAAAAGCCATTAAAATCCTTTTCCTATTTGTATTTGTAATCATCAATTGCAAATAATTATATCCTTGTTTCTATTTCCACTTCCATTAATTTTTCATCTTCATTGAGATAATGTCTATAGTGTCCTGATTTCCTTTTGTTTTTACTACGGTATATTCTGTCTGATATTATATTTGGGCATTTATTAACCAACAGGTGGGAACAGCAGTAGAACATCATAAAGGCAAAATCAAAATTAGGAAGAAAAGCACTCATAACATCTAGATATGCAGATCATATCTGCAATAGAAAGCTAGATACTTCAATAGAGAATAAAAGGAAAGATCCATGTATTTGAAGTTCAGGAAAGGGATATTAATAAAGGTTAACTTTAAAAAAACATTAATCCCTGTTCAGTGATGTGCAGTCAAGGGAGGCAGGGGAGGCAGAGCCTCACCACTGTCATCATGAAAAGAAAAAAAATGTAAAAGGAAAAAGGCTGAGGTAGTTGCTGCTAGAGTCACAGTGGATGACTCTGCTTAGTGCTTAACTGTTTAAAAAAGCCTCTAAAAAGTGGCCCACTACAGGAGGAGGCAGGAGAACAACTTGCCTCATCTAGTCTGGCATTTTATGATCACTCGAGCAGAGTTAAGCAAGAGTTAAAAGCCGAAAAATTCCTTATGTAGATGAGGCACGTAGTTCTCTTGCCTCCTCCTGTAGAGGGTGTTTTTTTAGAGGATTTTTTAAACAGTTAAGCAGAGTCATCCATTGGGGACTCTGGCAGCAGCTAACCCAGCCTGACCTCAGCAGCTCTGGCCTTTTTCCTTTTACATTTTTACATTTTCATAATGGCAGGCAAGAGCAGAGTTGAAATCCTCTGTGATTGTAAAACAGCTGGAAAAGGTATGTGGGTCGGAGAGAGGGAGAGGAATTCAAAATTAATGTAATTTGTAAGTAATTGTAAGTAATTTTTGTGTGTGTGTGTGCGCGCGCGTCTGTTTGTTTCTTCATTCAAACAAACTCAATTTGAGAGAGTTTGTTTGAGAGTGAAGAGAGGGAAGGGGGTAGGAGTTGGAGAGGCAGGGAGGGCAGCCCACCAGATTTCTTTCTCTGTGTCCGGGGCAGCCCACCAGCAGAGGTGGGTCTTTTACTCGCCTCTGCTGGCGGGCTGCCGCTTTCTTTCTTTTGCCCAGAGGCTGCAGCCTGCCTGAGCTGCCTGTCTCTGGGCAAAAGAAAGAAAGCGCCAACCTGCCCCTGGCTTTCTTTTGCCCGCTTCTATGTCGGACATAGCGGCGGGCAAAAGAAAGCCAGTGGTGGGTTGCCACTTTCTTTCACCCGCCTGTCAGAATTCAGGCGGGCAAAAGAAAGAAAGCACTTTAGATAATGGGATGTCGGGGAAGAAGACTGCCTCACCAGCCATAAACCTCACTGCACGTCACTGTTCCAGTTATGTTTTGATCTTGAATGTGGCTTCGCATCTTGCATGAAGAAGTAACTCTGAATGGCATGTAAAACTGGCAATAATCTTCCATATGAGATATTTTGTTTTAAACTCAGATCTTCAACTGGCTTAATTGTTCTTCATATTCTTAGCATCTGCCCCAATGTACAGTAATCATTTGTTTTTACACTCTACTGCTTACTGTAATGTTTACGTGATGCTTGATGTGAAGTGTATTTGTGCAGGGCGGGGGATGGGGTGGGATTGTTTTATCAGTCAGCCTTGTAGGAGAGCTTGATGTTGATTTGGACTGAGAATGGGTGGCTAACTCCAGGGTCACCCACCTGGTTTCCATTCACAACAGAGAGCTAGAAACTGAATCTTCCCATTACTAGTTCAGTACTTTAACTACTGCACCATGCTGATTCTCTTCAATCAGCTTGATTATTTCTATTTTTTTTAAAAAACAACCACGAATGTTTATTTTTTTAAAGAAACATTTATTTATATAATTTATGTGCATACACTTGAGAGTAGACATTGTCAAACCAACAAGATCTATTTTTTAAGATCTGGAAAGGCACTGCAGTATGAAATATGTAATCTCCAGTCCAAATCTATTTTGATGTTAACTTATGTTAACTTACTGACTTACTGACAGTTAACACAAACTGTGTAGGTGCAAATTAATAGGTAATTAACCCATTAAATTAGAATAGTTAGATTACATGGCTGTACTGTAATTAGGTATATCACCATACTTTTTCTGTTGCAAAAGGCATAAAAGCAATATCAAAATATATTTCAATAATCGGTGACATGGGAGAAAGAATAATTAGTATAATAGTTCTGAACTATTCCCCAGCCAGTAACAGAAAAGTTTTTCTTGTCTACCATGCTTAGTTGATTAAAAATAAATTGGATCAATTTTGCTTGGAAATAGAGTATAATAAATGTATTAGCCTTATTTCCTGAAATTGATTAGCATCTCTATATACATGAGGAGATAGTTCTAATCAAAACTAAGAGAAAATCATTTTAACAAATGGAAAATATTAAAATGTTTTGTTTCTATCATAAAGACGGTACAATTATAAAGCTGATTGTCTCCAACTGCTTTCTGCCACAGAGTGATAACACATCATACATCTATTCATCTGGCTATAGCATAAGTTGCAATCATTTAATTGAAAAAAAAAGCTAGCAGTATGTTTTTTAAATATATTTTTTTGTTCTTACTGCTTTCAGGAGTTAAAACAAATCTAATCTTCAGGGACGAAGTTCTGAAGTTTCCATTGAATTTTGAGAGTTGATTTTCAGCCTCACTGCTTGGCAATCAGAAGCATAGTAATTTCCAAGATAGGCTTCATTATAGTTACTGGGCTAGGGAAAGAATAGCATATAAAGCAATAAAATAGATATGTATTACCAAATTGGAATTATGAAAAGGGAGAGTTTGAATTGGCTTTCAAGCAAATAGCACAGTTAAGAAAGGCATACACATATCTGCTGAAATCTAAAGTAATAGTGATGATATTAGACTGCCTCCTGAAGATGGAAAATAACAGATACACGAATATGTGTGATTTGAAAAATGTGCACTAATACTTGCTTTGCTCAAAAGTATAGCTTTCATGAGAAGTAAAATAAGTTGAATATAGTTTGATTTCTAGATGTCGCTCAGCAGTTGCTAGAACCAACTATGGTGGCTTTAAAACTGTAGCATTTACTGGTCCATGTACATAGTTAGAAAATAGCAGTTTAAAAGACAGTTTAAGATAACTCTCCTCACTTTCCAAAGAAAGATGAATTCATTTGTCTTCATACCACTTTCTTGGTAAATCTAAGATATTTTTTTCATTACAACCTAAACTGTTTTGTGGGATCTATTGTAAAAAAGCAGCAGCTGAGTCCAAAATGATAAAAAGTAATGCAAGGTAATGTACGAATGCTATAAAGAAGGTCATAATGTGGTAATGGAAGTAGCACCTGCTGATGGAATGACAGTTATAATTTTCCCTTCTGATCATCCTCAAACATTTCACAGAAAAAAATATCTGTATGGGAGGTATATGGGTATACGTGTATGCATGTATATAAATTATAATAGTAACACCAATACATGTAGTCCTCGACTTACAACAGTTTGTGTCAACTCATAAAGTTGCCATTGTGAAGAAAGGGGGGGGAGCGCATTCCACACATACCTTTGGCTAGTGTCAGATCTCAGATTAGAGCCAAGGTGGCGCAGTGGTTAAATGCAGCACTGCAGGCTACTGCTAGATCAGCAGGTCAGCGGTTCAAATCTCACCGGCTCAGGGTTGACTCAGCCTTCCATCCTTCCGAGGTGGGTAAAATGAGGACCCAGATTGTTGGGGGCAATATGCTGACTCTCTGTAAACCGCTTAGAGAGGCCTGAAAGGCCTATGAAGCGGTATATAAGTCTACTGCTATTGCTATTATTGCTATAGATTACTGTAGCAGCCTTGTGAGGCATGCACCTTGTTGGTGAATGTAATTTATAACACCAGACTGAGGGGAGGGAGGAAACAGGTAAAGTTCAGCCATAATTAAAATGAGATCAGATCTGACTGCAATGGGGTATTGCTGAAATGGTGTTCCTAATGAATGACTGGATTTCTTTTGAAACTTGGCTCAAGGCTCATGAATTAATTAGGATATCTTTTGGAAATCTGACAGTTTGCTTAGTGACTCTTCGAAGTTACAACGGCACTGAAAAAAGTAACTTGTGACCATTTTTCACACTTTTGACCATTGCAGCATCCCCGTGGTTATGTGATTTACATTCAAATGCTTGACAATTGACTCACATTTATGATGATTGCATTGTCCTGGGTCATGGGATCACCTTTTGCAACCTTCTGACAAACAAAGTCAATGTGGAAACCAGATTCACTAACCGTGTTACTAATTGGACAACTGCAGTGATTCACTTAACAAATATGGCAAGAAAAGTCATAAAATGGAACAAAACTTACTTGAAAAATTTTCTTATTAAGCAACATAATTTTGGGGCTCACTTATGATTGTAAGTTGAGGACTACCTGTATAGCTGGACAGTTATATCTATCAAGTCCTACTGGGCCTACTGTAAAGTAGCAAAACAAGAATTTTGGGAAGAAAATAGTTTTGCATGTATACAACTCCACAAGAATATTTAAGGAAAATAAAAGAAAATTAATAATAACCAATTTATACATCCATTTAATAAAAATGATTCTGTAGTTCAGTTTTCCAGTTCTGCAGTGGCCTGTAGTTCTGCAAGAAACTAAGGAAGAAAAAAATTGCAGCCAATATTCTATCACTAGAGCTTTGCCTCTTAATCAGTGTTTCTTGGATCTTTCTTTTTTTAATTAACATGTTATGTGGTCTTAAAAAGTTGGAAACCATTTGCTGTAGACCAGTGTTTTTCAACCACTGTGCCGCGGCACACTAGTGTGCCGTGACATAGTGTAAGGTGTGCCATGGGAAAATTATATATAGTCAATATAGGCACAGAGTTAATTTTTTTTAACATTTTCTAATGGTGGTGTGCCTCGTGATTTTTTTTCATGAAAAAAGTGTGCCTTTGCACAAAAAAGGTTGAAAAACACTGCTGTAGACAGTCCTTCTTCTAAGGATTTTAGCTACATTATTTCCATTGGATTGCACGACAGTAAATTATTTCAATGACTAAATCATTTTCCAAACTTTTATTAGATGTTTGTTTCATATTTTTCATTACAACAATTTAATTCATCTCAACTCTCCATTTTTGATTTTGTACTGAATTCCATCTAATATTCAATAACTGATACTTGTATTAAACGTAGATGCTGATTAACCAACGGCATTTAATTATTTAATCTGAAGTACATAAAATAATCAGAATATTTGTTGTATTATAATAGCAAAAGATACAAGGCAGGTGAAATGTTCACAATCCTATCTTTTATGAATGTTTTATGAAAGTTTTATGAATGAGAAATCAAAGTATGTAGGGCATAGAAACTTACAGAAAACTTGCTGTGTTGGCAAATAAAAATTTATCATGGTAAGAGAATTATTATATAGTTATAATATAAAACAGCTCAAAACCCTCAACTGATCATTTAATTATAATAATTATAATTTAATGTTTTATTATTTATAATTATGGTTATTATGATTATTTAACAATAAAGTAACAACTTGAGGCGGGTCACAAAACACCAGACAATATTAAAAATAATATAAGAAACGGCAAACTGAACTACAATAGCCCTTTCTTCATAACAAGTGAATTTATCCTATAGTTTTCTTCTTTCTCTAAATAAATATTTTTAAAAAACACTGTTGATTCTGGAGAAATATGGTACTAATGAAAATAAATTTACTTTTAGTTTTTTGAAAGGATTTTCTAGGCTAGATTTTGCCATTAAACCTTCATTTATTATGACCAAGCTTACTATCCATAAGAAAAGACAGAAGAAGACAACAAATTTACTCTTTACCTTCCTTTCTTCTCTTTTGCCCAATACTCAAGATTTCTGCAGTAATTAAGCAAATCTGTTGGAAAAGGATAGTAGAAAGAATAAAACAATAATTTGCAGTATAGATACAGTATATAATAAAATCACAGTAAATGAAGCAGCAAAACAGTAAAGAAAGGTAAAGCAGCAGCAAAGTTGTATTTAAAGAGCTTGAAGATTGAGAACCTAGAGCAAATAGATTTTAAAGGAGTATCTCTGGGAAGGAATTCTGCAAACAGGACCTTACTTTTAAAAACAAAAACGACACCCTTTTGTCATTTAGCATGCACCTCACTTCAAGAGCACCTTAAGAAACATTTCCAATGCAGATATTTTGGGCCCCAGTAATATGAAATAGAAATACGAAAATAGATGATCTTCTGATAATCTGGTCCAAACTATTTATTTTCAATTCTACGGTTTACTAAAATGAAGGTGATTTAGATCCATCTATTATTCATAAAGGTTCTTTCCTAATGCCCGATAGGGCTTTACCTTAATAATTACTAGTATGGAGTGTAATCTATTGTATGCCAACATATGTTTTCCTTCATGCAAGTGTGTGATATGAGAATTTGTCTCTTAGACCTGGTTTTTCAATTAATTTTAAATTTAATTTCCTAATCCTCCTGCTTATAACATATGATTTCTATAAGCAGCCCTTTTCTTTAGGAGTTATAAAATTTATTTCCCTACTTTTACAGTAGTAAAATCTTAAAAACTTTCCACCATACTGATTTTCAATTGCACACAGTGGTGATACACCTTTTTGGGATAACTACAGACCAGTTTACATAAAACATCTGTAAGACCCATGCTGCGATTTTGGTTTATTTTGTGCTAATTTCTGTAACATTTAGAATTATTTTCAGCAATAAATCAAACAGTCAATCAATCAAGGGTTAGACCAGCTGCTTATAGAATTTAGCAATTTCTTGACGGTTCCTGTATACTTGCATTTTGATTATTTTTTTCCCTGTCATTCCAGTTTGACGGAGAGAACATGTATATGGGAATGAATGACAATAACCAGGAATTCCTCTCAGCAAATCAGGTAAAATGAATTGTCTTTTCAAGGATGTGTTGGCTTAGGATAGCCTCATAATTTGCTTATGCAATATTAAAGACAGAATCTAATCTAGAGGGATAAAATGAAGATGGGGTAGCAATACACACAGATTATCAGCGCCAAAGACTAGCCTATTGAATGTGAAAAGATAAGTAGTCTAGGCAGAAAAAAATGTTTGTTTAGATTCATAGTCCATCCATCCTGTGTACCCCTCCCCCCTGGTATAGCCATAGAAGAAGATATGTTTGTGTATATAGGTTTCCTCCCTTGATGATAGTGTGTGTGTATGTGCACATGCAACTTCAAGTCATCCTTGACTCCTCATAGCTTCTTGGATTAATCCTTGCAATATTTTGGGCAAGGTTTTTCAAAATTGGTTTGCCATTGCCTCTTTCCTAGGACTCAGAAAGAATGGCTGGCCTAAACTGGTCTCATGACTAAGGCAGAACGAGAACTCGGTTTCTCGCTTAATAACCTAGTGCCTTAAATAATACCTTGGTGCTAAACCCCAAGTGAATTCTATTAATTGTATGGCTTTTCCTCACTTTTTTCAAATACTTTTGCAGAATTTCCCTGTATTCAAATACATTTTTCTTCATCTTTCACAGTGAGGTTGGAGTAGCTGGATACCATGCAAAGCATGCCCTGCCAAGAGTCTAATTTATTAGAGTTCCAATCAAGGAAATTTTGAAATTTTGCTTGCTTTTGGGAAGATTAAATATATTAAAAATGGAGTTTTAAAAAATGTTTCTTGCAACAATTGCCATATATTCTCCAAATGGACAATTTGTCCTTTTCTTAAATTCACAACACCTATTCTGATAAGTCTGTACACATTGAAAAAGTATGTAAATGCATATTGTGTAGTATTTGTCAATCCTTTATGTTTTCAACCATGACAATTTAACTTATTTATATATTATTTTATTTAGGGCCTGTATTTTTAAATCCAATTCTCTTCATACGTTTCTAAAACAATTTCTATTGGAAAAATGAACTGTTCATATAGTAAAACTTCACAATATAATGAAATGTAAGAATATATAACCAAAATAAAATCAAGAAAACAACTGGCAGCAGAGCGAGGAAAAAATTATTTGCTATATCAGCTTTTGGAAATGGAAAGAGAAAAGGAAATCTTACATCTCCTTATGGAATGATAACAAAGATGGAGCCTCAGAGATTTCCCAAGAGGGAAAAAAATGCAAACAATGGAGGAATATGAACACAGAATTTCTGTGAGCTCTGTTCTTCTTTAAACATGGCTTACAATGCTCTCTTTTTTGGTTTGGTTCTGTAATCTCATAGATCAGTGTTTCTCAACCTTGGCAACTTGAAGATGTCCGGACTTCAACTCCCAGAATTCCCCAGCCAGCGAATGCCAAGGTTGAGAAACACTGCCATAGATGATAGAATAGTCTTTAAAAAATGTATTTATTACACTGCAGAAAAGATCCTTGATAGTGGGATTAAGGCTAAGTGCAAGAATGGAAAATAAAATTAGAAAAAGTATTATTAAAAATCAATGTATTTTGATGTAGTTTTTAAAGAAGAATTCTAATTATTCCCATAATTAGATTTCTGATTTAACAAAATACTAAAAGCATTCATGCTTTCATTTAATATCTGAGTTCTGGTCTGGATACAGCTAGTGAATTTTCTGTTTTATTGTTCATCACTATAACAGATCTTTAGAATCTCATTTACTTAAGTGACTGGAAACAGAAATTTACTGCTGAGCTTCTAAATGAAATTCAAAATTTATTTATTAACAGACCAGCTCAATGCTCTATATTTTGATAGAAAAATGTAAAGAACCATTCTGCATACCAATTTAAAAAGTAAAATCAGTGACAGGTTCTAAGAGCCAGTTTGGTATAATGGTTAAGGCATCAGACTAAAATCCAGGACGTTGTGAGTTGTAGTCTCATCTTAGACACAAAGCCAGCTGAATGGTAGGGTTGAAAGAAATTTGGATTGAGAACTGATGCTGCTTATTATTCCTTTTTAAAGCTTTATACGTGTATTACCTTATATAAAGATTCTCTTGAAAATACATCTAAAATAGAGTTGGTTGAATGGGGTCTGTTGTTTTAGCATGGCATGAATAAACTTTAATTCAGTTCACACACTTTGCCCCTTTCATATCTAATGCATTTAATCTTGCTAGGGGGTCATTAAGGTGCCATGTGCATCCATGGATTCTACTCTTACAAGAGTTTCAGGCTGGTCAATCATGGAAATCATTGCTTTTTTCACATTGCAATAAAAATTCCAAATTCATGTTTGTGGATAAGCCAAGTCAGTTATTAGGATAATTTATTAAAGATAACATGTTACAGTGAATGTACTTCTGATTCTCATGTTTTTCCTGCTGCGTCATGATCTTCTCCATGGGCATATCTTTTAAATATACGAAAGGGTGCTGTAAAGGATAGTCATACATGGCTGGTGATGACCTCAAATTTTAGAACATTTTTTCCTAGAAAAATGTATGGAACATTACGTTTTCTATAGGAAAATTAAAATGTAATTTTGGCAATGGGTTTTGGCTGTACAATGCTATTGTTACGCTAATCTCACCTTGTTTAATTCCTTTTTACTATTTTATCTTGGATGGTATTTCATTTATTTTTTTCAGTATTACTGATATCTGAATAGCTTTATCCAATATTTAATGAAATTGTAGTCTTCTATCCTATCCTATCCTGTTCTTGTAAGTCTACTAAGCTTTTACGTAACCCACCAATAGCCTGTTTGAATAATATTTATATATTGATTTGTATCCTGTCTTTATTATTTTTACAAATAACTCAAAATGGTGAACATGTTCAAACATCTTCCTCTCTTGTTTTCTCCACAATCACCACCCTATGAAATAGGTTGGGTTAAGAGAGAGTGACTGGCCCAAAGTTACCCAGATGACTTTCACGGCTAAGGCAGGACTTGCACTCAATTTTCTTGCCTGGTGCTTTAACTAGCAAACCAAATTGTAGAAAAGCTCATTGTCATCCAGTTATAATGTTATACTAGCACAGGCAAGTTGCCTTATGATACAATCAAATAGCCTTCTTCATATAAGTCCTTTATACAAAAAAAAAGGGGGGGGGTAAGATATTAAGGCAATAGTTATCTAGATCCTTTATGGAATGATAATTTCTGTTCAAGGAAGTGAAGAAGGCATATTTTAATGGTTAATAAATTGCAGTTTGTAGAATTAAATATTCTACAAGATGATTTGCAATACAGAAACTAATTTTACTTGGTCAAAGATGAAAGGAAAGGGATAGTTATAAGCGTGTGAGGCATATTAAAAATCCTTAACAGCTGATATAATTTGTTGCTTCTAAAACTACGGCAATTAGGAATAATTCTAATATAATAATGTAGTCCATTCCTGACTGATTGCTTTTCGCCTTACAGTCAAGAAACACAGTCAAACTATTTTCTGTCTCCTTTAACTCCTGATTAAGATACTAATTTCACCAGCACAGCAGTATGTCATAATTTGGTTAGCCATTCTGTCTCTGAGATTCATGCTGCGACAATCTGTCTGATAATTCATTCTTTATTTAGTAATATATGTCTTAATGTAAGGCAAATTAAAGGACCTACTAGTAATGTATATCCTGCTATGTCTATTTGGCTTTCTGAAGCTGTTAAAAAAATGCTTTGAATATGTCTATCACATGTGATCATAAAATAAATTATTTTCCCTCAGCTGACCATTTTTGATTTGCATTTGTTTTAAGCCATTTAACACGTTACAGGCTACGTTTTGGGTTGCTTGATATGTATTTTCAAAGATGTATAAAAATACTAGAGCCACTTTAAAATTAAACCAAGATTGAAGCAAAATTAGTATAGTGAGTTGAAATTAAAATTTTGCATTCATGAAAAGTACAAAGAGTTTCAGGGAGTTGTATATCTATTTTTAACCCTTCTTTTCAAGGTCCCAAAACCTTAACAGCTTCACTATCTACATTTATACTATATACCAATCATTATTTAGTCATGAATGTACCATATTAAAAAAAGCAGGCTTCTCAGTTCATATTTGGTCTAAAGTGTTTATGTTAAAAAGGATGTACAAATAGTGAATCTGCTTGAGCTAGGCAAAGTACTCTAGTTTTGTTGAGATTACAGAGATAGAACCTGTCTGCCAATCTTTAAAACAACTGAGATTCTTTCTGGAAGTATACAGAAGTTCCAGAGGGCAACCATATGATTTTGGGAACAGACAGCTGTTTTAGCATTTGTAGGCAAGTGCTTCTCTGGTACTCCAAAGCAGTTTTTTGAAATTGAATCTGAAATGCTGTATGGCAGTTTGCATCTACATTAATCGTAAGCATGTTCTGCTTTCTTAATGATTGAGAATGAGTCAATTTTGTCGATAGTAGATTTTCACAGGATTTCGTTGGGATCGAAAGTAACTATCTGCTAATTCATTTAGAAATAACTTTTCTAAACTGATTTATTGTTATTGTATATGTTGGAAACTTGGTGAATGGTTTAAATTCACCATATATCGTATTTTTCAGACTATAAGATGCACCTTTTTCCCTCAAAAAAGAGGCTGAAAATCTAGGGGCATCCTATACACTGAATACAGCATTTTTGCCTCCCGAAACTCCATCCCTTCACCAAAATAGCTCTGCATAGCCCGTAGAAAGTTTTCAGAGAGCTCCTGGGGGCTGGGCAGGGCAGAAATATGTAAAAAATGGCCTATTTGTGCCCCTCCCCCAGCAGCACTCTATAAGCTTTCTAAAGGCTATCCATGCCCTTTTTGTGACATAAACCGGGCCCGTTTTCATGAAAAATGGGCCATTTTTTTGCTCATTTTTGCCCCCCCTTCCCCAGGAGTACTCTACAAACCTACTAAGAACTGTTCATGCTCTTTTTTTGAAAAAAAAATGAGCCCATTTTCACAAAACTGGACCATTTTTGGGAGGTTTGCAGAGTGCAAAAATGTTTTTTTTAGTTTTCCTCTTCAGAACCTTGTTGCGTCTTATAATCCAGTGCGTCTCATACTCTGAAAAATATGGTGATATCTTGAACATTGAAAAGTCATATCTCAGAATGCGCTGTTAAAAACTGTGGAGGTTTTCCAGAAAGTGGCAGATGGGGAGAGCACAATTACCATTAGCTATATTATTCTTATAGCTGACAAACTTAAGTTAGCAATTTGCTACCTTTTATGTTCGAATTCTTTCTTTGTTGCTATATAGAAACATCTTATTGCTGCTTGATGTTTTGTAATAAATACAAAGAATTGGAAATGCAGAAATGCTCTGTCAAAAATAAGATTAATAAAATGATACTATAACATAATTTGTGAGTGAAAAATATTTTAGGATAATATAAACAGAAATTGCAAAGAGAAAAAATAACTGGCAAAGAAAAAATGAAATAAGATATGAATAAAAGTTTGATGAAGTTAACAGTTACGGTACTGCAATATGATTATTTTGCACAATAAAGATATTTGATTTCCCCCCCATTAATTTCTTATTCTCAGTCTCTAAATGCCTAGGGGGGATATACAAAATGTTTTATTCTGTTTGTAATGTTTGTGCTATTCGAATATGATGCTCTTTATATGGAAGAACTCAAACTGTACGAATAGCATAATGTATATAAATTTTACATTAATGGGCATATCTAATATCAGCTCTTTCAGTTTTTAAAACATTTCATATTTTAAGAAAAGTAGAAAGAAAGTACGCAAACACAGACATTAAACATCTCCTGTTCTGGTATCATTGCTCAGGGAATTATAAAGTTTGGGCTGATTTTAGGTACCTAGAAATTGCCTAGAATATCTGGGCCAACTGATGTTAATCTTAACTACACTTCTAGAATTATACCAAAGAATAGTCGTGTCTGCTGGCTATAGTTACTAAACAAAGTTTCAGATTTAGCAAACACATTAATCTGCAATTAAAGCAAGCAGAAACTTCTCATTTCTGCTGTTTGTGGAACATTTAAATTAGGATGTAATTAGGATGCCAGCTCGGGATAATATAGTACCTCTAGCTTGACTGATGTTCTGCCAACATGGAAATTGGTATTTTTAGAATGATTCAGAAGGAGAAGTAGCAAGTGGCTCTCTAGGCCAAAGCCTACTCAACTTTAGCCAAAAGCCAGCCCTGTGTTGAGCTTTTGAGGGCCTATGCATGGAGCAAAGCTCTTTACTATGGCTTTGAGATTTCAATCTTGTTCCATTAAGGTTTAGTTGCTTTAAAGGTTTAATTTAAAAGTTGGTTTAAATAGTGAATTAGTCTGGGATTTAAACTAGAAAATATGTTGTTAATCCACGCCTAGAAAACTCAACATAAGCAAGCATATTTTTTTTACAGAACACATCTGTTATGCTCAAGTGATTAATCAGACTGTTTTGGTTGAAGCAGTAGAAATTCTTACTTGAACTGATGTTATGAGATTTAAGATTTTATACAACAGTTAGAAGGAAGATATTGAAGGCACCCAGAATAAAAAACTATTGTAACCAATGACAATTATATTTCTCCTAGGTGTGAACATGTACATGTAAATTTCTGCTGGTCAGAGATCAGACCTTTCACAAAAAAAATTATGTGAAATTTGAAAATCATGAAATATAAACAAGCAATAATTTAGTTGGTAGCAGCTGATTTAGCTATTGAGTCAGTGTTCAGCTTAAATAACTGTATCTTCCACTTTAAAATTACCACTGAAGGAGAACTTATCACCTTCCTTGGTGATTGTCAATCTGCTCTTAGGTGCACAAACTTTTCCATGAACCAAATTGTATCCAAATCAAAATACATATATTTTATCTAGGTGTGAACCTAAAATATGCATGTTCTGACCAGAGGTGTTTCAAAATGGATGGTGTATGAAAAAGTCAAGGTCATCAGTGTTGGCAAAGCATTGGTAAGCTAAAAGGAAATAGGGCAAAAAAAAAGTTAGGCAAGTTGATGCACGGGTAAGAGAGAAGTGGGGGTACCACTGCCTTGCTTCTCTTGCACCGTAAAGTCCTCCAGATTTTGTTCAAATGAAACCCAAAATAACCATAGTGGTCTGGGTTTCAGCCAAACCAAAGAGTAACCTGTCCAGAAGAATTCAACAGAACAGAAATTTGTGTGTTTGGGGTTTGAAATAAAACACATTTTCTACTTCATAAGTTCTCCAACTCTTACTGACATGACTTTTTTCTGTAATACTTGCTTGGAATCTGTTTCTCCATCATTTAGTTTGATAATATGGTCCTGCAATCTGGAATTTTTAAAAAAGCAGGTCTTAACCTTTTGTGATATTTTGAGGTATTTGAAGAGTGTGCTTCTCCAATTGTCTGTTCTCAAGGCTAAACATATTCAGCTATTTCTAATCCCTTGATTATCTTTTTTCCCTTCTTTGAACTTGTTTTCAATTTCTCTGAACCTTTCTTAAAGTATTTTGTTTGCAATCAACTACTGTTCCAATATCTTTTTCACAAATATCTTTACCAGGTCAAGTTACCTCATCCTATACTCAAATATATTATTTCTGTTTCTTCAGCGAAGAAGCTTCTGTAACAATTCTTTCTTTTGGATAAACTTGGAAAGAAAAATCCTTTGAGGAATATAGGGCAATAATTATTAAATGAAATTAATAAAATTTCATAAAGTCCTGCCTGTCAGGGCTTCGTGATTTTTACACATTGATAGCAGAAAAAAGTATAAGAAATATCATCAGGATAAAAGTCATGAAAAACTGCAGATTGTTCAATGAAAAAATAGGTTTTTTTTTGTTATTGATTTAAAGGCAAGAGTTTTAGAGGAAAAACTCATTTTGCAATGAAAAAATAAAGATTTTTTAAAAATTGGTCTGTTTATTAAAGGTTATATCAGCTCATTTGACTAGGGGGAAAAATCAAAGCACAAAAAGCAAACCAATACAGCTGACCAACTTTATATGTTTCTTATCCAGGCTATATTAAAAAAAAATAGAGAAGAGAAGAGGTGGGTTGGAGCATGGCAAGAATAATAACAGTGTTATTCCTGCTGTTAATTCAAAAATACGTGAAATGTAAGTTCAGTATTAAAATAGAAAACTATTTTGATCTTGTATGCTTGAATGGGTTGGATAATGATCTGCATAGGAGAAGAAGTATTTCATACATGCACATACAATGATGCTGGAATATTAAGTTAGCTGTGTATTCTGTTCTCTCCATAGATACTACAGAGTAGCTTTGGATGAGGTATATGACAATGCCAATGAACGTTTTGTAGATTTTACAGCCAATTCATATATCCACTGCATTGCAAAAAGTAGTAGTGCTGCAAAATCTAATTTTTATAAGCTGACACCCATTGTGTTGATTTAACACATGATTTAATTATATCGAAAACCCCAAATATGCTTTTTCGAGAAGCAACTGGACTTTCTTTGAAGATGTTTCGCTCCTTACTTAGCTCTAAAGAAGCTTCTGGTGTCAGCCCTTCTGACATCTTGGATGAGAAGCGAAAGGTTTTCAAAGAAAAACCAAAAAGTCCAGTTACCTCTTGAAAAAGCACCTTTGAGACAACCATGACCTGGATGACTGAGAATCTCCATAGACATATTTCTAAAAACTTAACCTTCCTTGCTTTATTTTATTTTTTTCTTTTAATAAAAACTGCAATTGTGGAAAGTTGCTTGCTTGCAGACATTTCATTACTCACTAATGAGTATGTGATTTGCTCCCTGTTTATATGCAGTAGCTTGCCCTGCCAGTTTTGATGGAAGTGTGGTTTTCTCCTTGTTAATTCCTTGATTAGGGTGCTGTTTTCTGCTTGATTGTTTGCCTTTGTTAATTCCTGTTATTTGGGACTCTTGGGGACACACCAGGATGGGGAAGAGGGATGCAGTTTTCCTCATAGATCACAGCTCATATTGTCTCTCTCCTTTGGCAAAATGGCAGACTTTGGGATCATCTGAGAAGGAGAAGGGATGATTTCTGTTGCTCTCTGCCAGCTTTCTTTTTGCGCCATTCTGTTTCTCTGTTTATGTAAGGAAATATCTATGAAAAGATGAGCCAATGTGTTTAGTATACTCTTAAAACTCTCATTGTGTTTGTCTGCTTGTATCCTCAAGTTAGCATAAACAACACATTATATCACAACAATTTTTTAATCAAGGTCCCTAAAATCTGCTAACTTAAGGAATGTATAAAAAATCAGGGACCTACTACTTCTGTAGAATTGATATTTCAATGATGTTTAGTTTTATTTATAAAAGTGGCTGTTGCATCATCCCTGCAGTCATGTGATCATGATTTTCAATGTTTTCCAGCAGCTTCCCATAAGCAAAGTCATTAAGGAAACTGGTAGGAAGTTGCCTCCAGTGCTTTTTTTTCCTGCCCATGGTCTTTCTGCTTTGGTAAATAATTATTGAATTATTACCAAAGTTTCTTTACCACTATAATTATTTTTTTATTTATGGTATATACTCTTCTTATATGATCATGGGACCATCCATCATTAGGGAAAAAATGCCAGACTAAAATATAATATTCATTATGATTATATCAGATTGCACTACCTTTCTTTCAAAGGACGACCCAAAGGGTTACATAGTTGTGAAGTAAATTATATTTCTTTACGATTTTTATGCACTTTGCAAATTCTGCTTAAAATCGATCTATTTTTGAGCAATCTTTATTTTATGATATTGAATGTAGGAGGAATGTTTTAGTAGACAACATAGGATTGTAAGAAGATCTCTACTCCTAAATCAAATCTGAATTAGAATAATTGGTGATAGAAAACATTACTTGGAAAACAGCTTTATATTTACACACACACACACAGAGAGAGAGAATGAATGAATAATATTGTAAGGATATTTCCTTGAAAAGAAGTGTACACTTACATTGATTTATTTAAAGCATGGTTGAAAGACAGCAAAAGTTTCATCCCCACTAGAATTGTTTTAAAGTAGGTGGCTTGTACATTTTTAGCTGCATTGTCAAAAGTATCCAGCATGTACTATAATAACAAAGTTGAAACTCTTAAATCACAGTGTGCTGCATGAGAATAATTTCTCATGTTCAATCAAATCAGAAGGGGTTTTGACCCTTGGAATGAGTCAATGCAAAATGTAATGCAATCCCCAACAGGGGCCTAGGTATTAATGGAACCTGACATGTGATCAAACAGTGATGGCCATTTGACCCCAGAGATGAGCGAAGAATCTATTGTGTCTAATAAAAGAGGCAGGTTTTCATTCTTCACCCTAATCAATTTTCTCTCATAGAGATTGTCTGCCTATCTCTTATTGGAGTAATGATGTTAGGATCTAAACAGTGTAGACTTATTATCAGTGTTCCTTCCTTCTGTATTTTTTAGAATTTTTCAGTATGGTACAGTGCTGCAGTGGGAAAATGATTTAATGCATTATAATGTCAATAATCTCTCCTTAACCAAAAAACAAAGAGAAAGGAAAGAAACAAAATTATAACATCATAACACTGGTTTAAAAACCTGTTAAGCAAGATTTAGCTATGAATTGATATTAATTTAATTAAGATGTATACCAAACTTTCCTAACTTGGTATCTACCAAGTAGGTTTGGGCATAACTCAGAATTCCCAGCCTGCAAGAAGACATTAAATTGGGAAGGACTAAGCTTATGCATTCGGTTAGTTTTAATGCTAGAAGCTGGAGACAATATTCAGTTGACTTGTTATTTGAATGACTGAATTCATATGCAGCTGGTTTTAACTGTTGGGATCAAATCTGCTTAGCCTTAGAAGTATGCCACGTGTTGAGTATCCACTAGAAGTAGGTGGATGAAGCTAGCTAAGCCTTATTATCTAATCACCAGTAATCAGAGCAGTGAGTAAGAATGTAGTTTAGCTACAGATCAAGAGTTAAACAAAACAGTCTCAAAAATTCATTCACCAAAAGTATAAATAAGGGGTAACACTAAGAAACTGAGACCAGGAATTCGTTCATTGTTGCAAAGCAAAGGTCCAGAAAACCAATCAATATGAAACACAAAGTACAAACACCCTAGTTCTGGATAACTTTATTTAGTGGCATGGTTAGATCGCTGTAGGGAGCAGAATAATTCTCTGATCCAAAGACTGCATGTTTGATCTGTCTGTTTAGCTTATCATGTAGTGTACCCGTAGTGAAAATGAATATTTTCCTGCAAAAGAACTATTGAAGCAAATTGCTATTGTAATACTCTTCTTATGACAGAATATTATAAAGAAAGGATACAGGTTTTTTCCTACAAGAACATCAAGGAAATACTAACTTTGAAACTCATATATGTATATGTATCTGAGATCAATTTAATTAGGTATTTTCTAATAGCTGCTGTAAAGCAATTTATATTGGACTGAAAATTCTACATTTTTGATTTTCAAGTCAGCAAATAAAGAACAAAACATTTTGTGATTTACTTAAACTTTTTAAAAAATCAATTATAAGTTTAAACATTTTTAGCATAGTTGTGGAACAACTGACAGAAGTAAAAGCATTGATGTTGTCAATATAGATTGAGTGTTAACACATGTATAATTTATATGTTCCAAACAGAGTTTTGCAGAAATGACAGTTTTAAAACAAACAAAGGCTGGAAATCACCTGCAATTCATTTCGTGTCTGAAACATAGGACAAGATAATGAGCCATGGTGGTGCAGTGGTTAGAGTGCAGTACTGCAGGCTACCTGCTATTTGGCAGTTCAAATCTCACCAGACTCAAGGTTGACTCAGCCTTCTATCCTTCTGAGGTGGTAAAATGAGGACCCAGATTGTTGGGGGCAATATGCTGACTCTGTAAAACCGCTTAGAGAGGGTTGTAAAGCACTGTGAAGCAGTATATAAGTCTAAGTGCTATTGCTATCATAGTTCCTCTTTTGGAAAAGTAGGCTTATAATCTAAGGAATCCTAAATTGATTTTAAAAAAGGTTATATTTCATCAAGTCATTGTTAATTCTTAGAGACCACATGGATAGATTTTCTCTATGATGATCTGTCCCTGACTTCATCCATCAGGTTTCTCAATGGTGCATTTATTACCATTGTAACTGACTCTATCCACCATGCTGTCAATAGTCCTTTTCTTCCCTTTCTTTTACCTTTTTCAGCATTAAAGCCTTCTCTAAAGAGCTAGTTCTTTGCTCCATCATGGAGATAGTGGTGGTGGGAATTTTCTCTGTTCCTGGGAGGGATGAATGAAGAACATTGGGAGTATATTTCACAAGTGAACATTTCCGTTAGAATCACCCAAGGCATGAAGGTCATTCCTGCCAAGGTGGCGCAGTGGTTAGGGTGCAGTACTGCAGGCCACTTCAGCTGACTGCTATCTGCGGTTCAAATCTCACCGGCTCAAGGTTGACTCAGCCTTCCATCCTTCCGAGGTGGGTGAAATGAGGACCCGGATTGTTGTTGGGGGCGATATGCTGACTCTGTAAACCGCTTAGAGAGGGCTGAAAGCCCTATGAAGCGGTATATAAGTCTAACTGCTATTGCTATTGCTGCTGTCCCAGCTAAAGCAAGCAAGCAGGCACCCATATTGGCAACAGTGGTATAGCAGATGGCCATTGTAGTGAGTATGGCAAATCCATCAATTCGTACTGTGTGGGAGAAAACAATGGTGAACCACTTCTGTACTTTGACAAGAAAATCACATGGATTGAAAATACTTAACAGACTGACAACTTTGGAGAAAACCAGTCTGTACTTAAAATAAATCACTCAATTGTGAGATTCTGATTTACCATAATGAGAAAGGATCTTGTCTGTGATTTCAAGCAACTGCCAATGCAGAATGGCTTCAAGGTATCAAAGAAGTAGAATGCATAGTTTCATTACTGTAGACAAAGGCATCATCAACAGTACACCATTTGGAGCAGTCTTGAAATAGAATTAAACAATTCTGCTTTTAATAAATTAATGTGCATATTTGTATCCCGATTGCTCAGATATACATATCAGCATGTGTATCCAAAAATAAATCCTTAGTTTCATCTTTGCATTGTGGTCTGAAGGAAGTTGCAAGACAAGCCATGCTTTGCCATTCTTGAGAGCTAAATATGAGGTCAAATGGTCAGGTTGCTTGATCAGATGTCAGGATGCATTACGACTGTGTCCTCTGTTGGGTGCTGAATTACAACTCTTATTTAACTCATTTCTAAGGTCAATATGTCCCTCTCATTTGATCAGATGGCAGAAATTGTATAATTTGTATATATCCCTGAGCCATATGGGCTCTGAGTGGTGCTTAATGTGTTTTATAAAGGCACAGCTGTCTGAGTGACTTATTTAAAATGGGATTTTGGAGTAGCATTTTTGCTACTAAATGTCTTCATTCAGGGTTAGCCAAGGTTTATCTGTTAATAAATTGCATTTGGGTGCTTGCTTTATAATCACAATAGTTTTGCTATTTATGAAGCATTGCCTATTGCAATGTGTTGGTAAGCAACCTATAATGTAAAAATAAATAATAGTATAATAAGGGCTTAATGAGAAGTTGGAAAATGTTGTTATATTTGTTGAAAGTCAGACAAAGGGTTTTTCTCCCCTTAGTATTGCATATTATAAGATGATATAAATATTCTAAATAAGCATGCTGTTTCACTGTAAAAAAATTATCTAATATATATTGCAGTAAGACAGCAGATGGAAGTTTTTAATGTAAAATGAAACAGGTCTCCAGGCAAAAGAATACAGTATAATTAAAATCAGTTGCCTAAATACATTGGGGACTGAACATCAGACTAAACTTGAATCATAGAAACAAATATATTCCAACTAAGGGGGTAAATTTTAAAAAAAACTTGACGTTTTCAACATTACAATCGTGTGCTATACAATGTACATGCTTGTTAATTTCAATTGAAAGTCCAATTGAATTCATTGGAGCTTGTTCCTAGGAAATTGCTGATGGCATTCTTAATTTATTTTTTAATTTTTATCCTACAAGGTAGCATACAAAGCATGTAGTTTCCCAATTTTATCTCTGTAGTAATAATCTTTCAGTGAGTAAACCAGAGACAGTTCGTGAATTCCCAGGAACCCAGTCCTGGATCTTTCTGGCTATAGTGTACCACATAGCCACTACACTAAACTTGACTGTTCCAAACTACTCAATAGTAATAACTGTGAGAGGGATCTTGGAGTCCTAGTGAACAGCCATTTAAATATGAGCCAGCAGTGTGCAGCAGCTGCCAAAAAGCCAACACAGTTTAGGCTACAAAAAACAGAGAGAGATCATCAAGATCACGTGAAGTGTTAATACCACTTTATAATGCCTTGGTAAGGCCACACTTGGAATACTGCATTCAGCTTTGGTCGCCATGATGTAGAAAAGATGTGGAGACTCTAGAAAGAGTGCAGAGAAGAGCAACAAAGATGATTAGGGGACTGGAGACTAAAACATATGAGGAATGGTTGCAGGATCTGGGTATGTCTAGTTTAATGAAAAGGAGAGCTAGGGGAGACATAATAGCAGTGTTCCAATACCTCAGGGGTTGCCACAAAGAAGAGGGAATCAAACTATTATCCAGGGCATCTGAGGGTAGAACAAGAAGCAATGGGTGGAAACTAATGAAGGAGAGAAGCAATTTAGAACTGAGGAGAAATTTCCTGACAGTTAGAACAATTAATCAGTGGAACAGCTTGCCTCCAGAAGTTGTGAATGCCCCTACGCTGGAAGTCTTTAAGAAGATGTTGGATAGCCATTTGTCTGAAACGGTATTGGGTTTACTGCCTAGGTAGGGGGTTGGACCAGAAGACCTCCAAGGTCCTTCCAACTCTGCTATTGTATTGTAAATTAGCTGTTTTCAAATAAATGTAAAGTGGTTGCTGTAATTTATGAGAGGAAACACCAAAGCTGCTTATACAATTTATACATTAGAAAGAAAGGACTTAGAATTAAATATACTAGAATAGAACCAACAGCATACTCCTACAACAGCATACTCCTACATTAATTTGTGGATGCTCAAAAATGACTATTTAGCTGAACAAGTTCATGTTATTCTGCTTATGTTCTTCTGTTGAGCCATATCTGGTAAATTAAAAAAATTTTTTTAGCAAAAGTTCCTTTGCACAAAAAGACAAAAGAATGGTCAATAGTAGTTGATTCAGTTGGGGGCAGCATAGGAGAAGGCCCATTGTTGTAAAGACAGAAAAATTGAAAGGAAGAATAATGATTTTCTGGCTTTCTCCTGACATTTCTCATTCTAAAACAATCACTTTAGGTAGATGAATCAGCTAATAGAAGGCAGTTAGATTTTCCAGTCTTGTGGTCAAAGTCTTTGTGAAATTTCTCTAGTTATTTCTCCTATATTGTTCATGCATCGTGTTTGGCTATTGTAAAGATTTACACATATTAATTCATCTGAAACTGATCAATATATCACATTTGTCCTTTATACATCATAAATGGCTGATCTACTGTTTTTTTCTGAGTATAAGACCCTCTGAAATATAAGACACACCTAGTTTTTGGGGAGCAAAACAAGGGAAAAATATCTACCTCTGCCTCCCAGCAATTTGCCTCCTTGCAACAAACAGCAAACAGTACAGACAATATACACTGTAGTGTTATATTTCAGACTATACTTGTACAGATGCTGTTAAAATTGAGGTGCTTTGTGGGAGTATAGTTATTCTCTGCTATGTAAAAGAATAACACTTTTTAAAACAATAGCACTGGGCCTCTTCAGATCAAGCATTTATCTTAAAAAGCTCTTCGTTTTGTTAAGTTGTCTAGAATAATAATAAAGCAGTCTTTAAAAAAATCTGCCTCTGCCTCCCAGCAATTTACCACCTGGAGCAAACAGCAAGTTTCACTTTCAATTTCTCCCATCGTCAGCTGTTTCAGTCTGCAGGGATTGCTATAGCCTATTGAAGCCTCACAAGCCCCTGTTTGCTGCAACGTGGTAAATTGATTGGCGGCAGAGATCAAAGGGTTGGGGCCAGTGGGTGGGTGGGGCTACATTCAGTGTATAAGATGCACCCAAATTTTCACCCTCTTTTAGGGGGGGGGGAAAGGTGTGTCTTATACCCCGAAAAATATGGTATATGCTATGTGTGAATACCATAAGGGAAATGGTTGTAGTGTGATATGTTATCCTAAAGCTATGCACAGTTTTTAATTGGATATTTTGTTGTATAAAGTTACTTAAAAGTCAGTTAATAGAGACTGAACAACATCAGGGTGGATTTGATTTAAATCAAATTGATTTAAATTGCAAATTAAATCACAATTTACATCACTAGTAAAAAGGCTTGATTTAAATCAATTCAATTTAAATCATAATTTTTAAAGAGTAACTGTCATCTCTGTCCCCAGCGGCCCCTTCTCTGACCCGCTGTTGACTCATCAGCAGTCCAAATATTGCAGAATATACTCATGCTACATAACTAAGCTCCATTCCATGCTGAATAAACTAAATTTTGAATAAATCTAGATTTTTAATCCAAAAGCATTTTATTAAAATAAATTTGATAAAAATAATAAAAACAATTTAAAATTTAAAAATCCTGGGTTTTATTTATTTATTTTTTAAATTGTCAGTTTTTATCCATCCTGAACAACATACAATTAGCAATTTGTTCTGATCAATGTTCAAATGTCAACTCTTATACCATTAACACAACTAGTCATATGGAGAAGAATCATAAGTAGCTCCTGAGGCATGATTTCCTGGATTAGAGAATTGTCTCCTAATTTTGAAGGAAAGTGGATCCAATTTCTCAGGGAAATATAGAAGGACTAATTGCAAAAATCCCATAGTTGGATATTTTTACCAAGGAAAAGAAAATCAATAGGAGGAAAGGGAAGCATTCTCTTAAAAAAGGTTGTAAAATAGGGCAATGAAACAATGTGAGAAATTGTATTTGAGACAAGGAATGTATTATGTCTTTGTCTTAAATATATATATATATATATATATATATATATATATATATATATATATATATATATATATATATATATATATATATATATATATATATATATATATATATATATATATATATATATATATCGATCTAGAAACTGATGCTAATAGGTTTACATGGATTGAACCAGAATAGTGGTGTAAGTCATTGAACCTGTTGCTGTTTCTCCTGATTGGGAAAATAATAAGCTGAACCAGAACTTCAGGGCAGGTAAATAAATACTGTAAATGAATAAATAAGCTTGAATCAGTGTTAAATGTTATGATGATCATCTGCAAAACTGTCTAGTCTCATTTAATTTTATAGATTATGGAATGGATAGAAAATAACATTTTAAGTGCTTTCAATTAATATTAATATTTATAAAAAAATAAACTTACTGCAAAATGAAGCCTAAATTTCAAAGTGCCTAAGAAGGATGAGTGAGCAGGATGAGTGCTTCTTTCTGCTGGACTTATATATGAAGATATCCTGTTATTGATCATAGTTTTTCTTAAACAACTCTGTGTGTGTCTGAGAGAGAAGAGATGATAGATTACATTAGATTAGATAGATAGAGATAGATAGATAGATAGATAGATAGATAGATAGATAGATAGATAGATAGATAGATAGATAGATAGATAGATAGATAGATAGAATATGCAACATTGGAAGAATAAATACAAGGAAGTACTGTATCAAGGGACTATAAGGAATGTAGTGATTAATATTAAACACCTTTCCCAGCATGATGCATGGTAGTACTCTCATGTGCCATTTTGAAATAATCACTATAATGTTATATTCAGTGTAATGGAATACAGACTCACCATATATCATTTTACCCTCAAACAAGAGTAATATTGAGCTGAATGTGAGTGCAAGGGAAGATCTAGGCAGCTGAATTTTGCATGAGCTCCTGTCTGACAAAAGATTTTTTAAAGCACTGAACCAGGAAGACATTACTATGATTTAGTTTGAAAATAATGAAAATCTTAGTAGTAAAAACATGGATGTCTCAGTACTAGTCTTTGTTTTACCATGATGGTTGATGGAGCCTAAATGAATAGGTCTGTGTCTCCTGTGTTTATTATGATGCAGTAAAATAGAAAGATGATGCTAAAAGTTGTTTTTTTGGTATAGATCAGTTTCCCAACCTTTACAGCAGGGGTCCTCAAACAACCTGTGGGATATAGCCCGCTGAAGCCATTAATCCGGCCCACGTGGGACTTTGAGGGTGCCCCCCACATCGTCCCACCTTGCCGCCAGCCCCCCTCACCTTCTGGAGGCTGAGGAGGCCAAAATGGGGTACACAAGGGCCTCAGGAGGCCAAAAACAGGCCCATTTTTAGGCACCACAGTGGTTCTGAAAGCCAATGAGGCCAAAAATGGGACACACAGAGGCCCCAGGAAGCCAAAAGGAGACCCGTTTTTGGCTGACAGAGTGGTTCTGGAGGCTAAGGAGGCCAAAACCAGGTAGTCCGGAAGCCCCAGAGGCCCGTTTTTGGCCTCCCCAGCTTCCAGAGAGAGAGAAATACACACTTCTTCAAACATTAAAAAAATGTTTAATATCATGGTCCACAAATTTTGATTGGTTCTGATCAACCAAAATTTATGTCTCAGAAATGTGACTTTATTTAAGACACTCTCAGAACTAGGAAAAACTGAAGCAAGTTAAAAGGGTGAGGATTGCTATTTATAGTCACACTTGACTTAGTGGCTAATTTAAAGCAGTGAAGACATACAGAATACAGGTTATTAATCAGAGATAAGATTTTCTCACAGTGATATATTCCAAAACTTTAAACAACAAAAATGAAATGCTAATTGGCCACAAATTCAGAGTAAAATATTTGGGGGAAATCATGCTACAGATTAGTGGGAAACTTGGTGGAAGATAGTAACTATTTTGTTTTATAGAAATGTAGTTGTCTACGAGGAAAAAAATAATCTAATGAAAATGAGTTTAAACAAAATCTCATAGAATGATTCAGCATGTGGAATAGTTTTTCTCAAGGTTTTTTTCAAATTATCTGAATTAAAAAAAAGATTTCTAAACTTCTGTTCTTTCCATCTTATTTATGAACAATATTGTGATTATTTGTTTAATGTATTTTACTTCTCTGTCTATGTATGCATTTCTTTATAAAATTCAGTAGTGTGTGTTGTATGCGAGTGTGTACAGTATATTAAAAAAATTACACATGATAATTTTCAAACTTTCATTTACAGAAATTAATGATCAGTGGCCCCAAGATTTTTGCCTTCTACTTTTCCCTTTGACCATTATAGCTGAGAATTAGTCATTTTCAGGAAGAACATACAATGTCATGTTTAAAATATGCTTAATACACAGCTAATTATTTTTATCTCCTTGATATTTCTACTAGTTAGGGTTTTTTCCCTTCTCGTTCCCAAAGTGTCTGTTGTATACAGTACTTTCTTGTTGCAAGAGATTGTCAAGAAACAGATACATAATGAGATTTCTGAGATAATTATGATAAATGGTTGTGTTAATCATTGCTGTTGTTTTAGTATTGGCATCTTAGGTTAGACTTATTGTTCTTCTGTTTTGCATTTCTCCTGCTAGTTGCAGTGCCCACTTGCACTTACCTAGTACTTATAGTAAAGCTTATTAAAACATGATGCAATGTGGGTTTAATCTGGTTTATTGCAGATGCTAATTTGGGTTGAGAGAAAGTGACTGGCTCAAAAACATCCTGCTATCTTCCATGCCTAAGGGAAGATGAGATGTGTGTTTCACCGCTCTTAATCCATTATTTTAACAACCATATTACATTGGCTGTCATCAGGTTTAAAACTGTATATTTGGGATTATACAACATACAACCATTTAACAATGTTCTGTGAGTTTCTCCTTATATTACTTTATGCTAGATATTTCCTTAGGCACCTTTACAATATATAAAGTACTGTAAGAAGTCAGTTTACTTCTTTACACTCTTATTATGTGAGGTCTTCTCTTTTCTCTCTCACTTTTTTAACTTCTATTTTTTATATTTTATTTTGAAATAAAATCCCTTTAAATATATATTTGATTTTTTTAACCTACCATCTCAATAGTTTCCTCACTTCTTTTAAGATCTGCCTCACTAAAATATTTATATTTATTCCTCCTTCACAACAGGATACTTAGCCTGCAAGAGGTTACTTGGGAGCCATTTGCTTCAAACAGGAAAGCCTTATTGTCCACTTTAGTGTTTGGATGGAGGCCTGTGCAAACAGGAAGAAGACTTAGCAAAGAAAATTGATTTAAGAGAATGCAGTTCTAATATTAATTTTTGCATCCATTCCCCATCTCCTAGAAAAGTATATTTGTGAGCTTTAATTATGATTGCAGAATTAATAGATTTGGGAGAAATAAGTTTCTAAAGATTTGTCCTTAGCATTTTAACTTTTCAGACATTGGAAAGTGATATTGTGGTTCCATATTAAGAACTGATTCTATACAGACAGCAGACTTGAAAGGAAATAGATTTTCTGTTCATACAATGGTCAA
Source organism: Thamnophis sirtalis (assembly GCF_051295495.1). Classification (NCBI taxonomy): domain Eukaryota; kingdom Metazoa; phylum Chordata; class Lepidosauria; order Squamata; family Natricidae; genus Thamnophis; species Thamnophis sirtalis. The sequence goes on from NW_028261387.1 coordinate 64,996,369, forward strand.
CCTTGATCCTATCTAGGATTAAACGGAGAACACATTTGCTTCTGCCACATCGCCACCATTATCCTTCAAATACAAAACTGAGAATCAGAAAAAGAATCCTAAAACTACAAACGTCCTGTAATCAGCCTTTATTTAATGAGATTTTTCATTTTTAGACTTTTTTTGGGGGGGGGTTGCCATTTATTTAGAAGACCATTGCTACAGATCATTTATGATGCTAAAATAATACAATAATTTCTTAAGTTCCTTAATTTGGGTTTATTCATTGATAATATAATTGGAGTCAATGGTCACTATCTAGACGGTACCACTCTGCTAATTGTTTGTTGTATCTGTGTATTCCTTATAACCGTGATGGTGAACCTATGGCATGTTGCCACTGGTGGCATGTGGAACCATTTGTTAGGGCACATGAGGCATTGTCTTGTCAGCTGACTTTGGCCTTCTTTTGAGGCCATTTTTCACTCTCCGGAGGCTTCTTTGAAGTCTCTGGAGTGTGAAAAACTGGCCCTATGGGCAAACCGGAAGCTTGGGAATGGACTTCCAATTTGCTTGTAGGGCTGGTTTTTGCCCTCCGGAGTCTTCAGGAACCTCCAAGAGGCTTCCTTGAAGGCTCCAGAGGGCAAAAAACGGCCCTATGAGCAAACCAGAAGTCCGTTCTTGAACTTCTGATTTGTCCATAGGGCCAGTTTTTCATGCACCAGAGGCTTCAAGGAAGCCTCAGAAGGGCGAAAAATGGCCTCAAAAGAAGGCCAAAGTCAGCTGACAGGGCAACGCCTCACATGCCCTAACAAATGGCTCCCGAGCTTCCAGGTTCCCCATAGGCCACTTTTCATCCTCCGGAGGGTGGGAGGCTGTATTTGCCCTCCCCAGGCTCCTAGAAAGCCTCTGGAGTCTGGGGAGGGTAAAAAACGGGCACCAAAAGCAGGGGGCGAAGTGCTCATTATGCATGCATGCGCCCGGAGGGGGATCGTGTGCATAGCCTGGGTGTGGCACGCCTGTGCATGACACTCCTGCTCTCCCCTGCTTTTGGCACGGGAGACAAAAAAAGTTAGCCATCACTGCCTTATAACTTGCCCATGTAGGAAACATATAGGGAAAATAAGCTCATATGCATGAGTATGCATGAGCCATGGTGACGCATTGGTTAGAGTGCAGTACTGCAGGCTACTTCTGCTGACTGCCGGCTGCCTGAAATTTGGCAGTTCAAATCTCATCAGGCTCAAGATTGACTCAGACTTCCATCCTTCTGAGGTGGGTAAAATGATGACCCAAATTGTTGGGGGTAATATGCTGACTCTGTAAACCTCTTAGAAAGGGCTGTAAAGCACTGTAAAGCAGTATATAAATCTAAGTGCTATTGCTAGTGCTAAAACAATTGATAATTTTGCTGCCAGTTTCAGTATCACTGCATTTTTATTTTTATTTTGTGCAAGAACAACCCCCACCCATATTACCTCAGAAATTGCTACGAATGCCCTCTACATTTGAATGAACTTTCTTCTCCTTGCCTCCCATAGTCCCTTATACAAAGCCATCAAGTTCTCATATAATCTTGGGATTCCATGAATCACAGTTTGAAAAATCCTATTGTAGAGTTGTTAGCAATGTTGCTCTCTCTTTAACAAAAGAAGTTCATATACAATTGGATTTACATTCTAAACTTTCACCAGCCATTAAAGAACTTTGTGTTGTTGATAGAAAAGCAAAATGATAGCTTAGGTTTTTCTTACTTAAAATCTAAGCAAAGAGAGTGAAATTCATATTGCATTGTTTTTTTCTGCTTCCTTTGTTAGGGAGCCAATGGCTCTAATTACTATGAAGATTACAGAGTATCAGTGAGAAAAAGAAGTTTCTTTAAGCATTTTGTATTAAATGTTCAAACATAACAGTTTACAAAAAATGATATATTTAATATTAGTTTTACTTGAGAATGATTGTTGAATTTTTATTTACATATAATATCCACGAAATTAAAAAGGATTGGAGACTGTACTATTAATTCTAGCTCAGGAAAGTTAGCTTCCATTTTGTAGCAGTAGACTAAATGGGGTGGGGGGGGAGATACTGAACAGCATTGCATTTGCCAGACTAAACTAATGAGGTACTTTTTATCATTGACTTTAAGCATGCACTCAAGCACATGGAAAAACCATTCTAATTTCCAGAAAATAAAGCTGCCGGAGAAAAAGGATGGTGCTAGTGGTGATAGAATGGTTGCAATTGTTTGTTAAAATATAACAGTCTGTATATGTGATATTATGTATGGAGAGATTTCAGATCTCTTCTGCAGAATGTTTGAATTGATGTTAATAGCTCTGTAAGAAAAAGAAGCTTACATTCTTTTTTTAAAAAGAGAGAATAAAGGAAAAACTTGAACTGGAAAATTTATTAGAATTCCCATTGGGCTATAATAAAGATTCATTTTACACAATACACAGACTGTTTACAGTGGACAATTTAGTTTCCTTCCAACAATTATGAGTGAAATTGAATCTCAGGAAATGTTACTTTTCTCCAAAATTAGAAATAACAATAAAGATATCCCTGAAAGTTTATAGAATGGGTGAAGCTGGGGGAGGAAAAAGAGGGTGGGGGAAGAACTATTAGACTTTATTTAAAGAATTTCAAATGGCTATAAACAAAAGCATAGCTTTGTGCCATGATTAAAGATTGAACATTTTCCCTGCAGCTCTGTCTGTGTAGCATGGAGATAGGATTATGCTCTGTGTGCAGGGCTGCTGCTGACAAGACTCCAAAGAGCACTTTGTGTGTGAGAGCAATGTGGGCTCATCTTGATTTTGTAAATGGTAATTAAATTTAGCATGAGGTGTTTCTTTGTGAATAATGTAAAGCTTTCGGCTAGCCATTTGGGAGGCACAGCTGTGCTATGTTTACTTTTGCTCCTATAGCAATGATAAATCCTGTCCCTCATTATACAAAAGGAGAGTGATACTTATCTGACAGGGCTTGCTAAAAGAAGGAAGTGTATGTGTATTCTTTTTTCTTTTCTGTTTGTTCCTTTTTCTGAGAGCAAACGAAAGTGAGCAAGAGAGAGTTAAACAGTTGAAACTAATGACAGCCTAACAGATTCATTTCTGTTCTAATTCTGTCATCCATCCATAATAGTAAGCTTAATAATTCACATATGAAAGACTTAACTTAACACAGACTTTTTCTGTGTTTTACTATTTTGGATCAGAAAGGGAAAGAGTGGGAGAGATAATTATTTCATTCTGAGAAAAGCTACAGCTGCTTCTTTGGATGTACAATATCTAAAAGAAACTACGTAGATCTAAACTCTCATATAAAATACATTTATCTTTCAACAAAAGTTATGATTTGGCGAACCAGACATAACCTTCTATACATTTACACGGGTAGGAATTGTGCTTGTTCATCCGTATATTCTATAGCCGTATATATTTCTCATATAGTCCTCTCAAAAACGTGGAACACTGTGCAGTTAATGAGAGAACTATTGCAGGATGGGAAAATTGACAGCTCCTCATTACCCTCTATATAGAAATAATTTATACATATATAAAAGCCTTAAAAAAAAAAGATTCTAAACAAGATACAGCAGCTCCCATCCTTTGGGAATTTGGGAAGATAATTAAGACTCGGTTGTTTCATGAAACCTATAGGGACTAAAGTGGATATCTGAAGTGGATATTGCTGTTCTGCTGTTTGTGATGGTATATATTTTTATTGATGCAAAAGGTTTATTAATGATTAAGTATTGTTAATGCATTGTTTTAGCCCTTGTTCTGGATGGAGTGTATATCTCACTTAGAGATTGTTCCAATTAAAGTGTCTGATAAGTAGTAAATAAATTAACAAATATGCAGTCATATTCACAGGACCTCATATAATTTCTGTATTAGGGCATTGATAGCTACTCTTGCTTCTCATTTCAACTATTTTTATGTTAAAACTTCTGCACCAGTTACCATCCAATGTCAGAGGTTTGACATTTGAGGAATGTAAGAAACAGAAGATCTATATTCTTGGCAGTCAGGAACATTCTTGAGAGGTGAAAATCATGCTTATTTTGTCAAAATATTTGGAATATTTGGTTTTCTAAATCACTGAATGTCGGTTTTAATCTATATTTCAGTACATGTGAAGATACATTTTTTGCATAAATACATGTCCTTGTAAGCAAATGTTATGCAAATTCCAATAATAAAAGGATGTTTTTGCATCTGAGTAGGTGGGGAAATACCAACAGAGCAATTAAATAACATATCTGAAAAAATAAGCCTGTGGAAAAATATATAACTAGACTCCTGAAATAAAATTGCAAGTAATAAGCAATGTATGTACATTAGCAGCAATTTCCAAACTGTAGTGCCAGGATTATTGTTTTGGTAGTCTATGATATTGCAGATGGTCTTTGGTGTAGGTACAAAAATAACATGAGAGGGAGAAAGAGATGTAAGTGGAGAATGAGAGAGATTATTTTTAATAATCTTGTAGATGCCATCTGACTAATATGATTTTCCAAAGATTTTATGGAGGACTACATTGCATAACAGAAAAAATGATTGAGTTGGGAATCATGGCTCTAGACATATTTTCACACTGTAATATATATAAAGTCAAGAAACTGATCTATATTACTCAAAATTCATTTTACTCAATTTCTTTCACAGTTCTATTTTCAGCATGCATCTCATGGTGCATTTCTCTAACAGAAAGTGTGTTCAAGCTAGATTTACATAGACTTAACACATCCTGAAAGTGATTTTGAAATCTACGGTAAATATTCTTATGTATTAGTAGCTTAAACATATAATGCATACATTTTCCTGGTTACTATATTGTTATTAGTAATTGTGTAATTTGATGGCTGAATTAATGCACTACTTTCATGCAGATGTTTGATCACCAAAGATTAGCACTGATGATGTTATCTAGTTTGGGTAATGAAACATCTCCAAGAAAACAACCAAGCTCAGAGAGCACCAAGCTCAAACTTGTACTAAAATTATTCTCCTTTACTAACACTACTTTCAACACAATAAGAATAGAGTGTACAAGTGAGCATTCTGGAAACATTTACAAGTAAATAAAATATTCAATATAAGCTCTGAAGTGCTTTTTTTTTTTTAGGTTGGTCAGTCTTGTTTTTCTCTGTTTTTAAATTTCTTGGCATATATTTGGGATTTAAATACATACTTGCCTTCTCCAATTTAAATGTTTTGCAAAGGCATTAGGACTGTAATTCCCAGTTTTCAGACTGGTATAATGTGCCATTTTTTTACTGGGAATTAGAATATAGTGCTATAGCATTTTCCCATTCAAAATCCTATGGAGTTCTCAAATTTGTGATACATTTGGTAGAAGTTTAGGGATATTTATTCAAACTCTTCCTTATGTTCCTACTAAGAATTGCATATTGGTAAAGCTTTGAAAAGTGAAAGTAAGATTTCAATATTTACTTTTGAAAGTGAAGACTATGTGGCAAGTAACAAACAGATATTAACACTACTTTCAGTATGATGCCTTGCATGGTTTAAAGGTTTTTATGTTATTTAAAATTTTGATTGGGAGTCTCTCAAGAGTTTGTTATAAGATGGGAAGCTATATAAAAGCTTTAAATAAATATGTATTACAACTGAGCTATCATTGGTAAATGTATTATGCAATACATTTTTTCCTTTGTACCCAAAACACATATAGCCCTCCTTGAAAGAGGAAAAACACTCATTCCCTTTATTTGCTAAGTGTATATTATGATTTAATATAACATAAGACAATACGGGAAATAAAACAATAGTAAAAAAGAAAGGAATAAAAGCAGTTGAACAAAAAGTGCATATGCCTATATGTATAGGCAGGCATATATTATATTTGTGTGCTATACTTGAGATCAGTAGGAGCTGAGATCATAATAAAAGAAACAATACTGCTGAGCAATGAAAATGGCATGGCTAAGACAAACCTCATTCTAATGTATTCATGGCATTAATGCAAATAACAACCACATGGAAATGCATGCAGTGATAATTGTATTTCCCTGTATGAAGGGTCATGATTATCTGTTTTCAAAAAAGAGGAAAGTAAAGACCATAATTGTTTTTGGCCACAAAAGTCTGAACATAGCCTAAACATTCTTTTCTGTCAATTTGGTTGGTCCTAGTAATATTGTTACACAATCTTGGGTTTGGAATTTGTTTCTTTCTAGTATAGTGAATGAAATTGCTGAGTTTATCATTAATCCATAGCAGGACTTAATGAAATGGGTGAAAGAGTGCTGAGTGCATGAACTGGCCATGAGAAAGTCAATTTCTGGAAAAGACTAAATGATGTTACATTTCTCTTCCTTTAGTGCTGGGATCTTATTTTCTTTCTGTTTCTTGATGTTGTTGACTTCACTTTCTGCTAACATTCTGAGGTTGAGTCCAAGCTTTTTTTTTTTTTACAAAATTTCAAAACATTCCTAATATTTTTACAACATTTTTAAAAATAAGAGATCCTTAACAACTGCAAGGGTAGCCAATGTGTTTTAAAAGGATCTATCTTTTCCTTGTTCTTTATGACTAGAGACTGCCTTTCTGATGTTGCAAGTTCAAAGTATAAAGATACAAGCACTGTGGAATAATACAACAACATGGGTTATTAGCAACAACTCTGTGTCGAGCGTCCTGGTCTGTTTGAAGGACTCTCTATTATATCAGTGCTGCTTCAGTGAGTTTTGCCCCCAGAAGGTAATGTAAGTGAATTCTGTACGGGATGTGAACATGGAATTAGACTTCATTTTATAAGTGCACTTCCTTTCTTATATCGATTGACATGAATGTGTTGGTGTTGTTCTACAGTAAGTGCCATGGATTTATTTATTGACTGTAGGACTCTGCTAAATCATCTATTCTCTGTTTGTGGGTCTCTCTGTGCCCGCTACTCCTGTCCGGCACAGTCCCTCTGCAATAAAAGCCACCTTGTGGTAATGCAGGGAAATATTTATAAACAAGTACCCAATCTGTTGGTTTGTAAATTTGGTTTCTTAAATTACAGGATAAGAAGAGCAGCACAGACACAATCCATTAAGAAATAACTAGGTGGGTGATTCACTGCCATTTGTGTAAATGGCATTAACTCTGAGCTGCCTGCACAATTTATTAATACTTCATGGGAGGAAAAAATTATTTTAATCTCATAATGGATGATGAGCTGTGAAATTGCTTCTGCAGCAGCTGGGCACCCTGGGGGAGGTGCTAGATTCTGCCACATTACACAAGTTTCCTTTGAGATCTACTACAGTGTGCTAATCAGGCGCCATCAAATGTTGAAGGGAAAGCAGTACTGTAGAGTCGAAGTGGGGTGCAGGAAGATTGTAATTGTCTTTTCTGCTTCTGGGTAGACAAAAAGGAGTTTGCTTTGCAAATGGTATAAATGCTGCGAGACTGGGATGAATTCAACTGTATATGACATGATGACTTAGAGAAAAGGCTATTATTTCTTTGGAATAATATCTTCCGGTGTTATAAATTGTCTATGGGATTAATGTATCTGATTTGTTGGAGACAAAAAAATAAATTGGGATTAAAGAGAATTGAATTTGCTAGCATATGAGAAGGCATAGTCTTAACTCAGTTTGTCACTGAGAATGATACTGATTTATATATGGACATTTTTAAAAATTGCAGACTGGCAGAATTTAGATTTTCTTGGACTCATAACCTGCAGAAAACAAGTTGGAGGAACTGCAAGTGAAAATGTTCAACCTTAGAGACTACTGGATCTAAAAGGATTTCTATGCCCTGCAGATCTGTTGAATTTTAACTGCAAAAGTGTTTTGCCAGTGAGACTACTATCAGGGCAACCTGATCTATCCTAATATGAGATGGAGCATACAGTTTCTGCTTTCGCCTTCCAGTCCCAATCCAGGAGTATCCCTTTATTTCTTTGTCAGCACATTTAAATTCAACTGCAAAAGTTGAATTAAATTTCAGTTTTTGTTTGTTAAAAACATGGTAGATGAAATACCACAAATAGGGAAACTGTTCTAGAGCATATTTCTGAATATTAGAGCTCCTGTAATTTTCATATTTTGAGTGCTATTCTGAATCCTAGTTCCTACAAAACTACAGATTTTTCTTGTTGATGTTGTTTGTGGGGAGGGGAGTTGTGAATTGGTTTTGGACATAGAAATGGACCTTGTTGGAGCATATGTAATAGGAATTGAATAAAGGGAATGTGTAACTGATAGTTCTTTTAGTGGATGGATCTCACTGATATTCAGTGCAATTAATCATGTTGTCATTCTGGATTTGAATTTGAAAAGAGATTTTTTTAGTAATTCTAAAGTAGTTTTGTTGATCATTTCCAGACGTTGGTCCTTATAGCTCAAACAATCTTGCCATTGATTTGTAGAATGACTCAAGCTTTATTTTTATCCATGTTGCTGTTTTGAGAGATCATTAGAACATGTGGAGCTCGATCTCATAATAATGTGGGCACAATTGTACTTGAAACACTCTGCCTTTTAAAACAAAAGTCAAAGATACTGTGAAATCTTGAGCCAACAATTAGGTAGTGTTTGGGATTTATATTTGGGATTGATTCAGGGGTGGGATTCATTTTTTTTTACTACCGGTTCTGTTGGCATGGCTTTGTGGGCATGGCATGGCTTTGTGGGCATGGCAGGGGAAGGATACTGCAAAATCCCCATTCCCTCCCCACCTCCTGGGGGAAGGTTACTAATTTTCTTTCCAGCTCTGTTCTCCTGCTCAGGGCAACAAAAGAAGATCAGCTAGGAGGCAGCGTGGCCAGCCTATTTGCCAGTTCTCCAAATGACTCAAAATTTCCGCTACTGGTTCTCCAGAACCTGTCAGAACTGGCTGAATACTACTTCTGGATCGATTGGTAAAAGTTCAATCCAAAACAATTTAAATAAACAATCTGACTTGACCTGTTCTGTATAGATTTTCCACTTTCCAAAAATGCATGTTGTAATTTTTAAGACCTCCTAGAAGTTTTGATGGTGATAGTAGATAAGAGTGCACCACTACTGGTTGAAAATATTTTCCCTTTTTTCCCCCTAATTAAACTATCAGTTAATTAAACTAAACCAGTTTAATTCTGGATGCATTCTAGATAGGGCTATTGATAATATTTAGCTTTCTTTGCAATGCCCGCCCACCCATCTCCCACTTCTAGAATATATTTCGCAGAAGGATGAATTAGCTTCTTGACTTCTCATCTGTAAGCTTGCTGAAGGCATTTCAATTTATTTAGATTGTTAATGTTTGCACAGATTAATTATTACTCTTCTATATTCATACATTTTGAAGGTGTGAGGGGTTTATTAAATCTTTTTCAAGAAACTTCAATTTACAATCCATAGACTGCTAGTAATTGGCAAAGGATTATTAGTGAAGAGGCTGGACAAAATATTAATAGTAATCTAGTGTACCTCTTGTATATTACATTTAATGTTATACTACACTTTTCGGTGTAATTTGCTTCATCAATATCTATTTGTATAGACCCTGAATTTGAATTTTTGTGTAATGCTGGTGTGAACTAACACATATAATATTTGCACCATAGTAGGCTGGATCAGTAGCTTTTATCTGGAGTGTTAAAAAGAGAATGGTCAATATTAGCGATAGCAATAGCACTTATATACTGCTCCATAGTGCTTTTCATCTCTCTCTAACCAGTTTACAGAGTCAACATATGGCCTCCATCAATGAGGATCCCATTTTATTGACCACAGAAAGATGCAAAGCTGAGTCAACCTTCAGCTAATGAGAATTGAACTGTTGGCAGTCAGCAGCAGTAGCCTGCAGTACTGCATTCTAACTCTGCACCACTACGGTAGAATCCTGGTTTAAGATTTTAAACTGACATTTCCCCTGAATTTTCTCTTTTAGATATTATATGAGATTTTGATTTAAAACAAATTGGGATCATGGCACAACAGATGGCATACAGTATAGAAAGAGAAAAAGCATCACATTTATTTTTTATTTGTTCAACCAAAGAGACCAATAACATTATTTCTAATAAGGGCCAAGAAGCTCTGAGATGTATGAAATTTAAATGTGCTGTAGGTAGTGATCTCTAATAATTCTGTTCTACTGGGTCTCCCTTTGTTCTTCTAATGTTTATATTTATCAGACATACAAATGGAAAATGTTGGTTGAGAATTACAGCAAGATTCTTCATTCTTTGATTACTGGAATTCAGCCACATAACTGCTGTTATACACAAGATACAATAAATGTGGCACATTTGTTTTGGTGGTAATTGCAAGGTGGAAATCAAGAGTTTCCTGAAGTCTCTCTTGAGATTTTTGTGGGATTTTTCTGAATACTTGGTTACAAATTGTGTTATGGCATCCCCTAATTATTAGGGAACAATGAAAGGCAAGAATTGATATCACCTACACAAAGTTGGTATGTGCTATGCCAAAGCAGTCCTTTGCTACAATTGCCTGTTTTCCGTATTCTGTTTCTTGCTTGTAAATAAGAGTCTCTAAAAACATTAAATCTTAAATCCAGCCTAACCAAAGTTTAGTTTTTCATTTTGGATTATGTACAATGTGACTTTTGGAGGGACATTTTTATTCTAGGAAAATGACAAGCCAACAAGAAGCTATAATTGCCCTGATTTTTAGAAGTGGTGCAATACTACAGATCTGATGTACTGCAAGACATGAATCAGAAAAATTCTATTAAAAAATCTCTTGAATGGCTGACACGGGACTATTCTCCACAATGATTAATTTGACTTGGTCATTATGAACACAGACAAGTCTGACAAAATTGCATTTCATTCCCCACTGAATTCATAAAATTGCTGTACACATAATAAGAAATTATAGACCTATGCTATCTACTATATTTGACAGGATTTCAGCTCTGGAAAAAATGTGGATGGGGGAAAGACCAGGAGAGGAAATGGAGAAGCAGTTGAAAAGGCTACAATTTATTATCTTTTGCTATAGCTTGATATCCCAGTGACTCAATTCAAATTCCACATTAAATTTCCAGTGAAAGTCACTTTGAATGATTCTGGAAATAGCTGCTTTATTATTCTCAGATTTGAAAGGCAAGAGTTTTTATTTCTGTGAGGCTGTGCAACCAGATTGTGAAGGAAACACACATGGCCATATCATATTGGATTGAGGGGGAAAAATGATTTTGCCAAAATGGCCTCTGTCGCACTTACTGAAACAATAAAGTCCTGCAGTCCTTTACAGCAAAGGAGAATATTTACTTCCCAGCTAAATACGCTTAGTGAAAAAAAATTCTATGCTACTCTTTCTCGTTCATCATTGACTATACATGAACCAGCTGCCAGAGAATTAATGGAAACCTGAGAAAAATATATGCATTTGAACCAATGTAATCTTCTCCATGCAGTTTCCAAACTAGAACATTAGACTCCTCAAAGCAGGGAACCCTGAGAAGTTAGGCAAGATATTACCCAGCATGGTGTATTAGAATAAAGATTCCAAGTCCTAAAATAAATAATGCAAATTATATCAAGTGGTGGTTGATTAGTTGTAGGTAAATGTGGGCAGTATAACATTCAAAGTATACATAGGTTTGGCAAAGTAAAACCAAATAAATGTTATGTGGATTCCTGTATTGAACTAGAGGATGCATTCTATGGCCCTTGTGAATCTTTACATCTTTTATGTGGCAGAAAGTACAAAGTTCAAGTACTTGTCTTTAAATAAATGATACCCAATTCAATACCTGTGATTTTAAGATGCAGCTGAACCTAGAATTCATATTTCATTAAGCCATGATTAGTTTCAGTAGGGTTCATTGAACATATCACAATTGGCTGGACATTCCCAGCTGACTTTCATGGTGAAGGTGGGACTAGAATTGATGTTCTCCTATTTTCTAGCCTGGTGCCTTAACCACTAGACCTAATTAAGTCTCTTATTATTAATGGTATGACACATAGAAAATACAATTTTTGAAAGAATGACTGTAGTGTTGTACAGCAAAAGTTGTGTGGCCAGTAATTACCTCCAGGAGAAGACAGAATGGGATGTTAGATCCACCCTGTTCCATTTTACACTGACAGATGAATTTATATTACTTGGTCTGTTTTCCTTGCAGTTCACCAGAAACAATTTCTCTGCTGCTTTCTCTCTTAAACTTATATTTGTTCTGAATGTTATTTGACAGGGCAAATATTTACCTCCAATAATGATGAAAATCTCCATCCTTCTAACTGTGAATAACATTCTTTGAATCAATGTTTGTCTGAAGCTTCCAGGATCCCAGCAGATAATCACAGTGAACATGACATGACAGAGAATTGGGGTCACTTGATATTTGTCAGGTTTCTAAGGAGAGCATTTTCTTGAATTCCTGCCTGGCCAAGTAATGTTCTTTGTGATTAACAATTGCACACAATGTCTGTCTTGATGGAACTGTTCATCTATAGAATTGAAAGGATTTTTCATTTACTACCCATTTTACACGTGAGGAGTATTGAGGCATAAAAAGGGATTTGTTTTTATTGTTATTGAGCATGAGATGACATGAATAGCCAGATTTGTACAAGATTACATTAATTTGGAATTAGAGTATTCAGATGCAAAAGAGGATAGGGGTCACAAAGCTTTTGCAATGGCATAGAAGGAGTAATTTTGCAATTCCCACATGTTGCTCTGGAATGCAGATTGCCCATCTTTGGTCTAGAGGTTTTAAATGTGGATGGTATTGTTCTGAATGACTGTCTCATCCATTTGCTCTGCTTCCTTCCACAGGAAGTACATAAGAGCACCGGAGACCAGTGGTTTTACAGAGGCCTCTCTGGGAAGCTCCCAGGCAGGACACAAGTAAAGTAGCATTTTGTCATTCAGTTACTGGTAGTTCTCAACCTACAACCATTAATTTAGGGACCATTCAAAGTTACAACAGCACTGAAAGAAATGAACTATGACTGGTTCACACCATTACTACCATTGCAACATCCCTAAGATCACGTGATGAAATTTTGGGTGCTTGGCAACCAGCATGTATATATGATGATTGCAGGCTCCCAAGGTCATGTGAGTGCCATTTGCGACCTTCCCAGCTGGCTGATGATAAAGTCAATAGGGAAAGCTGGATTTGCTTAGCAACCTCATGATTCACTTAACAACTGCAGCAATTTGCTTAACTTCCATGGCAAACATGGTCATCAAATTTGGGGTGACCCACTTAACAACTATCTTGCTTAGCAACAACATTTTTCAATCCAGTTGTGGTCATAAGTCAGGGACTACCTGTACTAGCCCTGAGAATCATAAATTATCTATTATGAAAATAATACAGAATTAGCATCACTGGTAGACTTTTATAAGGTTATTCCCCCATTAGGTTAAGTCTCATTTTCAAACCCAATCAGCCTGTGCTCAACTCTGTTCTTATTGTATAAATTACGCAGTTTGTTAAAGTGTTGTAAGAAGAAGCATTTCTTTTCATCTGTTCTAAATCCCACCCCATCCTTGAGTTTCCTGGAAGAATTCTAAATTGTAGTATTATGAGAGACAGAAAAATATGTTATTATCCACTTTCTTCCCTTCATATATGACACTTGTCCTTTATTGCATCTTCAAGGGAATAATAATGAGTGTGGTTTCCCACTTGTGGTTTTCCTACTACTGGAATCTCTACTGTTAGTCTTTCCCAATTCCAGCCGTGTTGGATTACATTCCCAGATGCTTTTCATATTGTTTAGTAAAAGTTCTTTTTTTTTTGCATGTATAAAACCTTGATTTTATTTCACATCTAATTTTTTTCTATTTTGTCCAGTACTCAAGAGCCAAGTGTGGAAACTCCACACAACTGCAATTAATTAATTAATGGAAGTAGCTGGTAAAAATACCTCTCCCCTTCCTATTTTTTGGGGGGAATTGCTGGCATGATTCCAAACCAAGTGCTAGATTGCATCTTCCCTTTTTTAAATTTTCTATGATAATATGGAGGCTAATATCTTTCTCTGTGCAGCAAATCAATATATTTAGAGATGGAAAAAGATTCATCTGATACAAGAATCCTGGTAGATACTAAGTAGGTGCTAGTGATGTATTGCTGTTCTTGAAAGCTACATTGGGAATGCAGCTCTAGAATATGTACAGTAAAGATTTTAAGGTCTGCATTCTTGGATCAGGTTCTAATAGTTCGTCTTTATTCCTGCTGATTTTTACATTCTGTAATATGCAGAATACAGAAAAGCTTTTGAAGCTGATATAACAGGAGAGATTTGAACAAAATAAAGGCTTAGATTAAAGGCTCATGCAGCCATGTAGAGAGGATTAAAAGCAATATTTTCAGAAAGGCTTTTGCAGATGAACTTTTAATGAGGTTTTCAAGTGGAACTATTGCATCTGTGGTTTATTATTATGACTTTATACTAATGGTAGACTCTGCACAGCATTTTACTGTTTTTGGTTATTGTTTTAAAGCTGGCTGAAACACATACTACCATTAGAAGAAAAAAAAAGATACTTCATTAAATTGTCAACTAATTGTATCAGTAAAAAGCAGATTGAAGTACATCAGTAAAATCCTGAAGAGAATTCAGTGTATATCTTTTAGAAATCCCAGTGAAAAGGATCTGCAGATAATTATACTTTCTTAAAGGCAAATCTATAAGTCAGGCTTAATGTGTGTGGAGAACCTCTGGTCAAAAATGCTTTTGACCACAACTAAATTGTGTTCTGATCAAAAATTTCACATTTTTTTTCTTTGCGGCCCATTTCCCCTTTGGCACAATTTTTTGTAAGGGCCAAATTTCCGTGACCCAAAATTAGGTTTGGGTCACGACAAATCAGGTTGCAGCCAAAGTTATAGAACGAATTATGGTCATGACCAGAGGTTCTACTGTATTGGCAAAAGTGGACTTGGTGCTTAAGCAAAATAATATATGTATGATATGCTTCCAAGCCACATATAGAAAGATCAGTGTTAACAGAAACCTTGTGATATCCCTCTAATGACATTGATACTATTTGGGAGTTTTGAAACAGTTTGGGTCCTAGCAGCTGGAAAGGGCTGCACAATATAAACATGCATCCCATAATCCATTCATTACAGCCATTTTTGCCTCTTTCTATCTTTACACTTACAAACACACTCAGGAACTTTAAAAGAGATGATAGACACTCCTTTCTTCTTGCCATTATGAGGAAATTTGCTGTTTCTCTGCTATGTTGGCAGAGAAATAATGATCCTTCCAAAAAAAATTGCTGGGAGAGATGAGAAGAAAAATGTTCTCTCCTCAATAATCATTACCAAAATTGTTGTTTTTGAAGTATTAGCAGTGGGAAAACAGCAGATATGATTTTTGCTACCCAGCAGACGGCCGATCAGTTGGATGATAGAAAAAAGTTAGGGCTCCACACACTCTGGCAGGTGGCCAGGAGGGTGGCAGAGGGCCTCTTGTATCCTGTGGTTACCCATATGGAATCTTAGTAGTGACATCATGCATGCAGATTTTCTCTGGGTGTTATTAGCATGCCTCTCTATTCACCATTACTTCAATCAGTCAATTCGTTATTACCTTCAGTGACCAGTATTCCATCTACAAGAGCATGAAGGTTAAATCTTGTCAGGTTTTTTTTATTTAAAAACACCAAAATATTATAAAATAAAATTCAATAGAAATAATATAATGGTAAAATAAGCAGCCATGTTGAAATGATTGATATAATTAATGGTGATGAATTTTACAGGTAATGAACGAAACTTTGATCACATTCAAAGAAATTGAATCATACTGATCTGCTAATAAAATATATACAATCTGTGCCACTTGGAAATTTATTTAATGAACGAATTACCACAACTTTACAGTTTACATATCACCTTTGGGGGCTGCTCAAAATACTCCTGGAGGCTACACAATATAAGCTATGTGTGTGTGTTTGGCAGAATCTAAGGGGAGATGTTTCCCAAAGTAACTCTTGCTTGCCTCAATTTGTGTTAGAGGCATTGTGCAGTACAGTGATAATAGCAATAGCAATAGCAGTTAGACTTATATACCGCTTCATAGGGCTTTCAGCCCTCTCTAAGCAGTTTACAGAGTCAGCATATTGCGCCCACAGTCTGGGTCCTCATTTCACCCACCTCGGAAGGATGGAAGGCTGAGTCAACCTTGAGCCGGTGAGATTTGAACCACTGAACTGCAGATAACAGTCAGCTGAAATGGCCTGCAGTACTGCACCCTAACCACTGCACCATCTTGGCTCATAATAGCCAAAGACAGAGAGAATTGTTTTATTGCAAGGGGCAGGTAGAACTGTTTTGTTTCGGTTTTTGGTCAGACATATCTTATGCATGGTAGATCTATACATTGAAAAAGCTTAATCTGCCCTGAAACTTGCCAATTGCTGATATTCAGCATTTTAAGTAAAAATACATCGACCTCTATATTTAGGACTATATCTCCTGCGTCTGTTTTGTTTATTTGAATTGATATCTTAAATATTAAATATTTTCTGTATGTAGTTTTAGACAACATTATGTTCATATGGCACTTGATTGAATTGTGGACACCATGGTGGCAGCCAAATTAATGGCAATTATCTTTAACAAAATATTTTGGAATTTCACTACTTTTCAAAAATAATTAAAATTCTTTCTCATCCATTCAGTGATTTACTACCTATTACATTACATTTTCCTTATCCATATTCCAAGCTCTCTATGTAAAACAATGATAGGCAGCATTTTTTAAAAAATATAGGGTGTATTCACACATTAGTAACATGCTAGAAGCTGGAGAAAACATTGGAGAAACATAGATGCTCTCTTTTTTTCTATCCATCTTGCTGCTGGTTATCATCTTCTTCTGTTTCCTTCCTTCTTTCTCTGCATTGTAGATTTTACCAGAGAGCTAGATGTTTTCTAATGGGTCCAAACTATGACAATTTGGGCCTGGTCATTTATGCCTCAAGTGAAAACACTCTGTTGATCTGTTTGTTTTGTTAGCTATCCATAGTATTCTCAGTTCTCTAATAAAACAAAACATAAAGTACAATAAATATTAATGAATAAAAACCCACAGTACAAAAACTCATAACATTACCACGAGGGGAAATCTAGATTCAAGTGAGTTGAGTTGGAAAAATTGTGCTTTCTGGTCTCAACCCCTTCATGGAACTGGGACTAGTAGCTCTCCAAATAAAGCGACCACTAGTAGCTTTACTTAGGTGAATCTTCAGATGGGTTGACTAGAGATGGAATATGTTATCCTAAACATACTTTGGCATCAAGCCATAGAGGGCTTCATCATGCAAGACTAGCACTTTGAATTATACTCTGAAATCAAGGCTGACAAGATAGGTGTAATATACACATATTGCAGCAGCAAACTTCAATCAATAAGCATTTTGAATCAAGAATGATTTCCAGCCAGTCTATAAAGGTAGCACTTAAAACCCGGAAAAGCTCCTAGAGGTGCTTTCATTCCCTCCAGATTACTAGAGGAAAATAAAGATTGGTGGGCCAATGCCGGCTGCTCTATTTACTTATTTTACCAGCTCAGGACATTTTCTGTCTGAAGGGAATGGGCTCATAGTCTATAACAGTACTTCTCAACCTTGGCCCACCTGAAGATGCATGGACTTCAACTCCCAGGATTCTGGGAGTTGAAGTCCAGGCATCTTCAGGTGACCAAGGTTGAGAAACACTGGTCTATAAGAATAAAGGAAATGGACTTAATGGACTTAAATTACAAATTAAATTTGTAATTTAAATTATAAACTTAGTAGCTTGTCTCAAGCAATCTGGAAAATACCTTTATTTAAAAAATATCGGATCGGGTCTAAAATGAAAATATATTTCTGAGGAGCAGATGGGTTTTAGACTACACCATTTAACTGAAAAAATACATATCCCAAAGGATTCCTTTTTGCAACCTCTCTGGATTTCAAATCATTTCTTTGATTTGATTCCAAGGTACTGGATATGGGAAAAGCTATTAGGATCCTCAGTGGATAAGATATTGTTCCTTCTTACTTAGACTCTTTATTCCAACACCTCACTTAATATATTTCCTGGATGTTATTTTTCTGGAGCTGTTTCCATCCAGATAGAGGTAAGGCAAGAGTACATTCTAGTACTCTTATTTTTCAATATGTATATTAATTCAATAATTCAAGCTCTGAGGTCTTCTGATTGTCACTCTCCACATGGCTGTAGGTTGTGCAATTCTAGCTTTGCTATATGCAGACAACATAGCAATTTTGTCTGTCTTTACCAATGGGAATGAGACAGGCATTGAGGTCATTGACTTTCTTTTCATTTCATTTCATTTCATGAATGAATGAATGAATGAATGAATGAATGACTTTCTTTTGCCTAAACAACAACTTGTAGCAAATCATCAAAAGTTATATTTAATTTTATTGCACTAGGTGTTTATAAGATGGATAAATAGCTAATTAATGGGACCCCAATAAATTAAATAAATATTTATAAACATGTTGGGGGGCAATTCCAGGCGTCCTTATCTTGGACTTCACGTTTATTGGGGCCAACATAGCTCCTCAACCATCTACAGATTTCTTCCATCAAAGGGGCACATTTTATTCCAGCAGCTTGCAAGATCTTCCTTGCTAAGGTTATTTCTAAGCTTTTTCATGGTGTTGAAATTTGCACTTTTAAACCCTGGAAGCTATCCATGGTGCATCAAGAATGCTGCCTTACACTTAGAGACAGGTTTAGTTTCCATGGGTGCCAATGCCTGATACTGCCTCATTAATTTCCAGTTAAAATTGTTCCCCCACCCCTGGCTCCAGTGATTTTCAGATGCTATTTTAATTCAGCCTGGCTAATAAAAGCTAACCACAGACTATGGTCTTTTTTGGAGAGGTTCTGTTTATTAGGGTTTGAAAATGCCAAGAATCATCATAAAGAACTTATATGAGATTTTGATTTACAAACCACTCCAAACCTAATATTCAGCCCCATAGTTCTATTATAACTCTGAACTGTTGTTGGACATTCACCTTGGCCAGAGGGCATCCATTACTGCCCCCAACCCTATAGCGGGTGTTATAAAACACCCCTCTTCCGCAATGTATATGCCAATATGAAGATATTTCTGTGGAATTCATAAACCACACATTCCTTTGTTTACTCTCTTTACAGGGAATATTGAAAAGTTTTCATTTATCCCATTTTAAAGAACTGCCTTGGTAGAGAATGTGATGCTTATCAGTCACTTCTTCTATCCTGTTAGGACACTGATGCATTTGCCCAGGGTGCCTGATTTTGTGCCTACATTTGTTCTATTCCACCGCCCCTTTTGATTATAGATTAGTACTAATCCTAGTGATCATCACCACTATTATTGTTACATCAGTTTTATTTTTGGTTATAGTAGTGCCCAATGATCTATGCTTCTCCCCACTGTATATTTTCTAGTGCCATATAATTATGATTGCAATAAAAGGATCAGAACAAGGAAATATAGCAAAACCCAAAATCATTTCAGTATTTTCACTTAATAGTTTTCAAGAGCTGATTATTATCTTATAGGTTTGTAGATAACAGTTAAAAACTACATGCATGTATTATCAGGCATATTCCATGTAGTTTTAATCATTCGAGTGGATTAAGGAAATTAACTCCCAACTATCTTAAATCAAAGATAATAAGTACCAGGACTGTGAGAAATGGGCATGATTCAATTTGAGATTTTAAGGCAAACCGATTAAATTTAATCTGCTTTGAGATTGCATTTGAAAAAGTAAATTCATAGGCTACATCCGCAATTCTTCAATTACATTTTTTTTTTTGCAAAATGAAATGGTTGATTGTTTTGAGAACAGAGTCAGCAAGTTTAAGGGTGAAAAATACTGATTTTACATAGAGCTCCAGTACTACTACAGAGTCATAAATAATGCATTAATCCAACTGTTTCCACATTGACTTCATCATGATGAACCAGCTTTTCTTTTACTGTATTGTCCATTAATACAGTATCTCCCTCTTGTAATTTCAATATCAATTTTTGGTAAATTATATGCTAGCCATTTCTCTGGTTTATTCGCAAATTCAAAATTTTGACTTTACATAATTCTTTTTTATTTTACTCCTAACGTGTTTTCGTAAAAGCTTAATTTGTTAAGACATACTTGTCTTCTGTGGAAATTTCTTTTTGTTTCTCATACAAAATAGCTTGTGTTTTTTCTTGACTTCTTTTTTAGTTCACTATTATGTTGTATAAAATAACCTCTAATAAAAACTTAAGGGACACGGTGGCTCAGTGATTAAGACACTGAGCTTGGCAATCAAAAAGGTCAGCAGTTCGGTAGTTCGAATCCCTAGCACCATGCAACGGAGTGAGCTCCTGTTAGTTATCCCATCTTCTGTCAACCTAGTAGTTCGAAAGCATGTAAAAATGCAAGTAGAAAAATAGGAACCACCTTTGGTGGGAAAATAACAGCATTCTATGTGCCTTTGGTGTTTAGTCATGCCGGCCACATGACCACGGAGACGTCTTCGGACCACACTGGTTGTTGGGTTTTAAAATGGAGATGAGCACTGCCCCCTAGGGTCGGGAATGACTAGCACATATGTGTGAGGGGAACCTTTACCTAATAAAAACTTTAAGTCAGTACCTTTATCTAAATTATTTTCAAAAAAAAGTTTAAATTTAAATTTATAATTTCCCACCATTGCATCTTTCTGTAGCAATTTTTAAGTTATCCTCCATCAAAAAGAACTAAATGTTCTTTTACAAACCAAACTTATAGTATTATCATCAAAAATGTCTTTAGTAATAGCTCTACTTCATAAACCTTAATAGCCAAGTTCTTTGAAATCCAAATCATGTTTTAATTTAAGGCATCTGCCATGCTCATCAATCAGTACAATCAGTGGTTGTACTTGGGGATTTATATACAAAACAACTCTTTCTTTTTTTTCTTCCCACTGAAATGAATTATTCACTCAAATTTTTATAAATCAAACATCTTAATGTCCTTTTTTTCTAATGTTTCTTTTTTGAGCAAATTAGAGCTTAATTTTTTTAACGATTTATTTCTTTTTGAGGAGCATTTGCTGCATTTATATTTCACGTAAAGCATTTGTAAGCCATAATCAAACCAAACATTTAAAAAAATCTATGGGGCCTAGTTCAGTATCATACATTTCAGTTTCCTGTTGCACCTGTTAAGAGTTTTTGTGTAATCTCTTCTGATACCGCAGTTAGGTATTGCCTTTCTAGAAATTCTCTTGCCTTTCAGATTGAATTCAATTGAAAACTCTGCTGTTTAAAAGTAAAAATTATACCTTCCAACTTGTTGCATAGAAATGGAATCTTTTTCTTCTTTAGTCTCTCATCAATCTAAATCTCATTCAAAATTCCTTTTCTTTCAATTCAAATAGACCCAAATCATCTAAGTCAGCGATGGCGAACTTTTTTGGCTCACGTGCCATAAGTGGGGGGAGCGTGTGCGCACTACAGGTGCTCCCCCCATTTTTTGCATGCTTTATTCGCCCTCCCCAGGCTCCAGAGGCGAAAACAGCCTCCGCTGTCCTCCGGAGCATCAAAATGACTCTCCAAGCAAACTGGAAGTTCGGGAACGGTCTTCCGGTTTGCTTGGAGGGTCGTTTTAAGTGCTCCGAAGGCTTCAGGAGGCTTCCCTGAAGCCTCCGGAGCAGTCAAAATGACCCTCTGAGCAAACCGGAAGTCCATTCCAGAACTTCCGATTTGCCCATAGGGCCGGTTTTTTGTGCTCTGGAGGCTTCAGGGAAACTCATGAAGCCTCCAGAGGGCCTCCGGGGGATGGAGGAGGCTCTTTTCGCTCTCCCCAGGCTCTTATAAAGCCTCTGGAGCCTGGAGAGGGCGAAAAATGGCTTTTTAAAAGGGTGAACTCAGCTGGCCAGCTCGTGCATGCATGCTGGCCAGCTGACAGGGCAGCGCCTCGCGTGCCCTGACAAATGGCTCCGCGTGCCACCTGTGGCACGCTTGCCATAGGTTCGCCATCACTGATCTAAGTTCTCTTTCCAACTCTCACTCTATACCTTATGTCTTACTCTCCAATGTTTCCATGTTGTTGTTAACTTGTTTTATATTCCCAGACACCTATTCTACTGAGCTTTCCACCTTCTATCCATAACTTCTTTCATCTCCTCTTTCATCCCTACATGTCTTTCATCCAATCTCTTTCTTCCAAAAGCTGTCCAAATGATTCAACTAGGTTATTGGACAGTTGCTGAGACATTTTCTGAAGCAAACCTGATGTAATTCCTCTCTCTGCAGGTTGCTCTAGTGATCTTCTCTGTCTTTATATACCTAGTGGACCCAGGTTTTGTCATTCTACATGTTCCTATCCACCATATATTTTATTCTCTGTCTTCATATCTGGCCTCATAATAAGGAGGTATTCATCTAAAAGACCATAAGAAGCTAGTTTGGGATATAAAAGACCAATGCAATTTAAATATCTCAGAATTAAATCTTTCTTCAGCTCAAGAGCATCAAGAACTGCCACATTTAGACCATTCTCTGAGCAACTAAAATATGACACAACTCACTGGTTATCACAGTATTTAGAATTCTTGCTCAAACTTTTCCAGACCTCAGTAGCTTATGTGTCAGAATCAAAGAACAAGGAGTCTTAAAATACACTATTATTTAAAGTAATATGTTTCCACCAATTGTCACTTCTCATAATGATCTGCATGATGGATTAAATTATGGTATTATTTAGTAAATCAATTATTGTATTAAATATTTACAATACATAAGTTATTGTATATATTAATATTTAATTAAAAACAGTCAACAGCCCATTTTACTCACTCAGATAATATAGCCTTTTATATTATTATAAATATATCTTAAATTTAAACAGTCATTACATTAAGGAACTGAGATTTCTCATTATTCAAAACAGTATTGAGTGGAAAAATGTATATAAATTTTGTCCAGTACAGCTAGTCCTTGACTTATAAATATTCATTTAGTGAACGTTCAAAGTTACAACAGCACTTAAAACTAATTTATGATCATTTTTCACACTTCTGATCTTGCAACATCTCCACGGTGATGTGAACAAAATTTGGACTCTTAGCAACTAGCTTGTACTTATGACGGTTGCAGTGTCATGTGATCAACTTTTGCGACCTTCTGACTAGCAAAGTCAATGAAAAAGTCAAATTCACTTAATCACCATGAAACTACTTTAACTATTTTAACAAGTGCAGTGATTCACTTGAGAACTGTGGCAAGAAAGGCAAAACTCACTTAACAACTGTCTTGCTTAGCAATAGAAATGTTGAGTTCAACTGTGGTCCTAGCTCAGGGACTATCTGTATTAAATACCTTTTGGAGAAACAAGTATGGGTTTTTAAAAAAATATGAGAAGTGTCAAACTATCTTTTGTTGTGTTTTTATTTTAGACATACAATGGTCAGAATGAAAATAATGAAGATTATGAAATCCCTCCTATTACTCCTCCTAATCTCCCTGAGCCATCCCTCCTTCACTTGGTGGATCATGAAACTGGATATCATTCACTGTGCCACAGTCTCCCCCCAAATAGCCTGATACCAGCATATTCCTACCAGAATATGGATCTGCCTGCTATTATGGTATCTAATATGTTGAGCCAAGATGGGCACCTCCTGTCTAGTCAGCTACCTACCGTAAGTAATATTTTTTTCTATTATTGTACCTTATTTTGTATACCTCTACCTTTCTATATGATTATTACAGATATAATGGAATGCAATTTATAAGAGGAGGCATAAATTTCTACTTATTCCTGAGATAAAAATCTGCTTTAGATTCGGTACTTCTTAAATTTTCAGATGTTCTTGACTATGACAAATGAAGATACTTAATTCTGTGCAGGGCCCGTGACTTATTTTAAGAACCACCATTAAGTAACTGAATATTTCTGTTTTGCTAAACCAGATTTTTTTTGTTAATCTGTGATTTTGTATAATGTTTTGTTAACATAATACCAACATGCATACAAATAAAACTTTTTATGAATTTAGTTATGTACTAAATTCTACCATGTTAGTTCAGTGCTAGTTGGTAGATAGATTTTTTTTTTCACTTCTCAATCTAGTGCTGAAAATGACTGGTCCAAAATCACTCAGACAGCTTCCATGTCTAAAGCAAGAAAGTGAATTTTCTCAGTAGATTAAAGGATATGCTGAACAGTGGACAATTAATTCGATATTTGGAAAATACCATACAAATAATTTTAATTAAGATATTTTTTTTCTTATTTCCCATCCTTTTCTTAAAAGGTATTATAAGACTGACAATGAAGTACCTCAGCAGAATAGCCTAGAAATAATAAAAAGAACACTGAAAAAAACAGAAACAACACAGGCCTTTAGAAAGGATGGGAACTGTACATTTTTCATCCCCAGTCCCTTCACTGTATTAATGTCCATCAAGTTTTTTCTGCTGGCAAAATAAAATCAGGATACATTGGCAATGATTGAAATGCTAAAAAAGCAAACTCAAGTCTTTATTGTATATTCAAAATAGTCTAAAATAAAAAGTTTGAATTACTGTAATATGAAGCCTTTGGATTAGATGTTACCAGTGGTGAAATTCAAAATTTTTGACTACCAGTTCTGTGGGCATGAGGATATCCTTCCCCTGTGAACAGGGGAAGGATATTGCAAAATCTCCATTTCCACCCCACTCTGGGGCCAGCCAGAGATAGTATTTGCCGGTTCTCTGAACTACTCAAAATTTCCGCTACCTGTTCTCCAGAAACTGTCAGAACCTGCTGAATTTCACTCCTGGATGTTACTGTTTTGCATGAAGTAGCAGCATAGGAATAATTTGTTAAATTTAAGAAAAAGATGGGTGTGGAACAGAATTTTTAAAGAGTTTCTCCAGAGCTAAGAAAAATACATGTTATATCAGCATCAGTTGTGGTTTAATAAGCAATATGGAAATTACAGGTTTATTGTATCAGAAAACGTAATGATTATGGCTTCAGAGAATCTAGCTAATTGAGATTCATAATTTTTTATTTAAAACATTTAAATTCTACTTCCCTAATATTTGGTAACTAATAATTAATTATAATAAAATAATAGTGTAGAAATGGGTGGAAATAGAATAGCAAAATAGCCCTGCATGAAACAACCCTAAACTATCTTATAATCAAATGAAATGAAAGTTTCCCCTATTAGCATATGCTGATCAATATGGTATAATATGATATGGGAAACTTTGACTTTACTGGCTGGTATTGGGAGTTCTTATCTCTCAGTCTAACCTACCTTTAAGAATAGATGATAGGAGTTCACCAAATCTGTAACAACCAAATTATAAATATACAAATATACATAGAGACATGGATATATACATTTGTGTATACAGACAAAAAATGGTTCATCTATTAATAACAATTTTTGAGGAAGGGTAGTGCTCAGGGTGTTCTGGAAAAAGAAATAGAAAGAGAAATTGCTTGCCGAAATTAGCAATAAATAATAGAGTATAAACCAGGAGAAACTCATCTACCCCTTTACTAAAGTCCCCTACATTTTCAGATATTCAATTTATTTGTGTCTAATTGAAGGGATTCCACTGATATTTACTATGCCATAGCCATCTCCCACTCAACAGATACCTTTGTGTGAAATCAAACATTACTTTATGCTCCTCTTCAGCCGAGTTGATTAAACCATTCATTTCTGAGACAAAAGAGTCAATTTCATATGAAAGATATTTCCCTCTCAGTTTAATTTAAAGCACAGACCTAGTGCCTGACCCCTATTTTCATAACATGATAATTTTATTCTACATTGATTGTCTCATTTTTGAAAAAAGATATTGCACATATAAATCAGTTTCTAAAATATCCAAAGAAATGAGGAGAAAGGGATTTATTAAGCATCTTACATATGAAATAATTTATTTTGGAATAGTCCTTGGGAAATGTTCTGTAGTTTATGGGTCTGTTTTGTAAATGCAGTATCATGACAATAAATCAGGACTGAGATGTAAGAAGATAAGAAGAGGGCTTAGTGTGCTATAAGCATAGAATGGGGATATTAAGATTTGTTTCCCCCTTGTAATGAAAATGAAAATCGAAAAGAAATCTGGGGAAGTCCAAGTTTCCCAGCTGATTGTCAGTGAAGAGTGTTTTATTTTAAATGGTGCATCTGGAGTGTTGACATATCCCTAAGGTTTTCAACTGCAAAGAGGGTGTTAAGGAAGAAAATTGTCTTTCTATTTTAAGGCCAAAATAATTTTTCTCTCTTTCTGTCAGATATCTTTTTCCAAACCATTAACATTTCCATCCCTGATTAAATGTCATGTCACAGTAAATCAGCCATTCGTTCCCAGTATTTGCACCATTTGTAGGCTAGGCAACATATCTCCCAGTAATGTATGTAGAAATTCTCCAAGTGGCATTAATACAATACGTATTTTATTTATTTATATACTCTTTCTATTTGTTTTATTTAAGACACAGTTTACAACAATTAAAAATAAAGTATCAAACAACAACAAAGATTACTACACAATTGAAATCAAAATCAAACTCAGTTATTAAAATAATAATTGTTGTTGAAACCTCATTATCATATCATGATACAGTTGTGCTATTTTATTATCACAGTTTTTCTTCCAAAAATGTTTCAATGCTCAATATGTATTTCTTAAGCAAGATGACATCCAAAGACAGTGTCTTAATTTCCACCAATAAATGTACACTATACAAAATATACACAAAATATAGATAGACCTGTTAATGTTTTCATACCTACATATTTATGTGTGCAATAAGGTATACAAGTAGTTCTTGCTTAATGATCACAATTGGAACTAGAATATTGGTCACTGAACAAAGTACTCACTAAGAATAGAATAGAATAGAATAGAAAAGAAAAGAATAACAAGAGTTAGAAGGGACCTTGGAGGTCTTCTAGTCCAACTCCCTGCCTAGACAGGAAATCCTATACCACTTCAGACAAATGGTTATCCAACATCTTCTTTAAAACTTCCAGTGTTGGAGCATTCACAACTTCTGGAGGCAAGTTGTTCCACTGATTAATTGTTCTGTCAGGAAATTTCTCATCAGTTCTAAGTTGCTAAGACTAAGCTATACATCACATGACCACTTTATTCAATGACTGCAATCCCAGCAATTATCCTTGCAGTCATTAAGCAATCACATGGTTTGTTAAGCAGACGGAGTTCCAAGTAAGAAACATGAGGATGCTTCAGTTGGGCCAAAAGACCAGGAGACTCCAATGATGTACTACAGTGCAAACCACCCCTCATGAACAGCTGAATACTTGGGAAGCCTCAATTCATACCCTTGCTGCCCTGCATTGCACCACACCAGCTGATCTTCACTATTTCTTTGTCCCACTGTTCCATTGTTTATGACGCATACCCAGCCTGGCCCTTGATGAGGATGAAGAAGAAAATGAAATGCTAAAGACAGTCACTCAAATGCAGCATCCTAAAATACTCCTTTTCACTGTGGTCCTGGATGCAGCCAAAAAACTAGAACAGGCTTTACAGAGAAAGAAAGGAAAAGAAGAGATGCCCTACACTTTCTCAAGAAGGTGCAGTTCTTGTCAATCCCAAAAGTAAAATTTTGGATTGGCTTCCTGTGGGTTAAAACAACCAAGCTGATTCCTAGAGGAAATTGGCTTCAGCTTGACTTCCCGTGACAGGAAGCCAAGCTGAAGCCTATCTCTTCTAGGGATCAGCTTGGTGGTTTTAACCCACAGGAAGCCAAGCAGAAGCCAATCTTCTCTAGGAATCAGCTTGGCGGTTTTAATTCATAGGAAGCCAAGCCAAAGCCAATCTCCTCTAGACTTTTGATATTATTTGGGAAGAATTTGAACATTCAAGGAAGTAGACAGGATTCCCTAGGCTGTAGATACTAGTGTATTAGACCCCTGCAAGGAGGGAGTATATGAGTGGCTCCATGCATTGATAAATGTCTTTGAATGAGGGGTGCATGTGGTTCTGCCAACTCTGAAATAGGCAGTGGTGTACTCCTTCCTCAAGGAACCAGCTACTCTGGACATTTTCATCCAGTCTCCAACTTTCCCTTTTTAAGGAAGTTTGGAGAAGGTGGTCAACCTCCAGCTTCAGAAGACCCTGTTGAAAGTGGATTATCATCCCAAACAGGATTCAGACTAAGATATAGTATGGAGTGAGCTCAGAATGAGGATGTGTTGTGGCCCGGCAGGAGCCGTTGGAGCTACTGCCAGACTCCTACAGCGAGGGATCTTATGAGTCGGCTCTGGAGGAGGTGGAGGACTCTGGATAGGGTGCCAACTCCGAGCAGGCCGAGGAGAGACTGGTTGGCCACCAGGTGGCGCCGGAGCCTTGGATCAGAGGGAATGATCCGGAAAACACTTGTGAGTTGTTTCGGGATGCACGCCGTTGAAGGGCTACTCGGCAGCAAGAACAACTGCGTAATTATACGAGATGATTATGCTCAGCTGATGCTTATTAAGATCCTCTCCTGATTATAAAAGAGACTGCTTGTGCCACGCCCTTTTGCAGAAGTCAACGTTCACGATTAAGAGAAGCCAACTTGGAGAACTGGTTTGCTGTGAGAGCTTGTTTGCATTGGCCTAGGTTTGTAGGACTTGCTGCCAGAGTGCTTATATCTTTTTGTTTATTTTGGGCTTGCAGCCAACAAGAGTCTGGACTGATTTAAAAAAATTCTCTTTTACGTTTGTTTTGGCTTTCGTTCCTGGACGGAGGAGTGTGGTCAGAACAGGGATGATACATCCATTCTGACTGTCCTTGATCTCTTGCTGGCCTTCATTGCCATCCACTATGATATCATTCTGGATTGACTGAGGTTGGGAGGGAGAGTATTATTCTGAGGTATTTCTTCTCTGAGGCAGTTCTTAATTGGTGTTAGTGGGAGGGAAACAATTGAGCCCTACTTTATGGAGTGCCTCAGGGCTTTATCTCACCTCTCTGCTTTTCCAAATCCACATGAAGCTGCTGGGGGCTGGTAATTGTTTTGTCCATTTAGGACAAGGAATGATCATTATTCAGATTAAATCCAGTAAAATATTTCTGCTCCTAGCCGCTCAGGTGAAATAGTCAAGGTTCTTTCCCAGTGTCTAGATGAACTGGATGGCAAGAACAGATTGTGTCTTAACTCTGTCAAGACTTAAGTGGGGACAGGTTTTCAGATCTGGAGTTGGAGGCTTTCCATCTTTCAGACCTCATGTGAAAATATGGTGATTCTCCTGAACTCTCAGTTCCTACTTGAAGAGCAAGTGACAGCTATAAGATCTGTGCACTACTATGCCTTGTGTACTAGTCACATTTATTCCTGAATCAAAGGTCCCTGCTCATAGTCACTCATGCCTTGGTTACTTTCCCATTGGATCACTGGAATAATTCTATACGAGATGCTAGGAAACATATGGCATAAACATTAAACAAACAGTCAAATAAGGCAGTTCTTGAACATCATCTGGAATTTTCAGTAGTCCATTTCATTATGCCCATGTAATACCACTATTTTGTGCTATCAGATTTAAAACCCTACATAGTATAAGGCCAGATTAACTGCCTTCTCCCAAGAACATGAATTAGAAAAACATCCAGTTGAATGTTGTGCTATGATGCTTTGTCACTATTGTTGTATTTTGTCTTTTATATTGATATATTCTGTATGTTTTAATATTGGTTTATTGTTCGTTTTTACTATTATATGCTGCCCAGAGCCTTATTGCATGAGTTTTGTGACCTCAACTAATAAATAGACAAATAGGTGGATAAATAAATAAATAAACAAACAAACAAACTCAAAATACCTGAAAAGCACCTGGTAAGGAAAACTGTCCTAAAGTGTTGGCATTCCCTTATATTCAAATTATTTTGCACATTTCTGCCTCTTATCCTATCTTTAAAACATTGCACACTAATGAATAAATAATTCTCACAATAACTCTTACATAAAAAGAGAAAATTATTGTCCTTCTTTTATAGACAGAAACTTAAACAAAAACACTGGCTGACTTAAACATAGAAAGGCTTGGGAACAAATAAATGAATAAATGATACACTAAATCCATTGATTAATCTACTACAAGCTGTGTTGCTAAAGGCATTATTCAACTTCAACTGAAGTTCACTGAACTGCACAGAAGTAACTATAGACTATGGCAAATGTTCTCAGAAATGAAATTTATAACTCCATGCATATGCTGTGGTAAACTTCCAAAAGTCACTTAGGTGAGTGTAGAAATTTAATAAATAAATACAAATACAATATGTAAAAAATTGATCTTAATCTCAGTTTTGATTATCATTTTTAGTCATGAATGTTGAGCTTATTACTTTTGATTGCTAAATACATGGCATACTCCTGAGCTTTTCAAGTAGATTCACTAAGACTAGAAATTGAAAGCAATTAGAAATACATGATAATAGAACTACATTCTTATAGTATAATGATGTTATTAAAATCCATGGAAATAGTAACTAATTTTCTGAATAATGGGAACATGGAAATAAATCTCAACAAAATACAGATGGTCTAAAACAGAATAAGTAAAAAACTATTGCTTTAAAATGGAACTGAACATAAAGAAAGATGGGAAATGCAGAATAAGATAATAACAAAATGCATGTTTAAGTTAAATTTATGATTTGGTGTGAATTGAAAAAATGTACTTTATTATCGCATGACAATACAGAAGTGGAAACAGTAAGGTGATTTGTGTTGTTCACTGTTTTTTCTGAAATTAAATTAATCACTCATTCAGAACGGCACACTAAATTTCTAGAACTTGCTGAAACACATGTAAAAATAAATTTAAATAAGACAATCATTTTCATTTTTTGCCCTTTTCTTGGGGAATTAGATCTAAATCATGGTTTTTTTCATTAAGTGTTTAAAAAAGCATGGTGCCTTGTGTGATTTGGATACTGAGGTGGAGGTTAGCAATCCCACGTTCGAGACTTAAATGCTGCCATGGAGCAGGGTTGAGCTCCTGTCCCTCTCCAGTTCCTGCTGGGGACATGAAAGGAGCCCCCAAGTGGACATCCCCCAGGCAACAGTAAAAATCCTTTTAACCCAGAAGCGCCTTGGCGCTTCTGATACAAGTGCAGAAATTTAAGTGTTAAACCATGGAATGTAATTTTGAAATATGAAGTCTAAAGACAACAAAGACATTAGTGGTGAATACTTGCATAATCTAGCAGGCTACCAGTTTCTGGGTTCTTTGCTGATTCATAATGTGCTTGGTTTTGTTTTGTTTAGCATGATGTGATTCATATTTGGGGCTTAGTGTGTTCCTTTTTAAAAACATGGCATTAAGCTCAGCCAATTGAAATTTATTCAAGAAATCATAGCTAAACAAACTTTGGCTTAATCAAAATGTTCACCCTTTTAGAGTCTTTGAAACTGACCAAAATTAATCCAAGCGTAAGAAGTTAGGCACTCAGAGGATTCTGAAATAAGCTCCAGAGAGTCATGAATTAAAGTGAAAATCATATTCAATGTGGGGAAAAAATTACAATGTATGGAAAAGTAATAATGCATGAATGAACACATGTCAGATTTTGTTCAAAATATTTCATTTGTTCAAGCTATCAGACTTTATTTTTACAATTTGTGTCCCAATGACTTTGTCTTATATAAACCCAGGTAAGTGAATGGAGATGTGCAGGAAGAATGTTTGATGGAAGTGAATTGTTTTGTTAATTTCTGAAATTTCCAGAGGACCAAAGAATTTATATCCTACTTTTTAGCTATTTCTTTACACCTGTGAAATCTTTCATCCCCAATAACTGTGAGAGGAAGAAAATTAATGTTCTCTTCATTAAAGTAAAGGGAGTTCAGCCGATCCTTTGACCACATCCTTCTGTATTGGTTTAAAAAAAAACCTTTGGTTCTATAAATACTCTGCATATACTAGATTCTCATTATGAAGGAACAAAGTGAGGAGGAAATTTACCAGTTGAGATGTAGCCACAGATGTTAATGTGTTTCTTTTTTCTTCTTGAGGCCTTGCTGATATTGAATGTAACTACAACAACAGAGGAATTATTCTGGGCCCACTCAAGTTTATTTTTAAGATTAGCCTTCCTGGCCCTGCTGCACATGATGTTCTATTACATGGCATTTATAATATCTATGCTTCTTTGTTGGAAGCAGCTATGGGGAACATGCTGAATTCCATTGATATTTAGAATACTGGAGCTGGGAAATGTTAGGGACTGTGCAAACAGAATATTTTTTGCTAAGCTGGAAAAATGTGCATTTGACTTTCCTTAATTAGGTTATTTGGGTTACTAGATATATACAGAAGGCATAGAAATGGATCTTGCAGAAATGCAAGAAATACCAAAGTACAACATATAGAATGTGAAATGTGATGGATGTTTAGCATTCTCTGAGCTTTGCAAATTTTCCCCAAAAGTTCATCTCTAATTTTGCAGAGCATACAAAACCACATTTTCAGCTTCTAAAAAGGGATGTAAGTTCAACAACAAACAGCACTGTAGGACTTGAAAAAATCCTTTTTCTTTCCAGCCGCTATTCAGGCATCCTGACATCTTTTCTCTCTTTATTTTACACAGATATCAGACATGGTGTTAGAAGCCATTCTCCTCTTACGTTCTGGAGGTGGGGATCTCCTGCCATTTCTTTTTAATCCAGATTGCTTTTTCCAGATGAAAGGAGCTATGACATTTTTAATAGAATTGGTTGCATGGTCTCAACAATGGAGATATTTCTTAGAGAGAGCAATCATGTGAACCTGCATATGTTTTTTTTCCTCACTCATCCTTACCTACCAAAATTTTGAAACTAATCAACTTTATCTCTGACCCAGAATTAGACCCTCCAGAAAGGTTGGGGGGGCAGAGAAATAGGCAGTAGATATGCTAGATCAAGTTAGATTGCAATAACAAAAGAATGCATATGTCAGGTCTCAGATTTATGTCCTCTAGAGTGATTCTTTGCCTTTCTTTATGCATGATAGTTGCTTTATAATGTTCATGTATATGTTCCCTTTCCTTTAAGGAAATATATATTGCAATAGAATTGCAGGACCATGGGGAAGTGTTTAAAATTTGGCAAGCTGAATATTCAGAGAGCTTCAGTTGTCAAGAGTAACAGCAGATGCCAACAATTAAGTTTCATCTTATCGGGTTTGTCACTGGGCCAATATTGTTTCTGGTAGGCCAGATAGTTTACTTTGGCTCCTCCTTTCGCCAATGGGACCCTGGGATTCTGTTTCAATGGATTTTATTTCTGATCTTCCCCCTCAAAAGAATTACATGATGGTTTTCATGGTAATCAACTACTTTATTAGGTATTTATCAATTTATTAGGACAGTACTTCAGGTGTCTATACTCTTGTTTCTTGCAGAATTGCAGAATTTGCATATAACAACTCAATACATTCATCAATAGGCATCTGTCTCTTTGAAACAGTCTATGGTTACCATCCCACATCTTGCCCTCTCAAACTCTGGCATCTGCTGTTCTTTATGCCTTCTACATGAGAGACAAGCTGCTCAGCAATCTCAAAGCAGCATCTAGATTTGTCAGAGTTATAAGTGGTATACAAGATGGCCTTAGACACACACAAGCAAGAGCGAGATAAGTTTACAGTGGGCTTTGGTGTAACTTTCAACCAAATTTTTACCTTTTACGAGTCTATTTAGAAAACTGGAATCAAATTGTATTGACTTCTTCCCAGTTATCCAGCAAATTAATCTAGTGGTCTTTTATTTGCAATTGCCTGCTTCTATGAATCCAGCCTTCCATTATGTATTGCTAACAAGTGTTTCTCCTTCTTCCCTTTACTGGTAGTCAGGGAAAATAACTATGACATGGAGTATACTCTTGATTCATGATGCAGGAAAAAATGCTTGGAACATCTGATTCATTGGAAAGGCTGCATCTAAAAAGTTCAATCACAGAATAGGAATCATTCCTCTGGATTATTTTCCATGCATGTACTTTTAACTTTTGTCTCTTTCTTTCTAATGTTTAAAATACCCTAAATGTCAACTTAAAAACAGAGCCATGATGCAATAGTAGGAGAGAATGACCTTGAGAAATGAGGGAAAGAGATGCTGCCTAGAAAATGATCAGACAAGGATTGCCTTCTCCCAATGGCCTAATGGTTGGAGGAAGAAACTTAATTGATCAGGCAATTAAAAGTGGTAGTGGGAGATTTGTATCTTCAGACTTACAGCATTCTGTTATTGCAGCCTTATAATAAAGTAGAATTAGCTTGTCTAGTCCTGTACCCTGTCTGGTTTACCTGGGAGGGGGAGGGGGACTGACACATGGCTGACTTATTTATGTTCAACACATTACAGTTGCATGACTAATATTTAGATGTTCCAGACTATTAACCCGTAACATGATTTATTTGTTTTAGCTTGGTGTGTTACATGAACAAAATAATTATTTCTTTTAGTGACGTTTTGCATTTTATGTAAATAATCTTGGCCATAGTTATTCATAGTGATTCATATCAGCCAGCCCAGGGCTATAGCCTTTCAAAGTAGGCAAGGTCAAAAAAGAGGCATGGCAGGGAATCTAGGAATGCTCTTTATGGCTGTAGAGTAGAACTGCAGAATCTTAAAGCCCGACTGCACCATCTTATACCAAACAAAATCAAGGCAGGGACAGAAAAGTCTTTTCTGAAATTCTACCCTTAATAATGCATTCATTCCTCATCAATGTGAGGTCCACATTCCTTCACAAATGCTAAGAAAGAAAAAGAGGGAATTTTATTTATTTAATTTTTATTTACTTGTATACCAACTTTATTATTTTTACAAATAATGTAAGGTGACAAACATACCTTCCTCCATCTACTTTCCCTCAAAACAACAACCCTGTGAGTTGAGTTGGGCTGAGAGCAAGTTCACAGTGCTGGCTTTCTTGGCTAAAGCAGGACTTAAACTCATGGTTTCCCAATTTCTATAGCCTGGCGCTTTCACCACCAGACCAAACTGGCTCTATGTATTATGTCATATTATATGTTAAGGAGGCTCTGCAATAAGCCAGTCAGTGGCATACATTAAAACACCATCGAATTTGAGATCATGTATCAACTTCACCATTGATGTAGAAATCTTGCCTTTTGGACAATTGCATTGGTGCATAGTTCATGCAATTTGTATAATAAGTTTGTTGCTTGTTAAAACATCCCCTGACACAGTCACTAGGGTGAAGTTTAAAACAGCTTTTTTATGTGACTTGTAGTGTTTTCAGTATAATCCAATGTCATTGAGTAATGCCTGTTCCCATCTTTATTTTAGTAACTTGTAAAAAAATTATGAGCTGACAGTATTTCCCCATTTTTATATAGCAGTTACTGCATATATTTGCTTTTAAAAATAATAAATAATAAAGACAATGATTGCATTCATTTTAGTTTTATGTGGTGACTCCTGGGATTTAGCTTACAGTATTATTTTATTATTGCATTTTAAATCTGATTCAGAAAGGACATTCAAGCAGTATAGACAAAAGCTCCCATCTTCGTGTAGAAACTAAAATGTTGTTGCTTTCCTGAATCACAATGTTTAAAAACAACTATAAAGTGCCATAATAAAAAATTATCAGGTAGATATAGCAATAGAGTCCCCAGGCCTGTTGCTGGTGATGGCTGCAATAAAGCAGATCGTAGAGCTACTCAAATCAAGCTGCAAAACAAATTGAATTCCAAATTAGCAGCCTTATGAAAACAAACTGAGGTAAATGTTGAGCACTGAGCATATGAAATGTAACAGCAGAAACTGTTGACACAGGAATAAGCGAACAATTTAAAATGTGCTGAGCTTTCTCTGTAATTCGGTGAATTGGACCTTTTCTAGTTCAGTAGGATTTTTTTAATCTTTTTTTGTTATAAGGTGTTTAAAATTCTGGTCATTAATATTTCCCTGTTTAAATAACTAAATGTAAATCAGTAGTAAGGAATACTTATAATGCAATCAGATTCAGAGCTGCTTTTCTTTGTATTAATCAGAGAGCAGTTGGCAATCCTCTGCTAGTGTTTTTCTCAGAGGCAATAAATGAAAGAAATATGTCTTTTTAAATTTTATAAAACTCAAAGAAATGGTTTTAAACAGCTTTTCTTCACCTCCTATAATTATTTATTTTCAAACAGTCCTTCAGGGTAATGTTCCGTTTTCTTATTTCACACTCCTTTTTCTCATAAATGAACCATCACTTCAATAAATCATTATGAAAACAGAGACTAACACAAACCCTGAAAGGTTGAAAGATTTATGTAACACATTTATGTTTTCCATTTTCTCATTCTGGTACTCTGCTGCTAAAGCTAAGCTAATAAAAGCAGCTATTAATATTTCTTGTTGCCTAGCAACCACAGAGGGAGTAATAGCTATAGCTAGAAAAATAGATGACCGATAAGGAAAAATTCAATTCTTTTATTATCTCAAGGGAAAATGGGCTTTTACTGGAACATTATGATGTACGAGTACAAAGTTGAATACAAAGGATTGTTCTCATTTTTTTAAAAATGAACATTATTTTACCTTTGCTAACTCTCTTTAAGTTGTCCTCCTTCTTTTTCAGTTTAATTGAACAACCCCCACTAATATTCTCATTGTAATTAATTTGGCATATTCATTTGGAAACTTCTCTCTTTCTCTCTCTCCTCTCCCCTCCTTTTTTTTCTTTTTTTCTTTTAACATAGGAGTGTACAATTACTTGGTTGTAATATTTTTCTCCAAGCTGAATTTGCAACATGGCATTGGGTCATTTTTATGTGTTAAAAATATATCAATCTCAACAACAGAAATAAATGGTTGAATAAAATTATTTTTTAGTGTTTTGCTGTGCATTTAGGTAAATATCTTCTAAGATAAGATTTACTTGATTTAAGTCACTTCTGTAAACTATGAAAATACTTTTGTTGTATTAGGAACATGTGTACAATAAATTGGGGATGATATATTCAAAATATCACTTATTGGCTCAAGAAAAATGTTGGCTTTAAAATTGCACAGAATTGCTATTTAAACATCTACTACATACATGCAATTTGCAGTTTAATCTACAATTATCACTGGAGGTAACTAAGAAATGACTTTTTCTCTCCGTAGCCACTCCATGTATTTGGTTTTTTTAAAAGTATTTATTTATTAAATTTATATGTGTGGTACCATTTTCTAGGCCACAGGGATGTTCTTATCAGAGAGTTAAAGTCTCATAGTTCTGTTGTGTCAGGAGACTTGAGTGTGCATGATGAAACTACCCAGGAGCTGTTAAGGAGGCTGTGGTCTCCAAATCAATTATGGCTCATTTAGTAAGGCATGCTCTGGATCTGTTTTTCTCTGAGAATGAAGAACATTTCAATTGCTGCTGATGAGATTTAGCCTTATTTCTGTTGCTGATGAGATTTAGCCTATTTGCATTTAGTGTTTCTATAGCAATAGCACTTAGACTTATATACCGCTTCATAGTGCTTTACAGCCCTCCCTAAGCAATTTATAGAGTCAGCATATTGCCCCCAACAATCTGGGTCCTCATTTTACTGACCTCAGAAGGATGGAAGGCTGAGTCAACCTTGAGCAGAGGAGGATCAAATTCCTGGCAGTGATCTGAATTAGCCTCCAATACTGCATTCTAACCATTCCAAACTAATACTGGTAAAGAGAATCAGTTATAGATGGACAGTAGATTTGAATAGTTTACTACAGTCTATTGTAGATCTGAATTTTATTGTAGTGAATACTCTCTACCATATTTTATTTTTGTCCAAGATTCAGCTCAAGATGTTTCTTGTGGAGGCTTCAGGTTTGATCTTAGCTTAGGGATAGTTGTGTTCCATTGAAAAATATAGTTTAATTGATTAATGACCTGTAAACAAAGGCACAATAAGGTTCTCTTCTGCAGAACTTAAAATCCAAAAGCTTTATTTCAAAATGTGGTTTATATTTTGAAATAAAACTTCTGGATTTTAAATTCTGCAGAAGATAATCTTTTGTTGGTACCATACAATCAGAGGTAGTCTTGACAGAAACCTGGGAGATATTTCTTTGATAAATGCTGTTATTCTCTGACGTTTTTCTTAGGAAAATGCATCATTTTTCAGTTAAATTGATATTTCAGTTAAGGAATATTTTAGGATATACAATAGTAGGGAATTATCATATATTGTGGTTCTGATCCACACACAAAATCTTGCCTGAAGCAAGTACAGCAATGATTGAGATTTTATCTTGGAACATATTCTCTATTTGTTTACATTGTTCACTCTATATATTATTGTTATTGTGCATTTGCATACTCAGTCTTTCCATTGTATATACCAACCTTCTTAAATTGATGCCCTCCAGACGTTGCAATCCAAATTTATACAGACCATGCAACATATCTGAAGATTTTGTGTTGTGAATCTGATGTACATTTGCCACGTGGACCAATCACTCTCTCTTAGCCCAGCTCTTTTTACAGGGATGTTGTTGTGGGGAAAATAGGAGGAAGAAAGTGTGTTGAATATGTCTGCCACCTTGAGTTATTTATAGAAATAAGGGAGGGAGGAATATGGAGAATATTTTTATAAGGTATTGGGAAAAAGTTCAATAAAATACTTTGTTAGTTTAACTCAGCATTAGTTTGACTGTAAAAGAAAGGTAAAAACTAATGTTTTCCATAATTTGCCCTTATCTAATTATATTTTTTGTAATACTAAGGGGCATTTTTTCAACCGGCAAAATAACTTCTTCAGTTTAACAGTATTCATGGATGCCAGTTATTGTTTGCCATAGTAATTGCCTTTTAGTTTACCTATCAAAATATGATATATACACATAAGCCGTCCTTGATATTCAGGATAATAATGCCTGCTACCTTTTTTTTTTAACCTTGCACACATAGTGGAATAAACATTGTACTTTGCAATCTATGGTATCTCCTACCATTAGGTATTTGCAAAACAGTGTTCATTCACTCTTGTTCTCTCAGTGCATGTGTATTTATCTATTTGTAGTAGTTTAAAATATTAGTGATTATAAATGCAAAATATATCCAGAGCAATTATCAGAGCCATAAATGAGTTGTCTAACACCAATGAGGAGGTTCATTGGGAACAGAAGCATGTACATATTAGTAGTGTAATTAAAATATCAATTACACTGTGTTGACAGTTTGCCAAATAGCTGGCTTTTGTGCACAGTAAACTTAATCATTCCTAAATCTGCTCAGAAGTCATTTTGCAATCCTTGAAAATTGAACTGGTACAAGATAATAAATTTTTAAGGCACATTTCCAGTATACCTCCCTTAATGGCTCTGTGTTCCAACTGTATGCTGGATATTGTGTTCTGAAAATTATTATTATTTTTTAATTTACACATTGTACCGTTGAAAAATATTGTTTAATCTCGGCAAAAAGAACTTGAAGATTTATTTTACTCATACTTCTTTTGTTTCATACATCAGGTTGATAACATCCTGGTTTTATGTTCAATTTTGTATTCTGTAGAAGTATTCAATATAAATAAAAGATGATATAAATTAGGAGCACTGTAGCAAATAAAAACTGAATTTCTGAAGTAGAGGAAATAAATACCGTATGAGGGAGCTTTAGAAAAGTAGCATAATATAGATAAAACAGTTAGATAAAAGTTATTTTATTAAAATAAAACATTTATACATATATACCATGTTTCCCCGAAAATACGACCTGTCTTGAAACTAAGGCCTTGCCACATTTTTCTGGTGGGCAAAAATATAAGCCTTCCACCTCCGGCCAAGCAGAGCACCGCTCACCAACTTAGCAGTATACCAAAGGTGCCAAGCCGCGGGAACCGGGGGGGGGGCAAAGATGATCGCGTTGCTTGGCGTCTTCGGGGAATCCTAAGTTGGTGAATGGCACGGTGCCCAGCTGAAGAGGGGGGTTGCTGCGCGGCTGCTCTCTTGCGAGAGGGCTCCCAAAGAACCGGGCACAGCCTCAGGGATTAACAGCTGTGTTGCGCTGTCGCAGCAGCGTAGTACAGAAGCCATGAAGCGACCACACTCATGAGCAACCACCTGGCAACCCCCCTTTCCAGTTGGGAACAGTGCCATTCACTGACCTAGGAGTATTGCCAAGATGCATGAGCGCCTGTTTGCCGCCGCCTGGCTCTCGCGGCTTGGCGCCATCGAAATGCCAGTGAATGGCGCTCTGCATGGCTGGAGAGGGGGGTTGCGCGAGTGGCTGTTCAGCTCCCGCTTGCGCGCCTCCCAGCCTCATGATGGCCTAGGTCTCCCCGCAGAAACAGAGTACCTCCCAGCATGGCTTTTTCGGCAGCTTCCAAACCGAACCTTCCAGCAGTGGCCGCTCTGGGTGTACACTCTATGGTTGTATGCTCTGGGAGTACGCTCTGCTGGCAGGTGGCCCACAACCATAGAGTGTACCCCAGAGCGGACACTGCTGGAAGACTTGATTTGGAAGCTGCCGAAAAGCCATGCTGGGATGACGGCAGCGACAGCAGCAGAGGTACTCTGGCTCTGGAGGGAGAGCTGGGCCAGGGCATCGTGATGCTGGGAGGTACACGAGCGGGAGCAGAACATCTGTTTGTGCAACCCCCCTCTCTAGCCATGCAGAGCGCCATTCTCTGGCATTTCGAAGGCACCAATCTGCGAGAGCTGGGCGGCGGCGAACAGGCGCTCACGTGGCACGGCGATATGCCTAGGTCAGTGAATGGCACTATGCCCGGCTTAAAAGGGGGTTTGCCGGGTGGCTGCTCGTGAGCATGATCACTTCATTGCTGTTGTGCTGTGCTGCTGTGACAGAGCAACACAGCCGTTTGCCTGAGGCTGTGCCCGGCTCTTTGGGAGCCTGCTTGCAAGCCACCCAGCAACCCCAAAACAATAAGCCCTCCCCTGATAATAAGAGCCAAGCCATATTTTGTGTGTAAAAAGAAAATAAAACCCTGTCTTATTTTTGGGGACACACGGTAGTAGAGATTATATAATATAGAATAGTGTATTTCTCAAATCCTAAATATGCATATATGCATGAATGGATAAATAAATATGAGAACATACAATATTTTAAGTAAGTTGCATGTGCATCATTCACAATATGTTTTGACTATGTTAATTCTAACATGTTAATTTTAACGTTCTAACATGTATTAAAAGAAAATATTTAAATTATTTTTGTCCAAACCTAGCATCCTGTGAATATGGTGCCAGATGAGTGAATAAATTATGTCATAATGGAACTTTATACTTGACACCTGGTGTTAACTGGATCCCAACAATGGATCAAGTTTGTTTGCTTGTTTTGCTTTTAATACTAGTGGTGCAGAACAGAAAGCTATTCTTTGCAACAAGGAAATACTGTACATGCATCCCTTATGTTTTGTCAAAGAGTGGGGAAATAAGGAAAGCAATATTTTGTATATACAGGTTCCTCCAACTGTACCAAAGAGATGCTTACTGGCATGTGAAATCAACATCACCCTATTTTGGACAGTTAGGTGCTTGTGAGGGCATTCATATGGCTCCACATAAATAACTCAGTACTGTTAATGCTTTTTAGAAGCATTTTTGAAAGTTTCACTACAATATATTTAGTGTTGTTTTTTTTCTTTTCACCTCTCTGCATAACTTCATTGCCAAAGGAA
The DNA here is from genome assembly GCF_051295495.1 of Thamnophis sirtalis. Lineage (NCBI taxonomy): Eukaryota > Metazoa > Chordata > Lepidosauria > Squamata > Natricidae > Thamnophis > Thamnophis sirtalis. The sequence continues at coordinate 65,037,951 of NW_028261387.1, forward strand.
ACATGAACACCATTTATGTCAGATGCTGCTTCACTTAGTAACCAAGAAAGAAACCACTCAACTCCATTTTGCAGAATTAAGAGTACTTTTACTGATTATAAGTAAATAGAAGCTAAGCAAAGCTGGATCTGAGCAAAAGCGGGTGAAAGCATTAGATATCAATACATGATCCATTCCCCTCCCCTTGGTAACCCCAGTCCATAGTCCAGTCCAATATCTCCACAGCTGTCAGGTGGGAGACTTCTTCAAAAATCATCATCAGGTTGGTATGCCAGACAGTTAGCCTTGGCAGGAAACTCCCCTCCCTTCCACATGCACAAACGATGGTGAGAACAACTCCCAATTAACAGTCCTCCTGCACAGATTCCGTCCCTCACCCAAATACCATGCCCTCCCTCCCCATTTCATGGCAGCCGAAAAGCAAGCAGCAAAACAGAAGCTGACAACTTACTTGTTTTTGTTAGAATCATTTTCCATTTTTGCAATAATATTTAGCTGTTAATAATTACCACTGCCTGTGGCCTTCAAGACATACTCAGCTTTGCTTTCTCTTGGTAATTTATTTATATTTTTCTTAACCTATGGGTGTAGTGGCTATTCCATGGAAGTGGGTTTTTAGCCCACTTTCTCAAATTCTAGGAATTAAAATTGGGACTATGCTTCCATATTCTTCTGGAGATCTAGTCTGATGCTAGTTTTCTATTGGTTTCTTTTCTGGAGATTTGCTTATAGGTTGAAGGCAATGGTGATGTGCTTTTAGGAGCAACAAATTATAAACTGTTGAAATCTTCAGAGCTTCAAGAATCTAAGAAGTGGAAAATGGATGCTAAAGGAATCAAAGTTTTACTGTAGTGGGAAAGACAGAGGAGGGTCACAGTTAGGACTCACTGAATGGTCTGGATCAGCTGTTGCTGAAAAATTGCAGGAGAGGAAAATCAGTGAGTATTTTATAATTTTTTAAATTTTTGCAAGTGGGCATTCCTTCTGCAGTATATCACAGTCTCAGGAAAGATGGTGAATTTTGTTTTATAATTTGTAAGAATAGGTGACTTTTGAATAATGAGAAGAAAGTGTTCATTTTTGAAGTCATATTTTTCCTCTGTAAACATGTTGTGGTTGATATTTAATTGTTTCAGTTGAAGATTATTTATGCCTTTGTTTGACATTGCCAACTCTTAGCACCTCTTCAACTTAGATATAGCAATAATAAATAATACATAATTCTAGTTTTCAGCTCAGAAGCTTTGCTTCAATAGCTCCTAGACTTGTTTTAATGGAAATTTATGCAGAAATAACATTGCTTTTTGAAATCATTTTGCATAAAACATCTTCACTGCTTAAAAGTGGAACACTGCATTTGTATACATATAGCATAGAATGGAAAGACAGTCTGAATGCTATTACTTTAAAAATGTATATTGGATAAGAGAACCACAAGGAATAGATTATAATTTTCCCTTTGTTCAGACATAGAGATTGTGATAACTACATGGAGATGTAAGTGTATGTGCACCCAGGAGAATTTTTTAAATTTAAATTTAAACATTTTAGAGGCAAATTAAAAAGAATGCTTACAATAAAAAAAGTGTAAAATGTTTCTTTAGAGAGTAAATATTTCAACGCATTCTGAAAATGTATGTGTGTGAGAGAGTTATCTGAAGAGTCAGTTCTAAAAGCAACTATTTCCAATGTAATATTCACTCCCCCAAAAGGATCCTGAATCTGTTACTCAACTTTGAATTTTTATCAAACTAAAATGGATACCATTTTTGCAAGTGGCAATTGTATGGAATATTTTTCAACCATATATTCCTTATCTAGGCAGACCAATCCACATTAACATCCTGGTATGTTGGATTAGAGGGTGTGGATTTTTTGCCTCTTGACTGTGGTCTCATTCAAACCAGACTTCCATCACATTTGTGAATGGGGAGGCAATTGAAACTAAGTGAAAATGGGGCAAATACCCCTCCCCCCACAGCACTTCTGGCAGCATGTTGATTTAGACTCTCTATTTTGTTTTTGTTTAAAAAAAACATTTGTGCAATTACTGATATGATACATCTGTGATTGGGCCATTTGTGGGGGCTGATAATAATTATGTTAGTTAGGAAAACAATAGCATTGTATCTCTTTTCAGGGGAAAGGAGTATTCAGCTCTGTAACTGCACATGCAAATCATTGTCAACACATTATTTTGATTAGTTCCCTTGTTACAAACATATTTTGCATACAGGAAAGTTTGACATCTCCTTCTCTATTTTTTCTTTAACACAAATTGCACTGCAACTCGAGTTCTGCTTTTTTGCATTGCTTTATGTTCTTTATGGATCTTAAATTGTACATTTAATTGAAATTACAGCAATGAAGTTGCTCTCTAAAGTATGTATATCTAAGTCATCCTTGAATAATAAGACTTGGCTTTCCAGGCAAAACAACAAAATGATATTAGAGAAAAGTAGGAAAGTTCCATATAAAGGAACACTGCTGCACATGCAACATACAAATATGCTCATGAAATGCATCCAAATGTTTTTCTCTAGCCTTTCTGCTTAAAAAGGTTAATGTAGTGCCATATACAGAATCCTATTACTAAGCTTCCTTTTACAACGTGAACATTGTTTGGCTTGTCACCAAGAAAGGAGGAAATGTATTGCTACAATTCTTCAACATCCATAAAAAAGGCCAGTGTCATACTTCTCACTTATCTCTTAGTGCAGTGGGCATTTCTCATTATAGATGGAGACTGGTTTGCAACCTGCTCAAGCCAGCTGTCATACATTTTTGGTGCCCTTACAGATAAGCAGCCCCCAATAACAACATCCCTTCCCTGCATCTGCATACTACGTGCAAATCAACCTTTTGTGGAGACGATCAAAAAGGCAGCATATTGTTGAGTCCTTTTACCTTCGCATAGTATAATGTATTGTGGAGTTGAATTACAACCTCAATTAATGGGTGTTTGTGGAATATGATATTTTTTTTGCCATAACCATTTCATATCATATTGATATTATTTTACTTTCCTTAATCTTAAGAATATTATTCATTCTGGTACACATTGTATCTCAACTATATTTCTCTTTAATTCTAAGTAATGGGATTTTCTTTTTTCTTCTGCAAATATGAATACAAGATCATATGTTTGCTGGTTAAGAGTCATTGTCCTGACTCTGCAGGGATTTTCTTTTTCTCCAAACATAGCCAAAGCAATGCCTGATTACCTGTGCATGGTGATGATATCATCCCTATTATATCAGATTTAAGTAACTAATCTAGGAAGAATTGTACCATTTAGATTGAACTGGAGATTGAATTTGAAATGTGATTAGTAGGGCTGAAAGTTCTTGCAAATTATTTGGACTATGTGATTCAGGGCATGTGACCATTGTACCTATCTGCAAGTGACATATTTATCTTGCATCATGTGGCTAGCCTCTACAGTTGTCATCTGGTCGCAGAGAACAAAGTAGTTGACATTACAGGTTTCAGGTATGTTTGCAACTCCACACCATGAAGCACATTTTTGTAATGAAAATTGAAATGTTGCATCATCCTTGTAATTAAGTTAAGGTTAGACAACTGTTTACACAAGTTGATTTAGCAAAGGCTCTATTAAAATAAACTGGGAATGTTTCTGGTTCTCTGTGTTATAGGAACTTGACCATGGTCTTATCATGTTTTGGGGAACAAAAACCAATGAAATGAAATACTGTGTTTTAGTAGAACAATAAATTATATGAACACGACATACAGCAAGGTATAATCTGGATTAATGATTTAGCATGTGACAGGCAGCAGAAAGAAAGCAGAACTGCTTAATTCCTTCTTTGCATCTGTCTTAACGCAAAAAGAAAAAAAATAGCCTAACTTATCAAAAGCAGCACTGTGGGAGACTGAACAGGAAAGCAGGTCAAAATAGCCATAAAATAGTAAAAATATACCTTTCTATTTTAGATGAGTTCAAACTGCCAGGGCCACCCAGTTTATATCCTAGGGTTCTGAAGAATCTGGTAGATATGATCTCTAAACCACTGACCAAAATCTTCCAGAGTTCCTGGAATATGAGGAAAGTACCAGAGGATTGGAAAAGTGCTTATCAGCTTGATATCAGTACCTAAGAAAATGCTACTACAATATTTTATATCATTCTTTAAATCCACATATTAACTGAAAACAAAAAACAATTGCACTTTTTTCCCTTTCCCTTTTCTTTTTGGTATCTTTAGTTCCCTCTAGTGTTCAGTTTGTGAAATTATGTTTCCAATTTCTGTTTTGACACTCTGGTTCTCACAAAATATTATTTAATTTATTTAGTTATTTCCACAACCTTGTGGTAAAAATCTCAATATAATTCTAAAATTTCCAAATGTATAATTAATTTTTTGTTTATTTAAGAAGAAAAGTAAACTCACCAGGTGACTTTTCAAACTTCTTGTTCTGAAAATCTCTGGTAGTCTTGGAATAGTAAATAAGCAATTTTCAAAAGTTATTAGAAATTGTTTTGGTAATTGAGTGTCCTTTGAAAGGTTCATCCATGGCTGTTAGCATAATAGTTGATCCCTTTATTTCCCAGACTTACAGGAGACTATTGTCCTGCAGTCATCTCATGAGGTGCATCCATGCTAAAGATATGTGGAATCTCCCAGTCTCTTCTTCTTCAGAAATGGTCCAAAGAAATTATTTACTTGCTGATTTTCCAATCTTTGCCACAATTGTCATCTCTCTCAGAGGCATATTAAGTTTGCCATGGCTATAGCAGAAGTTTTCCTTCATATTTCTACATGGTTCACGTGTCATAACCTTATCTTTATTCAATACAAACAGTTTGCTTTATAATTGAGAAACATATTGCCTTGGATCTCTATTTAAGGATAAATATATTGAAATCAAGTGGCACATAAGCCATGATTGAACTCCATTGATTTCAACAGATCTACTCTAAGATGTGATTAATTCTCTACCACCGCTATAACATATAATGTACATATGCATTTTCATGACACCTTAAATAATGTTAATGTATAAAATAATGTAGAAATGTGAGTAATACTTTTATAACACTACATTAATCAAAACTCAGATGCTGTCTATCATATTTACAGATGCTCTCCTATATCCTCCAAGTCTTCTTACTTGCTGATTAGATTTGGTAGATTTAGCTGGAAGAGGATATGGATAATCTGTTGCACTGGCAGTTTTGCTAATGTTAATTTAAAAATAGACATTAATCCAGAATACACACACACATGTACCCACATCCACACATACACAGAGGTTACTGATTACCAGATGTCAGGCAGTTGATAATGAGGGCAATGTTCTTAAATTAGCTATCAGGGATTATGTAATACATATAATGAAAATTAACAATGCATGGACAAATAGTTTTGCTATATTTGAATAAAGGAAGAAAACTAAGATTTAGAGCAATAATATCTAATAAGCCAACAAATTCAAGGAAAGAAGATTAAAATATGATGGAATTTTCAATTTTGTCAAACACGCTTATAAAATATAGTATATTCATCACAGCCTAAAAATGAATAGAAATTAGATCTTTTTATGATACATATTCAGCATCATAGTAGGAAAAAATAGGAAAAAATTATAAATTTTGCTACAACATAGCAAATTCCCACTTTCTGCCTTTCTGATATATTGCCTAAAAGTGGAATAAATTTACAAAAGGTTTCACAAACTTTGCCAGGAGTCTTAGTCTCAAGAATTTGAATCTGTTAGGCAAAATTGTATTTACTTTACAAGGATGAAAGATATAGTGCTTGAGGATTTAATGTGAAAGAGAAGTGGTATATGCTCAGGGTTGTCCAGAAAGCAGATCCAAGAAATTGAATGTGCTATGCAACAAGGGGATAGAAATAGCAATAGCAGTTAGACTTATATACCACTTCATAGGGCTTACAGCCCTCTCTAAGCGGTTTACAGAGTCAGCATAATGCCCCCAACAACAATCCGGATTCTCATTTTACCCACCTCAGAAGGATGGAAGGCTGAGTCAACCCTGAGCCGGTGAGATTTGAACAGCCGAACTGCAGAACTGCAGTCAGCTGAAGTAGCCTGCAGTGCTGCATTTAACCACTGCGCCACCTCGGCTCTTTTAATGTTATGTTATAGACAGAAATGGCATAATTTGATGCTATGTACAACTACAAAGCATGTCAAGAAAAATTGTTAAAAATTTCCGGTAATAGAAATGTATAGTACCTACTTGCGCATTGTGAGTCACTGTTTATCAAAATATGAGACTTAGAATGTCCTGTGTTTTATATTGCTGTTATAACTACTAGAAACAATGAACTTCACCTGTGACCCAAGACCATATGCTAGCAAGTACCTAGAAATCAACATTCTTGTGGATTGCATTTGTTAACTTTGGGTGGAAAAGGACAAAGGTCTCTGAATAAGCATTAACCTCAAGAGGTTGACAAGAGCATTAAAGAAGATGTATTAGTTCTTGCTGAAATGGAACAAAGAATTTAGTGAAGTAACCGGGGAAAATTCTTCATTGTTTTGGGTACATTGGCAGAGTTTTGGCATATTCTGCTGCATTTAGAAGATGCCAGAAATTTTACTTACATTGTATACTTTGGCAGAGAGCAAGCTTTAGAATGAACACGTTGACACGTGTTTAGCTTAATTAAAAAACAACAAATACCCTATCAGCACACTGTCCTTAGTGCTGGATAGGCCAGCACACCCAAGAGGCATATTCCGATGTGTCTCTCAATTAATGTTTTTAATGTGCTCTTGTTTAAAACTATGTGTCAAAGCACTTACAGGTCTATTGGGATTTAACGTTAGCAAACAGTAATATCAGAAATAAATATCTTATATATATACATTTTTTGTGTTTTCCTTATATTCAGCCATGTATCTCAAACAGTTCATTCACAGTAGTTTTAGTTCAGTTAACACACCATGTTACATTTTTAGAACTTTTAATTAATGCATTGTACATCAGTCAAGAGCTTTACAGAGTAGCTGGCAAAATAAAGCTACTGCTTTTAAACTAAGTCATTTTAGACTAAAATCTTTGCTTCAATTAGATATACATTCATAGAATCACAGAAAGTATGAAGTGTAAGTCATCTAGTCAAATCCCTTCATCTTTGCAGAAAGTCACTAAACCATTGCCAGAATTTAGCCACACAATTCCCATTTTAAAATGTGTACCGCAAGGGATCCACCAATGTTCTGGGCAGACCGTTTACTGTTTCAGAACTCTTACTGGCAGAAAATGTATCCAAATTCTCTGTCTGAATCTTCTTTTTATCCACTTGTTCCTGTGCTCCTCTCAGGTTCTTTTCAGTTCAACATCCTTTTAGATCATTTTTAGAGAATGATGTAGCTCCTTTTAATTATTTGTTTTAAAAGCTTAATATGACAATCTCCTTTTAACTATTTCTTTCAGGTCTTGGTTTCTAAGCCCTTTATTCTTTTAGTAACTCTCTTCAGAACCCATTTCAGTTTTCTCTTTCTCTTTCAAGGCATAGTGGCCACAACTGAACATGATATCCCAAGTGCAATCTAACCAACTCAGGGTATATTGAAATCGTTACCTTCTATTAACCCGATATAATGATCCTGTTAATGCAGCTCAGCATTGTGTTGGCCCTTTTAGTCACTGCATCACATTTTCTTTCATGTTCAGCATGTGATCTGCTGGTATTTCTCATTCTTTCTTACATGTCACCAAATCAGATTCTCCAGTCTTCTTACCCTACCTAGATGCAAAACTTTATAATGGTCATTTATCATCATCCTACAGGATTTTGTCCTACATTCAAGTCTGTTCAGGTTCTTCTGAATTGTGATATTGTCTTTTAAGGTACTTAGTTAATCCATCCAGAATAATGATTATGTGCCATCAAGTCTGTCAATTTTTAGTAACTGCATAGATGCTTGGGATGAAATAATGTAGCATAAATTTGCCTTCAGAAATGGCAATGGAAAGCTGATTGATGTAGATGGTTCACATGCTTCTGAGCTCCAACAACCAATAGCCATAGAGGCGATGATGATGGGAGCTGTTGTTTACCCATATCAGGAAGCTATAGCTTAGCAACATCTGGAATGCCATATTATTATTTTTGTTACACCTGTGTTCTTTAACAATAAGTTTCATTGAACCCATTTGGATTTACTATTAAATGCACAAACCTGGAATTATATATTAGATGTTTTCTAGCTCTGGTTGGTAATCCCTTTTGGCAGGGAGAGAAGAGAAAGGACAAGGCTACTGCACCTTTAAGAGCTGTGTGATACAAAGTATTTTGGCAGATGTTGCTTCTACCAATGATACATTTTCTGCTTTAAGATACCAATTGGGAATAAGAAGGCTGATTATCTTCTAATTACCATGCAGACCATTATTTACTATTAAAATGATTTTTTAGCATATAGTTATGTTTAGAAGAGTGTCCAGCTACATGGTTGCATTTAACCTTTCTATCTTGCAGTTTACATTTTCAAAATGAGAACAACAAAGATTTATAGGTGTTTTGTATAAGTGGCTCCCATATCAAAGAGGATAGCATACTTAAATAGCATACCTCTGTAGAAAGTATAGGCAATTTTGGATTGCATCTGAGCATTGTAATAATAAGACAGCACAATTAATCCAAATCTACTTTAATGAAATTAGTACATTTAAAGGTATTAGTATGATATTTTTATTCCCCTCTGCCCCTATCAAAAAGAGAACCAGACCCATCCCTTGAATCCCTGCACTGTTGAAAATTGCAGTGGCTACTTGAATTTTTTAGACCGTTGTGTTTCTTGTATTGCATAGGAGATATTGCAAAATATATAGAAAGATTTGTAACAAAATACTGCAGTGTGATGTAAATATTTTTTATTTATTTCAAGGTATATACACACCCTTTTTTTTCTCCCACTCCCTTTCTAACCAACACTCACTATTTTTACTGGCATCAAAAATTGTCATTTGATTTTACACCATTCACAGTCCTTTAAGATTTCTTTTCCTTTCTCTTTCAATACCTAGATAAACTTGCAGAAATGTTCTTATAGGTTTGTTGATGGTACCATTTAGACTGTGTAATGATCTATTGCCAGATAATGCATTTTTATTAAGGAAGTGGTTCCGTGCAAGCCCATAATAAATATAGAGTCATTGTGTGATTTTACAAATGGCAATAGAAGCTTCTACTAGCCATCTGAATCCTTTTCTTATTATCCCAAAATAAATATTTGAAATCAAATATTGCTTTTGGGTGTATACCACAATATCGTGTCATGAAAAAAGCAATTTAAATACTATATGCAGATATAATGGATGCAGAAGTATATTGCTAATAAACTATTTGAAAGAAATAAGTTGTCTTCATTCTTCTGGCCTGTAAGTTGTACCAAAGTTGCACACAATGAAAAGATGCAATAACATATGGTTAAAAAAACAAAGATGGCAATTTATACCATCATGCAATAAACATAATGAAACTATATTGAGTTGATGCATGGTTTTAAATCATGACATTAAAAAATATGTTGCTACAAAGACTTACCTTAACCCAGCTAGCTGAGTTATCTGTTCATTAATTTTGGCTGCACTGGATTTTCAAAATGGAGAAGAAATACTTGTATCTTATTCCAGAAGATCTGTTTGCATAGTTTTCTTTTGTTTTGTTTTTTTAACATAATACGTGTCTGCAGAGAGAGCTATATGGAGCCAAACCCAATTTGAATTCCAATTTGAATTGAATTATGATATGGATTAGTTTTTCAAGCTGATTCCAGACTTGGAATTTCATTTAACTAAAATCAGGTACATGTGTTATCTTTGATGTAGCATTTGCCAGGAAGAATTGTGCAAAATTTTCAAAATACAAAGTATCTATCTAAATCAGCTTGGACCCAGCTACTGGTTCCTATTAAACTATAGGACTTTTGTTCTACTGGTGTCTTTAAATGAATTAAGATGGCCCCTTTCCTTCTATTTCCGGGGTGAAATACAGCAGGTTCTGACAGGTTCTGGAGAACCTGTAGCGGAAATTTTGAGTAGTTTGGAGAACTGTTAGTGGAAATTTTGAGTAGTTAAAAGAACCGGCAAATGCCACCTCTGGCTGGCCCCAGAGTGGGTGGGAATGGAGATTTTGCAGTATCCTTCCCCTGGAATGTGGTGGGAATGGAGTACTTTGAATGAAGTATTCCTAGGACATAGGCAGATGAGATAATAGAGCATTTCTCCCTAGCCTGTCTTCAATTCTGACTGAATTAATTTTTAAAAAACCCTTCATATTGCTTTTATTTGGTGTAGTCTAGGAACTACAGTCTATTAAATTGTTTTGTTAGTAACTGGAATGGAGTCATCCACTTTTTTTAAGATGCATTGACGCAAAGCAGTTGAGATTCATGATGCATGCTAATTTATTGACTTGAACTGCATATTTTCTCCCTATAAAATACAATTAAGCTGATTTCTGTGTAAAGGCAACCTTGCACCGGATTCAATATGGAATAGTTTAAGAGATAATGCCTTTGTGTCCAAAAATATGAAAAATGTAGCATGATCAGTGATAACAATAGACATACCTTTTTCAGCATGCTATCCTGCATTGTAGATCAAACATTTCTATCTTGTTTTTTTTTAAATTCTCTTACCAAGAGCTAACAATTCAGGAAATTCTTCATATTTTTTATTTAACTATAGTTAAACAGCATAATCTAATTATTATATTTATCTAGAAACTATGACTAATAAAATAAGGCAGCAGTTCAGATAATTCCAAAATCATTAACCATAATGCAAACATTCCTTGATGATAATCTTGATTTGTGCAAATTGCAAAAGAGACAAAGTATGGTTTATATAAAAACAGCAAGTAACTTGCATGATGCTATTCCACAAGGCCTTTCATTTTCAAGAGGGACAGGAAGGAAAATATGAGTTTATTGTAAATTAACACTTTATTCCAGCAGATTTCATCCTGCATACATGGGAAATCTGTAATGATGGAGCTACACTGTATGTAAACCTTTCTCAGTTTGAAATTATGCCAAGCCACATGCTCAAAGCAGAGTACAAGAGTAATATCAGCTGTATATTAATTATGGCTTCTGAAGCTTTGCCTAATTACATTCCCTCTCTTAAGATGACACAAATATTTATGAGTAGGACATTTTATTCTCACTGTAATCGGTGACATAAATAGGTAACACCTTTATAAAGAGTTAATAAAAATATGTAAACACCGGATAGAGTGCAAAATATTGAGCAGTGAGCAGTAAAACATTCCAATGTTTATTGTATTAATTGAATATTCATGAGATGCCAATTTAAATTACAGTTCACAACTGTTGCTGTGTCTAATGAATAATTTAAACAAGTGTGGCCAAAGAGATTTCAACGCTGCATTAGCAAACTGCAACGGATTAGCAACAGAGAATTTATAATTAGCTTTGTATATCCTATAATAAATTCATTGGAAAGATGGTTTTAATTATCCCACATGTTAATTTGGAATAGAGTGCATTAATTTTAAACTAAAAAGTAACCCTTTGCTGCCAGGTGACATTTTTTTACTACTCTGCTGAATTTGCTTTGTGCTTCCTAGTTTTTAATTGGAATTTAGCATTTTTTGAAGAATGATTGAGATAGCAAACATTTATGCAATTTACTAGCTATGTTGATTTTTTTATCAGTTACTCTAATTCACACTTTTTGGTTGTCAGTCATTGCACACAATCACACACACAACAGTGTGCATAATTGGTGAGACTTTTTCCTCCTCATTTTTCTTCTTTTCCAAAGTTTTTTCTAGTAATGTTTTAATTCTTACCTGCTGGTTTTACTTTTGTTTGCCTTATTGTATGTCTCTGTAATTATGGTTAAATATTTCACTGATATTATCCCTTTCGACCCTTCTTTTCTTTTCCATATCTTCCTTATCCTAATTAAACTCCATTGAGCCCAGGACATACGATTGTTTTTTTCTAGGCAGATTTTATGTGCTTCTATATCAGACATGAATCCAGATTTCTTTCTCTTGCACTGTTCCATTCTTTCACCATGCATGCATACTTGTTTTTCCATCTCTTTCCATATTTTAAAATTAGGATTCACTCATTAGCAAATATGTAATGAATGTTCAACAACAACAAATCCAGTTGCTCTAGACAACTTTTTCCTAATCCTGATATTCAGTATTTTTTTTTTTGAAATATTAAGCAGGATATTAGAACCATGGTGGTACAATAGAATGAAGTATTGCAAGTAATTCTGCTGACTGCCAGCAGTTTGATTCTGACCAGCTCAAGGCTAAGCTGGCCAGCTTTCCATCCTTCCGAACTGGTAAAATGAGGATCCAGATTGTTGGGGACAATATGCTGACTATAAACCAATTAGAGAGGGCTGTAAAACACTATATAAGTCTAAGTGCTATAGCTATTGCTATGTTTGATTTGCTCTTCTGCCAAATTTGGCAATATTCAACACCATTTATCCTAGTTGATAGGATATGGGGAACAGATGATAGGATGTGGGGAATAATACAATAACATACAAGGAAGTACTTAAATTAGAGATTGTAGCATGTATAAAAAAGTATAAACACAATTGGGGTAAAACTATATTTTGTCTTTTTATGGCATGTTGGCTGAAATGTACCCAAACCTGAGTGGTATTGTGTCCACATCATTAACAGGAAACATTCATGTAGCATAGATAGGTCTATAGGTGATGTTCTAGTCTTCTAATTTATTAATTAGTCTACTAATTTATGAATCAAATCTGTATGCTACTGCATTTGTAAGATTGCTGGCAGCTGAAACAATATAAAATTATAATGAAGTATTTAAAACTTCAAAATAACTGTTTTTGTCTTGATTTCTATGGGTACATGGTAATATAGATTGCTGATAGCTGAAAGTTATGTTTAGTATACAAGGAAATATGATGAAAAGGAATCTATGACTGTTAGAGGAATATTGAAAAAGGTAATGCTGCATATGTGGATGACAAACTGATGAAATGCTAAAAATATAGATGCACTTGTTTTCAGAATGTTTGTGTGACTTCTCTAATGCATTTAAAGACTGGATCTGTACCTCAGGAATAGAAGAATGTTGTTATTGTTCCCTTGTGTAACTAGTGTCAAAACAAATTGTGCAACTAGTATCAAAACAAAAACTACAGAACAATTAGTTTGTTCAATATGCCTGGAAGATATTTAGTAATCAGCAAAACATAGGAGGCATAGGGAAGCTTTGTGCCGGCCAGTTATCTACTAGAATGTTGGTCTCCAATAGAAAAATTACTTTTTGTTCATTATTTTAATTTTTAGCTTTGTTAAATAAAAATAAAACAAAGAGAAGAATAAAGAAAAAAAGAAAAAATGAAAGAAAAAAAACAATTCAACAATTTCTTGAATAGTTTCTGGTGGATCTTAAACTTTAACTATGTTGTAAGGTGCTGTGAGAAGTATGGATTTCAAAGTAAATGAATCATAGACCAAATTCTATTTGACAGTGACAGTGGATGAAATGTTTGAGTTACACTTAAATGCTGTCCAGAGACTGAAGGATGGCGTATACATCAGGTACCGATTGGATGGCTGTCTTTTTCACCTTTGCTACTCGAATGCATGGATCAAATGCATCCCATATAGTCATTCAAGTAACTCTCTTTGGTGACTGTGCAATCAACATTTGATGCTGAACAAATTATCAGAAGCTGCTGTGCTATTCGGTCTGATTATCAACCTGAACAAAGCAGATTCACCATGCCACACAAAGCTTGTAGAACTAATAATCACTGTTAATGACACCCATCTGATAAATAGTATAGCATCATCTAGAGTGATGGGTCTTTGGATACATACTAGAGTACTCAATATAACATTCATATCTCCCCAAAGCAAAGTCTAGAGAGCTGTAATTATCCTTTCTCTCCTATATGGATGTGAATCATGGACTCTGAACTGAAGGGACATCAAACTTCATATGCACACACTCTGTTCCATCCTTGACATTTATTGGCAAGACCCATCTCCAACCTAGAGGTCTTGGATCCTCCAGAGTCCACCAGGATTAAGTCCCTGATTAACAGAGGACAGATGCAATAGGTTGGGCATCTAACCAGAATGGGTGATTGCCATATACTTTACCAGTTGCTCTAGAGCAGTGATGGCGAACCTATGACACGCGTGTCAGTGCTGACACGCGTAGCCATTTGGGGTGACACGCATAGGATTTCATGCGATTCATCCTCGGCTCCTGCACGGCCGCCAAGGATGAAAGAATCTGTGCTGGAGGAACGGGGGGGGTCGGGACGTGTGATCTCCCCCACCCACACTCACTTACTGTATCGCCGCTGCCCCTTTCTGAGCGCAGGGGCTGCTGGTAAGGCGTGTGTGCCGTACGCACACATGTCATCAGCGCGGCGAGGGAGGACCCGCAGGAGAGGAGCGCGGGAACAGTGCGCGCCTCTCTCCAGTCAGGCCGGCACAGAGTACTGGTACTGTCGGTTACGACTGCACCACAGCAGGGAACAGCGGAGTGCCAACGGGAACTGTGAGCGCCATTAGCAGCAACTATTGGGGTGCCATGGACTTGTAATTGCCCACAATAACTGAGATAAGTGAGGGGGAGGTTGTGTTAGCTTGTTAGGCTAGTTAACCCCTAAATGGCTATCTATAATTCTATCTGCTGTCACTGGCCCACTGATGGAGCACCCAAAAAATAAAAAACAAAGGTTAAGTAAAGGGAGTGGTAGTGGCAGTGGCCGACCCTTTCAAGAGACATGGAGCGAGATGTATGGCATTATAGAAAAAAATGGCAGATCATTTTGCATTCTATGTACTGAAACGGTAGTAAGCAGAACGTGGAATATAAATAGACATTTTGAAACTAATCATTCCCAGCTCTTGGAAAAAAGTGAGGATGAAAGGAGGGAATACATTTCCAGGAAGCTACACCTTTATAAGAGCCAATCTAACTCCATCCTTAAATTTATGAAAGGCTCTACAAATTTAAACTCTGCAAGTTTGAGCATTGCTCACTCCATAGCTCAGCATGCAAAAGCGCTTAACAAAGAAGTTACTAAGCAGGTATGTTAAATAATTTGTTTTTGGTTTATTAAATACAATTATATATTGCAATTATACATTTTTGTAGTTTAAACTATAAATTGCGCAAAATTATGTTTTTGTCGAAGTGACACACAACGCGAGTTATGCTCGATTTTTTGCCGATTTTTGACACACCACGCCAAAAAGGTTGCCCATCACTGCTCTAGAGAGTTCAACCAGGTAAGTACTACAAAGATACTGTACAGAAACTGTACATCACTGTGACATCTAGATCTAGGAGATGCAGCAACTGAGATGCAGCAACTTCTAGCGCACCCTGTGGTATGAAGCCTCCACCATGTTTGAAGACAGGTGCTGCAATGCCACCAGTGGCATCACAAACTAATACCTACGGTTACTCCAACAATGGACTTCTGTGATCCCCACTGTGCTAGCCTCTGTGCTTCCAGATGGGTTGCAGAGCAACCATTGTGTCTATTGAGGAAGTGCACAGTAGAATGTCTTCTTCAAACCCGAAGAACTGCCATAGATCCTAGTGCTTCCTGCCCTCAATCTTGACACCATTAAAAAATAAAAATGCCGGCACTAAACAGCAATACAAGTTTAGAAAAGAGGACTAACAACAATTTTAAATACTGTTACTATTTGCAAGGCCCATATTTTTGTGTTCAAAATAGATGCAAGTTATATTTTAAAATAAGGCGCAGTCTAATTGCCTTCCTTAGGATGTACAATAATATTCATTAAGGATTGGGAAGTTTGAAAAGTCATTCAAATTTGTATATCTTTAGGTGGGCAGTAGAACATCTGTTCTAGACATATAGATTCTGAAAGAGCTTCTCAGATTCTAGTGAATATAGGAACACTTCTTCCAGGTGGTACTGCTTAATTTCAGGTCATTAGGTTAATCAGATCTTGCTGATGTTTGATTTTATTCTATAATATAAACATTGACTTGGCACATGTCCTTAAGATCTGATTGGATAAAAATGCAAATGTTGCATTGAAAGTAATGTTCCTTCTGGAATATTTTGGTGTCACAGACAGCAAGACAAAGAGAGCCAGCTTTTGAAGAAACTTAATTGAAATGTGTGCTCTTTCTGTGAGATTCATCTGCTATATTAAAATAGGCAGCTGGCTATAAAATGTAAAATGTAGAGAGATAGAGATAGAGTGGAAGTTTTTTTTTTTACCTTAATACTGTGCCAAAGGAATAAATCTTCTTTTGCTTTGCCATATTTTAGTGCATTTTAATTAGTATCTCATTAGTACCTATTCAGTAATACAGCCAGATACTGATGTGGTATACAACATTAGAAGTATAATTAATTTCCATTATTGTGCTGGGATTTCTGATTTACATATACATGTGTATATATAAATATATATGTGTGTGTGTGTGTATATATATATATACACACACACACATACATAGATAGAGTTATATACATGTAATAATTCATTAATTGTTAAAAATTTTAAAAGATAACTATCAAGAATAATGAAAAGAAAGAAAAGAAGAAAGACAGAAAAGAAATATCAAATGCAAAAAGAAAGAATGAAAAGAAATGGAAAGAAGTAGCTTCTGATTTTCACAACTGTTAAATAAAATACAAAATCACCTCTTGCTTATGGTTACAAAATTTAAAACAACCTCTTATAAATGTATTTGTTATGATTTATGGTTTTAATAATTAAAAGTTCACTTTTTCTGATTCATGCAAAACGTATAAGTGGTAGATTTCTGACTTTCAAGGAGTGGAAAACAAAGATGGCTGTATAATAAATGCTTTACATTTTTTTGTAAAAAGGCACATGTGACAGACTCAGGTGGAGCAACAGGGACCTTGATTAATGAGATGTTTGTTATTAATTTTTCACAAGATTATCCACAGAAAATTGTAAATTGTAAATTTAAAGCATTTCAGATATAAAGCCATGGTAGGTTTTATATTATCAGATAGGCTAAAGAATTAATGGAAAGTTAATAAGGCATTTTTCTAATAACCATCATTATTTAGGAAGTCAATAGAATATGATACGATAGAGACACAGAACAACAAACTGGACAAACTGGATGCAAATTTTTAAAGAAATAGTCATAACATAACAATGGGAAGAATTATATAAAATTCATACCAAGATATAACTAAATTAAAACTGGTGTGTAATGTTTTATATATGTTATACAACTCCATCAATAATATCTGAGCAAAAAAATCATACTTATGTTGATTATTTATTTTAATTAATTTTTCCATTCAATCTTAATGGTTGGCTTTGTTTTATGTCATTTAGAACCACCCAGAGTCAGCCATATAAATTTGATAAAATAAATACATTGGAAATGCAGTGAAACATGATGTTTACCACATGTGGTAGACTTAGAAATACTGAAAAATTGAAAATACTTGAAATATATACAAAGCAGAGAGCAAAAAATAAATTGGAATTTAAATTTGAAATGAAAACAACTTTCTTACTAGGCATAATTTTACAAAAAAAAAATCTCTAATGAGGTACATGCTCACAGCAGTGCTAATAAATGATGCCCAATACTGACAGATATAATGCTGACAACATCTGATTGGGAATGTAGGCTTGGAAAAGATGCAACAATAGCAAAATTAGCATATATTTTCACAACAGGGTGTACCCAAATTTAAACAATGGTTCCCATACATACAACATATCATGTAGCATTGTATCGTGGCAAATATAATCACTTACAGTCTGACTTCTAAGAGGACCTAGATTTTTATAAACTGCACACAAAAAGAGAAAAGTTAGAAACCAATTATTAATTTCTTTTCTTTTGGTATTTATTGGTTGTCAAATTTGCATCTTGTTCTCTTTATTAACATGTATAAACAAACAGGAATACAATATAATACAATGAAAACCTTAAAAGGTTTAAAGGTTTCCCCTATCTAATCATCAATGGGGCAATGCTCATCTCCAATTCTCAGCCAAAGAAGCCAGCATTGTCTAAAATACATTTCTGTCACCATGGGGCCAACATGAATATACAGAAAGCAGTAATCTTCCCACTGAAGCAGTACCTATTTATCTACTCGCATTTTCATCTTTCGAACTGGTGGGTTGGCAGGGGCTGGCCAAGGAACAGGAGCTCACCCTATCATGTGATGCTCAGGTCTCAAATCCAGGCAGTTGGCTTTCCAGTTGACAAACTCTTAAGCGCTGAGCCATCACATCCCCAGACACCTTAACACTAAGTAGTTAATCTAAGATCAAGAAATATTTTGTTGCAATATAGAGTGTTCCTTTTGTTTTTTAATATCATATTCAATTTTGGATGAAAGAGGAATAACTATTAGGCACAATTACTACTTTGAGTTATTTATAGAAATAATAAAGGCGGGATAAAAACTTTCTTTAAAATGCTAAATAATCTTACAATCTTTAACACTGACATCCTATATTATAATTATTATTAATATAATCTTTCTTGTTTTTATTCTCCACTGTTTAAACACTAGAGTATTTGTAAACTTCAATCAATACAAATATCATTGTATTGAAGCAATATAGTATATTAAGATTTACAATATAATAATTTAAAAACATATTTTAAAAAAACAATATGGTCAAACACGGTATTTACTTCTTGTGGGACACAAGAAGATCTGTGGACATGAAATAAATTATTTAAGTGCAGAAACATAGATAAGACATCTGTATTATTGGCTAACAATAACCTAATATCATATGCATGATACTTAGGTGTAGAGGCTCTTTTTGCCTTCTTTTGATTTTAAGATCAGTAAAAGAATTGCTGTCTATGTTAAGGCAAAATAAGAGGGAAGATTTAGCTAACCTTTCCCTTCTTCCTTATGATTCTTCTCACTATTATTCAAAAGGTTGTACATTTATGTGGGTTTTTTTCCTAACCCAATTTATCCAGAAAAAAATAAATCAGTTTTTAGTGTTGAGTCCTGAGGAGAACTGAAGCTTTCCAGTTACCTTGTTGTCAAAAAAGCATCTCTATTTTTTTTCTTCCTCCAGTATTTAAAGTTGAACCTCAGGAAGAAGGCATGTCAAAGTGCATGAAAACCTCTGTATATTTTATAACCTCTAGGGTGAAGCCAAAACTGTTGAGGGAGATCACCAAAATGAACAGGAGGGGGGAGGAGCCAACATTATGATGATACGGACATGCGGTCCCAATGCTCCGAGACCGCAGCTGATACTTTTGCCGCTGGGTGGTCCAATCGGACCTAAACTGTCCCGCAGAGATGAATACATCTTGCTGATCTCAGGGACATCACAAAGTCCCTGATCGATGCAAGAGAAGTTCTTCAAGCTGATGACAAAAAATCCAGCCAAGACTGATGAAGTTGGGGCGGCTTCAAAATGGAGGGATACAGAAAGAGAAAGTGTTTCCAGATGGTGAGGAATTTTTACCATTTTAAAAAGAGACTGCCTATAAAAAACTTAACATTAATTTAAAGTAGAGAACAGAAGAAATAAGCGGCAGAATTAAATTTGGAATGGTTTTGGACAATGGGTTATCTTACTTTTTAAATGCTATCTTCATGGATGGAATTTATGTAAGCCTTTTAAAATAAATGGATTAAGTTTTCTTCTTCTATTTTTTTTCTTTTATTCTTTGTAACCTATGGACTAAAATTCTCCTCTTTCATTACTGTGGGTGTTCTTCTAACTTATTCAGGAATTGGACTTTTTTAAACTTGAAATAAAAAAGATACAAAAAGAAACAAAGAAAATTGCAACAATAACACTGCTACTCGGAGGCTGGAAGGTTTGTGTATTGGAAATGAAACACTCTTGCTTTTCTCACTGATTATCCTGGCTTGGCACTCCAAGGTCTTGCTGTTGTTTATAGACAGTGATAAGAAGAAAAGCATACAGATGTCCCTTTGAAGTATATCTTTAACCAGAGAAAAGTGAAAATAAAAAGTTATTGTGAATCTATGCTTAATCTTATTAACCTTCCAAGCTAGAGCAGCAGTGTTTGTTACCGGGAGATAATGGCACAATTTCAACAACAGCAAGAAACTTTAAGTGCAAAATATATTCTTAGAAATACAGAAATTATCAAATACATATGAGAAGATAGAGAAGAAGCTGGAAGACTTAGAGCATCTAACAGCAAAATGTGATGAAGAAGTTGAGGAGGTTTATCAACTGGAAAAAGTGGTGGTTAAAGCCCTAAAAATCAAAGAGTAAAATGAATATAAAGAAATTAAATTTGCTGATATTTATAGTGATTGGTTTGTCTCTGAAAATGGAAAAAGTGGAATACTGAAAGAGGAACTAAATGGAGGGGAAATCTACCACAGATGGCAAGATACAGAAGAAGAAAAAATAAAAGAATTTATGGATTTAAAGAGAGAAATTTTATTAGCAATATCATTGATAACACTACTGACAATCAAAGATAAGTTGATTAAGGAAACAGAAGAAGGGCATCAAAATTACATGAGAGATTTTATAAGCAAGGAGTTGCTAAGAGGAGCCCATACAAAGTTGATTAAGGAGATGATTAGTGGATTGACACCACAAATGCCAGAAGATATGAAGTTGTTTTGCTACTGAAAAGATACAGGTTGATAAATGGAAGAATATAATTTAAAACTAGTTAAACTTAGTGAAATTTAGTGACAATAGATATAGTTAAATAAATAATTGATAATGTTATTAATGTATACAACGTGTAGTGTTATGATAAGTAATAATTGGATATGAATATTGAATGGTACCCATGAAAGGAAGATTAGAAATCCTTTTGGATTATATATAAAGGTTAATAAAAAAGAACTAAGTTAGATACAGTTAAAGTCTTGATTATTAGGGGGAAAATATTATGATACAGGATATAGTTAAATAAAGGAGGGATAATGATAACAATGTATATATAGGTATGGGTACAACATAAGGAAACTGTATGTAAATTGTAAACAGTGATTTGGAAAGGAGGATTAGAAAATTTTGTTATTAAATATTATGGATGTTTAGCTAGAATAGGACATAAGGATTCAGTGTTAATGGAGGATTTTAGAAATAGTAAATGAATTGCCAGTATGTTATGTATTAAATCTTGGTATATTTTATGATGAAGGACATTTAAACAATTATAGTCAAATGAAAATAGAAGTATGATGATGGTAATATGTATAAATATCTGAGTTAAAATAGTTGAATTAATATGAATTATGTTGTTGACTATGGAAGAGATGCACAAAAGTCTTTTTGTAACCAACTGATACACTTTCTACAGTATGTAAAGAAGGATGGGTTGTGTTTGTTTTGAAGATAAAAAATAAAAAAATTATAAAAAAAAAACAAAATGAACAGGAGGAAATATGGGCAAGGGGTTGATTTGGGCACTTTCTGTCTTACATTTTAAGCCATTTAGGCAAAGGTCAATATTATTCAAATACAAGCATTCCACTGTGCTTGTACAAAGTTATTATTAACTTAGCCAAGCTGTTGCAAATTGTAGATTCCTTTTGGTATTGTTTTATCAATGAAATGATAGAAATGTATTTATTTATTTAATACAATTTCTACTCTGCCAAATCAATGGTCTCTAGATGGTTTATAATTTTCTAAAAATTACAGCAATAACAAAATTAATTAAAATCTCTAGAATAAAAATAAGGCCAATAAAAAATTTAAATTCTAAAGACCCAGTGAAAAATGTGGACTTTTCTAAAGGTTAGGAGGGAGAAAATAATCTGAAGCTTAGATTGCAAGCTTCCACAAGACCAAGGTGGCCATGGAAATATCTTCTTCAGTCCCATCCTTCTAACTTCCCAAAGGGAGACACTGATATAATTCCTTATCAATATGAGTGCAACCCACACCATAGAGGGCTCCACAGATCATAAGCAACATGAAATTGGATTTGGAAACTAACAGACAGTGGCTGAAACAGTTCTCATCTTTCAACATTCATACTGCTGCTCCTGTATTAGCTAAACTTTCCTTGTCTTGAAAGTGCAGTAATCTAGTTGAAGACAATAAGGATATGAGTTTTTATTTCCAAGATATTCTGTTCCCAAAATAATCGCAACAACTGCACCATACAATGCTGAGCAAAGTTCGCCATAGGCCAGGGGTCAGCAACCTCAGCTCTGGAGCTGTATGTGGCTCTTTCATCCTTCTGCTATGGCTTCCTGTGGCCTGTCGGCTCCACAATTGATAGGACTTTTGGTTAGGACAGATAGAGGAAAAAGGACACAGTGCTAGGAGGAGACTCTATGATAGGGAAACCGGACTTCTGGTCAGCTTCAGAATTAAATGGGGGGGGGGCTTCTGGTTAGGACCTTTGTGGCTCTTTGAGTATTTAAGGTTGCCAACCCCTGCCCTAGGCTGCTTTTGCTGAGTAAGCAAAAGCCATCAATCCAGAGAGAAAAAGTAAGAAAAAAAATTTTTTTATATAAATGAAAGGAACATGATAGTTTTAAGTTGTATGTCCTCTACAGTAAAACACATTTTTGGATAAGGAAGGATCTACAACATCTTTCTTTGTGGAAAATTACTCTGTCTCAAACCAAGCTTCCTTTTAAAGTTGGATAAATATTTGTTGTAGTTCAGTTAGGATAATATAGAAGTGTTAGAAGCAAGGTAGGGAACTATTTCAAGTCAGGATCCACTCAAAAGGTTTTGATCTTCCCTGCTGTACTATATACAGTAGAAGACAACCCACTCTTTGATGGTTTTTCCAAGTCCACTTTAGCCTAGTATGATTTGATTGCTTATTAGTAACCTATGAATATCACTAAGTGTTGTATCTTTTGATTCTTGATGAATGCATTTTATTTTTCTTTATGTACATTGAGAGCATATGCACTAAAGACAAATTCCTTGTGTGTCCAATCACACTTGGCCAATAAAGAATTCTATAATAAAAAATTCTAGATGCTGGTTTTTTTCTTCTCAGAGGGTTTTCTATTTTTTCCTCCATTAGGTTTTATATTCATGCAATAAAATATAGAGATCTGCCATTATTTTTAGAACACAATAAAAAATAATCTAAAATAACTAGCAAAGCTATAAGAAGCATGAAACAAGGATGTTGTGACTGTGCATAAAATGTGGGCAAGCATTTTCGTATTCTATATATGTACAATGAGCATGGTCACATTGCTGTGTAGCACAGAGGAAAAAGTAGTCATAAAAATATTGTTTAACAGAGCAAGCATAAAATCAAAAGATAACAACTAAAATGCTATAAACATTCATGAATAAATATTATTTGAGAAAAATATTTTCTCTAGCCCACTGAAACTTTTGCTTAATTACTACAAAATTATGTGATGTGAGTTCAATCTATTATCTTCATGTTTTGCTTCAGAAAGAATAACAAAATAACAAAAAAAATTATCCAGAAGAATCAAGACACAAATTTTGAACTATAGTTAAACTCTTCATCATTTATTTACAACTCTGTGTTGTTCAGAAGAAACACAAAAGTTCCCTATATTGTTTTAACAATAGCACTTAGACTTATATACCACTTCACAATGCTTTACAGCCTTCTCTAAGCGATTTACAGAGTCAACATATTGCCTTCAACAATCTTGGTCCTCATTTTACCCACCTCAGAAGGATGGAAGGATGTGTCAACCTTGAGCCTGGTAAGATTCGAACTGCCAAACTGCTGGCAGCCGGTGATCAGCAGAAGTAGCCTGCAGTACTGCATTCTATTCACTGCACCACCACAATAATTTAGCAAAAAGAACTGATGGGAACAATCTCTGACTCAGATGATTAGTACTCCATAGAAAACAAGGTAAAAGTTCAAAAAACAAAGGACAGAATTCATTGGACCATGTTTTGGCAGTTTGGTTGATAGTTTTCTTGTACTAACCGGTTTGGATTGTATCTCAATCAACATAGTCTTTGACTGAGATTTCTGATAGTTGTAACCCAAAGCATCAGGCAGGGAAATCTTGAGATTTCTTGATAATTTTTGTGGGATTTTAAAAGAAAAACAAGTATTTATTGAACAAAAAGAGAGAACAGATTTTTAATCTCATACAGGGAAATAATTAGATTCTCTTCCGAATCTGGGCAACAAAAATCCTGGATGATATTCCGATCTACAAATATCTACACTGAAAACAAATTGCAATTCACTTTGTATCTCTAGAACAGGTAAAAACTGATACAATTAAACACTCTCTCCATTTGTTAAAGATTGCAATTTTATTTCTGACAGCTTTTCTTACCATGTAGGCTGTAGATTTATCTTTATAATGAAGCATTAATTATCTTTGGATAACTCTTTCTCCAGTAATATTACATGCCAAATACTGGATCATATCTGGTCAAAACTCTGCATTCACTTTTCTGTTTAAGTTGGCTTCTCCTTCCCCTCCTCTATAAGACACTTAGCTCAAATTGGGAATGAAAGAGATAAGGAACGTGGCAAGGGTATTTTAAAGGCTTTGGAAAGAATTTGACCATTAAAATAATCAGTGTCTTAATGGTAAATAATTTAGATAAGTGTCTTAACATAAGGTAGCATCACACTGTTTATGAGTAACAATTAGGCTTCATTATCTGGGCTGGGATCCCATACAGTATTTCTTTGCAGAAAATTATAGAACATTAAGTAGAAAAGGTTTCTGTTGGAGATTTCTGAGGGAGATCTCCTAACCAAAGTATGATCTTCCAGTATTCCTTTCCTCCTGAGCAAATGTTCTGTGAATAGAAATTTTAAAAAGTAAAAACGAGGTTTATGAGTAGTAGGTAATGTCATCTGGGGAGATCTGTATACATTCATAATTAAATTCTTACATAGAGACATCCTGTGAGAAGATTGTGAGGGAAAATCAAATTGTGATAACCACTACATTAATTAAAGCAGGAATTTATTATTAGCTGCCTTGCTCAGCATCATGCAGGGAACAGACTTTGATTTGAGAGGACCACATCGCATTTCAATACTTAGGTCTAGTTGAGCTTGTGTCTGAACCAGTGATCGAGAGCTATAGCAGTAAGAAGCTTCTACTGTGTGATAAATGCACCCCTACAGAAATAAATTGCTCCCTCTTTAAGTCGTTCCCTACTGCTTCACTCATATTCTTAACAGGATGAGTAGCTGAACCAAAAAAGTGGCTGTTACTTTAAAGAATAAATTAGTTTGACTCTTAACTCAATAATTAAAATGGTTATGGCTATGAGCCTGCAGGGATAATGTACTATTATTATAGTCATTTGTTTCAATTAAATGCTTACTGATTTTACAATACCAGCTGGGCACCTGTGTGAGACAGCTATTACTCTGAACAAGACATCTCAAATTCCACCAGAAATTGTCCCCTCTCCAATGCATTTTACATACAGCTATGACAGTGTCTTAGAAACAGAAACAAATTGAATAGTAACAAAAATTGTGTGTGTATGTATACATCATTTTTCTCCAATGTAAAATAAGGAATTTGATAAGGGTGGTACATTTCTATTTAAGAAGAATTAATTATAAACTATATTATGGAGAATCTTCCCTTTGAAACAATTTCACCTTCTCCTGATAGCAATTCAAATAGCTTTTTACAGAAAGTCTTTGTATATCCTATGCCACAATTCCAGGGGGCATATAGCAGAATTTCTTTGTAATTTGTTAACATTGTGATTTTTGCTCCGATGAGTTGCTGATTTGAATTGGCTCTTGGTTTACTAAGGAAGCAGAAATATAAAATGGTTGATCAAGCTTGACAGATCAGAATAGGTTTTTTTTTTCAGAGAGAGAGTAGACATTAGTTATTGCTTTAGAAAATCTGTGTCATCTTTTATGCTGTTTGGTTACTTCTGCCCCAGTTTGGGAAATAAATCATTCTCCAATGTTCTAGTACTACTATGGTTCTTTTACTCTGAATTTCATGCTATGCCAAAGAACGGCACATCTTTAGTTTTAATAGTTGGAAGATTTTTCACATAAATTCCAGTGGTGGATTTAAAAAATCCTTGAAAGGATACTTGCTACCAGATGTCGTTTCTCACATGCAGATGAGTTATATGGCCAGAGGTGGGCCGCTGCCGGTTTGGACCACTTCATGTGAACTGGTAGTTCCAACCAGCGACTGGGCCCACTTACCCGACCTTATGCTATGACATCCTATATAATTGCTGTTTTTTCGATGCCGTGAATCAGGGATGAAATCCAGCAGGTTCTGACAAGTTCTGGAGAACCGGTAGCAGAAATTTTGAGTAGTTTGGGGAATTGGCAAATGCCACTTCTAGCTGGCCCCAGAGTGAAGAGGGAATGGGGATTTTGCAGTATTCTTCCCCTGCCACTCCCCCCAAGCCACATCCACAGAACCAGTAGTTAAAAAAAATTGAATTTCACCACTGCCATGCATGCACTCACATTTTCGATCTGGGCAAACCAGTTGTTACAGTGTGTAATGCCCACCTCCTGATATAACCCTAAAGCATTGTCCTGGGTAGAGGTTAGGAAGATACAGAAGCATTGTTGTCTAACTCCAAAAGACTTTACTTAAGGGCAATCATGCACCTTGAGCAGTACTTGGTACATCAGTCCAGAAGTCAAAGCCAAAGGAATCAGGGTAGTTCGAAGCAATAATATCTATCTGGATCTACCTAGAACAGTAGTTCTCCAAGTATTGCTTGTGGATCCCAGGATTCTTTAACACATTTTCATCAGGTCTACAAAGTCAAATAACTATTTTAAAATTTCTCATTTTTAATTTCTAATGCAATGAATATTGATAGATATAACCTACATAAATAAACTACAGGTCTTCAGTCCTCAGTCGTTTTTATGAATGTAAAGGAGTCCTGACACCAAAGTGTTTGAGAACCACTGATCCAGGATAAATTGTACTTATTATTTCAATGCTGATTTATCGTGTGTGTGTGTGTGTGTGTGTGTGTGTGTGTGTGTGTGTGTGTGTCAGAGAGAGAGAGAGAGAGAGAGAGAGAGAGAGAGAGAGAGAGAGAGAGAGAGAGAGAGAGAGAGGGAGAGAGAGATGTTTCCACTTAATTATTAACTATTCTTTGTCATCTGTAGCACATGGTAGTAGCTTAATCATAGTGTGATGCTAAAGTATAATAAAAAAGACAGAATGGTAACAATGTTAATTAGTGTATTGGATAAAGCATATCAGGTGCTCAATCCAAGCCAAGTGTGGTTAGCTGAAATCTTTCAACTGATATTAATGGGGCCAGATTGACTTTATACGCATTTCTGAAAATTTTCATAATAAATTTTCTGCACAGAAAAACGTATCCATAATTACATTCCTGGACTTGTTCTGCTCTGCTGCATAAATAATATGCACTTTAAAGAAAAAAATATGATTACATATTTAATGGATAAATGGAAGCGTTGTGGTCCACTGGCTTCATAATAAGAATTTTTTTTAAAAAAAATATATCTTAATATAGTGTTTGCCCACGAGACTAATGTAACTGTAGATGGAAATGATCTTTTAGATTTGTTTAAAACTCAACACATTACATTAATATATCTTTCAACAATTATAAAAAATGAATGAAAAATAAGGGGAATGCATTATTTTTCTTACTAGCTGGACAATCTTCTTTAACCTTTAACATTCCCATGAAACAGAGGCAGTCTAAAGAGCTCTAAGGAATGTATAATTCTACATGTAATTAGAACTTACCAGAGAAAGTTGACAGTGTAATATTAGTTTCTTTTTTTTAAGAATTTCATTGGATACTAGAAAAGTAGATAGGATCATTTTCTTTTTGCTTCTTATTGAATGGTATAAAACATTTTAGAACAGTTTCTGCATAACTTACTAAATCAGAAACAAATGCTTTCCTCTGGAAGCGATCTAGAAAATGTCCTTTTTTCCAGAAGCTGCAGAAGAAGTGCTATATAGAAACAGCTAATCGTGTGGATTTTGACATCTATAATCTGATTCATATAAATGTATAGTTCTCAGATTCTCTGTTGGGAGCTTAATCTGAAAGCCAGTTTAGCAACAGCCATTGTTTTTTAGATAATTTAAGTTGGCATTAAAATTCTTCCACAGTTGTTCATTCTCACTTTAAAATTATCAGCTCATGTTGTCATCATTAAGTCATGTGGACAGATTCCTGTGAACAAGTCCTATAAAACAAACCTGCTTGTCATTCAACTAGGGAATTCTGCATTCAGCTTTTTGGGGGACAAATAGAAATGGATTGAAAATGTGATGCATTCTAAAAAGTATATTGAATTCTCTTATTTATTTAACAGAACTGACAAGAACAGCTCTTACAAAACCTTGCCAGCTTCCCACTCTTAAGCTCCCTCCCTGTGTCTTTTGAACATCTGAGCCCTACATGCTGTCTAATGCTGTAGAAAAGCTCTTGATTCCTGACCTGTAGCAGTAAATCTGCTTCTGCATTTGGATTTATTTCTGCTGAAGCCTACAGAGCCCTTCCATTTCTTCCCTACATTTCTTACTTTATGAGCTGCTAATGGAGTTGGCAGGAGTCCTCTGCTAATGAGAGATTGCACCTCAGTGGGCTTATTGGAAATGAAAATTGTTAATAAATAAAGCCCTGAGTCTTTAAAGTCATGTTAACATTAATCAGATTAATATAAAAAGTGGGAGGGGAGAATCTGGCAAAAGCTTAAGACAGTATTTGATTTCTCTCCTGCTGGTTTCCACTGGGTCTCAATTGATAGTATCTAAGTATCCGGATTAATTTTATTTCCAAAACAAGTGAAGGAGCAGTTGTATTTCAGTGCTCTGGCCTTTTTATTAACAAGTCTCCCCCACCTTTTTTATGTTAGCAGTTATAGCAGAATGAAAGTCATAAGCCACTATTTCTCAGCATCTTGTCTCTTATTGACAAACTACCTAACAAGAGAATCTTGTGGACTTTGTTGGAGGTCACATTTGGTTCTTTGGATATTGCAGAAATAACTTACTCTTTTTGCTTCCCCAATTTATTATTACCCATTTTCATTAACATTAGTGTTGTGTTCCTTATATAAAGTATTTTTTTAATTGTTATCCTATTTAGGTTTGATATTCTACCTTAGCATGGATGACTAGGTATCCCCAAAGAGTATAAGATGGTGACAATTTGAAAATTTGGACACTTCTGCAAAGCCATACTGAGTCGCCCCTCATTTTTACCACTGTGCTGGTTCTTTTCCTTTTATGTCCCATGCTGGGAAAGATGGGTGGTAAGACACCACAACATTTTGATTCCAGAAATAGGAAAGCAGGATGATACTGAATACCACTTATAACAGGATGAAACTAATAGTTAACTGACTCAGCTTCTTGAGATCTACCCAAATTCCAAACCTTGCTTGCGGAAAGGGTCTTGGTTTACCCCTTATATCTACCCTTTAAGAGTAAATTGCCTCTGAATGTGAAGATTCTATGCATCGCTACAGTAATGTTGCATAACTAAATTTAACTCCTAAAGCAGATAAATTAGATATCGATTCAGGTGAAGAGCAGCCTTGTGAAAACTTTATAATACAACAATATTCTAGGTGCCTCTTCTCCTTCGGTTTTCCAAGTTTGTTTCTATTAAAATATTTAAAAAATTACAGGTAGCCAAAATAATTTTGTTTTGAAGAACAGTAAGGCATAATAATAAGCATTGTAAAATATGGCAGAAAAAAAAGGAAACATAATAATAACGTACCCAATATGATTTTGGTCATAATTACTGACCATGGACTTGAAATGCAATAATGAATGAAAACAGGTTGAGCACACACTAGAAGTTTTTAAGAGGAATACCAATAATTTTAAGGAAAATAGATTTGAGAAAACCAACAGAATTGAATGGTTTTTGAAATGGCAGCTTGATACATATGCATTAGGAAGGAAAAACAGTGTTTAAATAGTAAAGTTATCATAAGGGATATATAAGAGCAGAAAATTATAGAAGTTCTTGATGGACTTCAGAGATAGGTTTATGCTGGATCTGAAAAACAAATTAAGGATCAAAATAAATAAATAAATCAGTGAAGATAGGCAAATATGTCCTTAAAAGTCAAGAGAATAACAGATTGCAGTAATTAGTGGGAAATAATAAAAGATAGATAAAAATAAAGTGCAAAGGGAAAATGTCATGTGTATAGCTAAGTATCCATGAAAATTGAAACAAGTGGATTGGCAGTACTGTTCACCAGTGAAGATGAGGAGTTATGAAGAAAGCTGATGAACTTGGTTTTTGAGTGTTGCATATTTCAGGACTGATCACATGTAAGAAATTGCAAGCAGGTAATGGAAAGAAAGACTGAACAAAAGCAACTTTTCTGGAGACACTTGCTAGAATCCAAACACCCTTCTTCAAATGTACTTTGTCCACCAAGTCATGGATTTGGTGAACACATCCAAAAGCATTTAGAAAAAAAATTCCTAAGTGACCTTCCAACAAAAAAAGGGACAGCAGAGGAAGACGTTTCCTTTGTTGAAATTTTAAATCAGAGGCTAAATTAACAATTAGAAAACCTAAAACCAAAGAAGCTTGGGAAAGAAGGGAGTCAAATAAAAGATTGCTCAGTAATTTCAGCCAAAACATAATGATCAAGGAGACAAGGACAGGAATTCTTGAACTTGGCAATGAGTCAGCTATCAATGATTTGAGAGCAGTCTGAACCAAGACTGATGTAATATTTCAGAAGACCTTGAGATAAAAAATTATAAACAGCAACAAAAAGCATCATGTCAAAGTATAAAAGGAAATGGTTGATAAGAACCATAAAATAGATTGAGAGGTTTTTTTAAAAAACAGAGCAAAGGGAAAACATTAATTATTAAATCAAAGGAAAAATAAAGTAGGGCTACCTTTCAGATCTGCTGGTACTGTTATTAACAAAATTCCAAGTTTTTCTCCATGGATTTTTGCAATTCAGGATACTACAGTCCCAATATATCTGAAGGAAGCTGGGATGGAGAATATTGAATTATAAGAAAGTGATAAATTGCTTATATGGCAGTAAAGCGATATAATGAAGGAGCAGATAGTCACCATGAATAAAATGCATGTGGAGAGATGATATTAGGGCAGCAGAGTTTACTACAAAAATCCATGGGGACTAGCTTTATATTCAGTCCAGTTTCCAATCTTTGGTACCTTCAGTCATTTTAAGGAGATTGTATGAGAAACCAGAAATACAATATTCTGAGTATAGAGCAGTATAGAACAGACACGTTCCTAAAGAAGCTTGCTTCAGACTTCCTGAAACTAGCTAGCTACCATTACTAGATAGATGGATGGATGGATGGATGGATGGATGGATGGATGGATGGATGGATAAAAATTGGCCACCCATCTTACCATACGGTAACTCTGTATAGCTTATAGCTACATCTTAATTAAAACATAAAATGTTAAAATCAAACCTTACAACCAAAGAGACATGGGGAGGGCTGGGGAGGAGATGAGATGTGTTGTTACTCAATCACCTCCTATAATGATAGATGTAACTTTATTTTTCTCCTATCTGGTGCAAACTTTTACCAGTACGATTTCCCCCACCAAAAAAAGTGTTAACTTCAAATCCTTTGGCCTCCAACAATTTGAAAATGAGTGAGCTTGGTGGTCTTTGCCATGAGCATTCCATTTAAGGAAATACGTTCTCGTTGAAACATTAACTATTGTAGCTGTATTTGCATCAGTTGATATTTTCTCCATGTAAGCTCAACATTTCAAATTTCAAAAGTAGCATGATTTTTAAGAAATTGATTTGAATCCTTCATTTGACTAATAAAAATGCATTAGAAGCTCTCCCGCCTTTTTAAAATTGACAATAGTGGATTTTATCTTCCATTGAAAATACTTTAAAATAAATATTTTAATTTAGAATTGTATAAGAAATCCTGTCCTGTAAGCAAAATATTTTATTTTCTCCTACCTGCTCTTTCCAACCTTTTATTGTTTCCAGGTTTCCAGCTAGTTTCACATATGAAAAGCTTTTTTCCCCAAAATTTTAGCATTATTTTAGGAAAACTGAACTGAAAAAAACTTTGTTCTCCTGTAGAAATTTATTTATTCATTCGTTTGTTTGTTTGTTCATTCATTCATTGGCTTTCTATGCCCATCTTACAGTGGCTCTGGGCAGCTTACAATTTAATAGAAGTTTAAAAAACAATTAAAACAGAATAAAACTATTAAAATTAAAAACCCAGATGATATGTACCCTTGAGGAAAGAATTTTCTCTATCCTGACAGTCTCTTCTAAGGTAATGGGTCCCTGTCAGGTCCTCAGGCAAATGGCAATCAGTGCAGTTCTCATAACAATGGCATCACATGCACCACTCAAGCCCCCCCGCCCCCGAACAGTGCGTATCACTGATTCTATACCAATTGTAGTTTCCAAATACTCTTCAAGGGTAGCTCCATGTAGAACATATTGTAGTAATCCAACCGGGAGATGACCAGGGCATAAGTGACAGTGAACAGAGTCTCATGATCCAGAAAAGGGTACAACTGGCACACAACATCAAGTTGTGCTAAGGCCTCCTAGCCATGACTACCACCTGCTCTTCTTATAACTATTAATGTAAAATATTGTATATTTTTGGACACAGATTTGTAGTTTCCATCTATTACATATATGGCTAATTATTCAAGAATTAATCTCTTCATTGTTGTTTCCATCATATGATAACATTTTATGACTTTCTTTTTTGATCATCTTGCTGAAAAACACAGTAAAGTATGCAAACAAATTTGTATGACCCTATTTTGAAAACCAAAGTACAACTAGAAAGTCCACTGCATGTTGCAATGAGTTCTCCCTCCTTTCCTACTTCCAAACTCTGATATTTGGGAGTCAGAATACCGCATGACCTAGTTCAAAATAACTGCTAATACTGCTGATTAATGTCAGATTAGCACAGGATTATAGTGTTAGCCCATTATAACAGCTCTGCTGTAAGGCATATGGCATTTTAATTCAAGGGATGCCTTAATTTGCCAAGGATTACCTGTAGGAGAGTGTTAGCACATGAGAAACTGTTCAGCAATAGATTAATATTAAAATATAGTACAATTTTGTCTAAAAATACATTGCTGAATATTCTGCAAGGTAAGAATAAAGCTAACATAGAAGCGTTGAATATAATGGAAACAGTTCCATTACAAATTAAGGGTGATTTTTTTTCCCAGCATGAACTTTAGTTTTTTCCAAAAGTAATTGATATCTTGGTAACAACCATGCCCAACTTGCATCATCATATAATTTTGATAAGATAATAAATACAATTTAATTTAAAAGTAATATTCTCCTAACTCAGATCCAGGAGATGGTCCACTCAGATGCTACGTCCTATGAGTCCAACCATCAAGTTCCCCTGATCAATCGACCAGGGATGTTAACCAGTCACATGAGTGCCCTCAGCCAGTCACAGCTGATTTCTCAGATGGGTTTGAGGAGCGGTGTTACACATGGTTCCCCATCACCCCCTGGAAGCAAATCTGCTACACCATCTCCCTCCAGTTCTACTCAGGAAGAGGAGACAGAATCACATTATAAGGTACGTGCAGCCATGCCTGTTTTGACAGACATAGAGACAGACAGTAGCAGGCAACCTACAATGGCAGAAATAATGAACTGCACCTAGAACAAAGGCATTCAGCCTTTCCAAGAGAGATACATACAAAGCAAGAGAACTTTTTTTTAAACCTATCTGAAAAGAATATTTCTTAGCGAAAGAATTGGAAGAGATATCAGGATTACAAATTATATCAGACATTGAGGAGTTATATTGATGCATATAACTATAGAACAATTACATGTAGCAAATTATGAAAGAGATTTTTCTTCCTAAATATTTTCCATCTTGTTGAAAATGCTAAGTATATCATTTTGCACTACCCTTGCAGGTTAAGATTCTGAAATAAAAGTATGATTTACCACATACAAGCATTCAATTTCCCAGCTGAAAATGTTTTTTGTAGAGGCAAAAATTTCATATTTGGAGAATGAAAATATGAAAGCATAAATATTCAGCTGGGATTTTAATTAAATAGCTCACCAAGTCATTATCAGAATGAAATAACAGAAAATGTTTTCACTATACTTAAACCTAGATAGCAGGGATTTTTAAGACATAATAAATCATAAGTTATTTAAAGCAGATGATTTTGCTTTGTTAGTGATAAATATATGCTGAATATGTTGTAAGGATGTAAAGAATGTTTGCATGTTAACATAGCAATTTGTATGAAGAAATATGTTTTTATATTGGATGTCTTGCTAAATGAATATTCATATCTATTCTGTCTTTGAAAATAAAGTCTTGCTAAATACATTTACATATTACCCATCATTTTTTTTAAACACAAGTCATAGCAGAGTAGCTGTAGCATTTTCTTTAAGGAAGAAGACTACACTGTGAAGGAGAGGCAGCCGTTTTATGGTTCACCAACTGGGGAATCTCCTCCTGAAACTCATACCAAGATGACAGCTAGCTAGCCATGAGAACATGACTGGTAGATCTACTGCTTCCAGAGAAGGGGAACATGAGAGAGGGAGGGTGAATCTTCCTTCTCTCTCAAGTGATCAGTCATCTTGAGCCAACTGTGTTGAGATCTAATAGATTAAGGGCTAGTAGGAGGCAGGGGCTATTCCTTTCTTTCTGCTATCCTTCTTTTTACCATGTTTTCTGCCACACCTTCTCCCTCTCTTCAGTGCCTGAGCCAAACTGGTTGTTTGCTAACATATTTTGAAATTAAGCTATGTAGCAAGTGGTGTCCTATATGTATGTGTGTATGTATGTATGTATGTAATATGTATTTCCTAATTGGTGGCATGTGACAGTCTTGGCTTGAAATGTTGTCTCTATAAAAGATCATAACATGTTGAGCATGAGCATGGTTGCATGGTTGGAGTACAACTGGGCTTTGCTTGTGTTTTGGAACAGTATGCAAACTCTGCCAGTATCATCTTTACCATTAGAAGATAAATGTGTATGTTTTATGATACGATTAAAATAGTTAAGTTGGTCTTCATTATCTCTATCTTATTAAAAATGATGGGAAGTGCAAGTTAATATCTGTGTGCTCATCTCATGATGATCGTAGTGTGTGGAAAACAGCAGTTTGGTATATTAGTGGGGCGAATGATAAAGAGCATAATGAAATGAAATAGAACATAGCTATATTATATGTCAGAAATTAAAATTGTAATAGAATAATGTTTGCATGACATTGTGTAGTGAAATGATGAATAACAAAAGGGAAGGTATAGGTTTAATTTGAAAAAGCTATTCTGTATGTTTGGCAATGGAACTGATGTTATGTAGGCTGTTGTGGATATAGCTGAAAGTAGGAATTCATAAATTGATGAAGGTTGGATGTTATACAACCAGTTAATGTTAAAAATGAAAGAAGCAGTGATTGGTTTTAGGAAAAATTATGCAACATGCTGAATGAATGTGCTTCAAAGGAAAATTATTTTGTCAGATGACATGACTAGATGGTTGAGCATAAGGCAAAAGAATATCCAAAAATAATGAACCACCCAGAAACCCAGGAACTGTAATTGTTTAATGTATTGGTTTAGGTTTTTTTTTTTTAAAAAAGATGACTTAAGGATGTCCGTTCATATGTACATATAAGAAAGGAAAATATAAATGTAAAAGTATGTTTGATTTATTTATGATGAAACACTTAAAGAACTAATTAAAGAAACAAATGTGATAAGAAGCTCTGTGGAAGTTTTATATACTGTATAGTGTGTGTGTGTGTGTGTGTGTGTGTGTAGAGTTGCTTGAAATAGAATGAAAATAATTATGCTAAAATTATGCTGCTGCTGCAGGTGTTAGTATCCAGGAAATAAATGGTAAAAAGAAAGTAAAAATATTGTAAGGATATTGAAAAATGGTGCACCTATAAGTGTGGTGTTCCTGGACACATATTAACCTAGTATGGTTGTGTGATTTGTTATATGACAGGATTTGTTACTTATAAGAATAATAAAACATTAAAAATTAAAAAAAAAGTTAAAAAGTGAGTAAAGAAATAAGTGATAAATAAATGTGGACTGTGTGATGTATCAAATGGGACATTGGGTTGAGTTGGTTATATTGAGACAATGAATAAGAATCAAGTTGCAAAAGAATTAAATGAAGGAAGAATGAATGGGCCAAGGGAAGTCCAAGAAAGCCATGATTGGATGAAATCTGAAAATCTTAAAAATACAGTAGTGGAAGTAATGAGTTTGAAGAACTCAAGGCATTTCTGAGTGGTCTAATTGTATATGGACATGGTGGGACAAATATATGTGCAAGTGTAATGAACAGTGTTTGTGTACACTAAATTTACCTATATTCACTGTTTTCTTATTTGCTATGTTTCTTTGGTTTATTGATTTTTATTTCACTTCTACCCTTTAGATAATATCTACATTCAAATACTGTAACTTGAGCATCTTCAGAACAAAGATATCAATAGCTAACATTAGCCTTCCATTTGGGAATAAGGAGGAGAAGACATTTCAGGAATTGCTAGTTTTGCTTTGTCTCCTTGAAGCTAACTAGATGCTGGCAGTAGTTGAAATCCAGCATAGAGTCTGCTTAAATGTTAATAGGGATAAGATTTATGATATGTGTATGGGCTTAAGAATATATACATACAGTGTATCACAATAACAAATAGGATATTCCAAGGAAGAAAAATAGTTTTTCCACACAATAATGAAGCATAAAGATATTTCTATGAAACAAAAAAAAAATAGTGAAGTAATTGTATGGTTGTGAACCTTTGTCATTGAGAAAGAATAAGAAAAGAAAAATGCACTTGTTTGAATTATGGATTGGAGATGGTTACAAAGAGTACCTTAGATTGCAGGAAGAATCAATCACTAGTGAATTGCTTCCTTAAGGTAATAGCCAACTATTAGAAATTCACAGACTTCAGGCATGTGTATAAGTGGATGATAGATGAGAAACAAAAGGAAAATAAAAAACTGTTGGAGAAGGTTGAGAGAGGAAAACAGCAGATAAGGTAGATAAATAGGTTCAAGTAAATTATAGGAGTGTTGTTACTAGGTCAGATCACTTCACACAGATAATAATTTGTTCATGTGATTACTAGGAATCATGATCAGTGACTCTTAAGGAAAATAACTATGAGACTGATCCCTAACCGGCCAGAATTCCCAACCCCACATTTGAAAGTTTTTATGGATTATATGTGTCACCTACACTAGGTAGATCAAACTCGTAAATCAGATTCACTGGAAGGCTCTTTTATTGTGATTGGTTACAGTAACAGAATCTTGGAAATCTGATTGTGCTGTGCCTCCTCCTCCTCCTCATAAGTCATTGAATTAGGGGAACATCTGCCTGAGTTGCTTCTGAATGTTTTTTTCATTGTGGATTTTAAAAATGCTTCAGTCCCTTTTGCCTAAATAATGGTTCCTGCTTATCTCCATCAAGGTCATCTTCCTTATTCTCAATGTATGTCAGTTAGGAGCATTTCCAGCATGTAGGAAATTATCAAAAGGATAGAATTAATCTTATTTACTCTCACAACTCTTTCATATAATCAAAACTAAAATCTGACAAGGAATCTTTTGACTTGACAAAATTTGCAAAAATGCACATTAAGAGTTGACACCTGCCCTATATTGCAGGAATTCTAATCTGTTTCTCTAGAAATAATATAAATCTCTTTTGATCTTTGAGATTTACTATTATGTTATATTTTTCACATAGCCTATTTATCCCATTTTTCTGGTGAAAAGATATCCAGAACAATTTATGTATGATCAGTGAAAACAAGACAATTCTTGCACAAAGTTTAAAGTACATAGTAAAAAAGAAAAATGGAATGATAATGGAAGAAGAAACTTGATTTGTTTCTACTCCAGCTAGTCACAATAAGAGCTATTGTTATTATGAAGAGTTGGAATAGAAAAAAATAAAAATAAAACAGAAAAACATCCAGATCCTGATCGCTCAACATAGCTGGTAAATTCTTTGTGGTTTATCCCCCTCCGCCCTCTTTCTTTTTCCTATAGCAAATTGGTATTGGTTAATTGCATATATAGAGGAGTTTACAGGCAGAATTCACATGTCTGTAATGCCTAATGCCTATAATGCCTTTATTTTCTCACAACCCTAACTTGTGGGTGACTTCACACAGAACAGTAAGCAGAGACAGATCACATCACTGTTGTGCCATGCCACCGTTTGCAGAATCTGTCTTAACAGCTCTGTTTTCTTTGATTCTAACATTTTGCATATATTGCTTAAATTACCCTTTCATATCGAAAGAAATGTGCTTTACCGAACTGAAAGCCAGTTGCTAAGTTGGTGGAGTAGAATTGCAGATAATCAAGTCCACTTTTAGTCTTGAAAAGCCTGGTTTATGGTCTGATCTATCTCTCCCAGCCCCAAAATATCCTATCGCAGTGATGTCTAACCTTTTTCTAAAGCTGTGCCAAAATTGTGCGTGCACGCTATCATGCCCACATGTGCCCCCCACCTGCACATGCATGCGTGACTCTGAGCATATGTGCGCACCCCCCTGACATGCATATGAGGCACCCCCCACGCAAGGAGGAGTTTTTTCCCTCCCCTGGCTCTGGAGGCTTTCCTGAAGCCCGGGGAGGGCGAAAATCGTCTCCCCTAACCCTCTTGAGGAGGGTGTTTTTCCCCTCCCCAGGCTTCAGAGCCTAGGGAGGGCAAAAAACAGCCCAACGGTCCAACCAAAAGTTTGGGAAGGCAGATGGCTGCCATGCTGTCAAATATGGCTCTGTGTGCCACCTGTGGCACTCATGCCATAAGTTCACCATCACGATCCTATCAGATCCTTGTGGGAGCATATTAACTAACTAGGAGAACCCTAACCCACAAGGAAACTGAAGAAGGCGGTCTTTTGTACACCACCTTGATTTCTGGGAAGGAAGGATATAAACCTAATTAATAGTAAATACTCCAGGATAAACACTGCAAAACCAAAAATCCATATATGAATAGAAATATTTTCCTTCCTGTGATTGATAATAGGAAAAACAAAAGTGTGCAAATAATAACTTTGCTCATTTGCTGACTACCTATTGCAGTTTGTGCACATTAGACACATTAAAAATAATAATGGGTACCATTTTGCAGGAAGTATTCTACCCATTTAAAATGAATACACATTTATAGATAACATTCTATTTCTTTCACATTTCTAGTACCGTGCAGCTATTTCTAAGTCACAAAACTAGATGTTTATATTCTTATGCACCTGGTCCTTTTGATGAAGGGCTATCATCGTCTTTTTCTGATAATAGCAGTGAAAGTAACCAACATGATTACTGTAGGTTCCCTCTTCCCTTGGATTAGAGCGTTGACTATAAATGGTATGCTTATAGATCCATATGTAATGATTTTCATAATTTTTTGGCATCACTGTGCTTCATATGTTCCATAATTAGCTATGAATTCTGCAGGAACATGTTCTAAGAGTTTGGCACAATGGAAGCAATGGAATTTCAAGTATTTCCGCCTTCATTAATTTATTTGTTAAGTAAAATAGGAACCAGAATGTTGTCCTTTTACATGAGATTAACTCTGTAGCCTTTTGAATATTATCAATGATTAATAAAACACTCAAGTATGAGGATATAATGGTCATTTAAACTGAGAGGAAAACAAAGTGATTAAAAAGTGTTAAAGATGAACAACAACAACAACAACAACCACAATAATGAGGGGGAGGAGGAGATCAGAAATAGTAGTGACTGGCAGCAGGCATGCCCTGGCATTGAGCCTAGAATAGAGGTTAGTTTGTGTTACCTGAAAATGTTGCAAATCCTTCCTTCAGCAGTCACCTCAAGGGAGTGAAATAAAGAAGAATCTCATTTCTCTCCCAGAATGAATGTGGTGGTGGTGGGGAATGATTTGGAGTTTGTAATGGAAGAGAAAGGGATATTTGATCTCAATTTCCTCCCTCTGGTGCAATGTTTATCAAAGTTAGCAACTTTAATATATGTGGACTTCAAATCCCGGTTCTAAGTAGTTTTTGTATCTCTTTCTTTATGCAGTCTTTGTTTCATTCTGTTGGACAATTAATCTGTTTTCTAGCACATTTTCATACAAGCCGTATACATTATTTTCCTGTGCTTGCTCTACTTTCTCCTTTCCTTTCCTTCTACGTTCATTTCTTCCCAAAATACCCTTTTGACAAAAAGTGACTCATTCAGATTCTTGTATCTGCTGCCAGTTCTCTTTCATCATAAACGTTCAAATTAAGTTTTCCATTCAAATAAATGTTTGTTCCTTTTCCATGAATAAATGTACAAGTAGTTCTCAATTAATGACCATTTGTTCAATCGCCATTTGAAATTATGGTGGCGCTAAACAAATGGTATCAAACATTAGGGCTGCTGCAGCGCATGCACACACACACACAAACACACACACACATACTGGCAGTCTATCCACACATACAATTATAGGGGTGTTTTAAAACCGTCACCCATCAATCTCTCCCCCCCATATTTGCCTGTTTGGATTTCTCAGAGCTAGCAGTAGTGTTGAAGTAGAGGCCCAGTCTTAGCTGGCTGCCACTGCCTCTCAGGCTCTAATTCACCCCAGTGCCACTATGCTTCTGTCAAAGAATGCTACCTCAAGCTCCATGTCATGACCAGCCATGCTAGCACCTCAGCAAACAGCCCTAGCCATTTGCCGTTTGGCTGCTCTTTGCATGCCCAGCTGCATCCAGATAATTTTCAACTTCTTCATTGGTCTGGTCCTCTGCAAGGCAGCTGCTGGCTATGCCGGTCCTTTTTTTCCAAAGCTACTTACACTATTCTCCAAATACCGTGTTTCCCTGAAAATAAGACAGGGTTTTCTTTTGACTCCCGAAATAAGCACTTGGCCTTATTTTTGGGGATGTCTTATTATTTTTGAGGTGCAGGAGGTGATGAGCATGGTCAACTCATGGCTGCTGCTGTGATACAATATTTTCAGGGAGGGCTTATTTTGGGGGGAAGGTTTATTTTAGCGCATGTGTTCAAAAGCCAGGTTGGGCTTATTATCCTGGAAACAGGGTAATGCATTCCATTCTTGCGATACTTTTGAAGGCTGTACAACACATCACTAGTGCATTTTATATCATCTTTTTTTGCACCAGTGCAGTTGGACTGATATAAACTATAATCTCTAATCCCTGGCTCAGGATCTCTGTTCTAGGACCTCCATTTGCATGCCAGACAAGCTTCTCTTTGTGCACTAACTAAGATCTTGTTTCATGAAAAAAGACCTGGTTATGCTTACCTAAAAGGACCTTCTAACTGTGGGTTCCTTCTTTTCTGCCAACATAGTCAAGACTTTCTTTCATGCACCAGCAAAAGAAGCCTGGTGCATGAAGGAAGGGCCCAACTATGCCAGTGTGAAAGAAAGACCTTTCTAGTTGGGTCTGTCTTTCATGTATTAGCAAAAGAATCCCAATGGGGGCCAGGTGGCAATGTATGGTGTATGTAATTGTTTTAAATTACTCATATAGATAAAAAAAATAGTGCCTGGTAAATAAGTTATCAAAAGTAACAGGTGTTGAAGGGAACATCTGTAAAAGTAATTGTATATTTACAATTACAATTGCTGCATTTAACCACTGAGCCAAGGTGGCGCAGTGATTAAATGCAGCACTGCAGGCTACTGCTAGATCAGCAGTTCAGCGGTTCAAATCTCACCGGCTCAGGGTTGACTCAGCCTTCCATCCTTCCGAGGTGGGTAAAATGAGGACCCAGATTGTTGGGGGCAATATGCTGACTCTCTGTAAACCGCTTAGAGAGGGCTGAAAGCCCTATGAAGCGGTATATAAGTCTACTGCTATTGCTATTGCTATATTTACATTGTATTTTGGGAACAAAGTTGAG
Organism: Thamnophis sirtalis; assembly: GCF_051295495.1. Classification (NCBI taxonomy): domain Eukaryota; kingdom Metazoa; phylum Chordata; class Lepidosauria; order Squamata; family Natricidae; genus Thamnophis; species Thamnophis sirtalis. The sequence goes on from NW_028261387.1 coordinate 65,079,849, forward strand.
AAAGTTACCAGGCAGGGATGTCCTTGAACTACTCCCAGTTATTCTGTGGGTTTTTTCTACCCAGTTCAAAATCAAATATTATATTTCTTCTAAAATAAAAGTGACTGAAGGGGGAAAAATAATATATTTTTCTTGACTCTTTGGCAGGCAACTGGAGAGAAGAGACCTTTGACAGATCTGGGCAAGAAACCCAAAAACCAAAAGAAGAAGAAAAAGAAGGATCCTAATGAACCCCAGAAGCCAGTGTCTGCCTATGCCCTCTTCTTCAGAGACACGCAAGCAGCTATTAAAGGACAAAATCCCAATGCTACCTTTGGGGATGTGTCAAAAATCGTTGCATCAATGTGGGATAGTTTAGGAGAAGAACAAAAGCAGGTGAATGTTTTTTCCCCCCACACAGTTACTGCTTTTCCCCTCTTGATAATGCCATATTTTATTTTCATTTATCTGATACATTATATGTCCACACTATTTCTTAAGATGGTAGTGATAGTTGTTTTACTAATGTAAGCTATTTTCTGCAGCAGTAAAATTATCAATTACCTTTTCTTCCACATACCTCCATTTCATATGAAAGCTAACATTTTCAGTAAAAGTATTGCCTGAAAAAGCCTTAGGGGTTTTGAGCAGCTTGTAAATTTTAGTAAAACTACCCCCATTTCTGAGTGCATTTTTTCACTGAGTATGTCATTATTTGTCTTCTGGATGGTGATGATTGTTATTATTGCAAGTTTATTTTGTTGTTTTTGTTGCCAAAGCTATCTTCGCCCATAATTTTTTATAAGTTGTTTTATGCACTTTCTAGAAGCCTGCTTCAGTTTCAAAACCAGACTATGCATTACACTGTAGCAAAACCACAGCTCTTTTCCCAGGACAATAATGGGCACCATGTAGTATTATATGGAGCAGAAATTTGTGAATCTCATAGATGCTATTGTTAAACTGTGTACTAAAAATTAATTATCTGTTATTTTTGATACATGTTCACAAATTGAAAATGGTGCCATTGAGCACCCTTAAAGTTGTATCTTTTAAATGTGGGCTTTGGAAACTGCTATTTTGAAATTGATCTCTCAAGTAGAAGTTATAAAATAGGTACATAAAAACTTAGATTACAAAAATGTTTTTTGTAGATTGTGAGATGTGTGAATGCAGGGACATTTTGATGGAAATATGTGTATCCTGCACTTTTCAAGAATCCTTGTGGCATCGTTAGACTGTTTTATAGTGCCACAGAATCAAACTGAACTGGGGCTCGACCTTCAGGGCCATGCAGTCATGTCCAATTCCCTGCTCAATGCTGGAGTTCAGATTGTAGCATCCCCAACAAATGTCTGTCAGGTGTGGCTTGAAGGATTGAACATATACTGTGAAGAGAACCTGATCTTCTCTCTTTATGATGGATTCTACAATCAAAGTTGACTTGTCATTAGGAAGTTTTCTTAAATTGTAGCTGGAATCTGCCTCCTTGCAGCTTTGACCCTTAGTCTACCTCCTGCAATCTGGGATGATAGATAATAGTTTCCGCTCTCCAGGGATTTGAAGAATCTATAAAATGCTAATTGGTTTTAGTTTCTATTGCTTCATTAAATTGCAGAGGTAATTTTCACTACAAGAGTTTTGCCGTCTAGTAGCTGAATTAAGGTTTTAAGAAACCTTGAAAATTTATATTTAAAAAAATGTATTATCCAGGAAATCTTATACTCACTCACCTAGAAACAGGAAGTAGCATCTCTAGGCATTTTATTGGCAATAAATGTGGAAGTTATGTTTCCACATTTTGTTTATTTCAGTTTAGATGCTAAGCCAAGTTTAAACCAAATCTGGGCAGCTCACAATATAATACGCAATAGAAATGCTATACAAAAGTAAAACAAGTTGGGTATCTGATTGTTTGAGGCAAAGACCCATCCAACAGGGTCTCACACTACCCAAGGCCTGGGGTAACGTGCACTCTTGATAGAATGTAAATAAGGTGGGACCCATATGTATGTTCACCTAGGACACCAAAAAGTTCCTTTCCTTTCTTCTTGTAATCTGTTTTAAAGCACCCCTCTAAAGATTTTTAAGATTATGGAAAGGATTGGAGAGATTTCTGCTGGAAGAAGCAGCTCTATCAGTGAAAAGTACTCTGTCTCCTTAAGACCTGTCTCATCTTTTCTGTGGGTTGCAATGCACTGCTTGGTGATTTTTTTAAAAGACAGAAATATTTCCTGAGAGCCAAGATCCTCCCACTGGAAGGTTTCCAAGAAACTGCATTTAGGGAAAAGAGAAGCAGGTGGAGAAACCATTTAAAATTAAAACTATGCTTTAAAATGGCTTTGTATTTTATGTAGCCTTGCGTTGAATGACAAATACCATATCTTCAATTTTAATGAGCTCCCCCTGTCTTTTAAAAAAAAATTATAATGTGATTTTCAAATTTTCTCCACTTTTAAGACTCATTGGCAAACAATACTGATGATTCATTCTTGGCCATGCATAGGTATTTTTATAGAATTATTTTATGCTGCTCACTTGTCTCTATTGCCTGTCCTATTCACCCCACATTCCAGTCTTACAGAAGAAACTTGATAGCTTTACAACTGCAAGAGATATATAGGAGCTCCTTTGCTACCAGGGTTTTTTTTTTACCCTTAATGTTTAAGTAATTGTTTCCCTTTAATGTAGCTGAGTGAGTTACTTTCTGTTTGGGCCAGAAAGAGGTTTCTGCTCAAACTGCCACTTGTCCTGATGCAGCAAAGATAAAAAGAAATATATTTTGAATTCTGTTGTCAGTGGAAAGTCTAAATTATACAAGAGGACTGCTTCCATTGTATTTTTCAAAACACTTCATAGCAAGGTAGGAAACCTCAGGGATACATGTAGCATCAAAATAAGGGAGATTTATTAATATATTATTTACATAAAAATTTAAAATATAACATTCAAATTTCACTGAAAACATACCAATTAATTGTGTCTTAATTCTTTATTTTTTCTACAGTTCCCAGAAAATCCATATTGATTGTTATTTAATTTTCCCCAGCTTCAGTTTCAGAGTCAGTGCCCTTATGTTGAATTAATACTTATTGTCTTCCAAACTGACCAAAATCTGACAAACATGGGAGACAGATTCTTATTTATATGAGCCTGTGGTAACCATTTATTTCTCAGAGAATTAGTCTGAAAAGGAATGATAACAGATAGATTGACAGACAATGTATAGTCTCTCCAACTCTCAATGACTCTGGGTGGCTTACAATTTTTTTAAAAAAAAAACCTCTTCCAAAGACAAAATAAATAATAAGTACTCCCTAAAGCAATATAGAATCAAAAAATCGATCCAAGGTGGTTCAGCCTTCACTCTGCCCCAAAGTTTAGGAGAATAACCAAGATTACAGTAGATTTCTATATTCATCTGAAGCTCCTCTTTGGGTATCACTGCTGAATTAATGAATAGGTATCCCGAAATAGAGAGAAAAATATTGTTATCATCGTTATTATCCTACTGCAGTTCTCAGAAAGTGAACCTTCATGTTTTTAGGGAATATACCTCAATTATTTTGAAACAGCAAGAAACTATTGGATTTCCTCCCCCCTGAAATTATTCTTTCATGATTCTAAATTTGTAAGGCTTTTGTTTCACCTTATCATGCTGGCAATAATAATAGTCCATGCCAGATAAGTTGGTAGAGTTTGATTTGATTTAGGCCTAATTCAAACAACCAGATTCATTGTATTGCAATCTGGAATAACCATTTCAGTTAAAGTAAGATATATGATCTTAAGTCAAAAGATATGTACATTATACATACAAGATCCCAAATTTCACACAGCAGCACCGGATAGGGGGAGAAAAAACAGCCAGAGTGTTGATCCTTAGATGAACCCTTTGATCTCACTCCAGGGAATTGTAGATAACTGTTATTTATTCTATCCTGAAGAAATATCTTGGTAGAGAGCATGATTTTATTTAGCACTTTTCTGGTCTGATCAGCATTCAGACATATGTTTCTCAGTTGTCCTATTCTATGTCTCAATGTGTACTTTTTACACTTTATATTTTTACCTGTCTAATTTTTTTCTTGACTGCTAGTAGTTTTAGTTGACCTGAATCTCAGATTTGTATTCACATCCTAATTCATGCCATAAAATATACTGTATGATCTTGTACTATTTCAGTTTAACCATTAGATTTCTATGAGAATAAAAGATGATACGCATATATTTCTTAAGGAAAGGCTGGATGACAAAGGCAATAAAACAGTAATGAGAAATACTACCAAGAGATAATGCCTGCCGAACGAAAGCTGTGTCTTGGGATAGAGCTTTTTCTTCATGGGAGCACAGTGTTTTACCTAGGAATCTGGTGGCTTGGTTTTCCTTATCCTTCAAGTCTCCCTTTGCTTTAAGCAGGTTTAGTGAGAAATCAGTTTAAGAAATGATTGATAGTGGGCATTAATGTCTGAGGTTGGCTTAAAATTATAAACACATTTATACTTTTAGAAAAATGTTTTAAAATTATCACTCTGAAGATTCATTTCTTCAGCCAACTGTGAGCATTTGTAGTTTGGTTTGCTGGCAGGAAGCTTTTGTATGAATCCTGCTAAATTCCTTTGATGTTCTTCCTGCATTCATGTTCAAAAGACTATCACATAAAGATTTGGGATGGACAAGCAATAAGGAATGCAGGACTTGGTGCCACTGTATTCCTGAAATCAACAGACAGTATAAATAAGATCAGCTGATAATTATTACTGTTTTCATTGATACACTTTTTTTTTTGGCACAACCACCTTTTAAGTAGCCTTCCCCAATTTTACTATATAATGAATTATTGCTTACATAAGGCAGCACAGTGTGGTGATCAAGGAAGTACTCTTCACCCTTGAAGCAGCAGTAGTAGTAGATCCAAACAATGAAATCAAAATGGCAGCTCTCAAAGCTGGGTGACAAATTAATATTAATTTGATGGATATTAAACTTGGCATAGATACTAACTGAAATGAGCTACCATGTATCCAGCAGATATCTTGTTTATCACACAGAAGGGTAAGACAGCTTTAAAGTATCAAAGCCGGGGATATTTATCTACTGTGGAACAGGTGCTGCTACTCCTACAAAGCAAATTTACTTTCTTTCCATTGATGAAGTAAACAAAGTAAAGATTACATATTACATGTTCTTCATTGCAGGTTTATTGTTTGATATATTTTCCCCTCACTAAAAAGCAAACAGAAAGAGGAAGGAATTATGTTACTTATGCAAAGAAAAAATGCAGAGCTATGTTTAAAGCAGTTGTTACTATTGCTGCCATTTATTTGAATTTTTGCAAAAAATATATATCAAAAGAATCTAATATTTTTGTTTGTCAGTTGGGGCTTCTCTCATATTGTTCCTTTCTCTTCATCTCATCTCTGGCTTTTTACAATGAATCTTCATTTTCTCGCTGACACACTTATATCTAAATTTCTCATTTCCTGCCTTTTTTATTTATATCTGTTGCTTGGTGATTTGATCATGCTGTGGAATACAGGATTAGCAATCTCTCCGTCCTTGGGTTTTCATCAAGGACACCTGTTCTGCAAGTTGCACAATTTCTTCCCTGCCTTAACCCTTTCAAGTACAGCTTCTGTGTAGAATATGCACAATTTCCTTCCTTGCCTTAACTCCTTCAGTCATCAATCTTGTGCAGAAATGTGTGTAGATGCTTATATGTGGGCATATATATGGGAAGCTCACAACATTAACCTTTTTACCACTGTACTTTGGCAGCTGACATAGGCTTTTCTAACAGGCTTAGAGAAGAATCTAAAGAATATGTGTGTGCATGTGTGTGTAATACACACATATAAACACACATTCTTTTGACCTTACAAAAAATGTAGCAGCTGTTCCTGTGTAGATAGTTCTTATCGCACTAAAACATAACATGTTAATGATTGTTATCAGCCAAAGAAGTATCTCTAATAATCTACCTTCATCTCTTTCAACTTTCAAAGCTCATAAAATGCATTACCACCATAAAAATAGATTGCTCCCTCAATTCACAACATAGCAGATTTTAACTCTAGTTGAAATAATGCAAAAAAATAATTATGCCCTACTATGGGAAGAGAGTTGGATTTTTTAATGCTGTGTCTAAACAGAATCAAGAACATTATTTTTTGTTAACATTAGCTCCATCTAGAGGAACTGGGGTTACTCAGTTACCAAGATGGTGGTTTTCTAGACCAGCATGGCTCATACTAACAATCTTAGTTCTTACTCACAATTATAATGGATACATTCCATTGTAATGAAATTCTATACTTCATGACGTGTGCATGTAATATGAAGCCTGTAGTATACCAAGTCTAAACGGTTCCTTCATTTCTCTTGTTGTGCACACAAGTTACAGCTTGTTAATTTAGTTTGCTTTTTAGATGTAATTCAAAACTCCACAGACACTTAAGAACTGTCTCCTAATACAACAGTTCAGATCTTTAATGACCACATCATTTGTTTGCTTTAGATCCCAGTATTCAACCTCTCCCATTAAAAAATGGTATAAGCACTGCTAAATGAGAGGTTAGTCTGAAACCTGGGAGAAATACCAGTCACTGCAAACAGAATTGGAATGTACAGTTAAATGGTTCAACTGTCTTAAGACAACTTTGCATGTCCATGTTTTTCCCAGACTGGCATATTGATCTCATCCAAGTTCTATTTAATTTTCTCTTCTGGGTTTTTTCTTTCTTCCACAGCAAGATATGAAAGGAGTAACAAATGTTCATCTGAATGCTAGTAATACATTCTGTGGCACTGTGGACCTCAATAAAACAACTCCCATCACCCTCTTCTAGAACAGTAAAACATCCAAGACAATTAAATTTAATGTAACTGGTTTAGACACCTCCCTACTCCACAGAGTCTAGACAGTGTACAAAAAAAATCCAACAGAATAAAAATATAACATAATAAGTATAAAAGAATAAGTAGAATACTATAACTATAAAAGAATGAACAAGAACTGAAGGCAGATCTGGCTAACCATACAGCACACACACATGCATACAGGGGCATTACCCATCCTAACCCAAGGCCTGGTCTTTCCAGAATGCCAGAAGGCTGAAGGTCACATGGATATCAGGTGGAATCTTATTCCAAATCCTAACTGATGTTCAAGACTTACAGGTTATTTAAATGAATTCAGGTGTGGAAATAAAATAGTTCGATATATCATCTTCACCTGGCATAGCCAATAGAGGTTATTGGACATAATTGCAATTACAATCTGATGTTACCACAGGGCACCAGCTTGGGAAGGGCTATTGTAAGTAGGATGAAACGTGCATTTTCCTTTTCAGTATCTGGTATAAAAAATGATTGAAGGCAAGTAGCCAATAGGAATACTTGCATATGTATTGGTTTTCAAGGAAGCTTAGTTTTTTTCATCAGTGTACTGATTGAAAAGCATTGCCAGCAAGCTATGCAACATCTGTCCGTTTATTTTCCAGAATAATTTTTGCAAAGTTATAGAAATGTGCAGCACTATGAATTTCATCTGAGACTATATTTTTAAATCATAGATATGGTAAAGTATAGCAATCAGTATTATTTAAATTATGTTTATATTCTTGTTTTTCTATTTGCAAGCTTTAGATTTATTATTACTAACTCAGGGTGATGCCAAAATACTTTAGACCAAAGCATTTACAATATCATTTAATTATTTATTAAATATTATTTGAAGAGGCTTTTTCGCAAAAGATAGGTCAATAGCAACTTTGAGATCGAGATCCAAGCCTCCTTTTCCACTTCATACGAATTAAGGCTTTGAACATTCAAGTTTCCATTTCAATTACAGAAATTGCTTTAATTCTTACCATTTTTCTATCCAATTGCACATCAGGTGCTTGGCCATGGAGAAGTCAGGTTGGTAAGTATTTGGCAGAAGTAACAGTTTCCCCCAAACTCTTATGAAAAGTATCAAATTAGGGCCCTTATAATGGACCAAGGTAGCTGTGCATATTAATAGGAAGATAGTAGAAATATTTATGGCACTATATTATCGATAGGAAGCTGATTTTGTCATTTTGTTTTCAAACCATAGTAATTCAGCAGGTGAATTGTCATATTCAAAATCCAGGAAATTTGTTATTCTTTAGTTACATTTAATGTTTACCAATAAAGAATGTGTATCATTTACTTAACACAAAGTGGTTCTGTGTGCATCAGCAGGATTTGGAATAACACTCTTATTTATTGTTTTTGAAAACTGAGCATTTCATTATGGCACAATTGCCAGTTTCTTTGCTAAGGCACAAAAGCATTAGGACTGAAACTCTGGATTATGCTTCTATCAGCTGCAATTCCTTCCCCCATAATCAGTCACATGTTTGCCCTCCTTCTCAACACCCACCCAGTCCCTTAATGATTAATGAATCTCCCCCCCCCCACCAATGAATAACAAAAATAAACCCACGGGCATGGAAGATTATCTGGAAAACATGTAGAATATTTTTTAAAATCTTTAGCTCTGATAAATGGCTGAAGTTAATGCTCTGGGGAAAAAGAAAGAGGGCCAATTCTGCCAGTATTTAAATGGATCTCACAGCAAAGCCATTTTTACACAAATGGCTTTTAAGAAACCCTGCTAGGAATTGCTGTCCACATTTCACCTCAAATTTTCAGTGTGTCAAGTAGGCTTTAGTTACACATTTTCTCTTTTTAGTGAAAAAGGCCAAGTGGGTACTAGAGCACGTAATTGTTTCTAAACAGGGTCACAGGTAAACCACATTAACATGTAGAAAGCTAAATCTATGTGCCAATGAATGGAAGCCTTGTCTCGGTGTCAATTAGTACATTTATTAAACATACATAGAAGTCAACCCACTCTTGCCTTTCTCTTGATTTTTTTTTCCCATCTTGAAATCTTAGTAGCATTTATAGCTATGAATCATGACAATATTTACTATTTTTGGAGCCATCCTATCAAGAAAAGAGTCAGATAAAAAGCAATAACATTAGTAATTGCTAGTAATTAGTAATTGGTTTTGTTGTTCATATAAGAGAAGAAGGCAATACTTACAGTTCTTTGGAACTTACTCTGAACCTAACAAGAAATATAATTTGAATGTAATCTACATGAATGTAATAAAATGTGTGTATACAGTCTCATGTGACCTATAACCAAGAAAGAAGTATGGAAAATTAATTCTTATACCCATAGAAAAGGATATTCATCATTAGACTGTCAATTAGGGATGCACGGTGGGAACAGTTAAGCCTCCAAATAGGGCAGAGTAGAAACCATCTTCTTTCATCAGGTCCAACCCAAGAACAATATAAAACAAACCAGCTAAAGTGTCATTCCTTATTTGCTCACACTATATTGACAGAATCTTGCCAGATTAAACCTTCACTACGCTCTCCCTAAACTAAAGGATATACCTTGGGAAGTACTAGGGAGTGACTATACTAACTCCTTCCTGTGTCTCTGATGCAACTCTGGGCAGTGTTATCTCTTGTCTTGCTCTCCCCGCACTTCTTGGAATGTACTCCCTCTTTCATTTCAGTCCATCATGCTACTTCTCCTTTGTAGACCCATTCCATCGCTTCTATATTCTCCAGAAAGAGGGATACAGCTCGCAAACAGGCATATGCAACTGGCCTTTTAATCTCCGGCTTTCTTTCATGGACATTGTTTTTCAATCTTTGGAGCTCTTCTCCCCACATCCAAAAAATAATGCTGCCAATATAGGATGACAGAATTAAAACTAAACATCTGATGAATTTAAAGCAAACATAAAATTTTAAAAATCATCAGTCAAACAAGATTTTATTCCTAAAACCCCGGTCAGCAATCCCTGACCTTTCCTTGTCTACACCCTTCCCCCAGAAAAAATAAAATAAAATAACAAATTTCCATATACACTTTCCATATATAGTTTATAGGTCACATTGCAATTCAAACCCAAAATCCAATTTAAATGCTATTTAATATGCTGAGCAAGTAGCTAAAACCTATTTTATCTTGCATGGCAGGGTTGCAATGATATTTTTGCACAACCAGGCACAAAAACAGGTGCAATGCTTGTTTGCAACCAGTTGAGTGAAAAATATTTAGTAGCCTTAGAAGCAGTTTCCATCGTGCTGATCCTCATGACCTACTAGTTTCCAGACCAAGAACAAGGATAACCCCACAACAGTGTGTTACCAGAGAGCATTACCATTACTGCAGAATGCATGAAGTTACCAGTTGCTCCTGATATATTTATGTGCCAGCCAAAAATAGGTGTGCCTGATACTATATCAACTGCACAAGCTACCAATTAATTACTGAGCTAGGTTTAAGAATTTGGTTATAGCTATATAATTCAGCTGTTAAGGAAACATAGGGTTCAATGTGAATGACATATTGGTAACACTGAGCTCAAACATCACTTTTATTGTTCCTAGCAATTGCTATTAGTAGCAATACAGTGCTTTTCAGTGCTTTACAGCCCTCTAAGCAATTTACAGAATCAGCATGTTGCCCCCAACAATCCTGGTCCTCATTTTAACCACCTTGGAAGGATGGAAGGCTGAGTCAACCGTGAGCCAGTGAGAATTATGAGCAAGCATTGCAGGTAGATTCTTTACATCTGTGGTGGAATGTAGTCTGGATTCCCAAGATAGAGGGGCTGCAGCACAGAGGTCAAGCAGGCAGTAGAACCTGGAAAGTTTGGTCGACAGGAAAATATTAAAATGGCTTTTTCCTAGCCATTCCCAAAGCATATCTATAGTTATGCAGATAGTTACTTTAATCTGGCAATATTCTGTTTTATCGGTTGAGAACAATGAAATAAACTACTCAGAAGTAACTCCATATGTTGCTTTAGTTTTTTGACAATATCACAGATTCTGATGTTACTGACTTTATGCTGTTGCATCTACACTACAGCTTCCCATGGAAGAATGTCCAGGATCTCGGCCAACTGTTGGTATTTTGAGATAAGCTCACCTTCCAAAGATGCACTAGATATTTGTACATTTGATATGAATGCCAGGGACATTTGGAGAGACCATGATGAATAATTTTTTTTCATTCTCACCCAGAAAGTTTTTTAAAAAAATAAAAGCTGTGAAAAGGAATGTTTCTGCATTGAAAGGGGGGGCACAAGGGGTTCATATCAACTTCAACACTCATGTAGTAAAGGTGTCTCCTAATGTGAAGTCAGCTAACAAGAAACTTTAGCTGAGATCATATTCACACTTTTTTCATCTTTGGGGTATGGGCATGTGGTTTCAATTTCCATAATTCCTAGCACTACTGGGAATTCTAGACTTTTAATACATCTGGAGAATAAAGATTGAGGAAAGCTGTGTTGTAAAAGGAAGTGTAGGGAAGGTGTAAGGGAAGAGGAAAACATTAACTGTGAGATTGTTTAATCCTTGCATGGCTTTTGTTGGTTTTCTTAATGTTTTGCTATCCATTTGTAAGTTCACTCTGAATTTAAAACCATCAGCTGTTGGTTAAAATGTTTCTTCTAACTTCTTACCTTGAGGGGAAAATTTGTCTACAAAATTTAGTTTTTCAAAGCTATTTTTTCTGAGTGTAACTAAAGTTTTAAGAAAGAAACAAAATTGAGATGGGTTTTTTGAATCTCATATTGGTCTCACTTATTAACCACAAGGCAGTTTTTTTCTGTTAAGCTTGGAAACTTCAATTTCAACCACATATAAGTGACCCTGATCTATTTTTTTTATCTCATGTAATTTTATGCAAATCAAAGTGTCCCAATTGCTGGGATGTCTAATAAAATCAAAGCAGCTAGTTTTCTTAAGTTTTTTTTAAAGTCTTGAATTCTTTTCTTGAATTCAGTAACTTTGGTTAGCCGCCAAGTGATAATATTGTTTTATTTATAATCATCTTGTTAGTTATGTAAGGAAAAGCTTGATTTTATATGTTTCTACCTCTGGATTAAGCAGCTGCCACTTGTGAAGGTCAGAAATAACAACTGTCCATGGAGAACAGTGCCTTCTCTTTCACCAACTCAAAATAGCAAGTTTTATAGTAGTTGTTGTCTTTGGCCTTTTTTAGTACTTTTCCCTGTGGAATTGTAATGTCTCTACAAATAGATATACTATAAGTGAAATTGCAAAGTAGCAGTTTTGGATCTGATCTGAAGATACAAAGCCATTACCTTGACACATTGTTCTTTTCATTTTTGAAAATAGAATTTTCAAAATTATTGAAAAGACTTGCATGTATTGTGAGCATAAAATGTGCTGTTGATTTAATACTATAGTACTTTCTGCCAATACACATATAGAGCATCTGCAGCCCCTCATCTCATAAGTGCCGTCAGAATTTGACTTGAGAAATAAAAGCTACTATAGAAAAGGTGATACAAAGCTTCCTGGGTGAATGAAAGCTAACTTCTGCCACTTTGGAATCCTTTTGTTTGGATAGACTGGAATTAAACATCTTTTTTTACTTCCCCTTTATGTTTTTAGACTAATGAACAACTTGTGGAAATAAAAAATAATATTCTAATCTTTTGCTATCCTGAGATAGAGGCTGAGATGAATAACACTCTATAGGTGTTTTTTTTTTACAGTGGTAGATTGTATATTGATTATCTTCTTTTTTAAAAAAAAAACACCTCAACTCTATACACTTAAATGAATTTTTATTTATTCTATATATATGACTAAGGAAGTAAATACCATTATGATATTTATGCATATGCAGGCTAAATAAATGTTGAATGGCTCAGCAACCATGCTCTATTTTGGTAATATTTTGTAATGCACAATAACAAGATTGCAGATTAATACATTTATAACAGTAAGGATGTAATACATTTTAATGGAAGTGTTTGGGACAAAGCATCACATCAATTTGATGTAATGATTATGTAGTTCAAAAGAATATGGATACTAAAAATATTACACCCTGTCGTAAAATCAGTTTGCTGTAGTACGTATATGGAGTCTATGTACAATATCAAGTATACTAGGAATCATATTTATTTGAGAATGCTTACCTAATCCACATATTTGTGGAATATCTTATTTTTATTTAATGTAATTATTTGAGAAATGTCACATGGAATATAAACACCTAAAAGTTAATAATATCAATAAGCATACAAAAATGATAATTACCAGTTGATATCAACACCTTCTTAGCAATCATATAACATAGCATCTCTTAATTTGCCTCAATTTATTAATCAAGCGCTTCAGAGCCAGAATCAAAGTATGATCAGAAACAAAGAATAAAATATATCTGGCATATAATGTCAAGTTATATGCTAATTAATTATACAAAAAATAACCCCACCTGATATTATGAGCTAGTCTAGTAGAACAAGCAAAGAGTTCTAAACAAATATCAAAAATCAAAATGGATGTCCTTATCTGGTATTTCAGTAGGCTGAAAAACGAGATTAAGGCAGCCATTAATTTAGACTTAAAACTGCGTACAAAAATTGGACCCATTTTATAAATCCTATGGGAAATCCATTGCTAAGGTAATTTAGCTATGATAATATACTATCTATAGATTTCATTGGAAGCTTTGTCTGCAAGTAATAGGATTGTGGCTTTGTCTTTTCCATCTTTACTCAAATCAATAACATTAACATTAACAGCCAAATATTATCTGATCTATGTCACGTTTGATTATTCTTGACAATTGAAGCAATCACTTGCTGATGTCTATTGGGTAAAGTGCCAGTTAAGACTTTAATCGGTTAAATGGGATGTTAGCACCTACTGTATGATCTTTACCAGATATAACATGACATATGCATCATATTTCATTCATTAAATGAAAAGGATAAGAGTCCAGTTTAAAAAAAAATCTGATTGGATATAATTGATAGAGTTTGGATAAAATGTATCAACAAATACTTTATATCATTCTATAAGAAATCTATAAAGTCCTGTTACATTATCATTACTCTATTTTTTCTTTCTATTCAATCATGTCCAATTTGCAGAGACTGCCTGGATTTCCCTGCAGTTTTCAGAAGTGGTTTGCATTGCCTCCTTCCTAGGACTGAGAGAAAGTGATTGGCCCAACTGCCCAAAAGTCACCCAGGAGGCCTTTTGCCTAAGACGTAACTAGAACTCACTGTTTCCTGGTTCTAACCAGATTTCTTAAGCCATCACATCAAACTAGCTCTTGCCTTTACTGATAACAAAAAGTAAAAATCAGTCAAAAAGCAATTAATAATTAGTTTGTTTGTAGAACACTCTCTCTAAATTTGATGTCTCCGTGCCAATTCTAAAATAGCATTTTAACTTGTGCAAGCAGTAGCAAACTTCCGTGATAAGCCCAGCTATAATTTTAAATCTCTATCTGTTTTCTGGTAGTTTTGATTTCAGTCTGAATTTCTGTTTTTGGAAAAAGCATATAAAATTCACTTTCATATCACCTATATACAGAGATTGGATTTATAATAAACCCAGCACAGCTCCCTTGGGCAATATGCAAGACATAAACAACTGTACAATCAGAGCAGTATCATCCTGTTTCTCTTGTTTAATTAATATTTTCTTCTTGGGCTTTTCAGGCATATAAAAGGAAAACTGAAGCAGCAAAGAAGGAATATCTAAAAGCTCTGGCAGCGTACAGGGCCAGCTTGGTTTCCAAGGTAACAGACTATGCTTCATATATGAATTTCGATGGTTGTAGCAATGATAAATTAGTTGCAACTCAGGGACATCTCTGGGGAAGAGCAAGTTTGTAAGAAACACACTATAACCATGCCATCAAAATGAATTTAAGTGTTAGCTACATTCTGTATGAACTAAGTAAAATACTCCAGCGTGCCTCAAGGATACACAGTAAGAATTCTAGTTTTCTTACTTTCAAGAAAATAAAACTGAATGTTCTGAGGTTTCCTTGCAATCTTTGGAGACGAAGTTATTAACTCACTCTGTGTTACAACTAAATCCAGTATTTTGATTTAGAAATGTGCCTAAATGCTTATTTTTCCATATAATTAAGGAAAATTTGAAAGTTTTTTGCAGATATTCTAAACTCTTTAAAATATAATTTCTAATAACTCAACCTGCCTCAGTCTATACCCTGGTGCAGAAGCTTTAGCAAAATCATTCATGTCCAGGGTCATATAGTGCTATCAGAAGAATCAATAGGCAGATATTAGTCCCATCTATTCAGGGATTGAGATCAACAAAGATTAGAATAGTGGTCATGGTTCATTAGCAAATCAGAAACTTTTTTTCAGACAAAGAGACAAAGATTTTAATGAAGCTTGATATGTCCTAGCATTACACAGGATCGATTTATTACCAGTGTTTATTAACAACCACAATTAACCTCAGAATTTCCATCATATCTTTTTGCAATTATTAAGCAAATCAACTGGTCATTAAGTGAACCCTAAGGTTGTTAAGCGAATCCTTTCTCCTACATTGATCACATTTGACCACAGGATGGTGCAACTAGTCATAAATGAATAAATGCAGGTCTGTTGTTAAGTATCCAAAATGTTTTCAAGTGGTTGTGTGCGAGTGTGTGTACATGCAAGAAGTGATTCAAATCCAGTTCATTCAATAAGATTCCAATAAGATTAATTAGGCAGGACCTGACATGGCAATTCAATTGTATTGAATTGCAACATCAGACTGTATCTTCCTTGGTGATGAGAATTTAAATCTGTATCCAGAGGAACAAGTGGAGATGCCTGCATTAGATGAGATTATTGTCACTAGTCCTATTCATATTCTTTCTTTCTTTCTTTCTTTCTTTCTTTCTTTCTTTCTTTCTTTCTTTCATTTGTTCTTTTGTATTTGAAGAAAAATTTGCTCTCCCGTAATAAAGGGGGACAAAAATAAAACAAAGCTCTAGTTTGTAATATGTGATCAACCAGAGAAGAATTATTTGGAATTTTAATTGCTTTAGAACTGAAATTTAATTGATATAGAATATAAAAGGTATGCATTAAAATAGACACTATTTAGTGAGAATGTGAAGGAAAAGAATACATACATACATACATACATACATACATACATACATACATGCACGCACACAGTATGATCCATTGACCACCTGAAAATGAATTATGAGCAAATGGAATGTAGTTGCAATTGTTTTTCCTACACATAATAATGGCAGCATATTTATGCTGAAGGAGTAGCATAGACATACGAGGGGAACATATGGCAACTATTATTGGATGATATCCCAGAGATGAATTGTAGACAATGAGAATATAAACCTCAGGTGGTACCGTAACTTTGATGAATAAAATTTGATGAATCTCTAAATTTGATCAATAAAATGAATAAAAATGATGTGGCTTTGGAAGCAAGTAAGAAATGGAATATTTAATAAAACAAAGATATAGGACTCTAATAATATTTTAAAGTCTATCCATTTTGCTAATGCATAGACATTTTTTAGTGAGTTTGGAATTGCCATCTTTGATCAACAGCTATTATGTGTAAGGGAATTATAGTATATATGTTATAGCTAACATGGACCTTTTCTCCTTAATTAGTGCATTTTAAATGTTTGTTTGCTTTGATTTCAAAATTATTTCAATGTAATGGAACAATATTAAAAGAGGGAGGCAGAAATATCTTACAGTGAGGCTCAAAGAACAACATCTTGATTTACTGATCATCTTAACCTATCAGTTCACAGAAAGTCACTTGGCATTTTTCTGTAATGATACACTTATTTGCTTTCTCATTTGTTATTGGCATGTGATTTCAATAAGCAGGCTGGGGTGGGGGTGGGGGGTTGACCATGGGAAAAAAGTAAAGTGGAGGGAGAAAATGGGAAAGTGTTCTTTGTGTTGTAGACACAGTGTTCTCTCTTTCTCTCTCACTCTCTCTGATTGTATTACAGAGTCCCTTTACATAAATCTACCATGCTGTGGCCAGGCAGAGATGGCTTTTAATGTTAATATTATAAGAAAATAAATTTACTTTTTAAACCCCTACATCGTTTTAATTTTAGTATAATTAAAATCAAGTAATCATACACTTCACGCTGTGCAATGAGCACTAAGGAACTTTGCCTGGAGTTAACTGAGCCATGCTTGAAGGTTAAGAGCTGTGGCAAAAAGGTCAAAAAGGAAATAATCTGAGTCCCTTTCACTGGGTTAAGTGTTTCAAAAAATTCAAAACTGCATTGAATGAGTTTACAGTTGAATATTCTAGTATTGGTATTCCATTCATGCTGCATCTAATTCATTGGCACACTATCTTAACGGCATTTAGCAAAGCAGTAATGATAACTGTTGTGGAATTCTTTTTTTAAAAAAATCTGACTTTCATATTTAAATGTAGCTAGGATGAAAGGTTTTGGAGAGAAAAACCCATTTATCTTTGCAAGCAAATACCTTTAAAATGTATCTATTGCCTCAGAGAGGTAAATAAATAAAATTCTGTTAGAAATTGTCTGCATTTGAAGCAATCCACAAAATGGAAGCAGGTGGCATAGCAGATAGCACATGCAATTTTGTCAAAACTATGAGAATAAAGAAGGATCCTAATGGATAAGAACAGAGATTAGCAACATGGTGCTTATGGGCACCTGCAAATCTCATCTCACTTAAATTTAAAAAATTATTTTAAAATAAATAAATGGAAGGCTGATTGCAAGTCAAAGTCTTAGCTTCAAGATCAATTTATTTCCAATAACATCCGAGAATGTCATATAGGCTACATAGGTATTCTTGGAAAATAAGTGTGATTAGAGCTGTAGCCCAATTGTTTTCCTTGGGAATTTGCCTATTAGACAGAAAATAATCAGAAATACTGGCAAAACTATAACTGTAGAGACAATGGGATTAAATCACCATGTTGCCTTTTGATTAGTCCTTAGATGGGAAATTACCAAGAAACCCCCAAAGTTATAAGTTAGATTGCAAGGTGAAATACCCAAAGAACAAAACAGAATTTTTTTTTAAAGAATCCCTACACAATTGTGTCCGATTATGGTAGGCATTTTGTGAAAGCATTTTCAGCATGCTGTCAAAATTCATTTTGGGCTCAGGGACCCCAAAGGTCTGCCCTCCTCTGGTTTAAGCATTGAATAAGTAAAAGGTGAAGCTAAATGAAATAATGATATTGTAAACTGCCTTCTATTTGGACCAAATTTGGCTCCTTTGATTAGCAGTAGCTCTTCTTGTATTTGAAAAAAGTCATATGTTATCCTTTAACTAGTTGTGGGTACAAAGCATATTGTGTGTTTAAGCTGCAGACCGTGAAGGATTTTATGTTAACGAAGCTTAAGTCCAATTGTGTTGCTGGTACTACTTACGGTATTAATCAGCAAAATGTTTTGTATAGTTGATTTAAATTAGTGCTGGGAAATGCAATACATTTGTTGTACTTTTTTCTGCCACATATTCTTCTTCTAATATAACCACCGAAAACTAACTTTCACTTAATTGTACACCATTTATAACTGTGAGAAATAATGTGAAGTCCCAATCAAGAACACGGTGATTCAGTTGCACATTAAAGCCCAAGATGTAGTGGCCTTCAAAGGTCTAAGACCCTTATATTGGATGCATGTATTAGATCAGTGGTCCCCAACCCCCAGTCCGCGGACTGGTGCCGGGCCGTGGAGTACCTGGCACCGGGCCGCGCAGCGGCCGGGGGCCATGATTGCTGCAGCCGACTCTTCACTCATGCAGCGCCGTCGCCAGAGGGGGGGAGCTGCGCGGAAGCACAGGAGCAAGTGAGGCAAGGAGGAAGAATCCCCCGCTACTACACCACCTCCGCCCCCTCCCCGAGTCAGCCGTCCCCTCAGTGAACGCCTCCGCCTCTTTCTCCTTTCTCGCCTCAGTCGGCTCGCCTGGAAGCGAGGCGAGGAGGGGGCGGACCATGCGCTGGAAGCGGAGCCCTTGGAGGCCCTGGCGGCTTCCCCGCCCGGCCTTGGCTTGTGAGAAGGAACGGCGGGAGAGGTAGAGAGAGAGAGAGAGAGAGAACGTCGGGCAGCCAAGGGCGGGGGGGTCTTTTGAGGGGAGATGGGGGGCAGCGCATGGTGGAAAAGCGGCGGTCTTGCCCACCCCTTCCCTGCCTCCCACCCCCTCCAGTTGCCGCAGCCAGGGGTGGGGGCTCGGTGCCTGAAGTCTCTTGCCTCTCTTCCAAAATTTCACCAACGGGCATCGGTGAAGCGCGCTCTTTCTCTTCCTCACAAAACACATTTCCTTTCCCCCCACACGTAGTTATTGGTGATATGGACTCTTGGAGGCTGCGCTCCCGCGTCGCGTTTCCTTTTTGCAGCCCACGAGAATGCCTGCTTCTGAGCCTCAAAAAACGAGAGTTCTCTTAAGGCTGCAAAAAAGGAATATACTTTGGTCCTTGAAGCGCTTTTGCTGTTATTTGGACATTATATATATACGTACGTACATACGTACGGTATGTATATATGCATGCATGCATGTATGTATGTATGTATGTATGTGTATGTATGTATGTATGTATGTATATGTATATATATGTGTATATATATATATATATATATATATATATATATATATATATATATATATATATATATATATATATATATATATATATATATATATATATATGTCTGTAGTCCATAATATAGTGATGATTTAAAAAAAAATTAGTTGAGCACATGGAATCTTTTTTCTTTTAGTATATTTTGGAGGTGGGGGCCCACTTTGTTATTTAAGATAGTATCTCCTTTTATATATGGTAGTGAAGATACCTAATACTCCTACCCCCTATTTCCCCCACGACAATCAATGTGTCGTCGCGAACAACGCCCCCCCACCCCTGCGCGCGCTCAGCGGGCCACGGTAAAATTATCAAAGGCTGACTGGTCCGCGGCGATAAAAAGGTTGGGGACCACTGTATTAGATCATTGCACCCAGGGATAGGGAGGAACCCCAAGGCTAGTTTCCTAAAAAGAATGAAGAGATAGTAAAAGAATTTCAGAATTTATCTCTGTTAAGTAGATCTTGGGAACAAGGCTCGTCATTCAATACATATGTTATCAAGCATGGTACAACAAGCTTCTTGTATCTGACAATAAAAGACACAGTCCTAAATGTCCAGAGATTATGGTTACTGTATATGTCTTATTTAAGGAATCCAGTATTTCATTGAGCTGTTATTTTTTTCTAAAATAGTTACTCCAATTGTGAAATCTCTACCAGAGTTTATATAGATTAGAGAAAAAAGAAGATGGCATTAGCATATGAGACCTTAATACAAATTTAGTTGTCTGCTTGCTTCAGTGATCGTAAGTTACAGGAAGTGAACAAAAACTAGCATGAACACAACTCCATCTCCTTTTTTAAAAAAAAAATCTGTTGGAAAGGGATCTTCAGTCATGTGTTTTAAATTTCTTCTTATATTTCTCTTCTAATCATGAGTGGAAGCAAAGATAAAGATTTTGTAGAGAGTTTTTTTTTTTTAGTTTTACCCTTTATTTGTATGCCGCCCTTTTCCCTGGGGGGACTCAGGGTGGCTCACAGTTCAAAAAGGGGGGGGGAGACATACAGTATTTCACATAAAGACAATACAACATATTAAAAAGAGAGGCAAACAGTGCTGTTCATTAATCAGTCCAAAGGTCTAAGTTGCACTTAACTCATTTTCATTGCAATTTGGTCTTTTTGTGTATTTCTCTTGTAGAGTTCAGCTGACCAAGGCGAGACAAAAAATGTTCAGAGCAGCCAACCTTCAAAAATGATCCCACCCAAACAGCCCTTGTATACAATGCCACCGCAGGCCTCATCACCTTATCCGGGCTTGGGCTCCTTCTTGTCCCCATCGGATCTGCAGAGTTACCGTGGTCATCCTCACCCCAGCCTCTCCAGGACCCTGAGTTCCAAACCTATGTTGCCCAGTATCAGTGCCTCACCTCCTCCTTCTTTCCAGATTAGCCCCCCTCTCCATCAGCAACTCTCTTTGCATCACCCGCAGAGCTCCATCCTCAACCAGCCCCTCAGCATGCAGCAGGTCTCCCAGCAACCTATTTTGTCTCCTTCTATGGCACTACAGGTACAGCCCCCCATGAATTCTTCACCACCAGGCCAGCAGGTGAGTGGCTGAAGCAATCGTTCTTAAACAGGTTGTGCATGTTTATAGCTTACCTAAATGTGATACTAGGATCTGTGAGTCTCCTGCTACTCTGCATTGAAAGTTATAGGAAATGGGGTTCTTGAAGAGAGTGGTTGATCCATACTGTGTGCCCATCCAGTGGTAGGTTTCTATTCTTTTTTACTACCAGTTCACTCATGCATGCATGTGACACTTCTGCGCATACACAGAAGTGTCTGGATGGGTGGGCAGAGCGTCCCATCGCCACCAATACTAGCTCAGCCGATCCGGGCCAAGCCAGGAGCAATCCAACTCTGTGCCGAGCTAAATAGAAACCTGTTTGACTGTGCATTGTGTTAATCCAACCACTTATGGTGTAACTAATAAATCATAACTAACCAGATCTCAATATAAGAAGTGGCTTTTATTTTATTTATTAACTCAATTTAATTTAATTGATGCCTATCTCATAATGCTTGAAGTGCCTTTCTGTGGAATCCATGGAATTTTACAAGCACTTTAGACAATACCATTTCCCACTTGAAGCAATCCTGTTTTTCCATATAGGTATTCCTTGTCTTATGACCATTCATGTAGCGACCATTCAAAAATATGCTGAAAAAAGTGACATGCAGTCAGTCCTCATACTTAAAACTGTTGCAGCATCCTCATAGTCATGTGATTGTGCTTCAGGCACTTGGCAACCTGCATGTTTTTATTTACGGTTGAAGCATCCTGGGATCATGTGGTTGCCCTTTGCAACCTTCCCAATTGGCTTCTAATGAGCAAAGTTAATGGAGAAAGCCAGATTAACTTAAAAGTATGATTACTTAACAAGCAGTGATTTACTTTACAGAAAAAAAGTCACAAAACCTGGCACAATCACATGATACTTACTTAATGACCATATCACTTAGTGATGGAAAATCCGGTTCCAACTGTAGTTGCAAGTCAAGCTGTAATGTCTTCATAAAGCTCCCTCTGCTACTTTTATAGTTTCCAAAGTATCTTCATGTTACATTCCTAAAATTTGGTAATAATTAGTGTATTTGGCAATGTAATTTTCTCCTACTTCGTTTTGCTTTTTGCTAAAATGAGAGATACAGTGGCGGAAACAAGTTCCTTTTAAAACTCCTTTGCCTTTGTCCAAACATTTGAAAAATGTGACCTTGCTAGCCTTTACAATCATGTTCCTATGTTCCTATGCATCTTGGTTCTTACGGAGGAAAAACTGTTTTTAAATAGTCCCAAAAGTGCTTTCCAAAAAGCTATTGGGCTTTCTTGTTTCCAGTTGCCTTTTGAAAAGCACCTTTGGGACAACCATGACCTGGATGACTGAGAATCTCTATAGAAATATTTTTAAATAGGATTATTATTCCTCCTTCCAGCCAAATAAGAATTGCCTACTCCTATATTAAGTAATCACCAACAAATATATGGATGTGTTATTGGTGAATAGTAGTAGGAGAATGAGCAGTATACACAAGCCATTATAATTATTGTTTCCTGCAAACATGAACTACGATTTTGATAGTCCCTAAGTTGCCTTTTAAGGAACGCGGTGACTAAGTTTCTGAACTTGTCGATCAGAAGATTGGCAGTTCAGCGATTTGAATCCCTAGTACCGTGTAACAGAGTGAGCTCCTGTTACTTGTACCACCTTCTGCCAACCTAGCAGTTCGAAAGCATGTAAAAATGCAAGTAGAAAAATACCTTTGGTGGGAAGGTAACAGCACTCAGTGCACCTTTGGCATTTAGTAATGCTGACACATGACCATGGAGACCTCTTGGGCTTTGAAATGGAGATGAGCACTGCCCCCTAGAGTTGGGAATAACTAGCACATATGTGCGAGGGGAATCTTTACCTTTAAGTTGCCTTTTATAACTGGGTGGGGTTTTATTTATTTATTTTGTATACCTATTTCTACTATTTATTTATTATTGTGGCGAATTATGGTGTAGTGATTTGAATCAAAACCAGCTGTGAATTATTCAGTGGGATGTTGAAGTAGCCATAAGTCAAATCCCAATTCTCTAGAGTAAGTGAACTTCAACCTGGAGGTTTTGACAATGGATGTTTTCCATCATTGGTTGTCTCAAACTAAATTTGTGTAGAACATTTTTTTCTAAATTGTTATGATTGCCCTATCAGGCTACCCTGATAGTTGCAAACAAATAAAATAATGATTTGTTTATTTCCTCCAGAAGCTTCACTGGGATGTAAATTTAGTTGCTATTATAATTTCAGCCTTTCCCAGCTGTATGCCTTCTGATATACTGGAACCACGTTTTTGAGGGTGCCAAGTTACCAGCAATCATAGCACATCTGGAGGGTGCAGGTTTCAGAAGGCTTGATTAGGGCAATATCTAAAGCAATATTTCACATCAGGTCTCTCTCATGTTTTTTCAGAACTACCAGAACATGGCTTCTGCTAAAACCACAATGAAGATTTTTCTTGCCACATCCTCATATAATCAGTTATTTTAATACATTGCAGCAGTGAGAAATGCAGTTCATGTGGGGAAAAGACTATGATTGCAAAGAAAAAAATAGTAAAGGCAAAAGTATTAATTTTTATGCCTAGTAAGACAGCAAATGTGAGATGATTTTTTTTCAGATCAATAGTTTGTAAAGCTAGAATAAGTGAGAAAGCAGCAAATTGTTTTACATAATAAATAATTTGAAATAACAAATATATCTTCTGCACATTCACAGTTGTTCAAATATCAGCATACTTGGTTCATCTGGGATGTCCCCTTTTAAATATTTTCTTGAATTGGTTATATATAAAACCAAGTTGTTCTGCTAATAACTCCAACTTTTCCGTCTTCTGTTCTTGTCTCCTATTCTTAGGATTTTTCACATATTTCATCCGAGTTTCAGAACAGTGTTGGACCACGATCACCTGGTGCATCAAACCCTCCAGGAAATACTGACTGGGACAACGATTACTCCAGCAGAGAGTGTGGGATTAACCACTGCAGGCCAGTAAACAAAATTTTAAAAACTCCAATGTATTTAGAAGGCCTCTAAACTGCATTTATTTACACAATTGGAAATTTATCATTTAAGGTCACAAAGAGGGAATAATGAAGTAAACAAAAAACCATATTACAAAATCATACATGCTTCCTTTGAACATGAGTGTTTTTATTTAGATTTTGCATTTCTAAGAAACCTATCTTGTTCCCAAAACAACTGCATGAATTTTCAGAGTAAAACAAACTATATTTAATCTAACAGAAAGTTTAACTTTCTTTTTTTCCCATTTTTTATTTTTATTCAAAAGATTAATTTTCTTCCTTTTATTAAGAATTTTCTTCGTGTACTTAGTAATATGGGCCTCGGTGACTCAGCAGTTAAAGATGCTGAGCTTGTCAGCTGACAACCCAAGTTTGAGACTCAAACTTCGTGCAATAGAACAAGCTTTTGTTACTTGCCCCAACTTCTGCCCACCTAGTTCTTTGAAAGCATGAGAATGTGAACAGATAAATAGGTACCATTTTGGTGGGCAAGTGTTCTGTGTGCCTCGGTGTATAGTCACATTGGCCACATGATCATGGAAATATCTTTGGACAATGCTGGCTCCCTTGGCTAAGAAATTGAGATGAGCAACATTCCCTAGAGTCAGATATGACTGGACAGGGGAAACCTTGACCTTTATTTAGTTATATGTCTAAGACAGGATGATTTCCCTGATGAAGAGTGAGGGACAGAGCTGTCTAACAGGAACAAATAGAAAGATGGGTTAATTTACAAAATGAACTCTACCCCTTCTTTACTACCAACTGGCTCCAGCCTTCTCACTTGCCTTGCATAAGCTTCTTCATATGTACATTTGTATAAGTAATCAGAAGTATTAACTTACTTCCATTTATTATATTATGACAATAATTCTTTGCAACATCTACTTTAAATCATTTAAGTCATTCCATTGTAGCCATTACAATTTTCAGCGCCATCATAATTTTCAATGTTCTTTTTACTTACTTGGGAAAGAAATGATTTTCTGAAGTCAGCAAAATGAAATATAGTACTTAATGCAGTAGTAGGCTATTCTAGACCATTGGTCAAAGGCTTCAGCATAAGGAGGACAAAAACTAAAAATGGTGACAGCAATTATTCTGTTAAAGCCTTGCCCCATTTCATGTGTGCTGTCCCACTAACACAAAAGTGGGGAAATCTGTATCTGTTGGAAACTGAAGTAGCCAAGACTTATGAAACTGTCTGGATTTTGCCAGCCTAAGAAGGAGCATTTTAGCCCTGAAAGATGGGACAATTTTCTGAATGTAGGTGCTGTGATGATGCTTGATGTCATTCTTTGCAACATGATGTAGCTTCCATTTGCTAGCTTGTCCTCACCAGACTTCCAGCAGCCTAAGGCTCCCAGAAAAATCTGAATTGGGTTACACCATGAATTGTTGGTTTGCTAAGATGTTGTTTTCTGGAATAATATATGTGACTGCTTTTCTCCAGTTATAGCTACTGCTGTTTTCAGTGTTCTTCACTTTAGTTTAAATATATTACCCTTTTTGCGAATATTCAAGATTCACTGGCTGGATATCTTCATACAATTTTACAAGTTAAGCTGTATTTCTTAGACTCTTTATGTAAAAAAGTGTAAAATGAGTGAACCATTAAAAAGGGAATATCAAAATAGTCCTGACAGAGGAATGTGTGAGATATAAACTCAAACTAATGCCATCTTCTTGATCATCTTCAATATACAATGGGATAGAAAAAACTCTTTAACAGGTTTTCAAGATTCTATATTCTACCCTACAACAGTAAATGGTGTTCCTGGAATCTTTGCTGTATCTGTTTTTGGATCTAGCCTACCTTGGAGGGCTGATATTTGGATAGATAGCATTCATGGGACCTCTCTGGAATAAATAGTCTGAATTGTGTCTTAAGGCTATGAAGCAAACTACACATATTGCTGAGTTGCATGCAGTCAGTTTGTCCAAACAAAAACAAACCACATTAATTCATGTTGGAGACTAGAAGGTGCGGTCAAAATTATATAATCTTCCAAATCATTTGAATAAGTGAAGAAAGATCTTTTGGGGAGGGGGAGAAGAACTATAAAACATGAGAAATGCACTTAGTTGAAATTCAATTATTTATAATGGTATCCATAATGTGTTTTGGAGAGCAGTTTGTAAAATTAATGAAGCTCTAGTACTGTAGCACCATGCCATTCATGTTCGTATTAATTCTGTGCTGAGGATAGGAAGAACATGCTAAGGGCAGACTGGAGAAAGAACAGATAAATTAATTATGAAAGAGTAGATACTGTAGATTGCCAATACCTTTGACAAACAGGTGCTTTAGTATATTTTCATTCCATAACATAGGGCTGAAATTCATATTGATCTTGGATATATTCACTTAAGTATGGGCCTGCTATAGGAACATAAAAAAGAGTAGAGCTAACCAATTTTTAATGGAGAAAGGATATACAGATGAGGCAACCTTTTATCTCTTGCCTCTCTGTGGTTAATTTTCTCTCTATAGTCTACTTCCAGCGTATCTAGCAAGTTACGTTGGTGGTGAAATATTTAGTATCACCACATGTACAATACTGCATGTGCTTTATTCTATCTAGAACACAAGATTATAACCTGCTTTGTATGTGATTAAGGCATAGCTGTCATGAAACTGTAAAATAGTTAGTTTTGACACCGATTCTCTCTCTGAGCAGTCTTTTTCTTAGTTTCCAATGGGGTAGAACTATTCTTTTGTTATGAAATGCAATGAAAGGCATATTTTCATCTGTAAAATTGTGAATGGGTTGAGGGAGTGGGGTTAGATAACTTGGAAGTTGCACAATTTTATTAGCTGGAATTCTCCAGCTAATAAAAAAGCATCTAAGCTCTTAGATGGGGGAAACCAGTTATAAGTTTTAATTTGGTAAGGCTTTTCAGGATTTAGCTGATTTTTCAGAAATCTTAACTAACATTTAGAATTAAATTAGTATTTGCATCATCTGTGTGTGTGTGTGTGTGTGTGTGTGTGTGTGTGTGTGAGAGAGAGAGAGAGAGAGAGAGAGAGAGAGAGAGAGAGAGAGAGAGAGAGAGAAGTCTATTTTCAGCAGTGCATTTCTATGAGTTTTTGTATTGTAAAGCAATACAGGCTTTACAATACATATCCATATCTATTAGTATTCAACAAGCATAGGTCAACATAGTGGAGAGTTTTTTTTACTAAAAGAATAATCAGAATTAGTCTTTGTCCTAGTCAAGATTTCTAAGAAGGCAGAACTTTTTGCCACTGCAACCTGTGGAAGTTGACAGAAGGGAGAGAAAATGATTGTTCTTAGGAATGACAGGCAAACTGAAATAACACTGCTAAGTGTACAAAGCAGGAATGAGGAAAGAGAGGCAGAGATTAAGTGATTCTTCACTGTAACTTTTCATAATTATCACTAAGAGCAACAGGGCAATGCTACAAATAAGGAAACCAATTTTGGTCTGAACTAATACAATTGCATTTCCCAAATCATTCTGTTCTGCATGGCCCAGGTCAGATACTATCTTGAGTGATACAATCCAAGGCTGAGCACCATGCTTTAGAAAGGATCTGTGCTGAATAGAGAGAAAGAAGAGGGATGAGCATCTGAGCAAGATAGAACAGGACTCCTACAAAAGTGGCAGAGGAAGGTGGCTTAAAAAACAACAATTGAGGGAGGACCAGATAATGTGTGCCAGGTGGAGTGGAAAACAAAACTTAAGATCTGTTCTTACTGTCCCAGGATGCAGAAAACAGAATAATGATTTCAAATTAAGGCAGCATCTGACTGAATATTAGGAATGGAAGAGCAATTCAAAAGTATTGCATATTTCCAAAGGTGATGATCATCTTCACTGGATGTATTCCAGCAAAGGTTGGAGTGCTTTAACACAGATTTCCACACTGAGCAGGGAGCTAAATGCTGTGGCCTAAATGGCCCCTTATGTTACTAAGCTGTATCACTTCACCATATGAGTAGGGAATATAGCAGTCCATCAGAGTCTCAGGTTTAGGATGGATTTAGAAGTATAATCACCATATTATTTTCCCCCTAAAGTTGCAGTGTAATGCCAATCACAGTTAAATAAAACACCAGTGAATTATTTAGATAGAATATGCAACATAATGCAATATAGTAGTCAAAAGTGCACATCCACAGTTTGAATATGGCCATTAGCTGGGCCAGTGATGTCAGCTGTAAGAATAGTTACTGCCAGACTCTAGAGGATGAAAACAACATTTTATTATGGATGGAATATAAGACTTGACCATTTCAAGTGATACCATTTAGTTCTGTATTGACTATCTGATTGACAGCAGTTCTCCAAGTTTACAGATCCACCCCTCCACTCTGTAAATGCCAAGAATTCAGCCTGGAACCTTATGCATGTAAACTATCTATCCTAGCATTGATCTGGTATCTTTGGGCTGTCATTTCTGAGGATTAACACCCAAAGAATAATACACTGCCTAGAATTGTATTTCGAGTTAGTTGGTGTGTAAAGGCCTATTGTGAAACAAATCAAAAATAACAACGCCTGGTTAACAGTTTGCAAAGGAATGGCAATATATCAGGCATGCTACTTTTGTACTGTGGCCAGCTTAACAAGCTTCTAAGCGAAACAGCTGCAATGCTTTGATATCTGGAGTGCCAGCTGGCATTGGAACAGAAGTCATATTCTCAACTGTCCTGGACTATTGCTCCAAAGGTGAAGGCTGACCGTTATTTGGTGGCCAGTCATGCAGTTCATTCCCAGCCATACCCCATGCCCAGCTATGATTGATAATGGAACTATAATTGGTCTTATCTCTGTGGTAATACGCAGCATGCTGTAATGTCTGAATAGCACAAAGGGCTTGGATGCTTTTTGGTTTCGGTGCTCCCAACTGAGTCAGATGCCTTCAGATAGGCTAATGAGCTAGTCTTACCTGTAAGCAGTTGTTGTGCTTGTTCCTTATGAGACTGCCTCTATAGTACCCTTGCCTAATATTTAGTGGCAGTACAATAAGCTATACAGAGCCCACACTTGCTTATTATCAGGATGTATATATATATATATATGGGTTATAATTAAATTCATTATTTCAAAGCAGAGACACACAAGTTGTTGTTTTTTAATTTCCCTACTCTCTTTTGCAATGTGGACCTCGCAATGGACAGGTACAACACATGGGTACCTGCTAGTCTCATAGTTGCTATGCTGGGTTTTTTTTTTTTTTTAGCAGCCTGTCACAATCTCACATCCGTTCTTTCTTTCTGTTTTCTTCTTACAGCATGCTGCCAAGGGACAAGTCACTCTACCTCACTTAAGCCCTGACATCTCCATTCTGCAAAGGTGAAAAGGAAAGACACTTAAGTGAGTCTGTGACACAGGCTACCCAGGTGGGCATCAAGCAAGTCACATGGAAAAGAGAGCATGGCTTCATTTCTTGATTCTGAGAGCAGCCTGTCCTTTGTTTTTTTTCCCTATCTTTTCTTCCTCCTTCCTTCCTTCCTTTCTCTTTCTTCTCAGAAGTCTACTGTATGCGGAAGCCAACCATGCATAGATCATAAAAGAGCAAAAATTTACAAAGGTTCACCCCATCCCGCACGCAACTTTCTTGCTTGCTACCAGCTTAGCTAAGGACCATTTTCCTAGCGAACTGCTTTTTAGATTCAGCACAGACTATGGCACAGCACTCAACGGCATTAGGCTTGGCTCAGCTGGAGGAGACGCTCTTTTGATGACTTGCTAAAAGGCACTAAACTTTGTGCAAGACAAATGTGAAGTCTGTGTGAATATTGTACATGCAAAAGGCCTTGAATGTCTGGCAAAGAATTAAAATTCAAAATAAAAATAAAACTATTGTTTGGAAGATGGGTGGACAGAATAGCTGGGAAGCAAAAGTGCAAATATGAGAAGGAAACAATGTGAAAAAAAAGATCATGAAAAATATAATTTGTTGGATAGTTGTAAGTAGCTTACTTAAATGTTTTAGAAGTGTGCTAAAGACATCTTTAAAATTCTTTTGTGGAAGAAATAGTAGTTTACTTTATAGTAAAAGCATTTTATATTAATTGTAGCACATTTTTTTAGTTATACATAGAATGGAGATGTGTATAAAAAACAAATGAAAAAAAAAACCCTGCCAAACTCGTTTCTATTATTTGTACAGCAAGAAATGGACAATTTATATCCGTGTTATATGGCATTATTATATTTTTTTCAGCCATATGTCCATCTATTTAAAATTGCTGACAAGGATTTTTGTCTATTTATGAAAAAAAATAGAAAGCAGAATTACAGTTTATGAAAAGTGCGTTTTCCATGTTTTTTTTAATTATTTTTTATTTTCTTTGTGGTGCTGTTTATACAGTACCTGCACATTTTGACTCACAATGCTTATCTTACCTTTCTTTATAATAAAACATAAAAAAAGTAGAATCCAAGGCGTCACATTCTTTTGTGGGTCATACAAAGGTAACACTCCATGCTGTCATTTCTCACCAATGAAAATATTGTGGCATATGCTTTCAGAAGATGTATTTGTATCACTTCTATGGTTATGGGAATATGTGGGCACACATGGAGTTCCTTTGCTCATAAAGCCTACTTTCTTCTCTTTAATGGAAGATTAAGAACACACAAAGTGGATGCATTTACAGAATTGCTCTTTGTTTCAAAATGCACAGGAGGACCTCCATCATCACACAACACAGAAGAGCCCAGAGTATCTTAAATGCTAATGCATTAACTCTAATCCAAGTTTTAATGGACTGAATCTGTCTATTGAGATGGATCTGCTTACTCAGGAATTCTTGTGTGTATCATGCATAAGGCTCTGAATAATAACTATGTGCTTTTCCTTAAAGTTAAGCACCTTTCAATAGATGAACTTCGGCTAAGTTCGGATTGCCATTTTAATTAGTTGATCATACATAAACCTTTGACCCATGGTACACTTCTGCAGAAATACTATCCAGCACTTAGCTTTTCCAAAGGAGATGATGGACTTAGGGACCCTGGTGTTTTTGTTTATCTATATAAATTTTACTAAGGATATATATATATATATATATATATATATATATATATATATATATATATATATATATATATATATATATATATATATATATATATATACTTAAAGTCACAACCCCTGGTATGCCCAAGTGTGGGAGGAAGGTCACACTTCCACTCTCTGTCATTAGGCTCGTCACAAGAGTCCATCCAGACAGAAACCCAATATTTTTACTGTTGCCTTTGTTATATTTGTGTTTTTATTTGTGCTGATAAATAAATAAAGGAAGACTAGTATAGATCTATTTCAAGCTATTTAGCTCTCATCAGCTAGCCATATCCTTACTGGTTCGAATCCCAGTAAGGATATGGCTAGCTGATGAGAGCTAAATAGCTTGAAATAGATCTATACTAGTCTTCCTTTATTTATTTATCAGCACAAATAAAAACACATATATATATATATATATATATATATATATATATATATATATATATATATATATATATATATATATATATATATATTGTTATTTGTGCTGATAAATAAATAAAGGGAGACTAGTATAGATCTATTTCAAGCTATTTAGCTCTCATCAGCTAGCCATACCCTTACTGGGATTCGAACCTGTGCTGTATTACATCTTAGGCAGATGTCTTAGCCATTAAGCCACAGGTCCTCCTCCTTATCAGCTGAAGCCAGGGAAGAAGGTATATATTTAGTGTCACAACCCCTGGTATGCCCCAATTATGGGAGGAAGCTAACTGCTTCCATTATCTGTCAATCGGCTCGTCACAAGAGACCATCATGACAGATGGTGTGTGTGTGTGTATATATATATATATATATATATATATATATATATATATATATATATATATATATATATATATATATATATATATATATATATATATATATATATATATATATATATATATATATATATATATATATATAAAATCAAATGTAAAGTAAAATATGAAAAAAGAAATGCAAAAAGAAAAGTAGTATCAGAAAAATGTTGCTTGACCTTCTTTTAAATACTGTATTTTTGGAGTATAAAATGCACTTTTTCCTCTCTCCACCCTCTCCCCAAAAAAGTGGGTGGAAGTGTCTGTGTGTCTTATGGAGTGAATATTGCAGCAGGGGAAGGGGGTTGGTGCAGTGCCAATCAGCTATTCCAGAATGGGCCACGGCGGCGAACAGGTATGGCGAATGGGCTGCGGCGACGAACGGGCTGCGGCGAACAGGCCACATGAATACCGGATGGATGTTGGGAAGCAGAGGCAATTTTTTTTCTTGTTTTCCTCCCCAAAAGCTAGGTGCAGCTTATAGTCCAGGGCATTTTATAGTCCCAAAAATATGGTAGTTATAAATAAATTCATTATCCCTTTCCTTTCTTAGAATTACTAGCTTATCTTCAACCCTTATTTAGTCCTTTTTCAATCATCAAAACCAGAAATCCTCACTTCATTTTTTCCCTTTTTGAGAAAAAGTGCATAAAGATTTTTTAATCATTTATAAAAGTATTTGTTGTTTTATTTCTGACTATACAGATCTATTTTGCGAGTTTTGACATCTTTACAATCCATTCCTTCATTGTGGGAATTTCAGAGTTCTTACTCGTTCTGCATTAAAAATCTTGGTGGGAACTTGATGTTTTTGCCCATGAGCAGATCCATGGAGAATCTAAAATGGAATACATGCTTTTGACAATCAGTTGACCTTTAATCTCACTTTTAAGAGTGATGGTGCAGACTTCAAGCATAAGAAAGAAAAGATCTTTAGATGTTCTATTATCTATCCATAGAGATATTTCTCTACATCTGTGTGAAAACTGTTTTTGATAGTCATATTATAGATGTGGACTGACATCCAGAAGCAAATCCCATCAAGTTTGTCGGGCTTACTTCCGGGTAAGTGAATATACAAGTGTAGCATTAGATACGACATTACATTTAAGCTGTTTTTATTCATTAATGGCTTGGACTGTGTTCTCATCCTGACATAAAATCAATGGTTTTCCTCTCAAGCTTTTGACATGAGAATAATACTTCTGTAGAATTTTTTGTGTACCAGCTCTTTATGCCATTGCTCCAAACATTTCTCTTTTCCCTTTTAAGGAAATAGAGTAGCAGTAGTGTGTGGGGTGGGGGTTGCTGTTAAGGAACTGAATAAATACTATTTTCCACAGTTCTTTAAAAAGTTTGATTGGCTTTTCATATCTTTCAAATTCATTGAGACTGGCAGGCAGGGTTGGCTCTAGATGTTTTGGTATCCTAGGCAAAATCTCATTCGGGCATTTTTTAAGGTTTTGCTCATCATCTAATTCTTTTAGGAATTTCAAAAAGATATCCCTCTTTTTTTTAGTGTTTCAGATTTACATTTATGATTTTTTTTTGCCCTGGATATTTTTTTTCCTTTTCTGGGACATTTTCACTCTCTTTTCACCACAAAATTATATTTAACATATTTTGTCAAATATATTTTATATATTTGTTAATCCCCACTGAAAATTGCTGAAATTGATGCTTGATCTGCAATTTTGCCATGTGTGAATTGGTAAAAGAATGTTGGAAATCTTTGAAATCATTTTCTCAGGGCACATACAGAAAGATGGAGGTACACCTGACACTATAACAGGTTTTCAACCACAAACCATTTTTATGCATCCTTATGTCAGTGGCCTTGCATCTATGGACATGGAAATGCCATACTAGCAGTGAATGCCATTTTTGAAAAAGAAAACATAATATATCACTGCTTGGTGTTTGACTAGATGACCTGTGCAATCATACTGGAAATTCTTGGTACATCCTGCCTTCTACCTCTTGAGATCCTGGGAGAAGATAAGAATATGCCATCATGTCATAAGTATGAAATGCAGACTTATCAAAATACCAAAAATAGGAATTTTGATGGCAGTGGAGCATGAGATAACAAAAACACAAAGGAACACTAACAATGTATTATTTTTTGAATCTCTGCAGAGGGAAAAAGAATGTTAACTTAGCCATCAATGGGAGGGATGGCACAGATCTAACAGAAAATAATATAGATGCTTTCCTATACAGGGCAAAATGAGGGCAATTGTCCTGGACCTTATACATGGAGGAGATCCCATTGCAAAATAGTTCGATATTTGAAGCTATTTGATGAACTGATGATATTTCAAGTGCTATTCCAATAATTCTGCACACATTCCTATTAATGTATAAAACAGGGGGAAAAAACAGATTACCATGAAATGCTATGAAGTAAAGTTTGGGGGAGGGATTTGCTCAAATGAACATTCCAGCTTTGAGCATCTCAGAATTTTTAAAATGCCCAGGGAACACAAAGCCCATTCTATCATTATTTGTTAGATCACACATGACAGTTCATGTGTGTAGTAGCTATTTGCTTCCTAGCAAAGTAGATTTATATGCTTTCTGTCACTGCACTCAGGGCAACTCATTGTTCAACAATGTTTACACTTTACAGTGTTTTAGTTAACAGTTTAATGGATGTGATAGAAGAGGGGAAAGAAAACTTTTTTTAAAAAAAGCAACTTCTATAACAGTAAAGAGGAAGTAGCTACAAATGATGAAGTCCTAGACTGGCCTAAGATGGAATGAAGGAAATACTTCACTGTCTCACTTCTGGTCCTGACCTGGTGGAATTGCTACAGATAATTGCAGTCCTGTGAACATCTGCCTTGCTAATTGGTTGTGCTTTCTTCCTGCATCTTAAATTACTACTTTGCAAAACTAATTTTTTTTTCAGCCATGCACCATTCAGGCCTATTGATCCAATCAAGTTTAGTATAAAAGTATCTTGGGCATCTCTAGGATGACAGCATCATATTTACATGACCTTTGGCAGCCC
Source organism: Thamnophis sirtalis (assembly GCF_051295495.1). Taxonomy (NCBI): domain Eukaryota; kingdom Metazoa; phylum Chordata; class Lepidosauria; order Squamata; family Natricidae; genus Thamnophis; species Thamnophis sirtalis. Next base: position 65,114,764 of record NW_028261387.1, read on the forward strand.
TGTCATGCTCTAGAACAGCGGTTTTAAAAGTGACCCTTTTCCAAGTCTTATAAATATCATTACTGCACCACACCACAAAAGATCACAAACACAATATGTTTTTTTTACACAAGCATCTCGACAGCTGCTTCAAACTGGATCTTCAACTCACAAAGAAGCAGTTACAAATTACTCCCAATATATATGCCCAGTTTAAGAATCACTGACTTAGAATAAAACAATAGAATAGGAACTCTCAAGGACGACAATGTCAGTCCTATTCCATTTCTGCACTTTTAGGTACATATGCTCTGTTACCTTGGTTTAAAACTATTATACTTAACTAAATTAATTAAAATGGTGAAATCATTCCATACCCTGGTGCTTGATGTGTAGTGGAAGAACCTGGGGATGGAATCAAAAGAGGCATCCTCTTATATAGGGGATTCTCTACATAATCACAAATGAACAAGTCCAACCTCTCCTGAATTCCATTGACCCTTAACTCGTGCCAAAATAGTGCTAACCATTAGTTAAGTAGAGAAATAGGCATGAATAGTAATAAATCAGTTTAATTAGAATTTTACTTGTGGTAGTGTATTTCACACCTGACAATGAACTGCTACTGCTTTTCCAGTGTATTTCATTTCATTCAGATAAAATGTTCCTCTTTTTTAGCATTAATCTATTATTTTGACTCATTTCTATAACCTATCAATATCACTTTACTTTTGTTTCTTTTATTTCTGGAATATGTTATTATAGCCAGCATTTTACCTAGTTTAGTTTTTGCAAATATTTCCTTTACACCTTCATCCAAATCAGTAATAAAAATGTTTAAGAATACTGAACACAGCACCAAAACTTGTGGCACACTGCTTGACATCTCACTCCAGTTAAATCAACAATTTTTTGCTGAGTGCTTTTGGAGTCTAGTTTCATACTGTATGAAGATCATGTCATCCATAATAGATATGAAATCCAGATGTATTATGTCCACAGCATTTCCATATTAACCAAGGGATCAAAAATGGAAATAAACAGAACCAGACAACACATTTTGTTGACAAAATCCATGCTGTTTTCTAATAATGCATTGTTTTTAAGATGATTTCAAATAATTGATAATCAGTTCTAAATCTTCCCAAGTGTTGATATCAGACTGATGGTTGTTCCTTGGGTCCTTTTTTCTTCTTCTCTGAAACTATGACTTAATCTGATTCTTAGTACATGAAAGTTAATGTAATAGTAATTTGATTCTATTCTGCACTGGTCAAGCTATGCCTCGAATACTGTATCCAGTTGTGGACCCTTTTATATTTTATGCTCTCCTTTCCAGGATATGTCCACTCATTAGGGGCATCTGCACAGGCACTTGCAGCTAATCACAATGATATTAAAACGACAAGTGTGCAATGGACTTCATAACATAAGCTCTTTCCTTTCACACATTGCTGCAAAATATATTCTATCACTTGCCATTCCCCTTGCATACGTGCATGGATACAAGTTACACTCAGTAACCTCAACTGTTTCTTTCATTTCCTGTTTCTATGAACACTGCCTGCAATATCTGAAAATGATTATAAACTGAAAGCTGTAGAGGGTAACACCACGAATTGCCTAAGAAAATCCATCAATAAATGCTTTGTGACATAGAATGGAGAGAAATACTTTCTCACATTTCAGCAGTGTCATCTAAACTCAGAAAAAGTATGGTTAACCTTCACTACTGGTGGTTGCAAGAACCTATTTTCAATATACAAAGTATTCCTCGACTTACAGTCACTATTAAGCCCAAAATTTCTGTTGCTAAGTGAGACAGTTATTAAGTGAATTTTGCCCCATGTTATTTCTTACCACGACTGTTCACTGAATCGCTGCAGTTGTTAAGTTACTAACACAGTTGTTAAGTGAATCTGGCTTCCGCATTATCTTTGCTTGTCAGAAGGTTGCAAAAGGTGATCACATGACCACAGGGCATTGCAACCGTCATAAATATAAGTCAGTTGTCAAGCATTTCAATTTTGATCATGTTACCACAGGGAATTTGCTATGGTTGTAAGCATGAAAAACTCTCATAAGTCACTTTTTTCAGTGTTGTTGTAAGTTCAAACAGTCACTCAATGAACAGTTGTAAGTCAAGGACTATTACTACTTTAGGATGGAGAAATCTGTATCTCTTTAGATATTGCTGTCAACCCTGAAGCGAACCTGGTTGAAGCAACCCTGAAGCGAATCTTTGTGGCTTCAGGGTTGCTACAAGGCAGAAGAGGGGACAGGAAGGGGGGAATAGTTAGCTGGGGTTTTGCCATCAAAACAAAAAGTTCTGCTGTGGGAACCAAGGTCATTTCAACAGGTGGCTGGGAGAGGAGGAGTGGTGTAACGAAGCAACTGGCCAGCACCTCTATTGGACAATGTGACTGATGACATAGGAAAAGGGAAAAACATTCACTTTTAATTAGGTGAAAACTGTGTCAACTTTCAGAGTCAGTTTTCACCAGTTGTGCCAATATAATGTATCCAATAAATTGTTCTTTGAGGAATCTACCTGCCTCTGAGTTCTACTTTCAATGGGTGCATTACTTGGAATGCTGACAATTGCTGAGTTACAGGATGCTGGAGTGGTCCTTCAGCCACACCTGGAGGCTAGCAATTTGGGGCAATACACTAAACTGATGTTTAACTGAGAGCAAAATGAAGCTGTTAATCTGCTTATGATTTCATTAGAGGAAGGGAAGAGTAGATTCACCAAATTTAGGTTAGCTGAGATATGAATTTGTTGTATTAAATTATGGCTTAGCATTATTTACCAGCTTTGAAATTTTTAAAAAATATCCTACCTTAGCCCATCTTTTTTATTAAAAAAAAATTTTTCCACCAATTTAACATGTGGTTTCATTTGTTTGAAAATTGTTTGAAAGCATTGGAATTTATTATATGCGAATATAATAATGTGTTACAGCAAATATGACATCTGTTGCCCCAGTATCCTTACAGAGCAGTACAAGTAACCAATCCATTATTTGCCATGTTACTATTTCTTCTAAACATTCAGATTTAGATAAAGTTTATTTACTGGATCTATAAGCCACTGCAATTACTGATGATTCTAAATATCATTTTACATGTTAGTAATGTGATATCCATCAAGTTTCATTATACCATTAGGACAATTCTCAAATCATAATCAATTCTATCAATTCTATGAAATTAAATAACCTCTTATTCTGAAAATCACATGTCATTAGTACTGAAATAGTAAAGGAACGTTTGGGGAAAAATACATAATGACTAAATCATTTTGCTAAAGATTTCATGAAAGATGAACATTTCATCAGAAACTGCTGAATTAAAAATACATATTAAGATCACCAGAAACAAATAGCACCAGAGCAGAGATGGTATTCAGACAGTTCTGACAGGTTCTGGAGAACCAGTAGCGGAAATTTTGAGTTGTTCAGAGAACCAGAAAATAGGCTGGCCCCACCCGCACTGCCTCCCAGCTGATCTTCTTTTGTTGTCTTGAACAGGAGAATGGAACTGAAAAGCAGGTCAGTGGGGAGGGAATGGGGATTTTGCAGTAACCTTTCCCCAGGAGTGGGAGGGAATGGGAATTTTGTGGTATCCTTCCCCTGCCACGCCCACAGATCCATTAGTAAAAAATGTTGAATCCCATCACTGCACCAAAGATAATCTAAATTTTCAAAATTCCTTGTAATCCTTATAAATTGGGTTAGTTTGTGGCTTTGCCATGGGAAGACAGCATTGGATTTTACAAAACTTTTGTATGGAATAGAACAGTAGTTTTGTTTTTCAAATTGGTAAACCAAATCATTATTCATCCTCAACAGCATTCCAATAGCTCAGGGGCTGCCACAAAGAAGAGAGAGTCAAACTATTCTCCAAAGCACCTGAGTGTAGGACAAGAAGCAATGGGTGGAAACTAATCAAGGAGAAAAGCAATCTAGAACCAAGGAGAAGTTTCCTGACAGAACAGTTAATCAGTGGAAGAACTTGCCTCCAGAAGTTGTAAATGCTCCAACACTGAAAGTCTTTAAGAAGAGATCAGATACCCTTTTGTCTGAAATGGTATAAGGTTTCCTGCCTGAACAGGACATTATCAGTTATCAAAACAGATATTGTCTGAAACAACATCATCATACCTGGCAAACCATTCATTTTATCAGAGAGATCATATTGTAAAGCTTATGAAGAATTTGAGCAAGTAGAAAAGCACCAGGTTGCTTGCCTGTAATTGCTGAAGAAAAGAATTAAAATAACTCTCAAATGGTTTTATTGGTTTTAATAATAAGCCCCTATTGATGTAATGTAATTTTTTATATACTGGAAAGGACTGTAATTACTGTACAGTACAGGAAGAACACTGGTTTCCGGTGATAATGAGGAAAGAGTTTGGAGGCGGTAGAGAGTCTACTCCAACCACATTGGGGTTTTTGGCTACAAAAATTGTCTGCTTTTGAAAAAAGCAGTATCTGTGGTTGATTGTTCACATAACTTAATTAAACAGAGGTTTCAATAGAACACAGAGAAAGTAGGTACTGCAAAAAAAAAAATTTTTAAACTGATCAGAATCGTTAAATGATTAGAAAACTCATTCCTATTGTAGACAGTTAAAAGAACAGCCTGAGTAAGACAAAACTTCAAGATCCTCGATTATCCTTGATGATGGGACTGAATTTATTCCTTCATTAACTTTTGTTTGCTTGCAAAGACTTTTGTTCCGTTTCAGTTATATAACTCTAAATAGCTTACAATCAGAAAGTGATCACTTATAAATTAGGGCTACCATGTAAGGGGTGCAGAAATCAAGGTGTCCACTAGATCAGGGGTCTCCAACCTTGGCAAGTTTAAGACTTGTGGACTTCAACTCCCAGGGTTCCTCAGCCAGCAAAGGAACTCTGGGAGTTGAAGTCCAGAAGTCTTAAACTTGCCAAGATTGGAGACTCCTGCACTAGATGGAAGCAAATGAATCTCTTTGTGCTATTCAGTGGTCACTTAAATTGTTGAAACATATTGTAACTCAGCCTCTGTAACTAATTAGCCTCTTTATTAACCAGGCTGGCTTCTCACCCTGACCTAGGAAATAATTCAAACAACTGGCAACAACCAAAAAAGATTTAAAATATTGACATTAATTAGCACAAGGAAGTACTAGAGTTACATGTATGTTACATACCATATAAATATACAAAAATCTATGGTTTTGATCTTGCTAACTAATTTTTAATTATTCTTGCCTTCTTTAAAAAAATTTAAAAATTAATGCTAACATTTTAACTCTTAACATTGTAATTGTGTTCACATTGTAAAAAAAATGCAGGAGCTGCATTGGCTGCTTGATTTGCTTCCAGGTGCAATTCAAGGTGTTGGTTGTCACCTTTAATGCCCTTCATGGTTTGGGACCAGGTTATCTGAGGGACTGTCACTTGCCGGTCACATCTACCTGACCCATCAGAGCAGGGAGGCAGGGAATGCTGCAAGTCCCATCCCTGAGGGTGATACACCTGGTGTATCTCCCTCAGGGGAGGGCCTTCTCCATGGTGGCTCCCTCTCTCTGGAACATCATTCCACCAGAAATTAGAACGGTTCCTACTCTAATAGTCTTCCGGAAGGTGCTAGAGGCCTGGTTCTGCCAGCGGGCTGGGGAACCGAGAACGGGATGGAGCCCATTACATGGCTTGTATTATCTGCTGTTGCTGGGGTAGGGGGGATTATTTTATTATATTTTACTATTTTATTATATTTTACTATATTAATTTATTTGATTCTTTTTATTAGTTTTATTGTTTTAAATGTAGTTTTATACTCTTCAAGCCACCTTGAGTTGTCATGGGCGAATAGGTGGCAATATAAATTCAATATATAAATAACAATTTTATATATTGTTTTTATATTTTGATGCTGATTGGTGATGGTACAGTGGTTGAGTAGATTATTGCAGGCTAAATCTGCTGCCAGCAATTTGATTCTCACTGGCTCAAGATTGATTCAGCCTTCCATCCTTTCATCCTTCCGAGGTGAAAAAAATGAGGACCCAGATTGCTGGGGATTGTATGCTGACTCTGTAAACCACTTAGAGAGGGCTGTAAAGCACTGTGAAGCAATATATAAGTTTAAGGGCTATTGCTATTGCACATCACCTAGAGTCCCTCTTTGAGGGAGATGGGCAGTTCAGAAATGTGAAAAATAAATAAATGAATACGAAAGATAATGTGGGTTCTTGGGACAGTGCTCTCCAATATCGTATAAATAATTGTCACCAAGATACATACATGAACAAAATTCATAATCTTAAAGAAATAATAAGATATCCATTCCATATATGAAATGTTGGTTTGGTCTCTGGCATATCATTAACATTCATGTTAATGTGGAGCATGCTGGCTGGGGAATTCTGGGAGTTGAAGTCCACAAGTATTAAAGTTGCTAAGGTTGTATGGGTTCAGACAACTGGGGTTTGGAGTTCTTTTTTTAATGGAGGGTGTGTTGGTTTGTTTTTTGTAGAAATGGGAGCCATGGAAAACTAGATTGTCAAAAAAAGAATCTGTCAAAACATATTTTCACCTACTGGAAATACTATGAACAGCTATTGAGTACATTTCATTACACATTGCAGAATCCTTGAATCCTTCAGACAATATTGCTTAGAGATATTAGTTGAAGGAGAGGACTATGCACCCAAAATTCTTGTGTTCAACTTAAGAAAGTTTAATTCATGCATATTGCATTGCAAACTATATAAGCTCAAAAATATAGAAAATATAGGTTTTCTGAATGTTATACTAGTATGAATTTATTTATATGTTTATGAATTCAAATATAAATTGTACCATTTAGAAATGGATAAATTTCAAAATTAATTTATTTGTACGATTAACTTGAAACTTGTAATTAATGCTGACTAATTGATTTATGGCCCCAATAGCTTTGAATGTGTTTATTCTATGCTAAATTCAGAGAAGCATCCAGGGTTGACAACTTATTTAAATCTGGCATCAGTTTTCTAGAAGTGCTAATTTACTAACTTTTGCCATTTCTAGTAATTCTGTGTGATTAATTCGCAATTTTCCTGTGATGACGTTTTACTTTCCACTACGTGATGTATAGGTACACTAAAAATATAGCAGTGTCACCATGAATGCATCTAATGCCATGAGACCATTAGTATTTGTCTCCCTCTCGTGGTTCATCTAAAATCTTTATGTGTTTGTCAAGTTTATTAATGGGAAAAGTAGCCATAGATTTTTTTAAATGAAAATTGAAAAAAGTGACACAAAACAGAATGCTTGTGTAAAGTCATAACTAAACTAAAATGGAATATCACCCATTGTAGGAATACAATGGTCACAATTCAACATAGAGTTAGTTATGTTTAACCTTATTAATTTCAAAAGGCTGAAATGCACTTTGCTCTCTTTGGATTGTAGTCAATGAAGTCACAACACTGTGGCCCTAAACAAGAATGTCCATATTGAAGAAATTCACTTTTAAGAATTGTCTCCAACAAGACCTGTGATTCTGATAACATATCAAAGAATGATGTTAGCAGAATTAACAAGTATTTTCTTAGCTAGTTTTATGATCATATCTATGTGGTAATAAAATTATCTCTATATTGAAACAGGTATACTCTCACACGAGCACATTTACCTGTAAGTCTGTAAACTTGATTATCTTACCTTAAAATGGAGAACCTAATTTATTGTCAAGTACATTTTCTGACCAAAACCTGCTATGGTTTATGTTCCAGGAATGGAAATGGCTGAGGTTAAAAGTAGATGTGATTCTTAGATTCACTGATTATTCAGTTAAGGTAACCATTTTTTTCCCTTTCTTTTCAGTCATATCTGATTTTTGAGTTTGCTTGGACAAATCCTTGCAGTTTTCTTAGCACAGTTTTTCAGAAATGGTTTGTCATTGCCTCTTTCCCAGGTCTGAGAGAAAGTGACTAGCCCAAAGTCATCCTGCTGGCTTTGTGCTAAGGCAAAACTAGAACTCATTAACTCTCAGTTTCCAGCCTGATTCCTTAACTACTTCACCAAACTGACTTTCCCTGCTCTAAAGAGAAATTAACTATTATACTGTGCTGTCTATTATGATACTTCTGGTTTTCAGTAATAAAAAAGCATCATGCTAGAAGCTAGAAAAATGTGGAATAGACAACATCATCTCCAGATGGATTTGTAGCTTACTGACAAACCGTACTCAATGAGTAGTCCTTCATGGTACTATATCCACATGGAGAAAAGTAAGCAGTGGGGTACCACAAGGTTCTGTCTTAGGCCCTATACTCTTCAATATCTTCATATATGACTTAGATGAGCAGATAGAAGGGGAACTCATCAAATTTTCAGATGACACTAAACTGGCAGGAACACCCCAGAAGACAAGCTCAGGATCCCAAAAGATCTTGACAAACTTGAACAATGGGCCCTATCCAAACAAATGAAATTTAATGTGGAGAAAAGCAAAGTTTTACATTTAGGCAGCAAAAAATCGAAGATATAAATACAGATTAGGGGAGACCTGGCTCAAAAACAGTAACTGTGAGAGGGACCTTGAAGTTCTAATGGATGATCACTTGAATATGAGCCACAGGATTGTGGTTGTGAGAGAAAGAAGGAGGAAAGAATATTATGTATGTTTCTTGCCTTGAGTGATTTATAAAAACAATACAGCAGGATAAAAATCTAATAAATGCATGGATAAAAACAAAAATGCTATTTGCATGTGGATCTTTTTCTTCCTCCACTGATCCAACTCATTGCCTTAATAATGCAGACAGCATGGCAGTATGAAGTATTATCCTGGATCAGGGTGTATGGCCTATGGAAGATTGCATCGTTCACACTGTTAGATTGGAGCTCTACAATTGGCTCACCTTGTTGATGAGAAAATTGTCCCCCAACTGATTACCACTTTCTTTTGCAAGGACAGATTTGATGAATATCTGTAAAATAAGGTAGATTTAGGAAAAGTTTTATCTGTATATTTTCCTATGCATTATAGTATTGTAGGGTTTGGAGTAGGCTTAAGTATGCTTAAATTTTGTCCATAGGCTCTCCACATCTACCTTCAACTGTTGTTTTACTTCTATGATGTATGAAAGTTCTCCTGAGCAGAATTTGTGTCTATAGTCACAACTAGCCTCTAATGTACAAATACATTTGCATGAAATCCACATCCATTGCCAAATATGTCTTTTAAGATAATAATATTTTTCCAGTTTATTTTACATTTAATTACTTAAGCTGGTAAGTGGTTAAGATCTGAGGTTTTTTCATACCCAGGGAGCTAAAAATTATGCAATACATACAGTGTTAAGCAAAAATTACTAGTTGAACTGTGCATTCTACTTGCAATTAGAGAATTAAGGATATATTTAACTACAACCATCAAATGGTCCACTATTTTCTTTAATTAGTATGATATCCAGTATTTTCAATACCACTTTCCAGTCCCACGTGATGATAAGGATCCTTTGAACATTTCCACAGTTTCATTTTAGTCACAGCAACCATCTTAATCTAAAGCAGGGGTGTCAAAGTCGATTTCACCCACATCAGGGTTGTGTTTGACTAGGGCATTCCATGGTGGGCATGGCCAGCTTGACATCACTAGTGTTGTGGGTGCCTGTGGTGGCCCAAGCGCTCTGCCAGTGAAAACTCCGTTTCTGGGTGTGACAGCCTCCTGTAACACTGTCATGTGATCCTCCCGAGCTCCGTTTTCACTGGCAGGCCAGTCTTTCACTGTTTCCAGGGTTGCCCCGCATGCCAGATCTAACCACCCCATGGGCTGGATCCAGGCCACCAGCCTTCTGTTTGACACCTCTGATCTAAAGGATTAAAGGAACTATTAAGTCAGAAATTATTAAGTTGTGTTGACCTGAAGCACTTCCTTTCTTTTTTTAAAAAAAAAGAACACAAAAAATATCAGTGATTCATTCCCTATCACTTGGTTTTTCAGGGTCCTTCTTGAATGTTTAGAATTTAGGGATTCTGTAAGCACATTATAGCTGTGTATATGCTGGTATGTGTATGTGAATTCCACTTCTATGATTAGGATAGACAGAAGGGACAGAAAGAATGCAGATGCTAGATAAAATGTGTGGCTTTACTAATGGGGTTTGATAGCAGATGTCATAAGTAGCAATGGCATTTAGGTTTATAAACAGCTTCATAGTGCTTTACAGCCCTTCCTAAATGGTTTTACAGTCTCAGCATATTGCCCCCAACAATCTGAGTCTTCATTTTACTGACCTTGTAAGGATCGAAGGCTGAGTCAACTTGGAGCCAGTCAGGATCGAACTGCTGGTAATCAGCAGAGTGAGGCTGCAATACTGCATTCTAACCACTGTGCCATCATTGCACTATCATTGAAACTTGGAGAGTTGCTGACAATTAGTAATCTCAATAGACCAGCAGTCTCTGGTGGCTTCTTTATTATGGAAGTCTTGGAACTTCTCTTTTGGTTATAAAGAGGTAGGCATTTGTTAACTTTACATCCCATTTTCCATTAAGATTTCTAGGACTTTTTCCAGCACATTTGTCTTCATAACAATGTTCCTGGGAGGCCAAGTGGGCTGAGTAAGAGTGGCCCAATAAAGACACCCGATGAGCCTTTATGGCAGCTGATGGAATTGATCCTGCTTTCCATAGTCCAGGTCAGAGGTGGGTTGCCAATTTTTCTACTACTGGTTCGGGCATGTGCAACGCTTCTGCGCATATGCGGATGTGTCTGGGTGGGTAGGCGGAGCCTCTTGCCGCCGCTACTATCAGTTTGCCCAATCCGGGCCAAACTAGGAGCAACCCATCTCCAGGTCCTATGTCTTCATCACTACACCATGTATTCTCCATGTTTATGTAAACTGTAAACACACTAATATTTGATTCAAACGAAGAGAAGCCAGAGCATAGCTAACTGGGTAAAACTAGGATAAAACAGTAAGAGACAAAGAGGGAGGGAGGAGACTGTCTTGGCTGTGCAGCCATAAAGTCTGTGCACATTTTTCCATCTCTTTCTCCAGTGCAATCTACTCTTCTTTCAGGAGATACCCCAGTGATTCTGTTTAATTACTGCTGACATTTCATCTGTCATACAATGACTTTTATGAAAGGACAGATATAAATTAGCTTGCTTCTGAAAAGAGCAAGTGTAAACTCAATAAACAAAAGCACATTATAAAAAGAATACATCACAGGCATACAAGGAGGTTCTTTCCCCCCTCCCCGCTGTCACCCTTTCAAGATTCATTTATACTACCAGTATTGTGTGCTAACATCACATACCTCCTAGAAGACAGTTACAAAAGAAGCTGCAAATTGACTTCACTGAAATGCCAAGCCATCAGGATGTTGGGATGCCGTCATCCTGATAGTAAAGGAAATATCTGAAGGGTTTTTGGTGAGAACTCCCAAATATATATACATGCCATCCATTTCACCTAAGACTCAGGATGTCTTACAAACAATAAAAACAACAAGATAAAATATTAAAACAATAAATATTAATACCAAAATAGATTTAACACTATCCAATAATTGAAAGAAAATCAACAAATTAGATATATATGACACATACATACATACATACATACATACATACATACATACATACATACATACATACATACTGTAAGCAATGTTAATATCGGACTGTATGTGACTATGGATTAAAATGTATAAAATGTGAAATATATAGAGCCTTATTGTATAACTATGAAAATAAAGGATATAACTATGATTGTACAATATCATGTATTTAAAAGAGATTATGAGAATAATGGTTATGATCAGGGTATATAATGCTATATATATATTTAAAAAGGATTTGATACAGTCAGTACACTGTTGTTGCAAAACTGGAAATGTGATGTAGAATAAAGGAAAATGCATAATAAAATAAAAAAATAAAAAAATAGTGAAGACAGGTGCCTCTTCAGACACTTCACCACCATACTGTAAAAAAAATAAAAATTAAAGCCCAAAACTAATGCTGCGATGTGGCTTTGGAAGCAGATGGCGATCCAACTGAGTTACGAAGCATAATCAGAATGAGCTCATATGCCTGGTTCAGGTTTGCTCTTTAGCTTCCATATTCTGAAATGAAACAATTTCCAAGCTGCCTCAGAAACAGCTTCAAATGCAACCCATTACTGTGTGATATGCATATATATTTTTAAAGTACATCAATGCCTTTATCCAGATGTGGAAACTACCCTAAACTCATAGAAAGAACTTAAAACTCTAGACCCAAGGATGCTTAAAGGAGCTTCACATAGCTGAATTCCTTCCTACTTTAGGAAGAGACAAAAAGGGATAAAATAAGAGTGTTGCTTCCAGCTTAGCATGAACTCCTTGTATTGCACAAGTAGACTATAATCTCTGGTCAAGAATATGCCTGCAATTTAGATACGATCCTTCAAGGCAACATAAGGGAGGATGAGGAATGGAAGGAAGGAATTAACTTTGAATGAAATTGGCCTTAGTATGTGGGAGGTAGACAACTATCTTGGTGACCAAACTTTACAAAGTGACTTCTTATATGTGTACCATTGAATTTGACTAGTTTTGGCAGAGATCAGTTGGTTAAAAGATCACAACCATCCTGCTGTCAGAAGAATAATTTGGGGTTCCCACTCAAGCCAAGGCTGCACAAGAATAAATAAAAATGAGATCTGGACAGCTGTGAGGAAATAAGCAACATATTCCTAAAAACAAAACAGTTTGCCTTTAGGGGCAGGCTACAGAGAAATGGGGCACAGCAATAGATTTTTATAGGGGGAGCTTGTCCCGGATGTGGAAGTGTCTATGTGAGAGATTCTAGGGTGACACTTGAGGTGTGTGTGTGTGTGTGTGTGTGTGTGTGTAAAAATATGTATTCTTGTGAACATGCAGTTCCTCTGGAAGACCTAACTTAATTAACTGATCTTATCCTTTGATATGTGGATTACATCTGGGTAACTTATTTGGGGGTTTGAAGAAGCTTGCTAATTTTTAGTTGATTAACTTAGTTTCTGTTTACAATAATACAATAGCAGAGTTGGAAGGGACCTTGGAGGTCTTCTAGTTCAACCCCCTGCCTAGGCAGGAAACCCTATACCATTTCAGACAAATAGCTATCCAACGTCTTCTTAAAGACTTCCAATGTTGGGGCATTTACAACTTCTGGAGGCAAGCTGTTCCATTGATTAATTGTTCTGTCAGGTCATTTCTCCTCAGTTCTAAGTTGCTTCTCTTCTTGATTAGTTTCCACCCATTGCTTCTTTTCTGCCCTCAGGTGCCTTGGAGAATAGTTTGACTCCCTCTTCTTTGTGGCAAACCTTGAGATATTGGAACACTGCTAACATATGCAGTTCCTGTAACTGTTCTTCATATGTTTTAGTCTCCAGTCCCCTAATCATCTTTGTTGCTCTTCTCTGCACTCTTTCTAGTATCTCCACACCTTTTCTACATCGTGGCGACCAAAACTGAATGCAGTATTCCAAGTGTGGCCTTACCAAGGCATTATAAAGTGGTATTAATACTTCACAGTATCTTGATTCTATCCCTCTGTTTATGTAGCCTAGAACTGTGTTGGCTTTTTTGGCAGCTGCTGCACACTGCTGCCTCATATTTAAATGGTTGTCCACTAGGACTCCAAGATCCCTCTCACAGTTACTACTATTGAGCAAGGTATCACCTATACTGTACCTGTGCATTTCATTTTTCTTGCCTAAATGTAGAACCTTACTCTTTTCACCATTGAATTTCATTTTATTAGATAGTGCCCAATGTTCAAGTTTGTCAAGATCCTTCTGTATCTTTAGCCTATCTTCTGGCGTGTTGGCTATTCCTGCCAGCTTGGTGTCATCTGCAAATTTGATGAGTTCCCCATTTATTCCCTCATCCAAATCATTGATGAAGATGTTGAAGAGTACTGGGCCCAAAACAGAGCCTTGGGGTACTCCACTGCATACTTCCCTCCATGAAGATGCAGTTCCATTGAGGACTACACGTTGAGTGCGGTTGGTCAGCCAGTTACGAATCCATCTGGTGGTGATGCTGTCCAACCAACATTCTTCTACTTTAACTAGTAGTAGGTTATGGTCTACCTTATCAAATGCCTTACTGAAGTCCAAGTAAACTATATCGACAGCATTCCTCTGGTCCACTAATTTTGTCACTTTGTCAAAGAATGCAATAAGATTAGTCTGGCATGATCTGTTTTTGACAAACCCATGTTGGCTTTTGGCTATTACTTTGTTTATTTCTAGGTATTTGCTAATTTGTTGCTTGATTATCTTTTCCATAATTTTTCATGGTATTGAGGTCAGGCTGTTAGGTCTATAGTTTCCTGGATCTATTTTTTTTTCCTTTTTTGAAGATGGGAACCACATCAGCTCTTTTCCAGTCCTCTAGCAGTTCCCCAATGCTCCAGGATCTCTGAAAGATATAGTTCAGTTCTGAGATCTCATCTGCCAGTTCCTTCAGAACCCTGGGGTATATTCCATCCAGTCCTCGTGATTTGAACTCATCTAGGGTAGACAGGTACTTACTTACCATTTTCTTCCCTATTTCAATTTGTGTTCCTAATCTGACTTTTGTGGTGCTGTTTTGATTGGTTGGACTGTTTTATCCCTTTGTGTAAAGACAGATGCAAAAAACGAATTAAATAGTTCCACTTTCTCCCTGTTGCTTGTCACCTTCTTGCCACTTTCTACCAGCAATGGACCAATTGTTTCTTAACCTTTTTCTTGTTTTTAACATGTTGGAAGAAGCTTTTTTTGTTATTTTTTACTTTTGTGGCAAGCTTTTCTTCATTGAAAGCCTTAGCTTTCCTCACTTTATCTTTACAGGCTCGGGCTATTTGCTGATATTCTGCCTAGTTATGTTCCCCCCCCCACACCCTTTCCATTTTTTATACTTAACTTTTTTGTCTTTCAATTTGTCATTTTTTCAATTTGACAGTTTGACTGTCAATTATCTAGTGTAGACCCTGATTCTCAGACCATTGTGGATTTTGTTCATATTTTAAGGGAAGATGGAAACAGTATAAAGAATAGAATATATTTTGATATAAAACTTCTCACACTACATTGTTGTGCATGATATCTGGAGGAAAAAAACAAGCCAATTTCAAGGAGAGATGTGGCGCTGCTCTTTCCTTAATGAATGTAAATGTTTGTTGGATGAATAATATTCTCCCAGAGGTATGTACCTAATGGATCTCAAGGAGCGCTGAGCTCTTTGCTGCTGATTTACAAAAAGCTCTGCTGTTCAACAACCAGAGGAACAAGCGCAGGAAATTAATAAAGGCATATTTCCATAAGACAACAATTAATGACTTAATATGGTATCCTGGCTACGAGGTGCATTAATTTAGATTGACAGCACTCAAGGCCTTAAGAGCTGGCACTGCAATAGATGGACAGGATGGAAACAAGAGACAGAATAAACAGAAAGATTTCTAAGTGCTGGTGACATTTGTTCAATGAGCTTAAAAGGAATAATATAAAGCTGAGGTCACTTATAACAGAGGTAGCAAAATAGAAATGTGGTGAGTACCATAAAAGAGCTGCTTAGATCCAAGGCCAGAAAAAGGTATGTGTAATGATGGAGATGGGGGTGGGTTAGATAATAGAGAAGAATACTCTGAATTGTCAGTATAGGTTGACAATTAAGGCTATCCCGCAGCCTTAAGAAGCGATTGACATATTCTGGAGAATATTTTTCCTTCTGCAGTTTTGCTAATTTATTTACTTATTAAAAGAATGTGCTATCCATTATCCCAGGGGTGTCAAACTGGCAGTCCATGGGCAGGATGCATCATGGGCAGGCCACGCCCCCCTCCAGCTCCGCGAAGGGGAAAAACATGGCAAAACGTCACATGAAAGGCAACATGATGCCGTGAGTTTGACACTCTTGCATTACACTATCCATAGTGACTCTAGGTAGCTTTCAGCAACACTCACAATGTCAGTTAGGTTAGAAACCATGAGAAAAAGAAACACAAGAATTCTAGTTTTTGTCTAAAGCAGGGGTCTCCAACCTTGATGACTTTAAGACTTGTGGACTTCAACTCTCAGAATTCCTTACCCACCTGGCTGAGGGATTCTGAGAGTTGGGGTCTACAAGACTTAAAGTTGCCAAGGTTGGAGATCCCTGCTCTAAAGGATAGATAGCAATAGCAATAGCAATAGCAGTTAGACTTCATAGAGCTTTCAGCCCTCTCTAAGCAGTTTACAGAGTCAGCATATTGCCCCCAACAATCTGGGTCCTCATTTTACCCACCTCGGAAGGATGGAAGGCTGAGTCAACCTTGAGCCGGTGAGATTAGAACCGCTGAACTGCAGATAACAGTCAGCTGAAGTGGCCTGTAGTACTGCACCCTAACCACTGCACCACCTCAGCTCCTAGATCATGTAGCAATGACTTAGTGAGATGTATATATAGTGTGTCCTTGAAATAATCTAAACATCTAATAAAAAGTAAAAATCCCTCCAGGGTTTCCACTTCCCATCCCTTCTATTTGAATTCAGGAATATTTGGTGATTATAATTGCCATTCATGTGAAAGTGTGACAGTTAGTTAAGCTCAGAGGTGCTTTTCAGCCAATTCTGACAGGTTCTGGAGAACTGATAGCGGAAATTTTAAGTAGTTTGAAGAACCAGCAAATAGGCTGGCCCCGCCCCTGCTCCCTCCCTGCCTCCCAGTCTCCTAGTTGATCTTCTTTTGTTGCCCTGAACAGGAAAACGGAGCTGGAAAGCAGGATAGTGGCATGGGGAAGGAATGGGGATTTTGCAGTATCCTTGCCCTGCCACACCCACAAAGCCATGCCCACAAAGCCACGGCCACAAATTCATGCCCACAGAACCAATAGTAAAAAAGTTTGAATCCCACCACTGGTTAAGTTATTTTTCTTTCACATGTTTTCTAGAAATTTGATGGGGCAGAACTAGTGAGGATTTAGATTTGGAACAAATGGTTCCATTTGTCCCCTTTCTTCCAATGTGACCCGCATTGTTTTCGAATGCATGGTAATGGTACAAGCTCACATTGAAGTAACAAAGATTTTTTGGGAGGAAGGGAAAAAAATAACAATATCAGCAGTCTATTTTGAGAATAAAGTAGCTAAGCCAGGTTGTAGAAGGCCTAAATTTACAAAGCAATTGTAGTGATCATTAATTGTTAATAAAGTCTTAATTTTGGGCAGAGGGCTTGAGTTCCAGCTTCAGTCAGGAGACTATTGTGATAGTCCTCAGGACCTGCAGCCAATTTAATATAGGAGCAACAAAAAAACTTCCAGCTGTTTCCATCCTAGACTTCCAAGCCTCTCACTGGAAGATTATAATGGTTTTAAAGAGTTACTCATAATCACAGTCATTGTTAGTATTCAGGGCCCTTAATACATTACAGAGAGTTTCAGTAGTATTCTGAATGTATACAGAGCTTAGTTAGACATCTAAAGAGTTTTCTGGGGAATTGTAGAGCTGAAAGAAAACTTGTCTGATTTCTCTGTTTTATTTTATTTGAATCATTTCAGTCTAATGCTAAAAAAAAAAGCTAAATGCTCATAGTTCCTAGCTTGTTTAAATAAGATAAAGCTTTAGCATTCAGTGCACAATTTCTTCTGACCTTGGGCCACATTTTGTTTTGAGTGTGCTATTGGTAGCGCTCCAAAAAATAAGAAAATTTACATTTAATAAAAAATAATGAGAAATTTAATGGTTTAAGCAAATACATGGTTCCATTCATAACTCATTTTCTCCTTCTTGGCCCATACCTCTCTCAGACCATTCCCATGGATATGATGAAATTAGCATCAAAATATTATCTCAATTGTCTACCCTCACCCAAAAAGAAATATCTCTTTACCCTGATGTTTTTTGCAGTGTTTTCTCCTTTCAGTGATAGCCATATTTGTTCAAATCCAAACAGGGTGAAAAATAAGCTCATGGGAGAGAAAAAAAAGACTAAAACAAATAGAATTATACTAAGGAATTGAAACCATTGCTACCTTTCCTCAAGAAATGTAAACTAGATTTATATTTATCTTTAGTTTTTGAAATTGTGATTGTTCTAAGTATGTCTGGCATAGAAACTGGGAGACTGTGAGTTCTAGTCTCTCTTTAGGCATGAAACCCCAACTAGGTGACTTTGGGCAAGTCATTCTCTTTCAGCCCAACTCACCTCCTGCAGTGGTCATTATGGAGAAAGTAGAAGTAAGGAAGAATTAGCACCACTTTGAGTTATTTTTAAAACTAAACAGTAAGATCAAAATCTAAAAAAAACAAATAAAAAATAAATACAAATGCACAATATATTATACATATTTTAAAAAATATTTTAAACTTATGTTGGAAGAAATATCCATCTGGTTCAGCTCCAAGCTGGGAGAAAGACACTGGAAAACTAGAGGCTGATTGGAAAGATGGTTAATGATGGAGCAGAACCACTAAGCACATGGTTCTGGTGCAGCTGACCACATGAAGTTGAGAATGGGTGGCTTCTATACCTTCTCTTGGGCTTTGCACTTGAACTTCCTGTTCCTGTGTAAGAACATATGCTCTATTGACTGTTGTCAGACTTCTATGGGGCCATGTAGGGGTTATGTAGGGATCATAACTGGCTCTGTAAGTTGTCTGAGCTCCCAGGTTTGATTGAAGTTTCTAAGGATGATGCAATGTCCTTAGAAGATTGTGCAATGTAGTGAACTCTGTGTTTTAGTGTCTATTACGTCCTGAAGGGTCATGCCTTAATCCCTTCACCCTGGAGCTGAAGGCCTTTTGTTTTGTAGATAGACTAGCCCAGTCTTTCTTAATGGGCACAAAATGTCTGCTGGGGGCAGGGACCTGGTGCTCTGTGTTTCTGTCTTTTTATTTCTCTTTTGGGGAAAATATTTTATCCTGCCTTTTTAAATATTTCTCAAAATATTTCATTCTTCTAGGAAGGAGGATGGCTTCTCACACTTAAAAGAATGAACATGGTAAAAAGAATTAGAAGCAAAGAGATGTGGACTAATATTGGCTTTAATAATATAGTGTCATGATTAAAAGATCACAATTGGCCTGGGTCAAATTAAGAATTTGGAATAAATCTTTTTCCAATTAACTGCCATTGTAAGACACACTAAGGGTTCTTGAGGGAAAGGAGAAGGAAAGAGGAAAGATTCCTATGAAATGTGGAGTTCACCCAAGCTTCACCTTCCAGTACTGTAGGAAGTTAGCACCCACCCCTCTCCTAGAAAAATGAAATATTTTAGGAAATATTAAAAAGACAGAATATTATATTTCCCTGGATGAGAAAAGGAGAAGCATGTTTTTAAAGACAAATCAGCTTCCTGCAGCTCCCTGACCACCACCCTCCTTCAGCTCCAGGATGATGTGATTAAAACATGGGCCTCAGGACATGATAGGTTAGCTCTCTACCCATCTCACCACATGACACCTGGGAAGATTACATCATCCAGCAAGGCTCAACGAAGCCTGGGATTCATGGCAGCCTACAGAGTTGCTCCTGCATGGCAATGGGAGTCTGACAACCAATTTGACAACCAATCAGAATGAAGCTCAAATTCAAAAGTCCAGAAAGAGTATAAAACTCAGGCACTCTCAGCATCTCTTCCCTTTTTTTCTTCTTCACCCAACATTTTCAAGGCATGTGGATCCTGTGCATCAATAAAACCATCTTGGAGGATTTTATAAATAAGTAAATGAAATGCCAGCATGTGGTTATGGATTGAATCTTGGTATATTTAAGGATGAAGGATGTTTAAATAACTGCAGTCAAATAAAAGTTGAGGTATGATGATGTTAATATAGTAAATATTTGAGTTAAGACATTTGAATTAATATGAATTATATTTGATGATGGTGGAAGAGATGCACAAAAGCTTTTTGTAACCAGCTGATATACTTTTTACAACATATGTTTGTTTTGGAAATAAATAAATAAATAAACAAACAAACAAACAAACAAACAAACAAACAAACAAACAAACATCTTTCCAAACAGCCTCCATGTTTCCAGTGACTTTCTCCCCACTTGGAACTGAACCAGGGGTGGGTTTCTCCCCCCGTTCCAACCGGTTTGGTTGGAACGGGGCCGGCAGCGTCCTCGTGCACGCGCGCAGTGCACGCATGTGTACTAGCGTCTGTCGATGCTCCAGCTGTTCCTGGAGGATCACGCAGGCGCTGTATGCATCCTGCGCATGTGTGGAAGTGCAGAACTCGTCAAAACCGGGTAAGAAACGCGGGCGGGCGGGTGGACCATTTGGCGTTCCCGGAAGTTACTTACTTCCGGGTTCGCCGACCAACCAGTTCGCGGGGACCGCCGCGAACCGCCTGAAACCCACCCCTGAACTGAACCCAGAAGGATATTTCTTCCAACAGTGCCATTACTTGGTTTCTTCTCATGAAAACATGCCTACAAAGAGATGGCAGGAAGGCTGAGATTCAGTCTGCTTGCTCTGTTTTGAAGAGGTTTGACGGGTGCATAATCAGGTGCAGGTGGCTCATCATCAGCAAAAACCAGGTGGGACTATTTGATAAGGTCTGACTCTGGGCAGAATATTCAGCGAGATGGGCCATTGGCCAATCCAGTATTGTAATTTGCACATTTTATTTATTTATCACATTTAAATGGCCGCCCATCTCACATGAAGTGACTCTGGACAGTGTACAACAATTAAGCTTAGTTTGGGTCCTATGGAAAAGTTTTGATCTCTTCAGGTCAATACCAAATGCAGCGCACAGGCAGAAATGAAGCATGGTAGCAATCATATTTTTAAATGTTATCTCTCTTCTGCAGAGATAAAAATTGTACAGGATTACAATGGAGCCTCTAAATGTTGGTTGCTTGGTAACATCATGGGTCATCTTCCTGTGTATCATCAGTTAGCTGTAAAATTAATGGTTATCCTGGAACTTGAGTGGAGGGGGAGAGGAGATCTCCTGTTAAAATTGCTTTTCCCCCCCTGCTGGGGCTTCAGTCTGCTGTCTTTGTTCCAAGTGGTGTGAAGTGGTTAAAGTCATTAACTTCCTGCAGTTCTAATCTGGCTGTGAATGAGAATGAGCAGTAGGACACCACATGTATAACTGCATGATCTCCTTGTGTTTATTATTCACACAATCTTTTGCAAGCAAGGGAATCCTCTTCTGGGCCTTTGAGACGTCAGAGAATTGGTAAATCTTCGTAGCAGGTGCCTCCAGATAGAAATATGCCAACACCTTTAAGAATGTTCCCATTCCCATAATTCTCGTGTGTTTGTGTATGTTTGCATACATACATAGGCACCTGCAATAGAGAGACTTTGCATTGCTCAGGCATATTATCACTGAAAGGTTTTACCTACAGGATTTCATTGCTAAAGACAAATACGTCGGAATAATGCAAAGACTGTTTTTACAAATCTGGGATTTTCCAGTTATGTTGGATGACACCTTCATGAATCCCAAGGACTTAAAATATCCTAGCTAGAGAGTTTAGGAACCATATTTAGTAGGCTGGGCAAGACTCCTCCAAGAGATGTCTAAAACAATGGTAATTTTGTTTTAGATGGGTTTCTGCACCTTTGAGAATTGTAGCAGGTGTTATCCAGGAAATAGTGGGAGCTAGATTTGTAGCAAAACAAACGAATTTACAGCATAATCAAATTGTTGGTCCATCTTGTTCAACTTATCTATTTATTCACGAGGAGGGGGGGAATGACTGACAAACTCTTCTAGACGCCTGTGAAAGTTAAGGACACCCCTACACAAAAAACTCCATACCAGTTTGAAATCAGGTTAGCCAAGCCAACCACGGATTGTCAACAAATTCTGAGAAGTGATTTGGGTGGGGGGCAAGGGGGGTGGAACTTTTTTGTCCTGGCCCTCTTGCCTCTGTTGAAACCCTAACAAAGCTATCTTTTTCTTTGCAATCCTGCAAATCCTTCAGTGGTCGGGGGGGGGGGAGTTGTTTTACTATTAGTAGGAATTGCAGACTCATCCCATTTTCTGGCTCCATGAATTTCTTCCCTTGAGCCAAATGTTATCATTTCTAATTTAGAGATATATATATTTATGACCGAGGAGGAGGAGTGCCAAGATCTCTTGGAAATTTACAAATGATCTTTTGTACATGGAGGAGGGGGGGCACTGCTAACGATTAATTCTGAATCTGTCTTGCGTGAAGCACCTGTGCGGGTCTCAGGATACAGATCACTGGTTGAATAAAGTATTTGCACTCTACTATGGGCAGCTGAAGGGAGCATAGATTAGCTCAGGGGCTCATGGTGCCCAACATGTTCTCAGTGATTTGAACTTTGGAGTGGATCCCTTGAATTTCAGATTTTATTGGTGGGAAATGATGGCTCCTAAATGTCTGCTGCTACTTTTTGATGTCTGGGGAGTATGATAGGCCAAAAATATTCATGAACGAAATTGTTGACCATTCAGTTGAAAGAGAGTAAGAAAAGACAACATGGAAAATCTACCAGAGCAAAAATTAGATCTCCCCAGTATTATCTCATCTACTGTCCACTATAATGTTGCTGCTGTGGTGGCGGAGTGGTTAGAATGTTTATAGTTTATAGTTTATAGTTTATTGGAATTTGTAGGCCGCCCTTTTCCCTGAGGGGACTCAGGGCGGCTCACATAAACTAGGAGGGGGGGGGATACAGACAACAAAATAGAGACAAATACTAAAATGGTAAGCAACATACATTCATCATTCGGGAGGGGTCACTATCCTTATCCCCAGGCCTGGCGGGCGAGCCAGTTCTTCAGGGCTGTGCGGAAGGCTTGGACGGTGGAGAGGGTGCGGATCTCTACAGGGAGCTCGTTCCAAAGGGCCGGGGCTACTGCTGAGAAGGCCCTCCTCCTTGTAGTTGCCAGCCGACACTGGCTGGCCGATGGAATACGGAGGAGGCCTAACCTATGAGATCTTATTGGTCGCAGGGATGTAATTGGCAGAAGGCGGTCTCTCAAGTATCCAGATCCACTGCCATGAAGGGCTTTATGGGTGATTAATAGCACCTTGAAGCGCATCCGGAGATCGACAGGTAGCCAGCGCAGCTCGCGGAGGATAGGTGTTATGCGGGTGAATCGAGGAGCACCCGCAATCACTCGCGCGGCTGCGTTCTGCACTAGCTGAAGTCGCCGGATGCTCTTCAAGGGCAGCCCCATGTAGAGCACATTGCAGTATTCCAGCCTAGAGATCACTAGGGCCCGAGTGACTGTTGTGAGAGCCTCCCGATTCAGGAAGGGTCGCAACTGGCGCACCAGGCGAACCTGGGCGAATGCCCCCCTGGTCACAGCCGTTAGGTGGTGGTCAAATGACAGCTGCGGATCCAGGAGGACTCCCAAGTTGCGAACCCTCTCTGAGGGGTATAGAATTTGACCCCCCAGCCTGAGTGATGGTATATTAGTCAAATCTTTGGGAGGAAAACACAACAGCCACTCGGTCTTTTCCGGGTTGAGCACAAGCTTGTTAACCCTCATCCAGTCCATAACGGCCTCAAGACCCCGGCTCACCACATCCACCGCTTCATTGAGTTGGCACGGGGCGGACAGATACAATTGAGTATCGTCCGCATATTGATGGTATCTGATCCCGTGCCTGCGGATGATCTCTCCCAGCGGTTTCATGTAGATGTTGAATAGTAGGGGGGATAAGACCGACCCCTGAGGCACCCCATAATTTAGGGGCCTAGGGGACGATCTCTGCCCCCCCACTAACACCGACTGCGACCTGTCCGAGAGGTAGGAGGAGAACCACCGTAACACGGTGCCTCCCACTCCCACCTCCCGCAGTCGTCGCAGAAGGATACCATGGTCGACGGTATCGAAAGCCGCTGAGAGGTCAAGGAGGACCAGGATGGAGGGATGTCCTTCATCTCTGGCTCTCCAAAGATCATCCATCAATGCGACCAAAGCGGTTTCTGTGCTGTAGCCGGGTCTGAAGCCTGACTGGAAGGGGTCTAGGTAGTTTGCTTCCTCCAAGGACCGTTGGAGCTGAAAGGCCACCACCTTCTCGACAACCTTTCCCAGAAAGGGAAGGTTGGAGACAGGGCGATAACTATTAAGGACAGCCGGATCCAAGGATGGTTTCTTCAGGAGGGGTCTCACCACCGCCGCTTTCAGTGCGGCGGGGAAGAATGCAGTATTGCAGGCTAATCTGCCAACCTCAAGCAGTTTGATTCTCACTGGCTAAAGACTGACTCGGCCTTCCATCCTTCTGAGATTGGTCAAATGAGAAGCCAAATTGTTGGAGGCAATATGCTGGCTGTTAGAGATGCCTGTAAATCACTGTGAAGCATTGTGTAAGTCTAAGTGCTGTGGCCATTGCTATTGCTGCCCTCAGAATGACTTTAAATGGAACTAAGCCACATTGTCGCATTGCTATAGTTCTGCTAGGGGATGTAAGCAAATAAAAAAATCTACATGTGAGTCAGGGGTGGGTTTCTCGCCCCGTTCCAACCGGTTCGGTTGGAACGAGGCCGGCGGCGTCCTCGCGCACGCACGTGGCGCACGCGTGCACGCACGTGGCACACACGTGCACGCACGTGGCACACACGTGCACGCACGTGGCGCACGCATGCATACTAGCGTCTGCGCGATGCTCCAGCTGCTCCTGGAGGATAGCGCAGGCGCTGTATGCGTTCTGCACATGCGTGGAAAGAGAAGAATTCATAAAAACAGGGTAAGGAGCGGGCGCGGGTGTGTGGGCGCGCGCGGGCGCGGGGGGGGGGCTTCGCCGTTCCCGGAAGTTACTTACTTCCGGGTTCGGCGACCAACCGGATCGCAGGGACCGGTGCGAACCGGTCGAAACCCACCCCTGATGTGAGTAGCATTGAGCGCACACACACACACACACACACACACACACACACACACACACACAAGTCATTCACAGCTATATACAGTAGTGAGGTGAGAAAGTCTATGGCTCTAGGGTTTTAGTTCAGATGGAAGTTTTTGCACCTAATTCATTGCCATAAAAAGTTGTGCTTTTCCTATGGACAATCAACTCTCCACTGATATTACAATATGACATAGAGGGAAATGATTGGTCGTGGGTACCTTTGTAGTTAATTTTATATTGCTTGTGTCATCTTACCCAGGTATAGAATTATCACATTTGATACTTCAAAGAGACACATTGGGCATAAGGATGAGCTGCAGTGATGCCATACATGTCATGATAGCATCACACAATGATGCAGAGAACATGAATGGTTCCCTTTGCACAATGCCATCAAGATGCAGTTGAAGTCACTTGCTTCCACACAAAACCCCTTACTTCAAGATTGCTCATTATTTTAAAGTGGGGGAGGAATCACTGATAGCTACGATTTCTATCTCAAATTCTTTTGCAAAACTGTTATATAGCATTATTTTGAAACATGCTGGTTAAATGCAGTTATATAGATTCTGGAATAGCAATGAGTTTAATACCTTATACTTTAGACTTTTGCTTCATTTGTTAAAATAGTCTGAAGTCCCAATTGCTGTCTTGAAAAGAATTGTGGATGAATGTTTGTCACTCAACAGTATTTTGACAGTTCTAAAAAAAAATCATCCAGGAAACAGATCAGACGACTGTAAACCAAGAAATATCTGTCTGTCCCTCTATAACTCTATCATGCTTTTAGATTGCTGCAATTTTGTTACTCTTAGGAATGCAAAACTAATTACAAATATAAATATAAAACATCCCCAGTATAATAGTAACAGTATAATACAAAAATAAAAAACCAATAACCTACACAGAACAGTGTAAACATAAACATTCGTATGAAACTCATTCAACTAATTTAAAACGTCATCTAGAAGAACTTTATTTTTAGTTGTTTCCAGAAGATAATAATATTATAAAAGCTAATCTCATTTCCCAAGGGAAAGCTGTTTCATAAGATAGAGGCCATTACCCCAATGGCCTCAGCATTGCTAATTTCATGGCAGTGTGGATTATACCCTAATAGCCTCACCTCTGTTACTAATCTGTTGAATAAGTAAAAACTAAGTTAGTTGAAATCTGTCTTTATTGTCATGTCACCTGATGTGGCCATGGAATTGGGTTCAAGAAAACCAAATGTATCATTAAGGATGCCATGATGATTGTGTTACGGTCCTTCAGAAGATTATTGCAAATTATTGCATAAATGATGATGGTATTGAGGACTTCGAGACTGCTTTGGGCACTCTTGTGAATGCTAGATCTAAAACAGTGTTTCTCAACCTTGGCGACTTTAAGTCCTGTGGACTTCAACTCCTAGAATTCCCCAGCCAGAGAAACACTGGTCTGAAATGACCAGTGTGTTGGGAGAAAAAAAAACACATTTACCTGTTTTTTTTTTAAATTTTAGCTTCTAAAATACAAAGTCCTTTGTCTGAGCTGTTGAAATCATAAAAAATTCTTCATTAAGTATCAGGTTTACACATATACCAATGTTTATCTTGATAAAATAGTGGGTTTGAAAGACACCAAAACTAGATGTATCGATTTTTAAAAGTTTTTAATCTGTAGACATTAGCACATGATAATTGCTTTCATGGCATTAATTACTCCAACTTTTAGGTTAAGGTTATACCAGCTTTCTTCGATCTGGTACAACTTCCATGCTGTCTTGGGATATAATGGATTGGGATTCAAAAATATGGGAAGCAGTAAATTAATTATGGGCATATAGAAATTAGGCTGCTGTGAAAGGCACTAAAGTAGTTAGGAATTCCACATATATATTGAACAATTAAGCATCCTTCCAAGACTGTGGCTTAAACTGATGGGCAAATTCTAACTTTTTTTTCACAGCTCTCAGGTGTTGTGACTTGAAACCATGTTAATCAGCCGGGTAACCACTGTACTAGGAAGCAGCTGCTCTCCCTGAAGAATTACCAGGCTTATTTTCAGCACCATTCCTCTTTTCTGCCCCATTTTTCATCATATTCCTCAACAAAATGCATATTTCCCTTTTTGAGAGCTCTCAAAAGAATAATATATTTTTATTGTGACAGTGAGGCTGTTGGTTGCCATAGTTACATCCCCTGGCTGGGATAGGAGTCTGTGGATGTTTTAAATTCTGCTATTTTCAACCATCCTCCCCTCCTCCACATATTTTCATTCTTCACACACACAAATTATATTGCCTTTACTGACGTATTTACATCATCATCCTGTGCAACTGTCCAACATTTGCAGAATTCTGGAGTCTTTAGATTTGTTAACCAATGCAATTCATTCTAAGTGTTCTAAAAATGCACACAATGTAGTATTTTGTATATGTGTATACACGCAGACTGCAACTATGTACATAAGTGAGAACCTCCAAAAGGTCTCATCTGTCTTTGTTTGCTCTCTCTATTATATACTAAATCCCATCCTACTCTTCAAGACATTTGAATTAGTGTTGTAAAATGAATTTCAATTTGTGTTGCTTTTCTAGTCTCCTTGCTATAGAATCAGCTTATATCTTCCATTTGTCATCTTGCCCTTCTCTAGTCCCATAGCCTTTTTAAACTTAATGTGTTTTGAACTACAAAGAGACTTGGGTGGATATATTTGCTTTTTATTTATTTTCCTTATGATTTACCAATTGGGTCTGTCAACAACCAGCTAACTGACAATTTGCAGTATGGGTGTGTATATAGGTAAAGTAAAGGTAAAAATTCCCCTCGCACATATGTGCTAGTCATTTCCGACTCTAGGGGGCAGTGTTCATCTACGTTTCAAAGCTGAAGAGCCAGCACTATCCGAAGACATCTCTATGGTGATGTGGCCAGCATGACTAAATGTCAAAGGCGCACAGAGTGCTATTACCTTCTCACATAAGTGGTCCCTATTTTTTTACTTGCATTTTTACTTTCAAACTGCTAGGTTGGCAGAAGCTGGGACAAGTAACAGGAGCTCACTCCATTATGAGGCGCTAGGGATTTGAACCGCCAAACTGCCAATCTTTCTGATTGACAAGCTCAGCATCTTAGCCACTGAGCCACCACATCCCGTGTGTGTGTGTGTGTGTGTATTAAAGAACCAAGCAGTTATTTAATAGATTATTATTAATTGGGATCCTTTGAAAGCAGAGCTGTTTTCTGAACATGATGAAATAAACTATGTTATCTAAAAACAGAGAGGACATTGTAAAAATCTGAACCACAGTGGGTCTCTACAAGATGTTATGCTATGAGAGGTGGATAAATCTGTATTCTGATTTGCCAACTAAATCCTGACAGAATATCTTTATGGATTAAGTAGGGAAAAAAATGCCAGTGAAAATTTTCTATCCATTGTAATAAAAGGAAAAGTTAGCTCTGAAAAATCTGACTTGCATACAGTTTGTAAAGAGAATGGAGCCCTGCTATGAGGTGAAATTGGCATCCTTAATCTTTTATAAACTAATTAAGGTATTTACTTTATGCTGAGAGAGTGAGTAAATGGTCCAAAGTCACCCAGACAACTCTATGTCTAAAGTAAGACTAGAACTCACAATCTCCCAGTTCTCGCCTGGTGCTCTAATCACTATACCAAACTGGTTCTCACATTATGATCTTAAATAAGTGTACTTTACATTCTCAATGTCCATGACTGTGAGTCTGTGGCAAAGTGGCAGTTATCTGTGAATAGCTACATCCCAAACTGGGGCCTTTTTCTCTTGGGAATTCTGATTACAGATATATCTATTTACTTAGTAAATTTATATTTACTGCACATCTCACACCAATTGACTCTAGACAGGATGCAATCATTTAAAAAAAACAATAAACGTATAACAATTATTTTAAAAAGTCATTATTAAAATATATTTATTTAGTAAATTGATATGACTGCCTCGATATAGATGCATACCTTCACATTATATATATGAACGTTGAAGGCAGAGCCAATTGTCAAGTCCTCTGTATAGTAAATCCAACTTATGTCTACAGTGTGTGATGGAAGCTTATGTAAAAGGCAAGACCACGTAAATTGTAAGGGTTATATGTAAAGTCAAAGTTAAATTCCTACTCTCAATGGACATTCTTGTTGACCATAGAAAATGACATGGCCACACACTTCAACAAGTAGCCTTTTGTTTGGTAAACAACTTCTCTGTTGGAATTCAGTTGTTTCCTGCCAGTATTTCATGGTATATGATCTAAAAATATCTCCTTATCAGCTGTGTTTGTGTAATAAATACAAATTGGTACGATCGCTTTCAAATCAAGCTTGTTTTAGGATGCCTTCATGGAGTCACGTATATTATTTGGTTTGTAGTAATATGGAAGTGTTTATTTTGTGATTTTTTTTTCAGCTTTGGAACTCCTTGTAAATCTGCCATCTAAGTACAGATCAGACTAATCCTGCTTAACAATATTAGCTAAGTAAGCTACCTGCTGAGAAATAAATTTCATAGATATAATACATGCTTATTATTATTTTACTGCCTGTATCCAATGGATGATGTAGGAATCTTAAAGGATAAAATAGAAAAACCTAAGTGATCACAATCATTAGTGCCATTATGCCAACACTATAAATTAGAATTTTCTGAATTTAAACTACCTCGACAGGAGACCATTATCTAGAACCCATACCCAAAATCTAATAACAAACATCATAAACCTTACAGCAAGGAAGGAAATACTCAAAGAGAGCAATAGATAAGTTCAGCAGGAAATGTAGCACTGACTCTTAAGAAGGACTAGTAAGTCCTTTAGGGCTAAGCAAGTAAATGATTCAGTTGCTTGTACATTAATGCACAGAGTATGGGTAACACTTAGGTAAAACTTAAAATCCTAGTACAGGAGGGCAAATATGATATTGTAGATATAACTGAAACTTTGTGGATTGGATCTCATGATTGGAATCCAGTACTAGAAAGATTATAGTTTTGCAATAATGATGAATACCTTGGGTATAGGATGAGGATAAAGGTTCATTCTCTGAGCTTTTGGGTTAGTTTCCAAACGTTTTGTTACCAGACTAGGTATGGTGTTACCTAGCTTGATAATGAAACATTTGGAAACCAACCCTGAAGCTTGGAGAACAAATCTTTACCCTCAGATTATAATTTGTTCAAAAGGGACAGACCCAGTAAAATGAGAAGTGGAATTGTATCATAGTAAAGAATGATGATACCTGTATGGAAATTCATGTTCCTGTCAAAATTGTCTGAGTGAATATTAAGGGGAAAAAAACAGTACAAGTGACATTGTAGTGGGTGTATACTATAAGTCACCCAACCAAACAGAAGCTGTAGTTGAAGTGTTTGCACACACACAAAAAAATGACTAAGGCATCCAGGAAACGTGGTAATGATAATGTAGGATCTCAACTATCTTGACATGAACTGGGAATGAAAGTTGCAATAAGTAGGAGATCTAACAGGTTCTTGAAATGGCTTGCAGACAATGTCATTATCCAAAACATGGAGGAGACAGAAAATCAGCTGTGTTGGATGTAATTGAGACCCAGTTTGATCTAGTGGTTAAGGCACCAAAGTAGAAAGCAAGAGATCATGAGTTCAAGTTCTGCTTTAGCCATGAAAGCCAGCTGGATGATCTTGAGCCAGTCACGCTCTCTTTCAATCCAACCCACCTTATAGGGTTATAGGGTTATGGTTGTGAGGAAAATAGAAGAAGGAAGTTGTTGGATATGTCTGAGTTATTGTTTAAAAATAATAAAGGTGGAATGTAAACAAACAAACAAAAATAAAATGCTTACCAAAGAGAAGAAAAGGTTAAAGAAGTGGAAACGGTAGGGACCTTGGGAAAGAGCGTGACCATTTTACTATATTGCAGATAGGGAGAAGTAGAGATAATCAGAGCAATGTTCTAATTTCAAGAATTCAACAGGCTTGGAGAAAAAATAGGACTGATTCTGTAGCTAGAAATCCTGAAGAGAGAAACAGTTCAGTAAATTCTGTAAAATGAGATAACTGAAGCCCAAACACAATACCAAAGAGAGAGAGGAAATTGAAGACACCTGACGAGACTGGCCTATCTGATAAACTGAAAAGCAAAAAGAACAAGTATGAAAAGTGGAAAGAGGGGTACATAATAAAAGCAGAATATTATCATAGGAAACAACCAGAATCAGGAAAGCTAAGGCTCAGTCTGAGCTAAGGTTTGCTATCAATGCCAGAAATAACAAAAGGGGTTTTATGAGTATTTGGGGGGGGGAATCAAGGAAACAGTTGTTTGAGTTGTTAGATGGCAAGATGGTGACAATCAACAGGGAGAAGGCAGAATAGCTTATTTCCTCTTTTTTTATTTCACAAAAGAAAATAGCAGTCCAACTTGTCAGAAACGGCACTGTGGATGGCAGACAAGAAATACAGATCAAAATAGGTAAGGAATTGTTGAGAGGAGACTTCGTAATTTTGAATGAATTCAAATCTGGAGCTGGCAGATGCCATCACACAACCACCAACTGAAATCTTTGAGAGGTTTTGGAGGACAGGGGAACTTCCAGAAAACTGGAGAAGAGCCAACAAGGTGCCAATATTTAAGAAAGGTTGCAGTTCTGACCTGGACTCAGGTTTCTTTTTTCTAACCATTGCCTCTGTAACAACTCTTCCTTCTGTCCTTCAGGGTTATTCCCTTAGTGGTGGGATTCAGCCGGTAGGCACCGGTTCAGGTGAACCGGTAGTTGGAAGGACCCGCTGGCCCTGACCACCACACCACACCCCTCCCAGGAGGGAGTCTCCACATGGCCTGTTTTGGATACCAAGTACAGGAGCTGCATGGAGGGTCTGGGAGGGCAAAAATTGGACCTTCTGAAAGTCCAAAAACAGGCCTGTTTCTGGCTTCCGGAGGGCCTCCGGAGCCCAGGGAGGCCATTTTCACCCTTTCGGAGGCTCAGGGAATGGTGAAAACAGCATCACCCCGCTGTGGTACAGGAGGCTGAGTAGGCCATGCCCCCCATGGCCGGTTCCACCACAAAACCGCGTTCGACTAAACCGCGTCCGACTAAACCGCGTTGCTGACATCATCAACAGGGCGACAACAGCGCAGAGACAGAAGCACGCTGTAAACCCTAAACCTAAAATTAACCCCTAAACCTAACCCCCCTAAACCTAATCCTAACCCTAACCCTAACCCTTAACCTAACCCTAAACCTAACCCTAAACCTAACCCTTAACCTAACCCTAAACCTAATCCTAACCCTTAACCTAACCCTAACCCTAACCCTTAACCTAACCCTAAACTTAACCCTAACCCTTAACCTAACCCTAAAGCTAACCCTAAACCTAACCCTTACCTTAAGTTGAATCGGCTTGCTTTCAAAGCGCTATTTAAAGCGCCCTTCTTTCTCCACGCTGGCTGTTGTCGCCCTGTTGATGACGTCAGCGACGCGGTTTAATCGGGCGCGGTTTAGTCGAGCGCAGTTTTGACGGGTCATGCCCATGGCCATGCCCACCCAACAACCGGGCAGAGAACTAGTTACTAACATTTTAGAATCCCACCACTGCTCGGTCCTCTACATATTGCAGTTTTCTGTTACATGGGGGAAATAGATTTATTTTCCCTAGCATCTGGGGGCAAGATATCAATCAGTAGATGGAAGGGAGAAATCCAATTTGAACTAAGGAAACATTTCCTGATTGTGAGAAATATTAAGCAATAGAACAGCCTTTTTCCTGAATCTGTGGATAGCCCTTTGTTGGAGGCTTTCAAGAAAATAAAATAAAATCTTTTATTTAGAATGATGTGAAACTGGGCATGGGTGCTTAGAGTAGAAGACATTCAATATCCCTTCAAACCATATGACACTATGAATGTAGATGCCAGAGTATCTTGCATATCAAACTTACAAATTAAAAATCCAAATTATTCTATCAATACTAGGGCATATGCTGAGGTTATATTAGTTCATTCTTTTGCACTAACCTTCTTCAACCTGATAGCCTTCAGATGTCAACTGCAGCTTCAGAAGTTTTGGAAACACGGTGCTCAAAGTGTGTCATCTCATGTACCAGAATGGATTGGTTTTGGACTTCAGTTATTTTACATGTTGCTGGTACGTACGAGAGCTTATGCGCTGGAGGCAAGTTCCTTGTGTATCTAATCACATTTGGCCAATAAAGTATTCTTCTTCTTCGTATATGTTAATGATCTGAAAGATTCATTGTTTTTATTGTAACTTTGTAAAATTATATACAGTTTGGAAATGATATGATTAAATTTAATAAATAAATGTATATTTGCAATATTTACTGTCAACATTTAAAAATCAAGAGAAAAGAGGATAAAACCAATAATAGTGCAATTATACATTGTTTAAAACCAGAGCTACCTTGTGATTTAGCTCAATTGCTATAGTGAAATTTGGCATATTTAAGACTAGGCATAGTTCATTATATCTGGTCTTAAACTTTATCTTCATTATCTTCTAGGCATAGCCTAAAATTTATTTCCTGCCCACCAACAAACATGCACATGTGTATGTAGAAATGTGCCCAAATGCACACCCAAACTACTGGTACATATTTGGAAAGCTTAAGAGATTCCAACAACGTTGAATTCCTATTTTCTCATTTGCCTTTCCTAAGCTGTTATAAGAAATTCAGCAAAGCAAATAGTTTTATTTTCCCATGCAGCAACCCCTAATTAAGGAGAGTGTATTTTACTTTCTACGGGTTTTTTTTTGGCCTTCTTTGTAGTCGCTTACTTTCTTTATACAGGATCTGCTCATAAATAATCAAAGCACTACAATCTGATGAAGCATCAGTGTCCAAGATTTGAAGCAGTCTCTCTAGAGTGAATGGTATAAAATAGTTGAAAAATAAATGAATTAGGAGTTTGAAAAAGAAGCCAAAGTTATAAAACTGTACAGCTGCATAATTCTTTGCAATCTGTTTTCCATAACTTTTAATATGTCTGCCTAAGAAAAAGAACATGCAAGAAACTGCAACTGGAAGAATGAGAGAGAGAGATACAGAAAGACCGAATGTGTCACTTTTACATGTATTTCATTATTTTTTTAATTATTTCAATTTGTATCGCTGCCCACTCAACATACAACTCTCTCTAGTGTTCCAATGAGTAATGAAAAAGCTAAACTCTGCCTTAGCCTATACTAATACTGTGTTTGGAAATAAGCTCCCAAACTGTGTAAGTACCTTTGTTCTTGTCATAATTTTCCAAACAAAACAAAAACCAAATACTTTTAGCAATATACGCATGATAGAAGTATCTCTAATGTTGTTGAGTTTTTAGGCTTGGGGACTCCATAAATGCAAGAACAGTGTTACTTTGTTGAGTTTTGTTAGTTATAGGCAGGTTAGTCTATGCAGATTCTCAGTCATCCAGGTTATGGTTGTCCCAAAGGTGCTTTTTTCAAGAGGCAACTGGTTTTCTGGTTTTTCTTTGAAGACGCTTCACTTTTTATCTAAGAAGCTTCTTCTTGGTTGAGAAGCGAAATGGCTTCAAAAGAAAAACCTGAAAGTCCAGTTGCCTCTTGAAAAAAGCACGTTGGGACTTACAGGTAGATTATTTCATTTTTGCTCCCATAATTTGTTACTAAAAACTTGAAATATACCCACATATAAATAATATTCACATGGTCAATTTTTCTGTACGTTGGGTGGTAGGTAGTCCTTAGTAATGATTACCATTCCACATCCATGAAGGCCACCATAAAAATCAAGAGAACAAGCAGTTTGTTTTAAGTTCTGATGCCCAATATGGGGCAAACAACACTTAAACTGAATTGTTGTTTTAGCAGAACGCAATCAATTGGGATACTTAGATGGAATATATTAAGTGGGGTCATTTTATTCCAGCACCATTTTCTTCCCTTTCATGTATACTTTGATTTGGTTTTGATTTAATATATTGCATTAACTCAAACATTTTGCTTTGTATCCCACAGTTTAGATCAGGGTGTCAAACTCACAACCCACGGGCCAGATGCGTCACACGCTGGCCACACCCACATCCAGTTTAGTTAAGGGGGGAAGTCACAATTCGTCACATCACAACACCGTGACAATGCAAGTTTGACACCCCTGGTTTAGATGGGTTAGAACACCTGAGAGACCGCCTCCTGTCGATTACCTCCCATAGACCGATCAGATCTCACAGGTTAGGTCTCCTCCGGATTCCATCCGCAAGCCAATGTCGGCTGGCAACTCCCCGGGGGAGAGCCTTCTCTGTTGCAGCTCCAGCCCTCTGGAATGATCTCCCTGTCGCGATCCGGACCCTTACAACCCTCCTGGCTTTCCGCAAAGCCACCAAGTCCTGGCTGCTCCAGCAGGCCGGGGGACCTGTGAAACATCCAGCCCCACGGAAATTGTGAATGTTGCGGTTTTGTCATTTTCATTTCATTTTTTTTTATTTTATTTGACATTTATAGGCCGCCCTTTTCCCTGAGGGGACTCAGGGCGGCTTACAATTTGTAGGAAGGGAGTGCAAGACAAAACACAAAAAGAAAATGTGAAGTATAATAAAATAAAACAATAAAAAGACAACATTCATTCAGCATTCGGGTGGGGCGAGATTAGGGTCTTATCCCCCAGGCCTGACGGGATAGCCAGATCTTGAGGGCTGTGCGGAAGGTCTGGACGGTGGTGAGGGTACGAATCTCCACGGGGAGATCGTTCCAAAGCGTCGGAGCTGCTACTGAGAAGGCTCTCCTCCGCGTAGTCGCCAGTCGGCACTGACTGGCGGATGGAATTCGGAGGAGGCCTACTCTATGCGATCTGATGGGACGAAGGGAGGTAATCGGCAGAAGGCGGTCTCTCAGATAGTCAGATCCACTACCATGGAGGGCTTTATGAATGGTAAGTAGCACCTTGAAGCGCTTGTTTTTAAAGTGTTGTCTTTGTCTAGTCTTCCCCCTTCCCTTGTCTATTGTGAGCCGCCCGGAGTCCTTCGGGAGTGGGCGGCATACAAGACAAATAAAAAAACTAAACTAAAAACTAAAAAACACTGTGCACACCCAGCTAATAATCCAGAGTCAACTAATTGAAGACCTAGGTTGACTTGCAAAGCCAGCCTGTAACTTGGTTCTGGACCCACTATACTGATCTTGTTCCATGGGTGATGTATAGAAGAGTCTGCAGAGACTTAACTGCTGTGCTGGTTCAACACATGGAAGTTAATATTCTTATTTTTAAAAAGAAAATCTGCAAAAAAAAACACCGCTGTGCACCCAGAAAATAGACTGCAAAGACAAACTAAGTGGCAAGGAAATTGATCATAAGCAATCACCAAGGGAATGGAGTGGGGAAGAAAACTAGTCGCTACTATTAGTTTCTTACCAGTAGATAATACTTCCATCAATTTGAAAGTGCACTTCAAATGGCACCCGCTCTTCTATCATGTGATTTCTACTAGCATTTTTGGCATTATTGTCAGAATGAGACATCCTTCCATCATACACACCGTATCTGTTTTAGAATCTCTTTAGCAATGTCACCCATTTAAAGTGCATTTCATCAAAATGTGATTTACCTTTAATACCAATGGAGAGGAAGTTCAGAGAAAGGGAGGGGAGAGAGAAAGGACAAAAAGCGTATTCATGACTCATTTCTTGGTCTATCCATTCAATTTCACATCACAAGCTGTTGCCATGGAAATGTCACACATGTAAGACGGGAGTTGGGAGTCTAATGCAAGTGCTGATTGGTACAGGGAGGGATAAGGAAAAAGAGAAAACATTATTTTTTATAAACAAAGAAAGGAAGTCGAAAATGCAGGCAAGTAACAACCAAGCAGACCTTAAAATGGGAACTAATTCCAGGGAACTATTCAATATATCCCGGGAAAGAGCAACATTTCTTCTATAGATTAGGGCAACAGCATTCCTTTTCTTGCATCCACCACAGGACTCCAGGGTGAAGGCAAACACTCAGCAATCATAATTTTAGTTTTTTTGTGTTTTGTTTTGTTTTTCTATCAGCTGTTTTTGGCAATCCACAGGCATGGATGCATGCATGATCATGTGTTAGCTGCTGCAGAGAAAGTGTAGTTAAAAACATAATTACAGCTGCTTGAGAATTTGGCACCCCAGCAATCCTCATATGGTATAATTTACACTTGCTAGCATGCAATCTGCTCTGCAGCTACAAATCAAATACTCTGGCTCTTTTTAACCTCAGAGGTTTTTTAAAAAATCTGTATACAGTTTTCTACTGATCTTTCAAGTACACTCACAAATCATATATGTAATAGCTGGGTTCACACATCACACTGAGACCTGATTTTTTTTTATTCATGATCATTGGCCCTGGTTTATAAATTACAGTGGCTGTGTTCATGTAAAATGCTACGTTGAAAGCAAGCAAGCATCACTCTGATTGGTGCAATGTAAGACTACAGACACTGAGAAACATTAGATCTGATTTACAAACTGCACTAAGCAATGAAGTGGTCTGTGAACTATGCTACTGTGGTTTGCAAACCATGGTTTATGGTTTTGTATTCGATCTAAATCTAGTCATTCAATAAAGCAGAGTTAAAGTGAAGCATGGTTTGAATCAGTGTATGGCAGGGGTGTTCAGGCCCAGGGGCTGAATTTGGCCCACAGGGTGCTTAGATCTGGCCAACAGGGCTGCCCTGGAAACAGCAAAGGATTGGCCCACGGTGCTTCTGCCAGTGAAAACAGAGGTTGTTCCCCCACTCCAAGGTCCATTTCTGTTGGCAGAGGGTTGCAGGAGGCCATCGCATGCCCACCCCAGCCCCCTGAGATCAACCCTGATGTGATCCTCAATGAAATAGAATTTGACACCACTGGTATTTGGTATCCAGAAAGGCATTGCAGGTAGGAGATCACCACTTAAAATTTTGGTTATTCATATGTAGATCAATTGCTCCACATTCTAGTATAACATATAATAACTCTACTTTGCAAGGTATAGTGGTTGTCAATTTGCTTTTCGGTACAATTCAAGGTGCTGGTCACTATCTATAAAACCCTACATGGCATAGGGCTTGGGTTATTTGATGGGCTACCTGTTTCCCATAGTATCTTACATTTAAGGTCTATCTTACATTTAAGGAACTCTGAGTGGATTTGTTAATCGATCCGTGTGTTTGTTTTGGGGCCATCCATGATATCCCCAGGTATCTTCTACAAAACCAAATTTCAAAACATCAATATTGTTCCTATCTTCCTTCTTCAAAGTCCAAATTTTACTTCTCTCGAGTATCACAGGTAATATTATAGCTTGCACAATTCTGATTTTTGCAGATATAGTCACACCACAGCATTTGAATACCTTTTCCAAGACTTTTAGGACTGCTCTATCAATGGACTTTTTGTTACTTTTTGGTTAATAGCTGATCCTAAAAAAAAACAGAAGTTATCCATCACTTCATCATCAATTCTAAAGCAAGTTGTTTCACTTGTTTATATTTAATTTTAGTCCCATTTTTTCAATGTGGTCCTTGACATTAATTATTTGAGCTTGCAAATCCTTTTGCATTTTAGCCATCAGGTTAGTGCCATCAGCATAGCAATAGCACTTAGACTTATATACCACTTTACAGTAATTTAAAGCCCCTCTAAGTGGTTTACAGAGTCAGCATTTTGCTCCCAACAATCTGGGCCTTCATTTTACCCACCTCAGAAGGATGAAAGGCTGGATCAACCTTGAACCGGTGAGATTTGAACTGCCAAATTGCAGGCAGCCGGCAGTCAGCAAAAGTAGCTTGCAGTACTGCACTCTAACCACTGTGCCAATATGGCCCATTGAGCATAATGGAGGTTATTGATGTTTCTTCCTTCAGTTTTAAAATCGTGCCCATTTTCTTCCAATCCAGATTCTTTTAATATATATTTAGCATATAGATTGAGTAAAATAAGGAGAGAGTATACAGCAGGGGTGTAAAACAGGTGGCCCACAGCCTGGATGCATCACACCAGGCCATGCCCACCCCAGCTCCCTGAAGCATCATGACATCATGAAATGTCACATGACAGCATTGTGATGCCATGAGTTTGACACCTGTTGTATCCAGCCTTGCCTCATTCCTTTACCAAGCTGTAAGTAGCCAATGTGTTTTGCCATATTTTGTTTGCACTGAGGCTTCCTGACCTGACTCAGGTTTCTCAGGAGGGCACTGAAATGTTCTGAGATACCATTTTTCTGAGCACATCCCATAGCTTGATAAGATCGATACAGTCAAATGCCTTTCTATAATAAATACAGCACATAGTGACTTATTTTTTATATTCCCTGGCTTTCTCAACTATCCAGCATGCATCAGCAATATGCTGTGTTCCTTAGCCTTTTCTAAAGCCAGCTTGAACATCTGGCATCCCTTTTCCCATGTACGCCTTTCATCTGCATTGGATGAGCATAAGCAATATTTTGCTAGTAGTGGCAGAAAAAACCTCCTAAACCCTAATTGGCTATGGAGCTAAGCCCTGCATTCATTTACTTGATAGAAAAGGAACTAGTGTTATCACATAGCCTTGCCTGGACCTTCCTGATAAAAGACCTTATGGCATACCAAATACTTCCTGGAGATAGTGGATGTGATTTTCAAACTGTTGACTTTTAATTGAGTTGGTGCCTTTATGTCCTGCCAAGAATTACTGGTAA
This sequence comes from Thamnophis sirtalis, assembly GCF_051295495.1. NCBI lineage: Eukaryota > Metazoa > Chordata > Lepidosauria > Squamata > Natricidae > Thamnophis > Thamnophis sirtalis. The sequence goes on from NW_028261387.1 coordinate 65,154,259, forward strand.
AGAATTGTTGAGTGAGTTAACATCTGTTTGGGTTAATTTTATGGTGGGAATCAGGCTGTTACTGATTAATACAAGGAGTGAACCCCCAGTTTTAGCTGCCTATTGAGCATAGTATTTTTTTTATCCCGGTTGTCAATAATGTTTTAGGATCTGAAGGTCAGCCTTCTCATATTCCTTGTTACTCATTCCTTTGAATTGTTCATCCCAGAGATTCTGCATCCCAAGCATAAACTACAGTTTTCATTCATTCATGTTAATTTGATATACCCATCTAATATGATTCCAGAAAGCTTACAATAGAATATAAAATACACGATATAGAAAATAAAAATAAAACATAGTGGCTGAATATTATCCAGGCAATAATCAGCTGTATAATTTTCCCCATGATGTCTCCCAGCCTGCCTGCCCAAGCACTTGGAAAGCTATACAAAAAGACAGGGATATGATTGAGGCACTGCACAAAGCTACAATAGAGGTCATTTGTTTGGGATCGGGTATGTATGTGTTATTTCAAGGCAATGTGACTTATAACTTATAAGTTGTAGCTTAGAATGAACTATGACCCAGTCAACCATGATGTACAGGTAGTCCTCAACTTACAACCACAATTGAGCCCAAAATGTCTTTTGTTGGACAGTTGTTAAGTGAAATTAAGCCATTTTACAACTTTTCTTGCCACAGTCGTTAAGTGAATCATTGCAGATGTTAGTAACACAGTTGTTAAGTGGCTTGCCCATTGACTTTGCTTGTCAAAATGGTGATCACATGATCCTGGGACACTGCAACCGTCATAAATATGAGTCAGTTGCAAAACATCTGAATTTCGATCACATGCCCAAGGGGATGCTGCAAAGGTCATGAGAAAAAAGTTTAAAGTTACATTTTTTAGGTAGTTGTAACTTTGGTCACTAAATGAACTGTTGCAATTCAAGACTAGCTGTATTCAATAAATCAGGTTGAATATACTATACAGGTAGGCCTTCACATACAATCACAACTGAGCCCAAAATTTATGTTGTAAAGTGAGAGATTGGTTAAGTGAGTTTTGCTCCATTTTATGACTTTTCTTGCCACAGCTGTTAAGTGAATCACTGCAGTTGCTAACTTAGTGACACAGTTGTTAAGTGAATCAGACTTCCCCACTGACTTTGCTTCCTGGAAGTTCACAAAAGGGAAACACATAACTCTGGGACATAGCAACGGTTGTAAGTATGAACCCGTTGACCAGCATCTGAGGTTTGGTCACATGATTGTGGCAATGCTACAAAGGTTGTAACTGTGAAAAATGATCATAAGTCACTTTTCTGTAACTTTGAACTAAATGAACTGTTGTAAGTCGAGGACTGCCTGTAGTTCCATACAATGTATGAACTTGGCAAGCATCTTCTTAAAGACAGCTTATCAGCAAACTTTCAGCACCTTTAATGGGATTCTTTCAAGTTGTGAACTTAAGTTTCTCCTTTTATTATATATGAAAAACATTAATTTGATAATAATTTTTGAAGTCTTTATGAGTCTCATCCAGGGCCTTCTGGAGCAGTTTGTGCCACCAAAGCCTAAATTCTAGTTTGGTGGACTATGCAGTTTAGACCTTGGTTAATAATTGCTTGGTTCTAGACCAGGGCTTGCAAACTCAAGGCCCATGGACTAGATCAGTGGTGGGTTTCAAAAATGTATGGAACCTCTTCTGTAGGTGTGGCCTGCTTTGTGGAAGTGGCTTCCGGCCATGTGACCGGGTGGGAGTGGCCAACTTGTAAAATGTGGTGAAACTCACTTAACAACGCTCTTGCTTAGAAACCAAAATGTTGGCTCAGAAACTCTGGCATTTGAAGCAAGCAAGTCTTAAAACTGTTAAGTTACAAGACCCTTGCACCCCTAACCCTTTAGAAAAAAAAACCTAGGGGTGTTAAAACTTGACAGCTTTAAGACTTGTGGACTTCAACTCCCAGAATTCCTCCTCCAGTCACATTGGCTCAGGAACTCTAGCATTGAAGTGTGCAAGTCTTAAAGCTGTCAAGTTACAAGACCCTTGCACCCCTAATCCTTTAGAAAAAAAACCCCAGGGGTGTTCAAACCTGACAGCTTTAAGACTTGTGGACTTCAACTCCCAAAATGTTGGCTCAGAAACTCTGGCATTTGAAGCAAGCAAGTCTTAAAACTGTTAAGTTACAAGTCCCTTGTACCCCTAACCCTTTAGGGAAAAAAACCAGGGGTGTTCAAACTTGACAGCTTTAAGACTTGTGGACTTCAACTCCCAGAATTCCTCCTCTCACTCTTCATCTTGATGATGTGCGGACAGGAGGGGGGAGGGAGCTGGAACCGGTTCTAAACGGCACTGTAGATTTGTGGAACCTCTTCTATAGAAGAGGTTAGAACTGGCAGGAACCCACCCCTGGACTAGATCCAGCCTACGGGGTACTTAGATTTGGCCCACCGGGCCACCCTGGAAACAGCAAAGGACCTGTCTGAGGTGCCTCTGCCAGTGAAAATGTTTTGTTTCGTCCTCCTGCAACCCTCTGCCAGTGAAAATGGAGCTTGGGCATGAGCCCCTCCCAAGCTTTGTTTTCACTGGCAGAGTGTTGCAGGAGGCCGTTCCAGTCGAAAACAGAGTTTGGGAGCCCATTTTCACTGGCAGAGCATTCGGGCCACCCCAGGTGTCCCTGACACGAGTGATATCAAGCTGGCCGTGCCCACCCTGGCCCCTTGAGGTCAAACACAGCCCTCAATGAAATCAACTTTGATCCATTCTATGGACCAAGGCAAGGACCATAAGATAGAGCTGCCTAAAATCCAGAGATGCTTTATGTGGCAATATAGAAGGCACTTTTGTACCTTCCCTGGGTTTGGTGTGTAATCCTAGATGTTGCTGTAAGGATATGTATCTTTTGCCTTTGAACAATATGTCAGGAGTAAGGCCTCATCAACAGATGTGAATACTGGATGAAAATTATTACTTGCAGTTATTGGAAAAATGCCTCCTTTACAGTCTTATTGTGATCTTAATTGATTTCCCATTTAAATTAGATTAAGAAGTCATTAGAAACAACTCTCATACTTCCCCCATAAGTCTCCTATGCAGAAGGCACATGTGCATCCAGAGAAAGGCATGATTAAGGAGGTTGTGTTGCTGGTGGGCATAAAACAATGGGGGAAGGGTTGAGGTGGGTGCTGCCTCTAAAACGCTGAGCCTTGCTGCAGAAACCTATAAATTAGCTTGCCAAAATCTCACTCTTTGGGGAAAAGAAATTCTTGCTCACTAATAGGAATGAAATGAAGGAAGCAGCAGCAACGTCAAGGAAATAGTTGTTTCTGTTTTTATCGTGAAGCATCGCTTCGTAGCGTCAGAGAAAACAAAACCTTTGCTTTTCTAGGTTCCATAAATTGAAGCAAAAAAATAATAATAATTTACTCTGACGAACAATATCATGCTTTTCTCTTTCCCTAGTATCAGTTGTACTTCCTGCTAATCAGATGCAATCTCCTCTCCTCAGCCTAGGAAATAGATGTGGTATCTTGGATACCTCCGAGCGCTAGTAATTCCGGATGAATATTGACTCTTTAATGACAACCACCCTCCAGTACAAATATCAAGTGATATTATCCAGTCAGATACTGATGATTGAATAGGGATGACATACATGTTACTCAGCAAATGAATTATTGGATTCGGCCATGCCCTCAATGCGCTTGTCGGCTAGGAAATTTTCATTTGGCCTTCTAACTTGAGGACCAATTGTAAATGTCAGACCTAAATGCTCAGATTTAAGTGTTAGGTTGTCTTGTTTGATTACAGAAGTAAAAGGTCACAAATGACTAATGAAAAGTACAAGTGATATTGCCTGGGTAATGCTGAATGGCTGCAAGAGGCAAACGGCGTGGGGGACAATCTTATTTGAGATGGCACTTTTTTGAAAGGCTAAACATTATGCTGCCCTCTTGTGGTCTCTGCAACCGTTCCCCTCTGATCTGGGATTCTCCTTCTCCTGGGCTTTACATGCACCTGAGATATGTTTGGGGCTCCAACCTGTTCTTATTCTGGCCGCCACTCAAACAGGAACTTATTTTCTCCCATATTTTCTCTTGCTGCCCTTTCTTTCTCCCCCTTGCTACAGTTACTTTACTAAAAGGCAGAAACTGAGGCTTGCATCAGTTACAGTATTATATTGAGGGAATATCCTGCTCTCTATTGCAAACATGTGTTTTATTAGCTACTTCTTGTGCTTGTTTTTCTAAAAAAGAAACAGCAAGGTGCAATTCTTTACGAGGGAGGGAAGGAAGGAAGGAGCAAGGAGGAGAAAACACCTGTTTCCTGGAGGGAATGAGCATAGCTGCCTTCTCCACAGGGGCAGAATTCTCAAGGGGGAGTGAAGTTCCTACCAGTGTTTGCTCTTGTGATGGCCCAGAAGCTGGAGAAGCCAGGAAAGTTGTAAGTTATTCCAAAAATAATAATGATGTGAACCATTGGACATTAACAGAATCCTTCATGCTCAGGAAAATTTCACTTATTTTTTTTTTCCAGGAACAAAAATTGGACAATTTGAGTACATTGGTCAATTCTGCCTTGCCCCCTCCAAAATGTTGAAGGAATGTTCAGCACAGCACGAACTTATCCCCAAATAGAGGATGGCTAAGATAAAACGCATCAATATTTGTCAGGTACTCTGGTGGCTTTGAATGCCTCACTAAATGCAATCCTAGTCTTTGCTTATTGATTAATTAGTTTGGATTTGAGTTGGGTTGGGTTGGTTGGATTCGGTTTGATGTTACCCGATTCCAAAATGATTCTGAACAGCTCACAAAACTTTTTGAATGTTGAGAGAAATAGGTGTCCCCTATAAAAGGATCATAAAAGTACTGACTGGTGAAGAGTAGCTTACATTTTGGATGTTAGTTAGTAGTTTTTGACCTTTGACAATTGCCTACTTAGATGTGCAGCTCTAAGGTACTACCGTATAATGCCCTTTGAGGCAGGGGTAGCAGGGATTCCAGTAACACAGTTTATTTTTATAGGTTAGGGTAACAGTATCTTGAAAACTGTCTCATCTTATACCAAGCAAAATCATGACAGGATTACTTTGAGTTTCTTTCTTATGCTTTTCACATTCTCAGGATTGAGTTACTGTTTCTCCTTCCTTAATAGTTTGTTGCTTCCCTCCCTCTTTCCAAAACCAAGTCTATGTTCTTCACACATAAATATCGAAAAACCAAAGACACAGAAAATTATGTTTTTTAGGGGTTTGAGAGGAATGAGTTTAACTCTCACTGCTGCATGAGCTAATAAAGAGAACTGAGACCATATTAGGACAAGATCTTCTTGGCATATGTAGGAAATCCATTTTGCATTTTTTTTTATTTTTAACTTGGAAAATTAAAATAAACCAAAAGACAGTGTCATTTGTTTTCTTTTACACTGGTATTCTTATAAGAAATAATACAAAGTTTTCTTATAGGGTTGAATTCTTGTAGTTAATTGTACATCTGTGGCATTCCATAAATTAGTACCATAATGGGGTTTCTACTAATATCTGTATAATAATATAATACAAAAGCAAATATTTATGAAGTTTAAGAAAGTTCTGTTCAGAAAAATATATCCTTAAAATAAATAATACTAGAAGCCAGGCAGTGGTGGGTTTCCAAAATTTTTGGAACCTCTTCTGTAGGTGTGGCCTGCTTTCCGGGTCCACTGGTGGAACCTCTTCTAACCTGTTCGGTGGATTTGACGAACCGGTTCTACCGAATAGATGTGAACTGGTAGGAACCCACCTCTGAAGCCAGGCGTATGAGAGTGTGGATGTGTTAAAAAATCAAGATGACAGTCATGCTGTACAAAGCCACACCCCTTTTTAGAAGATGTGTTGACTGCTTCAATTGTGTGGCCTCAGCTGTTGTAGAAGAATCACCCCAAGAATTCATTTAAACCGATGACCAGTAATAAAGCATTTAGTACAGGGCTGTCAAATTCCTGGCCCGCTGTCGGTGGCCATGCCCATGCCCAGTTTAGTGAAGGGGAAAAAAGTCCCAATGCGTCACGTGACACCACCGTAATGACATCAGTTTGACACTCCTGGTGTAGTACTATACCAAAGACAGAAAAATTAAACCTAAAAAGGGGCAGCGATTAAATGTGTTTATATAGTATTATGCAAATTAAAATATGCACATGATTGGGTGAAGCATATGTGCAATTTAGCCAAGTCAGCTAATGGGGGGTGGATTCTAAGTGAAAAGGAGGTGGAACTGCAACAACAATGTACTGAGAGAACAGCGATATAAATAAACATTTCTAGGAAAATGCCTCTATAGGTTTATATTATACTAGGCTTGTTTCTTAGTGTTTTGCTTAGGGCTTTGCTTGCTTAGTGTACTCTCCCAGCTTTATCAATTTTGCTTGTCTTTTTAAGTAACTTATGACTGAGCTGACAAGGTTGTTTTCCAAGCCCCAGGGAAGGTAATTAAAGGAAAGGATGTTTTGTTCACTTCATCACCATATTTTCTCCACAACAGCCATCTTCATTGTTTTACCACTCCCCCATCACCCATGGTCGCCTCTGATTTCGTCTAATGTTGTCTTTTCTTCACTTCCTGATTTCTTTTTTTAACAGCTTACCTCATGAAGAGCTTTGGAGAGGCTGAAAACGTTCAAACGTTAATGTTCTGCATAATTCTGGGCAGATATTGAGTCCCCCAGTTCAGTCTGCCTACCTATCCTGACTATATTAATATTTTTTTTTAAAAAATGTGGGCATATGGCAAAAATTACCACCAGGTTTGATGAAGGAGGGCTTAAAATCAAGGTTGATTTCTGACAACTGCCTGAACAAGTCCCTTTCGTGGCAAGATTTTCATAAGTATTTTGCATTTTCCTTTTCCCTGGGTCTAAGAGAATGACTGGCCCAAAGTTCCCAGCTGGCTTTGTGCCCGAGGCTGGAGTTGTCTCCCAATTTCTAGTTTGGTGCCATAACTACTACTCCAAATTGGCTCTATTGTGAATGCCAAGTCAGTGAAAGTTTCTCAAAAGAAAGTTTGTGATAATGGATAGACACGTACCTTAAGTATATGTAGTTGGGAGATTGACAGCCAGGAATATTTCTTCTCATTACCTATGGCTGCCTTGTGAAGGGGGGGGTTGTTTTTGTTTTGCTATAATAAGAATGAGAAACCAACCTATTTAATGAATGTGTCTACCCCTCTCCCTTCCATCACATTTTTGTAATCCTCAAAGTTTCAAATATGTGGCTAAAATTCAATAACAAAATAAAACATTTGGTTAACAAAATACCTTCCTAAATGGTATGTGAAACTTCTCTTGATATTGCCACCATGTTCTTAAAAAGTAAAACAAAGGAAATCCCAGTAGAACAGACAGTGTTATGGCCCGCCAGCAGAGCTGGCAGCAGATTCGGATAGTTAGGAGGTTGGGAGGAACATGGGCCAGTCCTGGAGTCTGGGGAAGGCTCTGATGAGGGCTCTGTGTCGGGAGGCAGAGAGCAGGCCACAGGTGTATGCCAGTTATCAGTTGCTTTCAGAGTCAGACATCAGTGAGGCAGATGAATAGCTGGAGCCTGTTTCCAGTGTGCACATGCACAGAGTTTCCAGACAAAGGGGACAACTAAAGAGCAGGGGTCGACTTGAGAGTAAGGCCAGATGATGAATGGCCCCTCCCAGAGGAAATAAAAGAGGTGTGAAAGGGGAGTGGAGCTTGAAGGAGACAATTAGTTCTCTAATTCATTAGTGACTCTTTGAGACTCCTTGCCAAGTTCTGCAGTCAGCTCTCCAAGCCAGATAAGGTGTGTGATCATGAATCCTTCTCGGTTGTGAATGAGAGAATTCACTGTAAATTAATAAAAGGGGATTTTGCCGTGACAAGGAGTTTGCTGCATGCTCTTGGGAAGCCTCGATCAGAACACACAGGACAACAATCTTCCAGGCTATAGAAACACACAGAAAAGCCTTCCTTGTGTTGTGGCCAAAAGTGCCAAGGAGAATCAATCGGGGGAACCGATTGGCACACTATATCAAAAGATGGTTTTCTCTTCTAAAATGGGCTTATCAACTTTTAAAGAGACCATTCATCTCAGCAAGCTTTCCAAAGTTCCCTTTTGTAGGAAATCTGTGGTCAGTTGTAGAAACAGCTGGATCTCCTGGTACCAGCTAAGAGGCAGATTAAGACAATCACTATGATTTTGAAAACTCACAGTATGCCTGTTCTTAGCGCTACACACCTGAGACAAAGCCTTTTTGTCCTTCACAGCTGTAGGATCTGTGTATCTTTCCCATCGTTTATGTATTCCTCTTTCCTGCTCATTTATATACGTAGAATGGATGTCTTCATCAGTCACTTCTATTATGCCATCAGCTAAAGTTCTTGTTATAAGTGCAATATAATCTAATCATTGTTTGTTTAGCAGCAATCTATTTCTTGCAGTGTTATTTTGTGCTCTGGTGAATACTAATAGCATACACACAGTGATATAGTTGGAGAGTTATGTACATAAAATCACCCAATTCCACAGCACATATTTTGTGCCCATAAAATCACAGGGGCCATTCCTGCCTCTCCCTTTAGAAACCTCTCCCAAGACAAAATGGCATGCTATATTTGTTTGTTCGTTGCAGCAACACTATAATCCTCGGTAGGAGAAAGATTTACTCCTTTGTCTTCTGCATTTGCTGACAACAGTGAGGAAACGGCTGCGGTTGTGCAGAAACTGAAAAAGAAAAGCTGAATAAATCAAGCATGGTTGCCTCCTTTTTTAAAAGCAGCATTGGGTAAAAGGTGATTGGGTTGTTTGCAGTGGTGAAATTCAATTTTTTTAACTACCGGTTTTGTGGGCGTGGCTTGGTGGGCGTGGCAGGGGAAGGATATTGCAAAATCTCCATTCCCACCCTACTCTGGGGCCAGCCAGAGGTGATATTTTCTGGTTCTCTAAACTACTCAAAATTTCCACTACCGGTTCTCCAGAACCTGCTGAATTTCACTCCTGGTTGGTTGGATCTAGTTTAACTTTTGAGGGACCAATTTGCCCAACCTTCTGGATCCTGGGATCCTATCTAAGAAACTCTGTAATGACAACTTTAAATTTCTATGTACATTTGACATTTTAAAAAATTCTCATTGTCAGCATTCATTTAGTTAATAGTCATGCTGTGTTTAGAAAGTGTGTGTTACAGTTCCCCTAATCTTAATTGACTAATATATAAATTAAAACTTATTAGAAGAGCAAAACATGAAAAGTTGCGTAGGCAGTTTTAATATAGTTAACATTATTAAACAACAGGACCCTGATTAGACTGATAACCATGGCAGCAGTTGGCAGCTAGAAAGCCACTCCAATTAAAAATTAAATTGAAATGAGAAAGCCACTGTTGTGTCAAAAATTGATAAATTTCAAGCTCAATGAGTAATTCCAAACATTACTTTCAAGATAAATTGGAAAAGGTTTGCTTTAGTCATCTTCAGCAATCTAGATTTATTCTGACAAAAATGAAAACAAATTTCATGCACAATTTTAGCTTATAAAATTAATTGCTTTCCCTGTCAAAAAAAGCAACTCCAGTTATATTTGACAAATAAAAACTATGGGGCTAAGATTAAGCAAAATTAAAATTATTTCCTGCTGTTTCCTTAAAAAAAGGCTCTGTAACTATCTCCAAATTTTAGATAAATAAAAAAGGTTGGTTTTAGACAGTTAACTTGTGTCTGCTGCGTGTAAAAAAATGGCTTTATGCTAAATCTTATGCACTTTCACTGAATTTTCAGTCCAACCCAATGCATATTCACTTAAAAATAAATCCTTCTGGCTTCAGTGGATTAATCCCAAATAGGTCACTACACTGTAGTAGCTTGGGTCTAAAATAGTGTTTAAACTCTAGACTAAAAGCCACTAAGACAGCAAATGAACTATATATAAATATAAAACCTTGATACAAATAAATTTGATACTGTATATATATATTTACGTATATATAAAATATCATCTTCAAGGCACTAATATGATGGCTAAATTGGATTGGTTTGACACCTTCACCAGTATCATCTCTGATGTAGGAGATGGGATGGAGATGTAATATATCCTATCTTGGTATCAGTCGTCAAGTCTTAAGATGAAAATTCTGGACAGCTGTCCGTTCGCTTCCTTCTGCTGACCTGGAAGTCTAACAGGTGGGTATTTTTTAGCTGTGGGTGCTTTGCACCATGTTGTTCTTGCTCCAGTCGGTATTTCAACCCTTTACTTTCACCATGAAGGTAGAACCATACTGCATAGATTGCATGAAGTCTTGCTTCTCTCCATAGTTCGCTCTTTGTCCCTATGCCAATAACCCAAGCCGGGTCACCTTGGCAGAGAGGAATGAGTGGATGATGAAGACAATTGTTTTGGGACAGGAATGAAGATCTAGTTGCTGCAGTGAAAGGAAATACAGATATTGATGAGTAAGCTATACACCACATTTCGCCTCCCTACATTTTCTAGTCTATGCCACTAGCTGGGTAATAGTTAGCAAGTAGCAAAACCAGAAGTGTCTATCAAATTCATTGCTTCCTGAACATCTCCAGTAAGGAGTCACTGCACCCAGTGTTGCAGGGGATAGTCAGTTCTAATGTATTCATTAAAATATAAGAAGTCTACAGCATTAACATATTGCAGACCAATTCTCATTACGTCTTGTAGGTAACAAAAATTAAGAGCACAGTTCTTGGCTAATTAAATTTACATCAGCCATTGTTTATGGTGAATTGCAAATAATAATAAAAAATTCATAGGTCCTTAGTTAGGACTCGAGCTGTTGAGCTACCAACCAGCCCCAAAGGCTGTATCATCATCATCATCATCATCATCATCATCATCATCATCATCATCATCATCATCCTTGGTTGATACCTAGGATGCTGGCAGCAAACCGTATCAACAATTAGCACCAGTCACTGGTATTTTTAATGAATTTTTGAATGTTCTGTTGGCTGAGTTTCATGTTTAACGAATAAAGTATATAATAATAGTAATAATAGTGATAATAGTGATAATAGTGATAGTAATAGTATAGTAATAATAGAACAGTACGCCATCTACATTTAAAATCCCTACATATAAATGCAGTGCTATGCTATTCTATTTAGCCTTTTTTTTTAATGCCGCATGCATGTGCCCAAGGCACGCGAGCAAAGCGCATGCACATGTGCTCACATTTTTGGTGCTGGGCAAACCAATTGTTAATTTATGTGCCGCCCACCTCTGTATAAATGTGAAGGTAGTTGCATCTCTGCATAATACATTTTGCTATCATGCTTTATGTTTATTCTTAAATAAATAGTGGAGGGATAGAAAGAAAGAATGATTGGGATGGTGAGAGCAGGTGAGGAGACCGCCCCTAAAAGTGTTTGAGGAACTATCCAAGATGCCACATATTATTCACTGAAACCTCTTGGTTGCTGTTTCTCCTCATTGTTATAAGAACTGAGAAAGGCATTTTCTAATTCACCACATAAAATCTCTAATTGCACAATAACTAAATATTATGCATAGGCACAATGCACAGACCAAGATTTTCCCTTGACAGTTTTTTTTTAAAGCATGCTTCTAAATCAATTATTGCCTTGCTTATCTGAATGTGACATTCTGATTAGGAATTCAAACTCATGCATGGCCTTTCTGGCATTCTCTAATGTTTCCTCCCTCTAGATGTATGAAATTCAACTCCCAAAATTCTCAACACTGGCCGACAACTTTAGGAATTAAAGGAAGTCCTCGTATCTGAAGGCCTCCTGGATTGGAGAATGTTGACCTAAACATTATTTTCACCACATCTGTTAGGAATATAATTCTAATGGTTGTGTTGGCAATATATAAATCATGTAACAATGTTATACCTGTTTCTTTAAATCATATTGTAAAATGTGATTGGTTGCTGTTTTCCTCAATCAACCATAAGAGGGAGCCAGAATGACTGTGAGCTCTCTGTTCATAGATGCTGGGCTGATCTGATCTGAGTGTTTTGGAAGCTAGCTGTTAGAAAGTGCCCTGAGCTATTGTAAATTTTGCAGCTGCTAGCAAACAAGCTGCTAGAGTACTGAACTGATTATATGATACTGGACTATGTTATTTGGATTATCCCTTAACTGAAAGACATTGATGACTGACTGTCTTATCCGTGTATGACTGTTTGATGGACTCTGATACCTCTATTTCCACAAAAGTAAAAGCCTATTTAAACTGCAGTGTCTCTGTATGCTGGTTTGTGTGTTCTCCAACACAACTCTCACAACGCTTCGCTGAACGTACTCGCTCTCCCAACGGGGAGCTTATCTAACAAAATCCATGTTTGGTCTCACAAAACAGCAAGCCCATGAGGGGTTTTGGCCAAACATCTGAAGTCCTGAGCAAAAGGGATTCTATCAGGTTCACTCAGAAAAGCCTTCTCCCTTTGGGGCACAGTTTAGGAAATTATAGAAAACAGTTTTTCAGTGAAGCTTCTATTATTTTTGTTACTGCAAACATTGCAGTTAGGAGAGCACAACAAGGGAAGGGGAAAATGCCTCTCAAATTTCTAGGCAAGGCCTGGCAAGGGACTGAGGAGCTTCTCCCAAGGACTGCAACATCTTTCGCACATCATTCTGTATTCAGCTTTATTCTCTCCAATTTCCACAATGTTTTGTCATTGGCTATGCAAATAATTGGAATTCTACCACTACAGATGATAGGGTACTTTGCTTCATGAAACATTTCTTTCCTCTAAAACAGGGGTGAAATGCTACCTGTTCGGACCGGTGTAAACCGGTAGTAAAAAATGCTATCAGTTCACCTGAACTGGTAATAAAAAAATGCTACCATATTTCCAACAATCAGCTGTGAAGCACGATATGTATTAGCTAGGATCATCGGATTTCCTGCTTTCTAGGTAATTGAAATCGCGTAGCACAGCGGATTCCCCCCCCCTCGCTATTCTACTTACCTTTGCAGGTGCACTCAGTAGCAGGATCCACCCATCCATAATCATGTCTCGTTTTTTATGCTCTGCGCATGCGAGGAAGGTCCTGCGCATGTACGGAGGTAGCACATGCGAGTGAAATGAACATGCACTAACGCTCACATTTGCAAACCGTAGCGATAGTAAGTTGATTTCACCCCTGCTCTAAAAGCAAAGTAGCCACATTATATCACTTCATCTTACAGGCCCCTTCCAGCTATTGGGACTGTTGGAGAAAGATTTGAGACAACCTAAATAGCCAAGGAGAATCATGTCGCTCCCTTGCCCAGGCGTCATTAAGATACAGGAACTCCATACCACTTCCTGTAAACTTATCGAAAGAACAAAAGAAGAAAACAAACCTTAGTTTCTGGTTGTTAAGGTATGGATTTGGAACAGACAGACTAAAGTCCATCCCCAATTAAATACATAACATACAGGATGACTTTAGGTGAGTCATTCTCTCAATCCAACCTTCCTCAAAGAGTGTTTATAGTGGCGATATAATTACAGACAACATCCACTTAAGCTATTTTCAGTTATCAAAGTAAAGGCTACACACACAGAGACATACACACTAAATAAAGCAAAAAAGGAAACCCACAATCTCTCCCTCTGAGCTGCCAAAATCCAGGTGAAGCATCTTGGATCCATCATCTGAAGACATCTGCAGCTTCTCAAAGGGTTGCTGGAGAAGAACAACATTGGTGAGGCCTGGCTCAAGGGTGGAAATGGTGAAACCCTTGTCAATATGGATGGACAGGGTGCAGTCCCTCCCATTCCATGTACAGGCTAAGGGGGGAAAAACAGAAAAAATATATAAATCTACTTCATTAGAAGAAGAAGCGATAATTTTAGTGGAGAGGACAAAAACTAAATGTTAATTGCATTCAAATGTAATTCAAATTATAAATCAAATTACCGCGAGTTACTTCACTATGTACCAAATTATTTTCTACTTCAATAATACAAACATTAAAGGGGACGAAAAGAAAAAAAGGACTTCAGTCAAAAGTACTATTACTCATTTTTTGGGCATCACAGTTGTTACAAAAAGTATTGGCAGCAACTAATCTACAACTTTCATGAGGGACTGGGTTTGCTAACTTTATTGCCAATACTGGCCTCTCTCGTAATAAGTTGCCCTGTCATGCTTGAAATTACTAAATTAAGCAGCACAATAAGATTCTTGCCAAAGAATGCCTAATTCTATATTGGTATTACAATGCAGAATTGGCAAGCAGAAAAGTTTTCCAAGCAAGCAGACCCATGCTGACATCCCAGTTCATTAAAGTTTCTATGGGAAACCCCAAGCATGAAGCCCATCTGCTTGCTCACCAGTTGACACTTCCTGGACACACTCGGCCGCATTATGGCAACCATCCACCAGCATTCTTGTCCATGTGGCTAAGTCCCGTTGTGTCTCCACACTAAACAGATGTGTTTCCACACCTTTCTTCGTTCCAGTCCGCAAAGCGAATGAGAGTTCTGTGTCGTATAATAAAGAACCTTTTGATGGGCCAGAGTGCACAAGCCTGGATGGATCAGGGGGTGGAAAAAAATAAAGTTTTAGATATAAAGATCATTAATTGCAACTGGATACGTGGCTCTTTATCAAGTACAAAGACAGGCTTATTGTTAGGTAAAGTGTGTAGCAGTCGCCAGAAAAAAACAAGCCGTTTTTGAGTTTTCTGTTATTGACTAATCATGTGTGATAGTAGCCACTAGAGGCCACTCTTGTACCATTGTTGTAGCTCCCTCAGGTTCCCTATCTTGCACTAGGCTTCTGTACAAGAGAAATAATAATAATATTAATAGTATTAATTAGATCTCTTTTTCCTTTTCCGGCTCTATTTTTCTCTTTTTCATTCATGCAGAAACACGGAGTTAATTAATAACTGGACTCCGATATGAAGTCCTTTGAAGTTACAGATCCAATCGCACTCTAGCAATAGAAGGTTGCTCTTGGAAGTTATTAAAATGACTCTAGGCAATTCCTTTTTTAAAAAAATCAACAAAGGAAGAGACTTGATTACATTTAGAAATGAAATTAACATCCCAGGAAGGGCCATGCATACGAACTAGGTCCTTAAGTGCCTGGTGAAATTGTTTCCAGCAAGAGAAAACGCAGGTGGGAACAAAAGGCCAGGGCCTCTGTATCCAAGACAAAATAAAAGAACACAATTCAATCCAAGGAGCAAAGGACTAATCACAACGATAAAAAACATTCTTTCTCAACTGCAAGGGCAACGCAAACATTTCCAAGGGCCAATTATTGAGAAGACTTAAGGGAATTCCCAGACTCTTCAAATAAATATTTTACCAAAATCTCAAGATAATGAAATCTCATGTATGTAAAGGGTGATTTGAAAGGGTGGCTTTGCTGACACATTAGGGCTTGGGAAGATGTGTCATTTATTTTGCTTCCTATTTAGGATGACCAGTTATGTTCCTCTTCTATTTCTGTCATTCTCTTGGCACAAGGTGGCAGTAAAACCTTAGAAAACCCTCAGGGCACCAGGACAAACATTCTTCCTATGGGGACGTTTGCACTATTTCTGATACAAGCATTTGAGAAACCTGCTTTCCCTACCCTTTTCCCTCTAAAATTCCCTAAGTCTATTTAATAGATTTAAGAATGCCTGTATGATAAAAAATTGCATTTTGGGAAGAATTTTAGCTTCCTTTTTTCCAATCAAAATAATCTCAAACAAACAAAGTCAAGTGTAGCAGTGAAGCTGGTTAAGTGCCAAAGGAGGTGTTTGTGGAAGCATTTTTGCCCATCAATACAATATTGCTCATCCTGGTATGTTTTTCACTGGATATGTTCTCCCTTTATTGGAACATCCCAGTCCTGTAGAATGAATGGCTTGCAGGCATAGGATGGAAGTAAACTTTGCACTGATTGCCGGTGCAGAAACTGAGGATTGCATTCATATGGATCTGTCTCCAAAAGCTTCAAGTTATGATAGATAGATAGGTAGATAGGGAGGGAGGGAGGGAGGGAGGGGGAGACAGCAGCCAGAATGCATTTACATGAAGTTGCAAGAGACCAATCTTTTATGACTCCAAGTGTACTTCAACAACAACAACAACAAAAAAAACATTTTGCTACACAACCTCCCTCTTTCACTTTGTTCCACCTCTAGGGCAGCTGCAATATAAGGATCAGCCAGGATGGACAGAAGACAGTACTTCATTAAAGAGGGAACATTCCCTGGAGCTAAGATGCTGTAACCCAGGGGTGTCAAACTCACGTCGTCATGCTGGCTTCGCGTGACGTATTGGGACTGCCCCCCCCCCTTTGCTAAACCAGGCGTGGCCAGTGCGTGATGCATCCAGCCTGTGGGCTGCGAGTTTGACAGCTCTGCTGTAACCCATTATTCAAAAATGTACCTTTTCCAAAATGCCTTCCCTGGAAGAAAAGAGACCAACATCCCTAAGCCAAACTTCTGTCGTTTGTAGTTACCTGGTGGCTATAAGAGGGAATCTGTGAGTTGGCTTGTTCAGAGCATCTCTGTTTTGGGGAAGATTGCCATAGAAAAGAAGCTCCTTCTCTGTGAGAATGGCAAGGATATTTTTTGTCCCATCGCCTGGGAGCTGCAAATAAGAACGTAAAAGGTGCAGCTGTCAGAATGGCAGCCAAGTTCACATATGCCACTGGAAAAATGCCCACTAAGAATGGAAGTGATGTTCCTGCTGGCATCTTGTAAAAAGTATATTTGAATAAAGCACATCACTAGGTATAGTGGAGTGACAAGTACCAGAGCAACAGAATCAAAGGAATTCTTGGACTTTGTATACGATTATCCTCTTTCTATTCTTCTTCTATTGATGTTATGATAATCTTTCTAGATCATGGGTGTCAAACTCGCCGTGTCACATTGCCGTCACATGATGTTTCGTGACTTTTCCCCTTTCAAGGCAGCTGGGGTGGGCGTGGCCTGTGCGTGATGCATCCGGCCTGCGGGTTGCCAGTTTGAGACCCTTGTTCTAGACTCAGAGAAAGCTGAGTTAGTCCACCTGGTCTAAGAAACATCTGTACAAAATGACAAACGCTTTCTTGAGTTTCATTCAAAGGCCTTTCTCAGCTATAACATAAATGCTATAAACTGAACACGAGACACAGAGGCATGCAAAATCTATACTATGATAATAAGACACGCTCCAGCAAGAACAACTTTAAAAATATCTATATGTTTCCAACCTTCAAATGAGCAGAAACTATGCTATTAAAAACTGGGGTTAGAGAGGATCTAGGAGCTACAAAAAAGGGGAATTTGCATGCAAATTCTATGCTGCTCGCCCCTGATTTTAACATGAATTTGTCTTCCCTGATCAATGAATACTACAATTTTTTTCTCCCTAGAATCAATGCAAATCAAACCAGGAACCCCAAACTTACCTGTTCTGTGAGCCAGCCAATGTGCTTGATGTCTCTATTTCCTACAATGCCAAGTCCTGATTGTAAGGCCTTCAGCTCCTCTTTGACTCTTGGCAACAGAACACTAACATTGCTATGAATAGCATTGAACCAAGACTGGGCAGATGCTTCCTCTTTTGCTCGAAGGAACAAGGAGACCCGTCCATCTGCTGAGCACACTTCTAGGTACCTGCAAGATGAATTTTCCTTAAGACTGAAATGTGGGGAGCCCAAATGCAAGCTGTTGTCATAAAACGCCCAGCACTTTTTCTGAATTTCCACATCACTAATTTGAGAGCTGGTTGGCTTCTAGCTTTAAGTCAAGATACTGTCAATTTTAAGGCATCTCTTGGTTCAGAATCTAGGTATCAGCAGGACTGCCCACTCCTAGTACATTCTCTTCATATTCTTCTGTTTTTGGAATACCAATAGCACTTTGCAACAGCACTTAGACTTATCTATTGCTTCACAGTGCTTTGCAGCCCTCTCTAAGCAGTTTTACAGTGTCAGCATATCACCCCCAACAATCTGGGTCCTCATTTTACCCAACTCAGAAATATGGAAGGCTGACTCAACCTTGAGCCTGGTGAGATTTGAACTGCCAAATTGCAGGCAGCCGGCAGTCAGCAGAAATAGCCTGCAGTATTGCACTCTAACAACTGCGCCACCACGGCTCTTATGCATTCTCACTGATCATGGTTAGTTTCAGTTATTATCCCATGTCTCAGTTATTATCTCACTTTTTTGGGGCACAGTATTCTCCAGATAGCCATGTGGCCTCAGCTTGATGTGGGGTTCAGAAAGGGGATTAAATGTGGTTATTCCAGCAGATCTTGGCTGTGATATCATTCTCTCTAGCAATGGAATTTCTTGGTTTAAGACATTCATATTCCTAGTGCCTTATTGTTTTATTATATATTTGCAAATGTTTGGATGTACACTGTTCAGAATTTTTTGTGACCAGTGGCCTAAAGGCACATTAAAATAAGTAAATAAAATAGATCTATGTAGAGAGTAAGGAAAATGACTTCATTGAGAATATGCAAGAACTTGGCAAAAAAAAAAGGCAAAACATTTTTAAGTCCTGAGAAACAAGATAATATTAAGAAGTAACAATGGCAGATGCCTCCTTGAATGATTGGGATACAAGAAAGACAGGAAGTACAACACATTCAGACTTGCAAGATTCTGTTATTATAGCCAATCTTAATAAAAGTAGTTCTAATTTTCCTGTGGAGATGATTTCCTGGTCTGGTCTACCTAGTGGGGCTGACAATCTATCTATGACCCCTCTGACAATCCCACTATTATTTTAGGACCCATATTTAATCTAGTTGTGTTTGCATTGTAGAAAATATCATACATCTCATTTTCCTATCCAAATGAAAAGTAATGACACCCCATGTTGACTGCTCAATGCACTTTAATATTAGCCTTCTAACCTCTTTAAATTATGCCATTATCCATCCCCATATTGCTGGGGATAAAAGGATGACTTCTTTTGAATTATAATTTTACAAAATTACATTGTTTACTTTTTTACCAGAGATTTTAGTGGTGGTTGCCTGATGTCTTAATATTAGGATAATACAGTGCCTGTAGGTTACCACCAAGGACAATTTTTTAAAGTATATAATCCACCTAGTGTATTCAGAGTTGTATGAATATGCAAATCCACATATCCTTTTATGCATGCATTCAATTATTTATGTAGGCTTTATCACTAATTTATAGGCTAGTGAGAAATGTCAGTTGTAATCAAGACATTGTGGTATATGAGATTCAATATGCAGGGAGTCGTCCAAGCTTTCAGAAGGCTGGTTGTGAGCTTCGCTCCATATGAGTGTCCTAATATTAGCTGCTTGCAATAGTGTAATTCTAATGCTCATTTCAAGTCCTTCTTTGCGTTTTGACGTGATCGAATTTGATACTACCGTGTTTCCCCAAAAATAAGACTGGGTCTTATTTTCTTTTGACCCCCCGAAATAAATACTTCGCCTTATTTTCAGGGAGGCCTTGTTATTTTTGAGGTGCAAGAGGCTGTGAGCACTACTGCTGGGTTGCAATATTTTTGGGAGGACTTATTTTAGCGTATGCACTCAAAAGCCTGATTGGGCTCATTATCCAGGGAGGTCTTATTTTCAGGGAAACAGGGTATATAATGTCATACTCAGACCCTATCCTTTCTGATCATTGATAATGCAAGCTGGAATTGATGAGAGTTTGAGTCCACCATTATCCTTGTAATACAGTCACATACCTTTCCCAACAAACAGATTCTTCAAGCATTACACCTTGAGTGATCATTGAGTTACCTGTTTTCTGGATCATTTGGAAGACACTTCCTTGATATGTAGCACATTTTTAAGGGGATATTCTTCCCTTCCTTGAGGTCTTGCAGGGAAAGAGTTGGAGAAGCTTGCTTCTGAAAGGCTGATGAAGAATCCCAACTTACAGATGCCCCAGTTGAGGAATTCTTAAAATAAGGAGAGATTTCCTTCATGTATTTGACTAGAATAGAGAAAAACAACATAGAATTTTCAATATGCAATTCATTAAGTCTAAGTCTTAGTTGAAGATTGGTGAGTCATAAACAGATAACTGCTCTATAACATTTAATACCTAGGTAGCAGACCAAGCAGAAACTTACCTGGTCGCAATCCTCACTTCTTTAATGAGAAGATTTGCATTTTATATATTATTTATATGCTTTCTTATAAATCAGTATAAAATTATGCAAAGGCCCTCTATTTGCAAGATTATTATTTTTTATTTTTCATGATACATTAACAATTACCCCATCTGATGCTCTATACATAAATTAAAACAGTCATTAACAAAAACTGAGTTCACAGGTATTGGAAAAAACAAATAATGTTATCACCATAGTCAAGGCAAGCTTAAGAGAAAGATTCATTGCAACTTTTTCTTTGGATTATTCAGTTCCTAGAGAGCATGAGTCATTAAATAACCAACATCTCTATCCTATCTTGTGTTTCTGTGATAAACACCACCAATGGCCACAGTTAGATAATACATTTGAAACTGCACGTAAATATGTTCTAGTCACACGTACAGTATATAGAATATAGTGGTAGTGGTAAAGGCATCAGGCTAGAAAGCAGAAGATTTTTATCTTGTCTTAGGCATGAAGACAGCTGGGTGGTTTTGAGCCACTCAGTTTTCTCAACCCTAGGAAGAAGGCAAGGGCAATCCACTTCCCCCCAAAAAAACTCATCAAGAAAATTGCAGGAACAGCCCAAGAAGTCATCAAGAGTCAAGACTGGCACACACACAAAAAGAAAGAAAGAAAGAAAAAGACATCTGTCTAGTATCTATCTATATGTCTGTCTGTCTGTTTCTCTATCTATCTATCATCTATCTGTCATCTAAGTCTTAGAGAATGAAATAAAAACAATAAGAAAAATAAATAATACAAAAGAAATTTAAAAATAGCTGTAGCCTAAGCATGTGTATATATGAAGAGCAATTTAAAGCAAAGGATAGGCTTTTGTGCTGTAAATTTGATTCCACAACGTAATATGCAAGGTCTTCCCTCTAATAAGGCTATACTGTAATTGGTCCAAAATGGTAAAAACAGTTTAATTTTTGGTTTTTAAAATTATACTTTATCAGAATAACAAGAGATCCAGAATCCATAATAGCCACTGCACCAGTAGGCCCCATGGTGCCGCAATGGTTAGAATGCAGCCTAACGTATGCTGACTTCAGGGATTTGATTCTGAATGGCTCAAGGTTGACTCAGACTTCCATCCTTCCAAGGTTGGTAAAATGAACACCAGATTATTGAGGTTAATATGCTGATTCTGTAAACTGCTTAGAGAGGGCTGTAAAGCCCTATGAAGTGGTATATAAGTCTAAGTGGTATTTCTATAATTCAAAATAGTCAAGAAATGTTTGGGATACATAATTTTTGAAGATATATATATAGAAAACATACAAGCATGCCCTTTTTACTAACAGAAATTATAGAAAATTCTTGAAGGCTACTCAAAGTTCAGGCAAAAGGCCAGTTTTTTCTGGTTGCCAACTATTTACTGTCAAAAAGCCAGAAGCCTCTGATGACCTCTGCTGATGGGAAAATCTCATGAAGGAACAATCTGTCTTTTAGAATCTGGTACCCAAGAGTAGTTAATGGTGGCAGTAATAGTAATAGCAATTGTAATTTATTATATGTCACCTGACTCCCAGTGATTCTGGGACATTGAAAGAATAAGCTTTCAAGGATATTATTAAATCATCCAAATAACAAACTGGCAATCAGCGGAGAGCTTTAAGAACTTCAGTCTTGATTCTCCTGTTGCGACACAGTTCTTGGCATCCACATACTGGACTAATTGAAGTGTTTGAATTCTTTCTGAAGATAGATC
Organism: Thamnophis sirtalis; assembly: GCF_051295495.1. Taxonomy (NCBI): domain Eukaryota; kingdom Metazoa; phylum Chordata; class Lepidosauria; order Squamata; family Natricidae; genus Thamnophis; species Thamnophis sirtalis. The sequence continues at coordinate 65,176,042 of NW_028261387.1, forward strand.
CAACTATAACGCACAAAGAAGTAAAGAATCCAAAGTGGGTGTGGGATGACGGCTGCTTGAACTGACACAATAGGTGTAGGTGCCATTCTTCCCAGGTTTAACTCAAGCATTAACAAATAAGCCTGCTCTTAGCAACAAACTTTTTTTTTGCAGCCCTGTGGTGGCCTGATGACTGCAGAACAACTTTTCCAGTGGCAGCATGCACAATGAATCAATCACGGAATGACTATCACATGCCAAAAAACACTCAGCACAGATCTACTCAACCCACATTCTCAAAATGCCAATATCGTTATGCAAATACACCAGATGGTAACTAACCCAAAGCCTTTCTCTTTTGCTTCAGGCCAATTCCAATATTGATACAGAAAAATAAAATAAATTTGTGTCCCATGTTGTTGCTTCTACTGGAAACGCTTCATTAAATGTATTCAGCCTAGTTTCTTCCCCTTTCTAGTTTGATATATCCTCTTCAGAATAATCAGCCTTCTTATTAGACAGCCTTCTGATATGTTTCGGAAAAGGATTTCCTTTTCTTTAAACTGCCAGAGTGTTTCTGAACCAGGAATATGCATTCCCTATATCTATATGCCATACACTACACAATGCACAAGGCTTCAATACACCCTTTTGTATTGGCATGTTCTCTGAACTAAATGGCTTATGTGGCATGTTTTGCAGATGTTGTTTTTGTGAAGGATGGAAACATTTCAATGAAAACTATTTCAAGTAGGATTAGGGTTCCGTGCGTAAGGTTGGACCTTGAAGCTAAGCTCTGATTCTCAACATACTGTTTTGTGATGGGTGCACCATCCAGCAGCCACTTAAACTGGTTGAATGGAGCAGAGAAACTGCCCAAAATTTGACAAAATATGCTAACCAGATTACATTTTTTACATGTGTTCCCAGCTTGACAGATAAAAGTCCCTACCTACACAAGCTGTTTTTGACTGCCAGCCAGCATTCCAGTGAAAAGCCACTGGGATGCCAGCCAACATCACACTGAGTGCAGCCCTATGGGAACCTCTGTCATTGCAATGGGCAGCTGATCAGCTGATAGGAGAAGGAGTGAAAAATAGCTTATGTATGCAAAGCTACATACTTCCGTACTTATTATTCAGCAGAAATGGAGCATGCAAAGAAAACCATTCATCAAACATTTGGAAGAATGACATTTGTTACATATGGGCTAAAAGATCAGGTGACAGACAAAAATTAATAATAAAGAACAATTACAATAACCTAGAATCACTTAGAATCAAGAAGCAATGGAGAGAATTACCCTTGAGGAAAAAAGACTGAGTGGAGCATTCAGAGATGCAACAGAATGCTGCACTGTTTCTCCGTTGTTCTAGAACAGGGGTGTTAAACTCAAGGCCTGCGAGGGGCTTAGATCTGGCCGGTGGGCCTGTCCTGGAGACAGTGAAGGACCAGCCTGCAGTGCCTCTGCTAGTGAAAATGGAGCTTGGAAGGGCTGCATGTGACTCTCCCGAGCTTCATTTTCACTGGCAGAGGGTTTGCAAGAGGCATTCCCCAGCTCTGTTTTTGCTGGCAGAGGGCTGCAGTTGGTCATCACAGCTGAAACAGAGCTTGGGAGCCTACTTTTTGCTGGCAAAGCACTCGGGCCACCACAGCCCCCCCCAACATGAATGACATCGAGCTGGCCGCACTCACCCTGGCCCCCCAAGGTCAAATATAACCCTGATGAGGCCCTCAATGAAATCAAATTTGACACCCCTGTTCTAGAAGAAGGATCTTATGGTATAGGAAAGCAGGTTCGTTTCAGTTTCTGAACCTTGACAGAGATGGGCTCAATGAACTTTTGAGTTCTGTGGTTCTATGATAGTCCCACTAATGGAAATTCTGTTCTAGAAAATATGAATCAACTATAGAAAAGCTACATTCTGCTGGCATCTTCTGCACCAAGGATGAAAATACTCATAAAACTAGTAAAATGTCAAGGAAAAATATATATGATATTGATGATATTTTAACATTCTGAAATGCTGGATACATCCTATAATTATAATTATTGATGTTATTTACAGTTCCTTGGTGACAGCAGATTTAGAGTTATGCTTACAAGAAATATAGCACACAGAAATACAAGAATAAGATAAATCAAAGGGAAGTGTGTTTCAGGTAGGGCTTAATGACATAGCATCCATATATTGAAAACTGATACTCCACCAGCTGCCTTAACAACCTTCACAAGAATATTTTCAGAGGCTTCTCCAAAAGCTGAAGAGGCAAAGTGAGCTTTAAGCCAAGGTAAAACTCTGACTTGTCTTTTCAGCAGTGAATTTCAAAAAACAAAAACTACAGCTGGCTGCATCCATGATTCTTTCCTACAGATGCACATTTATAGCTGTTCTGACACTGAAAAGATTAAGGGAAAAAGATATGAATCACAAACAACTCATTTGTCCATCAGCAAGGGAAATGATATGGACTTTGTTTCATGAATTGGAGTTACTTCATTGCAGCTGATATTAAATAATTAAAGGATGCAATAAATTATGAATATTTCATTTGAGTTTTCTTTTCCCTCAGAGAGGAATCTGCATTCAAGTCCCCACACAGAAATCTGTAAACCATTTGGTCAATGATAAAATATGTGACAATTGGAAAATAATGTATAGCTTATATTAGTTTTGGATCCTAAGCAGTGGTGGGCTGCTGCCTGGTTGGACCGCTTTGGGCGAACGGGTAGTTGTGATCACTGGCTGGATCTGCCCACTTGCCCCTGCACTATCTTCTCCATTTATCACTAACTTTCTGGCTTGTTTCCCCCCCTCCCCCGCCCACACTGCCCAGCTGAGTTCCATGTCGTGCCTGCTGTACTCACAGGAGCTCCCTGTGTTGATTAGCTGCATGTTTGAAGCGTGACCCGTTTAAAGCGCGTACCTGACGTCATCAACAGCACGACAAATACGACCGCGGAAAAAAAAGGGCGCTTTAAAAAGCGCTTTTACAGCAAGCTGATTCACATAAAGGTAAGGGTTAGGTTTAGGGTTAGGGTAAGGGTTAGGTTGAGGGTTAGGGTTAGGTTTAGGGTTACGTTAAGCGTTAGGGTTAGGTTTAGGGTTAGGTTAAGGGTTAGCGTTAGGTTTAGCGTTAGGTTAAGGGTTAGGTATAGGGTTAGGTTTAGGGTTAGGTTAAGGGTTAGGCTTAGGGTTAGGTTTAGGGTTAGGTTTGGGGGGGTTAGGGTAAGGTTTTCGCGTTATTTTTAAGTTTCCCGCTCACAGCGTGCTGTTTTCGTCGCGCTGTGATGACGTCATGTACGCGCTTTTGTCGCGCGTGCTTTAGTGTACCGCGGTTTTGTGGTGGAACCGTTTGAAGCTCTGTTTCAGACCCAAAGAGGTGCATGCGCGCTCACAACCAGCAAACCGCTTCCTAAGGTACCATATTTTTTGGACTATAAGACGTACTGGAGTATAAGATGCACCATGATTTTTTTTTTCATATTTTTTTTTTGTAATTATTTTTATTTTTTGTTACACAGACAACAATGGGAAAGGGAGAGGATGGAAAAAAAGGGGGGGAGGGGAAACCCATCTTCACATACAATATGTCATTTAATCACAGGTGCATCCCTACTAAGTTTATACATCCCGTATCTCTCTATTGTATATTTAATAAGCACCACAATAAGCTAGGGTTTAAAAAACAAAAAACAACAAAATAAAACAAGGGAGAGAGAAAAAGAAGAAGAAAAAAGGGTGGGGGGAGGGGGGGAGGCCAAAAAGGACAAAAAAAGGTCCAAGAAGGAAAGGGAAAGAAAAAAAACAAAAAAAAAAACAAAAAAAACCCATCATCACATGCAGCATGTCGTTTGATTACGGTTGTTTTAACATCTACATCTTCAAATAATGTTTACCATCTACCATCTCAGATATTTCCTCTAATGTAACTAAAGGTCTCATTTTCCTTCTACCATATATATTCAGTAAGATGCACCATGATTTTGAAGAGGTAATTTTTTTTTTAAGTGTTTGCACTCTGCAGGCCTCCCAAACCCCCTGCATGCCTCATTTTTGCAAAATAAAGAGGGGGATGCAGAGGGTTTGGAAAGCTCTTAGAGTGCTCCTGGGGGCTGGGTGGGCAAAAATGAGCAAAAACGTCCTATTTTTTGCTGATTTTTGCCCTCCCCAGCCCCCAGGAGGACTTTGCAAGCCTCCCAAACCCTCTGCACGTCCATTTTTGCATAGGGGGTGGGATTTTGGTGGGCCAAAAATGCTGTATTCAGTGTATAAGATGCACCCAGATTTTCACTCTCTTTTTTGGGGGGAAAGGTGCGTCTTATACTGCAAAAAATAAGGAGTGTAACCCACTTGTGATCCTAAGGCTGGTATTCTTTTTCTAAATTATTCTGTAACCTATATTCCTTTGACAGATTCCAATGGGATGCTATATTCTGTATTGTCATGCCTCCATTTCCTAAATAATGCACTCTGGCCATGCACTCTATACTTCTTGGAGGTTTTTTTTTGTTATTAATGAAAATATTCTTTAACAAAATAATAGTAATCAAAATGAAATGCAAACAAAAAAAAATGCCACCAGATGCCCAAAATGTGTAAACCTGAGAATAGAAACAACAGTCCATTTGAAACAGAGCCAGCCTGCCTGGAGCTTTGAAGTTTCTAGTGGCAAAACAAATAATGTCACAGCAGCTCTCTCTGGGGAAGGGGGATTTGGCCTGCTTTAACAAGTAATAATATCCATTTCTGAAGGGTTCAATCTCTGGCCAATGACTCAGGCTTTCCTCAAATTAACTCAAATGCTTCCATGTGTTGGCATTTCCTTTAAGAGATGCTTTGCAAAATTCTCTCCCCTTCCCTTCCCCCAAATCCTTGGAGTTCAGACTGCTGCTTTTTTTTTCTGCACACAAAAATGGACATGAAGCACAGAGAAAACAGTTTCAGCTCCATCATCTCAGTTTCATCACTGGTCCTTGGAGAAACTAGCTGAAAAAATAATACATTAAAATAACACAGAAACAGAAAGTTTGGCACTCTGGCAATGGGCAAACTGGGATGAATAGGCAGTTTGTTTGTTTGACCAATTCATATAGCCATCTATCTCAGTACATGGTTTTGGGCAGCTCACAATTTTAAAACAAATGCTGTGTATACAAATAGAAAATAACAAAGAGAAATAAAACAAAGTATAAAAGCCATCAGCATAACCAGGAAATGAGCTCCATCACACATCAAGGACCAGGGGTGGGATTGAAAATTTTTAGCAATCAGTTCTCTGCCTGGTTGGTGGGTGGGCGTGGCTCCTTGGCCTCCTGCACCACAGCAGGGGAGGTGTTTTCACCCAGCCCAAGCACCAGAGGCTTTCCTCGAGCCTCCAGGAGGGCAAAAATGGCCTCCCCCAGACCCATTTCCAGACTTCCAGGAGTCCCGTTTTTCACTGTCTCAGAGCCTCCATATGGGCCATGCACTTACCTGGCATCCACAATGGCCGTGTGGAGACTCCTGGGAGGGGTGGAGCAGTGTGGGCAGGGCCAGCCAGTCCTTTCAATTACCGGTTCAGCAAACCAGATGTAAAATTAGTATCCGGTTCACCCAAACTGGTCCGAACCGGCTGAATCCCACCCTTGCCGAGGACACCAAGCTTGACCATGGAACCAATCCTCCAAGGCCCTTCAGAAGGCCACAGTGAGGTGGACAACCTTCTCTCTGTAGGGATGATGTTCCAGAAGGTTGGGGCCATGGCAGACAAGGCTCTTTTTCTCAGTCTCACAGTTGATACTTCTTGGCTTGACTGTTCTCCAGTCAGATTGGTCCTGTAGGTAACCCAGTCCCAAGCCACATACAGCTTTAAAGCTGATACCAGCACCTTGAACTGAACCTGGAAGCAATCTGGTAACCAATGCAGCTCACAAATGTGTCACATGAGGCAAGTAACTGATGCCATTAACTGTCCATGCCAGTGACATTGCATCAGCTGAAGCTTCAAATTCTCTTCAAAGGCAACTCCAGCAGGTTAGCATAGTCCAATCAAGAGGCTACAAGGCCATGAGCAACTGTATACAGGGCTTTATGCATACAATATGCATATAATTGATGTATAACATAATCGCCCTGAAAGTTTTTTCTGAAAGGATAACAAGCTATGAATTAATTGTAAATGTTTTGTTTTATCGCCTGAGAGGGGAAGTAGCACTGTTAGCTTTTATAGAGGGTGACAAAATAACTTGATCCAGCTTCATATTTTCTATTATTTTGGGATACAGTTGGGCTCTGCATCACGCAATAAAATGACTTTGGGTCTCTCTAGAACAAGGATGAGCAATTAACTTTTGTAAGGGGCCACATGAGAAACCGAGACTGTTGTGGCGGGCCGAGCCAATGTAAACTGACTTGATGTCCTCAAACACTATTACCTCAATTCCAGAGGCAGCTCCAGGTGAGGAGTGCTGTGCAGAAGCAGAAAAGCACTTTCTTTTCTTGCCTTCCCACCACTGCCAGTTGAGTGAAGGAGCACATGGTGACTGTGCAGAGCCGGACCCAATCAGCTTCTTCTCCTGCTCTCTATGGCATGCTTATTTACATTTGATTTCTAATTTCCAATTGACCTCAAATGGGGCAGACAGGGACAGCCAAAGGGCCAGATGTGGCCCGAGGGCCATAAAATGCCCAGGTATGTATGCCCCAAGAAGGAATACATACAGAAACCATGACACTGACAATGATCTAATAACAGATAAGAAGAAAAAATAACAGCTATATTGCAACCTTACAGTATATCCTATTCATATCCATTCAAAAGTTCAACATAAATATATGCGCATGGAAATGATCTTTTTAAAACAGTTTGGAATCTATTGCCCTTGGGTCAGAACTCTTTGGGTTCTCTTATATAGGACTTGTCCTTGATTAATGTCCAATGTTTGGAATTACTTCTGTCTATGAAATTCGTATTGCATGCATGAATAAGACTGTTGCAACCGATCATCAGTCTTTCAGTTTCCAAAATGTGAAGTTAATTACAGTCAAGACAGATTAGTGATGTCAGAAATATCCCAAAAACAGATGCTCCGGGACTGTGTGCGGTCCTTGGGTGGGGTAACAAATTATATATTAGTTGAAGGACTAATTTGATCTCACTTTTTAAAGATGTACATACTTTTCCTGGGTGGAAACCTACACATTTTGGACGGTGTTCCCAACAGAACATTCTAGTTTGGTGTACTGCTCTCATGTTCAGAAGCGACTTGCCAATAATAATTTCAGTCCTTTCCCCTCCAGCCATGTCTCTCATACATACTGGAGAAAGGTTCACTAGAACTTGGCAAAAGTTCTTTGTAATTCCTTTACAAAACCTGCTGAGCAGCATCACTGTTGGAATAGCCCAACACCCTCCCCAAACAGGTTTCCTAAGTCCCACCATTACTCAGGTTTTAAAGAATTTTCACACATATAGAATTATTGTTTCCCACTACATGCAGATCTTTGTTAAAGCAGACACAAAAGCATGGAGTTGAGAAAGACGGTTCATGCCACTGTCTCCCTCTGTGCTGGAATTACAAACCAAATATTCAAACTACTTGAACCCTCATGAATAATTGAGTCTGCTGTCAAACTACTCTTTATTCTTATGATTTTATTTCTTAATAGTCAATCAAAATGTGTCGTGCTGTATTTTCAGAAATGCATTCTTCTATAGTCTAGGATGTTAAGAGATACATACCATATTTAAAAGGATGGAGAAAGAGTATATATGATTGCAATCAAAATTGTCACTCTTTTCTATTATCCAGTCTTTTTTTCTTCATCATCAAAATCATAAGTGCATTAATTTCTATTTTATGCAAAAAGTCCATACAGTGTTTTCACTTGTCTGTTTGTCTGTCTGCCTATGTATCTATTATCTATCTATCTATGTTGTTGTTCAGTTGTTAGGTTGTGTCTGACTCCTTGCAACCCCATAGATCATAGCACACCAGACTCCCTCCCCCAGACTCCACTGTATCCCGGAGTTTGCCCAAATTTACAGTGTCATTGTGTCAATGACACTGTCTAATCATCTCATCCTCTGCCATTCCCTTTTGCCTTCAATCTTTCCCAATAACAGGGTCTTTTCCAATGAGTCCTCACTTCTTATTTGTTGGCCTACTTTACTATCTGGCCTTTCAAAGAACAGTCAGGGTTGATTTCCTTTAAGGTAAAGGTAAAGTTTCCCCTCACACATATGTAATAGTCATTCCTGATTCTAGGGGGTGGTGCTCATCTCTGTTTCAAAGCCGAAGAGCCAACGCTGTCCGAAGACATCTCCATGGTCATGTGGCTGACATGACTAAACGCCAAAGGTGCACGGAACGCTGTTAACTTTCCACCAAAGCTGGTCCATATTTTTCTACTTGCATTTTTACATGCTTTCAAACTGCTAGGTTGGCAGAAGCTGGGACAAGTAACGGGAACTCACTCTGTTACTTGGCGCTAGGGATTCAAACCGCTGAGCTGCTGACCTTCTGATCAACAAGCTCAGCGTCTTAGCCACTGAGCCACCATGTCCCTCTTGAGTTTCTTTAGGATTCATTTATTTGATCTCCTTGCAGTCCAAGGGACTCTCAAGAGTCTTCTCCAATGCCAGTTTGAAAGCATCAGTTCTTTAGCGCTCAGCCTTCCTGTAGTCCAACTCTCATAGCCCATACATTAAAAATACGAAAGCCATAGCTCTGATTTTACAGACCTTTGTTGGCAAGGTGATGTGTCTGCTTTTTAATATGCTATCTAGGTTTGCCATACTTTTCCTCCCAAGGAGCAAGTGTCTTTTAATTTCATGGCTGCAGTCGCCATCTGCAGTGAAAATAAAATCTGTCACTGCTTCCATTTCTTCCCCTTATATTTGCCAGGAAGTGATGGGACCAGATGCCATCATTTTTTTTTAAACATTGAGCTTCAAGCCAACTTTTGCACTCTCCTCTTTTACTCTCCTCAAAAGCCTCTTCAGTTCCACTTCTCTTCCTGTCACTAGAGAGGTATCATCTGCATATCTGAAGTTGTTGATATTTCTTGGGTCAATTTTAATTCCGTCTTGTGATTCATCCAGCCCAGCCTTTAGCATGGTGCGTTCTGAATATGTTAAATAAGCAGAGTGACAATATACAGCCTTGTCGTGCTCCTCTTCCTACTTGAACCAATCAGTTGTTCCATGTCTGACTCTAACTGTTGCTCCTTGACCCACATACAGACAAGGTAGTCTTGTAGTCTCATCTCTTTAAGAACTTGCCACAGTTTGTTATAATCTACATCAGGGCTGTCAAACTTCTGGCCTGCAAGCCTGATGCATCACATGCTGGCCACACCCATGCCCCCTTTAGTGAAGGGGCAAAAATCCCGATATGTCACACGCCAATGTTATGCCGATGTGAGTTTGACACCCCTGATCTACATAATCAAAGGCTTCAGCATAGTCAATGAAGCAGAAGTAGATGTCTTTCTGGAACTCTCTTGCTTTCTCCATTATCCAGTGAATGTTGGCAATTTGATCTTTATTTCCTTTGCCTTTGTTTGCATATTGCTGAAGCCTAGCTTGCAGGATTTTGAGCATGACCTTGCTAGTGTGTGAAATGAGCACAACTGTACGTTGTTTGTGTGTTTGTGTGAATAGTTTTTTTCTCTAATCCAAGAAATTAGGTTAGTCATTTCCACAAACTCCATCATCTTCGCCAATCATTCCTCCATTTTGAGTAGTATCAAACCTTTTTACTTTTGAGCATAATAGTATTACTGCAATTGTCACAAATAAAAAAGACCCACAACTTTTTTCTAGCTGTTTGTCCATTTGTCTCAAAAGAAAAATATCTGGTATCTATGGTATTTTAACCTTTAAAAACTTCTTAATTACCGTAATTAATGTATGTATTTATATCCAAACTTTTATGGCTTTTTTATATGTCCACTGAGTATGTCCCTTGAAAATGGAAAAATGAAATATCCCTTCATGTTGTCCACATTATCAAGCACAATTCCTACAGCCTTTAAAAATTGAAAACAGGCAGCCATGTCAATGGGAGGTGGAGACAGATATTACTTCATCCGCGAACTTCTGGTTAGGCCATTGTGCCATTTTTCACCCTCCCTAGGCTCCAGAGCTTTCCTGAAGCCTGGGGCGGGCAAAACGGCCTCCCCCGCCCCGCCCCGTGGCCCTCGGGAAGATGGAAATTGGTCATTTCCTAACTTCCGGTTGGCCTGTTGGGCCCGTTTTTTGCCTTCCCCAAGCTCGATCCGTTTCCGCCTTCCGGAGGGCCTCCAGAGGGGCCGGGTGGGGGTGTTTTCACCCTCCCCAGGCTTCAGGAAAGCCTCTGGAGCTTGGGGAGGGCTAAAACTCCCCACCGCATGGGGGGTCGTGCATGCATGTGGGGGTGGTCATGCATGCATGCACAGGTGGGTGGGGTGCATTCCATTGTGGGTCTGGGCACACATGCACATGCAATAGCGCAGCACACACAATTTTGGCACGCCTTTCCAAAAAGGTTAGCCACTACTGGGCTAGAAGATCCTCAAGGTCCCTTCCAACTCTTATTATTTTGTGCTCTGCCTGTATTCTATATTCCAGAATCTTCCAGTCTGCCTGTACTTCTGAGGAAGTCCTCCGTTGGGATATAATTGAAGCATGAAAAACAAAAAAAACTTATGGACTCCTTAGAGAGATACATAAATACATCAGAGAGATACATCAAATACATAACACAAACCACACCCTCTTTTTTCTCCTTGTAACTAATATTAAGTAGATCAGTCCAACATTTCCCCAATGAAGCTTTCATTGAAATGGCCTTCTCTGTTGTGAAGTGAATTTCTTTCCCATCCAGGTGAGTGAGAAGTTTAAACAGACAGGAGAAAGTGTGAAGAGCAGCAATCTTTGCCTAGCTATTTCTTTTCCTTCTGAGTGGCCATGTGGATTAAATCAAATAATGGTGACCTTAAAATTGGGAGTTGCAAGGTCAGAGAACATTTTGCTTAGTGAAAGCTAGCAATGAAGGCATCTAGTGAATACTCTGAACCATTTGGGAGATATACTTTTGGCCCTAAAATTATAGATCTTATATACATTTGTTTCCAGTGAGTGCTCATTTCAAGTATGTATAACATACAGCTCCACTTCAAAGTTGAAGGTGCTCTGTGGGGAATTTACGTTGCTCATTTGATGTGCAATGTGAAACTCTGTTAAGTATAGCTCTTGCATTCCTTTGCTGTACCACACTGTTTCATCTTTTGGCACTCTTAGGCATGAAAAGCAATTATTGGCTTATCCTGAGGCAACAATTAATTAAATGCCACTCATCCCACTCCTGACCTTGCTGTCCTGCATTTTACCTTTGCCTCATTCAAGGTTGATTTATATTATTCAATCACCTTTCACCTGCCTTCAGAAATTCCTCGAGATTTCATTAAACATGGATTTCATTAAACATGGGGATTCACAACCCACTGCTTATGGGGGAAAACGAGGGTATGCATTCAGTTGCACACACATTCAATGATACTTTCTGTTGTGCATTCAACAAAAGTTTGATCAACAGGCATTAACAGTTGGACATACTTTTCTCCCTCCCTACAAAAATTTCACCTACTGATTTTGGAACATCAAGATATTCCTAGAGTTCTTGGCAACCTAACTCTGAAATCAACTTTCCTGTTTTCTAGCACAGTCTTAGAATGAACATCCTGCTCACCAGGTAACAGATTTGGTAGAAAAGAAGATCACTCTGTCCCTTTTCTACTGGCTTCCCATTCTCATTCAGCTAGATGGATAGTATATTTCTAATTGAATGTTAACTTTTTTGTGTTTATTTCTAAAATGGTGCTTGTGATTTCACCGACAGTTACCTGGGACTGGAAAGATAAAGAATGGCCATTTTTGTCTCAAGCATCAGTCAGAGATTCAAGAACTTCAATGAGGCTGAATCAATTTCTTCCAGGGAATAACATCAAAGGGAGCCACTATGACCCAACTACATTGGGAAAAGAATATGTGTGTTGCCTTTCCCTGACCGAAGGGACCCTGGGCCTGGAAAGGCAAGCACAGTGCTGTCTAGTCTTATCCTTCAGTAACATGACCAAAGATCTTCAACTGCCATTCAAGAAGGAAATATTGGTCTAAAATGAATATAAAGGTGATCAACCTATTCTGGCATTCAAATTCAATCCCTTAAACTACATTCCTCTCCTCTTTTCTACATTAGCTTTATAGTTTGTGTAAGCCTGAGGGCAGAGTCTGTCTCTCTTTGATTTATGCAGGCCCTTCTAAGAAGACAATAATCAGAAAAACAGGACACAACACAACACAACAAATCAATACACAGCAAACCATGGAGAATTTATTTCCTCCATTTGAGCTTAGGTGGCGCAGTGGTTAGAATGCAGTACTGCAGCTAATTCTGCTGACTGCTGGCTGCCAGCAATTTGGCAGTTCAAGTCTCACTGGTTAACTGAGCCTTCCATCCTTCTGAGTTGAGTAAAATCAGAAGCCAGATTGTTGGGGGCAATATGCTGACTCTGTAAACCGCTTAGAGAGGACTGGAAAGCACTGTGAAGCAGTATATAAGTCTAAGTACTATTGCTATTCAGAACCATATAATTCTAGCGTTCTCCATATGATTCTACAGTTCTACAGACTCTTTGGGGTTCCAGGCATAGTGATATGTAAGCCACCAATGGAATGGAATGGAGTGGAATGGAATGGAATAGAATAGAACAGAACAGAACAGAACAGAACAGAACAGAACAGAACAGAACAGAATAGAATAGAATAGAATTCTTTATTGGCAAAGTGTGATTGGACACAGAAGGAATTTCTCTCTGGTGCATAAGCTCTCAGGAGAACGACGGTTCAACGTCATGCACTTAACCCGGAGAATATAACGTTCTATAAAAGGATAATGCTGCTGTTTGCAGAAAGCTGTGGCAGCTGCTGTATTGAGTTTCACAAATGAAGCTTCTGGTCCTGGTGCCTGGGTGGGACCACCAGGGCCTGACAGGGGAAAAGCCATGAGTGGGTAAGGGAGAGATCCTCACGTCCTATGTCATTAACTATAAATAGCACCCTCCCTCTTTCAGATATTTGAGCTTCCCTCTGATTTCTTCCCAAGTCATTAATCCAGGCACACAGGGCTTGTCAATGATGATTATAGTACTCAGAAAGTCACTGGGATTTTTTTTTAAATAATAGTAAAAATTACAGAACAAGGTTAAAACCATGCACTAAAAGTTTACATCTTTTCAAATAAATTGTTCAAGCAATAGAAAGTGACCTAGCTGAGTAACTCATAAATCAGAGTTCAACAACAATATACTAGCAAAATCAGATAAGTTGTGTACAAGAACCAATTTTTCATGCAAAAATCTATTAAGGGAGAAAACAGGAAAGGCAGAATGCAATATTCCAATGAAGTATACTATTAGGACAGTGAATGCAAATGTCATAAAGGCTTCCCTGATTTTTTGGTCTACATATTCTACCTAGCTAAATCAGAGTATTTAGAGGAATCATTGGATAGAGACAGGTGAAACTAGAGTGAGGATTAGAAAGTATTGCTGGATCCCCCAAAGCTTATTTGTAATAGTAACCATCCAAATCCAGTGAAAATCACTAGCAAGACATTGATGGATGTCTTCCATTGCTTAGAAGTCCAATATTTTTTGAAAGCAGAGACACTGTGTAATTAATCACTTTGTCCAGGAAGTCTGAGAGTTTCGACTACATCCTAAATATTGCTGCACATTATGATCAGCAACCTCTTCAGCTCCATAAGATCTTTTGGATACTCCATCCCTACCCCCCAATCATCACTTGAAGTCTCAAAAGGTGTCACTCTCAGACGATCTTATGTATAAACCCAAAAGCTCATGAATTCTCACTCAATCACCAAATTCCCAGCAGATTAATTAACTTTGGCAAAATTTAGCCAGTTTTAATATTTTAAAATTATATTTATTTAAATTTGTCCTGTTCTGATACTTCCAAGGACACACACACACACACACACACACACACACACACACACACACACACACACACACATGAAATTCAGTAGCACCCCAATAATTATTCTAAGTAGTGGCCACTAAGTCATAAATCATCTCAGACTATCTGAATATTCCATTCTTCATATAAATAGGAAACGGAGCCCACTCTTGATTTGTAAAATTATAGCTTTGAGTCTTTGAACTATCCATGATCAACATTAAAAATAAACCTATAAGGTAAAATCCAGATTGAAATTCAGAATGTGATCTGATGTCTTTTAGATTGAAAGGAATTGCATTGGCAAAATGAATTTCTGCCTTCCCATTCGTTAATATTTTATTTGAAAACTCAAAATATTTCTCAGCAGCTTTTTTCAAAAATAAGTTACAAATGAATCACTGTACACTTCTTAAGCTAGACTTTTCCCAGTCTAAAGAAGGATCTTAATCATTCACTGACTGGTCTGGTAATGAGCTTTACCAGTAAGAAAGAGCTTAGCAACATCCATTAATATTATAAAACAAAAAGCGTGAGCTTCTTTAACACCAGATGGCAAAGATTTAAAATAGGCTATTAAAACATACTTTTGTAAGCAACTGAATGGAAATACTACTGCCAACGTTATGGATTTACTCTTCCACCCACAGAAAAATATGCTGCAAAGCCTATGATGATATATATTTGTTTTCATTTTGCGTAAATGGCCAAACATAGCATTTTTTAAAGTTCCACTGGAAGTCACAGAGATAAATTGATTCAGAGTTTTCCTCCAGGACTGCCTTTAGTCATTCTTCTTCTCATTGCTGGCAATAGCAAGAGCCAGCAAATGCAATACTAGTAGGCTGTGTACGAGGAGATAAAGAGGCAGTGAAAAGAAAGACCAGTACTCACTACCTTTAATATATAGAAGTGATTGTTTGCCAAAGCTACATCCAGAATCCCAAGAGTTGGCTGCTTTAGGGGCTGGAACTGAAGATCCATCACTGCCAAGGTTAATAAACTTTTTCCTCCATTGGGATCTCATGAGGTTCTTGGAAATTAATGCAGGAGGAAATGTTCAGAATAGAAGAAAAGAAGGTACTTTTAGCAAGCGCCATCTCTTAGTGTTGAGTCCTATAGCAGAGCTAGGTGACCATTTGTGAAACTCAATACACCTTGGCTGAAGTACAGGTAGCCCTCACCTTACAACCAACCATTTAGTGACCATTTGAAGTCACAACAGAACTGAAAAAAGTGACTTCTGACTGTTTTTCATACTTATAGCATCCACATGGTCATCTGATCAAAATTCAGATGCTTGCAACTGGCATGGATTTTATGACAGTTTCACTATTCTAGTATCATGTGATCATCCTTTGTAACCCTCCCAGCTACTTCCAACAAGCAAAATCAATAGGGAAAGCCATATTTGTTTAACAATTGCAGAGATTCGCTTAATAACAGTGGCAAGAAAGGTTACAAAAATGGGGCAAAACTCACTTAACGCCTGTTTTGCTTAAGACAATTGTTCCATTGCTTTTCAGTGAAGTTTTGGGTTCAATTGTAGTCGTAAATCAAGAAGTACCTTTATATGTGGTTTTGGATATAATAGATATCATTGGATATATAGAATGCATGAGTCTCTGTTAATAGATAATCGTGCTGAGATATATAGTTTATTGCAGGATACAACCTGAATTCGTCAGCAGGACTGAAAGTTTATTCATCCAAACTTTCAGCTCATGCTGGAGCCCATCTCAGGGAACTTCTCTCTCCTCCCAGAATATTATATACTTTGTTCCTATGAAAATATGGTATGTGTACAGAGATACACTATGGATATATTTTCAGCGTTTTCAAAAGCAGATTCTAGTCCATGAAAATTATCGCTCTAGAAATGGGCTCAGGTCATCCTGAAATTATCCTGAAATCTATATATTTAGGAATTATAGCCATTAAATTTAATTGGATTTGCTTCTAAATATAGAAGAATAGGATTAATATACAACCATGGGTGTCCACAGTGCTGGCAAAGGACAGACATGAGGACTCATGCATTTAAAAGCACAAAATTATTATATAAATGGACACTAGGAAATCCAAGTCAAAATATTAGAAGGACTGAACTTGGCCATGCTGCAGTTTTGACACTGGAAAGTTTTGTGGGACAGAAAGAGAAAATCACTGAAAATGAGTTCCGTACAGACTAGAATTTATTTGGACCCCAAAAAAGAGAAGCAATACATGGGCATATTTTTTTCCTGTCTTGCTTCAATAAAAGGCAGACAATTCTAAAGGAACAATAAGCCATTACATCATTACAATATGACCAGGTTTTAACTGTGATAGTAATCTCTGTATTCCAGCCATAGTATTTCATATGTCCTTTCCTATGCCATTACAGCTAGAGCATGTTTCTATATTTAGAGTAGAAATGAAAAACCTGTGGCTCTCCAGATATTTAGAGCTTAACTGCCCTAAGCCTTAGCAGGACAATCATTGGAATCCTAGAAGCTGCAGTTCACAACATACAGAATGTACCAAGTGGCTACTCCAGTTTGAAATAGTAAGATGTACTAAATTTTCCTTATGTCTATTTTTACAATGAATACCTTATGAAACTGAAACTCATGGGCCACGTTTTGCGTATATGCATATAACAATCTCATAAGATTTTGAGAGACACAAAATACAGTTTACCTTTCTCATAAACACACTACAGTGACTGTAATACTTCATTTAACTGTTCCTTCTGGTGACCAAATTGTCTGATAACCAGTGTCTGATGAAGAGTTCTCAGAACTCAAAGGCTTGAAAGAAGCTTCCATAACGTTGTTTGGCCAACAATAAAGGCAAAAGTAAAGGTTTCCTCTGTCCAGTGGTGTCTAACTCTAGGGTACTCATCTCAGTATCTTAGCCGAGGGAGCCCAGCATTGTCGTTTGACTAGCATGACTGTACGCCAAGGTGCACGGAACACTATTACTTTCCCACCGAAATGGTACCTATTAATCTACCTGCATTTGCATGCTTTTGAATTGCTAGGTAGGCAGGATCTGGGGAAGGTAATGGCAGCTCACCTATTGTACACCACTGGGTCTTGTCAGTTTCCAGCTGACAAGCTCAGCCTCTATAACCGCTGAGCCATGGCAATCTTGGTCAATAATATATTCATTTTATAAATTTAGGTTCTTTTTCTTAATAGCCCAGGTCATAATTGCTTTCCTTGAGTTTGAGAGTCAAACATGTGCCATCTGTACCATCCCTGCTGACTAAAAGCTACAAAAGTGTACTCTGGATAAGAAGCATGAAATATCAACACAGGCTTCCTTTTGTTTCTCCTGTCATCCATTTGTACATTTTGAACATGAACATAATAAGACATCAGAATTTTTCATTAGCTTTGTGGAAAAAGGCAAAATCTTTACTGAAGAATGATGTGAGTTGGAACTGAACAGCACCCTGGACAGTCAGTTTCCCACCCTGACAATACAATCATCCCCTGGAATTAAGCAAATTTGCTGTTCAGAGGAGTTGCTGGGCGGGGGGGGGAGGGAGTGGTGACCTTTGTGGCAGGAAGTGTTTATTGTCAACTTTGGTTGGTAGGCCAACTATGTCTTTTCTTCATAATGGGCAACTCTATGTGTTAGATATTGCAGCTGGTACAGAATGGGGGTAAAACAGTTGTTGGGGGGGGTATGCCTGGCTACATAGCTTTATGGCAATAGCAATAGCACTTAGACTTATATACCTTATAGACTTATTCATAGTGCTTTATAGCCCTTTCTAAGCGGTTTATAGAGTCAGCATATTGCCCCCAACAATATGGGTCCTCATTTTACCGACCTCGGAAGGGTGGAAGGTTGAGTCAACCTTGAGTTGATGAGGATTGAACCTCTGGCAATGAGCAGAATTAGCCTGCAATACTGCATTCTAACTATTGCGGCACTATGGCTCTTATCGTTCTGTTTAAGCCAGAAGTCAAGCCAGTTTCAAGATTTTGCTTCTGATATATAATTGTTTTGAACAATTTGGTATATCTGTCAACCTTGATATTTTGGGAAGGTTGATCACTCAACTTATTAGGGGAAGTCCTGCTGCTTGTTTCAACAATGAGAGGTACTTGTCTTGTGTTTATTCACAGCCAAGCCATCACTTTGGAAGTGAATGGTATTGATCCAATCTAAAATTCATGACGCAGCTACTGTAACATGAAGTGGGTTTTTTTCTTCACCTGCAAGAATATACAATTAATGTTTCCATTTTCTTTTTATTCACATCTTCTTTTAATGAATACGTTTTGTTTTGGTACAATATTAGTACATTCTGTTTATTGTTGCGCTTGCTTCCATTTCATCCACATATGCAGGGGTGATTTAATGCCAGTTTGGCGCATAAAAATTTCGGACATTGATCCAATAAAGCCAACTACCAAAATTCAGGTGGGAAGCAAGCTTATTCTTCAGATTCCTTCTTTCCTTCCTTGATTCCCTCCCTCCCTCCCTGAAATGTGCTTTTATAAATCAGGTTTAATTGCTGATCTGAATTTAAGCTTAGATTTACATATTTGGCTATGCCCAGGTTCAGATAAACAAAATATGCAGCCTCCTCATTGCAGATTATGGATTAAAAGGCACATGCAAAACCTCTTACGCCCGGCTGAATAAACTGTTCATACACCAAGCAAAACTTGTTATACAAGATTGTTGATGGAATAGAGCCATCAATTTGTAAAATCAAGAATTATCTGGTCAAAAGACCAGATTTTCTTTTTAAAGAATCAAAATAAAGGCATTAGCTTCTAACTTCGGAGTATATTTATTTAGGCCTTGCTAATTATTTGTGCAGTGAAACTGCATGCTAGTTAAATAGATTTATTACTTATTGAAGTACACAATTACACTATAGCTGCACTGTTGCTTATTATCATTAAATCTAGAAAGTGGCTTTGATTCAATTAGCATTCAGAGAGAATTCATATTGCGGTTATCGAGACTAAACTATGAATAATCAGAGTAACCAGAATAAATTCTCAATTTCCAATGCCTTTTAGGCCATATCTATGGTCCTGGGCTCTTTAGATTAGATGTCATAACTGAGTGCATATACTACAAAAATATATATTTGTTTATTTATTTTGTTATATTTATATTGAACCTTTCCTCCAGGAGCCGAAGGCAGTGCACATAGCATGACCTCCTTTAATCCCCCAAATAACCCTGTGTGGCAAGTTTGCTGGAGGAAATTAGGTGTAAAATTACTCAGTGAGCTCCCATAGTTGAAGGTGGATTAAACCCTGTGTCATCCTAGTTCAATGACAAATTCACTATTTCATGGTTTACAGCTTAGCATGATATATGAACTCAACTGAACGTCTTTTTTAACAGCCGATCAGCCATGGCCCAGTTTGTGAATGCAGCCAGTGTTACCCATTCTCTTTTATACATCCTCTGGTTTGTGGTAAAGGTTGTGGCACTACAGAAGCTGCCATTTTATTCACTTAAATACTGACAAAATTTACTGATTGGAATGAAAGACAGTAAGTAAGTTGTTGTGTCATGATATAGACATTGTAATCAAGTTTCTTCCATGGAAAGGAGGGAAGGAAGGTGGGAAGGAGAGAAGGAGAGAAGGAGAGAAGAATGGAGGGAGGGAAGGGGGAAGGAGGGAGGGAAGGAAGGAGGGAAGGAAGGAGAGAAAGAGAGAAGAAAGGAGGGAAGGAAGGAGGGAAGGAAGGAAGAGGAAGTAGGATTGTTGTAAAATAAGATGGGTCTATGGGATGGTAAGAAAGCAATTTCAATTATATTGTCAATTGCAGGGGAGAAAAATTGTTACAAACACATATTATTAATAACAGTTATGAGATCACAGTTATGAGATCATATAACTGTGAATGTATATATGAGAAATAAAAATTTATATATAAAAAAAGTTTCTTCCATGGAAATAATAGAGAAAAACAAAATCAACATATTTCCCAAATGATCTCCATTTCCCATTCTCTTAGAGATTTTTCTGGAGAATGCATTTAAAAATAAAAAGAATACTTTTATCTCTATGAAAAATATTCTCAAACTATTTTATTTATATTTGATGGCTGAAAATAAACCCTTTCTTCAAGTGAGAACTTTATCAAATTTAATTATTAACTATATATGTCAAACATATTGCATTTGTCAAAGGGTTTATATTTTACAAAATATAAACAGCCAAAAGAAGTTCTCAGACCAATCAATCTCATCTGGAGAACATCTGGAAGCCTACATAGACATCAATGAGATTGTCAAAACAAGATAAAGGATCTGGATATTATTAATCTCCCTGTAGCATTCCAGGATATTGCAGAATATGAAATCATCCAGCATTTAAATTTATGGTCCATGATGCCTGAACTGCAAGTTACTAATTCACTAAGGATTTTGATATATTTGATGTGAATATTTAAATTCAGATTTGCATATAAACAACAAATGGATCATTAACAAGATTTCAGGGATGGTTTATACTCATTCATTTGTCCTCCCCCTTCTTTTATTTGGGGCTTTAAGACTAGGAAAATATGTTAAGTATAATAGTCTCTTAAATCCAAAATTAGAATAATCCTGAACCATAAGCAAGCATTTGGAACAGTCAGACATGATGGTTATAGGCATATCTTCAATCCAACCAGATCTGTAAACCCAACATTTAATCTATTAATCAAAAACAATTCCAGAGATCATGATGAGTTAGATAATTTTTTTCTCAAAGATTAAAGAATGGTGATGGTCATGTGATTAAGTTAGATTATCTGTAGCTCAGGACTGAACTGTGGGATCTTTGATGCTCTCTTGAGCTTGGTTGCAGACATTTCATTACCCAACTAGGTAATACCATCAGTACTGAATTTGCTGCTTTCTTCTTGTTTGTAATTTATAGTAGCTTCCCCTACCCCTTGGTGGCAGTATACTCTGGTTATCAAAAACCGAAAATTTAGCTGCATTGAGACAAACTTTCATACATCATTTATTTCTTAAACTCATATTAATACTTCCAAACCAGGGCCAGAATCTTACACATTTTAACCATTTTCTGACTCTTGTAATACAAAAATATTCAGAAACATTTCTTATTACTTCCTAACCACCAAACATTTGGAAAACAATAAAGCAAAAATGATGGTGGGGGGGAATGCCTTTTAAGCTATGGTTGCCCCAGGACTTTCCATTTCTTTGCAGGATGAACAGTTCAATGCTGCTTGCATATTTCCCTTTAGATTTCAGCAAGAAATGTAATGCAAAACAGGAAAAGAAATGCTCCAAAATCATTCCATTCCAGAAACCATTCCCTCTCCTTCAACTATGCGGTGTCAAATTGGGCATGTCTTCATGCCTGTTGTTATTATTTCCTTTTAACAACCTGGAAAATGAAACCTAGCCTTGGCAATCTTACTATCTGTTGGTATAACTATACGTGAAACTTTACCAATATAACATTTTCTGTTGCAAGGAAACTGGAAATCAGATCTCCTTCTATTTGTACTGCAGACTGCTGAAAATACTATGATCTGCTTTTTCCTCGTGGTTGTTTCTGCTTAACCTAATATATTTGATATGTTAGGAAACTATAATTAAGCAAGAGACAATGCCTGTTCAAATGGGCATTATGCCATGCAAACACCTTCACCTTCACAGTCCAGTAGGTTTAAGAGCTTTCCATGACCTCAATGACTTCAGAACACCTCATCATTCATAGATCATTGGCTAGGAGAGAGAAACTCAATTAACAGAGTCACATATCCTAGACCAAAATGAATTCAAAACCTGCATTCAAACACACAACTGGGAAAATGTCCATCTGTCCTGACAAAGTAACATGCTTGCATTTTTGCTAATATAACTAAGTAGTATAAATCACATGTTTACGTGCCCAACAACAGAATTCTTAGTTCTGAAAAAAAATCATTTTGCAGGTTCTATTTATAGCATGTGGTGCACAAATTTGGAAAAATCAGTTTACAGGTTCTATTTGCAGTGTGTCGTGCATACATTCTAAATCATCTAGATATTTTTATCTCTACTTGTGCAATTGTCATGCTTAGATTACTGGCTGTTAGCTAGAAAACTTTTATTTAGAGCTATCCCACAGCATTTGAATAATGAACTGAATTGTAATTTTCATAAGCAAGATATTTAAAGGAGATCAGCAAACATTTTTTTCTTCAAGTTAGCATGCCTATGGGGTAAAAAATGTCTGTCCTCTCTTGCCCAACAGCTAAAAGTTTATTGTGACCCATCTTTTGGACAGTTTGCCTGAATGTTTTACAACTTTTCAGAAGGCTACAAAAGGGACAAAATATATTCCTAAATAGAGCAGAGATAATGAACAGAAATTACCATATTTCATCTCCTTAATCAAATTATTCTACAAAATTAGATTCCCTTCCTTAACTGAATAGTTACATGTCAATGCTATTTATACTAGTGGAGTTCTAAAGCTACCTCAAATACTCTATTGACCAAGTTTGATATTGTCACTATCCTATTGAGTGGGCCAATTTGAAATGGCTTATAGGAAGAAAATTATTTCTTGATAAAGCAATCATTTTAGCTACTATGTACTTCCATTTTGACCTTATTCAGCATTGCTTCTGCACTTAATAGTTGTTGCTATTATTATCATTCAACCAAGATACGTCCTGCATTGATTCAGATCTGTTTAGCTTTAACAAGATAGCTTTAGACACTGCAACACTATCAAATATGTTCCTGAAAATAGCAGATACTTACAGTTCATTTTAATGGGTTGGACTGGCCAACCACTCTAGTGATTTCAAGAGAATATAACTCAGACTTAACATGTATGTAATATTCAGTGCCTATAGGCAAAGTTTGAAAATGTTTAAAAAGGAGATGCATAAATCTATTACCAATCGTTGTTGGGATATTGACAATGAACTACACCTGAATAAAAATTATTAAAAAGCAGAAATAGAAAAGTATTTTGTTAATTAATTTAATTAAGCATTAAAATGTTACAATTAACATTTCTTCAAAAGTACTACCCTGTTTCCCCTAAAAGAAAAGACCTCCCCGGATAATAAGCCCAATCGGACTTTTGAACTCATACGCTAAAATAAGTCTTCCCCCCCAAAAATAAGCCCTCCCCTAAAATATTTAAATGTACGTGCAGCCAGTCCCCATTTCCTGGGAGGAAAAGGGGGGTAACATGCCCCACATGGCCTTGACATCCACACGGAATGGCCTCATGGAGGCTGCTCCCACAAACCCTAGTTACTGCACCCCTTCTCTTACTGGCGGCCGCAAGTATGGCTAGGGCTGTCAAGAGTGTGCCAGAAACAGAGACAGAACATCCGGCCCTCTCTGGATCAGCTGATGCACAGGCCGAGGTTAAGGGGCCTCCTCACCTCAAAAATAATAAGCCCTCCCTGAAAATAAGGCCAAGTGCTTATTTCATGCATCAAAAGAAAATAAGACCCTGTCTTATTTTTGGGAAAACACGGTAATAATACCTATAAACTAAATAATTATATAGCAATAGACTTATATACTGCTTCATAGTGGTTTTACAGCCCTCTCTAAGCAGCTTACAGAGTCAGCATATTGCCTCCAACAATCTGGGTCCTCATTTCTATCCACCTAGGAAGGATGGAAGGCTAAGTCAACCTTGAGCCGGTGAGATTTGAACTGCCGAACTGCAGCTAGCAGTCAGCTGAATTAGCCTGCAGTACTGCATTCTAACCACTGCACCACCTCGGTACTTACAGTACTTTAAAGAACTACTTGAAGAAGATTATATACATTTCGTAAAAGGGGAAGAAAAAAACTATACTTAATTTTCTAAGAGGGGAAAAAAGGAAAAAAAAGCAACCCTAGATAAAAAAAATGAAACTAAATGATTTTTTTTAAAGCACATGAAATATCTTTATGAAATTTCACAGTATCTGTGTGGAATGAAATAAACAGTTATAATATGTTATAAAGTTATATTATGCAGGATTCAGTGAACCCTCTGAGTGCCTTGCTAATTCAGCAGTCATAAACTTGCCAATAAAACCAAGTGGCTCAGGGATTCTCGAGGTATGTGCTTATCTACAACATCATCTGGGTAATGGAATTTCCATTTGATTGACACAGAAAGGGCTTAAATATTCACAAGTAATTAATCAAGAATCAGAGGAGAAATACCCTTCTTAAATTGTTTGTGGATAATGATCTTAGGTTACTGAAAATGGTGCCTGGCTTGTTCTAAATGCAACAGTATCCAGTACCGTAATAATTAGACCCAACAATTGATTAAGGAAAGTAAAAATTATATATTAAGCGCAATTAATATAGGAAATTAAAATTGGAATAGTTTCAAAGAGCTGAGTAACAGGTGCTATTTTAAACTGTTTACTACTGATTTTGAGATAACAGCTTCCAGAAATAACAGAAAGAAACTTGAATAGTAGGAGGCAATGTTTCAGAGCATTCAATTAAGACAAGTAGAATAGTCTTACAGGATAGGTGCTGAGGTAGGATGCACAAAACATCATTAATTATTTCCATTCTGTTTTAGGGCTAAATAGTAGTATACCTAGCCAAGGGGAGAATACACACACAAACAGACAGACAGACAGACAGACAGGCGCGCGCGCACACACACACACACACACACAAACACACGGTGGGTTGCTACCAGTTTGCAGCAGTTCAGTCAAACTAGTAGTGGTATTTTGGCATTGGTTGCAGAAAAGGAAGCGACCCAGGCAGGCCCGAACCAGTTCCCCGGTCACCACTGCTATTGCCAGCATATTTTTTAGTAATATTTTCATGTTCTGCACATGCGCAGAACAATTTACAGTCAACTGCACACACACATGCAGCGAACCAGCAGCAACCCATCCCTGATATATATGTACGTATATCAGAGGTGGGTTGCTCCCAGTTCGGCCCCGTTCGGCTGAATTGGTAGTGGCGATGGCGGGAAGCTCCGCCCACCTGACTGGACACTTCTGTGCATGCACAAAAGTGTTGTGCATGCGCAAAATTGCACCCACACAGAGCAAACCAGTAGTAAAACTAGTACAAACCATCCACGGATGTATATGTATTATACCTTGCCGTATATGGTGTGTGTCTGTGTGTGTGTGTGATAGGCAGGTGAAATAGATCAGGAGTGTCAAACTCACATCATGGTGGCATCACATGATGTATCACAACTTTTTCCCCTTCGCTAAACCAGGTGTGAGCGTGACCAGCATGTGACGCATCCAGTCCACAGGCAGGGAGTTTGACAGCCCTGAAATAGTTGGATCAATAACTGATCAATAAATCGTGAACTACATTTTATGTTCACCTTGGTCTGAGATACTATCTAAAATCCAGCAAACTTTTTTGCTAGGTAAATTGCATTTACAGACATGGCCAAGAAACTTGGGTGCAACAAGTAATGGAGACATTAAAGAGTCTTGACAAAAATAGTCCTTGCAAATCCCAAATGGATATATTGGTAGAGATTTTCACTGATGTCAAAAAGAAGTTTCCTTTGAATGCAAGGTATGTCAAGCAGCGTGAGGCTTATATTCTATTTCTGCCCTTCTACAACCAGAGGCTGTGCAAGGTCTTGTGACGTCGTTTCCATAACAAGTAGCCAGCATAAAATACAAGAGAACTGTGACGTATATGAGTGCTCATATTTGCACACGTACAAATGGAAAAAAACATGAAAAAAACAGTGAAGGAGGGTATTTTTGCTTAATCTTGTCTTTCATCACTATTTTTTTAATCTGTGGACCACCTCTCTCCAATTGTTTCTACCAGGCATATGAGATCCAACAGTAGTGGGACGCTAGAGGTCCGATCGATCAAAGAGTCTCAACTAGTGGTACACAGAAAGCAGACCACCTTGGTTGTAGTGCAGGGATGGGTTCCCGCCAGTTCTAACCTCTTCTATAGAAGAGGTTCCACAAATCTACAGTGCCATTTAGAACCGGTTCCAGCTCCCTCCCCCCGCCCGTCTGCACCACACTTGCCCCACCCATGGCTCACTGATTGGCTGGTTTACCATTCGCCCCACCCACTCTAAGAGTCCTATCTAGACCTTAAAGTCTTAAAGCTGTCAAGTTTGAACATCCCTGGGTTTTTTTTTTTAAAGGGTTAGGGGTGCAAGGGTCTTGTAACTTAACAGCTTTAAGACTTGCACACTTCAATGCCAGAGTTCCTGAGCCAACATGACTGGAGGAGGAATTCTGGGAGTTGAAGTCCACAAGTCTTAAAGCTGTCAAGTTTGAACATCCCCGTTTTTTTTTTCTAAAGGGTTAGGGGTACAAGGGTCTTGTAACTTGACAGCTTTAAGACTTGCACACTTCAATGCCAGAGTTTCTGAGCCAACGTGACTGGAGGAGGAATTCTGGGAGTTGAAGTCCACAAGTCTTAAAGCTGTCAAGTTTGAACACCCCCGGGGTTCTTTTTTCTGAAGGGTTAGGGATGCAAGGGTCTTGTAACTTGATAGCTTTAAGAATTGCATGCTTCAAATGCCAGTTTCTGAGCCAATATTTTGGTTGCTAAGCAAGAGCGTTGTTAAGTAAGTTTCACCACATTTTACAAGTTGGCCATGCCCACCCAGTCACATGACTGCCAAGCCACTGCCACTCAGTCACATGGCTGACAAGCTACTCCCACCCGGTCACATGGCCAGCAAGCTACTCCCACAAAGCAGGCCACACCTACAGAAGAAGTTCTAAAAAATTTTTAAACCCACCACTGTTGTAGTGCCAACTTCTTGGAAAACCACATTCCATGAGATTCAACTTATGCTGACCATGACAGCTTTTCATAAAGCTTTAAAGTCTTGGTTGTGTTCCCAGCCATGGGTGTAGTTTCTACCCATGAAATATTGTAGCTTTTGTGGTTATAGATATTGCTGTTAGTGGCCATTTGGATGTACATGTCAAGGATCTAGTGTTGCATAGAGTGTTGCCTATATTTACCTTTAAAGATTGTATAGCCAGCTTAAAGTCACTGTGATGAGTTGCACATCCATACAGATTGACTACATAAGTAAATAATGGTCATTCTAGATTGTAACTGAACGTTCATGAAAAACATATTTTCTAGCATTTTTAGAGTTTGCTGAAAAATACCCTTTTTAGCTATCAATTTGAACAATCACTCCATCTGAATGTATCCTTACTAAACTTCAGCTTAAGATCATAAAACATCAAGAACCAGTTTGCGGATTATAGCTGCCGGCATTTTATTAGCAGGCTACACATGGTTTCATTTAAACTGGACTCCCTGCAGCAGTTTCTAGAAATTCCTTCAAATAGCTGGAATATAAATCAGATTCAGTTACGCAGCCAAGAAAACCAAAATGAAGGAGCCTGCAGTGCTTTTCATTTTTTTAAATATTGTTTCGTTATGTGATATCCTATAATCACAACAGCTTCTCTCAATGTCAGAGTTCTTATTCATGCCAGTAGCACTGTATTAAAAAAAAATCCTACATGAAACAATCAAGAGGAAGGAAGGAAGGAAGGAAGGAAGGAAGGAAGGAAGGAAGGAAAGAAGGAAGGAAGGAAGGAAGGAAGGAAGGAAGGCAAGCAGGCAGGCAGGCAGGAAGCCAGGCAGGCAGGCAGGCAGGCAGGCCGGAAGGAAGGAAGGAAGGAAGGAAGGAAGGAAGGAAGGAAGGAAGGAAGGAAGGAAGGAAGGAAGGAAGGAAGGAACAAATGCTGTGCAGAAGACTTTATCAAAGGCTTCTCCAGAAAGGAAAAGAAATGACAGACAATGGTCTATAGAAAACTAGAGCCAGAAATCTGATATTCCCATCCTAACATTGCTCTGAATTAATTGCAGGGTTACCCTGAAACTCAAACACCACCGCTGAAGGCCTTTTCTTCATGATTTATCTCAGTCTGTGGTTATCAGCCTGGCTGCTTCCTTTTAGTTTCATCATAATAAGGAGTACGGCTGCATCAGTGTGATGACAGGATCTAATGGGGTATGTGGGCTTGTGAGTAACTGATGCGAGGGATTGAATAGGTAATAATGGGTAACATTTATGACAGACAAAGATATACATTTTAGAGGTTAGCCAACATGGTGTGCGGCTGACATAATTAACATCGCAGGGAAGGCTGATTCAGCACCCTCTTTCTTGGTAAATTTCATTCTGGGCATGCTGAGGTCTCTGATGCATCTGGAAAAGTTTTGAGATAATTGAAAAAATATGCAGTTGGATAGAAGCCTGCTTTAAGCAAAGTATCAGAGTAACATGGAACTATAAATCGCAGCACAGAATGTTTTTTTATGAACATGTATCTGAGGAACCATCTCACCTCAGTGGGATTAGCCTGGCCCTCTTCTGCCGGCAGAAGAGGCCTGCTAAGGAATTCTTGCAGGCAGGGTCAAGGAGAAAAGCCTTTTCTGCTGTGGCCTCGTCCCTATGGAACACTCTACCACTGGAGATGAGAACTGCTCTCACCCTCTCAGCATTCTGGAAGGGTATTAAAACTTGGCTTTGCTGGTTGGAGCCCTGAGAGTGGCACTTATTGCTGAAGGTGGTTGATAGGGCAAGAAGGCCTCAGCCCCATCATCTGTTTCTTAATCCTGTTATTTGTATAACTTTGTATGTACACTGAGAACCTATGCACTGAAGACAAATTCCTTGTGTGTCCAATCACACTTGGTCAATAAAGAACTCTCTTCCCTTCTCTCTTCTTCTCTTCTCCTATTCTATTCTATTCAAAATTTTAATTAGCAGTTTAAATATTTTAATTACTTTTCTATTTAACTTTTTATAATCTGTAGGCCAACTGGAATCCCCTTACAGTGGAAATGGGCAGCATAAAATTTAATACATAAATAAACACATGAACTTTGTAACAGATCCAAATCTTGATAGGTGAAATGTTTAATCTAGTGAATGTATTTGGAGTTTCAGGAACTCATAGATGTTCTCACAAAGCCACTATCTCGGAGAAAACCTGGAATGACAGAGAGCATCCTAGCAAACTGTAATGGTACAACCCAAACAGTTTATTTGCCAGCAAATGGTTGTTTCTTGCGTGGCACGACAAAACCGCGGTCCACTAAAGCGCGCCCGATTAAAGCGCGTACCTGACGTCATCAGCAGCGCGACAAATACGACCGCAGAGAAAAAAGGGCGCTTTAAAAAGCGCTTTTAAAGCAAGCCGATTCACGTAAAGGTAACGGTTAGGTTTAGGGTTAGGGTTAGGGTTAGGTTAAGGGTTAGGGTTAGGTTTAGGGTTACGTTAAGCGTTAGGGTTAGGTTTAGGGTTAGGTTAAGGGTTAGCGTTAGGTTTAGCGTTAGGTTAAGGGTTAGGTTAAGGGTTAGGTTAAGGGTTAGGTTTAGGGTTAGGTTAAGGGTTAGGTTTAGGGTTAGGTTTAGGGTTAGGTTTGGGGGGGTTAGGGTAAGGTTTTCGCGTTAATTTTAACTTTACCGCTCACAGCGTGATGTTTTCGTCACGCTGTGATGACGTCAGGTACGCGCTTTCGTCGAGCGCGCTTTAGTCTACCGCGGTTTTGTGGTGGAACCGTTTCTTGACTACCACTGTCACACCCCTTAGACCAGTGGTCACCAAGTGGTGGAGAAAATTTTGGTGGTGTGCAGAAAAATTATTTGCATTTTTTATATGGTACTAAATTAGGGGTATGGCCCCTGAGCTGGATACTTGCAACAAACATTTGTGTTGCTGCAGAGAGTCTTCCCCTTCGGGGATTTTTTGTAGGGGTCGGGGGGGGGGGAATTCCGCCTTATAGCAATAGCAGTTAGACTTATATACCACTTCATAGGGCTTTCAGCCCTCTCTAAGCAGTTTACAGAGTCAGCACCCACAGTCTGGGTCCTCATTTCACCCACCTTGGAAGGATGGAAGGCTGAGTCAACCTTGAGCCGGTGAGATTTGAACCGCTGAACTGCAGATAGCAGTCGGCTGAAGTGGCCTGCAGTACTGCACCCTAACTACTGCGCCACCTCGGCTTGGGGTTTGCTTCAGCCTCCTGGTGTGGGGCTTTGGGCGAAGGCTTGGGGGAAGTGCCTCTGGTGGCAAAGAACCAGAGGGTCTTGTTTCAATGGGACTGCATCATGGTATGGAACTTGCTGGCCATCTCAGCCCGCTGAGCCTCCAGGCACCAGTACCTAGCCTTGCACTCCCACAATTCTTCCCTCTGCTTTAAAAGCCTATGCTTGTTGTCCTCAGTGAGGTGCTTCTGCTGACCCTCCTTCTCGGTCAGGTCCACTTTGAACTGATCCAGCTATTTTGCCAACTCTTTCTCATGGTGGCTGCTTAGCTGCAACAACTACTTCCTGTTGCAGCCCTAAGGAGCTGAGGTGGGCAGGGGAGGAATGGCTGAGAGGGGCAAGTAGAGGCTGGTGATGTGCCCCTCAATGTGAGTGACATTGAATTGGCCACGTCCACCCAGTAATATGACCACCTAGCCACACCCACCCAGCTGGTCATTAGGCAGATCATATTAGTGGTCCGCGGGATTTAACATTATGAATTTAGTGGTCCCTGAGGTCCAAAAGGTTGGGGACCCTTTCCTTAGACCAGTGGCAACTGTAATATAAAGAATGAATGTAAACTCCATGGAAGGGAAGCTTTTCTTCACTACCTTCAGCTTTTTAAGAAGACGAAGTCTCCTTCATTCAGTGCAATACTAATTTTGGGCAGTATGTGCAAATGGCACAATGAATTGGTAGTAACTTGTTACTATGCAAGGGAAATTTCACTCTTAAACACCAAAACATTAATCTGTATCTGTTCACTATCAATCATCAACTGAAAACAGTTGCTTCATAAATATAAATCAGTTGAAAAGAGAAGCATTTTAATGAGCAGGCGGGCTAGAATGAGAAATTATCTTTTCCTAACCTTTCTCATTTTGCATTTCAAACGCTCCTTGAAAACTATACCCAAGGATTTTCTAAGGAACATCAATATAACCTTTTCAACCTATGCAAAACAGTGAAGGGCTTTGACAGCTTTTCAAAAATTAAAATGAACAAGATAACAAATCATTTTAAAAGAATCAAAAGGAAACAAAAAACAGAGAGACAGAAGAATAATCTGTACAGGAACAAAAACATTATAATGCTCTATAAGATTGCATTGCTAAAATCTTATGGATATTGGAAACGCAAGAGACCTCAAACATGTCTGGCTTTGGTTACTAATTATACATTTATACAATTTGTGCAGACTGCAACACGTTATAGATAGTCCTTGATGTATGAATATACTAGGCTACTTCATCTGTCTACTTCAGAATTCATATGATAAACATTACAACAGAACATGAAGAAAATAAATGGTTCAAGAGCAAATGAAATCATGAACTTCAAAATATGCTGTCGAAACTGCTTTGAGGTCACTTAAATGAGGAAGAATTCTAAGGCAGGCAGCCCCGTCCATACTAGGATGCAATCCTGTCTGCCTTGTCTGGAATAAACCCCATTACACTAAGAAAAAGTTGTTCTGAAGTTAACTGTGAGCAGGCCAACCGAATCATTCCCACAAATGTCAACTTAATAAATAAGTAAAAACAAGACATCTGAAAAGCACAAAGCATGATAAACTGAATGAGGTGGTCTAATTTATTCTTTACGTTCAGATCATTTTAACTTAGCCAGGTCATAACCTTCTTCAGCCAATTCTAGGAGAGAATCTAAATTCTGGAGCTGCATCTGCCTCAATTCTTTTTTTAGAAGAAGAAACTGTACTCTAATTATTTTCAAATGGAACCTGAAACCAGTTTCCACCCAACAGATCTTGGAACTGGGAATATCAATAGATGGAAGGCAATCACAGTCACTGGCACCATCTGTTGCCAGCAATCATAGTCACACGCCTTGACATGACTCTAGATTAGTGCCAAATAACATGACCCAAAGATTTTGCTACTGTAGTTTTACCCATGAGTGGAAGCTTGTAAGAATCTTTTTTAAAAAAACAAAAAAAACAGGCTAGAAGAAAATTTCCTGAGATTCTACCTACAGCAGACACCCTACAGAACTAAATTTAATAATATTATTTCTGCAACTTTGCTTAAATGAAACAGATTCTGAAACACATATGCAGAATCATGTTCAAGTTACTATATAATAGTGATGGTGAACCTTTTGGGCACAGAGTGCCCAAACCAGAACATGTGTGATGCCCATGCACACACTGGCGTGCCGGAAACCTGAAGACAAGGTGGTGGTGCGCATGCATGCACCAGCCACCTGCTCCAGCATGCGCAAAGACCAGTGGGCTGGAAACAAAGAGAGCAGCTGGCAACGGCACCTCTGGCACACATACCATAGGTTCGGCAACACAGGTATATAATATTAGATGGGTTGTAACCGTAATTTTAAAAGAACTCAAAAGATATTCCAATAAATGTAGAAGTAGAGCTATGCAAATCTTTAGAAAAAAGAAAAACTCGGTGTTAAGGAGAGCATACAAAACATCTCCATGATAGGAAATATAACTGAAAATAAAACTGCATATTCATTGCATGTGTGTGTGTGTGTGTGTGTGTGTGTGTGCGCGTGCGTGCATGTATGTATGTATGTATGTATGTATATGTATATATCTCACAATGTGACCATGCTCAACATATAGCATAGTCATGAGATGTCAAAAAGGGAAAGTGGAAAGTTGGAAAGGATATAAAGAATGTCAGTCAAACTGCATGGGAACTTGAGATGGAGGGAGCTATGGCTTGTGAAACTCCCACAGATGGCTGCTACTGTAAAAACAAAAATCTGGACTATGTAAGAGCACTGGATCAGATCAGAACAAATCAGATCAGATCCAAATATTATTCTATTTCATCTTAATTTTGGAATCCAGTATAATCTGCAATTCCCTTGAGATCCATCACAAATTAAACAGAGAAACATACTCAGTGCTATGCTTGGACTGGAAAAAAAACCAGCAATTATATGTGTCTTTTTAAATTTGCCACTCAAAAGAACAGAAAATGCAAAGATCCTTTTTGTTTACACTGTGAGAATTGCCAGAAAAAGGAAAAATGTCAGCTTTAATTATCCAAGTAATTAAAAGATAGCTGTCACGAAGCCTGAGCGAACACTAACTGGCAAGATCTAATTTAGATCTTTAAGCAAACAGATGAATCCCATTTGATTTAAAAGATTCCTCTAGGTCAGCAGTAAGCAATTTGTGATGCTACTGAGCTTGCAAAATTTAATTCTCGACAGTCCCAGCCTGCTTACCTAACAGTGAGAGAGATGCTAACTACATGGAGCCAACAGATTTAAGGGAGATCTGTTGGGAGAACTTCTTCCTGCAGCTTCCTCTTTTAAGCAGGAAATTGATATAGAATTTTTCAAATCTTTTGAGGGGAATGCTCACACAATGAGGGATGCCTTGATCATTCCTCAAGTAAATATGGGAATATTCACAAAGCTCTGTCTTGGTTTCTCATAAATCTTCAAAAAGGTTCTGTTTCCTGACACACTCTAGCTTCTTACAGGTACATTAACTCTACTGTGTCTTTTGTCGATTTTTCCCTCTCCCTAGTTCTGTGATAGCGAACCTATGGCTTGTGTGCCACAGGTGGCACATGGACCCCTCTCTGTGGGGACATGAGTCATTGCCCCAGCTCAGCGCCATCGTGCATGCCTGCACGCCTCCTGCTGGCCAGCTGATTTTTAGGTCTCTGCCGCACATGAGTGAGGGGGTAAAGTGCATGTGGGAGACATGTGTGCATATGCGTGGGGGTCACGTACACAATCACAGGGGGTGGGGAGGAGCGCAGAGGGTGCAGCATTCCCCCCGTACCCTGTTTCTGATCCCAGGGGGCTTCAGGGAGGCCTGCTAGGTCCAAAACGTGGTGCATGGGGGGGTGTTGGGCTCTCATGTGTGGAGGTTACATGTGCATGCACAGGGAGTAGGGTGCACCATGCGGATGTCATATGTGCGTGGCATTATGGGTGTGGGCACACACGTGCATGCTATTGCACACGCATATGTGCTTTCTCCACGCAACAACAAAAAGGTTAACCATCCCTGCCCTAGTTGGCTTGAAGACTCTCTTTTTGAGACTCTGTTTAATCCAATCCAATTTTAGCTGGATTCAACCACGTCTCTTAATTAGAACTTCTCCTAGCCTTCTCCCCTCCCCACTTTTTTTCTTTCCCGATATCATTGTGCAGAATATACAAGCTCTGCCCTCTTGGTCATGTTCACTTTCATAACCCAAAAGGGAAAACAACCCTTCTCTCTGTTCAGTCCTGGGATCGTGGTTTCTTCAAGCTGATTGCTGAATACAACACTTTGTTTATTTCTTAGTAGGAAAAAAAAGGATTGGAGTCCAAAAACTTTTTTTTTTAAGTGTGTTTCTGGCCTAAAGATAAAGCCGAAATGATTTCAACATTTTTCAGCACTGGAGAGTAGCCATCTGAAGATAAAAGTTGGCTTGCATAAAGCAGCCCAAGAAGCATTCCTGGAAATAAAAGAGTATAGTTGAAGCTAGTATTTTGTACTAATTTTTTTTTCTAAATAACATAATAATAATGGTAGTAGCAAAAATGGTGCATTGGAAATCTCTAAGCAAGAAGTAGACAAAGTAATGGAAAATGAAGAAGCTAAAATGTTCTGGGAGTTCAGAATTCAAACAGACAAGTACCTGTCACATAACACCCCAAACTTAACAATTATTGATGAGAAAGGCAAAAATGTCTGGATAGTTAATATTGCAATAGCTGAGGACAGAAAAAGAGAAATAACTGAAGAAAATCACAAAATATAAAGACCTGCAAATAGAAACAGAATGGCTGTGACAAAATAAAACAAAGATAGTACCAACAGTTATAGGTGCCTTGGGTGTAACCCCAAAATATTTGAAGTACTATGTGAATGCCACTGACATTGACAAAATCACCATTAGTCAATTGTAAAAGGCAATTATATTTGAACACTTTATATTCTGCAACAATACCTTTCATATTATTAGGTATCTGCATATCGCAAGTCCTTGGGAGGGCCTCAATAGTTAAATAAAAATGCCAAACCCAGTGTAAACATTTGGCTGACTATGTAACCAACCATCATAATAATAATGAGACATGGTGGTATAAGACCTGGCACTGACAAGGCAAGAAGTATTAAGTCTTTGGCCAAAGTAATTACTTAAAAAGGAAGAGATATGCACAATTCTCAAAGCTGGGGGAAAGAAAGCCAGGATTGAGTTCCTGGAAAGACAACATTTGCTGCTGTGTCTGGTGTAAATCTGACAGTGATGCTAGTTAAATTGGTTCTACAGACTGGAATAATTCAGAATGTTCCTGTTGCCAGGAATTTGGGGCATGTACAGCAATAACTATTAAATATACAGTAACATCTATAATATCTTAACTACTTAAGCTACTTAAGCTCTGGACGTTGCTCTGCTATGAAGATGGGAATACATTTATGAACATAAGGAAGCGATGTGTAGGGGAATGAAATTAGGGAGACATATTAATCCATAGTCTGTCTCTTGTATGCTCAGAAACTGAAATAGCAATTTGTATCTTAAATTGTGAAATCTGAACTGAGGTGACCTAACTTGACAGGGACATCTGGGCTATTATTTGCCTCTGTTTCTCAGATTACCTTCCTGAAAATTTTATTCAAGATGAATATCTGCTGTAAAACTTTTTCAAACAAAGAGGAAAAATAAATTATCTAATTTTGTTCACCTCCTTTAACAAATATGATGCTGAGCCAAATTTGATTTGCAATGACTCTATGGACATTACCATATAGCTTTATTGAGAAAGAGAAAGAGAGAAAGACAGACAGACAGAGAGATCTTCTGCCAACCTAGCAGTTCAAAAGCATGTAAAAATACAAGTAGAAAAAATAGAAACACCTTTGGTGGGAAGGTAACAGCATTTGGTGTGCCTTCGGCATTTAATCATGCCGGCCACATGACCACGGAGACATCTTTGGACAGCGTTGGCTCTTCGGCTTTGAAACAGAGATGAGCACCTCCCGCTATAGTCGGGAATGACTAGCATATATGTGTGAGGGCAACATTTACCTTTTACCTATATCAGTTGCCACTGGTTTCTCCCAGGATGTTTTAAATTTCTCAGCCTGTTCCACAACTCTAATAATCCTTAGTGTTATCTCATTCTGATAGTAACTAGACCCAATTCTTCTTAGCTTCCAAGGTTAACCTCTAGACAAGGTTGGCCAGATGCAATTTTACTCCCTTGTCATCTAGTAGGCAAACATTCATATGCTTATATAGTACACATGCATACTAGGCTATGTGCTATTTTAATATACTACTGAAATGAGTGGCACATTTAACCAACCAAGTGAACCTTAAATCAACTAAGATTGTTTTAAGTGTATGGAAGTTTTACAAATTAGACCACCAGGTTGCAATCATGTGTTTAAAAGCTTCTCCTTGGAGAATGGCTATAATAATACCAACGAAAGCAGCACGCCAATCATCTGCCATCAGAAGAATGGCTAAACTGTGAAAGTGGTCTGTGTTTTGTAAACTTCCTTAATTACACATAGCAGCTCATAATATATTCAGTGGTAATAATTTCTCACTATCAATACAACTTTGTTAAGAGGTATTTCCCTTTAGCTTTAATTCATCCAAGAGTAGAACAGGTTACTTCTGCCTGCTCAAAAGTCAAAGTACACATTGAGTTTCTGCTGAATGAAAGAGTACTAGAAGTTGTTTTATCCCAAAAGTGTGTATTTATGCAACTCTAGTCCAAATCAAAATAAATAAATGAAATAAAACAAAGTAAAACAAAGTAACTTGGATAGAATCCCACAGAGGCATCTATGGAATGGTTAAGGGGACATATGATGAAAGCAGCATTGTGCATCATGATGGCAAACTCTGTTTCTATTGTACAGACATTTGTCATTTTGATGTAAGCATCAGAAGCTGCAGATATTTCTGCAAGATTATGTTGAGTTATACAACCCAAGGTACAGGGCAAAAAGCAAAACCAGAAAAGACAAGTTCTCAGGTTTATCTACTTTACAATTGGAATCTCTCTGTGGTCTTTGCAAGGTCCATCTAAAAATACAGATTCCCAGACTTAAATTTTTGATAGTTTGTTCTGCTTATGAATAGTAAAATTAATAAGGTACAATTATTTCCCCTCCTTTTTTATTGTTCCTTGACTGCCAGTTAGTGTTCAAAAAGTACTGGGAATAAGCATACTATTTTTTTAAAAATAGCAGCTGCTGTATTTCCTTTGTGACTTGAGTTCTTTTGTGTGAGCATATGTAGATGCTGGACTTGGTGAGCTATTGCTCTGATCCAGCAAAGTTTCAAGTTTCTGAAACTTTCCAAGCCATCTCATCATATTTTCCAGCAGATCAATTCTAACTGAAGCCACAGAAGAATCAACTTCCTTCACAGAGATCAAGAATTCCTCTCTGACATTTTTTTAAAAATGTGCTGTTATAAAAGAACAATTTCTATTAATTTTTTATAATGTCTCCAAGAGACAACAAGAGGTCTGAAGTTTACAGAAAGAATTTGTCAAGGCTATAAGAATGGATTGATTAAATCAACTCCAGTTCTGAATATGAAATTGGTTTTGCTTAAAGAAAATTCCTTTTCTCACTTTTTTAATGAAGTGCTAAAAATGTAGAAACAGCCCACAGTTTTTTTGGTGGCTGATAGATTTCCCATGCTCTCATAGACTTTTGTGACTGGATTGTTTCTGAATATAAACTTTTGTAGGCAAAGTTCATGCACTTAGTTAATTCCTAATTAAATTCCACCAAGTGAATATTGACTCTTCACAACTACAAAGATAGATTTGATTGGAAGCCACACATTGCAAGAAATGAGGCCAGAGATATCTCCTTGCAGCATTTTTCTACAAGTACTTCATAGAACAAATTAATACAATCAGTGATTGATCATATAATGTGAATTAGAAACTTGGATAATCTCATGTTTTACCCAGGGGCCAAAAGCTAAGGTGTATTTTCCCTAAGGTGTGTTTTCCATCCACCTCCTTCAATGTACGTTGAGTTCCTTGTAAAATTCAGTAGAATATCTAAGCCTGCATACTGCTTTGTTAGTGTCATTGTTTTAATTCCCTCTCCCAAATAATCTGAAATCCAGTTATGTACTTAAATACAATATATTGTGATACTTGAAAACTGACATGAATATAAATATTACTATAAATGTGATTTTTTTTAAATAGCTCAATTTTTTGTTGTTGTTCAGATTCTCTATTATTCCCTGACTCTAAATTCAAATAGCAAAATTGCCTTAAAAATATTTTTCTCGAATCCTCTGTCAAACTCTGCAGCTTGTCACATTTTATATATTTGAGAGTGATTCTGTTCAGTTAAGGAGCATTTCTGACATTTCATTCAAGTTCAGGGACAACCATCAGTGGTCACTCACAAGAACCAAGATAGCTAAACTCATAAGGATCTGTCCCTGATTATTTCAAGTAACAGAAAGAGATGCTTTATCTGTCTTTCCCACGTGGAGTGGGAATGGCAATTCCAATGATGGTTAAGGTCTAGGGATAAAAAGAGATGCAGTCCAAAGTAGCTGAAAAGCCACAGATTCTCCACCATGCTGTAACAATACAGATTAAGATAAAGGTTTATTGATGGTGATGAAATGAGCAAAATTTGCTTTATTGTTGTTTTACCTATAGTCTGAAAGGATCAAAGTAGTTTAAAGCAATCTTCCTTCCAAGTGGCAGCACTGAGGAATTGTGGCGAGTTGGGCAAAGCTTATGCCGACATTGTCCCACTTGCTATATGCCTTCACAAAAACATTATACAATAAATTACATTATGCTGGTTGACAACCAATGAACTTCATGGCCAAGCAAGGATTTTAAATCCTCAACTCATTATTTCACCAGCTCTTTTTCCTTGGATGGCCAAGTTCCACACTCCAATTTAGCAAGAGATTATGGGATGCCAATTTTCTCCTACAAAAATTCAGATGTATTCTGCAAGAAAATGAGAATCAGTATTTATTTTAAACTAGAAGAAGCTATTATATAATTGCAAATCTGGTAACCATAGGAATAGTAAACTAACCACCTTAAAGTGTGGAGTATTATAAGAAATACAGAATTATAAACAAAGGTTCATCTGTATATTATGCACAGATTAGAAAACAAAAGTTGCTAAGCAAACAGTACCATTCTCTAACATTATAAACAGACTTCTATCGTCTCTGATGAAATGTTGAATGTTATGCTATTGAAATCCTATCTCTGCCTGTAGAATAGGAACCATTGCATCATTATTCAAAGACGACAATATGGACACATAAGTTGAATAAATCTATACTGTATCAGCCAAACAAAAAGAAGATGCAAGTGAGTAATAAGATTTCAAAAGAAGGATTAGAGTTCAGTCAAGAGAGTAAGCTGCACAAAATGGCACTGCAAACTGTTTCTTAAACATGGAAGAGATCCAGATGTTTTAGAATCAAATCTATTTGTCTTTAACCAGATACGATAAACAGACATTTCTATATTGTGATTTTCAGTTAGGGGTATGATAAAGATGTTGATTCCTTGTAAGAAGATTCACATCAAAAATTCTATACTAGATTCAGACTTCAGGAACTTGTCACCAACTTCTGCCCTTTTATTTCAAGATACATCGAGTAATTTGACAAGTTATTGCATTGAAAACTGTCATCAATCTCAGGAGGAGCATCTATTTTTCCTAAGGGTTGAAATTATAAACTCCACCATTTCCACTGAGAAAATAATACCGTTCATGTCCGATTCTACAAGAAATGTTGATACTTGTAGATCCAGTCTCAACTCCATACAAATATAAATGAAAAGGCAAGTCCAGTATATTTACAATTATTCAGGTATTTGGGTAAACAGGAGAAGTAGTGGCCTAAATATTTCAGGAATACTAGATGTTCTCCCCAGATAAGTGTAATTATTTGTAATAGCTTACAACCCCCCAAAATGACAGATAATTTTCAGCAGGCACAACCTTCTGCTTGACAGAAGTAGCTAATCCATAGTTCCCCTACCACCCCATCACCCAAATAATAGGAGTTAATCAACTCAAGTCTCTGTAAAATATATTTCCAGTAATCACATATATTCTGATCAAGTAGTGTTTTGGTAATTTTCAAATTTCTAGAATCAATCAATCTGGTTCGAGGCTGACAGAACCAGCACATTGCTTTTAATGTATACTCCCCATGGTATGCTTGCTTATTCTCTTATAATCCCTTCCTCTCCTATCTTTCTGCTCTGCAAGGGGGGGGGGGAGACCACAGATCAGGCATATACGGTATTGACTGTAATAGTGGTCATGTGACTGAAGAACACTGCAAAGGTTAAAAAAAACGGAGGTGTTGGCTGGAAAGTGCCCCCCCCCCAGTTTTTGTAACTTTGAAAGGTCACTAAACAGGGCAATCAGTAAATTAGAACTACCTGTACAGAGATGTCAATTTCTTCCTGCTGACAAACAATAGGCTCTCAGCTTCTTAGGATACACAAGTAGGAAAAAACAAAAGTTTTGGGATTAGTTTATACATACATATAAGCTAACAGTTGGCAGTTGTTAGCTTTCTGTTAATTATTGCTTTTCTAGTATCTGTAGTAAAATTATCTGTAACTTTATCTGTAATAAAATTAGAATTCTATCCCTGAATTTTTGACTACTAGTCTTTTGAGTTTGAACAACTGTGGGTGAAGACTGGAAGCCAATGAGCTGTTCCAGACTAGAACAGTGTGCACCGTCACAGAATGCAACTATGGGATGTGTTCTTAATTACTACAGCGAAAAAAAAGAAAGGTTTCTGTTGCAGCCAGGTGACTCTTCAGCCAAATTTGGTGTTCCATATATAATAAAAGCTACTGTTCAAGTTGACTTAAGAATAAAGAGCAAAGCTATAGTTATTCTTTCTCTTGCATAGATGTTGAGTTGGCATATTTTGTTTCCATTGAGGACGAGAGATCCCAGATCACATCTGCAGTTAACTATTACAGGAGATAGAAGCATACATTTATAAGAAAAAGCAGATGGGTGATATTTGTTTGTTTACCTACTTCATTATAATTATTACCACACTCCACAAACACTCATGGTGGTTTACAATATAACCAGGTAAAATCAATGACACATATGTATAATTCATAAAATTATCAACTGATCCACCTCAAATATTCAAAGGCAATTTTAAAAATTGAAAGTTCCATGAGGAATTATTGCCTTGACTGCCTCTCTAAGCATTATAAGAGAGGTGCCATCCAGATTCCCGTGAGTGGGGCAAGCTGTTTCACAAAGAAGAAACAATAGAAAAACATGTCTTCTATCTGTTGTAATTCTATCTGAATTACATGCATGAAGAAAAGAAGAACTCTCAGCATCCCAACGTGACATAGGTGGACCAGATAGATGGTTCAGCTTGAAGAAAAAGATGCTGGAGATGTGCAGGTATTGAGCCCAAAGGACCTTTAACATAGGTTAAAACCTATCTCTTGACTTTACCTACTGGAAGTTAATGCATTTCTGTAGAATCAGTGTTAAAACACTTGAATGGCTCCCACCCACTAAAAGGCTGGCCAGTGCATTCTTATCCATTGTGGCTAGCTTCCAATGGTAGATCCATGTAGAGTGCATTACAGCAGGCTATTCTAGAACTCATGAGCATGTGAGTTATGCTGCCATATTCAAAGGTCAATACAACCAGTTTACAAATCCAAAGGGAGATAAGATTTATCGGTCTAGGGTTACACAGCATTTTGCATTCAAAAGAGGGAGGGGAAGTATCATGGGTTGTGTAGAGTCATTTATGTAGCATCAGTCTGCAACTCTTTAGATCCAATACATCTTTTACTAGATTGAGCTCTAGCTGTATCGACTTTGTGTGAGCCAGTGAAATGATGCATCTGCTTTAAGACACTTCAGGTGGGGGCTATTTGAGCTCCGTCCCCCTATCTTCACAATATTCTGAAGATCTTTTCCAAAGATTCTTCAAATCCAAAACAAGGTAGAGTTTTAATTCTTGAAGTTGCTAATAACTGCCTATACCGACTATTCTAGGTACTGCTAACTGCCTTTGGGTTGTAACTGAATTGATAGATAAACTGCAAAATACATAGCAACAATCAGACAGGCAGTCACAATGCAGTAGAGGATCTTACAGTTTTGATTGGCTTGATTGGGATTGGATAGATTGGATTTGACCAGAATATCTGTGATATTTTAAATTGCAGAGTTCTCTGTTAATCATCTTGCTTTACTATTCCTCATGCACCTTTATCAATAATTAAAGGATCAGAGAACCTTTGCTTCTTCAAATTTGCAGGAAGCTAGGAATAATATTAACATTAGAACTGAGCACAAATGACCTTATGAAGTTCATACCAATTTGACCTTATCAAATTGGTATGAAAAGCTGACTGGATGACTTATAGATATTTTAGGGATTGGGAGAAATAATTATTGTCACATTTTCTTCCCATTTTAGGTGGCACTACAATAATTACTGAAGGAAAAAAACCATTCTCGTCCACATTCCTTCCTTGAGATTTAAGTGACATATCAGAAGCCAGATAGGTTGCAGGGAAGCTGAAGAGAGAGGAGTGTACAGGTAAGGAAGTCTTTATGACTCAATCACCTTGCAACTAAGTAAGTGTACACCACCCTTTAATTGTAGAATTTCAGTGAAATTCTCCCACCTCTCTGAAAAGTTTTCTAAAGCATTCTCTTGTATCCAACTGAATAAGAACCATGGAGGGGGGGGGAACAATCACTGCCTGATGTTAATTTATACATATAGAGGTGGTCCTTGACTTAGAACAGTTCATTTAATGACCAAAGTTACAACACCACTGAAAAAAACAATATGACCACTTTTCATACCTATGTAGCAGCCCTATGATCATCTGATCAAAATTTGGATACTTGGTAACTGGTTCATACTTTGCTGTGTCCCAAGGCCATGTGATTCCCTTTTGCAACTTTCTGACAAGCAAAGTCAATGGGGAAGCCAGTTTCACTTAACAACCAGGTCACTAACTTATCAACTGCAGTGATTCACTTAACAATTGTGGCAAGAAACGTCATACAATGGGGCAAAACTCACTTAACAAAGGTCTCGCTTAACAACAGAAATGTTGGCCTCAATTGTGGCCATAAATCAAGGACTACCCATACTGCACAGAAATAATGCAAAGTGGGAAATGCTGTTGGATTTCCCACTTGTTGGTCTTGGTAACCAGAGCATGATGATTATGCCAGAAATGGAAGGGGAGCGTCACTCAGCATCTTTCAACCACATTAGAATGGTCTGCTTACCTTCCAGTACCACTTCCTTGCCAGTCTTCTTCAGAGCTTGCACTGCTTCATCATGTGAGGCATCAGACAAGTCACCACCATTGACGGAAAGGATGGCGTCCCCTACAAACAGTGCTTCCGTCTGGTCTGCAGCCAGCCCTTTAAATATTTTGGATATCAGGATGGGCATTTTATTTTCCCGACCACCTGGAAGTAAAACCCAAATAAAAGCCACTATAGAAGATATTGTACAAAGATATTGGGGGGGGGGGGGAGAACAACAAAAGTTTTGTGTTATGCAAACCTTCCCTGGTATTTTTTTTTGTACCTTCTTTTTTGTCTTTTTGTTTTGTTTTGTTTTTTGCAATGGTGGTAATAAGGATAAACTCGGTTAGATTTCTGGAATTGTTAGAGGGGAAAAAGATATCTAAACAAGAGAGTTTTTGTAGAACCAGCTGTGAAAATAGAGATAAGTGCAAAACAACATTTTTCTCTGATGAAGTAATTATACAAAATAAATGTTGTGCTGCTGAGTAGTGCATAAAAATACTTATCCACATTCCAGATACAATACTGTACTATAGATAAGATTTTACATTGATTTACTTGAGAAATGTTGTATTTTAAACTTTGCAAGTTATTTTATTATATTTTGATTGATTGATCTTAATCTTGTACTATATCATGTGTATATACTGTGGGATTAAACAAATCTGCAGTGGCTTTTGTTTTATTTTTTTAATTTGTTTTTCATTGTTGAAAAAAGACTCCTTATTTACATAACTTTATTTACATTCCTTCCAGGACTTTGGCACTCAGCTATGTCTTTCTAGAACCCAACATACTGAGTTTAAAACTGAAGTTTTGTGCCATAGGTATTAGACACAAAAACATCTTACAAATACATTTTAAGCTTAAATATAATGAGCTTAAGATCCAGCTCTCTGGAAAAAAGCTCTAATGCTGGGAAAAGTAGAAGGAAAGAGAAGAAGAGGAACAAAGCAGATGGACTCAGTTACAATGGTGATAAGTGTATTGTTGGGAGACCTGAAGGACTAAGTTAGGGATAGGTCATCATGGAGAAACTCTATCTGTGTGGTTGCTAGGAGTGAAAAAACAATGTAATGTCACATAATCAATTATCGACAATGAGTCCAAATATAGTTATTCATCTTGACTTCTGCAGTGGATAAACAACCACACAAACCCAATAATCCCCTGGGGTTTTTTTTTTTTTTTTTAGAAAAGGCAAAAACAAATTTTTCTCCCACAGAGAAGTACAGCTCTAAACCCAAGCAGGATTTTACAGGACAAGACTGATCTAAAAATATTAGATAACAGCACGTCTGAAATTTTATGTAAATGCACTATTTTTAGCTCTTACCTGAAAGTATGTGCATAATGAAGAGAATATGTCTGCATATTAATATTCCTCTAACTAGAAAGCCCAAATTAGTTGTTTTCATTAATTGATTCTATCTGCACAATCTTTAAATCCTGGAATGTCACTAATAAGATTACACAAAGAAGAAGCAAGATTAGATCCTCCCCCACCCCCAAATCCTGATAGCACCTTCAGGACTAGGAAATTTATTGCAATGCAAGTATTTATGGACTGAAGCCAGAT
Source organism: Thamnophis sirtalis (assembly GCF_051295495.1). Lineage (NCBI taxonomy): Eukaryota > Metazoa > Chordata > Lepidosauria > Squamata > Natricidae > Thamnophis > Thamnophis sirtalis. Next base: position 65,220,922 of record NW_028261387.1, read on the forward strand.
TCTCTAGATGTACACCACAGAAACAGGCTGACTCCTTCACTTTCCATTCATACTTACCGACCAAGCTAAGTATTATTTATAGATGTAGTGATAACTTTGTTTTCTACAATTCCCATGACACTTGCGTGCAAATGAAAAAACCCTTTCTCTACAAGGTGTGTTCCCTCTTCTCAATTTGAAGGTCAAAGATAACAAGGCATCAGAATGCTTTACAAAGCATTGTTTGAGAAGATCTGATTCTCCCCAGTTATTCTACTATACTACCTGTTACCCATAGACAAGGCCCTCTGTCATTTACATCTGTGCAAGTCTCATGGAGAAATGTGTTGCCTTTTGTATTTCTGACCCTTTCCATTCAAATGAAAGAAACATTCATTGGATATCTGATTTTACCCTCTTCTGCTTTCTAGACCACATGAGCAGTCACAAGAAATAAGAACACAAAAGCCATGCTAGAGACTAATGAAGTGTGACCTTCTCTTCTCCCAGGATGGCAAAATGCTCTTCCAAGCAACGGTTTTGAAAAGTGGTATCTAAAGCATGAGACCAGCCTTCTCTAAACCGATTGCTCTGCAAATATATTGGTCTATCACTGCTATAATTCTCAGTTGGCAGGGACAGACCTATGTGGTGCATATGATAATTTCAGAGGTTTTAGCATGTCCAAATTTGAAGGCATCACACACAGAGAGAGAGAGAGAGATGGAGGGAGGGAGGGAGGGAGGGAAGGAGAGAGAGAGAGAGAGAGAGAGAGAGAGAGAGAGAGAGAGAGAGAGAGAGAGAGAGAGAGAGAGAGAGAGAGAGAGAGAGAGAGAGAATGAATCAGGGCTTTTTTGAGATCCTCTTTCATCCTTTCAGCAATGTAAAGCTATGTAGTTACCCAGAAGCCAGTCATACTGATTTTAAAGAAATATATTTCCAGGCATGTGTATATAAATTTGTAATTTAAATCTCTATTAACATGTCTTTGTTCTCATACTTCATCTGTAATTAATTAGACAATTTGTATTTTTTTCTTAGTTGTGCAAAATAAACTGTTCTTAGGAGTTTTAATACGTAGTCCTGTGTATTCTTAACTGGTATAGGCATATAGAGGATTTGCATTGTTAATGCTGTTCCACCCTAAAAAGTTCTTCCTATATTTAAGAAGCTCCTGCATAGCACTGGACTAAGCTTTGAACTTGATGTCAGGGCAAACATTGCAAATGGAGCAATATACACACGCACTATGGATTTACGCATTCATAAGAGGCAGTAGTAACAGCAACAGCAACTGGTAGCCTATGGATCCAGAATCTGGGGAAATGTAAGTGGCCACACCTGACTACCTCTAAACAGCAAGCAGCCCTGGACTTTCACAGTGCAGCACTGAAGAAGAATCTTGGTTCATGCATTGCGCTAATTTATGGTATGCCCAGCTCTTGCTTATTGAATAAAATATGATATGCTGGATTCACACAGCATATTAAACCACAAGCTACCATAGTATCTGGACAAATCGAGCCAGAAAATTCAGTCTGAAAACCTTCATCTTAAAATTCATTACGTTTTAAAAAATGAAACCTAAACATCAGATCCTGTAGAAAAAAATTACATAAATTCCAAGAATTATAATTCTATAAATTATAATTTTAAAAAGAACTTCAAGACAAAGCCCATTAAGATGAGGTAGCTTTATTTATCCAGTAGAAGAGAGGAGAGGGAAGGAGGCATGGCAGGAGGAGGAGAGGAAGAGTGAGAGGGAGGGAGGGAGAGAGAGAGACTACATCATCTATTCTTCCAAGGGATTGTTGCAGAGTTTCTCAAACTGGATTTTTAGTCTGCAAACCGTACACTTTGCAGATGTCTAAGATCGAGCTAAGAGAAGAATGCAGCGTTCTTTCCAAGTTGCGACTTTCAAACTTTAATACAGTTCCAGTTCCTCAGGGGCGGATGAGCTCGACTGCAATTAATACATTCCTTAATTCCGTGTCAGCTTCGGTTGGGACTTTCCTCCCTTCCTTTTCCCCCATCCTCTGGAGTTTTGGTTTCTTTTTCTTAAGGCGGGAGGAAGGAAACCGATTTCAAAGGTCATTTAACTGCATGAAGCCAAAAGCGGCTAATAAAAAGGAGGTAGCAGAACTCTTTTTAACTCTGGAGAGATTGCCGGTCCCGCTCCAGGAAGGCAGCGCTAGATTTCGGGTGCCCCAAAATAGCCAACCTCTAGTCCGGGGGACGAAGCGGACAGCTGTACTGTACTACGAAGGGAATCCAGTACTGTAGCTTGGCCCACAGCTATTTGGCGTGTCAAGAAGCGGCAGGTTGAAAGCAGGGTCGCCCCGAGTGGGGTCGGCGGAGGAAAAGCAAAAGTGTGATTTTAAATTTTTAAAAAAAGTTGCTAGGGAGAGCAATGGAGGCGAAAGGACAGGCTTGCCGACCCGTCTCGCCCTCCCGCTTACCTTTGATGCTGATGCCGAGCCCCCCCACGTCCTGCTTGACGATCCGCACCGTGCGCTTGATGTTGGTGAGCGAGTCCGGGACGAGGGCGCACGCCTCGGCACCGTTGAGCTGCACGGGGCTGGGCGGCGGCTGCAGCGGCTCCTCGGAACCCTTGGCGCTGGGGACGACGCTCAAGAAGTCCTCGGAAAGAGTCACCAGGACGCGCAGCCACTGCTCGCCCGGCGCTCGCAGCTCCAGCAAGCCGCTCTTGGGCGCTCTCCGGCCGGCCGCCATCTTCAGCGCATTCCTCGGATAGCCGCCCTCGCCGCTTCAACGCCTCCTCCCGCTTGCTTGTGATCGGGACGTTGCGTACGGCGAAGAGCTACCGAATCGACCCGACGGCCAGCCGAGCGCCGAGTGAGCTAGCTGTCCCCGACAGCGCTTCCCCGCCCAGGGAGACGCCCCCGGACCCTCCTCTCCTTACCCCGGGAGGGAACTCGCCGGCACGGGAGTCGCTCGGGAGCCGTGCGTGACGGCCCGTCTGGCGAAATACCCCAGGCTCGTTTGCGGGGGAAGCGTGGTTGGTTCCCTGGCCTGGCAGAGGGGCAGCGAGAGCGAGGGGCCTCGCCCTCATCTCATAGATCGTCAGAGCCCCGTCCACGCATTTGGTCTCCGTCGTTTTCAGCTGCCATTGCCAGCCGTTACCGTCACGTCTCGCCTCAGGAAACAGTGGATGCCACATTATTATTATCATTATTATCATTATTATGTTAATCTTTGGTGAGATTCACAGCCTTTGGGGCTGGTTGGTAGCTCAACAGCTTTAGTCCTAACCAAGGACCAGGAACTATTAAGGTAACATCTGAGGATATAAGCTGTTCCAAGTAGGGTGTTTTTTTTTGTAGATCAGAATGTTCAAGTCTGAGAAATTTAAAATTTCCAAATAGCGAGGTAGCCCTTTAGGTATTGCTTCAACGGCTCCAATTACAATTGGGACAACACACGATTTCTTTTTCCACAGTCGCTCAACTTCAATTTGCAAGTCCCGGTACTTTGTGATTTTTTCTTGCTGTTTATCTTCAATTTTGCATCTCCAGGTATTGCAGTGTCAATGAACCATACTTTTTTTTCTTTTCAACTATTGTTATGTCAGGTGTGTTGTGGGCCAAGTGCCTGTCAGTCTGAATTCTGAAGTCCCACAATATCTTGATTTTCTCATTCTCTAAAACCTTCTGAACCTGATGTTCCCAGTGGTTTTTGCTGTACTCAAATCCAAACTTTTGGCACAATTTCCAGTGAATGGTCTTAGCAACGCAGTCATAGCATTGTAGGTAGTCAATTTGTGAAATTTTGCTGCACCCACTGATCAAGTGGTCGACTGTCTCATCTTTCTCATTACAGAGGCAACATTTGCTGTTGGTGGTAACATGTTGAATTTTTGCCTTCATGTAGTTTGTGGCTAAGGCTTGTTCTTGAGCTGCCAAAATAAAGCCTTCTGTTTCTTTTTTCAGTGCTCCTGATCTTAACCAGTTCCAAGTTAGCTTTTGGTCAGCTTTGCCTTCAATACTTTTCAAGTATTAGCTATGCATAGCTTTTCCCCCCCAATTTTCAGCTTGCTTCTCAATTACTTTTTTCTTATATTCAGCTTTTGACTTAGTTGTCTTTAAAAGGCCTCCTTTATTTACTTTCTTAATCATTGGTTCTTTACTTTTCTGGATGTAATCATTCAAGCTGTGTTTTTCTTCTTCCATAGTCTGTTTTACTTGTAGGAGTCCTCGACCACCCTCTGCTCTTGGTAGATATAATTGGTCAACATCACTTTTAGGGTGCAAAGCATGATTCATTGTCATAAGTTTCCTTGTTTTTCTGTCAAATTGTCCAACTCCATCTGGGTCCAGTCAATTATTCCTGCAGAGTATCGAATCACAGGTATAGCCCAGGTATTTATGGCTTTCATGATGTTTCCTCCATTCAATTTGGACTTCAATATCTTGCGAATTTGTCGACTGTACTTGACTGAAGTTAATTCCTTGACTTTATTATGCATTTAACTCAGAGGTCTCTAAAATCCCCAAGTACTTGTAACCTTCTTCTGGTTTTACTTTATCATTTCTTCATTCTCAAGTTCTATTCCATCATCTTCTATGATCTTGCCTGCTTTGGTTGCCATTGTTGCACATTTGTCAATTCCAAACTGCATACCAATGTCTTGGCTAAATTCTTTTGTGCTTTCAATTAATAAATTCAGTTCAGCTTTTGTTTTATCAAACAGCTTAAAATCATCCATGTACACCAAGTGCGAAATTTTCAGTCCTTTTTTTGCAAGTTCGTATCCATAGTTCATCTTCTTCAAAATGGTTGTCAGTGATAGCATTGAGAGTATAAAAAGTAGGGATGAAAGAGAATCGCCCTGGAAAATGTCTTGTTTAATTTCAACTTCACCCAGTACTTCTTCATTAGCTATAAGCTTTGTTTTCCAGAGGTTCATTGAAGTTTCCATGAATTTTTGTATGTTGCTGCTGATGCCAAAGATTTTCAGGCATTTCTTGATCCAGCTATGGGGAACTGAATCAAATGCTTTCTTATGGTCTATCCAAGCCATGGACAGGTTGGTTCGTATTTTCTTTGAATTATTTAGGAATAGTTTGTCAATCAGCTGTTGGTCCTTTGTTCCTCTTGAATTTTTGCAGCATCATTTCTGTTCTACAGAAGCAAGTTATTTCTTTCCAAGTATCCATAAATTTGGTTTGCAATGATACCAGTAAGGAGCTTGTATGTTGTTGGCAAACAGGTGATTGGCCTATAGTTTCCAGAATCCTTTCCTTTTTCTTTATCTTTTTGGATCAAAAATGTCCTTCCAGTTGTCATCCATTCATCATTTTCAGGTGTTTTAAAGATCTGGTTCATTTGGGCTGCCAATCTTTTGTGCCTTTAACCAGAAGCCATGTAACTCATCTGGTCCAGGTACATTCCAGTTCTTCACTTTTCTTGACTATCTTTGCACCATTTCTTTTGTTATTTTCACATCTTCCATTTTATGCACTTTAATAGAATCCTCAATCTCTTTGATCCATTTTGCATTTCTGTTGTGCTTGTTGTTTTTCCACAAATTCTTCCAGAATTTCAGAGCTTTCTCTTTATCAGGCTTTTCATTTGTTGTTACTCCATCTCCACTTTCTAAGCTCTTATAAAATTGGTGCTGATTTGCTCTGAACTGTGAGTTTTCCTTGAATTGAGTTACTCGGTTTTCATGTCTTAATCTTCAGCAACGGCAACAACCCTCTGTTTCAGCTCTTCAATTACTATCGCAATCTCTTTATTCTCCAAATCGTATCTTGCTTCCAGGCTGCTTTTAACCTGCTTGTTCTTTAGCTGACCTTGCCTTCAGTTCTTCAAGTTGCTCAAGTCTCCACGAAATGTTTTGATCTTCAATTCCAACCGAATTTTCCATTTAGGCTTCCTCTTCTTGCCTCTTTGGTTCTTTTGTATTTTCAAACCCAATTCTTTGGTGGTTATGAAGGCTGCTGCATAGATCAGCTGGTTTTGTTTCAGCTAATGTAGTGGTTTGAATGGTTTGCACAGCCTCATTGACCTTTTTTAGTACCTTTCTCAATTCTTTCCGGTTCACTTGGTTCAGCTTTGGCAAACGTGTTCTTTCAGCATCTTCTATTTGATACTTTATTTTCTCAGCTAATTGAGCAATATCTGTTGGTGTTTGTTCTTCAGTGCTTCCTTATTCTTTATCTTCATCCATTTCAGCATCCTCGTCATCCCTTTCTTCCTCAGTTTGCTTTTGAGTTTGCAAATCATTCTTGATGTTACTCTTTGTTGGTATACTCAGACCATTAGTTGCTTTCTCTTTGATTCCTATTAATTCTGCTGTAGTGAAAAATTTGTGGTTTAGAATTACACGTTGTTGGTCCATTAGCCTTTGTTCGCTGATATCACAGTCCGTGTGGTTCACCTTCCAAATCTGATACATTTGTTTTTGAAATCCACGTTTTGCTGGCTCAGACTGAGAGTAAGCTTTCATAATAGAGATGTTTTCGTCCCTAGTCCAGATTTTTCGCTTTTTCACTTTTTCTTCCAGTAGCTTGTCAGCTCCATGCCCTGGTTGCCTAGTAGAAGGAGCTGAGCCCTTTAGCTCATTTTGCACAGAATGCCCAGGAACCATAGCATCCAACGGAACCCTTGTTAATCCGGGTGACAGGTCAGCCGGCATTATTATTATTATTATTATACAATTGTATCACAGCGACCAGTTGTTTCACCGGATTTGGCATTGGTTACTAGTTGGGCCCCACCCAGGGGCCTAGGACATTGTAACGTATTTTCATAATATGTGTGCAGATCCAAGCAGTGCAGCTTTTTGCATTTGACTGATGGTGATTTTGTCAATTTTTAACTGTTTTAAATGTAATTCCAGTGCTTTTGGAATAGCACCCAGTGTGCCAATTACCACTGGAATTACCACTGCTGGTTTGTGCTATAGTCATTGAATTTCAATATTTAAGTCCTGGTATTTTGCGATTTTTCATGTTCCTTCTCAGCGACCCTGCTATCACCTGGTATTGCGATGTCTATGATTGTGACCTTATTTTTCTCAACCAGTGTGATGTCTGGTGTATTATGCGCCAGTATTTTGTCTGTTTGTATGCGAAAATCCCACAAGATCTTGACCATCTGATTTTCGGTGACTTTTTCAGGCTGATGTTCCCACCAGTTTGTTGCTGTTTTAATATTATAATTTTTGCACAAATTCCAATGGATCATTTGTGCTACTGAATTGTGCCGCAATTTATAATCAGTCTGCGTGATTTTTTTACAGCAGCTGAGTATGTGATCAACAGTTTCATCAGCTTCTTTGCAAAGTCTGCATTTGGCATCATCAGAGGATTTTTCGATTTTGGCCTTAATGGCATTTGTGCAGATAGCTTGTTCTTGCGCAGCCAGGATTAGTGACTCTGTTTCTTTCTTTAAGGTACCTGTTGTTAACCATAACCAAATTTGTTCACTGTCCACTTTATCTTTTATTTTTTCCAGAAATTGGCCATGCAGTGCTTTGTTCTGCCAACTCTCCATTCTTAATTTTATCACATCTTTTCTGTATTCTTGTTTCGTCTGTTGGGCCTTCAGTAGTTTTTTGTTCTTTACTTCAATTAATAGATGTTCTTGACTTTCTTTTAAATAATCAGCCAGTGCATGTTTTTCTTCTTCAACTGTTTGCTTCACTTGTAATAATCCTCTGCCACCTGATTTTCGGGGCAGGTACAGTCTATCAGAATCAACACGTGGATGTAAACTGTAGTGCATTGTCATTAGTTGGCCTTGATTGTATTTCCATCATTCAATTTAGATTTCAAAATGTTCCTAACTCTGTTGCTGTACTCTCGCCTGACAATAGTTTTTACTTCTCCATGCTTGATATTATCCAACTGCAGAATGCCTAAGTATTTGTAGGCTTCATTTTCGTTGCATTTAATTAGTTGGCCATTGGGCATTTCAATTCCCTCGCATGCAGTGATTTTGCCTCTTTTTATGGATACAGTGGCGCATTTTTCCATGCCAAACTGTATTGAAATATCGGTGCTGAATACTCGGACTGTATTTGTCAATGATTGAATTTCTATTTCTGACTTTCCATAGAGTTTCAAATCATCCATATATAGTAAATGTGAAATTTTTTCAGCTTCTTTGGCTGTTTGGTAGCCTAATTTCATTTTTTTTTTTAAGATTACTGATAGTGGGATCATTGCGATGATGAAGAGAAGAGGTGAAAGTGAATCACCCTGGAAAATTCCTCAGTTGATATTAACCATTATCATCATCATCATCATCATCATCATTATTATTATGCAATTGTATCACAGCGGCCAGTTGTTTCGCCGGATTTGGCATTGGTTACTAGTCGGGCCCCACCCAGGGGCCTAGGACGTCGTAACATATTTTCGTAATATGCGTGCAGATCCAAGCAGTGCGGCTTTTTGCATTTGACTGATGGTGATTTTGTCAATTTTTAACTGTTTTAAATATAATTCCAGTGCTTTTGGAATAGCACCCAGTGTGCCAATTACCACTGGAATTACCACTGCTGGTTTGTGCCATAGTCGTTGAATTTCGATTTTTAAGTCCTGGTATCTTGCGATTTTTTCATGTTCCTTCTCGGCGACCCTGCTATCACCTGGTATTGCGATGTCTATGATTGTGACCTTATTTTTCTCAACCAGTGTGATGTCTGGTGTATTATGCGCCAGTATTTTGTCAGTTTGTATACAGAAATCCCACAAGATCTTGACCATCTGATTTTCGGTGACTTTTTCAGGCTGATGTTCCCACCAGTTTGTTGCTGTTTTAATATTATAATTTTTGCACAAATTCCAATGGATCATTTGTGCTACTGAATTGTGCCGCAATTTATAATCAGTCTGTGTGATTTTTTTACAGCAGCTGAGTATGTGATCAACAGTTTCATCAGCTTCTTTGCAAAGTCTGCATTTGGCATCATCAGAGGATTTTTCGATTTTGGCCTTAATGGCATTTGTGCGGATAGCTTGTTCTTGCGCAGCCAGGATTAGTGACTCTGTTTCTTTCTTTAATGTACCTGTTTTTAACCATAACCAAGTTTGTTCACTATTATTATTATTATTATTATTATTATTATTATTATTATTATTATTATTATTATTATTGTTATTGTTATTATTATTATTATTATTATTATTATTTTACTGTCACTATTAGGGCAGGCCAAAGTTTAACAGGTGAAGTTTCTATACCAATGAATTTCCACAGTAATGGGGATGTGCTTTCTCAGTATATTCCTTTCCGGAACATAACTTTTCACTTTCCGCTCTTCACCAGTCATGGGCACCATTTTCCTGTTCATTTAAACTTAGAGAAGAGCTTGAACGGAGTCCCCCCCCCCCCCAAAAGAACACGATTGAGCCTGGCATTTTGATGTAGAAGTGCTTCATGTCTGTGTATCTCTGCAGCTGGGAGGGCATGTTATCCAAGGCTCCCCTTGACGCTGGCACCAATATTGCTTTTTCAAATTGGGAAAGGATTAACCTGCTGCTTCAATTTCCTCATTGTGAAAAAGTCTTGTGAACCACAATTTGAAAACTTTTTGAAGTAGTTGTAGTATTCCACAATCCTTATGATCAGTAGTGGCTTTTGGTCTGTGGCTAAGCGCAATTCAGGTTGAATTCCAGTCTTATTAATATTTAAGATGTGAATAACTTTGAGGCAAGTGATCTAATGGATCTCAGGCTTTTCAGTTTGAGAAGCAGCATTTCCTGATTTTGACTTGAGTCTAAAATAATGGAAGCAAATTGATATTTGAAACAAAATAGAACATTGTTGCTATTTTATGTTGATTCTCCTTCACCAATGTTGTGTTGCCTGTGTGTATACAGTGAACAGCACTGCAGCATTTTTCTATTACAGTATAGAGTTTCTGACACTCCCTCCACCCCTATTCTTTTCTTAGATGTGCTGCTTGCAAAGGACACCCTTTCAAGACTGTCCAGTTTAAAATAGGTACACTTGCTTTATATTTGTAACCATAAAAGTAACTCTCTCCTGAGCCACAATTAGCAAATGTCAAGAGTGGCCTCCTTCCATGAAGTCCTATGAGTGGCATGAAGAATGTCTGAACTTTAACATGTACTTCTGTTACCGTTTATATAACAGAGACAGGAGAAAGAATGTAAAAAATAATACACCTTGAAGGCTTCTGAAGTGCAGTGATGGGGAGATCTGAGTTCACACTGATGGTGTCAACTAGTTGGGTAATGAAACAGCTACAAGCAAGCACCCAAGTTCAGAGAGTACCAGGAACTCCAACTCTGAGCTACAAGTATTCTCTTCTGTTGGAATCTTTATTATGCAAGATTGAACAAAAGGCAAAAAGTCTGATAAAGGACAAAGGTCTAAGGCAATGGTGTCAAACTCACGGCCCATAGGCTGAATGCATCACGTATTGGCCACGTCCACCTCCAGTTTAGTGAAAGGGGAAAAAGTCCCAATATGTCATGTGATGACTGACAATGTGAGTTTAACATCCCTGGTCTAAGAACAAAGATTGGAGACAAGGGAGAGGCATATTAAAGGATCTAAGGATCTAAATATCAGGATCTAAGGCTTAAAAAACCAATAATTTATAAGATATCACACTGGCAGGCTTTAAGTGTGCCATATTCTAGGTTTCAAATATATGACAGGAAAGTTAGATAGCACAGTAGTGGAGAAAGAAAGGTGGTATTTAGTGAATCTCAAAACTATGATTTTATTTTATTTTTTCCCCATTGAGATGCCTTCTGGATATGTCAGGTTGTAATTGACATTATCCCTGTCCTGTCCTGATTGGGGTTGATGGAAATTACACATCTAAAGAGTACCAGGGATAAAAGGCTTCTTTGCAGTGAGCTATAAGTTAATGATAAAACAGGTTCTATGGCTCTGTCAGAAAGAAACACTGAGCAGATGTTTTTGTTAAAGGGTAAGAAAAGGCGCTTCAAAACAATACACAATGCATATAAATTAATTAAAATTTCTCAAACTATTTCTGTGGTGAAAACATTGTTGTGTTACAACAGTTTAGCAAAGCATCAGAGCTCATGCCTATTATCCCCACTTCAAAATCCCTGATAAAATCTAGTTTGTTATAGAGTTGTTTTGGTAGATTCCATTACAGGCGCATGCAGTAAATCTAGAAAATGCTCTGTTTTGTTAATGGAAAACCAGCTAAGTCCCTGCCTTGCCAGTTAATACTGGGATCCATCATCTAACATTTGGGTTTCTCTGACCCTTTAATTGCTGAAACAGAAATTACTGCAAATCTGACTTTTGATGATGATATTCATATATTACTTGGATTTTAACCATGATTTGCGTTTTGGATATATTTTTTATTTAAAAATTTTACATGAAAACTTATATAAAGGAAAATGAAGGAAAAGATAAAAAGTGTGTGAGGCAATAAAAAGGTAAAGAAAAATAAATAAAAATACAATTAAAGAAGTGACTTCTGATCTTCTTTACAGCCATTATAAACTTATTGTTCCTCCTTTTCTCTAAGATTAGATTGCATACTTCCCCTCTGTCCCATATTCAACCCCTTTTACTTAGGAAATCTAGAAATCACCATTTCATTCTCCACCCCACCCCGCCCCCATTTTCAGCAAAGAGTCCATTAAAAGTTTTTATAAAAGTTTTATAAAAGTACTTAGAGTTTTATCTGTGATCAAACAAGTCAATTTTGCCATTTCTGCAAGTTCTGCCATTTCCATAGCCCATTCCCCCATTGTGGCTATATCAGTATTTCTCCAGCATTGTGTATAAAATCTCTTGGTGCAGTAAGCCATTTTATTTTTTTAATGGTAATATTCAGTTACTTCAGATATGAAATACTGAAACATTCTTTTAGCAATATTTGATGGAGCAATGATAGAAATTTTGTCACAGCAGAATGTATAAAATGTATTTTCTATTATTGTGCAAAGCAGTCATTTTTTTACTCTAAATGAAATAGCTTTGGGGGCATTCCAGCATGTATGAATAGCAATCTGGCTCAGAATCATACCAGGTTAGCCATCTCCCCGGTCCCAATACATTCATGTTCATGTACACAGACACACTCATCACTTCCATTACAGTATTTGAGTGATATGTTGCTGTTTGGCAAACAGCAATATCAATAGCAATGTCATTTAGACTTATATACTGCCCCATAGTAAACGGCACTCTCTGGTTTACAGTGTAGAAGCATTACTTGCATATTGCCCCCAACTATCTGGGTCCTCATTTTACTGACTTCCGGAAGAATGGAAGTATCTTAGACCCCCATCAGGATTGAACTCCAGGCTGTGGCCAGAGTTTGCCTGCAATACTACATTTTAACCCCTGTGCCATGCAACTGTGGAATAAACAGGGATTTTTGTATGTGGCTTGTAATTCCAGGAACCTGCAGGTAGCAGTAACTAGGAGCCAAGGTTAAAACTCCTTTTCATTTACTTTCCTTGGCTGGCATGGAGGAGTGTGTGTATGTGTGTGTGTTATTATGTCTTGAAGTTGGTAGAAAACAGTAGAGTGGATGCTGGATTGTTAACACCTCAGAAGGTAGGCTCAACAGTGGGCTCTATCCAATAAAATGCTATTCAATGGCAAGAAATGTAAGGTTCTGCTTCTAGGTAGGAAAACATACCTAGATAGGTCATACCTACCTCAACAATAAGATTTGTGAGAAGAATCTGGGTGTCCTGTAGACCACAGTTTAGCAGTCTCTTACCTTTCATATTCAGATTTCTAAAACATTTTTCTTGTTCATGCCTGTAAAAAAGCATACATTCAATTTCCATGGTCTAAATGCCACCATAAAAGGATATCCATAAAAGGAATCAAAAAGTTTTGTTTTGCACTTCAAATGAGGTCCTGTTTCTCAGCTCTTTTCCTTTGATCAGTTTAGTGTAGAAGTTGTCAACATGCTTTTAACACTTTTATATAGCTTCCCACCTATCCAGTGAAACTCTGTGCTATGAAGAAATAAAAACATCACCAAAAAATCCAAATTAAAAGATTTTCTTTTCTGGAAGACTTGGGAATGGAGGCAGACGGTGCAGTGTGAAACAATAGAATATATTTTTTAAAAAAGCTCTTTTGAAATCTTGCCTGCAGTGACGGTGATGTCTTGAATGTCTAAGCAACAGCCTCCTTTGAAAATGTAATCCGGCAACTCTTCTTCACATAGTTGTCAGCAAAAAAAAATGTTTAAAGGACCTAGAAAACTGCAAAGGTTTATTAACAGTGATATTTTCAGATGCATTCTTTATATATTAAAGATCTAATACTCCTTGGAAAATCTAAAAATGTAGGGCTGTCAGGAAATATACTAGTGCTTACATTTAAGACAGGCTTCGAGAAGTACCTGGCAAATTGAATAATTTTGATTATTGATGCTGTTAGCCCCAGGCTTCCTCCAGAAGGTATCTGCTGTTCCACTATAGCCTTCCCCAATATGGAAAATGTATTTGAATTCAACTTTCATGTTTCCCAATATTCACAGTAATGGAAAAATCTGGGAGTTGACATTCAACTCATCTGAGGACATAACTGAGGATGGTTGACCCAAAGGGTTCCCATGTGTGCCCCACTGTGACTGATTTCCTTTGGAAAACAAAGTATAAACTTACTAGGTGCAAATACGGTGCTCAAAGATTCTTGACTACTATGCTGCTGTCATCTTTGCTTCCCAGCACTCTGGACATTTCACGTTTACAATAGTAATGTGTGGCCACAAGTACTTTCCTAATTAGTCTGTCTGCTGTCCAAATTATTGCTTAAACACCATTAATCTGTCTTTGAAAACTAGTTTGAAGATTATTTACTGATTACCTTTATATCTTCCCTGTCCAGTTACTCCTTGGCCTTGCCTTATATCCACCATTTTCTTTCCCTTCCCAGTTCTACTACTCTTTTCCATTGCCATTTTACTGTCTTCCCTCCTCTTTTTACTGTGTCTGTTGGAAAGAGGAAATGGTTTGTACTTTTAAGATAAGAGTTTGGTGAATGGGATACTACAACAGGTTTTTAGTAGGTTTTAATAGTTTTTTTATGGCAAAGAGTCTGATGAATTAACCCCAGTCTGAAAAACCTAATTAGATGGAACTCGCTTGCTAGTTTATTTATTTAACACTTTTATATAGCTTTCCACATTTCCAGTGAAACTCTGTGCTATGAAGAAATAAAAACATCACCAAAAAATCCATATAGAAACTATAAAAATCTCAGCTCTTCCATGTCACAAGTAGCCAGGTCATAGCTCCAGCAACTAACATACTGGCTTCAATGCTGGATAGGATCAATCGTCTCATGGGTTTTTGATAGGCCAGTAAAATCACTGCCATCAGTATCTATTATTACTTCCCTAATGACCTAAAACATTTCCGTTCTGCCAGATCTAATAGGATGGGGGAAACTATGACAGATGGTCCTACCTGTAACCTACAGTTTGTACAACTTTAAAAAATGTCAACCAGCACCTTCAATTGCCCTTGGAAGATTTCTGAAAATTTATATAGCAATGGTGCAGCACGGACACATCCTGGTGAATCAAAAACTGCACATGCTGCTACACTCTGCACCACCTGAAGTTTTTGCATGTGCCTGAATCGCAGCCCAAGGTAGAGTGCACTGCAGTATTCCAAATTCCCAAAGAGCCTTTCCCTTTATTCAAAAATACACTTTTATCATTCCACTGAGAATTGTTGGGAAAGAAGGCTTAGACTTAAATAATTTCTGATTTACTGGCTACATTCAGGATATCATAGATGGAGCATGTCCTTCATTAGACAAATGAAAACTTAGGCTTCTTTAAAAGGTTGCATTCATTTATCTCCTGCCTTCTCCCCACCCAAAAAACATAGATTCCATAAAACAGAATGTTCTCTAGAGAATGTTTAAAACAAGCAATATTAAATTACTAGCTGGATACCCGTGCTCTGCTATGAAACTATGTGATTGGGCTTGATAAATCGACACTTACAGCTTGAAAATTAATGAGTAGTTGCGATCTTGCCCCACAGAGGCCTCTCCTATCTTAACCCCTTCTCTCTCAGGCTGACCCCATTGTCTAAACTCCCAGCCCGCAGGCTGGATGAGTCATGCACTGGCCATACGCACACCAAAGTGGCAGTTGAACATAATTCTTTTCAGGTGGGGAGGGGGAGTAGAATGTCTAACTCCTTAGTATTAGAGGGTGTATATATATATGTATATGTGTGTGTGTGTGTGTGTGTGTACACACACACACACACATAATATATATACAACCCCCGGTATGCCCAAATATGGGAGGAAGATCACTACATTCTCTGTCCTTCGGCTCGTCACAAGAGACCATCCAGGCAGAAACCCAATATTTTTACTGTTGCCTTTTTGTTACATTTTTGTTGTATTTGTGCTGATAAATAAATAAAGGGAGACTAGTATAGATCTATTTCAAGCTATTTAGCTCTCATCAGCTAGCTATACCCTTCAAATCCCAGTAAGGGTATGGCTAGCTGATGAGAGCTAAATAGCTTGAAATAGATCTATATAAGTCTCCCTTTATTTATTTATCAGCACAAATACAACATATATATATATATATATATATATATATATATATATATATATATATATATATATATATATATATATATATATATATATATATATATATATATATATATACACACACACACATATATACACACATACATACATACATACATACATACATACATACATACACTGTAAAAGAAATACTAATGATCTGATCGTCATTTCTAAAAATCTTTTCTTAGTGAGCACTTAGAAGCCAAGAGGAACATACTTGCCAAGTTTCAAGTTTGTAGGCTTTACAGTTCTGGAGATTTCGTGATGAGTGAGTGGATTTGGCTTTTATATATAGAGATGTTGAGGAGTACAAAAAATGAGGAAACTTTATTTTGAAATTGGCTGTGAATGTTCCATTTTGATAATGATCCGTGTGATAGCTAAGTTTTTACAAAGTTAAAAGCAAAATGATTGAAACTGAGCTAACTGTTACCAATACAGGAGACAAGTGAAAATCATCTCTTCCAACCAAGAGTGGCTTCAAACTTGTTGTGTAGAAAAAGTGAGAGAAAAAGGTGCTAACATTTGAACCATATTTTACAATAAATGTACTTGAATCTGATAAATAGCAGTCTCTGAAATTCTTTTATAACAGCTTAATTGGCCCTGTTTTTTTTAAAATAAACCTACTTAGCAAGAATTGTGTCCTTGAATGCCTTGTTGTCCTTTTGTCTAGCTTTTCAAGAGTTGCCAGACAAGAAGATTGTTAAAAATGGTGATAAAAAGTTTGTTACATTTTCAAGATGTGAATATAGCTTTGATTTATTCTCCAAACATTTAGAACTTGCCATTAAATGAAGAATTCTCAATTGATCAAGGTTGGATAGGGGGAAAAAGCCCCACACTGTTCAGTGTTGGAAAGACAGAGCCATCCCAGGTAGACAATCTTGGATTACAGATATGTACTCACTTTCTGTTTATGGATAGCCCTTTTATAACAGAAGAACTGAAAATATTATTTTGTGCATTTAAAGGTTTGAGAATAAGGTTTGAACTGTATGTAATATAATAATGTTTTGCTTTGTTCTTTCTGTATTTGTTCGTTCTCTTTCTTTGTAAAAAATAAGCAAAACACAAAAACCCACACCTAGTGAGAACTGGCTAGGACAGAGGGATAAAGAAAGGAGGAAGACAGAAGAGCATGGAGGCTCTTGCTATAAACATCTAAGCAAAAGGCCCGATTGATTAACCTGACATCTGCTGGAAATCTAACTCTGCTAACAGATAGTGGCCTAACAAAACCTTGTCCACTCTTGCTAATAGCTTCATTTGTCACAGGTGGGAGGAAAAACAAGAGAATCTGCTATTCTGAACCTACTTCTCAAAAAAGGGAGGAATTGATTAAAGAAATATGACCAGCACGTTGGTGGAAAATGGTGGTGGAATCTTCTATCCAAAGAAGGAGTGACATTTGACATTAAGTCTTTATTGATTAGCCCTTGGGCCATATCAAAGTGCAAAGTTCAAGGAGTGACTGAAGAGTTCAACCCACATGCTGGACTTATCTCTTGAAAACCTGCATCAGGTACCTTCCAGTTGAAGTATTTTAGTTATTTTACAACAACTACCACAACAGTAGAATAACAGTTTTGCTATCTTGTGGTTTACTCTAACTTTACTTGTCACTTTAATCTTTTCTGGTCATCTTTTTTTGTTAATTATTTTTTTCAATATTGAAAGTTTGCATTTTGGGTACTGTATTTTTTGGAGTATAAGACGCACCAGAGTATAAAATGCACCAAGGTTTTGAAGAGGCAAATTAAAAAAAAGGTTTTGCACTCTGCAAACCTCCCAAAAACAGCCCATTCTTTCCCCCCAAAAAAAGACACGAATAGCCTTTAGGGGGCTTGCAGAGTGCTCCGGGAGGGGGGTGAACAGTCCGTTTTTCGTAAAAGAAAGGGCATGGATAGCCTTTAGAAAGCTTATAGAGTGCTCCTGGGGGCTGGGAGGTAGAATTGAGCAAAAACGGGGCTGTTTTTTGCTCATTTCTGCCCTCCCCAGCCCCCAGGAGCTCTCTAAAAGCTTTCTACAAGCTATGCACGGCCATTTTGGTGAAGAGGAGGGGCTTCAGGAGGCAAAAATGCTGTATTCAGTGCATAAGATGCACCCAGATTTTCAGCCTCTTTTTTGAGGGAAAAGGTGCATCTTATACTCCGAAAAATACTGTATTTAAAATATATTTTCTCTTTAAAAAAAAATGATTTTGTTTTTCTTTTATAAGATTGGTCTAGTTCCCTCAAAAAAGAAGAAATGAACAGGAACAGTAATTCCACATGCATATGGTATACTACAGAGCAAAGGGAATCTAGTAAGTTCCCCTTGCACATATGTGCTAGTTGTTCCTGACTCTTAAGGGGCGGTTCATCTCCGTTTCAAAGCCGAATAGCCAGTGCTGTCTGGAGATGTCTCTGTGGTCATGTGGCGGGCATGACTAAACACTGAAGGCGCATGGAATGCTTACCTTCCCACCAAGGTGATATCTATTTTTCTACTTGTATTTTTACATGCTTTCAAACTGCTAGGTTGGCAGAAGCTGGGACAAGTAACAGGAGCTCACTCTGTTATGCGGCACTAGGGAGTCGAACCACTGAACTGCCAACCTTTCTAATCAACAAGCTCAGCGTCTTAGCCATTGAGCCATCTCATCTCTCTTCTACTGTATCTAAATCTACTGTATTAATAATATTTTATTTAACAGAATAACAGAGTTGGAAGGGACCATGGAGATCATCTAGTCCAGAGATCTTCAAACTTGGCAACTTTAAGACTTGTGGACTTCAACTCCCAGAATTCTCCAGCCAATTCTGGGAGTTGTAGTCCACTAGTCTTAAAGTTGCCAAGTTTGTGGAGCCCTGATCTAGTCCAACGTCCTACTCAAGCAGGAAATCCTATACCATTTCAGACAAATGGTTGTTCAATTTATGATTTCACTCACACATTAGGAGGGTTAGGAGGAGAATGTCAGGTGATGTGCTGACATGTGCTGAAGATAGGTGATGGCAACCAGGACTATCAAAGCAAGGAAGCAGGACCTGTGTTAGACTCGGAGAGTTCAAGTTCAGACATGCCAGAACACTCCCTTGTTTTAGCTATATTTCTTTTATCCCAATAAATGTTTTACACATAGTGATTTGACCTCATTAAAAAGAATTAAAATCTTCCCTCATGCCAGGATGCCCTTGGCTGTACTTTCTGTTTCAGGACTGGAACAAGGTTTGTTAAATTATGTAACTCTGGCCTTTGGATGGGAAGATCCAATTCATCTTCCTTGCTATAGTACTTTTCCCTTAAGCTAGACAGAAGGGAGATTTTCTAGTCAAAAACACTAAGAACTTCTCAGCAGAACAGGCCAGGGGTTGTCAAGAGATTTAATTCAACTGGTAGCAGCCCTCTGTAAACAACTTTCATTGAAGACGTCTTCAAATAAAGAATCTTTCAGTAAGTGCAAAACTATCCTTCTGGCTTGCAACAAATGCTTAATGTCACAGGGAAATAATTTTAATTAATGGATTTAATACAATTTCAGTGCAATTTTATTATCCTAACCCTGTCAGTTTTAGTGTGGGTTTTAAAAGTGTATGTATTCATGTACACAAAAAGTGTAATATATATGCATACACATGTATATGTGTGTCACAAGCACATTGTGTGTGTGTGTGTGTGTGTGTGTGTGTGTGTGTGTGTGTGTGTGTTGGGGAAAATAAGATTGCAAAATGAAATTGACAACCAAGGCTGACATGATAGCCTGGAAAAATTGAGCATTGCACAAAATTTTTATCTGTATGTATTGCCCTGTATCCCCCAGTCCTGTTGTGGGATCTCATTCGGATGTGGGGAGGGATGAGAGGGATGAGCAAAAAAAAAATGTCAGGAGAACATAATTCCAGCAGGATCACCGAGCTATGAAGATCATTCCAGCTGCTCAGCTAAAGCAAGCAGGACCTGTAGCGTGCACAGCAATGTAAGAAGATGCTGGAGGCACAAGATCACTGTAGTGACAAAGTCAAGGGGATATTTTCGTACTGAACAGGAGAAGGTAATGGGCAACTACTCCTACGTTTTACCAAGAAAAACACAAATAAAAATCCAGTGAATAATCCAGTGACTGATAATATAGCACTGATTGATAGTTCCTTCGTATCAAATTATGCCCAACATGTTCCAGAGGAAGAGCTGAGGATTGTTTAAAATACTAGTAGTGTTTATGATGTGGCTAAATTAAAGTCTTTGGGATATCTAGTTCTGATGTTTGCCATACAAGAAAAAAGAATCTAAAGCTGCCAAACCAGAATTACAGTGGGGCAATGGAATACAGTGTAAGTGTGGCTATGGGAAAGCTCAGTACTGTGAAATTGACATTGACATCTTGGCCATCAACAAATTGAGATGGATTAGAGAATTGAACACTTGCAGTCAAAAGAGCACATTGTTTTCTACATCGGACATGTAAAAGATGCTGTTGCTTTCATAGTTAGAAATCACATAGAAGAGCAAACTTGGAAGGGACTTTGAAGGTCTTTCAGTCCAGCCCCCTTCTCAAGCAGGAGACCCTATACCATTCTAGACAAGGAGCTGTCCAGTCTCTTCTTTAAAGCCTCCAGTGATGAAGCACCCACAACTTTTTTTTTTTGCAATTTGTTTTTATTTTTAAACAGAAAAAAAAACAACATAAAAAAATCTCATCCATTACATACAGCATGTCGTTTGGTTACAAGTGTTTTTGCATCCATATTCTCAATTACATTTACAATCACAGATGTTTCATCTAATATAACTAAATACCTCACTTCCATTGTACAGTGTATATTCAATTACAATTAATATTTTTTTCAATAAACCTAATTCCCTTACATTCTTGATTGTCTGTTTAATAACAATATACCTTTATATAATCACATATCCCGATATGAAAAAGATTTACCAAACATTTATATTTGTATATCACTGTTCTCAATTATGTATAATCCCACCAAATCCAACTATTGAGTATGCTTATGTTCATTATGTTCAGATTATATCCAATTTTAGAATTCAAACTGAAATTACTGTTCATATAATTAAAGTGAACTCTCATGCAAGAAGAATAGAAAGTTATCCGCAGAACCATAATTAGGAATTGGGAGGAGAGGAAGATCCAATATATTAACTTGTAATAAGCTTTATATTTGTTCCAAGTATATCAGCCGAAAGTTTATTATAGTTAAATGATCAAGCATTCAAAACCACAAACCTTGCTAATGGACAATCAATATGAGTTCTATCTCACTACTCATTCAACTTTTTAAAGAATGCCATGTCAAATATTTGAATGGGCATAATCTTTACAGATGATTTACATGGGTTTTCAAAAGACTTTCTTTAAAATCCTTCATCAAAGATTCCTCATGCAATGAAGATAAATCAACCACATCAACCTGGTAATCTCTATATATGTTCCCAAACTCACGGACATCACCATAGTGATCTCTAGGAACTCTGAAGCTGAAGTCTAGAACATCTTGAGAGCTCCAGATTGGGAAAGGTTCTCTTGTAAATGGATGAGTAAAAAGCAAGCAGTATAAAGAGCAGAAGCTGTATATTACTATTTTGCAACCTAATCATTCGGAATCGGAGTGGCTGGATTTGAAGATACCAACCTAATTGGAAGGAAAAGAAGCCCAAACCCAAGATTCATAAATTAGGTCAACTGGAATTGTACGATGTTTGTAAACATTAATGTTTATTAAAACTTCTCATCAGGCTTTCATTATTGCTTTAAAATTTGCTGATGTTAATTCTGTTTTCACACTGAATGCTAGTAGTCAATGTACATGAATGAGTATGTTTTCATAAACAACTCTTTGACCCCAATAGAACAGAATACTTAGACAAATGTTCTATTTAAAGCAGGTCTTTCATGGCATAGATATCTTCCTCTTCTCTTTAAGTCATGGGCAGTCCTCCATACTTATATAATGTACTTACTTGTTCCTATATAGGCACATATAATCTGTTTCCTCTTCGGTACTAGGAATTTTTATGTAAATTCACTTTATGTAAAAGAACCTTGTTAGAATACGCTGTACCCAGAGACACACTACCTTGTATTGACTTCACAGTACCAGCTTGGTATCAAAATGTTCAAATTAATTTTTTGAGTGAACCTGTTCTACAATTTTATTTGAAAGTAATGCAGATTGGTTAAATGAAAGAATAGAAGGATGGAATTGGTGAAAAAAAATTCACGATTAAATAAAGTGACTTACAATATGAATTGACAATTGACTCAATATTTGTTTGATAACTACCCATTATATGAATTTCATTGCTGTTTACCAATACTAAAACTCGCTAAATAATTATTTACATGTAAAATGTGTTTATTGAGGGTATGTCTGAGAATTTCATGCATCATTCCAGAAAACCTGTTTTCTATGTAGCTCCAAAGTTGCTTTTTGGCTCCCTCTACTGGCCCAAAATACAACATTTAGAGTATAACTTGAAAATAATGAGCCATGGCAGATGATTCTAATAGAAGACAATAATGAAAAAAATACAGGTGGCCCTTGACTTACAACGGTTCATTTAGTGACCTTCAAAGTTACAACAGTACTGAAAGTAGTGACTTGTAACTGTTTTCATGCTTATGACTCAGAGGTGGGTTGCTAATTTTTTTACTACCGGTTTGGATGCGCTCCCGTGCACGGATGATGCTTCTGCGCATACACAGGGGCAGGAGCCTCCCACTGCTGTTACTACCAGTTCGCCCAACCACAGCAACCCACCTCTGTTATGACTATCCCCATAGTCATGTGATCAAAATTTGGGCGCTTGGCAACTGACTCATATTTATGATAACTGCAGTGTCCTAGGGTCATGTGATCATCTTTTGCAACCTTTTTATGAGCAAAATTAATGAGGAAGCCAGATTCACTTAACATGTTTCTAACTTAATAACTGCAGTGATTCATTTAACAACTGTAGCAAGATAGGTCACAAAATGAGGCAAAATGCACTTAACAAATGTTTCACTTAGCAACATTGGGTTCAATTGTGGTCATACTTCGAGGACAACCCAGCAGTGAAATCCTCTGAAGTCTGCTACCGGTTCGGTGAGTCTGCTAACCGAGCGCGCCCTTTGCGTGCATGCGCACCTGAGGAGCACCCGCGCACCACTAAAAAAGGAACATTTTGAAGTCTTCTGAGTCTGCAAAGATAAGTAGAACAGTGAGGGAAAGAATCTGCTGTGCCATGTGATTTAGATTAGCTAGAAAGCAGGAAATACAGATGATTCTAGCAAATATAAATCACACATCACAGCTGATTGTCATCCAGCTGATCGTCGGAAATATCGGTTCACCCGAACTGGTAGCATTTTCTACTACCGGTTTGGGCGAACTGGTCCAAACTGGTAGTATTTCGCCCCTGGGACAACTTATACTGTATTTTCATAATGTGTGAATCAGCGATCATTTTGCACCCACAGTTTTTACCAATGGAACTGAACGTTGCAACTCTCTGAATGAGACCAGCATATCTGAAAGTCTTGTCCACATGAAATTTACTGTGGTACAGTAAACTACCTCCCTTTATAGCTGTGATGGCGAAGCTGTGGCATGTGTGCCCAAAGTGGCATGTGGAGCCATGTCAGCTGGCATACACAGCATCGCCCATTCCTCTGGGTTTCTGGCATGCATGAGCGCATGATGGTCAGCTGTTTTTTGCTTGTGCGGCAGTGCCAGAAACCAAAAGAGCTAGTCTTTCAGTTTCCATTGTGTGCATGCACACCGGCAAGGTGATCATCACATGCACATGCACATGCACACCAACAACCAGAAGACAAGCTGGTCGGTGTGAATGCGTACCTGGGAAACTGGAAGTTCATTTCCTGCTGTGTGCATGCCCACTTGGCACTCATTGCCAACAAGTGCATGCATGTGCTCCCTTTTCGGCACTCAGTGTCTAAAAGGTTCACCACCACTGCTTTATAGAATTGCTGTGATCATAAAATGGGATGATCCTAGGAATATCTCCATGGGGGAAGACTATGTTTTCAATAAATAATTGGTGAGAATTGTTCAAAATTTTGTGAGTAGAACTAAAGCTTGATCTCAGTTTTCCGTGACTGGACCTGCATTGAAATGTCTCCATTAAGCTGTCATTTTGAAAAGTGTGATAGATATTTATGCTATTATCACTCTAGTGATGTGAACAATTTCTCTCCCCATTAATGTATACAGTTAATCACACATGTGTAATTTGTGCCCTCTCTTTTGAGATGGCTGTTGGGCATAATTACGCTTTAGAGTTGTCATTCAGAATGCAAGAGATGTCATAGGATTAATAGGACATTCCATAGCTTATTAAGTTAGAAGATCATATCCCCCATACAGGCTATGTACAATTATTCACCATATTCAGAACCAGATTATGTATTTGGGGATTCCCCCAATGTTTGTGAAGATGGAGAAGGAATCTTTTAACTGTGCCTACAGTAGGAAAAGTTGAAGTGTCTCTCTATCTTGGGGAAGGAAACAATTAAAGCAGGAAATACACTTATAATTATTTCAATCATGAAATTTAAAATGAGTCATTTGGGATCTCCTGCATATGCTCTGACCAGTCCTAGACCTGTTTAGCTTCAGCAATATGTCCTCAGATGGGAGCCTAGGACTGTTCAGTTATGCAGCGAAAATAGCTTAACTTGTGGAAAGCATTTAATATTTAATATATTAAAATTATATTCAGAGTTTTTTCCTTGAGAAATGTTACCCAAGTATTACCAAAATTTAAAGCTGCATTTTCTTTGAAACAGGGAAATAGTAAAACAGGATGGTCATACCATATGTTGTCAATAATAATCAGTTCAGTAGAATGGCAAAAATACGAAAAAGACAAGGGTCGATGATCCTATTAAATTAGAATTGGGCAATCCATGCCCAGCATGATATTGAAGTGTCTCTGCAAATGATCTCAGCCTCTTGCAAAATGAGTCTTTCTCTAAAGAAAAAGGTTTCTCTTCCAGGGGATAGACACTGTTTTTAAAAATCTATTCTTCCCACATCAGCAGCCCTTATCCCTAACCAGTTGTATCTGTAAAACATTATAGATGTAGCTGGTTCCTAAAATTATTTTAGGAATAGTGTAGTACAGGTAGTTCTTAACCTATGACCACAATTGAGCCCAAAATTTATGTTGCTAAGTGAGATGGTTGTTAAGTGGGTTTTGTCTCATTTTACTACCTTTCTTGTCATAGTTGTTAAGTGCAGTTGTTAAGTTAGTAACATGATTGTTAAGTGAATCTGGCTTCCTCAATGATTTTGTCAGACATTTTCAAAAGGTGATCACATGACCCTGGGATGGTGCAACTGTCATAAAGATGAGTCGGTTGCCAAGCATCTGAATTTTGATCATGTGACCATAGGTGTTAGGTAAGCTCCCCACTGGGAGAGTGAGTACGTTCAGAAAAGCATTGTGATAGTTGTGTTGGAGAACACACAAACCAGCATACAGAGACACTGCAGTTTAAATAGGCTTTTACTTTCGTGGAAATAGAGGTATCAGAGTCCATCAAACAGTCCAAGTCATACACTGATAATTCAGTCAATCATCAATGTCTTTCAGTTAAGGAATAGTCCAAATAACATAGTCCCGTAATCATCTAATCAGTCCAGTAATCAAGGTTTCCTAACAGTTGCAAAACTTACAATAGCTCACCGTACTCAGATCAGAGCAGCCCAGCATCTAAGAACAGAGAGCTAACAGTCATTCTGGCTCCCTCTTCTGGCCGATTGAGTAATACAGCAACCAATCACATTTTACAGTATGATTTAAAGACACAGTTACAGCATTGTTACATGATTCATATATTGCCAACCCAACCGTTAGAATTATATTCCTAACATTAGGGATGGTGCAATGATCATAAGTGTGAAAAATGGGCATAAATCACTTTTCCAGTGCCGTTGTAACTTCAAGTGGTCACTAAATATAACTGTTGTAAAGGGAAGGCCTGTACTTTTACTGTATATATTTAAGGACTACAGTAAAATAATGTGACAGCCACAGGAGCTTTTGCTTAAATGTGTGTAGTGGAAATGTGGAAGAACATTGTACT
Organism: Thamnophis sirtalis; assembly: GCF_051295495.1. Lineage (NCBI taxonomy): Eukaryota > Metazoa > Chordata > Lepidosauria > Squamata > Natricidae > Thamnophis > Thamnophis sirtalis. The sequence goes on from NW_028261387.1 coordinate 65,246,591, forward strand.
TCAAGGAAATAGTGACAATTTTTAATTTCTCATTCATATTAAGAAGGATATAGAAGCTTAGAGTTCATTCTTAGTGTAGTTGTCTTGTTTTATTTCTGTCTGGGGAATAAGAAGACGACGGGGAATCTTCACAGAGCTGTGCAAGAACCTCAGGACTATTTTGGTTAATACTGGCTTATCTGTACATATCCCAAGCTCTTGGTTCCTATCACAGAGTTCTGTCACTTTGCATCCTCTGCTCAGAGTTGGGTCCTGCAGTCTTGGTACCATAAAAACAAGTTTTTAGTACCACTCTTTGATAAGGCCCCAGTATTATTTCTTCAGTTTGGAGTATGGGCACAGACGTACCACAGGGTGTTGTGTCAATTGGCTGCCTTGGGGGTATCTCTGATATCATTCCACTGGAACGCTCAACAGCTAAAGAGAGATTGTGTATCTTCTTGGTTTGCTATGTTATCCTTTCTTGTGTTTCTGTTTAATTTGCCTGCTACAGTTAAACAACAAAGCTTAAAATTTCCTTACGCACTGTTGATTCTGGATCCAAAAAAAGAACCAATTGTTTAGACATCTGGTCATTGCCTGGACACTTGGCAAAATAATGGGGTACAGCTATCTCTAGTGGCACTGAATTTTGGAAAGTCAACATTAAAAAACAAATTATATAATATAAACCGATATATAAAGAGATGTGTAGATCCAGTTAATTACAAACTAGGTAAAAATATTAGGGAAAATTATTCTCAATTTTTTAAACTTCAATTTTGCTTAAAACAGTTTGAACGTAGAGCAAATTCTAAGAATTCTACAAGTGCAAATTCATGAATTAAAATGCTGGGATTTTTAAATGGTAAAAATAAATTATTATAATTTTACTTTGAACTTTTATTTCATTTCCAGTTATATTTCAAGCTTTATTTGTCACTTTTGCTTCCTCCTCCTCCTCTCCACCATCATCATCATCATCATCATCATCATCATCATCATCATCATCATCATCATCATTTTAGCCATTGTTTGTCCAATGCAAGATGAAGGCCTCTTCTGCATGTTTCCAACCAATAAGGTCCTGATCTTTTTTTGTCAATTGGACCCTCAACACTTGCTGATGATATCGATCCATCTTTGCATCTTAAAAGTAAAGGTAAAGTTTCCCCTCTCACATATGTGCTAGTCATTCCTGACTCGGGGAGGATGGAGGTGCTCATCTTCGTTTCAAAGCTGAAGAGCCATCGCTGTCCAAAGACATCTCTGTGGTCATATGGCATGACTAAACGCCATGGGCGCACGGAACACTGTTTCCATCCCACCAAAGGTGGTTCCTATTTTTCTACTTGCATTTTTTACATGCTTTAGAACTGCTAGATTGGCAGAAGTTGGGACTAGTAACTGGAGCTCACCCCTTTATGCGGCACTAGGGATTTGAACGGCTGACTTCGATCGACAAGCTCAGCGTCTTAGCCACTAAGCCACCACGGCCCTCTGCATCTTACGATGTGCTGAATTAGATTTTGGAGCCACATGATATAGAACCTTGCTTTACATCAAACTAAGTCCTAAGTAGTACAATGAATATAAAGTGCAAAAAGACCCAGTTGGTAATATAGAACTCCAACTGGCTCCTTCTCCCATTATGCAGAACTGTTTTTCTATTGCTCTTGTCAGGTCATGTACGGTGTGCATGCAATAGAGTAGAAGTATCTTTTATTATGCCTAAGTGGCAGTGACCTTGAGTGATCACAGAAAATTAAGCAGACTCAGACCTGATCGATGCTTAGAGGGGAGACCATTATGAAGTATCAGACCTGTAGACCAGACTAGGAAAGTTTTTAAAAGAACCACCCCCCCCCACTCAAAAAAAGGCAGTGGCAAGATATTCTATACTTTTGTCAAAAAGCTTTATCAATTTCAAAATTGTCCATTTGAATTTGATTTCAAAACATTGCCTTCTATCTTGTACACCATTTGTTTTTCTGGGGAGGGGGAGACACACAACAAATACATAATTTATGTCTGCCAGTAGGGGCCAGACAAGAGCTATTCAGTGAGTAAAGGGAAAAAAAGGGACCTATTCCTCTTGAAGGAATTCAGGCACATAAGATAAACCTATGATTTCTTCTGCAAATGTCTGATAAAAAAAATCACCATGAAAATACTTTGTGCAACCTACAACATAAGCAAATTTTCAAAGAAGTTATGGGGCTTAAATTTTCCAGAAAAAATAGTCCCTTGCAGCAAACATGACTACACTACAGCAAGCATGTCCAATTTGTGTGCCATGGGCCGTTTGTGACCCTGGACATCTAGTAATATAGCTCCACAAAATCATAAACTTTTGACATTATATGATTTTATATTATAAAACTATATTTTATATGTCCCCAAGACTATTTCTCTTCACTCAATGTGGCCCAGACAAGCTAAAAGATTGGATAACCATGCTCTACAGCAGGGTTGAGAAACAATGGCTCTTTTCTACTTTTAACAGATTAACAGAGTTGGAAGGGACCTTGCAGGTCATCTAGTCCAACCCCCTGCTCAAGCAGGAGAACCTACCTCTGCCTCTACCTAGGATCGAACTCACAGCCTCCTGATTGTGAGAGGAGAGCTCTCCTTCTAGGCCACAAAGATGACTTGTGGACTTCAACTCCCAGAATTCCTGAGCCAGCCATACTCACTCAGGAATTCTGGGAGTTAAAGTCGATAAGTCATAAAGGGGCCATTGGTCCCCACCTCTGCTCTACAGGATTGGTGTAGGAGGAGAAGGACAGTTAAAGGCACTTCTTTGACAGACTGCCTGGGATTTAAATGGGTTCATGACAGATGACTGGCCAGGAAAATAAAATGAATGTTCAAGGGGTGAGTAATAAACTGAAACAAATGACAGAATGATTCCTAAGTTTAGCCATCCAACAGACTGTTAGGTGAGAAGATGCCCCCCCCCCACATCAAGACATTCTAGTCTTAATTGCGTAGAGCCAGAAGCAGATAGTCAGATTTTGCTTACCTTATGTAGCACTATATTAAGGACTGTCCTGTCCTGTCCTGTCCAGGTTCATCTTAAAAGTTGCCCATTGTTCGAAGTAGGCAACTCCCCCCCCCCCTTTAACTTCCTATTTTTGGGAGCCACACATAAGTGATTGTTTTAAATCAGAAATCTATTGGTGCTATTTGATTCTTGCCAGAAAAAAACAGTATTATTTTTGCTTAAACTTCTGAATTCTTATGACCAATATACTATGTGGCTTTGCCTGAGTGAGCTGTATGAACACAGACAAATGGTTTGTAAACCATGGTTTAATAGCCCAGAACATTGGGCAGAAGCAGCAATTGTGGTTTAGTCAATAAATTCTGGTTCATGTGATATACAAGCTTCATGTGCTATACAAGCCATGTTTCAGTTGCTTACGGTACATCCCGCAGTATCTCTGTGGCTGGGTCAACCACATCCAGAAGTGCAGTACTTACTGCAATAGCTCCCAAAAAAGTATAATTCCATCTTCTCTCAGAATATGCCATGCCATGCACATAAAACCACAGAGAGATTGAATGCATGGTGTTTTTTTTTTTAAAGAAAGAGTGGGAGGGAGAGGAGAAAAGGAGAAAAATCCCTCTTAAAATATCCTATTATTCCTTTGAAAACAGATGTTTTCATTTGCTGCTCACTAGATTTCATCCAAAGCAATTCCCCAGTAATTTCTTCAAATCACAGTAATTACCTCATTACTTTGATATTAATAGAATTCATATGGCACCAGGCAGCTAATTGAAATTAGCTCACTGCTGTCTTTACTAAAGAGAGATTTACAGGCTCTGAAACTCAAGGCCTAGTCCAGATAATGAGAGTGTCTGCAAACAGGCAGTCAGCCCTCATTCACACAGCCCAGCCTTAGAAAGCTTATGCCTCGCATTGGGAAGGTGACCTGTCTCTGTTTCATGAAAAATATAATTTTAAGACTGATTTTTTACAGCAAAAAGAAAAGCCTGTCTTTCTGCTTTTATGCCAGGCAAAGTAAAGTAAAAGTCCTTGCATAAGGGATTTATAATACATGAGAGCTACATTTTGAAAAATAATGCCTTAAATAATAATGCATGTGAAAATAATATAGCAGTAATAGCAATAGCAGTAGACTTATATACCGCTTCATAGGGCTTTCAGGCCTCTCTAAGCGGTTTACAGAGAGTCAGCATATTGCCCCCAACAATCTGGGTCCTCATTTTACCCACCTCGGAAGGATGGAAGGCTGAGTCAACCCTGAGCCGGTGAGATTTGAACCGCTGAACTGCTGATCTAGCAGTAGCCTGCAGTGCTGCATTTAACCACTGCGCCACCTCGGCGCAGTGGTTAAACAATAACCTTGTTTTGAATTGTATTTTTGATTTTTTTTTCCAGTTTATAATGACACTAAATGGTCTGTTCAGTATTGGAACACATACAATCAAAAAAGTCACTTAATACAACTTGTTTAAAGTATGACATGGCATTTGGTTATTCATACAGCTATGGTATGTCTCCTTTTAATTCCAGTGGGAATCAAGCTAAACTGTAGATAGATAAATTATGATTTGTTAGGCATAATTGCATAGCATAATTGGTAGGGTCACAGATAATTCATTAATTTCAAACCGTGATTTACAAAATATACTGGTTGACTTCTCAAAAAACATTTACCCATGGTTAGCTAAACCATGATTTTCTCAACTAGGAGTATAGCCAACATATGTCAAATTTTAATCAGAGTCTGGATTTACACAAGATACTAGACAGTTACATATATAGAAATGTAGTTGGCTAGTTGGTCGTTCAATATGTTTTATATAACCAGCCCAAGTGGTTATCTTACAGTTTAACATGTTTTGTGAATCTAGCTAAATGAATTAATTTTGTAACTCTATTGTATTACATCAGGGGTGTCAAACTCCCGGCCCACAGGCTGGATGCATGACACACTGGCCATGCCCATGTCTGGTTTATCGAAGGGGAAAATAGTCCCAATACGTCACGTGACACTGCCATGATGATGTGAGTTTGACAACCCTGTATTATAGGAACACAACATTTGAGATGTTTCTAGGATGGACTTGAGCTGCAGTCTCTTCTACAAGCTGTCCTTGTGAAACATCAAGCCATCTCAGCTTAAACTATCATGTACAGTCTTCTTACTACAGATTACAAGTGCTACCCAGTCTGATATATTTGATGTTCAAAGCAGCTATTTTTCTTTTGTTGTGTGTGTAAGTCTTTTGTTCATGCAGTAGTTATAGAATTTTGTTTTCTACACCAAGTAAAATAAGCAAAGACAAGAATCAGAAATTTTTGAGTAAATCTCCTGACTGAATTTGTATTTTCAGCATCTCTTGTCTATGTCTGTGATGGCTGAGATTTCTGTAATTTAGCTATGTCTAGAGAGCCAGCAATTCCATACACTTGCTATAAAAACCCAATAGCAATAGCAGTAGACTTATATACCGCTTCATAGGCCTTTCAGGCCTCTCTAAGCGGTTTACAGAGAGTCAGCATATTGCCCCCAACAATCTGGGTCCTCATTTTACCCACCTCGGAAGGATGGAAGGCTGAGTCAACCCTGAGCCGGTGAGATTTGAACCGCTGACCTGCTGATCTAGCAGTAGCCTGCAGTGCTGCATTTAACCACTGCGCCACCTTGGCCCAATACTTGGTAGAGACCAAGAACTTCTATACCCACACATTTCTAGATTAGGATGATCATAACCAAGATACAAAAATTAAGACAACCATTAAATGGCAGTGGTTTTGTATGACATTGGGTTTTAACTATAACCTTAATAGTCTTAATTGGAATGCAGTGCTTCCAATTAGCCTAAATAGGATATTCATAGTAGAACATTACTAGGGTCCAATTCTAGTCTAGGTGAGCACAAACAGCTATAGGTGAAAACAAATAATTGTCTAATGTTGCCTGAATTACACAGTCACTTCTGAATTAGGCCACTATATATTACCACATTTCCCCAAGATCAATGGCAATGAAAATAGCTCTCATTAGCCCTCACTGATACATTTTCTGGTTGTTGTTGTTTTTAAATAATGATATTTTCAAATTACAGCCAAAGATCTATTGTACTTGTTGAAAGCTCCCCTTTTGAAAAATTCATGATCAGTTTGAATAGCCCTGAGGTCTGGTTGGATAAATGATGTCCTCCTTCTCCACAATCCTTTGGGGGGCGGGGGGAGTTGAGAAAGAGAGCTTTGGGAAAGATGTGTCTTGTGGTTATTGATTTAAATGGATGCGCTCCCCACCCCTCTGCTGCCCACTTAGACTGAGTACTCTTGTCCATTGTGGTCTGGAAAAAGACACTGTCTTTTGGAGTTCACATAAGTGGAAAGATTCCACTTTTTAACCCAAATGTATTAATTATCTACCCAGGAACAAAGGTGGTGCATTTGCAGAATGCGGTTGTCCAGACATCCCCATCACCCCTGAGACTATCATCTCCCCCACCTCTTTTATTTTCACAGTTTTGATTGAATCTTGTCTGTCCCATAACTCTGTGGCAGCTTCTAGCATCTTATGGAGCTATTGAGAGGATCATCCAGGGAACAGCTTTTCTCCCACCTGCTCCTCTAGTCAGATGGCAAATGACCCCAGAGACAAAGGGCCTGGTCACCCTATCACCTTTTTTCCTGTGTGCCTTGCCCCAACACATGTCTCTTTAACCTCTTTCTTGGGGCCAGCTGTTCAGAAGGCACCCTCCTTTGTCATGATTAATAGGGCCCTGGATCACATGGTTACGCAGACATATCGCCCCATCTGGTCAATGGTCTCTTGTTTGTTTGAGACCCGATGCCCTCTATGAAAATGATATTAAGTCTACCAGCATAATGCAAACTATGTCCTTCCCTTAATCTGCCCTGCTATAGAAGGCAACTGCTGGGGATGAGAGATTCGAAGACACTCAGTTGTGCATTCATTCTGCAAAGGTTGCCAGTAAACATCACCCATCACTCCATAAAGACAGAGATTTGTAATTGATGTTTGATGTGCCTTGCATCTCCTTAGCTAGACTGGGTTGTTCAGAGGCACTTCCTGCTAACTTCATCTGTTTTCCTATAATTCTGCTGCATGCCATCCTGAGGGAGGGGACTTTTGGATAGCAGGCTGATAAGAGGCTGAAGCTCAGGTTCAGATCCAAGTCCCCTTCTTCAAGAAGCTGGGTAGTTTTTGTTTTTTTTAACCAATCATAATTTCTCAGTGTAGCCTATCACACAGGTAGCTGGAAAAATTAATGTAAAGGGGAGATGGTCCATGTATAGAGTTCTGAAGGAAAGGCAGGATATATATATAATAAAATTATTTCATTGTAGTAAGACTTTTGCACAATCCTGATGCCATGCATGTGCCTTTTTCTGTCAAGACATGGGCCTTATTAGTAGCTCATATTGTTCACTTGTACAGCTTGTCAGAGACCTGAATGCCAGGACCACTTATAGAGCTTCTACACACACCCCACCAACACTTTAGGCTTGATTAGGTGGTGGTTGTATAAGAATCCTAAAGTCTCTTCTCCTTGCTCAACAGGTTCAGCGCAATGTTTACTTTCATTTCATGAATGGAATTGCAAGGGGCACTGCATCCTTCTATGGAGGCTTGCCAACTCTACCATTGTAATGCGTTCTTCCCTAGCATCATCTCTGTTCATCCAACATAATGGGAGACATGCTCAATTACACTTAAAAACATCTTTTTTTTTCCAGCCAATTAAATGTTTTATGTAATTTGAAAAGATAATTGCAAAATTGCACCTGGCTCTTAATCAATTGGAAACATAAAGGTTTAATTGTGCTATGTATTAAATTCCCCACCCCACAAATGATACTTTCGTCAAAAGGTCACTGTCCTGCAAATATGGAATAATGTGCTTCTCCCAACAGGAAGAAGATATGCTTAATAGGTCAGTCACTGTTGCAAATAACTAGGGAATCACATGGCTGCCTTTGCTAAGGTATTAGGCATGTACCTCATCAGACAATGAAATTGTACATTTCATACGTCTCTAACACGTGAACATTATGAATAAAATAAAGGAAATTTGGAGGCAGTGGTGAAAATATGAGCTATGCTGAATTTGAATGAATTTCATCTTTATTTACATGACCATAGGAAACATTCCTTTGAATGTAGCTACATTTCCATATCGCGCATCTGTAGCAGTACAGATGTGCATTTTTTCAGGATCAGCCAAGGTAAAGCTCCATTTATTAGCAGAGGGTCTTGGGAATATGGGTTCCTATTGTTTAAATACCACACCTGGTTACTTTATCTAAATCATGGGAAGTTTCCTTCAAGTGGAACTGTTCCATCAAGTCCTTAATACCAATCTGGGACATTGAAGGTACATGAGGAGGAATTTAAAGCAAATGCAAGACAAGTTTTCTGTTGTTGATCCACTCTTTGGAATAATGGAAATTCCCTGAGAGACATGGATGGCATCTCCCCTATTGGTGTTCTGAAGGCTCAAAACTGATCTACAGCACTTTTAATTTGTACAGATTGTGGATATTGAGTTCAGCTGCTGCAATTTGTAACTTTTGTTTTCATGTACAGGTTTCCTCAAACTTAATGTGATGCAAATAGTTAAAAGATAAAGGTTCCTCAGCACATGCATGCTAGTCGTTTCCAGCTCTAGGGAGTGGTGCTCATCTCCTTTCTAAGCCGAAGAGCCAGCACTGTCCAAAGACATCTCCGTGGTCATGTAGCCAGCATGACTAAACGCCGAAGGCGCACGGAGTGCTGTTATCTTCCCACCAAAGTGGTCCCTATTTTTCTACTTGCATTTTTTATGTGCTTTCAAACTGCTAGGTTGGTAGAAGCTGGGACAAGTAATGAGAGCTCACTCTGTTAAGCAGAGCTAGGGATTCGAACTGCTGACCTTCTGATCGACAAGCTCAGCCTCTTAGCCACTGAGCCACCATGTCCCTTTGATGCAAATAGTACTGCTAATTTCAAAGTTCTAGCCATCACAGCATCCCTTGCAGTCACATGATCACAATCCAGGCACTCAGAAACTTCTGCATTTCCTACCATTACATGATCATGATTTGCAACCTTCCACCAACATGGAGTCAGGCTGTATAACCACATGGCTTTGGTGATGGAGATTTGGATTCCAAGTGAGAACTGCCTGTATTTTAAATTATACTGGCTATTGTAAATCACTGAAAATTATCAACATACTAGGCTCAAATAACATCCTAAGCTCCAATGTGATGTAACTGTTTCGTGACTCAGTATTAGCCAATGTAGTGTTTCAATATATTGTGGGAGCCCCAACAATTTGCTCAACTCAGTCAAATATAATTTGGTAAACACATTGAACAAACATACCCCTTTTCTTCCCCTGCTAATCTGTCTCCATTTCTTGCCTTATGCTTTCTTTCCCTTCTGTTTCTCAACTATAATTTTCTCAGTGCAGAGATCCATCTTCTTAATTCTTTATGAAGTGCCTAGTAATGTGTACTGCTATCTTGATTATTATTCATGCCGCTACATTTTAATGATTTGGGTAATTATGTTATGCATGGAAGCTAAGCTGAAGTTATCCCCCACTGGTTGACAGAATCCTCCAACTTTGAGTTGCCAAGACAAGTCAGATGGAAGGAGTGTCAATATTCCATTGTTAGGGTGCAGAAGTCAGCTTGTCACTGAGGGCTGCTTTGTTCAATTCCTGTGTGACAGCCTAGCAAGAAAGACAGGGGAAGTAGTGATAGGGTGGACTGCAAAGAGTGGTGAAGAACAGAAGGATGAAGGAGACAATGGCTGCCTTCTTCCTAACCTGGCTCTTGAAAAGATGGTTGGGTTTTACACATGATTAAACAATAGTTTATTCAAAAGCAACAACTGGCTGAGTTTTCATAGCACTCAGCACCAAAACTAAACAAAATGCATAATTGGTTAGCATGCTGGGTGAACCCAGCAATCTGAGCCTTTCTGAAAGAGAGAAAACAACAAGAACATGCTTTTACACACTTACCCATGATGTTACAAGGCAATGTTCTCTTCATTCATCTTGTGAAATGTCTTACATATATAGGTATGCATGTACTGATACTTCTTGATTTACAACCACAATTGAGCCCAGAATTCTATTCATAAGTTATTGCAGTCATAAGTCAAGGCACCCGCATAACCAGAAGTAAGTGGGTGTGGGTGTGTTTGTGTGAATGCCCCAGTAGTTAAGGGAATTCATTTGTTTGAATAGTCACAATGTAAATTGGCAGAAAATACATAGCAAATCCTGGTCTCATGACCCCAGAACGCTGCCAATTATCATAATGCTGATCCGCTCAATGAGATCACACGACCACAGGGTGTGTGTGACCATTTACAACAGCCAGGATGCTGGAAGTCACCTATGTCTTGACTGTCATAGCTTTGAACAGTCGTAAAACTTACTGCCAATAGTGTGAGATTGTATTTGAGCTCTTATTCATATTTGATTGAATTCATTCTTTATCTTGCTCCAGAGTCACTTTTCTTTCCTGGAGCTCCTTAATACCTTCCTTGGGCTGGTCGAAGAGGCCATTCTGTAGTAATTCTATGAAGCATCCCTGTCAACCGCTTACTCCAGTAGCTCACCAAGCACTCCTCAGAATTATCTGTCTGCACTTTGGGAAATTCAGGGCATTTGTTAGATCCCTCCTCCCTTGGCATTGGAAAACTCTACTGAGACGTACTTGGAAAATATTTAGCGAACACACATATAAGATTATATTTTATATGTAAACATGGTTTTTTTGCCTGAACCATTGCAAGCAATATTTTCATTGCTGAAGATCTTTCTGTTGCAGAGGAGACAAAACTTCAAACTAAGTGCTAACTACTTTGGGGATGTAAGTACAGAGAATTCTTGTGATTCGTCTGAGTTATATTCTATAATATGTCACAAACTCTGAATCAGCAAATATTGAAACATCAGCAGGGGATGTGCATGTTGCACAACTCAAAATTGCTACAAGTATTGCAAAAGTACTATGAGTATTGATTTTATGGTTACAATATATAAATGTTGGCTGGTAGGTGAATTTGCAAATATGAAAACCATGAATGGTTCCACCATAAAACCGCGCTCGACTAAACCGCGCCCGACTAAACCACGTCGCTGACGTCATCAACAGGGCGACAACAGCGCGGAGACAGAAGCACGCTGTAAACCCTAAACCTAAAATTAACCCCTAAACCTAACCCTAACCTCCCTAAACCTAATCCTAAACCTAACCCTAAACCTAACCCTTAACCTAACCCTAAACCTAACCCTAAACCTAACCCTTAACCTAATCCTAACCCTTAACCTAACCCTAAACCTAACCCTAACCCTAACCCTTAACCTAACCCTAACCCTTAACCTAACCCTAACCCTTAACCTAACCCTAAAGCTAACCCTAAAGCTAACCCTAAACCTAACCCTTACCATAAATTGAATCGGCTTGCTTTCAAAGCGCTATTTAAAGCGCCCTTCTTTCTCCGCGCTGGCTGTTGTCGCCCTGTTGATGACGTCAGCGACGCGGTTTAATCGGGCGCGGCTTAGTCGAGCGCGGTTTTGACGGGTCACGACCATGAATAACAAGAATGGATTCTATTTATGGGTTCAATTGGACTTCAACAAAACATTCTTAAAACTGCCTATATGCTAACTTTGGGCAAAACATATTGTCAGACACCTGAACTGGAATGCAAAGTCTGAATTCATGCTACTACCAACTGAATTCCTACATCATGCTATCCTGTTATTAATGGATTATTGTTTTAATTCAATTTTCTGAGTTTGCAGAACCACAAACTGTAAATTAAACATCCTGGCCTTGAATGTTATAGGGATGCATACCGTGGTTAGTTTATGACCTTTGTGAAAATGGAGTTAAATGAGGGAAATATCCAATAATAGGCCTGCTGGAAACCCACTCAGCCCAAATCTAGCCAACCATATTTTAACTCAGGATTTTGAAATCATTTCATGAGATTAATTTTGTTTATTATCTTATACACACCACATCCAGAATAGGATTATTTGTATTTATTAAATTTATATGTTGCCCATCTTGCAGTTTGAGGTGACTTTGACCAGTTTATTTAGTTAACATCAGTTCAGATAACTATACATAAGAACTCTAAAACCTAAATATTTAATTACTATGCTTGAGTTGAAGTCATTTCTTTGATTGTAATAGTTATTTCATATGATAGGTGTTTTTTACTTTCAACACATCTAATAGAGTGGTCATAAACAAAAGACTCGTAGATCCTTAATACCTTTAATAATTTATGTATAAAGAAACATAGGTATGATTAGTGGGAACAGTTGCATTTACTAAGCATTTCTTTTCTGTGCAGTTCTTATAAAGAAGCCATGTCTGCCTTGGCTTCTAGCCATATTTGCTTTAAACATTGTGAACCTATATTTTTATTAAATGAATTTCCAAGATACTATACATCATATCCAAATGAGAGTTTTACTTTTGCAGAGGTATATGATCATGTTCTCAAATTTAATTACAAGCCTCAATAAATAGCCCATCAATCTTGTGCAAAAATAGCTGTTGCCAACAGAACTGCACCAACCACATTCACAAGCAGCCCAACATGATATAATTTTCTCCTCTTCGGTTAGCTCCATTGATCTTGCCCATAAACTCTGGGTAATGATTTCCAATCCACATGGAAACGGGCTGTGGCAACTAAAATATCATTCTTGGGTTTGTCTCCAAATTTTCTATTCAATATGGAGTCTGATCAGACCAAAGCACTCATTAAACAGCACATAACAGACAAAGAACGCCAATTGGATCTGGCCAGGACCTCAGACTTCATTGTCAGTGGATCCAACAGGCCTTCTGCCTCCCCCATGATATCTCTAGCTTACCTGGAAGTACCTAGAGCAGGGGTGTCAAACTTGTGCCCTGCGCTCTGGATGCGTCACAAGCTGGCCACACCCAGTTTAGCGAAGGGGGGGAAGTCGTAATGTCACATGACAACTCCATGATGACAAAGTTTGACACCCCTCATCTAGAGCCTTTATTCCAGCATGATGTCATGCTCTCCCCTCAGCTGCCCCTGAAGGCCAATATAGGATTATTCTTACTGGGTAAGAAACAATGCCCCAATGTGACTCTGGATTCACAGAAACAACATATCTAATCCTGTACCACAGACACATTTGTGCTAACTTCATCTCACCCTAACTGCATAAACAATTGCAGCACATACAATTTTACATCATTCTATCGCTTTCTGACACCAACCCTGTCACAGCATAAAAGGTTGCAAAGTTCTTTTGCAGCAGCACTCAAATTAGATGGATTTGTGTTTGAGAGACTATAAATTAGATTTAAGGAGGACCCAGTTCACCAAATTTAAAGTGTTTTGTAACTTGATACAGGTAGTCCTTGAGTTATGAACATAATGGATCCTGCCTGTTTCAGTCATTACTTGTGGTAAAGCAATTGGGTCACATGACTGACCAATTTTATGTTCCTTTTTGCAGTGGTTGTTAAGTGAGCACCATGGTCATAAAGTGAATGTTGTGATCTATGAGCGCAATTTTACTGAAAACTGAAGTAAATGCTGGTTTTCAGCAAACCTGCTCTGAATGTGGTCATGTCACTGTGGTACACTGCAAATAGCCATACATGAAGCATGGTTATTAAGAGACTGAAGTGTAGCCACATGACCATTGGGGCAACCATCAGATCTTCGAATCTGTAGTGTAAGTAACCTCTCCACCCCGTTGTCCATCATAACTTTAAAAAGTCACTAAGTGACAGGTCATAAATCAAGAACTATCTTCAGATACAGTATTCCAAATGCCAATCTATTATGCTCCCACATTCCTATACAATACTCCTACCTTTTCTTTTACATTCTCATTTTTAATCAATACACCGTTTATATCTTCTGGTTTCTAACAACTTTTTTTGACCTTGACATATTTAAGATTTTTTTCAATTACTGTATCCCACCCTCCTTATGACGGGAAAAAACGATTGGATTTGGTTACTTTTATCATGTTGGACTGCTCGTGAACTTTGTTGATAAAGAGTCCATTCAGCCTTAGTATTGTGATCTTGCAGTCCTCCAGAAATGACTTTGGACCTGCTTTTTAAAAAGTCGTCTCTGTGAAATGGGAGCTCTTCATTCCTGGGAATTACTTTGCTGGAATTTATGGGCAAACTGTGGTTCAATTTTAATTTCATCTGATATGCAGTAAGAAAGAACAATTTGGCCATGGAGACCAAATTTCTCTTCTATAGGCTGAAATTTGTAAAATTTGTAAATAGCAATTATCAGTCCGCTGAAATCTGAGCCTAGAACCTGACAGGGATTTTTTTTTAACTTGCACTGTTGCAGCAACACTGAAATATTTTAACATGAATGGGGTATAAAAATGGAAGAGTAATTAAGGGGTGACAAGACTGAATCTCACCTATTGATCTGAGCTATTGCTTTATTAGAGGTTGTATCCTGTGGCGGTCATTCACCACCAGAAAGAACATTGTTGGTGGAGTAGACCCCCCTCCTCTTTGCAGCTACTACGCTTTATATTTCTCCAGGGAGCTGGAGGTCTATCAAGAACAGATTGGAGGGAGGTCGCAGTGTAGCAAGGAAGAAAGCAAGCAAGGGGAAATGTAGTTATGCTGTGCTATTGGATGTAGCTTTACATTTATGCAGCCTACTTGTCCTCCAAAGAGCTTCAGGCAATGTAATTCTCCATCCTTTTTTATTCCCACAGCAGTCTTCTATGAGATTGTTTAGCCTGGTTTAATCACACACTTGTTTGGCTTAGGTTTTATGATCTATTCTTTCTCTTCATGCAGCAACAGTGAAAAAGGGCTTTGACTTTCCTATACAAGTTTGTGAACTTCTTCAAATGCATCTGGTTGGTCATTGCCTGAGCCAGAATGCTGGATTCAGCAGGGCCCTACATTCTTATATTTAAACCATAATTTTACAGACCCTGTGTTTGAAAAAGGAATCTGCTGAATTTCTACCTGCGTCCTCATTAAAAAATGATGCCCAATTTCTGAGATAATCGAGTTGTTCAAGTTATTATTTTATATAGTTTTACTATACTCTTGCTCTTGAATTCTAGTGCTACATGAACACATCTGTGCAGTTTTCTTTGCAAAATCATGAAGGTGTTTTACTTGTCACTGCCCTTCTGCTGCAACTTTTCAAAAAGTAGAATCATAGGGCTGGCAGGGACCTCAGAGGTCTTCTAGACCAACCCCGTGTGCCCAAGGCAGAGGACCTTATTTTACCTGACTTGTTTGCATTATTTCCAGGATTAATTATAGTCCAAATTGGACCTGCAATTTACATATATATATGGTGCGCATCTTGAATCAATAACATCAGCATTAATTATGGGGGAAAATAGAAATCTTGAATGCCTGGGGTCAAAGAGTTAACAAGCACAACAAAGTACTGTAGTACTGCACTCTTTCCATCTCATAAGACATTTGAAAATGAGCAAATTTTTACAGGGTGGTTTTCCCCCCCTCATTGCTTATAATTCCAGAGATCTTTTACATGGTATCCAGGATCTGTTTCTGCAAAGTTATCTGCTGTCCATTTTACACCAGTAACTAATCATTTCTGTTTGATAACTTAGTGAAATCTGTAGCAATGAACTGCTGCATGGTGTCACAGGTAAGAGATGATGACTTCAGTAGTAATAAATATAGGTCTGGGAAAGAGTTTGCTTTTGCTACAAATGTCTTTTTATATAATGAATGTAGAAAATGGGAATGTAAAAACTGACAGGTAAGGAAACAATCTGAATTCATTATGCAGAGAGTTGTAAACTGTGCAACTGTGTAATGTCATCTACCATATCTCTGGCTTTAATGGGTGGGGAAAGTATACTCAAAGGATATTTTTAAAAACACAAAAGGGTATTTTAAACTGCTGTTAAAAATGCAAGATACATTAGTATGACAATAAATGTACTCTGAACAGTGAATATGTTTTTAAGAAATCACCAAGCAGTCCTCTGGTGTAGAATGTAGAAGCCAACTGCCAGGCTGGCCTATCTCATCTGCTGGTCTTGAAGGGTTTTCCCAAAAACTCTACCGCATGTCCTCCAGCTGGAGCCCCTACAAGAAGGAGTATCTCAGCTGTCTTGAGCCTTCCTAAAAGAAACAAGATCCTGGATTTCACAGTAGTTGGAATATTTGCCAGTGCAACTCCCCCTTAGACAACCTGCATTGTCCTTCTGAAAAGGGACAATGTGCCATAGCTCAGGTGGCCTCAGATGCCCAGAATCAAGTAGAGCTGCCCTTGCAAAGATAAGGCAAAAGGTGTAGGATAGCTGTTACTATGAAGAGAAAAAAGAAAATATTTGGCTGCCCACTACATCCTTTGAGCTTGGTACTGAGCACAGTTGTCTTTTCTTCCACAAGAAGGCTACCATCTCATCTTCTGCAAAGAAATGTGCATGATATCAAGGGTCAGAGCTTTTGCTGAAGAAGGGTCTATAAACTTTGCCTCCTTGGGACATCCAGCCATATAAATAGATTAAATTATGCAACCTGCTCTAGAGTTAAATTTAACTTGTAGTTTCAGAGTGATTTGCCATAACTCTATAGTCTTTTCTTGTGCTAGAATCATTAAAGGCATTCTTTCAAGCATTGTTTTGTTTCTTCTCTTACTGTTTTGATATTGTTTCAAGCAACATAGCCATGTTTTCTCCTCTTAAATCTTCAAATGATTCCAAACTTGGAAATTAAAAAATAGAATACAGTTTCAGATCCAACATTCTGCTTTGATATAACTGACTCAATCTTTGTTGATTGGCAATGCCGTCTACAAAAAACACAGGCTTTGGTCTGATCCTGTGATTCTCAATTTTTTTTCTCGTGAATAGGGGAGGGAATGCTACTTCTTTGTATCTTTTTTCTTTTCTTTTTTTCCTTTCTTGCATTTTTAGATTTTCTTTCATTTCTTTTTCTTACTTTAGATTAATTTGTATTAGTTTTTATTTTATTTTCCAAAATATTTAATAACAATTATATAAACAGATTCCAAGGTATTATGTAAAAGAGCAAATGTGAACACTATAAAGATGATGAGAAATAACCTTAGCAAGAAACACTCAGTGACTTTGAGTAAGTTGTGTTCTTCAATCCAAATGAGTGTACAGTTTGTTGTGGGGATAAACACAGCAAGAATAGTCATGATGTACTCCTGATTAAATTATTACTTAAAATGCACATATGTACAATCTGCATTTTCTATTGGTGCTGCATGTATTTATATAGCTAAGCATATTTGTGGAAGGATATTTCTTTTATCTAATTCCTATCTTGCAATATCCTTGTTTCCAATGCCACATGCTACAATAACTCATCTAGTTGCCCAATCAATACTATAGATTGCCATTTCAGGCATTTAACCAGGTCTCCACAAAAATGTTCCTAATTTGTGTGGGGAAAATAGTACAGCCTGTACTGCAACTGCTCTTCTGATTATTTTTGTCGTATTATTCCAAAGTGAGAAGGGATAACTTCTTATCACAAGAACAATTTGTACATCAAAAAATAGATTCTAGTTTTAGGCGGATTGTGAAGACTGCTGTGCCAGCAGCAGGCATTTCTTCAACATCTCTCTCTTCCTGAAATCTATGAACCTGCCTGGTCTCTTGACCTTCAAGAGATAAAAGTTAATTAACACCTTTTAAATATGGAGCACTTTAGTTATTTAGATGACTTCCCTGCTGCATCTGTAATTCTCCAGAATTAGGTGATTTTTTGTGTGTAAAAACTCAATCTATAATTTTTGTGATTATGTACCGGTATTTATTGTTTTTGTTGTTTTCTGAGCAGGAATACAACAGCCGCTCTCAAGCTTCAAATCTATATTGTACTTATCATCACCTGCACACTGGGTCCAATATCACATTGTTTCTATCCTAATCCTTAAGCATTACATAAGGAAAAGATAACAGCTTTTAAATAAGACTTGTAACCTCACAAATGTGCAAAGGCAAATTTGGGCTAGCACAGAGGTGGTATTCAGCAGGTTCTGAACAGTTCTGGAGAACTGGTAGTGGAAATTTTGAACAGTTTGCAGAACCAGTAAATACCACCTCTGACTGGATTGTGCAATAACCTTCCCCTGGAGTGGTGAGGGAATGGAGATTTTACAGTATCCTTCCCCTGCCAAGCCCACCAAGCCATGCCACTCCCACCAAGCCACACCCACAGAACCAGTAGTAAAAAAATAGAATCCCACCACTGAGCTAAACCATGACCCATAGGAAAAAAAAACATGGGTTTTGCTACAGAAGCCCATGTTAGTTAACTGCCAACATCTAGGCAAAAATATGACAGTGTCAAGTACTGTGAAAATCAGGAGATTCAGACAAGAGCCGAGGTGGCGCAGTGGTTAAATGCAGCACTGCAGGCTACTTCAGCTGACTGCAGTTCTGCAGTTTGGCTGTTCAAATCTCACCAGCTCAGGGTTTACTCAGCCTTCCATCCTTCCGAGGTGAATAAAATGAGGACCCGGATTGTTGTTGGGGGCAATATGCTGACTCTGTAAACCGCTTAGAGAGGGCTGAAAGCCCTATGAAGCGGTATATAAGTCTAACTGCTATTGCTATTGCTAATTGAAATGAGTATTAAGATTTATTGCAAGCTTAAGTTATCTACAAAAATTTGAACTACTAGCGAGTAAGGGAAATTAATGGGAGTCAAGAATTCAAGGTGGGCTGGACTTAGATCTCTTGTGGGCATGCAGGGACTCATGACTAATGATGTGTTTGACTCTTCCCTCAGGCTCAGCCTGGTCATCCCCTACAGACACAGTGACAAGTAGTAGAAAGAACTTTGCTTGGCAACCAAGTAAAAAAGTGAATTAGATGAATAAATGGCCTGACTGTATCTCCTGTCTTCTGAATAAATTTCAAAGTATAATCAATTAAATAAATGATAAACAAAGAATGAACTAGGAATACACAAATTTCTCAATTTTGCTATTGCCATTCATTCATTTAGGCACACTTTCTCTCTCAGGCCTTTGCATGAAATATTTGAATTATCATACTGGATGTAATAGGAGTTACAGTTTGATCCATTTAGAAGAACAATTGATATGTGTATAAGGCTTCAACTTATGACCAGTCACTTAGTGACTGTTTGAAGTTTCAACAGACTTCCTGGGGGCAGAGGTGTACTTACACCTGGATTCAAAGTTATGATGGCTGCCCCTCTGTGGTCATATGACTGCACTTTGGACACTCAGCAATCGGGCTGCATGTATGGCTGTTTACATCATCTCATAGTGATGTGACTGTGTTTTATAATGGTTTTGCTGAAAACTAGCATTTACTGTTGGTTTTGGCAAAACTGGCTCATAACAAACCATTGGTTTGTTAAACTACCATAGCGTTCACTTAATTACTGTGGCAGTCACTTAACAACTGGTGTTTGCTTAATGACCACTGCAAAAAGGGCCGTAAAGTCTGATCAATCGCAAAGATGATCTAATTCTTGACCATCACAAGTTAAAAGCTGTAACTTGTAACAGGGGTTGTAACTTGAGGACTACCTATACTTTGCAATTCTTTATAGTTCTGGAGATACTGGACTCTCAAAACAGATGGAGGGTTTTTGCCATCAATAATGTCAGAAGGATCAAATACTTTCTTTTCCTGTGGTTTATGCCCAAGCTGGAAATCCAATAAAATATGCCAATCATTCAGTGGAGGTCAAAGAAAATATATTTATTCAACTCAAGGTTGCCAACATTAGGTAATATCCATGATAGACTGTCCTCTATCTCCCTTCTTATAGGCTTTTAGTTTAAAGATTTAGTCAATGATCAGTAGACTGAAATGTGCTAGCTTATTGCAATAGTTCTGTTCTATTACCATGAAGATCTTTCTCCTTTTCATATTCTGTCAAAACAGATGTTTTCTTATCTATAGTTAACCACAATGTCTGTATATATGGGTATTTTATCTTCCCTATGCATATGTCTTCCTATGCATAAGATATGTCTTTTTTATGTGTGTTTTGCTATGTGATGTGTTTGTTTATCTATTGTGGCAGGAGCCAGCCTTTTCCTTTAACAAAATAGAATTGCTGCTACCTAGACAATCTTTCATCAATTCTTAATTTAGACTTATTGTATGCATATAAGGAAAATATAGCAACAATAGGACAGGATAAGTTAGCAGATAAGATATTTCTTTATAGAGAAAGTTATGGCTTTA
Organism: Thamnophis sirtalis; assembly: GCF_051295495.1. Lineage (NCBI taxonomy): Eukaryota > Metazoa > Chordata > Lepidosauria > Squamata > Natricidae > Thamnophis > Thamnophis sirtalis. Next base: position 65,266,838 of record NW_028261387.1, read on the forward strand.
AAAAGAATTAAACTCCGGCTGCCCAGCAGAACCATTTAAATCACTGAGCTGGTCCCAGCAGCTATGTTTTGTCCTCTGAATTTCCAGGCCCTCTTCAAAGGCCTCATAACAGCGGATCCTGCTGTTAAAATATGTTGAGCATTGGTTGAGAGCTGTGTTGTGTGATTTTTACAGCATTCACTCATCAAGTTGGGCATCGGGATCAGATGGAAGGATAGAAGAGTGGACTTTTAAAAGCTCTTCTGACTTCATTGGTACTGCATTCCACCATAGGGATACCAGCTGTGCATCTTAAAGAAAAGGCAAAAAAGATGTGCTAGCAGCTGCATCCCATATGGAGCAATCCCAAAACAGGGTAAACAGGATACATTTAACTTCTTTCAACTCTCTTTCCAGTATGTAAATGACGTGAGCTGAAATGAAGGCCATCTCTGTATGTGTATATCAGAAAGTAATGCTATATCTTTGGCCTTTTAGTAATAACACTATCTCAGACAGGAATGCACTACTTTCTTATATCTTAAATGAGATCTTATCTGAGCTTTTAAAATCAAGTATTGTTGCCAGACAAAATACAATGATCAGTGCAATACTTCAGTGACAAAATGGTGCAGGCAGAGGTGTATCAACTATTAACTCCAATACTTCGACCTTCATAAGGGATTCACTGTGTGGGAAGCAGACTCAATTTTCGGCATTTCCAATTAGAAAAACCTCTAGAAAAGCCACCCATTAAAGCCAACTGGGTGACTTTGAGCCAGAAACGCTCTCAGCCCAATCTACCTCAATCTACGATTAGGACTATTTTCTGCCTCAAGTTCATGCGCGCTCATGTGCGCATACACACACACACACACATAAAAAGGTGGATACAAATCTAAAAATAAACCAAACCAGGGTTGATAGAACTCTGTAAGCTTTTTGAAGTATGTCAACCAGCACATAACATGCAGGTACATTCATCGTATACGTGTATAGGATCAGAGGTGGTATTCAACAGGTTCTGACCAGTTCTGGAGAACCAGTAGCAGAAATTTTGAGTAGTTCAGAGAACTGGTAAATAGCACCCCTGACTGACCCCTATACTCTGCCTCCCGAGACCCAGTTGATCAGGAAGAAATAGGGACTTTGCAGTAACCTTCCCTTGGAGCGGGGAGGGAATGGAGATTTTACAGTATCCTTCCCCTGCCACACCACCAAGCCACGCCCATAGAACCTGTAGTATTTTTTTTGAATGCAACCAATCTATAGGATTGATCAAATCACACTGAACTATTTTTCATAAACCTGGTGCTCCCTAGCTATATACTCTGCCTGTCTTTCTGCCTGCCTATCTAGCTGTCTAGCTATCTCTAGCTAGCTAGCTAGCTATCATCATAAATGTTGGTCCAACCTATCTGCGGTGCACCAGGTTGTGAAGAGATGCTTTAAGCCATAATACGGTTTGTTTCATTTTAGCTTAGTAGAACATTTTGGCTTGTTACCTTCTTGAAGGATTATAAGCAGATATGAAGAGGGTTGCTCTATAATTCATCTTTTCCTAACCTACTGGCTCTGAATATGTATATATGTGTGATCAAAGTGCCAAGCTTCATTTTCAGTATATTTTGTACTCCATGCAACAAACTCAGTCCATTCCTAAGTGCTGCCCAAGGCAATGTAGCTAGATTCAAAGCACTTTTGCCAAATCTCACCTTCCCCTTCTTTAAGAGAAACTCTTCTTGGCCTTGAATCTGGAGGGTATTGCTTGGTCCCAGTGCTGAATCTAGGTTGTGTCCTTCCTACTTACAACATCCTTGCAGCACAGAAGTCACACTGAGGCTGCCTGGAGAATAGAGGAAGTTCAGTGTCAATGCCCAATATAATACCTTTCAAGGAAGAAATCTTGGAAGAATCACCTCTAAAATATGGTGACTAGGCAAGAATGCCTTGATTCTGATCAAGGATATGATGATAGTATGAAAAGCAACTACTACACTGGGGGAAGCTGCTTAGGTGAACTGACTTTTTATGGACTGCGTCTGACCTATAGTCTAAAAGTTGACATTTTGGATGTAAATAAGATGGAGTCGAGAATACATCATTGCCTGGGAGCAAATATTGTACTGTCTGAAAGGAAAAAATGATAGGAATGATAGGAAGTCCATAACAGATAAAGAAGACCAGGATAGAACATGCTGTCTGCCCTTCCTTCATTCTAGCTGCAGTCTAGTGATAGCAAAAGTGGATCGCTAATCTAATAGCCAGGCCATTTAGTGCAGTGGTGGGTTGCAGGCGGTATGCCCCAGTACAGGCGTACTGGTGCCTGCCCGGAGTACTGTATATGTGCTCCGGAGGGCCCACCTGCCTGCCCGTTATCCTTACCTGTCTTTAAACTCTTTGGCACTTCCGTGCACGTGCATTGCGCATACAGCACCTGCGCGACGCTCCGCCAAGCAGCTGGAGTGTTGCGGAGGCTCACGGAGGCATCGCTGGATGATAGGACACATGTGTATTCATGTGGAGGATGCTGGGCCCCATTGCAACTAGTACAGTTGCAATAGGAACCAGAACCCATCACTGATTTAGTGGTTAGCAAAATATCTAGGTGTTTAATCCTAGATGAAAGTTTTGATTTGACAAGTAATATAGAAATCTGGCTATGAATTTATTTCCCATTTTGTTTTCTGGGCTACGGAGGGCGTATTCAGCAGGTTCTGACCAGTTCTGGAGAACCAGTAATGGAAATTTTGAGTAGTTCGGAGAACTGGCAAATACCACTTCTGACTGGCCCCGCCCCCATCTATTCTCTGCCTCCCAAGTCCCACTGATCAGCAAAATTGCGTGCGCACCGAATTGGCAGTAATGCCAGCAGCAATCCACCCCTGGTCTGATAGGTGAGTAACAAAAGCCAAGGCAATTGTGTTTTTAAGTGCTGTTGAATGCAACAATTCATCTACTTTGTTGACAGAAAGCTAGATAAGGTGACAAACATAGGCCTTGACTATCTGGCCTGATGCAATGCCACAAAAAATAACAACAACGAAGAATCATTTGATATACTGCAAAATGTCCAGCTGTCATGGCAGAACTGCAAGATTTATTTTCTTAAGGATGCAGGAAGCCAGACATTGTGATCCATTTCCATCCATCCTTTCCACCAAGGTGCAGAATGGACTTATCATAATAAGAATCATTGGTAATTAAACATTCATGTCCTTCTTTCATGTCAATTCGAGAGTAACCTGATAACATACTGTATGTGAGTATGCAGACATTTGAACAGTCCAGAAATTCTAAGAAGAAGATAGTGACTTCTAATTGTTAAAGAGTTCAGATTCTGGTAATCATAGAACACTAACAAATAAGATGGCTGTACTGTATTTATAGGGGGGAGGGGCAGATTTAGCAAAGACTTTCTGTAAGTTCTCCTTCATAAATCCTTCATGAAGGGTTTAATATTGGATAATGGTTTTTGCAGGAATCTGTATTCTAGAAATGATATTGAGAATAGAATCACAAAACTTCTCTGTTTCCAAATACATAAACAAAATCTTCATTTTTGGTTGGTGAGAGAGAAAGGATTTCCTAATGTGAGGTGTTGGGGGAATATGAGACGTCATGGCTGGGAGTTATACAGGCCAGATAATCAGAAGCTAAACCCTGAATATGCAGGGTTATAAGTCTGAAAGTGTGACTAAAGAAGCTAAACTTGCAGAGATTCCTGATATTGATAGCAAGACAGAAAAGATCCATTTGCTCAAATCTAAGAACTGAGCATAAACACTAGCCATTCATAATTAGAGCTTCAAGAAGGATACTGAGAGGCTAAATAGGAAGTGCATACTGTAAGTCACACCTGTGAAAGATTCAGTAAAGTCTGCTATAGAGTGCAGGTCTATTTCAAAGCCTACTTGAGTCTATAATATATCAGGAATGACTAAGTGTGGAGCATCACATTGAACGTCTCAGATAAAATTAATTTCTGGGGGACATGGTACCTGATGCCTCAGAAACTGAGACTTCATTATTTTCACAAAGACCAATCCTAGAGAAGTTGAGGTACATTTCTTTCCCTACTAGTATTGCACTTAGTTGATGTTTCAGAAGTAGGGGAAGTAGCGCAGTCATGCACAAAATGGTCAGATTCTTCAGAGAATTAAACAGTATGGGATATAAATGTAATAAATATGAGAGTTAATTATTTGATGCAGTATTTCACATAATTCTAAACAGCTGTGATTTAAAAGTCTGCTATTAATATCATTCAGGGACATCCTGAATGCATGTTTATTTGAATGTTAATCCCTTTACAGTCACTAAAATGTACTCCCTGGAAATTGTGTATATAGAACTGAAGGTTTAATGTGTTTTTGTGTCTCCTCAGTAATCTTGTTTAAAATCTCATTGTTACTTGAATGGTATTTTGAAGAAGGTTGTTATACAATTATAGATCAACCATCAAATCAAATTTTCAACTTAGGGTGGGGGAGGCAGCCTATAAATGACATACTACAAAACCTCCAGAAGGAAGTGGATTCAGAAACATATTAAAATGAGTGACAACTGAGTAGGAAACTCTTGGACCATATGGCAGCCTTGAATGGTTATTGCAATGTTGAAAGAGAGCTGACCAGCTGGGGAGCTAGTAGTTGTTTGCAATGGTAATAATGGGTATCAGATGGTTGGTATGGAATAGTTTATGGAAAAGAATAGATAATAAGCTACACTGTTTGTCAGGAAATAATTTCTGATTTTTTTATGCTGAATTTTTTAAAAATATATTCTCATCTTCATTTATCCCTTGTGACTGTGTTTCTTACTGTAGGAAGCATGCTGTAATCATCAGAACTTTTCTGTAAATTTAATAAAATGTATCATACATCAGCCATCAAAAGTTATTGTGTATAAAGTAATATGCAGCCACTCCCAAAACTAATATAAAGAGGAAGTCATCCTAACTATGAGGCTAATTATCCCCTCAGTATCTGTGAGTTGTATAGGATTAGGAATGTAACCAATCTGGGCAAAAATTCAAGGAGAAGAAAAAGAAAAGCAGAACCCTTATTATATCCAGATATTCTCTGGCTTCTTGCTGAAGGAAGGAAGTTTAACTGCTTCTTAGAATAGCAAGCAAATGCCAGATGCTTTTCTGAGCCATAAGCTTCTGCTGAGAGCCTGAGGAGTTTCTGTGTGCCAAGTTTTCAAAGTGCAAGGAATATGGCAATTGGGAGACAGATTGGACAGAGACAAAATTAGGATCCCACTGGACATAACTGCATCTTTAACACTTAATGAGATCATCTATGACCAGAATTTCAAGCAGAACTCTGGGTCTTGCACCAAAATCCACCAGCTTCCTTTTTGGAAAAACAAATGATTTCATTCGTATTATTGTTATCTTTCTTCCACATAATACTCTATGTACAAATGTAATATTACCAGAACCTTACTGTAGCAGTCTAGACTGCTAGTAGATTACTACTATACTAGCAAAGAACTAAGAGTTCTCCTTGCTACAGTCTGATATTCCTCAGTATTTTTACAGCCCAAATCTGGTAGTCCTAGTAAAATGTTCTAACAGTAATAAGTATCAAAGTTATAAACATCTTATTTCAGGTTGCTTTCAAAGAAGTTTTTATTCATAATGCTCCAGTACAAATGCAGGCTCCAGTCAACATTAAAGATCCACAATTTATATATACTTTATTTTTAAAATGTGGATGCTGCCCTCTTCAAGGGTAGCTTATATATTGATTTATAAAGTTTATTTGTTGATTTGATTTTTGATGCCAGACAACTTCAAAGCTAATTATTGAAGAGAATTTTAAGAATCTTATTACAGGATCAGGTAAATGAAGTATTAAATTAAAAGATTTGTAAGAAATGATACTATTTAATAGCTCTACCTCAAGGATGAAACTACAGAGAAGACTTGAATTTACTCCTTAAGTTTAGCTCTTTTCTATCCTTTCTAAACTGTTTCATAGATGGAAATAGAGCAGGAGAAAGTATGCTATTTTTGTCCTTTCTCTGCTATTATGGCCCATTTATAGAAACTTTATGGAGCAAACAGGGTAGACAATTTGGTGCCGCCAATCCCCCTTTTGCTCTTAGATTCCTCTTGGTGCCCACAATTATTCTCTTGACTTAGAAAGCTTATTGTAATAAAATAATAATAGTCTGGGATCCTGCAAAGGACAAATTGTAGCATCCGTTATAAGAATATGTTTGGCTCACATATGCTACATGTTCCTTTGCTATGGTAAAGAAGATGCACAGACTACTTTAACTTCTGGTGAATACATACTTTTGTGACCTGTCAAATTGTAAAAATCATTATAATAGTTATCTTGCAAACAGGCAAATCTTCTATGACCCTGGGTACTGCATTCATCATAGGCTCTGAACATTTTAAAAGTGTTCTCTCCCAAATGTTTCTCCCCTATGTTTTCTACCTCTTATATCCATGGAAAGTCTATGCATAATTTAGAACGCTAGAAAATCGAATTGAAATTGAGAGAGCATCCATCAACAGAGAACGATGTATCCTACAAAGAACTAACTCCTACATGTGGATGATAATTAGGGGTTGTATGTCCTTCAAATTTCTGGAGATTGCTGATACATCCCACACAGCTGGGTAAAATCAAGGAAGTAAGAACTACACAGTCTTCTGTGAGTTTTCTTTAATGAGACTCTTGGGGAGCATATAGAATCTTGGAAACTGCAAGAGGAATTTCTAATCCTCATTTATAGTAATTTCAGAGGTTTTTTTTGAATGATTTGAAAAGTTTGTTCTTAGTTTCTTTTTTTTTGTCTGCTGGCTCAATTTCCATTTATAAGAAGCTGCCAACAGATTTGCCTTCTATCTCTATTGTTTATGTCAACTTTCCCTTTCGTTACTTTCCCAGCCTCCACATCTTTGCTGATCACAATCTTTGAATGTCCTGCAACATGAGGGAAAAACCTCCTATATTTGTCATTTTGATTTAAGGTGTAAACCTAGGCATTGTGGTCTGCATGTATTGTCTATTCTATGTGGCAGTTTCTCTCCAAAGTCTGTCACCTTTTTTGGTTCTTCTCCCTAAGGTGCTTTCCAGCTATGAACTGAGCTTTGTTGCTTTGTTGCTTCAAGCAAGAGTTGCAGCATTAGCACCGCTGAACAACTTGTCATAGGAAATCATCAATGTCAGTCTCAAAGCCTACTTTTTAATTGGCAATGAATGCCCCTGAGTGTTCCACAATTTGAGATTTTATTGCCCTTCTTTCCCGTACAGCTACAGAATGGTACATTCTTCAGTTTTGTTTGGTTGTGGCTTGTATGTTTTCCAAACTGCTCTAATTCAGACTGTCATGCAGAGGGTGTCATCAGCATGAGAGCCAATGGAATCTGCTGTCAGCCTGTCAGAAGCCAGATGGTATCTGAAGTAGCCATTTGTCTAGTTTGCATGACTCCAACCTGAATGAAGTACAATTTGGGAAACAGTTGCATCAGCAATGAAATTAGGGCCATTTTTATTTTTTGGGTACATTCAGGTATCCAGAATGAAAACTACATATTTTTACTCTTATACTTTCCCCATTTTTAAATGCCAAACATTGCAGATGTTCTATTGAATAAAAGAGATAACATGGGCTCATTGGACTGGTAGGCTAGAAGGTCTTAAATCACCTTGAATTTAATTGATTAACACTGGACATAATGTATTCAATATTGCACCAAGTAATGTATACAGACCAATATTCTAGTAAGAGTAATACTGGCCATATTGTTCCCCAGAATCCTTCCAATAGACTAGAAAAGATAGCTATTAATTTCAGAGAAAAATCTGATTGCAAGCACTGGTTGGATTCAGGAAGAATGTTTTAGAATTTAAGTGACAAACATATTTACATTTCAAGACCGTTTTGAAGTAATTCTATTCAAGCACCATTCCAAATGTTTACCTAAGCACATGGACAGTGATTAACTATACTAAGTGTCCCTATTTCCAGCATTGTACAGATGGTACATCTATTGACATGAGCCAGGGGAGTTTGGTATATGCATTTCCGTGAAAACAGGAACTTCAGTGACAGTTGTCTACTCATATGGAATCCTTCATGATGCAACTTGATATGCAGACATCATGGGGAGATGTACATCAGGTCTGCAATGTCAGGGACAAATCTACTTGACATAACTCTGTTTCTGCTTAGATGTTTTCATAATAAAACTAATTCTTAAGAGGCAAACATCATAAGCATCATCTCTGTCTGAGATTCATATTAGACCAGGATTGTGATACAGTAGGGAAACACATATTATTTCTCTGTTATTTCACATTATCAGTTTTCTTCCCAAGAAACTGAGGGACGCTGTATGTTGAGCTATCCTAATACTCTTATCTTCTCCTCTCCAATAGTACAATACTGATGGAGAGATTTGGGGCATGGTAACTGCCAAATGAGAACAATTTCAGTGACTAATTTATTATATATAGGTTACAATCCTCTTTTCTTTCAAATATATAGACAAATTATGGGATTCAATTCTTTAAGGTTTTCAGAGAGAGAACATGTCAATCTTGCATGTGTCTTACCTTCCTAATTGTTAGAATTGGCTAGCAGGATATTTGTCTATAGGGCTGCTCTCTGCCCATGTAATATAATTGAATCTGGAATCATTCCAACATACAGCTCTCACCTGTGACTCCTTGAAATACTATTTGTGCATTGATGTCACACCCCAGCATGTATACTAGCCAGCTGTCTTATTTGGTAGTGAAGTTTGGATGAAAGAGGGTCTTCTTGAGAGCTGTGTACAACAAGTTAAGGAATAAGAATGGCACTGAGATATAGAAGTAGCCAAGTGCAGAAATAACAATAGGTATACTTAAAGATAACTTGTTTTTTTTCAGTTGCTTCATGTTATTTGGAATCCTCTTGATCAAAATAATGTGCTCAACTCCTGTTTATTTCATCTCAAAGTACATAGATGCATAAATGTAATTCCTATTTGCAGTACTTTGAAGCAGCTGTATCTTTCCCCAATTCCAAAGCAAAAGAAGAATGAATAAACAATGAAGATAAAACACAGAATGGGTTGCTTCATAATTGTGCTTTGTTTTTTTACAATATTTCCTCATTTTCTGTTTCAGGATAGGCAGCATCCTTTCTACATATAAGGCAAGAAAGCACATAATACTATCTAGCCTCCATGTATTTGTCACTTTAAATGGTAACGAAAAGGGCAGGGTGGCTAAAACTATGACCCCAATTGTACTGGTCCAGATCCAAAGAATCTCTACAGATTGACAGAATGTCTGCTTGTGTAGGTTGGCATCTCTACCATCAGCCAGCCATCTGCAACTCCTTCTGCCTACTCCCGTATGAGGAAAGAACCTGGACTGTATCATCCACTGCCAGAAGCAGAAATACTACAAATTGACAGAAGGCCTGCTGCTATGGGGTTGGCATAATAATCACCAGCACCCTGACCCCAAGTCCACCATCTGCAGCTCCTCCTGCCCCTCCCTCTGGAGGGGAGAACCTGGAACATGTATTCTGACAACTGCCAGAAACCAGGAGAGAACACAGATTAGTGGAATCATTGCCTTGTTGTCTGGCATCTTCATCGCCACCCAGTCCTTGCGGCTGAAGTTCTTTCTGCTTCCTGTTTCTGGAGAGAAAAGCTAGAACTCAGTCTGTAGCTGTTATGATTTCTCATTGAATTTAGTGATTTAACAAACAGTGTTCTGGAAACCCTGGGGTTTCTTGGATTCTTATCAAAGGCTACTCTGTGAAAAGATCAATAATAATGAAGTTTTCCTTACCCTGCCAATATTCTGCACAGTTACTATTCTATTGATTATGTTCTCTGGCAATATAGTCTCAAAACATGTCAAACAACAATAAGGCCGATAGTCTTGACATGAACTGATTTGCAACACTATTTGCCTGTTCCTTCCTTGCCTTCTTCTAGCACTGTATTCTGGCTGGCTGGCCCTCGACTTGTCCGCCCTCCCGCTCTCTGTGTGCTGTTTCTTTATCCTCCTTTCTGTCTAAAGTCCACCCAGCCTCCGCACATGACTCTTTCCTGCTATGGCTTCATGATCTCCTTGGCACAACCAGGCTTTGTTGTGTAGGGTGGCTGGGCATACTTAATTTTGTATTTACCTGCATCTCTCTGTCATCTTTTTGTGGCAACACCTGCATGGGTCTCCAGGGACATATAAATGGTGGTTGGGGGATGTAATTTTGCTTTGAAATGTTTCAGTCAAGTTGAAGGATTTTTTTCAAAACTTTAAATGAGAAGAAAAACAACTTTGTGCATACCAAGAGGTGCACAAATGCTGGCTTAAGGCATTGAAGAGTAATTTCTGAAGAGAACTATACACAGATGGCCTTTCTGAATGAAATGAACTGGGGATGGCAAATAAAAATTATGGAGCAGCTGGGTTAACTGTTTTCACTGAATATAGCTCGGGTTAGTTGAACACTGTAAAATCATTATGAAGCTTACTGTGCACAGCAGTATTTTTTCTAATCCAATGCAGTTCTGAAGAATTTCTCAACTGTGTGTATTTGCAAGGTTTATGTAATCAGAAGTTGGGGGAGGGTCAGTCTTGAAAATCTATCAGTGCAAAATTAGAGAATAAATTTTTCTCTGGAAAATTAAAAAACTGAGTGGAAAGGATAGCAATAGCAATAGCAGTTAGACTTATATACCGCTTCATAGGGCTTTCAGTCCTCTCTAAGCGGTTTACAGAGTCATCATATTGCCCCCAACAACAATCCGGGTCCTCATTTTACCCACCTCGGAAGGCTGGAAGGCTGAGTCAACCCTGAGCGGGTGAGATTTGAACAGCCGAGCTGCTGAACTGCAGTCAGCTGAAGTAGCCTGCAGTGCTGCATTTAACCACTGCGCCACCTTACCTAATTTCCTAAAATGGAAATTCTAGAGAGAATCTACCAAAATACGGCAACCAACTCCTTCAGTCTGGCTGAGTACATTTTCAGATACCTGGATTGTGAAGGTTCTATTGATTATCACAGCATTAAAAACTATTTAGACATGGGAAGATGATGCCTCTCAAAAAAGCAAGATGGACAAAATTCTCAAGTTGTTAAAAAGGGTTCATTAGCTTGCACTTTCTCCTACCATTTTTGTGCTGATCTGACTTCAATTGATGCATGCTGTGCAGGTTCAAGTGTAATTATACAATTTTTGAATGGCAATTGCACCTTCTTATTGATTTTGACTACTAGTCCAGGTTATCTGCAGCAATTAGTGAAGGGATGTCATTTTTCCCCCTCCCAGAGCCACAGATCTAAATGGGTCTCTTAGGAATATTGAGTGACATGCTGAATTCTTTTTTTATTTGTTTTTGTAGGGTGGGTGGGTGGGTTGGGGGAAAATAAATGTTCTAATCCTCCTGGAGGCTAATATGTTTATGTCTTAACATAAATTGTTTAAAAAACAAAGCAAAACGGGATAATTTTCCTGTTAATTTTGGTGACAGATTGCTGGATCCTTCTGAAAACCATACAAATGAGCTTTGAACAGCTAAGATTTTACTTTTCCACTTCAGCCCAGTGGAATTCACTAAATAAGAATGAAGCATGGCACAAAAACTATTATTCTATAAAGTTACAAAATTATAAGTGTTGAAGAAAGAAGGAAAAAATGGTCTGGTATTTTATAATTGATCTCAAAGTTACAAAAGTGGTCAGGTAAAGTTCTTTTTTGATTTGAGGAGCCTGCCTGCAGAAATTATCTTGATTAATTTTGCCTCATAAATAGACTGAGCTGGACTGCCTGCATTTTGCCATGAAAAATGTTTCTTTTCCTTCTCCACCCTCAGAATCAAAGTACAATCTTCCCCTTTTGCCTTACAGAGGCATTGGATTCCACACTGTTTCTCCTTGTGGGCCCAAACCAACTTTTCTTTGCTATAGTGGGAGAAAACACCCACCATAATTGCCCATTCCTTGTTGGCTTGCTTTTTCCTCAGCCTCCGAACCCACATACAGTACCAGCTCCTAGGTTAATGGGTTTACTTTATCATGCCTAGAAGGTAATGGTCTTGGCAAGTGGATGTTAATTTGTTATTCTAAACCAGCAGCTGTGTGGTGGGTTTGAAAGAGCAGGTGGCAGCCTAGCAGTCACTGGGGAGAAGTGGGAGGGGGCAGCCTAGGAGAGGAGAAGGTTACTCAGGAGTTCACCATGTCCTGTATTGATGGATTAAGCATCTTGTGACATCAGATTTTGGATTCATGCCATGTCTATTTATTCTGTTTCATATGCATATTCCCCACTTCCCAAGATTTACTATTAACCAGTCTTTACTTCCAGATAAATTCTTTGATGCTTCAGCTGTTGCCAAGTTTTTTTGCTCTAATTTCCTGATCTATTGTTTCTCACCCTTTCTTTAAAAAGAAGCTTGGGAATACAATAATGAGTTGAAAATTGCAAATTATATGTTGGAGTCCTCTTCCATAAATGTTACAGCCTAAGCTCATATTGGCGGGCTTTGAGTGGAGAGAAAGGAGAAGAAAGTGTTTCAATTTTCACTCCTAAAGAAACAGCAAAAGAATGAAATATATGTAGAAGTACGTAATCAATCAAATTACTGATCCTCACATGAAATAAACTACCCAAATTCTTCTGTAGATAATTCAAGTTTTGACTTTTTATCTTGTTTTCAGTTGATTTAAAAACGTTACTGCATCAAATAATCTTTTTTGCTTAATATTTCCCATTTGTTCAACTGCAAAAGATGCTGGCTTTCCAGAACCATTTAGATTAACACTACAACAAATTTACTTAGAAAGGAGTTAGATGATTTGGCAGATTTCAAGCCATATATTAATTCCTAAAATATAAATATTTTTTAAGTATTTATATTCAAATAAATAAATGAAAAAAATTAAATTGATAATTTCAGTATTAATATACTGATATTTGCCTAAAGATTCTTAAGCTATATATGGGATGCACACAATTTGAAAATACAAGATTATTATAAATAATCAATTTTACAACACAGAATCTAGCCGCAAAAGGAAAATGGCAGGTTAGGGTTGAATATATTTGGTTGTAGGCATATACCTGCCAGTAAACCCATTGATTTTACTAAAATTTATGAACAAATGAGCATGCTTATTGTAACATTATGCTTTTTAATAGTCACTTTGAATATGTCCATTTGGAAGAGAACAATCAGATATACCTTAAGCTAAAAAAGAATTTCTTGAGCTCTTTGTAATGCAATCAAAAGCAAATGGAAAGACTCTTTTCAAAGACTAATCCCTCTGAAACATCATGACAAAGAGCAGTATTAGTATATCTGGATGAGATAGAATAATTGCAAATTCATAATATTTCATAACATATAAATTAATCAGATGGCGAGATAAATCCAGTTATGCTCCAATTCATATAGAATATGAGTGAAAATGTCCATAACTGATATTACAGTAACCTGTAATGAACAGAAAAATACAGATTAAAACAAGATATCTATAGTGACAAATGAATTATAGTAAAAATATAACTGGTCTATTTATTAATATGATCGCATAATTTCATTAGCCTCAGCATAACTTAATAGTTTAGCATTCTCTAGCTTTACTTCTGAAATTTTTATATTTTTACATTTTTATAGAATTAAATTAATAACCCTGTACTATTATACTGCATTTATAGAATTGGTTTGCCAAATTTATTTGACCTTGAATTGCACATTTTAAACATGGGTAAAGAGTTATTTTGGTCACTGATTTTCTGACTTGTACAGTAGGCTAATTCTTCAGCCACACTCTCCGATTCCTCTTTAAAAGTATTAGCCAGCAAGCAAAGATGTTAAGAATATACAAACTTATCACCTGATTAATGAAACAAATTGTCTATGGATCTCAATCTGGAGCACAGTGGGACTTCAGTTCCCCTAGGGTCATCAAGCAAATTTCCCCTCAGGAAAGAGCTGTTGTTCCTAGCATCTGCTAGGCAGAATGCTCCCAATGTCTATTTACTTTTCAAAAAGCAAATACTAATTTCAGGATGCTGTTTACGTAACAAAGCGCATATAGCTTTAAGCCATTGCCTTTTTCTAGGTGTCACATGGCATTGCTGTGTATTTAACATTTTACTGTATGTTGTTTTGCTAATGGCAGATGGCAGGCAGTCTGCTAGGCTAGGCACTGAGATAGGTTCCTGCTATTCTGCAAGTGAGAAAGTGTGAAGTTTGTAAAATACAAGACAGAAAAGTTTTTGAACAACATATCTGAAAATTTGAGGAAAGATACTTGAAAACTGCTGATTGGGGCACTGAAAGAGAAGTTAAAGATAAATTTGTCCTGTGACTGACTTCCAAATACTGACTGTAAGCAAAATTATTGCCCTACACCAGTCTTTGGGATTCAACTTTAACATGACCATAGTCTTTATGTGTGCATGCATGTTTGTCATTCTTTTATTGAAATGTATTTTGGGTAGAAGCTAAAAATCAAAATGATCTATGTGCATTTTTATTTCATATTAATTCTATCAATGTTTTAATAATCCAGCTTTGGGAAAACATGCATTTTAGGCAGGCCAGAGCAGCATATTAGTGATGCTACCATAAAAACATCAGTTAGGTCAGAAACTTTGCCTATTTTGTTTTAGATTTATTTGACAATCATGTCATTACGGTATATCACCAGTATAGTATGCTCATGATACTCATTTATATATCTCCAACCTGGATGAAATGAATGATGCTCTGGACATTTTTTCATGGTGCCTGGAGGCTGCGGGGCTTGGATGGGGAACAACAAACATCAGCTGAACCCTAGTAAGATGGAGTGGCTGTGGATGGGTTCTTTGGCATCCAGGAGTTTATTATCTTTAGTTTTGGATGGAGTTGCACTGGGCTCACAGTTCCTGCTCAAACAGCAGGTGGCAGCTGTAGCTAGGAGAGCCTTTTGCTCAACTTTCTATTGTGTACCAGTTACGCCCTTCCTGAATAGAGAGGCTCTCTGCTTGGTTACTCATGCCTTGGTCATCTCCCATCTGGACTATTGCAATGTGCTATGCATGGGGCTATCCTTGAAAAGTATCTGGAAACTTCAGTTGGTAAAGAATGTAGCTGTGCGAGTGATCCTGAGTGTCCAAAGAATGGCACATATAGCACCTTTGTTGTGTGAGCTGCATTGGATGCCAGTTTGCTTCTGGGAACAAATGTTGTGGACCCCATCAGTTAAAGAATTCCAACTGGTGAGTCCTGGAAGAGAACTTTCTCTGCCATTGCCCCCACCATTTGAAACATCTCCCCTCCCCTCAAGAAGAGCCAGGCCCCCACTCTCCTGACATTCCAGAAAGCAAAGCGTGTTCTTGCTTAGGGAATGCAGAGGAACTCGCTTTGAAGAATCCTTTCTTACTAGAAGCTTCAGGAAGTACTCTATAATGATATTGTTTTGCATCACAAGGTGGAAAAAGAAGGGGAGGGCAAGTACATTTTGCTGGACTGAGAAACCTATAACTCTGGATCAGTGGTGGGGTTTCAAATTTTTTTGAACCTCTTCTGTAGGTGTGGTCTGCCTTCTGGGAGTGGCTTGCCAGCCATGTGACCGGGTGGGAGTGGCTTGCCAGCCAAATGACAGAATGGAGTGGCTTGGCAGTCATGTGACAGGGTGGACGTGGCCAACTTGTAAAATGTGAAATTCACTTAACAACGCTCTTGCTTAGCAACCAAAATGTTGGCTCACAAACTCTGGCATTTGAAGCACACAAGTCTTAAATCTGTCAAGTTACAAGACCCTTGCAACCCTAACCCTTTAGGAAAAAAAACACCAGGGGTGTTCAAACTTGACAGCTATAAGACTTGTGGACTTCAACTCCCAGAATTCCTCCTCCAGTCATGTTGGCTCAGAAACTCTGGCATTGAAGTTTGCAAGTCTTAAAGTTATCAAGTTACAAGACCCTTGCACCCCTAACCCTTTATAAAAAACCTCCAGGGATGTTTAAACTTGACAGCTTTAAGACTTTAAGGTTTAGATAGGACTCTTAGAGGTGGGCAGGGTGATTGGTGAGCCAGCCAATCAGTGAGCGGTGGGCGGGGCAAGCGTGGTGCAGATGGGGGAGGAAGGGAGCTGGAACCGGTTCTAAACGGCACAGTAAATTTGTGGAACCTCTTCTATAGAAACCCACCCCTGCTTTGGATCCATCCCTCAGGACAGAATTTCTCCACTTCTGGTATGACTGCCTTGAGAATGATCAATGGGCCAAATATATTCCACAACCATTCATACTAAATGAATGAAATATTGAACGATTTCAATATTTTTCTTCCTAGTGTTTTTTCCGTAGATGCAAGTTTTTGGTTATAAGAGAAATTGATTGACCAGGTTGTCACCCAAGACTGAGAGACTTGCCCAATTTTAGGCTTTCATGCCTAAAATGGAACTAGAGCTCATGGTCTTCTGGCTTATAGCTTGGAGTCTTAATCAGACTCTCCAGGAAATTTGAGGGATTTTATGAGAGACATGAAACTCAATATATTTTAAAGCTATATCTGTATTTTATCCTTTTAAAATGTTTTTTTTCCTAATTTTTACATTTTAAGTACACGTTGGAGAGCGATATTGGAACCTATAAAGTTTGAAATTAATCAGGCAGAATAAAAACCTTACCAATCCTAAAGTCCGTCCCATTTACCTCATGTAATTTCAATGACTAAAACATTTTAAAAGTCTTTCTAAAAGCTATCACTCTGAGATAGATCACTATCCTTATCTTTAGTTTAGATCAGGGAGCTCAAATTGACAATTGATGACTTTTCAAATTGACTTCTAAGTTAAATAGAACTTCAACATTCTATTTGAACAGTCTTTCTGCATTGATGTTCATCCACTTTGGTATTGGAGAAGACCCAGAGTACAGTGAACAGTTAAGAAGACAAATTCTCACTGAGGTTCAAATGACCAGATTCAAATTATCCTACTTGTGAAGGCCCTAGCTCTCTAAAGAAGGCTTTAATGCTGGAAAAGGTGGAAGAGTAGGGAATGATTAGCAAACAAGGTGGCTAGATTCAATTACAGAAGTGATGAATATGCTGTTAGAAGACCTGAAAGAGCACAGTAGAGGCACATCTTTTTTTGTTGTTGTTTAAGGTGTCACAAAGCTCTTTCCTGTTTAAACCCTTTAATTTTATTGAGAGTGTAAACCAATAAAGGAGAATATTTGTATCTCAGGGCTGAAATGAGGGGTCCTTGGTGCTGCACTGATGATGTTACCTAGTTAGGGTAATGAAACGTCTGCAAGAAAACAAGCAAGGTCAGAGAGCACCAAGGACCCCTCGGAATGTAAACCATATGAGTTAACCATTTAACAACTGAAGAATGTGTTAAAAAATTTGAGCTATTTCTGAAAGCAAATCCTAGCCATATAATTGAGTCGCTGATCTAAGTATTTCTTCCATTATACAATACAATACAATACAATAGCAGAGTTGGAAGGGACCTTGGAGGTCTTCTAGTCCAACA
The DNA here is from genome assembly GCF_051295495.1 of Thamnophis sirtalis. Lineage (NCBI taxonomy): Eukaryota > Metazoa > Chordata > Lepidosauria > Squamata > Natricidae > Thamnophis > Thamnophis sirtalis. Next base: position 65,284,328 of record NW_028261387.1, read on the forward strand.
CCCTCCCTAGGCAGGAAACCCTATACCGTTTCAGACAAATGGCTATCCAACATCTTCTTAAAGACTTCCAGTATTGGGCATTTGCAACTTCTGGAGGCAAGTTGTTCCACTGATTAATTGTTCTGTCAGGAAATTTCTCCTCAGTTCTAAGTTGCTTCTCTCCTTGATTAGTTTCCACCCATTGTTTCTTGTTCTACCCTCATATACTGGTAAAACTGAATCTAAAACTTATCTGAAAAGATAAGCCTACAACCTATACTACTAAGTTCATACCCCAAGCTCTGGAAATCATTCTTCACAGAAAGTACATCTTTTTGGGACAGATCATTTGTGCCAAGATGTAGAATAGCATCAACATCACATTATGATTAAGTATAAGTGAAAGGAGATGTTACAAAGAATGGGTGGGAGGAGGAGTTTGCCAATCTATCAGTGTTTCCTTGGAATTCCATTTTAAGTGCTCAGAAGATACCATGCAAATTTCACGCTAGTCTTCCTATCTTTTAAAACAAATTCTTTGTGCATTAGAATACAGTATTTCTTTTAATGCTGATAAGAAAATAAGCATGTTTCAAGTGTCTATAGAGATTCTATAATCCAGCTCATGGTTATCCCCAAAGTGTGTTTTCAAAAGGCAACTGGATTTTATTTTTAAAACAAAGTCAATTTGCCTTTTGAAAAACACCTTAGGGACAAGCATGCTTCAAGATTATCTAATCTATATCAACATGCTTCAGCATTTTTAAATTTAAAGAGGCAGATATATCATTTAGCAAAGCATGAATTGTTTTAACCCAGTAAAAATTACCTATATGCATGTATGTATGTATTTATATATCCTATATTTATTATTTTATAAATAACTCAAGGTGATAAAATACCTAATACTCATTCTTATTTTCTCCACAACCACCCTGTGATGTGTGTTGGGCTGAGACAGAGTGATTGGCCCAAAGTCACCCATCTGGTAAAAATACATAGCATTTCCCTATAATAACTTATGTACCCACACTTCTTTTTTCTTAGCAGTTTTTTCATCAAGTTGAACATTTGTGGATCACTGTTGATCCATTGGTTGCAACATGAATTGACCTAAAGGCTTGTCCTCTAAGTCTGATATTGTAGGCTGGAAGAGAATGACTGGGCCAAAGTCCCCCAACCAGCTTGTATTTTTCTTGTATACACATATGAATATCAATTTCATACCCAATCAGTATTTTTGTCATATTTTTAAAACAATGCTGTACTGTATACTGTAAGTAACCATAATAAAGCAGAATTCTATTATCATTTCAAAGACGGTGACTTTCAGAAGGGGATTGAATTTCAATAATTCCCTACTATTGGGAATTAAGGGAAGGGAGAAAACTTTTTCATATAACAGCAGTTGTTTATATATTCTTTTCCCTGAACTCTGTTCAGGCATCTATCTCATGGCTTGTTATCTGCAAAAGCTTGTGATAATAAACATGGTTAACCTTTATGACAAAGTTTGGTGATATATTTTAAAGATCAACCTAACTTTTTACATTTTCCCTTATAACAATGGAAAACCAGTGGAACGATAAGATCGATAGAGGAACAGAGGCAGAAATAAAGAAATAACAGGGGTAGTCCTCGGAGTCAAGCCGTAGTCCTGCTGACTTTGTGGACCTGTGGTTTTAGTTTGCCTATCCCTCCCCCCCCACCTATTTCCAGTCTAGCCAACAATCCTGATATTTCCTTGTGGTCTCCTATCCAAGCACTAACCAAGTCCCAACCTGTTGTGTTTGTTAATTTGTTTTTTGGCAAATTTATTTATAAGTTAAAAATAACAGAACATTAAATAGTCAAAAGCATAACCAGTAATAAAATATTAAACATTTAGCTTTCAATGGCCGTCTTAGAAGTTAATTTCTACTAGAAAGACCTAAAGTTCGTAATCCTTCCTGAGGAGGAAAGTTCCACTGAACTCAAGACAACCAAACTCCTGAGAACAAAATGTGGGTCCAGGGATATGAATCCCTCGCCCCTTTTGCCGCTGCGAAACCTCTCCTTAAACACCCCACCTTCCCCCCCCCAAAAAAAAACCTGCCATAGCGCAATTCCAACCGCTCCCCCTCGAGACACACTGCGGTGGGAGGAGTAAAGTGGCGTCACGGGAGGGGGCGGGGTCTAGGCAAAGGCCTAGCGCGGGGCCGGGAGCGTCGCTGCTTTCTTGCTGGCGCTCGCGTCCGTCGGCTCGGCTGGGAGAGGACGAAACAAAAGGAAGAAGTCCGTGCCCGGATCAGCGATGGTGGGCATTCCGGGAGCTTCTCAGTGTAAGATCCTCCTCCGCTTTAGTAGCGATGCTGCCTCCTTTCTTGACCCCTTCCCGTCCACCTCTCCTCTGCTCATCCTCTCACTTAGCGCTTCTCACGTCCTTAGGACCGCAAGCCAGAGCGACGCCGAGCTCTGTAGAGGCTTGGAAGGCTGCAGTCCCAGGAAGGGGCTTAATTCTCCGTAGACGTGGCTGCGGCAGGCTTGAGGTGCTTGTCTCCATCTGGCATTCCCCAGGCAATGTACGCGCACCTTCGCTCCTCTGTTGCGATTCTACCCAGCCTTGGGTTTCACTCCCCGCTTCCCACTTTTCCTTTACCTCTGTGGTTGGAATAACGTTGCGTATCTTTCCTTACTCCTGGACCTTCTCTTTTCGTCTCCCCCACCCCCTTCTCTTGTGACTTCTTCCCTCCCCTGCCTTCCGAATAGTTTCCACGTTCATTTGTTAACAGCCTTTTCCCAACTTGGTGGCCTGTGGAGGTGTCCATCCTCAACTAAGGATAATGGGCCTTGTAGTCCAACACATCTGGGAGCTATTTAGTTAGGGAAGTCTGGTCTGTAAGACCCAGTTTGTATCAGGTAAGTGGCAGCCGCTTCTAAATGGTAGTTTCTTATTTTCTGCAAACCCATTTAGGGTTTTGCTTTTTGGTACTTCTCATCCGAGGAAACCTTTCCTCCTTCATTCTTTCACCAAGAACAATTTTTGTAGAAGTCTTTATTGTCTTCTTTTGTCTATAGATTGGGTTGCCTAATATTTTGGATTGTGCTGGTATATATGTTTCTGTGACAGCATTTTGAAATCAGAAGGAAATTAGGTCAATGAAGAACTGATATTTAGAACTGATTTGCTAAAATGTATACCAGGCATTGACCCTGCGTTTTTCACTCTGACAGTTAAATAACTCTGCAGTTGTTTCTCCCCAATAGTGCTGGGAATAGTAAAAGGATGCCTGCTTTGTGGAACAATCAGCTTTATTAAATAAATATGTAGGAAGCATTTGCATTAGCATTACAGACCTTTATTCCTTTTGGAACAGAGATCACTATTAGGAATGCCTTGAAACATTAAACATTCTTCATTTCCATTAGAGAAATCTTGCTGTTGGGTCCAGTGTTACTAGTTTTGAACAACTCAGGTAAATGTGACCTTAAATATTCCCATCTTGTTTTTTGAGAATGATAGCATATTGAAGCTTTAACAACATTGCTGTCCTCAGATTTAGATTTAAATGTTTCCCCTTTAACCATGGCATTGTGTGGTGTGTGGGTGTATGTTTCAAATTTATCTTTTTCCATGCTATTTTCTCAGTGGAGGGAAGTTATGAATTTTTGTACATTTTAAGAATGGAAAATAAATCATGAATAAATGACCATATTTTAAGTTGGATTGTACATAAATCCAGCAGAAGTCGGGCTATTACTAATTCTTTATTAGTACCATAGATTAGAATTTCCAGTGAAACCATAGTATAAAGAAAAATTAATGTGTTTTTTGAAGGGAGGAGAGTGTGTACTATTGTACTATTCAACCCAGGTAGCTTTAATATTTATTTTAAAAACAAACTTGTTAATCATCTTATATTAAGTAATCTTTAATATGCTCAAATGATTGTAAAATGTATTCATTATTGTTCCATAGTATGATTTATTCCAGCATTATAACCTGGAATCATTCAGTGTTCAAAGCTGTTCATGTTGCCAACTGGTTGAGGATGATGAATTTTGTAGCTTAAGATTGTTGGAAGATGCCTGGCTAAAGAAAAATGATTTATACCAAAGTTTTGATCTTGCAACACAATAGTGTCACAATCCTTTGTAGTACTCTGAGACAGCATTTTTTATTTATGCAAGACAGAGAATCAAAATAGTGAACTATTTTGCTAATTTTATTTGTTCAATTCAGAAGTTTGTATGTTGCATTTTAAGGCAGAACTCTAAAGGCAGCAAAGAACAAGGTCATAATACATCAAGTATCAATAATCCTGCAGTTTAGATTGGATGTTACTTTTGAAACAATGCTGAATTTACTCATTAAGTGTTAGCAGAATAGCCCCACATATATCCCTCAAATATGGGCGATATTGGCTTTCTTGTGCCAGTAGTATATTCATCTGATACAAAGATTGCCTTATGAACTGAAAAAGCTGTCATTACTTGATCTTGCAATATATAACATGTCAATTTCAGAAATTTAAGTTTGGCCTGGAAAACTGCATAAATACATATTCAGTATACCATGTTATAATTGGATTCACAATTATGTTTGCATTTTATGAAAAAGGTAAAAGACTGCAATACCTGTGTTGCAGCCCAATAATCTAGAAATATACAGAACATTAGAGAATCCTTGCTAGATCAAACCAAAGGTCTGTACAGTTCAGCATTACACAGGGGCTAACCACATGTTTTTGAGTAATACATAAGTAAAATATGGGAGGAGTAGCAATCTGGTAGCTACATTGAAAAGCACAATACCTTCAATAATGTGAGTGATACTGAGCTATTATGATTATTAGCAATTGCTAGCACTATCTTTTATAGATTTAACCTTTCAATGTGCCAAAATGATGGCCATTGTTACATTTTACATTTTAATTCTGTATTTAATTTTACTTCTATGCTTTATTTTAACATGAATCATCAGCATATTTAAGAGATTTTTTTTTGATGTGGCCAGAATTGCAATGTAATTCAAATACTACTAACTGAAGTTAAATAAAAGTATTATGATACTAGTGGTTTTCTAAAAATATAATTTTCTACTGATTTCCCATATATGTTTGCCAGTGTGGAATAGGCATATATAGGCTAGATGTTTGGTATACAGCCCATTTTATCCTAGGATCATTTTCCTTATTCCACTAACATGTGTGAGAGATTGTTCTCCCATTATGCATGACATTTCAGATGGATACCATATATATACTGCTTCCTGCAGTAATGCTCATTTTCCCATTTACTAAATTCTTAGAGATTTTTTGTTACTCCTTGCACAACTGAGAACTTTGCTCAGACTTAATTCCTATACCAGTTTGATAAGTAATCTTGGTTTCTGCTTCCTATTACTGCACTCTATTTATGAGTCAATTTTTGATCCCCAAATACCAATAGCATACTTCTTAGGTATTTCCCAAGGTTATTAAATTTGCTTAGAATGTGGGAGTCTTTATCAGAAGTCTTTAAAAGTCCAAGATTTGGATGATTCCAAACATATATTATACTCAACACTCGAAAAGGTTAATTAGGCATACATTGGCAAAACCATGTTTTGCATTACATTCTTTAGCAAAGGTTGTCTTTGTGAGTACAGACATCTTCCCTAGTTTTTCCAGAATACATGTTGATCTGCCCCATTTATATATATATTTAATTAATTTTAAAAACTAGCATTACATTTGTTGCTTTTCCTAGTTTAGTGACTATTCCTAGTTGACCTTTATTAGATAATTAGGGATTTTACATTTTAATTCTAGAAAAGTTCTCAGATAAATGTTACCCTATAATTTTGTTATCACTATTTACCTTGATTTACTTCCTGAACATAGCAATTAACTTACCTGTATATTTTGTAAGATCCACTTCCCATGTATCAGTGATTTGGTGTTTTTTCCCCTTTTCCTTTTATTTTTTTCTAACTTGCATATCAGTAGTACTTCCTTCCTTCAATTTCCTTTAGTGGACAGGGTTCTTCAAGTGATTCTCCAATGCACTTAAGTCATGGTTATATGAAAGGTTGTGCTGAAGAACAGCTCATCCCTGCCCTACATTGTAGTATATGCCCATTTGTTCTAAAAACTATTAAGAATACAGAGACATTGTAGTACTATATTTGACTTTCTGACCCATTTTAAAAATATTTCAAAAACAGCTTGATTTTGAGTTTAAAATACTTCCAGACAGGTACAAACAACCTATTTTAAAATTGAGACAACTCTTTGGAATAAGAAATTGAATATTTTCTGCTTTAAACTTAAAGTTTATTTTGTTACGACCAAAAGGATAAGAGTTTCATTAAAAAAAAACTACTTAATATGCCATTATGAGGATTCAGTACAAAGTTACATACAAGTATCTCTTTTTTTGACATGAAATTCCTAAATAGAATTTATCAGCAGGTGTGTTTCTGTTCAGTTAGATGACCATTGACCATCTTTCCTCACTACAGATGTTAAGAAGTATAGAACTAATTAATATTGTCTATGACAGCTCTTTTGAATGGGCACTGTGTTTGCCTTTTTTGTACATTTAAGCAATGAAATTGTATTGTTAAAAACAATTACAATTCCAAGCATTTAGGTAAATTTAGTCCCATTGATTAATTCTCTGTTCCTCTCCTTAACTACATCATTCATACATGTCATGATCTGCCAATTTCATGTAACACGTCATGCATCCATAAATGCATCGTCAAATCTGCTTGCATTTGGGATATGCACTAAATTCTTTCTTTGATGCAATAAAGTAACACAGTTCTCCCTCTGGCACTTCTTATATACTCTCCTGAAAGTTCAAAACACACACATCTTGGCTTTTTGCATCCTATTTTCTTTTAAATGAAGCCACATCTATTGGTCCCTCCCTTTTGTTAGGGTTTCCCAACATCTGTAGAAATGTTCCCATTCTTGTTGCTTGTGGCATTGTAAAAGTGTCCTTTTTTGTCCAGTATTCCTATCTTCTCACCTCCCCCCAAAGAGGATATTTTAAACTAACTAATATTTCTATATTATTTTCCTATTACAGTAATAATTTTCATAATAGCTTTATTTTTATTTAAAACTTTTGTATCCTTTTTTCATGGTTCAGTGACTGAAAGCTTAGAAATATTTGATTAAATACCATTTCTGTGGTTAGTAATCTAACTTCTGAAGAAATTGGAGACAAGAGACTGATTTGAAACACTTTCCATTTCCTAGATATTACCTCCATCTTTGTTAATGTAACTTCAAAAGTATTTTTTGGTATTAAAAAAGACAAGTCATTTGAGGCTTGCCTACTCTCTAGTCCTTTTGACAAGTGACTATTGTGATTTTGTTAATTATGATTAGCAGTAGTAGTATAATGCTGCCATAAATCTTTCACAAATGAAATATACTCCCATGGGGGATCAAATAGAGAATTTTGTTAGATTTTAATGAAAGAGTTACTTTATTTGTATTGTAATTTTCCTTTGAGAATCCTAGATTTGCAGTTGATCTTAATTGTACTAAAGTCAATTGAGAAAAAATATGATAGACACATAGTTACCAAATGGGTTTCTGATCTATGCAATAAATTAAAGCTGGATTGCTCAAATCTACATCCAGCATTCTATTCTCTGTTCCACTTTGACTGCTTACTATTGATAGTTATAAAGAAAAGTCCTCTCTATAGATGACAATAAAGGTTCAAGAGTATTTAAGTAGTTTTCCTTTAATACTTGAATATTCATTATAGTCATGTGAATGACTATAGTCATAGCTCATGTGATATAGCTGGCTTAAAAAGTTACTGCCTCTGGGCTTGAAATCAACCTAAAAATCCTTCTACCATTGATAAAAGACCCAATGAGAGTAAATAAAAACTGTTTCTCTTTGTGATGGTTGTGCAAAGTTTGTTTGCCTGGCAATTGAATAAGAATTTACTTTAGATTCTTGAAGGTTGGCATGTTTTGTTTTCCTTTATTGAAGGCTAATACTATAGGATTCTTTTATCCAATTGTTTGAGCATAAAAGCAAATAAAAGGAACACTTGCATGTTTGTAATATTTGCATACTGTGTTTAAACTTTTTCTGTACCTGTGAATATCTCAGATTGGAAAACTAATAATGATTGCCAAATTAGTGCAGGGAAATACATAGAAGAAAAAAATCAGTATCTGTATTTCATTATCATCCTGGGGGCATCAAGATTCATATTGATGCATCCCAGTGGTACCTTCCTGTTCCTGGAACTGAGGCTTTCTTAGTATTAGTTCTGACATAATTATCCATTTGTGAGTGCTGCCAGACAGCTCTTAACAACATATAATTTGCTTTGCTGGATCAGACCAAAGTCCATTTAACCCTATTCCTTGTTTCCAACAACAGCCAGCCAAAATGCCTCTGGATAGTCACAGTAGGTAATAAATAGTAAATCTCCTTTGAGCCAAATTCTATTACTGATGACTTCATGGACATGTCCAAGTTGTTTTTTTGGCAAGACCATAGAAAAGATTTGACACAGCTGTGGGAATCTTCCCCAACAGATGTTTACATATATAATAATATCCCCATCCCAGTTCTGTACTCCATGCATCTGATCTGTGAAAGCTTATGTGAAAATAAGTATGTTAGTCTTTTAAGACATCCCAGCTATACAGAAAAGCATTAGATAATGTACATTAATAGATATTTTGGATACCGCTCAAGATTGATTGGATTCTGCTGTTTTAACCTTTGGATGGTGAAAAAAGTTTTGCTGTAGTTCAGATTAACTTTCTAAAGCAAGTCATGTGCAGGTATGGATTTTGTCTATTTTATTAAATGCTTTTTATTAAATTCCATTTTATTAAATGGATTGCAATTTACTATTCACAACCAACAACAAGAGTAATGGCAAATTGGCAAATTAATTTATGGGCAAATTGAGTTTAGTGTGAAACTAATCAGGCCTGTCCACTTTCTCCATTACTGTTTAATTAATAGTCAAGCCTTTAGCAAATAGGTCATCTCATGATATTACTGGTACAGTGTAGGAATATGTTATTTGTATATGCTTTTAATACTAGACAATTTTATTGCCTAATATTTAGGCAATATTTCATAATTATTCTGCTTCATTGTCTAACTTGAAATTGGTGATTTAGCATTTGGTAAAATATTCTAATTGTAAAATTAAATTGGGATATTATAAGGCCCTTTTGTTCTGGTCTTTTCAGATTATTATTATTTATAATAAGAAAAAAATGAGCAACCTAGTAGCTTTGGAAAGACGCAGGTGGAAATAAAAGTAAAGCGGATATTAAGGAAAGCCATGTGTTTAAAATGTAAATTCAAAACTCCTAGGCAAGTCTGACTCTTGATTTCATGGCGACACCAGTGTAATTTTTTTGGCAACAGAATATAAGTAGTCTGTCATTGCTTTCTTCTGAAATACATTTTGATTTCCTGGTTTTGGTTTGTACTCCTAGCTTTACATTCTGAATTGACTTGACCATGCTTAACTCGCAAGCCAAGATCATCAAGAAGGTTATACCTACCACAGTGTAGGTATTAGCCTCTAACAATTGATTTCCAGTACATTTTTTTTGTTTTTTTCATTCAGGGTTTTTAATTTTTTAATTTCCAATGCATTTTGTTGTAGATGTATATATCCTTTTTTTCAATAAACTTTGATCAATATTATTTTGAAAGTTAACTAAACTGATAGCTATAGCCACAATGGGATAATAAATTTTGTTAATTAGAGATATAATCTATTATGCAAGAACAAAAATACACACAGAAAGGTATCAATTGGCCCAAAGACCAATTTAATCCAGTGTTCGTTTCTTCCAGACAGTGTGGGTGGGATATTAGAAGAGGGAGTCAAGCTATTCTCCGAAGCCCCTGACGGCAGGACAAGAAGCAATGGATATAAACTAATCAAGGAGAGAAGCAACCTAGAACTAAGGAGAAATTTCCTGACAGTTAGAATGATTAATCATTGGAATAACTTGCCTCCACAAGTTGTGGGTGCTACAACACTGGAAGTTTTAAAGATTGGATAACCATTTATCTGAAGTGGTGTAGGGCTTCTTGCCTGAGCAGGGGCTTTGGACTAGAAGACCTTCAAAGTCCCTTCCAATTGTGTTATTCTGTTCTATTAGTTGGAATCCCAGCATGAGTGCATGTATCTTATAATTTGTGGTTTTACTGAGGCTCAGTGCAGTTTAGTTGTTTTTTTTAAAATGTAATCCTTCACGTCCAGAGCTTCCTGGATACATGGGTGACCATATAAATTGGATGGATGGGTGGGTAGGTAGGTGGGTAGGTAGATAGGACAGACCTATGGGAAGTCCATATCAGTATATGAAAGTAATAGCGCTTTCCTCTTTAGATTGCTCTGCAGAAGTAATACTTAATAATTATGACCAGTAGTCATCAGTTGTTTTTTTTCTCCACAGGTTTGTTTTCTTGTCTTTCTTTAGTCAAGTCCTAGTTTACTTCTTGAAATATGTATAAATTTTTGGAACTGAATCCAAATTCAAAATATATTTTATGAATGCTTAAATATTTATTCACTTATGAGTCTGAAAAAAGACATGACTGCTGAATCTATTGTTGAGTTTCTTTCATTCAGTTCACTGGTCATCTTGTTTCTTTTTGCTAGATACTTCTGCCATTGAACTCTATTATTTAAATTCAGAAAATTCCTAATCCAGGATGGAAGAATGTTGTTGATCTTTCCTTGAGCATGATTTACTTGTTGCTTCTACCCTCATTAAATAGCTGTGACTGGAGTTGAACTTTTAGAAAGAGCTCAATGAGGAACAATCATTCTGGTTTTGAAATTGCCATCATAAGATTATCTCACAAGATGCCAGATCAAATGTTTTAGAATTTTAATATTTTCCATTCCTTTGCCGGTTCCTTCATAAGAAGCTAACTAAAGTAAATACTTAGTGTCATTTACTTTTTACTTCATCTTTAATTCATTTGAAATAACACCACTGAAGAATCATGTTATTTATTTAAATGTCAGTAATGATCTCAGCAGAATAATTTAAAGTTTGGACTTTGTTTAAGCTGCATGTGTGTTCTGACACATCTATAAATCATTAGTGTTTCTTTTTGCTCTTTTTTATGCTCATGTTCTTAAGAACAAATCCATTTCTTATTTGTAGCTGATGTATCTTATAAAAAGATTTCTATTTTTCATATTACTGGGTAAAGTCAGATTTTTCGGTAAGTATGGCCTAACCATGGTTTTGTTTCAGCTGCAATTGGCTATGTTCAAACATGCTAAGTCCTAAACTATGGTTTACAACAGACTACTCTGAAATTAAACTACATCGGAACAAGCTATGATATTTGAACTAAGCTTTGAATCATCACTATTTCCGAATATTGGAGATTTATGCATTAATAGTTGATATGAGATACTTTGTTGTTCTTGCTGTTGTCAGTTATGGGACTGATTTTTAAACTTTACTAAAAGAATGATTAAAAGAGCTACAGTCATGTAGAAAGTCTGTTGTATTTCTTTCATCAGTCTCCATATAGGAAACCATTCTACCACATATGAAATAGCAAAGCACTTAGACTTATATACTCCTTTACAGTGCTTTACAGCCCTCTCTAAGCAGTTTAGAGTCAGCATATTGCCCCCAACAACTTTCGAATGAAAAATACTGTACTCAAGTCATTACATTCAGTAATTTAAACTTAGCTTTGCATTAATTAAGCTGATCTCCTTTATAAGAGAAAGAGGATTGGTCTATTGAGTAGGAAATATTCTAGATAATTCCTTTTTCTAAACAATTGACTTCAGTCCTTTATTATGTAGAGATCTTTAAATATCCAAGCAAATAGCCTTCAATACTTAATGATATAACATCATTGAAGCAAAATTGGGCCTTCTTAACTCTTGGATAGAAATAATTGTATCACCCCATGCAAACTGAATTACTGTATGCTTTTGTTTTTTTGTTTTTGTTTTAAAGAGCAAGCAATAGTGGAATTAGTTTTTCTTCAGTCCTTTAATTTCTTTATCACTCTTAGAGCAATTACGTTAATATTTTCTTTTGGCTGTCATTTTCTCAGAATAACTTTTCTGTGTTTCCTGTACTTTGACTCCCTAAGAGTCTTGTCCCTCTTCAGTTATTAACATGGAGCATAAGGCATATAAAACTTTCCAGGGTTAGAAGCTAAATTTATCTGATGACATCACTGCCTTTTCTGGCATTTCAGTAACAGAAACAGTAACTTGCACTAAGCTTGCTTTATCTTTAGCCATGTTTTTTTGATTAAAGGCAAAGCTCTGTAAATATTTTTTAAATGATTGAATGTCGAAGCTATAGAAAACACATGGCAGGAGTCAGACACACTGAACACCATGTGTGTTCAGCTGTAGCCTCATCTTTGAGCTTAGGAGTGCTAATGCAAATCTGAGAGCTGTGGGTGATAGGTTTATCTGGGATGATTGGCAAGGATTTATAAAGCAAAGGGGGATTTTCTTACTGACCCCCTCCCCTCCTTTTCTCCCCTCCATTTCTTTTTTCTTTTTCCTCAGAAAAAGGAAATTGGGATCACATTAAAGACTTAATTGGTTTGGCTCCAGAACTAGTTCAGTGGCTGCCAAATAGTTAATTTATTGTGTGAGTTTGGCCATGTGCTGAACAACAAATTTGTCTTAAGCAAAACATGATCCTTGGTGTGTGTGTGTGTGTGTGTGTGTGTCTGTCTGTCTATTATCTATCTATCTATCTATCTATCTATCTATCTATCTATCTATCTATCTATCTATCTATCTATCTATCTATCATCTATCTTCTTATCTATCTTATCTATCTATCCACCAGATTCCTTAAAAAACAAAATGAATTGTGCATAGCATAGCTAGGGGTCCTCAAACTTTTTAAACGGGGCCAGTTCAGGGTACCTCAGACTGTTGGAGAGCTGGACCGGGTGGGTGGGCGTAGCTAGGTGGTCATGTGACTGGGTGGGCGTGGCTAGGTGGGCATAGCCAATTTAACAGTCTATTGAATAATGCACCCAAATTAAACTTTAATTTGTTTTGCACCTGGGGGTGTTTGCATGTTGCTCTTTTGGTTTCCTTTTCTTTTTACTAGATTATTTTTTTCAGTTGTTTAGGAGTCTAGTGGTCCACTTCAGGAAACTCAGTTTTGCAGTTCTTTTCAGCCCCAAGGAGCTTGAGAAATCTCTCTCTCTTTTTCTCTTTCTCTCTCTGTCTCCCCCCTCTGTCTTTCTGTCTCCCTCTCCCTCCCCCCCTCTCTGTCTATCAATCTCTATCTATATTCTGGAGGTGGGGGAGGTGAACAACGGGCCGTTTTCACCATTTTTTTGGTCTGGGGTGCCTGTGCATCCCGTTTTTCACTCCCCACCTCCAGAAGCATTCTGCATGCCAAAAACAGGCAAAAATGGCTTATTTTCTGGCCGTAAACGGACAGTTTTCACCCATTTTTTGGCTTCCTAGGGCTTCTGTGCACCCCGTTTTTCACCTCCCCCACGTCCAGAATGTCTTTGCAAGCCAAAATTGTTGGCCTTCCCTTTCAGTTCCAGCCTGCAGGGCTTGCAAAGGTAAGTCCTGAACTTCCTGCGCTCGCTGAAGGGTGGGCGAGCCGATGTAGGCGGGATTAATGCCTTCGGCAGGCTATAGTTTGAAGACCCATGGCATAAGCCATGTAAGAAATGTGTAAAACAAGTCCTGTTTTACAAAAAAGTCAGACTCTAATAAAGTGGATTTCTATACTATTGGTGTAACTCACTGCAGGAGAAGTGTACCTCTCTGGATTCTTTTGAGATATACCTTTGTTATTTTCACTTATCAGAAGACTATCTTAGAGAAAATTAAATTTCATAATTCAAAGGAAGACAATGTTCATGCTATGGCACCATTTGAAACCATCTTTATTTCTAATGGGGACATGTGTTCTGTGTTTGGAATATTTCTTAAATGTCTGAAATATATTTTATGAAAATTATATTTATTGGCAAATCCTTTAATGCTAGAGGGATGGGTTTAGCAAAATAGAAACTATGTAATATGTCCTGCTGGCTGCTTACCAGTAAAATCTACTTGGCATTGAAATAACACTTTTAAAGATCACCGAGAGATGTCAAAATTAGGAATTTTTAAAAGGCTTAAAATACTGTAGAGCCTTATGGAAACTTGGTTTAGGGCCTGCAAACACTTCAAGTCAACTGCTGTATAGCTATTTAGATGAATGTGCACCTTAGTATTCCTACATCAGTATGTGATGCAAGTGTGTCATACATTAAATATTGGATTTGATATTTCAAAAACTCTACACCTATAGTATTAGTTTATCCACTTTTTTTTTTTAAAAAAAGATCTCCCCTGCTATTCTGTATTATGTAACATGATGTTGTAGGCTATGCTCCACAGCTATATATCCCAAAAATATTTAGTCATCCTAGATATGGCTTACAGGATATCTCGGATCTAAAGTTTCATAGCTTTATCCCTCTAACTCAGTCTGTAGCTCCGTATAGAAACACTTCGACTTGGATTCAGATGAAACATTTGTCTTACTGTTTTCACATCTCATGGTACGGGTTGCAAAACTCCAGATACACATTAGGTGGCAGGCAAAAGGCACAGATTGCTGTTATGTAGTAGTCATCTGGGGTTTTTGCAGTGCAAACATGATATCCCTAATTACAGGTCTCAATGTTGGATGTTCTTTTGCTTTTGGAATGAGACTGGTGATTTGGTGCCACTGTATTCCCACAGATTTAATGCAGGATTAATGGATGATGGATTCTCCTGGCATCTAATGGATGACTGGAGTTTTACAGACCAGGTATGACAGTTTTTGATAGAGATTAATCTAATTTTCTTCATTATAGAGATCACTTACTAGGCTGAAAGAACAAACAAGTGCTTCTTTTAATCCTCATACTTGGGGTTATAGTAATCTCATCCAGTATGTGATAAAGCTAGTAATCTTTAAGGAAAATATCTAACAAAGCCTTCCTATTTTTGTTTATGTCTGCTACATCTGAAAGAGCCCCAGGGCTCTTATGAAAAGGTAAAAAAGGCTCCTCCTGCATCCAGTTTCCTTTGGAGGTACAGAAACATCAGCATTAATATAGCTAAATGTTAACCATCTTTTGCTGGGAACTGTAGGGAGGAAGATGAGATCAAGCTGTTGAACTTCTTTGTAGGCAGTCGGCTTTTGCCTTAGGCCTCCTGGAGCTGCCACATGTTCTCCTGACATACTGGCTAACACACTCAGCGTGTGTCAGTTTTTAAGTTTTTAACAAGGCCATGTACAAGTCACTGCTTTTATCCAGAAAGTCTGGAAGTATACCGAGCCAGGCAAACAATAAGAATCTGCAGTATTCACATATGATGATCTCCCCTCCTCCTCCTCCTTTGATTTTACTGCCAAACTAAATTCAGCAAGTTATAATTAATGAAAATGTTTGTCAGTGGCTTCAAGGAAAGAAATTGAATACACTGATAGAAAATAGGCTGTATTAGGCTGTACATTTTCCTGGGGAGCAAGTTTGCCTCTTAAAACAGCATTAAATAATGGTGCGTCTTATTGAGAAGGGTGCCTATCTGCATAAATTCAGGGCTTCTTCCCTTTTTGATGTTCTTTTTGTAAAGCTACTGCTATACTGGAAGACACACAAGTATTTGGAGAGGTGAGGGAATGGGGGAGAGGGGCTTTGCTTTGAGATAAGTGATAAAGTAAGTAGGTTTGTTAAAGGAGCATTATGGAAGCCTGTTCCAATTAACTTACATTTTTAGCATACCAATTTATTAACTTTATATTGAAACGAGATATGATGAATCAAGCATGTTAATGGCAATTCCAGCAACATAGCTCTCCTCTCTTTCTCACTTTTTCTGCCCACTGCTATAGATCTGGCTCCCTTTTTGGCTGCAGTGCCTTTTAATTAGGGCAATGCTACTCTTGTATAATAGTGACTCAGTAAGTTGCTACTTGTTTTTCACTATATTTAAATTCTAATTTTGTGAAAAACATAAAAGCTCAATAAATTCTTTGAAAAATCGAAACCGTAATTAGAAACAGCACATGGAGCCTTTTGTATCGAATTCATTAGATCAGCTGCACCCTAGGTTGGTACTGATAAAGTTATTATCATCTGTCAGTTGTTTTTTGGTCTATATGCAATGAATCCTGTTATTATAGTAGTCCATTTCCTACTGGACAAATTTTCTGCCATAATTGATTCTTCTATGCAGCCGTATCCAGATTTTTAATTTAATGGCATTGCCTAAAGTTGGTTGAGGGTACGGCTCTTTCTTAGCCATTGATTGTTTCTGCCTCAGATTCTAGTTCTGAGATGTCAAAGAAGCAATAAAGATCTTATAAATTATTCCAAAGGTTTATGCACACTCTTACTTGTATGTGACACCCCCCCCCCCCAATGAATTTTTCTACAGTTTATCGACTGCTTGCCTGGTTGAGCAGTTTATTCTTGGCTGGTGACCAAATAGAGTACCTTGTTTGGAAGCAGTTTGTAGTCTCAGAAAGATAGTTTTGAAATCCTGAGACAAGATAGGCATTATTTAAGGGTGTTCGGTGGAAAAATATAACCTACTGTATATCCTGTTATTTTTTATCATGTATGATTGTATTTAGAAATGTTAGAAAATCATGGTTTGTTGGAGTATCTGGTTTTTTTTAAAAAATCCCTTCCACAAGTTTTATCCATTTGTGCTGGGCACTGGTGCTTCAATCCTAACAAGCCCAATGGCCTTGAGCTTCTTGTTTTTGTTACTGTTTTGTTTAGAGAATATATGTAGGGGAAAATGTGTAGCTAGGCATTGGATGTGCTACTAAAAGTGTGATGGGTACCACAGAGCTGAGTTTCTATTTAGCATAAATTTCTGTGGGGCAGGGAGGAGAAGGGAGGTGCAACAGTGTGATGCATAGTTGCAGCACAAACCATTTTACTTGCTACAGGTGACAGGGTACAACTATAAAAGACTAGATTTGCATTCTGATGTTACATATGTTTTGCAATTTTTCATCACTATGACTTGTAGCAGATGCCTATACCATTAATAGTTCCATAACCTTTACATAATTGTAACTTAATAGAAAAGAAGCTAGTAAAGCATAATATATGATGTCTGTGTATTTAGATAATGTGAAGTTGAGCTGCATATATATTTGATTTTTCTAGGTGCAAAAGAATTAAAAACATTGATTCTCTTCTGGAATGTTTGTAGGCATAGGAGTCATTTAGTAAATAAAACTAGTCTTGTTTAATAAGTTTTATTAAATAAGCTGAGATTGGTTGACTTGTCAGGGCACACAAGGTGCATGTGCGCGCTGGCCAGCTAAGTTCAGCCTTTTTTAAAGACATTTTTCACCCTCTCCAGGCTCCAGAGGCTTTTTAGGAGCCTGGGGAGGGCAAAAAGAGCCTCCCTCCTGGAGGCCCTCCGTAGGCTTCAGGAGCTTCCCTGAAGCCTCCAGGGTGCAAAAAAACAGCCCTATGGGGTCGTTGAAGCCTCCAGAGGATTAAAAAGGATCCTACGAGCAAACTGGAAGTCACTTCTGGTTTGCTCGGAGGGTCAGTTTAAGCCCTCCTCTGGAGGCTTCAGAGAACTCTCCTGAAGGTCCCTGAAACGTCTGGAGGGCTTCTGTGGGGGGAGGCTGTTTTCGCCCTCCCCAGGCTTCTATAAAGCCTCTGGAGCCTGGGGAGGAAAAAAGCATAGAAAAATTGGGGGGAGCGCCTCTCATGCGTGCATGCACACGTGTTGCATTATGGGTGTGGGACGCCCACGCACGACCCCCTGTGCTCCCCCCTTATGGCACGCGAGCCAAAAAAGATTTGCCATCGCTGGTCTACTACAATCCTCTGGTCAGTGTAAGGAATTATTGCTATGGCTAAACACGATGTGTGAACCCATTAAAGTAATCCTTAACATTTTAGTTGGGTCCATGATAAAAGAAGCTGAACTTTTAGATTGCTGCCCACGAAAGTCAGTATGAAAGTGTGAAATTTATGGGGGGAAGGAAGGAGGAAGGAAAGAAGAAGCAAGCGCTGTAATTCTGTCTGGTTCCATATGCATTTATATGCATGAAAATCTCAAGCTTTGATGTATGAAGTACATAGATGGTTGCTTGTCCCACGTCAGGCCATTATTACATTTACAATGCCTGTTTGTGGTTTTTCAGGTGTGAAGATTGGAATCTTTCTCAGAACAAACCTGAAATGCCAAGGAGTAAATCCAGGATCTTTTGAATACAAAGCTAGTCTTTTAACTGTGTTTGATTTAAACAATTGAAGAATGGTTTATAAGAAGATCCTTCTATTCTTTTGAATATGTGTTTATGATGGGACAGTATTGGGACATTTACTTAAAATTACTCAGTAATATGGGTTGAATTATTTTAGCTTAGTGTGATATTATTATATCTTCACATGATAATGCAAAAATATGATTTGAGCTGGTCATTTATTCTTCAAGTGAAAACTTTAGGTTGTGTTCAATTATTCATTTGTTTCAGTGACTTGGCTAAAGTTAGGTCCTCCAAAGGGCTTCATGGTAATTAATTTTTCCTTATTTAGTACATTCATATCTCATATGTCTTACCAATTGACTTGAGTGACAATACAAATCAGTGAAATAAGAACAGTCTTTGTGTTGGTGTATTTTTTTTTGTCCTTAAAGAAAACTTTGCAGTACCAAAACTAAATAGCTAAAATGCTAAATATTAAAGCAGGACATATTGTCTATTTCTAATCAGCTACTACCTAGGTAAAATTGTCTGCATTTCTGCTAAGTCTCAATTTCTTTTAAATACTCAGTGTGTAAATGGGAAAAGCCAGGTGTTTGCCTAGAACTGTAGCAGCTGTAGAGCAGATGGAGATGTTTAAAATAGCAAGCAAAATTCACCTGGTCACAGTTAAGGAAAATCAACAAGTGAATTGTCCTCATCAAGATGGAATTAATCTAAAATACATCTTTGAATACTGAGAATCCTACAATCTTCAAGGTTATAGTTTTGGCCTCTCAATCCTTTTTTTCAAACTTACCTGTTTTTTCATTGCTATGCTCAAAGCAATATCCTAACACTATGTAGGCTAACTATTTGTAGACCCTTCATATATAAGCATAGACATACTCTCTGACCTGCTGAGAAATAATTCCACAGGTGGTATTCAGCAGGTTCCGACCAGTTCTGGAGGGTTCCACCACAAATCCGCGAAGCTCTTATCCGCGGAGACATAAGCACGAAGACTAATTCACGCCGTTCTAAGCGCTAAGGAAAAATGCGACCCTACCGCGATGACATAATCGCGGAGGGCAAATTCGCGCATTCCCAAGCACTCAGTACCCTAAACCTAACCCTAACGCTAAACCTAACCCTACCCTAACCCTAAACCTAAAACAAACCCTAAAACAAACCCTAAAACAAACCCCTAAACCTAATCCTAACGCTTACCTTAATTGAAGTCGGCTTTCTGCCGCGGCGCCGTTTTAAAGCGCCCTTCTGTTGCCGCGCTGTTGTCGCGGCGGTGATGACGTGCAGTGATGATGTCGCGGCTTTAGCGCCGCGATTTTATCACCACGATTTTGACGAGCGCGGTTTTGTCATGCCACGGTTCTGGAGAACCGGTAGTAGAAATTTTAAGTAGTTCGGAGAACCAGTAAATACCACCTCTGACTGGCCCCGCCCCCATCTATTCTCTGCCTCCTGAGTCCCAGCTGATCAGGAGGGGGTTTTGCAGTAACCTTACCCCGGAGTGGGGAGGGAATGAAGATTTTACAATATCTTTCCCCTGCCACACCCACCAAGCCATGCCACACCCACTAAGCCATGCTCACAGAACTGGTAGTATTTTTTTTTTAATCTCACCACTAATTCCCACTGTATTAATTGATCTGCAATTTTGAAATAAGTGTTTACAGAAGTACAGCCAAATGATGTAGTTCTCCATAGTTATTTCAATATAAAAAAGGGTAGTTTCCCTCAAATCAAGTCTGGCTCCTATTGCCTTGATGGTCAAAATGATGTAGTTTTCAACAGTCTGAAAATGTTTTGCCATTGCTTTCCCAAAGGATTTTTTAAAAACTTCCTAGTATAGCATATTCGGTAGCTGTGAATTCTCTTCTGGCCTCTTGACTGAAATCTATCTACTCAGAATTATTCCTGTTTTAACTTATGAATTTAGACAATAAGGGAAGGGAAATCCACTTTTTAGGAGTTGTAGTTCTTTTGGTAGATAGTTTCACATACATTCCTTTCAAAATGTGTCTAAAATTATAAAAATTAAAACAGGAAATGAAGAATCACTGAGATATTTTGAAATGCATTTAGCAATGCCCATTCTCCATGAGGAAAGAAAAAATGGGAAAAGAGGGAGTAATGGAATAAAAGCAGAGAGGGAAAGATGAAATGCAAAGAACATTAGTTCCCACTGAATAGGCTAATGGATAGTAATGTGTCAAAATTGTCCAATAAGCTGTACATTAATTCATATTTCCTGGGTCAGTCTGGAAGAAATCTTGCCGTTCTTCTGACTTCTGGTCTCTTCTCTCCTGACTCTTCTCTTTTTTATTGGTTTCCTGTCTTAAGTGAAAACCACAACCTTTCGGGTTTCTCTAGCAGGGAATGAAAGGCACATGGTGATGGTGTAAGAGGAGACCCTCTCAGTCCGTCTGTGCTTGGGTGGGCGGGCTGGTCTTTTCATAAACTAATCACTTCCAGCACTGCTGCAGAATCAGACTTTGTGGAGCCAGGAGCAGGGAGCTTGGAATGTTAGGGCAGGCAGAAAAGGTCTGTCTTGTTTCTCATCCTGCCCATGTTTTTCCCTCCATACTAATAATCTATTCAATGATATGAGCAAATGTTAGTGCTGTTGAGAAAACACATATAAGTGTGCATGTGTATGCATCTTTTGGCCTTTGTAGAAACTACATACTAGAATGGTTTAGAAGGGAAGAAAGAGATGGAAATACTCCTGTCTGCAGTCAAGCAATTCTATATAAATATTTGAGGGAACTATCTAAAATTATTGCAATATATATGTTTGAGTGTACGTCCTTCTCAGTCACACAAATAGTATGGAAAGAGTGGACTTTTCTTACTTACTGGGAGTGAAAACATGTCTAAAACTTAAAATATGTTGTTTCAGATCAAGAGGATCGCTAATTACCAAAGCCAATTTTTCTTGCATAGGCAGTTCTGGAGTATATTATTTAACATAAATGAAATCCCTACCTCATGCCAGCCCTACTAAAGCGTTGCCCTTGCTGCCTATTTTGCAATTTTAAAAAAGAGTGAAAGTACTATTGTCATGCATTGCAAATTGCTATATTGGAATCACTCTCTGTGGAGCCTCTCATTCATTGCTAATATCCCACCTTGATTGAAAGGTTTAAAGCCTTCCTAATTTTTCCTTTATGCTATCTAGGAATTTAAAAAGTGAAGAGTCAGATTGGATAACTGAGAATACAGAGAATAAAATGAAAAGTGCTTTGCAGGGGGCATATATTAACTTCTTTCAAGAATTCATTGAGTTCACTGTAGTTGTTCAATCTCAGAACTTCTATTTCCTTTTTGGGGATAAACATAGTCATTTGCATCATGAATGCCTCATCATGTATTTGTGAACACCATAAAAGTGAAACTTAGGTTTGTGTTGGGGTGGTTGCGGCTGAATTTGAGGACAGTTCTATCCTTCAACTGATTTAAAGCCATCCCTGTGTTAAATATTGCTTGCTTACCTACTACTATGTTCTACTGCCTCTGATGCAAAAGTTAGTTCAGCAGTTTAGGAATTTTTGCATGAAAGGATATGTTCTCCAAAACACCAAGGTCCTTCCTTGGTCATCAAAAAAAAAAAAAAAAAAAAAACCTCTTTATGTGCCCTCCTGGAATCTGGTGAGAATTCTTTTGCTAGTGCCCTGAAATATATTCCCAGGAAATGCTCTGGTTTTCTTCTGGGCTTGACATTGGACATTAAATAAAAACCCTGCCATTTTGCACAATGTCTGGTGCTAATCAAGGTAGTATATTTGTCCTTATTTTTTATGGGCCAGTCATGTTTTGTTTTGCTTGGTCTGCTTCTATTTTACTTTGGTATACCTTTTTATTTAATTGGTGATGTTTTATATTTGGGGATATTTGTTCAGTGCAAAGATAGACTGTACCAGAGGTGGGTTCTTGCCAGTTCTAACCTCTTCTATAGAAGAGGTTCCACAAATCTACAGTACCATTTAGAACCGGTTCCAGCTCCCTCCCCCCGCCCATCATATTGAGCATATCACATGACCCAACTTTTTGGTGATTGCAAATGTGGACAGATACTTTCCAGAAATAGTTTGAATATTAAAATTAAAAGTTGAAAGCATCAACTTTTTATTGCAATGTCAACTATAAATTGCAATGCTGTTTAAACTGCTTATATATGTATTGCAGCCTTTTGAAGTATCACTGTATGATCAAATGAGGTAAAAGTTATTGCATGTCTCTTGCTCCTTTTAGAAAGGAGCAGGGAAACAACATTCAGCTGGAATAAGTCTCAGGGAAGTGTGTACCTCTGGTTTCCTAAAAGCTTCATTAAAGCATGCCAAGCCTATGGTTGCCTTAAATAATCAATTACTTTTAGTGGAGGCAGCAAATCTGTGAAAACAAACCTAATGATGTCACATCATGAACATTAATACAAATCAGTACAAGTTCAGCTTTGTCGGAGTTCAGGAAATGTACTATGATAGGCACAGAATTTTTGGCTCAAAACTTGATATACCATATTTTTCCAGATTTACTTGTGTTTCCTTATAAGCCTCTTTAAAGTACAAGGATGAATAGCCTTCTGTCCTCAGATATTGGTTTCTTAATAAGCTGCTTGGAAAGTGTGTGAAAAAACTGAAAACCAAATTCAAGTGATTTTCCTACCCATTTGAGGCAGCACTATTTATTTTCATAGAATTTTTGCTGTCTGGATTACAAAATTGCTGGCGGTCTCTAATATACTCATTGAGTAGAATTTATTTATTGATGCCCAAAATTTATTATATTATGACATTTTGGCACACTTATTTTATTTTCTATATGAAATTGTGAATAGTTGATTGGGCAAATTTGAGTAGGCAATACTTATAAAGTTAGATTTCATAAAAGACAAGTAAACTACTATCATTTTACCAGTTTGGCTGAGGTCACCAAACTGTCAAAGACAAAGTTGATATTACTGAAAATAGTGAGGCAATTGAATTCATGAAAACATTTAAAAGCAAGGCTAGCTAACTTGCAGACCAAAAGCTATTTATTACTTTACTCAGTTTACAGTCAGATAGCTTGATACTTAGTTATTCCAGATTAATGAAGATGATGGTTTCAAGGTTGGAGGTCTGTCTGTCTGGTGTGCTGAGCAGGTAATTGGACTAGATAATATAAATGTTGTCTTTCTGTGATTTTGTACATGCATTTGTAGTTCATGTGAGAATTCAGAATTCATTAAATCAGAAATAGAGTGCATAAACTTTTGAAAAACTACCTTTATACCGTTCTAAAAGTTATCTAAGATGAAGAGGAAAATCATATGCTTACTGTCATGGCAGTTGTCATTTCCTTCTGTTAGACCTCAAGTGCCTTTTGACAGCTGTATGACATGCAGACATGTAGCAGATCAAAGTGCTTTATTGTAGGGTTGGGTGTGAGTATGTCTGTATGACTTGGATTTCTACACACAATTTCAGCTAGGGAGAAGATAGGCCATACCTCTTGTCCTAGAATTTATGGGTTATGCTCAACTACGTACATAATGTGCTTTTTCTGAACATATGTCCCAGAAGGGTCCCTAGCACTCCAAAGCAGCTTGAGAACTATGAGGGGGGGGGAGAGGGCATGTGGAAATAACTGTCCATCAGTCCTTAAATAGACAAAATTGAATTCGCCATGCTGTCAAGAAACCAAAAGCACACAATAATCCTGATGAGAGAAAACCTAACTTTCAAGTACTGCAAAGGCAGGGAACTTATGCATATATCAGTGAACTTCTCAGCTCTCCTTATTGCTGTCCTGGCAGCCTGAGGATGTAACCTAGTCTATTTTCTGCATACCAGATTTGTTATTTTATGGCAAGTACTGCAATAAAATGATTAAGCATATACACTGTGGCTTGTAGTGTTTCCATCAGCTTGTTGGACTCTGTAAACTGCTTAGAGAGGTCTGTAAAGCACTGTGAAGCAGTATATAAGTAAATGCTATTGCTATTGTTCGGGTGTTGTAAAAATGCTTTGTTTCGATCTTGTGGACTTAGTACCTATGTACTTATGAAGGACGTGGCTTTGCATCTCATGGAGGTTGATTTTACTGGTTCTGTGAGCCTTATCTTGTTGATTGGTTGGATTCACACAATAGATTAAACCATAATGTGGCTTATTTGGTTTTGGATTCCTATATACAAAGCATCATGTGCTATCTAAATCCAATCATTAAACTGTGATTAAACCTATTGTATTATTATTACTATGGTGTTATATTTTTAACCCACTTTTTATATACTTTGTTCAACTCAAGATGGTGAACATATAAAATACTCATGATTCCTATTTTCTCCACAACAACCCTGTGGGGTGAATTGGGTTGAGAGAGAGAGTCCCAAAATCACTTGTCAACTTTCATGCCTAATCAGTGGATTAATCTTAACAATGTAAGATTTATTTTTAAAAATGGTTGCATTATGCTAAGCTACAAACTGGTTTCTAGGCCAAACCAGCAAACCATTCTACTATCCAGCCTCTATATTTTATTTGAAATTCCTATTCTTTTTGTCAGAATGAGTATATTTCCCATTGCTGGAACAATTTTCTTACAATTCTTTTTTAATTCACATGAAAACCACTATAACAAGAGTAATTGAATGGTTATACCACTTCAAATATATTGTTCTGGATAGATTGGATTTAAATGGTGTTTGTTATTAGTGGGATATTCTCATCAGATAAGAATTGAAACATAATTTTTCTCATTTGTACTTTCTATATGTCCTACTGATTTTGGTGGGGTTATACATCCAGAGTGTTAAAAAGTTCAGGGGTGTTAAGATATCCATTACCTTGTTGAATTCTGAATTGTGTTGCCTTCATCCATTATTATTAAGCACAGGGTTTTTAAGAAGTTTATTGGAACTGCCTTTGGGAGCACAATGGTGTGATTTTGACTCCAGGAATTTTAAAAGCCTGCTTTAATCATTGGCACCCATCTTTAGATGTATAATTAATGGGAGCCAAGCCTTCTTAATTTATGCTGTGTTTGCTGTGATGGCTCAAAAATCCCAGAAGTACTAAGCCATTAATACATGACTATGCTCTGAAGTATATTTTCTTAACTCAAACCACTGGGATTTTCTATCAGGGAGGGGGGTCTTCTATAAGCATGCAATTCCTGTGTTTAGTATTTCTCCCCCAACATCAAAAGCCAATCGTTCCTTTCCCTTCCCCACACCCTGCCTGCTAATTGCTTGCATATGTCACATTTGAATTGTTGCAGATATTGTGGCCAAGATAGGGGAGGCAATTTTTCAGGAAAGATGTACATGCTCTTGGATGTCTTCCGAAAATAAATGTGCTAAGCAGTGGTGGGTTCCGGATCCCGTTCCAACTGGTACGGTTGGAACGGGCCCAGCGGCATCTACATGGATGCGCGTAGCGCACGTGCACGCATCTTACCGCCTCTGTGAACATCTGTGATGCTCCAGCTTCTCAGCAGAGCATCACGCAGGTGCTGTATGCACTGTACGCATGCGCAGAAGCGCCAAGACTTAAAAGACCAGTAAGGAGCTCGGGAGGGCAGGCCCTTTGGAGCACCGTACCAGAACGGGGCGTACCGCCTGCAACTCAGCACTCTTGCTAACTTACAAAACTGTTCTATCAGATCTGGTTGCAGTTTCAGAGAGCTTCCATATATTTCCTTGCAAAGCAGCCCCTGATGAAGATCCCGGAATAAAGTTTGGCCGTTTCTCCTCCACTTCCTGTGGAGAACTTACATGGGTTGGCGTAGACGACCTCCAAGGCCCCTTCCAACTCTGTTAATCTATTATCTATTATCTTGCCATTGGTCTACTGCTATAAGCATGTGTATTTATTTTCTGTTTTAGCCCACAAATACTGAAAATGCATAGGTTTGAATTATTTCATAAATCATCCATCTTAATAAAAATTGATTTAACATAGTGTCTATGGAGATTCTTGGACTTTCTGATTTTTCTTTGAAGACATTCCGCTTCTTATCCAAGAAGCTTCTTCCGCTCTGACTGAAGAAGAGAGCTACAGAAGCTTCTTGGATGAAGCTTCTGCAGCTGAAGAAGCTTCTTCTTCAAAGAAAAACAAGAAAGTCCAGTTGCTCTTTAAAAAGCACCTTTGGGACATATAACTCTCAGGTTCTCCTCTTTCTCAGTAAGTGTAGTTTCCGCCATCTAAAAGATGCCCATCTCTGTTTTATAGTGTGGGGGTCATTACATGGGGACACTGCTCTTAAAAGATTATTTGATGGAAATAATTGGATCAGATATTATTGATCAATTGAGCACATAGAACAGCATCTTCAGTCACGAGTGTCTTGAGATGCCAACATGTACTGTGGTTTCCCGAAAATAAGACAGGATCTTATTTTCATTTGATCCCCGAAATAAGCACTTGGCCTTATTATTTTTTGAGCTGTAGGAGGCGGCGAGTGTGGTCACCTCATGGCTGCTGCTGTGTTGCAATATTTTTGGGGAGAGCTTATTTTTGGGGGAGGGCTTATTTTCAGGGAAACAGGGTAAGTGGAGGCTGTAAGAGTATATTATTATGATTTTACTAAAGACTTGGAAGTTTCTGAACACCCTTTAAGGGTAGGGGTTTATGGGAATCAAACATGGAAGTGATTTCAGTATAAATTATGGCAACAGATTTTTTTTTTTTATAGCAATAGCAGTAGACTTATATACCGCTTCATAGGCCTTTCAGGCCTCTCTAAGCGGTTTACAGAGAGTCAGCATATTGCCCCCAACAATCTGGGTCCTCATTTTACCCACCTCGGAAGGATGGAAGGCTGAGTCAACCCTGAGCCGGTGAGATTTGAACCGCTGACCTGCTGATCTAGCAGTAGCCTGCAGTGCTGCATTTAACCACTGCGCCACCTTGGCTCATATTTAACTTACACAGTTGATAATTCAAATGAAGAAAGAAAGCTTTAAAACTCTTAGAATTTGGATTCCATATAAAATGGAAATATATTACAAAAGCAGTTTCTCTTTTAGTTATTTTGCTATGCCGATTCATGGCTTCTAGCTGGAGTGAGTTATACCACTCTGATGGATTGGCTCTGGAATTATTTGATGACTGTTTCTGTTGTCTTTTGTATCACTTGGGCATTACTTTGTTAAACACTGCAACCTTAACAGATTGGCAGTTAGATTGGCACAAGGCAGGCAGCCCCAGATTCAAGGCTTTCTTTGTCTTGAAGGCTCACTGTACCTTACTCACAGGATAGTTGAAAGCACTCTGTACATCCTTCTTGAACTCCAGAACGAAGAGGAGTCTGGAGTAAAAACAAAACTAATGAATATAATATATTTGTCCATTAAAGTATTTATAGACACAGACAAGATACCGTATTTTTCGGAGATGCACCAAGGTTTTGAAGAGACAATTTTTTTAAAAAAGTAGGTAGGTAGATAGAGGGATAGAGAGGGAGAGAAAGAGAGAAATACAGTAGGTAGGTAGGAAGAGAGAGAGAGAGTTAGGTAGGGAAGTAGATAAAGGGAGAGAGAGAGAAATACAGTAGGTAGGTAGGGAGAGAGAGAGAGTAGTTAGGTAAGTAGATAAAGGGCGGGAGAGAGAGAGAGAAATACAGTAGGTAGGTAGGGAGAGAAAGAGTGTGAGTAGGTAGGTAGGTGTTTCTGCTGGCACAGCACTTGATCAATGTAATTCTCATCAATCAGTTAAACAGCTTTCGGAAAGGAAAAAAAAGTTTTTGCACTCTGCAAACCTCCCAAAAACAGACCCATTTTTTTCAAAAAAAAAGAGGCATGAATAGCCTTGTGGGGGAGGTTGCAGAATGTTTGGGGGGGGAACAAGCAAAAAATGGCCCATTTTTAGAAAAAAACAGGCCCGTTTTTTGGTCAAAAAATGTGCATGCATAACCTTATGCGGGCTTATAGAGTGCTGCTGGGGACTGGGGGGGGGGCAAAAACGCCCCGTTTTTCTCTCAATTCTGCTCTCCCCAGCTCCCAGGAACTTTCTGAAAGCCTCCATAAGGGTATGCACAGCCATTTTGGTGAAGGGGCGGGGTTTCAGGGGGCAAAAAAATGCTGTATTCGGTGTATAAGATGCACCCAGATTTTCAGCCTCTTTTTTGAGGAAAATAGGTGCTTCTTGTACTCTGAAAAATACGGTATATATTTATATTTGCAAAGTCGGGTGAGACCTATGAGGGTTTATATGAAACACATCTCATGTTTTGTTAGTTTGCCAAGGTTCTGTGGTTTTTTGCTTAAGAGGTTTGATGAAAGTTACTTTTTATTTACAAAACTCTCAGAATATGCCCTCCCCCCTCCAAAAAAGGCTCCAAAGCAAACAAAAAACACAAGGCTTTTGAAAAGGGGCAGTCCATTGTCCACAAGGTACTGTCCTGCTCTTTGAAGGTCTTGCTCACTTGGGATGCTGAATAGTTCTAGCACAATATCATTTGTACCGTTGGCCAAAAACAAATTACGTGTCTTTAACACATTAATGTCAGATTAAATGAAAGCTGCTGGTAGGTGTGGATTTAGTGACATCAGTTGGCAAAGATCCCTGATAACAGAGAGAGCAAGCAGTGGGGAAGCAAAAGAAGGGGTGTGTGTGTATTTGTGTGCATTTATGTTCGTATGCATGTATACATCTATACATAGATAGACATATCTAGAGATGCTGGCAAGGTAAGAGCTGGTCTGTTTGGCAGGACTTCTCCATCTGGGATCCATCTGTGTTTCTCTGTAATCGGACAGGCAGCTCTAGCCAGTGAAAAATCGCAGATGTGAGGAAGCTGACACATGTCCAGCTAATGAAAAGAGAAGGAAGGCTAGTTGCAGACTGAGCTTGAAGATTAAGAGCCACAAAAGAGGGACCATTTTTATTCATATTTTTAAAAAGCCTTTTCCAACAGAGGCCTGGTTTGTTTTAGCATTTGAGTATATACGGTAAGCAAACTGCTCTGGATATTTATCTAAAGGTTGTAGATGTCAGGATTGCTAGGTATGTTTGTGTACATGCTTAAATTAGAAGCCTAATTTTCTTGCTGTGATGTGACTGTGTGCCTGTGTAGGCAAAAAAGGAAAATGTTAACAGATGATATACTTTAAAATCCTGCATTCTCTTTTCTTTTTAATCCCCCTCAATTTGAATGCAACGCTGCTTAGTATGTTCATTCAAAACTTCATTAGAAGAGCTGAATGCTTACATGGAATTTTTGTGGTTCCAAAAATAGCTAACAGCACTAAAGGTCCATTTTTATTTTTTTTGCAGCTTAGAGAGGAATGCAAGCTTTCCAAACTCTAATTTTCTTCAAAACTGTTTGATCATTTTGTGATATATTTATTTATTAATATTTCATATTTCTTAACCACCCATCTCCCTCGTGTGTATGTGTGTGTATTTCACAATAAGAAGTGATATGTGTGTGTGTGTGTGTGTGCACATGCACATATTTATTTAGTCAGGCAGTCAGTCGGCTCATATGCTGTAATAACTTTGAAACCTAATGAGTTGGTTTTTATTAAAAATAATTGTAACTTAAGCGTTTTCACTTTACAGCTTGTTATGGTTATGTTACTGTCTTTGTGCATATTGGATTTAAAAGGAAACTGATAAGAGTTGCCCATGATATCTATGGTACACCTGTGTTTGTGTGAGTGAGTGAGTGAGTGAGTGAGTGTGTGTGTGTGTGTGTGTGTGTGTGTGTGTGTGTAAATATATACTCATACACAGAAACACCCAAGACAAGTTTATTCTGTTTCATTTTTCTCTGTGTTTCCTGAACCAAAAA
The DNA here is from genome assembly GCF_051295495.1 of Thamnophis sirtalis. Taxonomy (NCBI): domain Eukaryota; kingdom Metazoa; phylum Chordata; class Lepidosauria; order Squamata; family Natricidae; genus Thamnophis; species Thamnophis sirtalis. Next base: position 65,314,338 of record NW_028261387.1, read on the forward strand.
CATTAGGATTGGGTAACAATTACTTTCACCTTAGTTATAGTTATTCAGATGACTCCAACTATGTGCATATTCTCTTATCCTTTGCTTATCCTTTGGGGGAAGGATGTCTTTTCAGTTTTGCAAAACAAGTGCAACTGCTAGGCACTATTATTTCTTCTAAGCGGTCCAGTTAAAGCAGTCATTTCCCCTTGTAAGTTATTGTGCCATAATTCATCATATTCTAGTGTATATCCCTTCTTTTTTTCTTTATGTACACTGCGAGCATATGCACCAAAGACAAATTCCTTGTGTGTTCAATCACACTTGGCCAATAAAGAATTCTATTCTATTCTGTTCTATTCTATTCTATTCTCTGTTGTCTATTCTATTCTGTACTCTACTGTACTGTAGTATACTATACTGTACTATTCTGTATTCATAGAATCTATTCAGTTTCAGTTCTATATAATATTATGGTTAAAATACAATTAAAGCTTTTTTTAAAATTGAAACAAAGTAAGCATCAAAGATAAAAACAAACATACAAGAAGGACAGACTTGGGAGCAGCCATATATAATGTCCATTATATGTTTTTAATAGGATTTCAAAGTCTGAGATACCACAGAAAATAGATGAGACAGGAGACAGAGAACAAGAAGTAAATATAGATAAGGACAGAAGGGAAAAATACCCGAAAAGGGGAACTATCACTAATTTAATATCACAAGATTAACTGTATAATGTTGAGAAAGAATGTAAAGCTTTTGAATATTCTTGTACCTAACACAAGAAAATAAATGTTTGATTTCCAAGGAGCACCAAAAACCCAACAAATTACAATATCAGCTGAATTTGAGAGGAGAATGTGAGTATGAATTGCCATGATAAATGATAGAGCTTGCCTTGAAGAGAGTGATAGACTGGATGTAGGGAGAGGAGGTTGTTACTTAATAGTGATACTATGATATTCAGCCAGCAGTGATCCCTGACTAAAGTTAAAGCAAAACATGCATAGGCATGCATGTTTGTTCTTTTTTCACCAGCTTCAATGTTTCCAGAGTTGGTGGGCTGTGAAAATCTGGGAACACCCCCCCCCCCCCACACACATATAGAGAACAAATGTATATAATAAAAGGAAATAACCAATGTATAATGATACCTTCATGAATATTCCAACCTATGTTTAATAAATAAATATAGAATATTATTACTGTATTCTGTGTAAATAGAAAGGATAGGATTATTAGAGAACCAATCTGGTTTTGTGGTATAGTACAAGATACACTACAAAATAGTAAAAGACAAATCACAACACAAGACTTCAGTTAGCAATTCTGCTAAAAGTGCTATGCGCTATTGAGTTAATGGGAACAAATATCTCTGCAAAGGTATGCAAACAGGTAGGATGAAAAATAGTTTACAAAAAATCCAGGGTATCTGGAGAATAACCAGATTTTTAGCTATTACTTCTTAAACCTGATTAAAAACAATTCGGTTACTTAAATGTCAGGATGAGAACATTTGTTTTTGCTTTCTCTTGCACCTTATTCATAGGGCATAGTGACATTTAAGCAGTTTAATTGATTCTTGTTGGTTGTCTTCTAATGATACCAGCAGAAAAAATTACAATTTTAAGACTCAGGGATGCAGTTTGTAGTTTTCTTCAACTTCAGGAAATAGGTTGGTGTTAGAGTATTCTTTACCAGTTTAGGGTCATGAATAGCATAGCAGCCTATCTGGAGCAGTAATTAATCTCTGAAAAGCTTTTCTTTTTTTAAAAAATAGTTTTTATTAAAGGATTTTACATATGTAAGTACATTTGAAGAAAAAGATATAGTAAATATAAAATAAAAGCCATAAGCCACAAAATCAAAAGTTAGTTTGGCAGCAAGTCATGTTGATTTCACCAACCATTCTTACATAGTGGGTACTGCTGATTTTTTTGTGGGGGGTGATCTTAATTGTAGAATATAAAACCAATTACTATTAGTCCTATAATTTCTGACCTTCAGGAGTACTTTTCAAATGAACTTGTTTTCTTTCATCTGCACTACACAGGCACAGTGACTTTGAATATGGCCTTCAGTAGAAACAAACAAGGCTATTCAGGTTGGCCATAATGAAAGCTTATGAGGTAGCGATAGAGAAAGTCTTCATCTGTTAGGGATTATGAAGCTGAAAAATAATGTGCTGGACTATGCTTTTTAATTAAATTCAAAAAGTGTGCTAGATATCATTACCCTTAAAAAAAGTTATTTCCCAGCCTTGTCTAACCATCTCCTTAGATTTGTGGTATCTCTATAAGAATAATCAATTCTAGGGCAAACCCTATAAACTATAAACTTCAGGGTCCTTTTCCAAAAACATTGAAAACCATCCTGTGGAATTATGGGTAGTAACTCCACTAAAAGTAGTAATGATTTCAACCAGAATTTAAAAGTGAACCATCTAAATGATGATTCACCTCAGTTTATCTTTATTACACTTCCATGTCTATCATTGCTCTTGAGAGACCCTAGGTTTACTTATAAAATTCGTAGAATTTAATCTGGACCTTTTCTAATGAGTTGTATTCTTTGTGCATAGTTGAATGTCATAAAGATTGTGACTTATATTGAACGTTTTGTTGACCACCAGAAAAGATCCTATAAAACCCCAAAATTATGGTATATTCTGATCATTTAAAAGGTAAAGGTAAAGTTTTCCTTCACATATGTGCTAGTTGTTCCCGACTCTAGGGGATGGTGCTCATCTCCGTTTCAAAGCCGAAGAGCCAGTGCTATCTGAAGACTTCTCCGTGGTCATGTGGCTGACATGACTAAACACCGAAGGCGCACCGAACATTGTTACCTTCCCACCAAAGGTGGTTCCTATTTTTCTACTTGCATTTTTACATGCTTTTGAACTGCTAGGTTGGCAGAAGGTGGGACAAGTAATGGGAGCTCACTCCGTTACTCACTGCTAGGGATTCGAACCGTTGAACTGCCAACCTTTCTGATTGACAAACTCAACATCTTAGCCACTGAGCAACCATGTCCCTCTATTTACAACTTACAACTATTCATTTAGCGACTGTTTGAATTTACAACAGCACTGAAAAAATGATAGATCTCCAGCTCTCACAGTTGTGACTTGCAGCATCCCCATGGTCAGGTGATTGTGATTCGGGTGCTTGACAACTGGCATGTATTTGCAACATTCCATCTGACTTCCGACAAGCAAAGTCAATGGGGGAACCTAAATTTGGTTAACAACAGTGGTAAAAACAAAAAGCCATAAAATCAGAGTCAAGGTGGTTAACAACCACATTGCTTAGTGATGAAAGTTCTGCTCCAAATTGATAATAAATTAAGAGCTACCTATATAAATTTAGAATAGACCTGAATGCTTTCAGAATCTGTAGTGACTCAAAAATATTCATCATATTTAGTGTAATTATATCTTGCAAAGATAGTACCTTAAAAGCTAAAGATTTTCTGATCATAATCATATTTAACCAACCTGTTCCTTTTTAGACATTTTCATTAGTGTGAATCTATTTTAAATTCAAGGCATTTCATGCATTAGTTTGCAGAATATTCTGGATCATTTGGGGAAATGAGAGGATAAACATGGAGTAATAGGTTGAATTCTGTTTTGATATTATTGTCATAGCCGTCAGAGTGAGAAATTTTGAAACCATACATCCATAGATTTGGAAAACTTCCAGTTCTGTGATACACTAGTGCTTAGAATATTAATGCTGCTACTTGTCAATTTTTTTCTCACAGTGCTAATAAAATTTTTACAAAAGCAACCAAATTAAGAATTTATTTTGGGAAATTCCGTTACTTGTTATGATATATTATTGGCTGTATTGGGTGTCAAACTCAATTACGTCACATGATATATCAGGATGTGATATATAACATCAGTGATGTTTTTTGCCTTTGCAGAGCCGGGGTGGGCGTGGCCTGAACATGACACACATCCAGTCTGCAGGTTGACAGTTTGATAGGCCTGCCTTAGGTATTTTGGTATCAGAATTCCAAACCCTCTGCTCTAAGCTACATTTAAAATCCTAAATAAGAGACAAACAAATATTGGACAAAAGGAAATATAAGATTTGTGAAACTACTTCACTCAAAACAAACCTAGATGCTGTGCTTTATTTTATACAGTATGTGTAATAACAGAAGAAATAAAGCCATGGTACAACTTCATATTTGGCACCACTTTCACTTCAACTGTTAAGTTTCCAAAATGTTCCAGAAGAACCAGGTCATAAGTTATCTCAGGAAGTGGATCACTCTTGCTATAGAAAATACAGTTGAAACTCAAAAAATTAGAATATCATTCAAAAGTTTGAGAGCAACTTTTGCATCTCATTTGGAAACCAAGTACCCAGAGTATGGAGGAAGAATGGAGAGACCAATCAAGCACAGTAACCCACGGTCATCGAACCAGTTTTTGGTGCTTTTGGCAAAAGTTGCTCTCATCAGAAAAGAGGACTTTGGACCAAGGAGCAACAGGACTTTGGACCACTGTGCTTCATTATGACCAGGGTCAACGCAGCCATCTACCAGGAGATTTTGGAGCACTTCATGCTTCCTTCTGCAGACAAGATTTATGGGGATGCTGACTTCATTTTCCAGCTGCCCATACTGCTAGAAGCACCAAAACCTGGTTCAATGTGCTTGATTGCCCAGCAAACTTTCCTGACCTGAACTCCATAGACAATCTATGGGGCATTGTCAAGAGAAAGATGAGAGACATGAGACCAAACAATGCAGAAGAGCTGAAGGCTGCTATTGAAGCATCCTGGTGTGCCATAACACCTCAGCAGTGCCACAGGCTGATAGCTTCCATGCCACGCCGCATTGAGGCAGTAATTGCTGCAAAAGGGGCCCAAACCAAGTACTGAGTACATATGCATGCTTATGCTTTTCAGAGGTCCGATATTATTCTATGTACAATCCTTGTTTTATTGATTGCATGTAATATTCTAATTTTCTGAGATGGTGGATTTGAGGTTTTCATGAGCTGCACGCCATAATCATCACAATTATGACAAATCACAGCTTGAACTATCTTGCTGTGCATGTAATGAGTCTTATCTCATATATTAGTTTCACCTTTTAAGTTGCATTACTGAAATAAATGAACTTTTGCATGATATTCTAATTTTTCAAGTTTCACCTGTAAATCATTCTCAGGAGGGCAGCTGAACAAACCATGGTTACTTCTGCAAACTAGAACCTGCACAATAATAAAAGGCTAATCTGTTCTAAAAGCCAGTAGGATGTCTTCATTTGCAGAATTTCAGGCCCTTTTATTACTTGACCTTCATGGTTTCACTACTAGGGTTTTTTCCTGTTCTATGAGACTGATTGTGACAGCTTCAACTCCTTCTAGGGAGCTGTAGCAGGATAAAGGAGCTTTGAAATAACTTGTTGCTGAACAGCAGAAGCTGTGAATTTTAAAGATCTTGTGTATGACTGGTGGGGAAGGAAAGGGGGATGGGCAACTTGTGGAGGGTAACAGATGTGTCCTATGCTGTTAACGCGTGCCAGCTCTGTTCCTCTGCTCCTAACACCAGGTGCAACCATTGTTCTGGTAGGTCTCTATTCATCCCGTCTCGTCTGTTTTTCTGCTCTTTCTAGTGCATTGTTTTGGAGGGGAAATTAGCATTAAAAACCAATCCTAAACCTCCATGTCTCTCAACTGCAGGTGACTGTTATTGGCCCCAGCTGCTACTCTTGCGCTTGATTACTTCCATATGGGCTTGTAGTATCCCCTTACCAGTTACTCCAACCTGCAACACATACACTTTTTTATCTGCAAAGAACAATATCCTGAAATCAATTAGACTACCCCATAGGCTTCCTATCAGCCCATATTATAACTATAGTGAATCCATTACAAGTGAAGCTAATTATGCCCTCTTCTGCCCTAGTTTTTTCTTCCCAAATGGGCAATAAAATTGGTTAGTGAATGAATGCTCTGAAATAATGTTCTGTGAGGATTCTTGCTGACTTGAAAGAGTCTGCCAGCATTTCAATGATCTCTAGTGGAAAATATTTAGTCAATGAAGTCTTAATCCAGTAGAACCACTCCTATAAATGAGATGAACAGAATGATGCCACAAGATTAAAGCGATAGCATGTTGCACATTAGTTTGCTAAATTTGGTTGCATGTAGGCAAATTTTAGTTTTTCTTTTAGAGTCAGTTAGCCTAGGAGACCTCTGAGGTCTCTTCGAACTCCTTTGATTCTGTAATTCAAACTCTGACTAAATGTTTTCCTATATAAGTATTGTTTAAGTGAATAGTAGCTTATTTCTGCTTATTCTTTAGTAACATCCACTGAAAGAAATTAAATCATGGTCGACACATTTCTTCTGCAAACCTAGAGGAATAATAACTTGTTGACTATGATTTAGTATCAGTGGGTGTTACTAAAGCACAAGCAGAAATATGAGGGTTTTATGTATTTATATCAAAACATTCCTAAGCTGGTGGAAGTACTATTTTGAATAACTAAGAGGACATTTTATATTTTAAAAAGCTAGAAGATAGGCAGTGTAATCTGAACAAGAGAATTTAGGACAAGAGCAGGCTAAATTTTAGATCAAAAGCTGTTCTTAAAACAATGGCATCTTGAGATCACATGAGATGGAGTAACATAATAAAGTAATTGATTGCAGCATTAAGATTTAAGCTCAATTTCTTTACCTTACAGGTTCATAAAGACTTTCTCCCCAATTTTGAAAAAATATGTTTTTACTTACCAGATTGCTGTTGAATTTAAGAAGCATAACTTTGATGGCCTATGACAGGGATGTCAAACTGACAACCCGTGGGCAGGATGCGTCACACACAGGTCACACCCACTCCAACTTCGCGAAGGGGAAAAAGTCACAATCTATCACATGATGGCGCAAGTTTGACACCCGTGGCCTTTGAGGTCCATAAAAAGTTTCTTGGGGTGGCATGCATCCCATAGGTTACCCACCCTTCCATTAGTTTTTACAGGCAATAGTGAGATTGTTTTGTTGTATTTAATAATTAACATATGTTAGGTAAGGTCCCCGTTGGGAGAGCGAGTGTGTTCAGAGAAGTGTTGTGAGAGTTGTGTTGGGGAACACACAAACCAGCATACAGAGACACTGCAGTTTAAATAGGCTTTTACTTTCGTGAAAATAAGGGTATCAGAATCCATCAAACAGTCCAAGTCATACACGGATAAGACAGTCAGTCATCAATGTCTTTCAGTTAATCCAAATAACATAGTCCATAATCATACAAACAGTCAGGTACACAAAGTTTGCTAGCAGTTGCAAAACTTACAATAGCTCACAGCACAGCATCTAACAGAGAGCTAACAGTCATTCTGGCTCCCTCTTATGGCTGATTGAGGAAAGCAGCAGCCAATCACATTTTACAGCATGATTTAAAGAAACAGGTATAGCATTGTTTCATGATTTATATATTGCCAACCCAACCATTAGATTATATTTCTAACAACATGTTTTTTAGGACAGTACATCTTAATTTTTTATGTAGTTCATAAATATATTGAAGTCAATATTCCTATTAATACAAATAAACTAATTTGTTCTGTTCCATAAAATTGGGACATATAAAATACTGTTCCTCTATAAATTATCACTTTACCTACATTTTTTTTTACAAATTTAAAGTTTTTCTATAGAAAACTGAAACAGTGAATCCATCTTAAGTGTCCTATGCTGTTAACGTGTGCCAGCCTTCAGCACTGACCAAAAAATAGACAACATCTTAAGAAACCCCAAAGACAAGATCCAGATAGAAAACCAAGGAGTCTATGAAATATCATGCAAAATCTGCCCAGCCACATACATTGGACAAACTAATAGGAGAATAAATGCACGCATCACAGAACACAAGAATGCAGTCAAAAAAGAAGAAAAAACTTCCTCCCTCTTCCAGCACCTTAAAGCTACAGGACATGAAATTGATTTTGAAAGAACCAAATTAACCTTCAAAACTGAACACTTCAACAAGAGAATAATTATGGAAGCCATAGAAATAGAGAAACACCCCCACAACATGAATAAACGTGACGATACCTCCCGCCTACCAGACATCTGGAAACTAGCCTTAGTCAACAAATGAGTCCCAGCTACGAGAACTGACACCAGACCAAGAACAACACAGGACGCAACCACCAATCACCCTCACCAGACTCAAACCCAAACCCATCCCATAGACCAAATGCAACCACCATCCAGAAGCCAAACCACGGCAGCATCACCAACTGCTGCACCCCACTCCGACCTCCACACAACGTGGCGTTGGTGGATGGATCAAGACATGATGTCCCAGATGTGCTCAATTGGATTCAGGTCTGGGGAACGGGCGGGCCAGTCCATAGCATCAATGCCTTCTTCTTGCAGGAATTGCTGACACACTCCAGCCACATGAGGTCTAGCATTGTCTTGCATTAGGAGGAACCCAGGGCCAACTGCACCAGTATATGGTCTCACAAGGGGTCTGAGGATCTCATCTCGGTACCTAAAGGCAGTCAGGCTACCTCTGGCGAGCACATGGAGGGCTGTGCAGCCCCCTAAAGAAATGCCACCCCACACTATTACTGACCCACTGCCAAACCGGTCTTGCTGGACGATGTTGCAGGCAGCAGAACATTCCCCAGGCATCTCCAGACCCTGTCACGTCTGCCACATGTGCTCAGTGTGAACCTGCTTTCATCTGTGAAGAGCACAGGGTGCCAGTGGTGAATTTCCCAATCTTGGTGTTTTCTTGCAAATGCCAAACATCCTGCAGGTTGTTGGGCTGTAAGCACCTGTGGACATTGGGCCCTCATACCACCCTGTTTGTTTTTGACCATTTGAGCAGCCACATGCTCATTTGTGGCCCACTGGAGGTCATTTTGCAGGGCTCTGTCAGTGCTCCTCCTGTCCCTCCTTGCACAAAGGCGGAGGTAGCGGTCCTGATGCTGGTTTGTTGCCCTCCTACGGCCTCCTCCACGTCCCTTAATGTACTGGCCTATCTTCTGGTAGCGCCTCCATGCTCTGGACACTACGCTGACAGACACAGCAAACCTTCTTGCCACAGCTTGCATTGCTGTTCCATCCTGGATGAGCTGCACTACCTGAGCCACATGTGGGTTGTAGACTCCATCTCATGCTACCACTAGAGTGAAAGCACCGCCAGCATTCAAAGGTGACCAAACCATCAGCCAGAAAGCATAGGAACTGAGAAATGGTCTGTGGTCACCACCTGCAGATCCACTCCTTTATTGGGGATGTCTTGCTAACTGCTTATGCTTTCCACCTGTTGTCTATTCCATTTGCACAACAGCATGTGAAATTGATTGTCAATCAGTGTTGCTACCTAAGTGGACAGTTTGATTTCACAGAAGTGTGATTGACTTGGAGTTACATTGTGTTGTTTAAGTGTTCCCTTTATTTTTTGAGCAGTATATATACATACACATACACACACATACACACACACACACACAAACACACACACACACACATATATATATACACACACACACACAGTAATACCTCCTATAGCAATGTGATTATCTTACTGTTTGTAGAAAATGGAGCTACTTTAATTATTTCAAAATGTGTGATAGTTTAATTGGCACATGTAAGATAGGGGTTCTCAGATTTTATCACATTTAGGTCCTGCCCAGTTGCACATTTGGTTAATATTATCAAAGATGCTACCATTTGTTTGGTTCAAACCAGGCTTTTAAGGTGTGTTTGTGGGTTTTTTTCTCTTTTTTTTTGGGTATATATGCTTTGAGAATAATGAGTTGCTACTGCGTTTCCCCGAAAATGAGACAAGGTCTTATTTCCTTTTGATTCACAAAATATAGCTTGGGCCTTATTATCAGGGGAGGGCTTATTGTTTTGGGTTGCTGGGAGGCTGCTCTCTTGCTGCCGGGCTACCGAAGAACTGGGCATAGCCTCAGGGTTGAATGGCTGTGTTGCAGCAGCAACACAGCAGCCATGAAGTGACCATGCTCATGAGCAGCTACCCGGCAACCCCCCTTTCCAGCCAGACACAATGCCATTCAGTGACCTAGGGGTATCACCAAGCCGCGGGAGCACCTGTTGGCCGCCCTCCGGCTCCCGCGGCTCGGCGCCTTCGGGATGCCCCTAGGTCAGTGAGTGGGGCTCTGCATGGCTGGAGAGGGGAGGTTGCGTGAGAGCTTTTCCATTCCCCGCTCACGTGACTCCCAGGTTCACAATGCCCTTGTCTAACTCTCCCTGCAGAGCCAAGGCATCTCCACTGCCGCTGCCGCCCACCACATGGCTTTTTCTGCAGCTTCCAAAGCATGAAGGTAGGATGCAGAGTCTTCCAGCAGTTCCGCTCTGGGAGTACACTCTATGGTTGTACGCTCTTGGGAGTACGCTCTGCCGGCAGCCAGCCCACAAATCTGTCCCTGATCCAAAAGTTGATTTGAAGCATACTGTTCTTAACCCTGTCCCTCTTATTTATTTTAACCCAGGTCATTCCTCTGATTCACTTATTTCCATGTTTTGAGCAAGACTTTGCTTGCGGTTGGCAAAATATGACTTACGCAAACAAGAAAGGCGAACATTAGAATCTAGTGATTAATGGAGTAAAGATAGATAGAGTGACAGCTTGTGGCATCTTCCCAGACTTCCAAATGGAAAATAATGTCCTACATTAATGAATGGTCTTTTAAAAGAAAAAGAAATGTGGTGGCTTCTAGTATGTGTATTTCCATTCCAATCTTTAATGTCTGGAGTTGATGAATGGAAATATTGTTATCTGTCTTTCTTGTATGTTGCCTTGAAGTAATAAATGATATACATGTGTCTTTGATGCTCATTTTAAAATAATAAGCAAGTTCAATATATTTTTTCATTCTGAAGGAAAATATTTTTATATTCACCAATTCAGAGTGGTTGAGGTTGGGCCATGTGTATTACCGAAGTAATGTGGAATACTACATGTGTGTATTTGTTGAACCAATCAGGATTTTGGGTACTTATATATATCTTCTGCAAAATGTTTCCATTCTAGAAGATGCTGTGATTGCTGAGCATATCCCACAAAGTACCATGAACTCATGAGTAAAATCTCTTTTATTCTTATAGCATTCTTATAGTACTGTAGTATATCCTTGCGATTTTTTCTAACCCAAAATCGAATACGTTTTGAGGGGTGGATTAATTTTATTGTACATTTTTTTCCCCGCAATGGAGACAAGAATAATATTTAAGCACACATAAGAGTAGCCATTTTGGACAATATAATGGATATTAGTATTGACCTCTTAATCTTTGTAGTTTAAAAAAAAACCTAAATACTCACAATGTGACCGCAATGGGTCAAAGGTTTTTACTCAAATTGTCTCCCTATAGGAGAAATATGAAGCTGCTTTTATGGCAGCTAGCATTTTACAGTTTCTCAAAGGGAACTGTATAATGATGTCACAGACGAATGAAAATGGATGAGTATTCCTTTCTAGAAAGTATATCCCCATAAAAGGAATGAGAACTGCTTCTTATTCTGCTATTGTATCAGATATGTAGGGAGTTTATGGGAATACATTTGACATGGTCAAAGCTGTTGTAATGAATGCTGTTCTATATATGTGTGTTTGTGTACACATACATACACATACATACAGAAAGACAGATGGATAGATTCATACCCTAGGTGGTTTTTATTATTATTACAAAATATGCAGAATTTCAAAATTAATTAAAATAAAATGAATGTTGCCTAATAATAAATAAGTTGAAGTTTTCACTTCAGTGTTTTAGAAAGTACTGAATGTAGCTTAATGATTGTGGCATTTGTTTAACAAGAGTGGTTTTTGCTTAACTGCTTCAAAAAGATTGTAAAAATCCTGATGATCCACTTAACCAGCATAACTTAATTCTGGGCTCAGTTATAGTCATCAGTCAAGGATGACCTATAGAACAGTGTTTCTCAATCTCAGCAACCTTAAAATGTGCCTTTCAAGTCTCAGAATTCTCCAGCCAGTGTTGAGAAATATTGATATACAACACTGTTCAAAATGCTAATCAGGAATCAAACATACAGGTTATCAGTTTCTTCATATAGTGTAGTGCTTAGCAATTTATTTTCATGAATTGTACTTAATAGCATATTATAAGGTATAGTGGCCTCTCAGAAAAATTAGATGGTTTAAGTGTTTTGAACATATAGTAACATTATATTAATATAATATTGTTGCCTGCTGGTTAACCTGGCTGTGTGATAAAATGTAGGTATTACATTGCCACAGAATAGCACTCCTAATGTGTAAGCATCAGTAAATACTATAATTACTCACTTTGCCCAACCTGTTTGCACAGTTAGTTCCTGCTGCCAGCTTATTGGAGGTCTGGGCAATTAATAGCTTGGTTCCCACCAGTTTTATCAAATCTCATTCTAATTTTATCTTTTCATAACATCTTCTAGATTAGAGCTAAAAGAGTATATTCGGGTCCTCCAGAACCTTGGAATTCATCTAGCCCAGTTATTCACATTAAGCCTCCTGCTCAACATTTCCAAATACAAAACACCAAAATCCTCCAATAGTTTAATTTTTTCTTTTCTTTTACATTTTCCTACCATTTTGTCCTTTGTTTATATCTCTGATTTTCTTTGAGGGGAGAAAAGATTCAGGATTCTATCCATCGTTGGTGAATGTGTGATTGGAACATAATTTTTCCTGCTGTCTTTTTTAAATTGACATGAAAATCTTCCTAGCTGATAGTAATTGAGAAAGTTCTTTGCTTCCAGTTGTTGACACAATCTTTTAACTAAAAATGGCTGCAGAACCTTCTTTCATTTGAGGAGTCACCAGAGGAAATCATAGGATGCTAGGGTTCAAAATGCTGTCAAAAGAGAATTTGCAGTTGATTTTACCTCTGTTTTCTGTGCTGCTTCTGTAGCTCATAAGCAAGAGGTTTGTATAGGATACCATAGTAGTATTGCTCAATTTTCTCCTGTCATGTTCACAGAAAGTACAAATCGCTTGTGTTATATTATGTTTTAATTGTAACATTTGAATTTTTTCACAGATATTGATTCTTCTTAACAGATACAAAGTTGGTCATGATATCTATCAAATCTATCCGCTGTTTTTCCCTATGTTGCTATGAGAAAAATGAATTTGTATTTGTAGTTCAGCTAACATTTCTTTTTCATCATAGTTATTTCTAACTCCTTGAGGCCTCTGTTAAAAATATACTTTGTAGCTGTGTTAGCATTGTCCAGCAGCAAAACCTCCTGTTGTGTCTGCTGTCTGTTCAGTGTTCCATATGGTGGCATGGTCTAGGAATAACCTTAGGGCTGGTAAATCCTTTACTGACACAAATGAAGAACTGCTCAAACTGTTGAGATGAAACTTTGAAAGTTTGGTATGGCTGCTTTCAGGGTTTCCCAGATTGGATAGGTGTAGATGTATAGGAAATGGTTTCCATCAGGATTAACAGCAAAGCATAAGGTCAGAATTGATCATGTCCCTTTGAAGGATTTGCCTAGGCTTGATAATTTGCTTGCATTCAAGTCTTCATGATCATTTACCACCTTAGTATTGTTCAACTCTGGACAATAACTCATGTGTCATTCCCAAGACTCTCTTATTTATGAAGTTCTCCTTTTACTGTCCATTTCAGATTGAATTCACTTTGTTCACATATTTCATTCTGTCAACATTTTCTTTTAGTTTTGTATCAAGTGTTTTATAGTTGATTCATATAAGTGTAATGTTTGTAACACCATGAAGCATTAGATATTAGGTAAATTAATGATTTAGCTGAAGGTTAAACTGGTTGCTTGTCTTGTTTTGTTCCATGCTAACAGATATGAAGAGAGTCCAGCTTTCACAAGAAAATAATTTCCAGCATCTGCTTGCATAATTCATGGGCATATTGTATCTATTTTTCTTAAGGCCTCTTTTTTGTGATGCTTACCTTCGGCTGTGCAAACCCAATTTGCTTAATAGCCTTGTAAATGTAATTGAAAGACTTTGTGTCCTAAGTAATTGTGTGGAAGCTCACCTGTGTCCGAGCTCTGATATGGCTCCATCTGCGTTGTTAACGGTATTACTGGTCCCATGTTACCAACTGTCGGTTTGAAAAATGAGGAACTTTTATTTCTTTTTGTCTGGTCCTTGTGACTGCAGCTTTTAAGCGCTGTTATAGGAGTGTGTTTTATCAATTTTTGTGAGTTTATTAAACCGTTAATAAGATTATTATCAATATAAGAAATATGAAATCAAAATTTCATATTTAAATAATAGGCATGTAAACAAGCTCAAAATATAAACTGATATACATAAACCATAATCTAATATGCTGTAGGCTGATTATTATTTTTTTGTAAATTCAACAATTGGTCAGTTTTTTTCACATGCAGTAATCAGTTTGACCACAACAGTTTATTCCCACAGTATGACTAAATTTTCCCTAAGATTTTTTTTAAAAAACTGCAGTGACACCTATTATATTTGCAACTCTAAGAGTCTCCTGGCCCTAAATATCTCCTTTGCTTTTCTAAGTAGTCTGTTTTTATCACTTGAGTTCATTATTATTAGCGTGTTTGAGCAAAATTATTTTTGCCTTCACGTTTCCTTTTGTATTTTTCATAGTGAAGGTTGCCTTGGTGGCTCATCAGTAGCTTGGAAACAGAAGTTTAAGTTGCTGGAGTGGATAGGACTTTAGTTTTCAGAATTACTGCATGAGAAGAGCTCACTTGTTAGACATCAAGAAAAGTTAATTTTGCAGAGATTGCTTTCTCATTTATCTGCTTGCAAACCTGTTTAAATATTCCAAAACGTGAATATTTTTTGTGTGATTGCAAGTCTTCCAATCCCTACTTTTTGGAGTCTTATGGTAATAATATTACCAGAGATGTTCAGAACAGGTTGTATAGATTGGCTAAACCTTCAACTGATATTTGGATATGTGGTTAGAGTCTTAATGACTTTTCACTTAAATATCTTGTCTATATATCATTGAGCCATGTGATGGAAAGAGTGGACATGTTCTACATTATCTCTAAGGATTTTGGCACATTGTTTAAAGGGTGAAAAGTAGTTATAAGTGTCAGTATCAACTACTTCAGTATGGATATGAATATGAAACAAATAAATTGTTATTTGTGACTTTGTATTTTAATTACAATATTCCTTTCCTAGTTTTGTGTTCTTATTCTTTTCTCTGAATTGGTTTCTTGTTGGGACCCGAATTAGCCAAGATCTGTGCTTCCCAAAACTAGATAAACTATCTAAAATGATTAAAAGTGATTTTTCTTTCAGTTATGATACAGGAACCCATAAATGGTTTTACAGAGCAAATGTCTGAGGTAAAACAGTCAGTGCAAAATGTTATTTCAAAAAAGTACCATTTGATTCTTTCTGGTTAACAATTCATGATGAATTCCCTGTGGGAGCTGATGATACCATGATGTAATTATTGCTATTTCCTAGCCAGTTACACTTGTGAAATAGGATTTTCCACTCTTACCTTCATAAAGAGCACAATACAAACGTTTTGGCCAAAAGGGTGGATGGAGGAAAAAGTTTGGGTAGCACTGCCTTAATGAATCCATGCAGTCCAAGAGTGTCAGGTATTGATAAATGTCAGTAGGCCTAGAATGAGCACAGTAATACCAGGAGATTGAGACTTTAATTCTGTACACTGTGATTTAGAGGCACATAATTGATGAAATGGAAGTCTGGGGGCTTTGCATTCCTTTCAACAGAAGAAACCAATCAACCTGGGTGGCCATTTTTCTTCATACTGGGCTCTCCATGAAGTGATTCCCTGAGTATTAGAGCTTCTGCAAATGGAAAGGATTGTTGGATTGAGGTGACTATGGCTAAAGATGATTGCCTGGGGCGAGGACCACCTATACATCTGGGGAAAGGTTATAAAGTTCTTTTATAAGTATGCTTTAATTAAGCCTCTTGGGCAAGCGACCACTTACATGTGAGAAAGAGGATGTGAGAAAGAGGTCTTATTTAACTCAGTTTGTTGATGAGGAAGTCATTCTGACCCTTCCTGTGCCTGTGTTAAGAGAAAATTATAGAAACCTGATGCCACCTACATTTGTAGGTGGGTTTAAACTAATATAATATTTTAAGAGGAAGAGAGGATTGTATTTACAATCTTAGCTTTATCTCAAACTCAGAAACATAGGGAAAATGGAAATATGGTTGTGTTTTAGCCTTTTTTAAACATAACAATCTTTCTGCCAATCCAAACTGTAAAAGAGAAACAAGAATGATACTCCATACTCTAATAATTACACATAAATTATAATGAACTTCTTTATAATCTTCCAAGTAGCTCAACTCATTCCTTCCAGTGTAATTTTTTAAAAGAGTTTATAAAATAATGATATTATATGTGGTCCAAGACTTAATTTTATATTTGTTATATATTATTAATTGTTAATAGAAATGGACTGTATTAAGGACCAAGAAGCAACTTTTGCAGCTTATTTGATAGAAAATTGTACAAATCATCCTATTTATTAAATACCAAGTAGTTCAATAATCCATTCTCCTGTACACCGCTTGGAGAGTCCAAGCATGGGTTATTTCAATCTGGTTGCCCTGGAACTGAGGAAAGACTTTTCCTTGGCCACGCCTCCAGAAATTTGTACCTTTCCCCATTTTGGAAGGCTTGCTAATCACAATATAAAAAAAACAATAAAATATCTCCAGTATGAAGAAAGTTAATTGAACTGGATTTCCATTAAAATCAATAATAGCTACATTGGTCTCTGTATTAAATTAACTCATTAATTTTAGTATGCTATAAATACAATCTTTTATTGGAAGCAGCAAATTTTAAGATAATTGAAACAATGGCTCAAATCCGTAAGGATGAAAACAGAACAAAAACAAACAAATCAGAAAGTCCAATTGCCTCTTGAAAAAGCACCTTTGGGATCTGGTTTACATTATTTTATCCTGTTTGGTGCATTTCCTGAACTTTTCTGAATTTTGCCATAGGATGTAATGGAGCTAGAGAATGTTCAGAGAAGGGCAGTTAAGATGATCAATAGCTGGAGGACTTTCATATGAGGACAGGTTTCGACAATTTGGGTGCTTTAGTTTAGAAAGGTGGTGAGTGAAAGGGGACCTGATTGAGGTGTACAAAATTATACATTGTGTGTATAAAGCAGACAAGGATACACTATTTTCCTTACCCAAAATACTAGAATCAGAAGTCCCCCAATGGCGTTGAATTTAGAAGAATGGGGGCAGACAAAAGGGATATTTTTCCACAACTTGTTATTAAACTTTGGACTTCACTGTTATGAGATATGGTTCTGGCTACCAGCTTACCTGATTTTTTTTTTAAAAAGGACCAATTCATAAAATTCATGGGGACCCGCAGTATTTGGTGGCAGCATGACTGCCAGTGAGATCCATATGCTGGGAAAGTTGTGGGTTTCCTTGTGTATTTAGTAGACCATTGTGAGAAGGAATTGCTCAACTAAATAGACTCAGGTCTAATCCAGCAGGGCACTCCTTAACTTCTTATGTTCTAACATATGTGCATACTGATTGGAAAATATAATAATAAAATGTACTGATTGGCAAGTAGAGCCTTGAATCTACAAACATGTGATCTGGTAATGAAAACCATTGTGAATTAATGGAATTCTTGTTCGCCCTCCTGAGATGTGTAAGAACATCAAGTGCTGAAAAAACTAGAACTTTCCAATGTTGGGTGGGAAATATAATGACTTATGAGATTATCAATAGTTAACATATGGTAATACAGTGTGCTTGCACTTGCAAGGCCAGAAATTGGCTGATTGCTTCCCTTGGCAGGAACGAGGTAGAGCTTTGGCTACAAAAGCACGATTCTTGAGCAATGGAAGGGAAAATCAATGTAATTCTTGGAATGCAGATGGAAATATGTGATGTGTTAAAATTATGCCCTGAATTGAAGCTATCAACATGTGCTATAAACTTGAAATATATTTCTGGGAGTAAAATACTTTTTTTTTTTTTGCATTTTAAAAAAGTCAGACGTCCCTTTCCTCTCCTTAATAATTTGAATTTTTGGATTTGAAGCATTTTTTGAGATAAGCAGGCAAGATTTCCCACACGTTGAATTAAGCATATAAATCCAATAAACAAACAAGCCAGCATATACTTTAAAGACCATTTTATATTGCATTGTAATTACAGTACATTGTTTGATGTGCCAATTATATCTGTGGCTAATTTTATCAATAGCAAAGTTTAATAAGTCACTTTTACATCATCCTGCAGTTTTCAGATACCAACCCTGCCACAATATAGTGTGTTACCAGGTCCTATGCAGCAGCACCTAAAATTCATCAAATGATACTATGCTATAAATTAGATTTAATGAATACCTGGTTTGCCATATTAGAGTACTTTGTAACTTCCACATTTTGGGCTTCCTTACACCAAGCTACTGTTCCTATTCCTTCTTTTAGATTCTTATATATATACTGTCAATTTTTAATTGACATATATTTTATATCTTCAAACATTTCATAATTGTTTAAAATTTTTAGTTATTATTTATGCTTCTCTAATGATTACCCATTTTCTGTATGCTAGTCTATGACTGTAATAAAGATTTGATTTGATTTAAAGATTTATGGAGATTTATATAGAATGGTTCCAAAGGAATTTCAGTTAGTGCTGCATAGTAAATGGAAATGCTATTTCTAGTTCAGATTCTTGTCTTCTTTTTCCTTCCTGCATGATATAACAGTGTTGAAGTTTTCTGTTTTGGGCACAGAAATTATTTCCACCTGTCTCTTGTTTGGCTAGCAGACCAACCCTACTGCCAGACTGTTTGCAAGACATTTGGTTCTTGCTCACATCTGTTTCCAAGCTCACATCCTTTCAAAGCTGCTCCCAGTTTGTATGCAAAGCTACTTTGCATTTTTCTGAGCATCTCCCATGCATATTATGAAGCAACTCTGGGTGGTTCACAATTGTTAAAACATTTTTTAAAAACAAAGAATACCAAAAGTATAAAAGAGCATCAGACAAAGGACAATAATGGTAGAAGGGAAATAGAAGAAGAAAGGGGGTTCAATCTTCCTCTCCAAAGGCCAAGTTCTCAAGCACCAAGTCTTTAAAGCTTTTGAATCTCAACTGTTCAAAAAAAAATTGGGGGTGGGGAAGACTTCCTTCTAGAGGTCAGGCACTGCAACAGAGAAGGTGCACTTCTAGGCTCTTGATAAGGTGACATTGTTTAGTTGATGGAACCTGGAACATGCCAACCTTTTTAGATCAAACTGGTTGGGCAGCTACTATGTTTCTCAGAAAATAAGACCGAGTCTTATTTTCTTTTAGACTTGAAAATAAGCACTTGGGCTTATTTTCAAGGTGGTCTTACTATTTTTGAGGTGCAGCAGGCCAGACTCGGTGAGCTGGACACAGTGTGGATGCACCATCGCCTCCATTCCGAACCTTCACTGTTCGGAATGGAGCCTTTTTGGCAAATGGGAGGAAAATGGGGAGGGGGAATTTTCTTGCCTGCCATTCTTCCCTCAGTCTCTGCTTACTTGAGGAATGAATGACAGGCAGGAAAGTCCCCCCTCCCCATTTTCCTCCCATTCGCCTAAAAGCCTTCCACAAGCCTCCCAAAAAGAGAGGAAAAAGCAAAGCAGCTGGCTATAGAGCTGCTGGCTTCAGGGAAGTAACCCAACAAGCAGAAGCACTGCCCCCAGAAAGAAAAGGGCAAAAGCGGCATTTGCACTGCCCCAGGGGGCCAATGGACTGCAGTTGCACCAGACAGTTCCCCCCCCCTGCGTCCGGGCCACCATTCATGCTGGTCAAGCCCATACAATTATTTTCAGGGTAAGAGTAATATTAGGCCCACCCCCAAAATTTGGGTTGGGTTAGGGTTAGGGTTGGGCTTATTATTGGAGTGGGTCATGTTTTCAGAGAAACACGGTATAATGGGAGATAGGAGGTCCATTATTCCAAAGGCTTTGCCTGCTGTTTTCACATCCTGGCTTTTATAATACTTATTCAGAAACCAGGTACAATTCATAGTTATATCTACTGTTAAGGGGAAGACTTGCATGTGTAATGCGCAACAGCAATGTGGTGAGAAATTCTTAATCAAATTAATTGTAAAAAGACATAGCTGAGCAAGGCAAGTTTCCAAACTGAGCAGTCCAATGTCAAGCCAAATATTAATGATGTCAGATCAAGGGTTGCCATGTTAACAGAATCCTATGGTTGTTAGAAGAGACAAATTCCTGCTGCCTTCCCATAACAAATTTAGTGAGGAAGTCAGGAAGTTGCAAATCCCAGGCCAGCAGGCAGGTAATGGACTCCTGCCAGTGTGGGAGAAAGAGTGGTGGGTGCTCAGTAGATGCAGTTACGGTCAGGTAGAACGCGCAAGGGTGTGATGTGGATTGGGGAGGGTATGTTGAGGGTCAGGGAAGGTTGCATCAGGGTGCATTGAGATGTTCTTCAGTGTTGGTTGTGGGAGTGTCCAGGAATGGGATTATCATGTCCTAATCAGCCCAGAGACTGAGTCATAATTTTAGCCACTCTGACTCTTCTTCCTTGGCCCCGGTTTTGACTCAGTCTGGCCCAAGAGAGGACATTTTTTCTTGGCTCAACATAATTCTTTATTCCTGGACCATCCTAAAATCTTCAGAGTCTGCGAAAAAATTAATTGGAGTTGGTTAGTGGTGGCCGTGCATCGAAGCCGCCGGCAGCCTAGGAGTGCGATCGGCACCACTCCCTGTGGCAATTAGGAAGCTGACTCCATGCGGAAGAGGCAAGAGCCGCTCATGAACCTGCAGCCTCACCGGGATTCCCTCCCAGTCAGAGGGAAATTCCTGTATGCTTCCACAGCCACAAAGGAGCAAGACAAGCCCCCGAACATTGGGAAAGTCTCCAGGCCTTTGCTTGCTTCGTTGGCATTGTTTTTTGGCACGAATCGGAGCCGCTCGTTAATCAGCAGCCATTTTCTCGAGCACCGCACAGCTGGTCACAGCAACAAGGGAGATCGCCGCAGGAAGATACCAAGGCTGTCCTCACCGGCTGTAGAGAGAAACCTGAAGCCACAGGGGACAGAGGACCAGGAGGAGACCGGCAGTAGCGTGGCTGACATTCCAGGCTCGGAACTTGCCTCAGCAGCAGTGAGAGGCCTGAGGCGTTCCTAAAGTTTCTTGGAGGGCGTAAGTATAGAATGGAATCAAGGTTGCAAATGATGATCACATGATTGTGGATCCCTGCAATGGATTATAAGTGTAAACTGGTTGCCAAATGCCCAGATTGCGATTGCATGATGGGAGGGTGCTTGGATGGCTGGAACTCCAAAGGTCAGTCATATTCCCTTCAAGAGTGCATTCACCAACCAGCCACATAGAAAGGCTGAAGCCTTCAGTGGGTATAGATCACAAAGTAGACAGATTATTGATCCCCTCCCCTTCCCTCCTCTCTAGTTTCTCATAACAAAACAGATCAGATTATTCTAGCCAGAAATCTGACCTGGCTGCTTGTTGAGGACTATTGAAATTTGGCTGTGGGCGGCATAAAAATTTCGGTTAAGTGTGCAGGTGGCCTGTCTCAATTTATTCTCATCTGCATTAGTGTTCCAAGGCCCAAACTAAGAGCTTTCCTTTTAACGGGGGATTGAACCTGAGACCTCATGCTAAGTATGCATCGTGCCAGTGAAATGTGAAGCAACACATCACATTATTTGTGATGAGCATTGAGCTTAACACTGAGCACCAATACCAAATGCCATTGTTTTCAAAAAGCTCTTAGAATTGCTGTATTGTTCCCATAGATCACCACCTATTTCTGATGCATGCTGTCTGATGGCCCTGTGCAATGGGAGTGAGTGCATTTCTTTGCAATCCATATTTTATGGCCTTTCAAGAATGCAGCAGGGAATAGTGTGAGCTTGTCATCTCAGACTACAAGAAGAATTTTTGTAATCTTTCTAAACTTTGTTGTCAGGCATATGGTGCTACATCAGTTTCCTTTATATATGGTTATAGGTTTTTAAAAATCAGTCAACCTTCCACACTGTGATATTTCTAGCAGAGTAGCTGTGAATCCTGGGGCACTTAATTCAGTGCATTAGAAGAGGCCCATAGTAGGGAAAAGGCAGGACATCTTGCCCAGAAGCTGAGCAAATTTTCCTAACTATCACTGAGAGGTAACCCACCCCTTACTCTCAAGTGTGAGCTCTTAGAATCTATCATATGTTCCTATTCACAGATTGGCTTCTGGGCTGGAGAAAATGTTTATGAGATAAATACATGTCCTTAGTTTTGAATGATAGTAATGTACCAAACTTCTACTTTGGAAGATAATTCTAATCATTTCAGAGCTTAGGGTTTACTTGCTTGCCAAATCTTTGATTTGTGAGTGGCCTGGAATTAGATCTTAAGTTGTAAAAAAAGTATGTGAAGAATTTTGCTCCTCCCCCTACGTTTCAAAGAGAGCATAATTAGGTTTCACTTTAGAATAAGGATAAATATATATTTCATGTTGAAGCGTCGGAAGATGTCCTGGGTCTGGAATTTAAAGGAGACTTAATAATAGGAACTATCACTCCAGAGTATTCTTAAGTCTTCCTTGTTATGACTGACCAGTTCTGTATTTGGAGTCATTAATCTTTCTCATGTTTTCTTGGCTGAAGCATATGAGAAACAGATGTTCACATCTGGGAAATTTGTGCTGCGCTTCTTTGTTGAAGTAAAAAAGTTTAAATTGTATCAGAGATTGCTGGAGAAAAAAACAAAGCTTCTACTGTATTTTTCTCAAGACATGAAACTTATCTGCCACTTTATTAAACTTTCGTCATATTCAAATTTAGTCAATATTTAAATCATTGGGATGGAGATAAATGCACTTTTTATTAGATTTCTAGAAATTTCCTAAAGACTATTGTCCTTTATATAACTACTCTACAATTAGCTCTTCTGAATTTTAGCAGTCAGTTCTTCTAACATTTTTTTCTACTGCTGAGTTAGAGCAACTTTTTGCATATCTATACCATTGAATTGTGGGTGTTTCCAGATTATGTATGTACAAGTAACTGTACTAAGAATAGATTATTGGATAAGTCAATCAGACAATCAGAATAGAGCTGGAAGGGACCTTGGAGGTCTTCTAGTCCAGCCCCCTACTCAAGCAGGAGACCTTATATCATTTCAGACAAGTGACTGTGTAATCTCTTCACCTACAAGGTCCCTTCCAAATCTGTTAATCTGAATCTATATCTGCAAGTCTCTTAAAAACCTTCAGTGTTGAAGCACCCACAACTTCTGAAGGCAAGCTGTTCCACTGGTAAATTGTCCTCACTAATCAGTTTCTCCTTAATTCCAGGTTGCTTTTCTCCCTGATTAGTTTCCATCCATTGTTTCTTATCCTGCCGTCTGGTGCTTTGTAAAATAAACTGAACCCCTCCTCTTTGTGGCAGCCTCTCAAATACTGAAATACTGCTATCATATCTACCCTTTTCTCTAAAGCAGGGGCCTCCAACCGTGGCAAGTTTAAGACTTTAAGCTTTGCTGCAGTGGTGGGTTCCGGATCCCGTTGCAATCAGTACAGTGCACAGGGGCCAGACGTCCACCACTTGCCCGTGCACAGCACGGGCATGCATACTTACCGCCCATGACACGCCAGCTGCTCAGTGGAGTGTTGCGCAGGTGCCTTATGCTCCATGTGCGTAAGCCCCAATCGGCTCAAATACAGGTAAGGAGGGTGGGTGGGCCCTCTGGAGCACCGTACCAGAACGGTACCTGGTGCTCCTAGCAGGCACCGGTACGCCCGTACTGGGGCGTACCAGTCGTATTCCACCACTGCTTTGCTGGCTGAGGAATTCTGGGAGTTGAAGAACACAAGTCTTAAAGTTGCCAAGGTTGGAGACCCCTGCTCTAGACTAGCCAAACCCAAATCCTACAACTGTTTTTCATATGTTTTAGTCTCCAGGCTTTTAATCATCTTAGTTTCATGAGCCTCAGCTGTGAATCCTTGAGTCCTTGGTATGGTTTGCCACAAAATGAACTCATATGGGTGTTTGTTTTTTTTAAACAAGATTGTGATTCTCTTAGCTTAGCTTTTATCACGATCTTTAATTTAAAGATAATAGAGACTTCTCTTTCAGGATTTCTGTAAGAAAGTGTGCTTTCTCATAATGTACACTTGTGACCAAGTATTAAATTAGCATGAAATAGACCAATAATGTTGTTACCTTGAAAAACTTTGCCTCACTACTTGGTCATCTCATGCTTACAAACTTCTTTGCATTCTTTTATTTCACTTTACATCTTTCATATCAATCCAGCACTCTGCTACCATAAGAATTCATGTGTGATCATGTGTAATCTCTTTATTGGCATATGTTTATTTCCTGATCTCTGCAAACTCGGTGTTTGATTTTATAACTCAGTATATTGCTGCTGCCTATGATCTTTATTCTACCATTTTCAGTTTCCCAAAGATTTGCTGTGCTCATTTGAAAACAAACATTACTTTTTTTATTTTTGCTTTCCTGTATACTTCCAGAACACTTTGCAATGTTATTTTTCTGACTTTATTCAAAATCTCTCTTT
This sequence comes from Thamnophis sirtalis, assembly GCF_051295495.1. Classification (NCBI taxonomy): domain Eukaryota; kingdom Metazoa; phylum Chordata; class Lepidosauria; order Squamata; family Natricidae; genus Thamnophis; species Thamnophis sirtalis. The sequence goes on from NW_028261387.1 coordinate 65,338,907, forward strand.
AATAACTCTTTCCACAAAGCCTTTGGCATAACCTATTAGTTATTCCCTATCTTGACTTAACCAATCAACAAAGATTAAGCAGTATATGTAATTGAAAATACCATTGTGTTTACTTAATCCTCCCTCCCTCCCTCTCCCACCCCCCCTGTCTTGTATCTCTCAGGTTCAATCTTAACTTGCATGATATATGGAGCTGGGAAAGAATGAGGCTTTATTTTAGATTGTTTTATATATAGAAATTGTTACACAGCAGATAAATAAATCAGTGGCTTACATGCATAGAAGAAAGTTGACAATTTTGATGGGAATTGTATCAGACTTGTGGATAACCCTATCATCAGTGCGGAACGTTGCTGAAAAGATTCTCTTGTAGTAAGAGTCTAAATTAGCTTGCTTTGTTTGTTGATTGCTTTTGTATCTAAACATTTTGTTGTTTTTATAGAAAAGGTGGGATAAGAAACCATTGTAAAAGATACCATTTATGGGCATGTGGCATTTCTCCAGTATTATTGAAAGAATTTGAGGACCTGGCTCTGCTGAGTTGCATGGTGCGTACAGAGCAATAATCAACCTTGGGCTTGGTTAGTGCTTTGAAGACCCTCCCCCTGTCTTTTTAACTTTTAATTCATTCTATTCTTATTTTATCTGGCTCCTTTTATTGAAATATAGTCTTTTTATAGAGCTTTTAATGTTTTTTATTGTAACCAGAGTTGCTCTGAGAGATGGATGGCCTCTTAATTTGATAAATAAGATAATTAATAATTAATATCTTTATAGATACGGAAAGCTCTTAGTTCTCATGAATGAAAGCAAATATACGTTTCCCAGGATAACGTTGCAGCATCCAATCTGGGTTGGTCACTGCAACCAAAGGTTTAGTCTTCTGAGCTTTTGGACTCATGCTATAGCCCCGGTATGGCGAACCTATGGCACGTGTGCCACAGGTGGCACGCGGAGCCATTTGTCAAGGCACGCAAGGCTTTATAGGAGCCTGGGGAGGGCAAAAAGTGCCTCACCCACCTCCCTCCAGAGGCTTCAGGAGCTTCCCTAAAGCCTCCAGAGCGCAAAAAACCCGGCCCTATGGGCAAACCGGAAGTTCAGGAACGGACTTCTGGGTTGCTCGTAGGTCAGTTTAAGCCTTCCGGAGGCTTTTGCGAAGCCTCCTGAAAGTCCCTGAAGCCTCCGGAGGGCCTTCGGGGGGGAGCGTGGAGAGGCTGTTTTCGCCCTCCCCAAGCTCCCATAAAGCCTCTGGAGCCTGGGGGAGACAAAAAAAGCATGGAAAAAATGGGAGGGGGGAGTGCCTCTCATGCGTGCATGCACACTGGGGGGGGGTGTCACACATTGTATTATGGGTGCAGCACCCCCACGCATGACCCCCCCTGCGCTCCCCCCCTTATGGCACGCAAGCCAAAAAAGATTCACCATTGCTGCTATAGCCCATCCTCAGGGAACATCTCTCTACTGGAATGTTGTACACACTATGTGTGTGTGTGTGTGCACATGTGTGTGTATGCATGTGTGTGTGTGTGTAATATATATACATGAATGTATACACACACATATATATACATATGGATATGTATGTTTTTAAATAATGGAATATTCTGCTCTATTAACCTTTGCTTGAATATAAAATGAAGCAGCTGTGTGTGGGAGAGACATGTATTTATTTTCGAATTATCTAGTATCTTGTCCATGCTTCAAGGGTTGAATGCTACAAGCTGCTGAGAGCTCACAAGAGGTGTTAAATCCTTTTCCCTCCCACTACATCCTTAGAAATCTGAATGCCAAGGGATCGCTTTCCATCAGTGCTCTGACATCCACTTCTCTAAGCATTATGAGCATATACAGCTTTCTGTGAGGAGCACAGAAGAAAACAGCAATATGATTAAAAACATTATAGATATTAAGATTGTTTCAGTAAAGAGACCTGTTTCCAAAAATGCTACATGTACTTTTTCGAGTCTATCATTCTGGTTAAGAATATAAAAATATCTGTCAACAGATTGTAAATCTAAATATATCTTCTGCCCATCCCAAGTGACAGGCACCAGTCCAACTTATTTTACCAGCTATAAGCAAGGTATCCTCACCCTGTTATATTCTATCTCTGAATAAATCTAGATCAGTTCAATTCTAGAAGAACTGATTAGGCAAACCATCCAAATGTTTTCTCTCTCTGCTTGGATTTGAGAACAGTGAAGGGTGTTTTCTTCATGTTCCATTTTGTTTTTGTCATTTACTCCTCCTTAGCCTCATCAAAATTTACAGGAATGGTTGAAGCTAAACTGCAGAGGAATATAGAGATTGGTGAAATATCTATATTGAAAATACTTCTATTCAATAAGTGTTTATTGAAATATGTAAAAGGAGACGATGGAAATCAGTAATCTGAAAAGAATGAATTGTATGGCCTTTAATCTTGAAAAATCCAGATGTTTTCTATAAAGCATTTATTTCAGGCTTTCTGAAAACAATTTTAATTAAATGTTCTACTTGGTACTTCCTGGATTTCTTTTCTTTTTTGAGAGGGAAAACCCCCTTTTAATGTCAAAGATGTTGTGGACTCCTCATGGTAGTAATTATTTCTGTTGTCTGAAATAAATTCAGTGACAAAAGAGTACATATCTATGCACATTCCATGAGTAAGTGAATTTGTATATATTGATTAAAACAGCCCCTACGTACAATTATTATTTTCTTCAAGGGGTGAGAACCCTTTGAAACTCCAGTAAAATGATCCTATAAGATGGCAACAAACTGCTTCTTTCAATTCTTTTCCCACACAAATTTGTTCAAAAAATAAAATAAATAAATAAAATAAATTCAAAACAAATCAGAAAGGTTTTTCCTCCTGTCCCTCATTATTTCTGTTGTGGAGAAATCCATTTTGCATGGTTGAAGAAACCATTGGTTTCAGACAAAACGGCCACTCTCTTTTGTTATCAAAATGACAGGCCCCATCAGGCAAGTGGTGTCAGGTCACCCAATGAAGGACTTGGCAAAAAAAATTATAGAACTCTTGATTTTCTACAGTTAAATTCTGGATTTAACAGAAGTGTCATATGTCCAGCTTGGCTAAATAAAAATCATTAGTGCAGGTAAGAAGGAAGCCATAGAGACATTTGATTGTGTTAAGTGCCTTTTATACATATGGGAGCTCAAATCCATAGTTTTTCCTTCTTACATTAACATACTGTTTAGCGTTTGAACACTTAGCCTTCAACACTTGAACACAACATTGAACACTTAGGTTGTCAAGCATTGATATGACTGTCAGTTTTAACCCAGTGGTGAGATTCAAATTTTTTTACTATTGGTTCTGTGAGCGTGGCTTGGAAGGCATGGCATGGCTTGGTGGGTGTGGCTTGGTGGGCGTGGTAGGGGAAGGATACTATAAAATCTCCATTCCCATCCGATCAGGTGGGACTCGGGAGACAGAGAATAGATGGGGGCAGGGCCAGTCAGAGGTGATATTTACCGGTTCTCTGAACTACTCAAAATTTCCGCTATCGGTTCTCCATAACTGGTCAGAACCTGCTGAATACCACCTATTTTAACCTCAGTACCACCAGTCCTTTTTATATCACACCTGGATGTGGGCAAAATCGGGGCTCCCAAGAGCCCTTTGTCTTTGCTCCACAGATGTGTTTATGGTGCATCTACTGGACATGCCATGAAACCTTCAGCTGTGAAGATGCTCTTGGTAGGTCCTTTCTATTTCTCTCCTAAGCTATCTCTGTGTTTCTTTCATCACCCCAGGCAACAAACTACTTTCGTGGTCAACAGTATGAGGGCACTGTTTGATTTTCCATATTTTATGCATTTCAGGGACATCTTGCAATAACTCAGGTTCTCAAGGATCCATGTCTCACAGTTTAGAACTGCCATTTTACTTAAATCAGAAACTTACTGGCAAATGACCATTTTCTTTAACAGAAAGAACTGCGTTAAAAAACTAACCTACATGTATTATTTCTTTTTCAAGATAATTCCTCCCCTTTCCAATGTGAAAAAATAGCTTGATGGGAAGCTGAAAACAGATGGTGAGCAGCTGAAGTACATAAGTGTGTTGTTCAAAATAAGCATTTAGGCTGGGGAGGTGACAAGCCATATTTACTTTCTTATCCACTCAGTAATACCTTCTTTTAGCTGTTTTAAAATACTTAACACATCAAACTACCTGGGAAACACAACAGATTGATGTTATGGCAGTGGTCTCCAACCTTGGCAAATTTAAGACTTGTGGACTTCAACTCCCAAAGCAAAGCTGGCTGAGGAACTCTGGGAGTTAAAGTCCACAGGTCTTAAAGTTGCCAAGGTTGGAGACCACTGTGTTATGGTATGAAGGGTCCTTATAATGTTGGCGAAAAAGCAACACAAATATCTAACCTTTTTCAGATTCTAAGTGAATCTTCTGTTCTCTTTCCTAAATTGCCTTCCTGTCTTAAAATGTAATTTATTAAATTAGGATAGAGGCATGTTTTTTATTTAAAAAATTTTTTTAAATGAACTGGTAACAATAGGTTAATAATACAATTTTTCTTTGGAATTCAAAGTGAAGTGTGTGGCTTGCCTTGAATTTCAACATTGCAATCATGTGAGGGGAGTTTTCTTGTTGTATTGGAGCATAGTCCCTCTGACCACCAGCTTAGAAAACCTGTAGTCTCCTTGCATTCTGTCTTACTAGAAGTGAAGTGAGTAAACCACTGCAATTGGAAGCCCGAGTACATGGAATATGCATTATATGCATAAAATGGACAAATTCGTGTTCTTTAAAATCATTGAGTAGATTTGTTTTTATGCTTCATTTTCATTTTCATGTTAATTTGAGGTGCTCCCTTTTTTAGAATACAGATTTAGAAATTGCTTTTCCAGAGTATAATTCAGTATTATATAGTTATTTGTAAATAAAGGGCAATAGGGGTAGACTTAAAACTGTTGCAGTAATTTATATACTCTGGATTAGCATAAGAAAGTTACTGAGCTTTTCATTGTGGCTTTATAATAGTAGGTGTTAATCGGTTCATTAATGCTAGAATGGCATGTTGTCGTCAAGCAATTATTTTGTGAATGGCCACTATTATTAAACTAATTATTCATCTTGCAATCCATTTCTCTCAGAGTTCACTTATAAAACTTTTTGCCCTGAAACCTAGCCATGAATTTAAGAGGGTAGATTAAACTGGGAGGTTAGACTTAAAGAGATTTACTTGCCCTCTGAAAATCCTAAGAGAATCCATTTTTTACTTCAAAAATATGATGCTGTTCACAGGTCTTTAGATAGGGTAAACTAAAGCTATATCAGAGTAGAAGTTTATTTTCAATTGATTGAAATAACAATATTTATTACTGAGAAATGCATTGTACATTTGTAATAATAATAAAAAAAACATTTATGATGGCGGTCAACAGGGAAGTAAATCAGAGTAAGCCATGAAGCTTATGATTTCTAAGTACAGAGCCTAGGCCCTAGATTGTGGAATATTTTCCCCCATTGGTTTCAGTCATCACTGTAATGTATCAACCTCAAGTGAGGACTAAGGGCCTGGAAGCAATGGATGACAGATTTCTATAAATTATCAGATTGGTAAAATAGTTAACCTTAATTTTTCACCTGCTGCCCCCTAAACAAAGTAGGCTTTTCTTGCCTACGCTGTAGTAAAAGAAGGGTCTATTGTTTTCCTGCCTTGCTTTTTATACTAGTAGAACTAAATTATAGTTCTTGCCCAGGTACTTCAAATAAAGAAGTCCTGAAGTTGAGCTCAACTTCTGAAATCTAGCATAACCCTCCCTTAGGGGGGCATTTAGGACCAGCAGCTCTGTTGCTAAGTGGCACAGTAATAAAATGAAATATCACATAAATGGCTGCTGCATCCATTGCAAATGCATGCCAAACACATGAATCACAACAATGTGACCACAGAGATGCAGGGATGGCCTCAGATTGGAGTTGATTTAAAATCTCCTCCAGTGTAACTTTGAACAGTCTGAAATGGTCAGTAAGCAAGGACTACATGCACTTGAACACATCCATGTAGCTTTCTTGGCAGTTGTAGGGAAGGATTTTGCCATTGTTTCTTCTGGGTTTGATTTGATTTGATTTTCCATTCCAGGCTATAATCCTGAAACTCTGGTGGTTTCTCAGACAAAAATTCTAACGAAGTCTGGCCTTGTTAGTTTTTGTATCCAGACAAAGGTCCAGCCAAGTGCTGCAGTCTGCATTCAAATCATTTACAAACATGGAATTGTATGCTAGAATTCTGTTTCACAGTTATGTATGCACCTAGAGAATATGAATCTTGCCCAACATAGAAAGCTCTTTTTTTAAAGGAGCTGTATAGTAGCTCTTGACGTATGTTTATCCACATTGATAGAATTCATTTTTCTGCATTGAATGGAATGATAGGGAACTTTGTGAATAATGTTCTCAAGTTCTTAATGCATAATTTTGAGCAGAAAACATAAAGGGTATCAGCGGCAGCTGGTCTAATATAGGGAAGGGCAAACATCTGGGTTGGGGGAGCACAACTCATCCATTGTTGGGCTGCAGGAGATCTAGTGGCATCATTGGAAAGGGTGGGATTCAGAACATTGGCCCCATTTCTTCATAATTTAGAGGAATTTTACAAATGGAAATAGAAACGGCTCCTCTTCCTGCTCTTATTTTAACCTCTTTTTAAAATTGTACGAATTCATCAGTTATTTTGCAGAATTTCAGCATCTTGATATTGATTCACGGACTGATCGGGAAACGCATGTGGCCAACAGTCAATGGGTTGAGCATCTCTCCTAGTGTGTTATAAAACAGACCTTTTCCACTGTGGTTTTGTAAATAACAGGTTGCTTCATATCTTTTGCCTGTTATGTGACAAAACTTTTAATGAAGAACTGCTGTCATGTCTATTACGATTGGAGAGAACCCAAACCATTTTTCTCCCCTCCATTTACTGTTTTTCTTCTTCTCAGAAATAGGGTCTGCCAACTCCGGCAGAATGTGTGACTTAAGCAGGTGTTTTGAATTTCCACAGGGTTTTTAGGTGAAGGACAGTAAAAGTCAGCACTGTATACAGAAGAGTACTTTTGCTAGTTAAGATCCTCACCTATTTTCTCACACTGACACTTCTTCCTATTTTCTAAATCAAATGAACAGATTGCCAACAGAAGTTGTACAATAGGACTTTGTTTGTTTGTTTGTTTGTATCTTGCAGAGGCAAATCTAGGCAGCTTACTGTCTTTTAATAAAATGCCATGTAAAACATTAAAACAATAAAAGACCATAAATTTAAATTTCAGTTAAAGTTCTTTTTTATTTGCATTTTGGTCATTCATTGAAATCCTGAGATTCCATTTTTCTTGACTTTGCTTCTTCCATTTTCCTGGTTTAGCAGTTCTTGTTTCTCTCTGGAGGAATTTTCCTGATATAGCAACCTCAGGTTGCTATAAATGCCTTCTTTAACTTTAATAGAAAGCACAGTTGCTTTCTTATCTGTTTTTGCTGTATTACCCATTCTTAAAGTTGTATTAGTTCATGATTCTGGGATGACTTCATGTTCTAAATCAGGGATGCCCAACCCCCGGGCTATGGCCCACTACTGGGGCACGAGCCATGTGGAACCAGGCCGTGAAAGCACTGGGCAAGTGCACAGGCACATTCCCACTTGTGTGGTTGCTGGCTGCTCCCCCCGCCCCCCGCCGGAAAGGTTGTATAACTCTGTTCTACATAACCTTGTCAATTAAACCTAAATCAATAACACAAGGACAAGAATATCTCCACATGAACGTTTTTCCTGATTATCAATTGTATAGGAGCTTCTAGAAAGCTACAAAACTTTATGTTATTAATTGATTATTGACCTCCAGATACTTTATGTAGGTATCTATACTGTAATCACAAGGAAAAGATTTTGCACACATTAGTTTTTTGGTAGGCAAAACTTTTCAAACATGAGATTTGAACACTAGTGGTAGGCAAAATAGGAACAAGTTAATAACAACTTTGGAAATTGACGTAGAAGTGATTTAAATTCTGATTGAATAATCTGTTCTGGACTTTGGTATGAATGTAATGATGAATTCTTTTTTGTAAGATTGTATTAAAGAGATCGAACAGAGTGGGATACTGGGATACTCAAACAGACTAATTGTTTTAAAACAAATTAATTAGTTAACAGTCCTGATCAAACATTGCATTAGTTGGTAGAAATGCAGAAATCTGTAAAACCAAGAAATTGGCTACTACATGGAAATATTTCTTTATCTTGCCATAATTACACCAGGCTAGTATGTATGCTGTATGTATTATTGCAGAAGAGTTATGGCTTGCAAGTATATCTTATTCTAATTAAATTAGAATTAGTAGTTAGTTCTAATGTTCTAGGAAGAAATATCTTTTTCTGTATAGTTACTGAATAAACAATTAACTTGTTTATAAACTAATAAAGACTACAATTTCCACCCATACTAAAATATGATTAAACCTCTCCGTATTCAAATTCAAATTTTGGTTTATTCTTATTCTTAGTTTCTGCACAGGTTGCTGTGTAGAATCTTGAGTGACAGTTACTAATGACAAGAAATAGAATCTATAACTTCATGTCTAAACTTCTGATTGGGCAATTCAGTCTGTCTGCTAGTGAATATTGCTGAATTCCAACATTGTGCCAAGTGTTGAAGGTTGGTTGCAATGTGACTAACTGCTAAGATTTCCTGTGGGTCTTTTCACACCCATTGCTGAAAAAGCAGGTGGTTTGAAGTGAGGGCTCCCTCTGGGGTTTCACACTCCATGCACAACATGCAAAAGTGAAAGACAACCATCCGTTCTGTCCATCCTGAGTTCCCCCCCTTAACAATGGGAGAACAGGGAGGGGGCAGAGAAGTTGAACACAGATGGATATGTTGGAAATCTGTCAATATAAGGAAGTGCTGCAGCAGTGTCCCAGATTGCTTAGGAAGTAATTAAATGAGACAGACAACCATTTGTTTATTGAACAAATAACGGGTGGGTATGTTGTTTAAGCAGATAAGGAGAATACATTTTGATAGACAACAGTATAAGAACATTTCTTGCTACAGGTTGGTTAACACAATGGATTTGACATGATCAAAATAGTAGCTGTAGGTGCTATTTTGTGGGTCCTTTTGTGATTTTAGAAAAAATGTTTCAATTGAATTCTTCACCGTTTCAGATACAATTCTAGATTCCCCTATTTTATTTTAAGTATAAAATACCAATATTCTCTTCTATGTTTTGTAAAGGAAGCTTTATAGATAAATACTCCTTTGCCAGTCTGTTATGACAGGCTTCATAACCACTTGAGAGTAATTCCCTCCTTTATTCTACCTTAACATCTCTAATATAATATTGAATTGGGAATATTCAAAATGAACCTTACTGTTAGTGTCCTGGATCCATGAAAATATTTTTGTTTCCATTCATCATTCATGATGCTTTTCTATTTGGTAGGAGGAGGAAATAGATAACTGTTTTTTTTAAATGTCTTTTGAACACTTTGGGACACTTTTTATTAACAGACTTACATATGATTATGCTGTTAAGAGCCTTGCACATAGATACAATAGAAATTGTTGGATGCTATTGAAATATATCTAACTGCAGACTAAATTCAGACATTCATTTCTATAAGGTGAATTCTAATAATTTCAATCAAGTTGGTCTGTCTATATATTCTATTGGCTAAGAAAGGTCCATGACTAGTGGATTCTGCCCTGATTAGGGGAGTGGACTAGATGAGCTTCCATGATCCTTCCAGTTTTATGTTCTGTACTGTGTTTGACCTGAACCAATTATTGGACTTAGTCTCTCTGCCTTTGTTATTCTCTCTCTCTTACATATGGACTCACTTTCTTGGAGATCAGATTCCTCAAAGAGTTGTTATGTAAGGATTCTTGAAATATAATGTATAGAAGTGTTTTGAACTCTCTGAACCAAGCACTATATAAAAAATTAAGATGATTCAAACCTGCTTTTTGTGTGTGCCCTATTTTTGTATTTTTTGCCAAGAGTCACCACAATATCCGTTTCAGGAAGATTTTTTTATTGTATTCTTGATTTTTTTCCACATGCCACTTTAGTTGCTGGTGAGAAGAGAGTATCAGTGATGCCAGGATCCCCTGTGGAAGTCAAGATACAGTCAAGATCTTCTCCATCCAGTATGCCACCATTACCACCTGTCAACTCCAGTGGCCCCCGGCCTGTTTCGTTTACCCCAGCAGCATGTAAGAAAGTTGTAATTTGTATTTGAGATTATTAACCCGAATGACTTTTTGTTTTTCTAAATGAAAATAAATCATTTTAAGAAGCTCACTACAGGTCTTTTCATTTTAATACCAACAACTGTCACATGTCAAAAATGGCAAGATGACAGATGCAGTGTTGTGATCCATGCTCTGCCCCAATGTGTATGACTGCAGATGTTGACCTCCCTCACCACAAGTGCTGATGGCCAGAAGTTGGAAACAGCTTTTTGAAATACAATTGTCTTTTTATTTCTAACCAACAATGGGTAGAAGGGTTTTTCTCCAGCAGAATAACTTTTGGGGAAAGGCTATGTCTTTGTGTGATTTTGTCATACCCATTGCCTGGAGAAAGGGACAGTAAGAAGACCGATGTTTTTCTACTGATGACATCCAGATATGAGATATTTCATTGTTTTTGGAGGACAGAACTCATAATTATCAAATAAGCCGAGGTGGCGCAGTGGTTAGAGTGCAGTACTGCAGGCCACTTCAGCTGACTGCTATCTGCAGTTTGGCGGTTCAAATCTCACCGGCTCAAGGTTGACTCAGCCTTCCATCCTTCCGAGGTAGATGAAATGAGGACCCAGACTGGGGGGGGCAATATGCTGACTCTGTAAACCGCTTAGAGAGGGCTGAAAGCCCTATGAAGCGGTATATAAGTCTAACTGCTATTGCTATTGCTATAATAAATTTCACCAAACTAAATAAAAGTAAAGTAACTTTTTTGTGTTTTAATTTTGAACTGCATGAGCATTGGGTCATATAGTCTAGCATTGCTAATTCTAAGAACAGGTAGTACTCAGATAATGACTAAAATCTCAAGTGTTGATCTTGCTCCCCACCCCATCAGGCCTAGGAGGACCAAACCTGCTTCCCGCCCCACCTGGCCCAAGAGTCCTCAGCCAGTTACAGATATCACCAGTGTGTTCCAACCTTCACTCTTTTTTGCAGCTGCTGACAGGTGGCTTCTGCTCCATTCTCCTGATTTTTCAGAACTCCTAGCCTTCTGAATATTCACAAGAATGGCACCCACCCTTGCAATGTTTTGGAAGTCTTCCAAAAATTCATGAGAATGGTGCCCACTCTTGCAGTACTGTGGAAGCCTTCTACATAATTGTGAGAATAGCACCCTCTGAGAAGAAAACCTTTGAAGCACTGCAAGATCAGATTCCATCCTGGGGATCACTTGGAAAGCTAGACGAGCTTTCTGAATAAATGGGAGAAGATGCAGAAGCTGCCTGTTGAAAGTACAGAAAAAGAGTGAAAGTAATTGGGGTGCTTCGCATGCACCGGTGAGCCCTGTAACCCACTGAGGCCTCTCAGGCCTGATCAGATGTGGAGCAATCCCAGGTTTCTGTGACGGCAGGAGATTTGTGTATGCTGGTGTGAGCTGGGCGCCTCGTTGATGGAAGAAGAAATAAATGAGTGGGGTGTTGCAGCACCCCTGCAATTGTAAGGGCTGGTTGCACCCAAATTTTCATCACGTCACTCTGAGGGTATTACAGTAGCCTTAAATTTGGCCATAGAATAAGTGCCTTCATTCAGCACTGTTACAGTTGTGAATGATTACTGAACGAATGGTCATTAGTGAGGACTATCTGTACTTGGTATTGTCCAGGGTCTTAGGAAAAATAAATTCTTCATCATTTGGCTAATTCATAATTGGACGCCAAGAATTCTAAATCCTGGAATTTCATATATTCCTACCATTATTGAGCTAAGGGATCCCGTCAAAAAGGTTTATTTTAAAATGTTAACTGTGACATAAGCACGCGTGCGCACACACACACAAACACACACACCAGATTGTCTTCCTTACAATACATTAGTCTCACCGTCTTGGAAGCTTTTTGCAGCTCATTGGTGAATATAGTATATTTCCTCTTCATCGTGCATCTTTATTTCTTCACCGTAGTATCTAATGGGATGAATCATTCTCCCCCGACTTTGAATGGAGCCCCTTCACCTCCCCAGAGGTTCAGCAATGGTCCTGCGTCATCTTCCTCATCTTCACTGACGAATCAACAGCTCCCAGCTACCTGTGGGGCTCGCCAGCTGAGCAAACTGAAACGCTTTCTTACCACCCTTCAACAGTTTGGCAATGATATTTCACCAGAAATTGGAGAAAAGGTCCGGACTCTTGTTTTGGCATTAGTGGTGAGTATTAAAGCATCAAAGTCAGCCAAAACTGCAGAAACAGTGGATTTATGTTTGGTTATGGCAGTCTTTGTCAACCTCCGCTACTTTAAAAGGGGATGCCTGCAATTACCAGAATTCTCAGCCAGCAGGCTAGCTGGAGAATTTTGTGAGTTGAAGTTCATCTTAAAGTAACTCAGGTTGTCAAGCACTAGATCATGTCATTACAGTTGGTAGGAAACTACTGTGGTTTATTTATATTACCAGCACTGCTCTATTATTTATCTTTGCAATTTTGAGATGTTCAGTTTCCAATAACTGCTGTTATCATTTGGAACGTGGTGAAACCTGGGTTTGCAGCAATATAGTGCCAGAAGTGGGATCTGATTGCTCTTCTCTGCACTCTTTCTAGAGTCTCCACATCTTTTCTACATCATGACGACCAAAACTGAATGCAATATTCCAAGTGTGGCCTTACCAAGGCATTATAAAGTGGTATTAATACTTCACGTGATCTTGATTCTATCCCTCTGTTTATGCAGCCTAGAACTATGTTGGCTTTTTTGGCAGCTGCTGCACACTGCTGGCTCATATTTAAATGGTTATCCACTAGGACTCCAAGATCCCTTTCACAGTTACTACTGTTGAGCAGTATAGGCTGCATAAACAGAGAGATAGAATCAAGATCACGTGAAGTGTTAATATCACTTTATAATGCCTTGGTAAGGCCACACTTGGAATACTGCATTCAGTTTTGGTCACCAAGGTGTAGAAAAGATGTAGAGACTCTAGAAAGAGTGCAGAGAAGAGCAACAAAGATGATTAGGGGATTTGAGACGAAAACATATGAAGAACGGTTGCGGGAACTGAGGATGTCTAGTTTAATAGAAAGAAGGACTAGGGGAGACATGATAGCAATGTTCCAATTTCTCAGGGGTTGCCACAAAGAAGAGGGAGTCAAACTATTCTCCAAGGCACCTGAGGGTAGAAGAAGAAGCAATGGGTGGAAACTAATCAAGGAGACAAGCAACTTAGAACTGAGGAGAAATTTCCTGACAGTTAGATCAATTAATCAGTGGAACAACTTGCCTCCAGAGGTTGTGAATGCCCCAACACTGCAAGTCTTTAAGAAGATGTTGGATAGCCATTTGTCTGAAACGGTATAGGGCCTAGGCAGGGGTTGGACTAGAAAACCTCCAAGGTCCCTTCCAACTCTGCTATTGTATTGTATTGTATTAACTGCTAAAAATGCTAATGACTCTTGGCCTGCATTCATAAAATCATAATGTCCAGATCTGTACTGTGTTGGCAGGCTCTGGCATCTCGATTCCAGTGATCCAAATCACTGTAACTAATCATAGTTCAGGGTGACATGTTTAAAGATAGACATTAACAAATTGTAGTATGTCTAGAAAAATATAAGAAGGAATGAGAGTATATTGGAAAACAAGATTTAGGAGAATTATAAAAAGAGCAAAGTATATTCAGCCTGCAAGAGAGAAAATAAAGGAGACATTTGGTAGCAGTTAAAAACATGTAAAAGATGAAAACGGAACAGATTTGTTTTATTCTCTTCAGAGGGCAGGTTCAGAAATTGCAAGGTGGCAGATTTTAGTTAAGCTTTACGATAAGGTTTTTTTTTTTTAAATAGCACATTTTTAAGGTTGCAGAATAGGAAGTTTCCCTTTGTGGGAAGTATTAAAGGCAGAGGGCAGACATCCATTTTTAAGGAAATGTTATGGTTGTATCCAATTTTGAGAAGTAAGTTGGTCTAGAACAGGGGTGTCAAACTGAAGGCCTGGGGGGCAGATCTGGCCTACGGGGTGCATAGATTTGGCCTGTGGAGCCGCCCTGGAAAATGTGAAGGACTGGCACACACTGTGCCTCTGCCAGTGAAAATGGAGCTCACAAGGGCTCTGGACAGCTCTGTTTGTAGGAGACTGTTGTAGTTGAAAACTGAGCTTGTGAGAGCCACGGGAAACCCTCCCAAGCTCTGTTTTCACTGGCAGAAGGTTGCAGGAGGTCATCGCAGCTGAAAACTGAGCTCGGGCGCCCGTTTCTGCTGGCAGAGCACTCAGGCAACCACAGCCAGTGACATAAGTATAATCTTTATTGTCATTGTACTTGTTACAACAAAATTGGTTATGTTATATCACATGAGTAATATTGTGCTGGCCATGCCTACCCTGGCCACACACACCCCTCCCCCGAGGTCAAACACAACATTGATGCAGCCCTCAATGAAATTGAGTTAGACACCCCTGGTCTAGAAGATTCCCATAATGTACTTCAGCCCTACGATTCTGTCTTTAGTTTTTACTTTTTACCCAGTTGATTTTTAAATCCTGGCTTTAAGTATAATTTGTATTTTCAGATGAAAATGTTTTGTTACTTAACAGTGATGAGGGTGATAAAGATTGCTGGTTCTTCCATAGAATATGTAAATCCAGCTTCTGATGCAAATATAGGTTCAGGAAAATAAATTAAAAACAGGGAGACTACAGATAGACCTCACTTAACAACTATTCTGCTTAGCAACTGTTTGATATTACCATTGCACTAGAAAGACAATTTTATGAATGATCCTGACATTTATGTCTGTTACAGCATCCCCATAGTCGTCTGATCAGGATTAGGGTACCTACAAGGCTGGTGGGCATTTACAACCATCATAGCGTTCCAGATTATCACTATTTGCATGCTTCACAGTTGACTTCCAAAAAGCAGAGTCAGTGGAGAAGCTCGCAGTAGAATTGCAAGTCAAGGTCACATGAAGTTTTGCTTAATGACCACAGCTGGAATGTGGTCATAAGTCTATTGTGGTCATGTGTTGATAAACAAACAGAGTTGCAGATTGTCATTTAATTCTGATCAATTTCCTTTCTTTTTGCAGAATTCAACAGTGACAATAGAGGAATTTCATTGCAAGCTTCAGGAGGCTACTAATTTTCCTTTGCGTCCATTTGTAATCCCATTCCTAAAGGTAATTATTGTACCCTGTTGGTAAGATTTCATGACACATTAGAATGATTTTATAATATCTCCCAAAAGATGCTTATGGAATACACAGAACTCTGTCTCTCTCGCTTTCTCTCTCTCTGTCTCCCATACACACATACATACAACCTTACTGTCTTCAACGTAACCTGTTTTAACAAGTAAACAGGAAAATGTTCATGAGATCTGATTTCTTTGTAGCAAATCAAAACATAAGCTAAATAAGTTATATTATTCTATAAATTATATATTTTGTTATGACTTGATTAATACTGTTCCCTTAAGTTTTGTTGTTGCTCGATTTGAGAAGATTTGAAATTGCGGAGATAATAAAAAAGAATTGTTCTGTTTGCCACAATTTTATGTAACAAAAGAAAAAGGAAAAAAAAAAGAAAATGTCCTCTGGATAGCCATTGCTAAAATGATAGAAAAGTGTGCTGTTGTTTGTTTTGCTCTGAGCCAGATTTTGTTCAGCTTAGTCAAAATCACTGGCTGAAAAATTATAGTGGAATCTGTAAACTAAATGTGTTAGACTGTTCTAAATCATAATCTTCTAATGTGTTATAAAAACTAGTGTTACAGAGGAAGAATTTGCAGAGATTGGATGATTGCATGAATATTTTTAAAAAGTGATAGTTAATGAAAAAAGTGAGAATTGCCACATCCCAAAAAAGATTTATTAGAAAATATTAAAAAATCAGTTTCTTCCAGATCCCTAATATGAGGACAAAATAAGGAGGCTTTTAAGAAGAGACTGGACAGCCACTTGTCTGAAACAGTGTAGGGTCTGCTATTGAGCAGGGGGCTGGACTAGAAGACCTCCAAGATTCCTTCCAACTCTGTTATTCTTTTACTCTGTTCTGTTAATCCTCTCCATTAAAGCCAAATAATTGATTGTGCCCAGATCAGAAAATAAATTATGTATCTACTTTTTGCCTGCAATATTTTACCGGGTGTCACTTTTGTTATCTAAGTTAAGGAGTGGTCAATGCATATGGTTTCCTCTCCCCCCTTCCCAATGTACAGATGATTCATGTATATTAGAATATGGACTATTATTGCATGTTCAATACCGACTTGAGGTCTGGTTCCTTACTTGTTTCAGCATTATTCCCATTTTTTACATAGGATCATGGCTAAACCTATACCTCTTATGGGCATTTCTCCTTTAAGGAAAGCAGAAAAGGAAAACAAACTGAAATTCAGATTTCTCTTGTATCTGATAAGGTTGTTCATTGGAGCCTATTTGGTCATTTGTCTCCAAGGGACAGAATATCTTGTTTATTTTTCCATAGAGCTACGTGAGGTTTAGCCTCTTTTTCCAAATTGTCCTGGCTAGAACAGGATGGCTGCTAATTATCATTCAGCTGATGACAAGTGTTATCTGTGCTAATGGAAGTCACATTATTTTGTCATAGTAGTTCTTAGGAAGATTAATACCATTTATAGCTGAGTGTTGTTTGTATTTGGAGAACCTCTGTTTCAAATTCTTGGCTTGCTGCTTTACCCAAAGAGTAACATCAACTTCTCTGTAGCTTCAGAACCTAAACGGGTAATTGTATCATTGTTTTGTAGGCAAACCTTCCTCTCCTCCAGAGGGAATTGTTGCACTGTGCTCGAGCAGCCAAGCAAACCCCTTCCCAGTACTTGGCCCAACATGAGCATATTCTGCTGAATACAAACACAGCCTCCCCAGCCGACTCTTCAGAATTGCTAATGGAAGTAAATGGAAATGGAAAGAGGCATAGTCCAGACAGGTAAGAGGATTCAAGTAATTCAGAAATCTGCCAATGGAGATATCAAGGTATACAGAGACACTTGTTGAGATAAGAGACATGGTTGCACAGTGGTTAGAGTGCAGTACTGCAGGCTACTTCAGCTCACTGCTAGCTGCAGTTCGGCAGTTCAAATCTCACCCGCTCAAGGTTGACTCAGCCTTTCATCCTGACTCAGCCTTTCATCCTTACGAGGCGGATAAAATGAGGACCCAGATTGTTGGGGGCAATATGCTGACTCCATAACCCGCTTAGAAAGGGCTGTAAAAGCACTATGAAGTATATAAGTCTAAGTGCTGCTAAGTGCTATGAGCAGCTATAAAAATAAAACAAATAAATAGTCCTAGGGGTTTTTTTCCATGTCCCCTCTTAAAAGCTTGTTGCTGTATGTTTAGAAGTCAGCCACTTTCCCAAAAGGCTATTCTCCACTCCTTTACTGTTACCTTTTTCAGAAAAAAAGGAAGTAGTGAGGAAGGAAAAATAATGGGAAGGAAAAAAAATGCTTAATGTTTAGGAAGAGTTGGGAATTAAGATCTGGCGATAAGCCAAATGTCCCAATAAGAGAATGGGATCTATAAAATGGGAATGGTGGAAATGAATATGTATGCAGAAGACATGCGTTGAAACCCATAGAATTTTGTTGTTTTTTAAAAAGACAGAAAAATCCAGATGCCAATGTGGAAATGTTTATCAGGCGAACATATTTTAGATTGACAGTTTTTAGCTAGATTATGGAAATGCCCTGATCTACAAGACTGGAGATTGTCTGGAGAACATGAAACTTTCTACATAAGCATTTTATCTGCTCTGAGAAGAGGATTTTTCATCAGTATAAACACAGGCCTCTATATACAGTTTTCTGAATAAAAAAAAATATTTTAGATAATTATAATTAAACCAATTTATTTTAAGTGATTTAATTGGTGGGCTAATTGGTTATTCTAGTGTTTCACTTTTATTGTTGAACAGTGTGAATATGTATTAGTGTTTTCCTGAGATTATACATCTTTTTTTGGACTTTTAAAAATACCAGAACAAGCAATATACGGTATATTAAACATACATTACAAGCCTTTGATACTATAATAAACTTAATGCACTGGTGGTTTTCTGATTTATTTATTTTTTTACTGTTAATCATTGTAACCAAGTAACACCTGAGTTGATGATTTCGACCCATTTGTTATAAATAGCCATCTCATAGTATACTGCACAGGAATACTGAATCCAGTTCTTGTCACCACAATACAAAACAAATGTATAGTATCTCTAGGAAATGTGCAGAGAAGAGCAACACAAATTTTGAGAGGCCTGGTATATTTAACCTAATGAAGAGAAGGCTCGGGCATGACATGTTAGCCATCTTCCAATACTTAGAGGGCTTTCACATGGAAGAGGGGGTTGGTTTATTTCCCAAAGCATCTGAGGACAGGACAAAGAACAAGTTAGGAAGAGATTTGGAACAAAGGAGAAACTTTCTGATAGTAAGAACAATTAGTCAATGAAATAGCTTCCCTTCCAGAGTTGTGGGTTCTCTATCACTGATAGTTTTCAGGAAAAGATTGCCAATCATTTGTCCAGTGTGGCATAAGAATTCCTGCCTCGGGCAGGGGGTTGGACTAGAAATCCTCCAAGGTCCCTTCCAGCCCTATGATTTTATAATATATTTTTTTCTGTAATATGCTTTTGAAAAGGCTGTTTTATCTGAAACAAGTTGGGGTTGATTAATAAAGTTTCCCTTTGGACTTTTTTTTCAACTCCCCCTTTTTACCAATATTTGAAAGGAATTGGGCATATCAGACACAACAAAGAAGCTTTGTAGTAATATTGGATGGGTTTTGTGCAATCTTTTATTTTCAGGCAAGTCTCTAGAAAGGTTGTTTAATAAGAGTTTTTCTACACACAAATCCCATTTAACACTTTTTATATTTGCACGGGTAATAGTTGAAGAGGCTACTCAGGTGATTTTAGAAAACAAATGCTGGCAATCAGCAAATAACTATTCTGTGGGAACTGAATTAAAACAATGGACTGAATTTAATGCTGCAAGATGAAACAAAAGGGTACCTCATCATTTACTTACTTATATATTGTGTTTTGCATTGGTTTTACCTTCAGAATGATTGGAAATACTGAACACAATTTAGTATTATTGTCTCTCTGCTATCATGTTACTTTTAGGGCATTGTTTTTCAAACCTGGCCACTTTAACATAGGAACTTCAATTTTCAGAATTCCCCAAACAGCATATTGAAGTCCACACATTTTAATGTAGCCAAGTATGAAAAGCACTGTCATATTTGTCGATATTTTTGGATGTCATCAATATATGGGAACCTTTTCTTTTTCTTCTTTTACTGAGTTTGTGCCTTGTTGCTAGTTTTCTTTGTTGTATCATGGGCAGTATATGAAACTCTGCAAGTGGATAGAATAATGTAATAATTCCCTGAATGCTAGTGGACATATTTCTTTTCTTGTCTTGCTTACAGAAGGGAAGAGAATAACTTTGAGAGAGAGCCGATCCCTTCAGAGCCTCCTGCCAAAAGGGTTTGCACCATTAGCCCAGCACCTCGGCACAGTCCATCCCTCATGTTGCCCATCATAAACGCAGCTGGGCAATTTCACCCTACACCACCTCCTCTACAGCATTATACCCTAGAAGACATTGCAACATCCCATTTGTATAGAGATGCAAGCAAGATGCTGGAACACAGGGATTTGCGAGAAAGACATAGTATAGGTAATGAAATCTGCCCGGTGTGACAGATATGCCTATATTTTCCAATGTACTCTAATTCTAGTCAAAATGCTGATTGCCAGCATTTGTTTTTTTAATTTTATAATGCCTTGGTAAGATCATACTTCAAATACTACATCCAGTTTTCATTGCCAAATATAAAAATGATGTTGAAACTCTAGAAAGAGTACAGAGAAGAGCAACAAAGATGATTAGGGGACTGGAGGTTAAAATATCTAAAGAACGGTTGCTGGAATTGGGTAGGTCTAATTTAATGAAAAGAAGGATTAGGGGTGACATGATAGCAGTGTTCCAATATCTCAGGGGTTGCCATAAAGAAGAGGAATTCAAACAATTCTCCAAAGCACCTAAAGGCAGGAGAAGAAGCAATGGATGGAAACTATTCAAGGAGAAAAGCAACCTAAAACTAAGGTGAAATTTTCTGACAGAACAATTAATCAGTGGAACAATTGCCCCTAGAAGTATTCTATGAATACTCCAACACTGGAGGTTTTAAAGAAAAGATTGGACAACCATTTGACTTAAATGGTATATGGTTTCCTCCCAGAGAGGGGTTTGAACTAGAAGATCTCCAAGGTCCCTTCCAACTCTGTTATTCTGTTATTCCTATTCCAATGTAAAATATAAATTTGACCAATTTTAACAGCGGTTAAGCATCTCAGGATGAAGAACTAAGTATCATATAGTAGTTTCTGTTATTTCATAGCAAAAATTGATGTTCTTTACTGATCTTACAGATGCCCATGGTTTTGTAAATCCAATATGTCTTTATGTATTGTATATTTGTGTTAATAGAAATAATCTCTTTCACCCCTTCCTCCTTTTTTGGTATCACACATCAGGATTCTAGATTATACAACTTTCAGATTCTAATATTTCCTTGCATTTCCTAACAGGATTAAATGGAGGTTACCAGGATGAACTGGTGGATCATCGCCTAACAGAAAGGGAATGGGCTGATGAATGGAAGCATCTGGATCATGTAAGAGCCTGGGATGAAAACAAAAGCAATGTACAAATATGACTGTCCTACTGCTCTTCTAAGCATGAACTTCATAACATTCTATTAAAATTATATACATAGGAACCAATCTTATAATAATTCAGGTTGTTCATGTAACCTGATAAATTTCTGGCAGCAGCTCTTCGACATCTTGGGCAGAGGTCCACCTTATCACTTTCTACTTGACCTTTTTATTTAGAATTAAATCTGGATTCTTGACATGCAAAGCATGTGTTGTATCTTTGAGCTGTGACATTATGCGTATGCACAGAGCCAACTACATGTCTGTATGGTTAGGTGATTGTTTAGTCTAAAGAGGATTTACTGGTAGAGCATGGGTGATGCATATACATGGTTCTAAGTTTGACTTCTGCATGCTATGCAGAGATACCGGGGGAGGGGAGGAGGAGAAGGAGAGAAGCAACCTGGAATTAAAGAGAAATGTTCTAACAGTGAGAAGATTTAACCGGTGGAACAGCTTGCCTTCTGAAGTTGTGGCTGCTTAATCAGTGGGTTTTTTTTTAAAGAAAGACTGGATGGCTACTTATCTCAAATGATATAGGTCTCCTGCCTGAGCAGGAGATTGGACTAAAAGACCTCCGAAGTGTGGCACGACAAAACCGCGGTCCACTAAAGCGCGCCCGATTAAAGCGCGTCGCTGACGTCATCAGCAGCGCGACAACAACGACCGCGGAGAAAAAAGGGCGCTTTAAAAAGCGCTTTGAAAGCAAGCCAATTCAAGTTAAGGTAAGGGTTAGGGTTAGGGTTAGCGTTAGGTTAAGGGTTAGGATTAGGTTTAGGGTTAGGGTTAGGGTTAGGTTTTGGGAGGTTAGGTTTAGGTTTAGGGGTTAATTTTAGCTTTAGCGCTCACAGTGTGCTTTTTTCGTCGCGCTGTGATGATGTCAGGTACGCGGTTTCGTCGAGCGCGCTTTAGTCGAACGCGGTTTTGTGGTGGAACCCTCCAAGGTCCCTTCCAGCTCTATTCTGATTGATCAACACCGTGTTATCTTGCCTATATTTCAAATGCTCCTGTATAATATCTGTTTTATAGAGATCCTCATTTTTAGTGCCATTTATTTTTATACAGACTAAATTAATTATTGGGAAGTAGCTCATCGGATATTCCAGAATCTGTTCCTGCAAGATAGAGCTGTTACAGAAAAGCATAACAAAAACTCTTACATAGGCAACTTTGCAGAAAAACTCTGCTTACTGTCCTTTGTGAAGCCAACATGTTTCAAAATGTCCTCTGCTTTTCCCTGTTGAAGGCATTGAATTGTATAATGGAAATGGTAGAAAAGACCAGGCGTTCCATGGCTGTCCTCCGCCGTTGTCAAGAAGCTGACAGGGAAGAGCTCAATTACTGGAAAAGACGATGCAGTGAGCCCACTGAACCACGGAAAGGAGGGAGCGATTCAGCCATGCGTCAGCATAGTCCTGCGAGCTCAGACACCATCAACAGTGGTATGCATGGGTACCCTGAATTTAAAGCAGTGACTTTGTATTCGCGTACTCTAGATCAGTATTTCTCTACTTTGGCAACTTTAAGCTGGGGAAATCTGGGAATTGGTGTCCATGGGTCTTACAGTTGCCAAGGTTGAGAAACACTGATCTAGATTTTTATCTGAATAAAAGAATGAAGAAAAATATTTTGTATTCCTTTACAGCGCTCCATCTGTAAGCTTAAGCACATTTAAAGGAGTTAAAGAATGCACTATTACCAATAAATATGGAACAACATAAAGTATCATTGCCCTTTTTTTTTGGACTCTTATCTCTTAAAATTAAAGAGCAGATCTCAAGTTAATGTTGACAAAACTTGTTGCAAAAATAACAAATCAATTATGATTCTAAACTTCAACATTCTGAAGTAGAACAAAATTCTCTGCACTCTCTATTACTATTTCAGCAGCATTTTAAGCATAACAGTGTTTTTTTATCTTCTCCATTGATTTGCACCACCTTACTATGAATTCAATCATGGATGTTCTCATGATATTGATGCAGATTGGCTTCAATTTCACTGTCCCAAATTCAAGTGCAAATTAGCCTTGGGAACTGAATCTAGAACTGACATCTAGGTTTTTTTAAAAATCTTACTCTCCCTTCAAAACCATAAGCATAATGAAGTTGGAAAGAATATTACTTGATTTTTTTGTGAAGGACACATTACCTAATTTGTTTGTAACATTTGCATCATTTCAGAGGTTTGGATGTAACTTTCATCCAAAAGGTTTTGAAAGTGACTTGCATATAGTCAATGCCAAAGGCTAATAATCTAAAAGATAAGATACAGCAGGAGTGGGAACCAGGTAGCCTCAGAGGAAGTTGTGATGGAAAGCAGCTGTCATCCATTAACCTTGTAGGGAGACCTGCTTCATTAAATTCCTTCTCCCTCTGAATTGTTTCCAGCTGGCCATTTCTTTGGGATGAGTACTTAGTTTAAGTATTGGTGCCTGAATTAGCACATTGCATCCAGATTGGAAAACAAAAAGAAGAAGTAATGTGCATTTCATATTCCAAGCTACTTCTTGGCTTTAGATTCAGAGTAAATTTTCCAATGATAAACATGAATATTCTATTTTTTTTTCCTCCTTGTTTAAAACAACAGTTAATTCTGTTGGCTGTCTTGAATACAGAAAGGTAGGCTATACATTGAATAAATAAATAATCATCCAAGTTGGGTTTGCAATATAATGTTTTGAATTTGACTTTTGCTTGGGTTCCCAAACCATTAGCTGTAACAGTTTTCATGATGCTCTGGTTTCATTTCCTCTGTGCTTCTTTCTTTAGTCTGCCAGTACTTTGCCACAATTTTGCTAGCGTTGAGTTGGGTCAGTTCAAGCTTGGGGGTTTCTCTGAGCATTTAAGCATTTTGGCTGTGTAAAACTCCACGCTTAGGAAATGAGTTTGCTATTAGTATACATATTGAATGCATTCTATATTTGATGAATGGTAATCTGGAGGCCAGATTTTCTATCAACGGCATCTGTGCAGTCCTTAATGTATAGGTTTAATTGTACTTTTAAAATGCTTTGCTAAACTAAAAGTCCATTCCATTCTTTCTACAACACTGAGCCAAATACGCCTTTTGATTGTCCTCATAGCATTTGGTAATGTATGTTGTTTCTGCATAAATGCCATTTCTCCTACTTTGGCTAATAGAGATTGACATTAGTTGAATTGTAATATTTTGAGCTATATACCAAAAAAAAAATATACAGTAATCTGTATGAAACATTGTAAATAGGGCACTATTAGCAACGATTATGTTGTGGAATTTAAAGATGGAAATTATGCTACACAAGAAATTATGCAGTGATTTAAATTAAATTAAAAATTAAAAATGATCATCTATCATTTTGACATTGTTGAACACTGTTTAACTGCAGATATCTCTTGGTTTGGTTTTAGTAATTAACCCATCCTGCTCTCTTTCTACACAGAAGCTGAATATAATTTTTTTAGCTTGGTAGGGCTAGATTTCCATGTTTAATATTATTGCCATCCTTCTTTCTTCTGCAGAATCTCAGCGGGAGAGCAGTAGCAGGCCAGGAACAGCAGGTTATGTCACAGAAGAGATATGGAAAAAGGCTGGTAAGTAAGGAAGCCTGTTTCAATGCATTGCTGCGAGACATTATTTTGTTTAGAAGCACCTAGTAAGCACAAATTCCTATCACTGATCTAAAGAGACAATATCTAGAGAGCCAAAGTAAATCAAAAATTCCAAATAAATAGCAGAGGTGGATCTGAATTACAACTAAACAGGCAAGCAGCTTGTCTGAGAAGCTGGCATGCGGTCCAAGAGTCATCCTAGCATATTCAGACTGGATATTTTCTGGGCAACTGGTGGCAGTGGCAACATCCACTCTGTTTCAGAAAAGAGATAGCAGAATTGTGAGGAAACAAAAAAGGAAGTGGTCCTTTTTTGTTTCCTCAAATGGACAAATGGAAAACAACAATCAATATGTCTTGGTTTACGTTAAAGGTATAATTTTTCTACCTTTTTTGCAAGTGTCTTTGCAGCATTCTGTCAGGCAGTAAGGTTTATCTAGCTATGGATAAATATTTCAAGTAGTTTAGGAGAACTTTGCTTTAAATTGTATACGGTAAGTAATAGTTTCACAACTAATTCAGGTGTTGACTGAAAAGATATGTGTACATATGATTGGTTTGCCTTTATCTTTTGGGAAGAGACATTAATTATATAAATTAATAACTAAATCTTTAAATAAAAGAAATCTCAGTCAAAAATGAAGATACATAAGCCACAAGTACAAATATTTCTCCTGGAGGGTGACATTAACATGGAAATTGTAACATGGATAATGTAGTTATGAATCCTGTAAGTGAAAGAGAGGTAGAATATAGATACCAAGAAAAAATAGAAGCCTTGAAAAGGCTTGAGTTTGAATTTCTACAAAGACTTTTGTATAATTTTGGATAATTTGGCATTTTTCAGGCATGATTTCCAAGAGTTATGGTGACTCAATGGTTATGATGCAGTATTGCAGGCTATACTGCCCAAAGTCAGGAGTTCAATCCCGACTGGCTGAAGGTTGATTCAGCCTTCCATCCTTCAATGGTTGGTAAAACGAGGACTCAGATTGTTGGGGGCAGTATGCTGACATTGTAAACTGCTCAGAGAGTCCTGTAAAGCACTGTGGAGGGGCATATAAGTCTAAGTGCTATTACTATTCCTCTTCCAAGCTTTTTATAAGGAGGGGATGAAGTTTTATAAATTATTTCATTTATTGTAAGAATCTTCCCATACCTTCCCTCTCTGATAAGTGAACTGACTCCTCTCCTTTCATATATCAAGTCTTGAGTCATTTGCTCTAATTAGTTTGAAGTTAAGCATAAAAATTTTGCAGCAGTGGAAAGATCTTGTCTCTATTGCCTAGTTGTCTTGTCTTTAGAACAGGCAGGCAAATGTGTTTGTTGGATGTCCCAAAGGCGCTTTTTCAGGAGGCAACTGGACTTTCTTGTTTTTTCTTTGAAGACATTTCGCTTCTCCGTCTCCGTCCTAGTGCTTCTTGACCTCTCAGCGGCCTTCGATACCATCGACCATGGTATTCTTCTGTGGCGGTTGCGGGAGGTGGGGGTGGGAGGCACCGTTCTTCGGTGGTTCTCCTCCTACCTCTCGGACAGGTCGCAGTCGGTGTTGGTTGGGGGGCAGAGGTCGACCCCTAGGCCCCTGAAATACGGGGTGCCGCAGGGTTCAGTCCTGTCCCCCCTCCTGTTTAACATCTACATGAAGCCGTAGGGCGAGATCATTCGGCAGCACGGGATAAAATATCACCAGTATGCGGACGATACCCAGTTGTATCTGTCCGCCCCGTGCCAACTCAGTGAAACATACCATGAGTGGTATGCAAATAAGTGGTTTCTGGTTCTATTCTTAGCAGAATGTTTTTAAATTACAGTGGTACCTTGGTACTCAACTGCTTTGAAACTCATCCAATATTGTATTTAACTCATTTTGACATGAAGATTTTGTCCTGGTACTCTTTGTTTGTTCAGTACTCAACACGCTAGAACTTGTCAGTCAGGTGCCTTGTGATTCACTACATTATTCCTTATGGAAAAAATTGTTTGGTACTCATCATTTTTTTGTACTCATCGTGCCTCCTGGAACCAATTAACTATGAGTATTGAAGTTCTATTGTTATTTCTCTTTCTCTGAGCTTGACTTCCCTGCCCTGTTTTACTTGTTTTCCAGTAACCTGTGTAAAATGTTTTCACCTCAGTTTCCAAATAGCTCAACTATTCTAAATAGGAAAATGAAGATGATCCTTAAGTTCAGGAGCGCTTCAGGGTAAACTAAAGTTATGTGTGACTTTGGCCTTTTATTACAGAGTTGATTGGAAGTGTCTTCTTCAAAGATTACATTTTACTTTCCATCATGAAGCTGTTTGATGTACAACCTTTGTTTTCTTTCAGAAGAAGCTGTGAATGAAGTCAAACGCCAGGCTATGTCTGAAGTCCAAAAAGCAGTGGCAGAGGCTGAGCAGAAGGCATTTGAAATGATTGCATCAGAAAGGGCTAGAATGGAGCAGACCATTGCTGATGCCAAACGCCAGGCTACTGAAGACGCTTTCCTAGTGATTAATGAGCAAGAAGAGTCTACAGAGGTGAGGACTAAGCAGAAATACCTGGTGTTTTGGGAGGGCATAGGGAAACTCTTGGGCATCATCTTAAAGATGAAGTAACTTTGTGTTGATTTTGGAGTGGGGGGAGAAGTTGCCTGGGATTTTAGAATTTCATCACTACTTTTTATGTTATAAATTAATCTGTCTATGGAGATTCTCAATCATTCAGGTCATGGTTGTCCCAAAGGTGCTTTTTTCAAAAGGCAACTGGATTTTCTTTGTTTTTCCTTAAAGACATTTCGCTTCTTATCCAAGAAGCTTCTAAAGTTCTGAATAGTGGAGAATAGAAATAATTACTATGTTTTCCTGAAAATAAGACCTGGTATTATTTTCTTTTTTCTCCCAAAATAAGCATCAGGTCTTACTTTGGGGACAAGTCTTACCTGCTTTTAGGACCACCAGAGCCATGCCTACCACTTGTCATGTTGCTACCCAACTTCTTTGCAGCCACTCACAGCCAGACTCCATGAGGCTTATTGCGCTATGCTGCCTCTCATGGCAGGAGGTTGCATGGCGCGTTGTGCCATTGTGTGAGCAGCAGCAAAGGTGCAACAAACCTTGCAGGGTTTGGCCATGTAATGCTGCTGCAGAAGAAGTTGGGCCTCGCCCCACCTCTACAACCAGACGGTGGGCAGGGCTTAACTAGGACTTATTTTTGGGGGTAGGGCTTATATTAGGCATAGGCATGAAAATCGGGGTAGGGTTTGTTTTCAAGGTAGGTTATTTTTTCAGGGAAACACGGTATATTCCTTCCAGCTATCCAGAAAATGAAAGGAGTTGTTTGGGAAGATTGCAATCTCAAAGCCAGTGTAAATAAATACTATTTCGGCAGCTTTTTGTTTTTTGTTTTGCATCTTGAATAATTACGTTCATTTACCATTGTTAAAATTCACATTATAAAGGAAAATGTGCTCTTCAGAAACATGCTATTTGAGCCTGTTACATGGCTCACTGAAGGTTGCTAATTAAGTTATTCCTCTTATATTTGTGCCAAGGAAAAACCTTGTTGGGATTACTAGGAACACCTTCATAGAAATGTAAATTCCCAAATCTATGAACATATCATATGACAGTTACAGCTGATGCAATTATAGCTAGGTTGCCATTTGATAGACTTTGGCAAACTGTTCTATGTTATTCTGGACAACATTTGAATTTGATTATACAAGGAATTTTCTTACTAGCGGCATAATAGCACCTCCCTCAAGGCCTTTTTCCTCCTACAAATAATAAACCAACTTCAAACTGTTTATTTGGCAGTATCCTTAAAGGAGAAGTGTGTTCTTTGGTTTTTCAGAGCTGCTGGAATTGTGGTCGCAAAGCCAGTGAGACATGCAGCGGATGTAACATTGCTCGTTATTGTGGCTCCTTCTGCCAGCACAAAGATTGGGAGAGACATCATCGAATCTGTGGGCAAGGCCTGCACAGCCAAGTTAAGCCAGTGTCCTTATCAGCCAGTCGGTCTTCAGCTGCCACCCTCAATGCAGTGGATGGAATAGCAAGTCCAGCTCTGGAAAAAACATCCACAACCACGTCTCGATCCTCCACTCCAGCCTCTGTAACAGCAGTAGATACAAGTGCACTCTAAAAGGGAACTCTGCATTCAATACATTTTGTTTGTTTGTTATTTTGTACTTTGGAAAACAGAAACCTCAATACATGATTCAAAATTTATATTCCCGCACTTTGGACTTCAGGCAATTTGTTGGGGAGGGCGGCTTTTTCCACAATATTACAGTGACATTTTTAGAAATCTATGTTAGCCCTTCCAATTTGGGATCTCAGAATGATCTCAGTGGTTCCTGGAATACGGAGAACTTTGTTTTAATGGAACTTTCTCAAAAGATACTCTGTGTTGATATAATTTTAAGCTTCTAATCTAGCAGATTGTTCTCTCTTTTTATCATGAAGCAAAGCTGCTTGGAAAGCCTTTTCTCTCCATTTAATGTTCCCATTCTTTGTTTAATCCGAACAATTGAGTTTTCACTACCACCAACCATTGCTATTTGAGTACCTCTAGGCTTTTCACATATTGTGACAGAATAAGTGGACTATTTCATTATCAGGCAGAACGATGTAAATAAAATATAATATAAGCAGCCCCAATGTTCTTTTTACCCTTCGTAGTCTAGCATTGAAGGTTTTTTTCTTTTTCGTTTTCATTATATTCCATCGTTCCTGAAATGGACACATGACTGAAACATGTTGTTCTTGTGCTGTAAAAATGAAGATCCCAAACTATAATGACTCATCGGCTTTTTCACTTACCAATTTTGGTAATTTATGAATACAGAGCAGAATGTTTACGAATTCATCGGAGGGCCTAAACAGATTAAAATGTTCTGTCCAAGATTTTTTTCCAAAACATCTTATTGGATCTTTTAACAAATCAGATTGTTTATTTTGTTATCCCAACTCTGACACACTCTTCTCTGCATAAATATTGATGGCTTTATATATTTTGTTTTAAAGGTACATTAGTGAATAAATTAACTGGCACATAACACTCATGACTCAAACAGTTATTCCAGTTAGTTCAGGCTTTCATGTTCAGGTTCCCTCTAGGTACATTGGTTTTCCGTTTTCATATTTCCCCAGGTTAGATAACCAATGACATAATTGTCTATGGGATTTCTCGAAGTCCAATACCTGTGGAGAGTGTTGTACTGGAGAAGATAAAGCTATTATCTCAGAACATGTTGGTTAAATTATAGAAGATTTGTGTCATTTAATAACATTCATGAACAGGCAAGGTTAATGTCTTTAATTCTCTTTTTCTGTAAGCAAATTAAAATTGTTGACTCTATTGAAGAATTTCATGTATTAAAGTATCCTGGCATCTTTCCAAGATAAGTCATGAAGTTTGTAGGTTTCAAGATTCCAAGATCTACCCACTGGTTTTATAATGTATCTAGTTCTTTTGCCGCATTTAAGAAGGACTTTTTGTGATTTTCCCATCTTAAACATGCCAGATTGATAGTACCAGCATGCCAGCATATAGTAGGCAAACCACAACCACAGATGGAAATCAGGTTTTGTTAGCTTTAAGATGCAATTCCTAGAAAACTAGAGTTAATGTGATGATGGTTGAAAAGAGTTACACTCTTACAATTATCCTTAGTAACACAGCTGCTTTTTGCCAACACTAACATCAGAAATTATTCGGAGATATATGCATGAATCTAGTTCAAATCTCAAGAGGAGTGGCTTCATATAAAGACTTTTATTTTTGAAAGGCTATCAGAATTTATTCAGATTCATGTTTATGAAAATCCAGTATGCTAACTTCTAATCCCCTACATGTGGTTACCACAAACATCTGTTTTGCCATACTCAGATATTAAATTGAGATAATAAATATAGTCCCGAGGAAGAGAGCATTTATATGTAAGTAAAGACTTTATTCATAAGATGCCAAAATCTCATGGTTTGATGTCTCAACTAACATATTGTAGCAAAATAGTTTTCGGGGTGTATGAGATACTCTAAAGCACGGGTGTCAAACTCACAGCGTCACGTTGCCATCATGTGATGTATTGTGATGTATTTCTCCTTTGCAGGGATGGGGTGGGTGTGGCCTGTACCTGACACATCCAGCCCACAGGCCGCCAGTTTGACACCCCTGCTCTAAAGTATTATTTGGTGCTTCTTTAGGGTTTTTTTTTGGGGGGGGGGCAGATTCTTGTGTTGCATATTTCCATTAATTCATATGCATATGCATTGCTTGGAGAAAAATATTTGATTTACACCTGGAACTCATCCTTTAGTGATGATTTACCAAAGAGGGATATTTTTAAAAAAAATTAATGCTGTTTAATAAAAAGGAAAATCCAAGGTCATGAGTTCACACATGTTTATAGATACATTTGAGTGTTCACTTTAAGAAAAATGTTTGTAGTACTCCAAGGAACTATCAAGTTTGAACTGTTTCCAAGATTTTTCAGTGAATGTGAAAATAAGAATTAAAGCTGTGGTGCTAACATTACTTATTTGTTCCAAAACTGATTCTCTCCATAGAACAGAATGATACAAGATCGGCTCCAAAGAAAAGTATGAATGTACGTTTGTCTGAGAGAGAGAGGAAAACTATATGTGTGTGTGAGGGAAAACATTCATTGGCATTCTAAGAGTATATGTAAATAGACAGTCTTCCGTAATTTAACATGCAACTACAATAGCTTGCTGCGTATTATGTGAAAAATACATCAATGTACATAGGTTACAATATTATCAGTCATAATTTTAAAATGATTTTTTGAAAATGGAAATGAAAGATATGAAAATGCTACTATGGGAATACTTTGTGGATTCTGTTTTCTATTATATTTTTGTCATTTGATTCTATATTAGGAATTTTTGTTACCAATTTCATGTGCATAACTTATTTAATATACTGTATAAAAGAACCCAAACCGTTACAGATGTATTTAGTTTGTTCTACTCATAGCAGTCAATAAAGACTATGTTCACCTTATAATATGTTGACTTGCTTTGTTTTATTGAATATAATTTCAGCTAAAGGCTGGATTGACACATCATTAATATTATTTAAATCCTATCCCACTTTTTCTCTAGGAAATCAAGACATGGGGATCTTCTTTTGTTTCAGCCTCATATGCATTCTGTTAAGTCTCTCTGATATTATTCCAACACCTTAACTTTTACACCACTACTGTATCATAAGCCGTAGCTACACCTTGGTTTTGGATCAGCTTGTGTGAATTCAGTTGCTGTATGCTTGGAGCTTTGAGAATCTTGTAAACTAAGTCACAGTGGATTCCACAAATCAGGATTTTTAAAAAACAGTATAATTTGAATCTAACCAATGGCAACTGTTATGATTTTTCATGCATAAAACACAGAGATTACAGCAGACAAAAAGTCAGTCTGGCATAATTACTTTTTAATGTCTGAAAACATGTTTAATTGCTGTTATGTTTTCCAAGCCAACTTTGAAAGGATAGATTGAGGTTTCATAAATCAGGAAGAAAAACTGGGAATATCTACTGAGAACAGTACCAGAAACCCTCAGTAGAATGTGAAAAAGGCAGATTGAGATTTATGAAAAAGAGATGTATTTAATGTATTGTTTTAACCCTGAAATATAGCCCCATTTTAGAACATCCCCAGATTTATGTATGTAATTGATTATGGGCATTTTGAGTAGACTCACAATTAAGACATTATTTTATTGTATTAAGAAATTATCTTTGGAACAATTTGAGATAAGTAACGCTGACTCTAAAATAATACATAGATAAATAAAGCCCAAGCAAAATAGTACTTGCATATAGTTGAATAGACATTTATTCATCTTTACACACAGAAAACTCAAGATTAATCATCACATTATGGCTTTATCATAGATAGACTATACGATTTAATTGTCTAGATATACTATTATGATGTGCCTTCAATACTGATGAAGTGCTTTATTGCACATTTTATTTGACAGTTTCAGGAATGAATCTTTTAAGTGGGCATGTAAATTATCTGATTTAACTGATTTATATAATTTAATAATTCAGGAGTATTTAAGAAAATTTTAAAGAAATATTTTAAAAGCCCATAATTAGGCAAGTTTTTTGATCCAGTAGCACAGTTGGATGCTTTTGCAAAAGAGCTATTGGGTATATGTTCAGTGAAAGCATCTTTGTTAATGGGGAAAAAAACATTTTTAGCCACCCCTGCAATAATCTACCATCTACCATCTCAGTTTACTTGATTTTTGTATAAGTGGTCACAATTGAAAGCAAATCATGATGGGAGGGAGGGAGGACACCGTTTGCAATGTGTAACTCCCATGTAATTTTTATTTCAATAAACTTGTTTCAATAATTTGACCAGAGAATGGATCTCCATGCCAAGGGACTGGGGGGGTATGTGTGGGTATGGGCATATTAGTGCCCATATCCATACACCCTAAAATTAGTACTCTAATGTCGACATTTAGTATCCCGGAAATCATAGGTATATCCTTGACCTACACTGTAAGAGTAGGAAGATACAGATCCTCCATGGTATTGACGGGGGAGTCCAGGATGGGTTATTCTAGCTCTGCTATCTCATTGACTGAATTGAAATTCTGAAGACACTTCCTTGGCAACGGTCCCCCGTCTTTCAATTCAGTGCCAGTTCGCAGAACTGTTTTCCTTGAGCTCTTCGCTCAGTTTGAAAGATTGTTGGATTTGTGCTTTAAATTCTTTGAATATCGATAGACTACAAAGGAAGAATTTTTCAGCGCTATGAGTAGCACCGTAGATGCCATTGAGGGCTCTATTAGCCCAAATTATAGCGATTGCCACTTTCATGCCCGTTGAGCTCTGGAACCTTGCCCCAGGAGCGTTTCACTGAGGGGAAGGCTAACAATTATTATCTCAGAGAAGATCGTGCAATTTAAACCTAGCGCAGTCGATTTTGCGTGCAGCGACACTATTGCTATTATTACAGGCAGTTTTGGAAGTGACAGCTGCCCTTTGGCGTTCATTAACTGCGCTGATTTCAAATTGACAGCAGCAGCTGAGGTGTCGGAGCCTGCTAAGCAATTGACTGTTAGTTGGGCGTTAAAGTAGAGGGTGTGGACGGTGAACTGAAGCTTCAGTTCTGAACTATGGTGAGAAGGTGGCCATAGCCTCTATTACCGCACTCAACCAATGAATTTTCCCGCGTCCTCTTCACTAGCGCTAATGGTTGCCTCAAGGCTCCTATTTCAGATCAATGGGATTGGTATGAGATGTTATATGCTCCCAGCTGTGGGACCATTCCAGAAGTGTTAGAAATTTAGGTTTCAAAATTACCAGGCAGCAATTCAATTCCCGAATTCATAACTTGTTATGTGAATTTGGGCATTAACATCCCATTCCTTCTAGGTGGCACTAAACTCCAAAAGGCAAGGAAATTCTCAATTGTAATCTCCAAAATTCCATGAGTAATGCTTGAGATTAGCAGAAGAAAGACAGAAAATAAAAGTACAATTTTTGGACTGTAGCAACATATACTTACTAGATACAGCCCATTCTGAGAGTTGAAGTCCAGACATCTTCAAGTTGCCAAGGTTGAGAAACACTGGTCTAGTGACTTTGCTTTTGCTGAATGAAAATGAGATGTGAGGAAACTTTTAAAAACCTTAATAATCATATCCTATTTGTACCACAGTGTGGCGTCTGAAGTCCATCTTGAGGGAACCTTTAAGGCTTTTGTTTGTTCGGTAATTATTTCTCTTTCTCACTGTGTGTGTCCTTAATTTCCATATATCTTAGTAGCTCAGACAAAAGCCAAAATGACATCTGACTAAAAGAATTGCTTTCAGCATCTATAACTTGGCACTGTAAAATGTCGAACTTCACTGGCAGTAGACTACTTATTTAGAATCTGACTGGAAAAAGTTAAAATGTTTAGAAGTTGAAATATTACTAATTTTATAATAATCTATATTGTGTGTGTGTGTGTGTGTGTGTGTGTGTGTGTGTGTATCAGAAAGACTTGTAAAAGAAGACACCAATGCATTTTTAAAAATTGAGTAACAAGGAAAATTGCATTAAAAATGTAAACATCATTACCTTTTTTCTATATAAAACAGGGAGCCTAATTAAAACGCTAAGCAGGATATCACCTTTGAAGCATGCATTTTCATTTCATTTTTAAAAGCTGTTGTTACTATTTGAGATTTTTCAGAAATCTCAGCCTGATCCAAACTATGGATTTTCAATAAACTGTTGGCTTCATTTCCTTAATAAACAGAAAGCCTCTTAAACATACATAACACATTTGTTAATGACTTTTCATTAATTTTCTGATTGCTAAATATTCGTTACTGTTGTTAATTAGTAGAATTTCAGTAGAGCCTAGAGACCACTCAAAGAAATCCAAACGTTCTATCATTTTAACTTGCAGATGAAGAAAGATGTTAGCAGATTGTGATTAAACTTTTTGTCCTAGTAATCTCACATTGTGAACTTCAGCACAGCAAAATTTAAAAAGAAGGGCAATTCTGGGATACTCAGTTCACTTTTCACCCCTTTGTTCTCTTAATAAATATGTGATCAATTTAATAATTATTGCTACTATGATATATTTAAATAACAAAAGTTAAAATTTATCAGGCCCTTAGAATATATTTCAGAAACGTTACTGACAAGCTAAGATTGCACATCCCGTTAATCTGTGGTTTGCTTACTATGACTTGTAGATTAAGCCATATCTGGGTAACACATTTCACTAAGTCCAAACCATGGCTTCCAATCCACAGTGAGTAACATCACATGAGGCAACACAATCCCAAAATGGCTCAATGCAATAAACTAATCCACTGGATCCTTATTTTCTTTCAGGATAACAAAAAATTAATGATGTTTTTTTTTACTTTCTTAATTAAAAGCATTTCAGTGATCTGATTTTTTTCTATTTCATTGTTTTAAGATCACAAGACATTAACTTGTGGTTAATTAAATTAAATACAATACAATACAATAGCAGAGTTGGAAGGGACCTTGGAGGTCTTCTAGTCCAACCCTCTGCCTAGGCAGGAAACTCTATATAGTTTCAGACAAATGGCTATCCAACATCTTCTTAAAGACTTCCAGTGTTGGGCATTCACAACTTTTGGAGGCAAGCTGTTCCACTGATTAATTGTTCTAACTGTCAGGAAATTTCTCCTCAGTTCTAAGTTGCTTCTCTCCTTGATTAGTTTCCACCCATTGCTCCTTGTTCTACCCTCAGGTGCCTTGGAGAATAGTTTGACTCCCTCTTCTTTGTGGCAACCCCTGAGATATTGGAACACTGTTATTATGTCTCCTCTAGTCCTTCTTTTCATTAAACTAGAGATATCCTGTTCCTGCAACCGTTCTTCATATGTTTTAGCCTCCAGTCCCCTAATCATCTTTGTTGCTCTTCTCTGCACTCTTTCTAGAGTCTCCACATCTTTTTTTTACATTGTGGCGACCAAAACTGAATGCAGTATTCCCAGTGTGGCCTTACCAAGGCATTATAAATTGGTATTAACACTTCACGTGATCTTGATTCTGTTGCCTGGATTCATATAACTCATTGAACCCTAAAGTCGCATAAACATTAAGCCACAATCAGCCAAATTTTAATCTATCAAGTCATCCTTTGACTCATTTGATAATGAATAGTGCTACCAATTCAAATTCTAAACAAATTCTAAATCTCTGTTGCCATTTAAAGATCATCTAGAAGTTTGCTGCCCAGATTTAGCAGACCTAGAATAAATAATTAAATCAGGGTATATTAAAAATATCTCCTTCATTTATGGTAACCAGAAATGTGATTGTAGATTATCCTTGGAGCTGTAGAGTGTGTCCTATTGAAGAACTGATTATCAGAATTTATTACACATCTCTGAAAAATTTATGTTGCCACCTGCCTGATTCAGATTTAAGGAATAAATAATATGTCTTTTGATTGCATAAATATTAGATTCTAGTAAAGCATATTTGACATTCTTTGATGATTAGATATTTGCCTTAGAGGAATGCCAGCTTTTTTCAAGAAATCCTTCTCAAGTTGTGTTCAGTATTAAGATTTCCACAGAGAACAGTCTTTGATATGCTTATTATTTATATAAAAACTTAGCCGCCTGAGATAAACATATAACCAGGTGCATGTTTTTTTTTTTTGAGCAATGCTAAATTCAGCAGAAGTCAAAATAGTGTTTACTGGCATTCTTTCATGAAATGCAATTTACTATAGTCCTAGTAATTAAGTACTTCAAAAACTATTCCTCTTTATAATATCCTGAACTGGAAATTCCTTTTAAATGCATTTCCCTCAATGTGGAATTTTCTAGATATATCATATTTCTTAAATGCTATACTGCCTAGGGATTTTGGAAATTGGGGTCCAAAAACCTATGACACCAGATTGTATTTTATTTTATACAATATTTTAAATATATATTTAACTGTTTTCAGCATTCAGAGAATGTAAAGTCCTTGGACTATTGAATGAATGGATGAATTAATTAATTAATTAATTAATTAATTCTTTCCTGCCATGGTAGCTCTAAATAGTAGGGCATCCTCTCTTACTATTAAGTCTTCCCTCTTACTATTAAGTCTTTCCTGCTGTGCCACATGTTCAGGTGTGCTAAAACAGATCATCTGCCCAAGAGTGTTTGAGCAGTTCTTCAATATCCATTTGCTTCACTCAGTCCATGGGAGACACTTTAACATAATGCAGTCCATTCTTTTAGTCAAGAGTTGACTCACTGTAAAAGAGTTTCTTGGATCAACTTAACATTGCAAATTAAATATTCCAAACTGAAATTGGCCACTTATCTCCTGAGAGCTTAGGAAAATGTTTTGACCAATGAATTCAAGGGATTTGAGGATATCTCGTAGCTGCATGGTCAGCTCCCAGAGGGAGATGATAGGAAGCTGGACGTAAATAGACTTAAATATTGTTTTTCCTCTGCAAAAGATGAGATGAGTAACTATTGAAGTATAGATATCAACAAGTTAAAGCTGTTAGTAGTTTTGTTATAAAAACAACAACCAAAAATATCTTAAAGGAAACCATTATAGAAATCATTGTAAGTCAACTATTATATCCAGGTTATATTTTAGAAGTAACAGAACTGGGTTGAAAAGTCTAGCTTACCACCAAATAGCAGCAAAGAGTTAAACTAATTGGTCATATTGGAACAACAGTTTTCCAATATCTAAGAGGCTGCCATGAAGAAGAGGAGGCCAACTTATTTTCCAAAGCATCAAAAGGCAAAACAAGAAACAATGGATGGAAACTAATAAAGGAGAGAACCAACCTAGAATTTAGGCAACATTTCTTAACAGTGAGAACAAGTAACCAGTGGAACAACTTGCCTTTAGAAGTTGTGGGTATTCCAACACTGGAGGTTTTCAAGATGAGATTGGGCAATCATTTGTCTGAAATGGTATAGAGTTTTCTGCTGAGCAGGGAGTTAGACTAGAAGACCTCCAAGGTCCCTTCTAACTTCTGTCATTCCATCATCTGGATTTTTGCAGTGCAGATATGGCATCAATGCAATCTAGGCATGCAGAAATTTATAGACTTAATTCCATAATTAGTAATAATTTATTAAATTGTTATGCTGCCTGATTCTGCGACTCTGGACAGCATATCAATTTAAGAATATTATTGATTTATTTTATTTGTATTGTTTATTATTAAATTTATTAGTCTACGAATGACCAAATAAGACAGGGTGTGCAACCTGAATCCTCAAAGCTATTTCTTACTGCCAGACCTACTTTCAAATTGTTGAAAATGGGATGAGAAAACATGATTTCCCAGCAACTCTGGTATAAGTTCTGAATAAGTTTAACTTTGTTAGGAAAGGGGTGAGTGGAATGAAGAATCCCAGCATTTCCCTAGCATAAAACCTAGGCAATAACAATAAAGTTTGTCTGACTGTTTTGACATAATCCATTTTATTTTGTAACATAATCGTATGTCTTTGTTCAACCCCCAAAATGATATATGTACACTCACAGTTCCCAAAAGGTTATTTTCAATATCTGAATTTCACTTCTTCTAACTAGCAGTAGTGTGAATTATAACAGTTAAAGCAAATATACACAGATTGCATACATAATAGCAAATGCATAACTGACACCTTAATGCCAATCTAAAATGAATTATTTACTTTTAGTTTAATTTATGTGTATACCCATCAATTGTGATATATAAACTATGAGTTATATATTAGCCTTACCTATGGTGACTATGGGTTGTTCAACAAATATGCTAAAACAAGCTATAGTGTAGGGTCGAATTCATCTAGACCGAATGCATAGATATCTTTGAGTAGGACAAAAAAAGGTTGAATGATCAGAGTCATGAGTCAATGCAAGTTAAGATGTCCCTTATCCAGGAAAAAATATCTGGCTATGTACATTTCTTAATACTTTTAATGGGACAGATATACATAGCAAGGGTGGGATGAAATCCCTTAAAAAAATTGGTTTATAGAAATAAATGGCTTGTCGGTTGTTGTTGTTTTAACAGACTTCCTACACAGCACTGCGTTGGCTGATAGGTCAACCTGTACACTGCACTGAGGCTTCATCTATTTGTTTCAAATATTTACTGAGGAGCCTCTGTAATTACGATGAAAAATAGCTTGTGATTATTTTTAGCAAAGGTGATTAATAGTTCTTTTAAAAGCTAAAAAAATAGTCTAAATCAGCAATGGGTTTCACATTTTGTTACCATCAGTTTGCTCCACATGCACCCGCCCCCTTCACTCCTGCCCCCTGCTCCCTTCCGTGCATGTGGCCAGTCTTCTATGCACGCAGTTTGCTCGCCCGTGTGTCTTCAAAAACATGCCTAAATAGGACTGCATAGAGCCGGGACAGGTGCGTAGGCCCACCCGTGATTTCCTCTACCAGTTCAGGCAAACCTGTCCAACCCAGCTGAATACCACCTCTAGTCTAACGATCAAGGAGACATTTGACTGTGCTGAATCTGTTCTCTACCTAGAAATAGAAAAAAAAGACTGTATATTGACTGAAATCATATCAATATCTGACAAGAGTGTCATAAAATGTTAAGTCCTGATGGATCTCCCCAGCATCTGTTTTTCCTCTTTGATATTTCCTGGGAGAGCTGTTTCTCTCCAAAATATTATAACTGCAATCCTTGGGATAATGTGAAAGAGGATTCAACTAAGTAGCAAGGAATATTCCATTTGTGCTGGAAATCTGGTTTAAAGATTTAATGGTGATCTTGTTCTTCTTACAAAAGCATTAAGAAAAAAACATAAATGTGTATTCACAGACATTGCTCTTAAGAGGGCAAAAATTTGGAAAAGTTTTTTTTACTGGAAAAACCACACATAATCAAGGCCTTAGGTTGCTCCTGCCTCAATGCCACAATCTTTTCTTGAAGAGATGTTGTTTTTTAAAGGAGGGTGATGTGAAAATGATTTGTATATATATTCCCTCACTAATAAAAACTGTGTCACATGTTCTATATTAGGATCAAGGTCTGAAAACGATCTGCAGCTCTAGAGGCTTAATTATAGAATCCCGATAATGCTAAAAAATAGGTTGCATTTCACAAACTGCTCCATCATTTGCAGGACAAAGAAAAGGATATAAAACCAGCGAGCAGGATATATGCAGTTCAATGAACTCATTTTTTTTATATCCATTACATTCATTTCCCTCCGTCACTCTCTGCGTTCCTGGTATTTTGCAGCAACATTATAGAATGCAAAAGGCTGATATCTCTCTACTTTGAGGGGAGGATAACAGTATCTGGAATCCTGTCCTGAACAATTGGGTACTTGTAATTTCCTGTTTGGCTTAAGATTCAGAAAATAGTTCTAATGCAGGATAAGAACTTTTCATTGTGTTCCTGGTCTCCTGCAGTTTTGGTGCAGATGCCCCCCCCCCGCCGAACCTTTGGGAGGGGATTTTGGGGGAGCAAAGGTTTCCAGGGGGAAGTTGTTTAAAGTTGTTTTCCCCACACCCCATTCCCCTTCTGGCAGGAGCAAATTTAGAATCTCAGCTAGTATTTATCAGAATTATTTTTAAGGTGTTTTCCTCTCTCAACTCTGGCACAGCACAGAAAGCAGATGGCTCAGAAACAATGCCTGTTATTAGTAACTCTGTTGATGGTTTTGTGAAACAGAGCATGACTGTAGCCTTTCCCCAATCTAATACCTTCCTAATGTGCTGGAGATTAACTTCTAAAACATATATGGAGATGGTGGGAGTTGAAGTCCAACATATTTCATTGGCTTTCATGAAAGGACTGGGCTCAAACAGCAGATTAATCTAAAATGTAACTACTGTGTTTCCCTGAAATTAGGACAGCCACAGATAATAAGCCCAATCGGGCTTTTAAGCACATGCGCTAAAATAAGTCCTCCCCTGAAAATATTGCAATGCAGCAGCAGCCATGAAGTCACCACACTCACCGCCTGCTGCACCTCAAAAATAATAAGACCTACCCAAAAATAAGGCCAAGCGCTTATTTCAGGGGTCAAAAGAAAATAAGACCCTGTCTTGTTTTTGGAGAATCATGGTAGCTAGTTCATGAGTCAGTTTGTCATAGCATTGGTTAATTCAGTAAGCATTGGTTCAATTAATCATGTATGGGGACTGAATTTAGTTTCATTGTGTTAGTGATGAGAAATTTCTGCCATATCTAATGTCCTCTTAATAGCTTAAAATTACTCCCTCAAACACGCAGTTTTTTAAAGTCAGATAAATAAAGCAAGAGATTGAAGGGTTGCTGAAAATCAGTGTAATGATTGCTAGTTAAAAAGAATTTGCAAGTTAAAAGCCAATGTAATCAAAGATAATTCTCTAAGGGCTTATTTATGCATGCAGGATCTCCAAATAAAAGTACAGGTTTTTTTTCTGAACCAATTTTAAGGAAGATCACACACTGCATTTCAAAACAATGCATGGACTGATTCCCACAGCACTGCGGGACTGAAATGGAATCATACCGAACAACACACAGAGCTGTAAATTGGGATTTATAGACTGTTATGGCTATATTTGGCTCAGCTAAATAAAAAAAACAGTCAAGCAGTACTGAGCCTTAGTACAATGTGCAAATGCAGTCAGTAGATCAATAATTAGCACTGAAGGAATGTACTAGAATATTATTCTGCCTACCCTGAGATTAGATTGGCCACAACACCACTAGCTTTTCACAAAGCTAATAAACATGGTTTGAATTGGACTTGGGGATCTGGGTGTGTGGCAGAACTTGTGCAGTGGTTGTGTTAATTTGGTGATATTTTTGACCTTAGCAACTGATTGTATTTGTGTGATTCTTATATATAGATCTATGTGTCCATTTCTGGCCAGAATCATGGATTTGAGTTGGGCAATCACTATAAATGAACAAACAAAAATACACATCAATATGTTTTTAAAAAGAAAGTGGTCCTTTTTCAGTCTCTTCGTATTGTTTAAGTTCACGCATGCTAAAAACGTATTCAAGATACACTCACTCTCTTAATACATAGGGAAAATTAGTTATTCTTAACTCTGACAGAGAAGTCATCCATGAATATGTAAATAGTGCTGAGGTTTCAGTGACCATGTTTGCACAAAATGCTAAGCCCTAATGTAGTTTTTTGCTTGATTTTTGTTTGTGTGTGTGACTTGATAGACGCCTCAGTGAGAGTCAGTGTGGTGTAATCAATAAGGCACTGAGCTAGAAAGTGAGAAACTGAGTTCTAGTCCTCTCTTAGGCATTAAGTCAACTGAGAGGCTTTGGACCTGTCACTCTCGCCAAGCCCTAAGATTGAGGCAATGGCAAACCATTTCCAAACTCTTGCCAAGAAAACTGCATTCTCTCTCATTCTCTCTCTCTCTCTCTCTCTCTCTCTCTCTCTCTCTCTCTCTCTCTCTCTCTTTCTCCCTCCCTCTCCCTCTCCCTCCCTCCCTCCCTCTCTCTCTCTCTCTCTCTCCACACACACACACACACACACACACACACTCATGGTTATTAGTTGTAATATATTGTTTGGCAGGAAAATGCTAGGAATAAAAAAAATTGCATACAGTGGAATGCCAGCCAACTATATTTTAGACAATAAATCATGGTTATGCAAACAGTAGCATAATTTGTTAGATGTGCATAGTTAATGGTGGCTCATGTATTGCATTTAGCCATAAAGATTGGTCACAATGATTGAACTGGCACAATATACTAAGGAACGTTGTCCCCATGGGTTCCCAGAGTGTCCTCAGGTTCTTTCTTTAATGTTCATCGGATTCTCTGTCTCTGTATTTTTTTAAAGAGCATTTAAAAAAATAAAAAGTAGATATTAAATTGACATGCCATAAGTGAAGAACCAGAATTTGGTATTAGATTTAGTTGCAATAATTTGCAAAAATGGCCTTTTGGTAAATGGGCATTTTTTGACTAGAAACCATTTTATGGA
Organism: Thamnophis sirtalis; assembly: GCF_051295495.1. Classification (NCBI taxonomy): domain Eukaryota; kingdom Metazoa; phylum Chordata; class Lepidosauria; order Squamata; family Natricidae; genus Thamnophis; species Thamnophis sirtalis. Next base: position 65,381,901 of record NW_028261387.1, read on the forward strand.
AAGATCAATCTTCCATGGTGTCTATTGTATGAGCATGCTTTTGCCTACCTCAAACTACATCTAGCATGGTTTGCTATCCATAATGTAGCATCTGAGTTCACTCAACATTTCTTTATGACTTAGTGCAATGCCCCATATTAACTCAGTTAACATGGGAATACAGCTCATTATAGGTTTTCCTATAACCTTAAGTCAAATAATGTTATTGTGAATTATAAATCCAATCTTAATATATCTAGACTTTTTTGAATACCTATTATTTGGTTTATCAGCATCACTACCCAAAGGAATTCAGGAAGCAAGTAAACCCACAGTTCAAAATATTGTGTTTTCTGCAATTATTTACCTTGGAAGATTGGTAGAAACATAGATTTGCTTATCTACAATTATCTGGGCATGCAACCCCTTCATTAAAATATAATGGTTTATTTATATATAACAGTAAGAACAGATGATAAAGGAAGCTTGAGACTCATTGACGAGAACTTGCCTCCAGGTAAGAGCTACCAATCATGCAGTTATTGAGGATAGAGTATTCAAGAATAAATATCTTAAGAATGTGAAATCTGCTGAATCACAATGAGATCCCAGTCCTTTTTTTTCTATAGTATTCATAATACTTAATTTACCATACTGTTACTTCACGATGTTTAACTCATCTATGAAAAGTGTGCGTACAAGGAATAACCAAGGGCTGAATTTGTATTCAAGAATTGGTATGTTGTGACTTTGTGCAAGAACAGCATCACCAAATTCTAAGAGAGAGAAAAGGAAAGCAAGGCAGGAGAGATCAGATAAGAAAATTAATCTACATAATAGAGGATAAAGACAATGAGGGATTATGAAAGACAAATGAGGGGGACTTTTGGGAGAATCTTCAAGTGAATTGGTGCAAGGAACTTTCTCTATAAAGCAGAGCAAGCTATTTCAAATAAAGGTAAATTTTCTTCTTCTTCTAGTGAAGCTTGACTTTGGATGACTTCGTCGATATCTTTGGATGACTTCATATTGTCTTGACAACAATATGAAAATGGTTTACTGCTGTCTACTTCCAGTATTATTATTTTTTATTTCTCGATCTAACTTTCATCTCCAATATTCTCTGGAAATCTCCCATCCAAATATTAATAAACTTAGCTTTCAAAATGAATCAAAGTCAGTTAGATGCTGCCACCTAGCTGGGCGACCATCAAGAATGGAGATCCATAGGACTTTTTTAAAAAAAGATAGAATTTAGTATATACTTTCTTAGCTTCTTGAATTTTGACACCTCCTTATAACTTTCCTTCATCTTTATTTTCATTATAGTGTTAGATGGGTTTATCTAATACAAAATTTGGTTTGTATTAGGTAAACCCAGCTAACACTATAATGAAAATTTGGTTTAGGCATCACACTAAGCCAAAGCTAAATGAATCTCTTGGAAGGTGCAGCATCCAAGCAAAAGATAATAAAATATGATGGCTAGTTTTGTATGAACATTTGCCTCCCCAGAAAGCTGGACAACTATGGGGATACAGATTTCATCTCACTTATCAATATGCATTAAACTTATATTGTTCCAAAATTTTCTTAATATCCAGTATACGTTTTACTGATCAAAAGAGACAGGCAAGAGATTTTTTTTTTGATTCACAAAAGGGTAGAAATGCAAAACTTCTCAGTTCACAGCTGCAGGTTGCTTCAGATGAGGAGACTAATAAAGATGATAAAATGGCAATAAATGATAAGGTAAAAAGAAACTGTGGCTTGGCTGGTGCATGCAGCTGTCAATTCCTGGCAAATCTCTCTCACATTTTTTTTTAAAAAAAGATAATTTGTTATTAAAAATATTTACAGAATAAAGACATTTAAAAGAAAAAGAGAGTAAAAAAAAGTGGTAGAAAAAGAAATGAAGAAGAAAGGAGCGAAATAGTAATGTTAGTATGGCTATTTCATGAAGGATTGAGTTGCCCCAGGCTTGCAACTCTTTAAAAGGTCTGAGAATGTTAGAGAAGCATTTGGTTAACAGGAATTAACATAAACTGGGCAATTTATATTAGGCTGAAAGGTTGGAGGATCTGAGGTAACACATATAGATTAAGGGGCATGCTTCTTGAGGAAAGAATCTGAAAGCTGCATCTGACCTGTGAACAGCATGCTGGGTAATATCCTTCAAAAAGTGAACACAACAGAGTACAAAGCAACACTCATTATCTTATGTCCCCTTTCTTTTTCTAGGCATTGTTCCAGAAGTTTCTTGCTGTCTCTAGTGCCATATTGAAAAAGTTGGCTAAAATGCTGTAATTTCACAATGAACTGGTAAAGAAAGGAATTTTTATAGTCATTCATTGCAGCGTTTGAAAATGACAATTCAATGTGTTGATGCTGTGTAGCTTTTACTTGAGTTTTCAAGGTATTGGAACCATCTTTGGATCAGATCATTCTTCATTTTTCTTTGCAAAGTCCTGCCTTCTTCAGAGCCAAGGATGCTAGGATTCTGGTACCTGCTTCTGATCTCATTTCTCTGCAAAAGCCAATGCAGCAGAATGGATTCAATCAGCAAGATAGAACAGGAAGTCAGTCCACTTGGAAACACAGCCCACATACTCAACAGTCAAGGGCAGAGGTCCATCAGAGCTGCCAAGAGTCAAGGTGGTTCACCTTCAAGTAGAGCATTCTGTGCCTCTGTCACTATTGGCATCAGTGATACCACATTAAATACCTGTAAGTAAATAGCACAACACATAATACAATACTTCACACAGCACAGAGTAATTACTTGGAACAGTTCTATCAGAAAGACTCTTTTGGATGGGTGAGAAATGGAAGGAAGATGAAAACCTTTTTAGGAAATCATTTTTTCAGACATTTGTTTATTATAAAAGCTTAAAAAAAAATCCTAAAAGTCGTCTTTGTATCCAGTCATCATGTATAAAGCTCACAAAAATTGTCTCGGATGGAACAAACTAATGTTCACTTAGTTCTGTTTTCTGACAGCATTATATGGCCATTAAAAAGGGCATGTGAGTGAAATACTTTTGTTTGTAGTTGTTTACTTCTAGTGTTCCAGATAAACTTTTATCTTGTAGATGAAAGTTGCAGTTAATAACCTGTTGTGGCCCAGCAGGATCCGGTTGAGCTGCTGATGAACTCGAATAGCGAGGAACCATGAGTCTGCCCTGGACGATGTGGAGGACCCTGGGCAGGGTTGAGACTCAGAGCAGGGACCAGAGAGGCTGGTTGGCCACCAGGAGGCACCTGAGGCATGGAGCAGTGGGGAGGATCAAAAGCAGTTTGTCCCTGATGCTAAATTGAGAAGGGCTGAGAAACGGAAGCAGCAACTCCGTAGGCAGACACACAGAAGATGATTAAGCACAGGTGGTTGTGGATTGGCCCCTCCCAAGAGAGATTATAGGTGAGGCGTTGGGAGGGGACATTTGCAGGAAACAACCGTTCGAATTAGTAGTTAAGAAAATCTATCTGTGTATTCTAGCCGTGTTTGTTCGTTTGGACTATCTGTGTTGCTTCGTTTGAATTATCTAGGTTGCTGCAGAGATACTCTATTGAACGTGAGTTGCCTGGGCCCTCAGCCAAAGGATTCATTATCTCAGTAAATTAAACAGTGGCAAACAGCCAAGCCTGTGTTCTGGTTTTTTCCCAGGCCGGGGAGGTCAGAACAATAACCATTGATGGATTTTATTCAATCCTATTTCAGGCTACCTAAGTCAATATCTACCATCATTACATTTTTCAGTGCCAAATTCAATAAATGATTGGGATAAGGAGTTGTCTGTGATTACTGCTTATCCAGCCAATTATATAACTATAACTTCATAGGCTTAACTCCTTAAGTCTAGCTGTGCCAGATGAAATATAAATCCAGATAACTCAGCATTCTCGTCATACGCTGGTCACGATAATAACTAATATGGTAAAACATTCTGGTTCCCAAACTAGAAGTAATAGTTAATCATAATTGTCTATGTGTTTGTTTTAGTTACGGTACTTGTTTTATTTTAAGACATTTCAAAAATCTTATTTTAAGAATCATTTGGAGCAAGGGTCCCATTTGTTCATCTCCCATGCAGGACAACTGGACCAAATCAGGATGTGAATAAAATAATGTTCACCTAGTAAAAATAGCATTTTCTTTGTGTTTTTTTCTGCTGCTGCTGCATAAATATCTGGGGGGGAAATGTCATCAAGTCTAACTCCCTGTATTCTGTAAGATCTTCCTGTCTTAGAACACTGTCTTCCAGAACCAATCAGGTTTCGGCAGAATGGAGATGGTGGTTCTTTCAAGCCTTCCACTTTTCATAACTATTCTTTTGCAATTCTGCTGCACATACCAACTATTGTTTGGGTTGTTTGGGCTGCAACATTAGGAATCTACTGGACTAGCACCAAAACCCATGTCCTGAAGGTTTGCTGACAGAGAAAGTGGACAAATTTGGCAGAAATGTTTTGCATGGCTATGTTCAAAGAGGATCCAATAATCAAGTGATATCAGTTGAAGACTTGGTTTCTTATGGTCATTAGCTTAAAATTGTTCCATGGAAAAACTAGTATCAAATCAGCAACTTTTGCCAACAGGGTATAACTGCCATTCTAGACATCTGTCAAAACTCACCTCTTTATTATTTATTTATTATTTATTAATTAGACTTATATACCATTTCATAGGGCTTTCAGCCCTCTCTAAGCGGTTTACAAATTTTTTAGCAAATTGAGTCAGCAACTTGCCCACACAGTCTGGGTCCTCATTTCACCCACCTCGGAAGGATGGAAGGCTGAGTCGACCTTGAGCCGGTGAGATTTGAACTGCTGAACTGCAGATCACAGTCAGCTAAAGTGGCCTGCAGTACTGCACCCTAACCACTGCACCACCTCGGCTCCCAACTCTACTTCCATTCCACATTGAAGAAGCATTATTGATGGATGTTTTCCTGTTGACTGATCTTTTTTAGAGTAGGAAAGATAAAGCCAGGGGATACCACCATCATGTTTGTTTACATGGCCTGTACACTATAAAAAAGATAAGACCTTTTACTGACATTGTGACTTTAGTGGGACAGAGATTGCCAATGGAAAGGATATATATGAAGTTTTCTGCCAACACAAAGGCTGATGGGTACCACTTCATCTCTGCTAGGGAAAGAAGATGCTTCTTCTCAATTCATATTACTATAATTCCCTCTTCCCATGTATTATCATTTTAACAAAAAATGCAGAAGAGAATACCCTTGTTTTACATATTAATTATCTCCACTGTCCTAGATTTTGGATCTAGGTTCTTTTGCCAAAAGACTGAGCAGGTATCTCTCCTCTATTCCAACAGCTTTTTGACAATAATGGTGTCGGGGAAAACATTAAGTACACAAGCTGCTCATCTCTTGCTTTATCCACACACACACCCTTGTTAGAAAGAGACTTTGTTTAAGAAAAGTAACAGATGCCTCAAATCACATTCAGCTGTTTCTTTGGAAGTGTGTCAGCTTATTAACTTTGATGAATCATAGCACTGAATCTTTGAAAGTACCATTCTTGAGCATGTTGTCTGATTTCCTTATTTTTAATGCATCACCCATTTTTAGATATTCAAGACTTACTGTCAGACGTAATCAAGCAACTGTTGCCACTGGACTTAATGAAGTCTGTACCTAAGACAATCAAAGGCCTAAACAAGCTTTTAAAAAACAGAGAAGATCCACATATAATTGAGCACTTGGAAAACAAGGTCGACAACAATGATATGCTCAAACTGATGCAAAGTATAACACAGTAAGTATATCCATCATGAGACTGTTCACATGTAAAGCCTGGAATGTATGATTTTAACAAATGCTAAAAACCTTGGTTATTACCACACTTGTTACTAAATTAGCTAGGTCTTCAAGTGACCAAGTTAAGTATGTTGCATTGTTGCATGATCCTAGCCTTTCCAACCTTTTTTGTCATACTGTTGCATTTCTGGAACAGCTGTACTTGTAATTGTACTTCTTCTGGACTACAACAGTCATCATCCCATCATTAAGGCCAAAGTTTTGTAAGTTTTGTATTAATGTAAGGATGTTAATAACAAATGAAACCAACTGATAGATATAACAATGGGCAATAGTTTGCATTTCAGACTGTAAAGAATTAACCAAGTCTTAAATTTACTTTTTTTTTAATAATAGGAGAAGCCAGTGGAGATTTTTGTTATAAAAAATGTCCATGCCTTCCTCTTTTCATGCTTTCTTTTGCTTTTTTTCTTCCAGTTTGGCCATTGAAAAAATTACATTCCTTCCAACGTTGATGAGATTTTCACCTGTTGATGTGGTCCATCTTTCTCTCCCAGTTGAAATTGGCATAGAAGGTAAAAGGTAATTAGCCAAGGATCATGAATAAACAAAAAGAAAGGCACAGATTAACCTAGGCTACCGTCAAAGGCATTTTCTCATCAATTTTAAATAATCTGGACAAAATTGTTATGTCAGCAGCAGAATTTAATCTCTTGGTAGGAGTACTTAGTGTCTCATCTCTATAGATCAGTGTTTCTGATTCTTGGCCACTTTAACAGAGGCGGACTTCAACTCTCAGAATTCCCCAGTCAGCTTGCCAGTTCTAGATGAAGCTTTCCTTTGGTTCATGTTGTGCCAGCTCTTCCATCTGTATCTTAAATCTATTGACTCAATGAATTCAGTGCAACAAATTTCCAATAACTCATTTCTATCCACAGAGTAAATATCTGTTTTCTAATAAGAGCAAATACATCTAAACAATTAAGAGATGCCCAATCAAGTCAAGATAGTTATATTGATTTCCAATAAAACTATGATTTGTTTAAATGTTTAATTGTCACTTAAGTTTTTATTACTATAAGTCTCCAACTTTTATCTAGGACAGGGGTCCCCAGCCTATGGGCTCTGGTCCACTACTGAGCCATGGGCTATTCATAACCGGGCCGTATGAGTGGCGGGCTGGCATGAGCACATGCACAAGTGCATGCAGCCCCACTCGCATGAGTGGTGGCCGCCGGTGCTTGCAACCCCACAAATGAAGATGTGCACATGGACATGAGTGTGCACCTGCCTTTCACACAAAACCTTCACCTCTTCCCCCGCTCCTGCATTAGGCTGCCAACCTGAAAAGGTTGGGGAATGCTGATCTAGGACTGAAATCAATGAGACTTTATTTTTGGAAAATGAACATAGTATTGTGGTCCAAATATGCACAAATCTCCTAAAACTAAAATTTAATTCATCCCCATTTTTTTGCCATTTACTGACTGCCCTACATTTTTTTAAAAAATATTGTAACACAATATCTAGAAATAAATAGCCATAAACATATAGCACTTTTTGTTAACATGTGTATTTTAAGACATATAATATAATACTTTGAGACAAAGTGCACCTTTTAACATGCATGTAAACAACAAATATAGATGGGGAACAGTAGAACAATAGAATTATAGACTGAAACATTTGAAAATGACTTGGATCAGACATAGATGGATTTCTGGAAATTTGGCTACGTTTCAGACCTAATTATACTATAATGACCCCCCTCCTAATAATATTACTAACATAAGGAAAGAGATTGTGGTAGCTTTTAAATGAACGCAGGTATATTCAGTGAAAAGTTCATTTTCTGCCAAAATCCACAATTCCTGTAGCTAATATTTGTTTCCTTTTCCTTTATTCTTGGGGTTTAGCACTAAAAATGGTTTCTTTGCATCAGCAGTGAAAATCAAGGTAGATGTAATATCTAAGCTTTTATGGGTTCCTTCCAAAGATCAGATATTCACCACTGAAGTTTCCAAAATTTCCATCAATGAAATTCAAATCAAACAGAAAACAAGGTGAGTGATTCATGGGTTACTTGACAAGGATATATGTCCAGAAAATTCTGCTTCCAGGTAAGGATATTAGCAATAACAATAGCACATAGACTTATAGTGTTTTACACCACTTTCTGAGCAGTTTACAGTGTCAGCATCTTTTCCCCAACAATTTGGGTCCTCATTTTATTGACCTTGGAAGGATGGAAGGCTAAGAGCCAAGGTGGCACCGTGGTTAGAGTGCAGCACTGCAGTCTACTTCAGCTGACTGCTAGCTGCAGTTCAGCAGTTCAATCTCATCGGCTCATGGTTGACTCAGCCTTCCATCCTTCCGAGGTGGGTAAAATGAGGACCCAGATTATTGGGGGCAATATGCTGACTCTGTAAACTGCTTAGAGAGGGCTGTAAAAGCACTATGAAGCAGTATATAAGTCTATGTCCTATTTCTAAATCAACCTTGAGCAAGTCAAGATCACACTCCAAATTGGAGGCAGAGTTAGCCTGAATTATTCCATTCTAACCACTTAAAATTAATGAAGCTAATGACGGAAATATAAGAGCTATATTAGTGATCTAATCATGACTCTTTCCTGACGTGGTAAGGAGAGAGAACATATGTAAGTTCTACTGCTCTACTGCCAAAGTGACAAGAGGGAAAATATATCTTAAATCTATGACAGGCAGATAGTATTAATAAGCAGGTCAGACACCTCCCTAATTCACAAGAGTATGAAAGCAGAGGAAATTCAGCACAATTAGACTTGCAAGATTCTATAGGTACAGCCAATCTCATTACTTTTAGCTTTGAGATCCAAGTTCTTTCCACCAGGATAGATTGTTCATAGTTAGGAGAACTTTTGATTAAACCTATAAAACATCCAAAGGGATAAAAGAGATGAAAATGCATAGACCAGAGGTTCTCAGCCTGTGGTCTGCAGATCCCTGGGGGAGGGGTGTCCAATGTCAAGTGGTCTGTGAGGGCTTGAAGAATTGTTACGATTTAAATCTTGGTGGTCCATGGTCACGGTCTGTGGCCACAAAAGTATTTAACAGGATCCATGGTGAAGAAAATGTTGAGAACCATTGGCCTGGACAATTCTAGTCTCATCCTAATCCTATTTAATGAATTTAGGTTTAAACCCAAGATTACAATATACAGTAGAGACCGAACATTTATTGTAACATTAAAAGTCTTACATGCATAGTAACACAATCAAAATAACGGCAAAAATAATTTATCTTACTCAGTCTAGCTGATCCAGTTAAAAAGAACATGCAGTTTATGCTCTGGACAATTTTGATTGATGTGGTAAGTTGGCCAATGTATCACCACATAAAGTACACACAAATATTAACATTTTTGCTTTAATGAAAGTGATCAGAAGTTCCTCAGCATAGGTTTGAAAGCTAACCAATATATATTGAATGCAGAACGTATTTTACTACCTTCAGTTTATACTAGCTTTCCCTGATCTGGTGTGATCATGAGGTGCTCTACTCCACCATGCTGGATAGCAGTACCACGAGTAGTATTCCCCAAACATCTGAATAACACCATTCAGATGTTTGGGGAATAGAGAAGGCCAATTTATATTAAACTAAAGGAGCAAATTTCAATTGATAGATATATGTAGACCAGTGGTCCCCAACCCCCGGTCCGCGGACCGGTGCCGGGCCGTGGAGTACCTGCCACCGGGCCGCGCAGCGGCCGGGGGCCATGATCGCTGCAGCGGCCGGGGGCCATGATCGCTGCAGCGGCCGGGAGCCATGATCGCTGCAGCGCAAAGGCTCCTGGTCCGTGCGCAAAAGCTCCTGGTCCGTGCGCAAAGGCTCCAGGGAAGAGAGCCCCGCGCTGGTACGCACGTGATATATAAACAATCAATGTGTCGTCGCGAACAACGCCCCCCCACCCCTGCGCGCGCTCAGCGGGCCACGGTAAAATTATCAAAGGCTGACTGGTCCGCAGCGATAAAAAGGTTGGGGACCACTGATGTAGACTACTTAAATGAGATTTAATCACTCCAAAATTGAAAAGCAATACAAGGGAGGAGATTACTAATGATTTGCAGTGCTTTCTTTGTCATTTAGATACATGATGGTTCCCTTCCCCACCAATTCCTTTTGATTTACAAGTGTAGAATACTTACAGAGGTTTTCATATGGCAAACATCTTTCCTTGATTTTTAAGTACATTTTGAATATAATTCAAATTTATTTTATTTGTATCCTTTCTCTTTAAGATTTATCAGTGCACTCAACTGGTGGCTGATCTTCTTAACGTCTCATTTACGACTATGCTCAATTGTAAGTTGCAGATGATATATACTTAACCTCAGTCTTTATCATGCTTCCAAGGAGGAAAAACTTTCTGGGGAACAGCATAGAAAAGCTAGTTGAAAAACATAATATCGGAAGGGAAATCAGCTGATTATCCATGTACTGTACGCTCCAAGGAGAACAGCTGGTATTCTATTTCACAGGGTTTTACTAAAGATACCTCAAAACAGTATTTGTTCTGGAACATCCAATGCTTCTAGGAATTTCTTCTGCACAAATCCTGGAGCAGCATAATTTTCAATAACAAATAGCCATTAATTGCCTTAGTGCATTAAAAAGATGGGCCAGATTTCATTACCTACATGAAAATTGGATACTTATTTCACTTCAGGGCTGGTCCAGTTTACTGTAAATCTTGCTTTAAAATAAAGAGTTATAAGAAAGTGGAGCAGAGATGGTGAATTTGTTTGACATCAATTAGCCTCTAATCAACAGATGATGTAAGCTCTACTGATATAGCTGATTACAGTGTCATATTCCAGGATGGAATGCAGTGTAATAGCCCTTCCTAACAGAGCTTTATAAGCAGCCATTTTCCATGAATTGATAAGATTGTAGATCATGTTTCTTAGCCTCTAAGATATATGGACTTCAATTGGCTGGGGAATTCTGGGAGCTGAAGTCCACACATCTTAGAGATGTCAAGGTTGAGAAACACTATTATAGACATATTTAAGTCAATGATTTCTTTTAATGTCTTTGCAGCTGCAGCTCCAACTGGAACATTTGAGGCCATCCAGTATGATCTAACAGGTTCCCCCATGGTAACTGAAAAACATTTCCTGGTCCCGTATCAGGCAGGTATTACATTTGCTTTTTGGTTCAGAATCTGATAAGAACTGGCTGTGTTATGAAATTACTGTTAATCCTCAAGTCTTGAATTTCAATAAGCTTCTTTTCTGCCTTTATTATTAAGGAGGTCTGCTGTTTACAGATAATTTTGATATCCTTTTAGATTCCATTTTTGCATATATATTAAAAGGGCTGAATTTATGTTTAAAGTGCAGGCTGCAAAAAGCCCAGAAAAAAAGAAATTCAAAACATTCTTAACAAACTAGGCCTGGAGATTGCTATAGGTATCTTCAAGATTTTATACTTCCGATTCTTGCATTGAAACTACCAATTGATTCTTATTCGCTTGCATTCCACGTGTCACATCCTTAATTCTTTTTTGTTCTCAGTAAGGCCCTTTTTCCTTTACTGGTTTCTCAAAGACCCATCTTCTCAAAAGTGCTCCAACTCCTCTAAGGTGCATGTTGAGAGTTTTGCTCCAATCCCACTTTGAATAGTGGGATCAAACGAATAGTTTTCCCTCATAGATGGATCAACAGAAACCTAAAAGAGAGAGCTGGGCTTTCTTCCTATCCTTCAGATGTGTTTTATTTAAAAACGAATAGTTTCAACACATGTAAGCCCACATAGATGGCTAAAAGATGGCTAGGGAGCCGAGGTGGTGCAGTGGTTAGGGTGCAGTACTGCAGGCCACTTTAGCTGACTGTGATCTGCAGTTCAGCGGTTCAAATCTTACCGGCTCAAGGTCGACTCAGCCTTCCATCCTTCCGAGGTGGGTGAAATGAGGACCCGGACTGTGGGGGCAAGTTGCTGACTCAATTTGCTAAAAAATTTGTAAACCGCTTAGAGAGGGTGAAAGCCCTATGAAGCGGTATATAAGTCTAATAAATAAATAAATAAATAAAATCATGCTCTACTGCTTACAACCTAATTGATCTCCAAACGAATGAAAGGCAAGGAGGTAAACTTAGCTTTTCAGTGTTAAAAGCCAAAAAAATGGGAAAGAAAGGCTTAACTTTTATCGGAACCATTTACAGGCTCAATTAAAATTATTGGGAGATGGTAGCACCACTGATCCTGCCTTTAAAGATTAATAAATACTTCTGTATTGTCATGTAATTCTCATCAGGCAACATTCAAGGTTTCTCTACCAGGAAGACCACTTGCAACCACACCATTCCTTGTGATGCCACATTCTGGAACCAACCTGCACATGGTCTTAAGCAAGGATTTTATCAGCTATGGGATTGCTGCTATGACTGGTGGAAGTAGGGCCACACTTAACAAAGAAGCAGGGGTGAGGTCATGATTGCAACTAGCATTGAGCTTCCATGTTATTCAAAGACACAAAACTAATGATTGAATAGTTTTTGCAATTCTGTGTTTCAGGACCAGTTAATGCACCAGCTGTTATGTAGGGAAGAATTTAATATATGGTATTACTTGTGATTTTCTTCAGATCATCTTTTTGGCCACTCTAGACCACATGGATTTTGGATCAGGCAATGCTGTGTTCAATATTCCTCTTACCTCACTTTTGGATCTATTGTTCCCATTTGTCTGGGTATTAAAAATCAATAGCAGCTGAAAGAGAAACTGATTTTAGGCAAATCCATGAAAGCATTTCAGAAATTAAGCCAGTGACAGATGTTCAAATTTAATTCACTTATCAATATTTTTTGACAGGAGAAATGGTTCATGACAACTGCATTAACAAATGCAATTCCTAAGGTCAGTGAATTTCCTTTTTGGACCATTGTTTTATGCAGTCTAAATCAATTGCTTTATATTCTTTATGTATTAGTGTATTTTTACATTTAGTAGTTAAGTTCCAGTGAATTGGATGGAGCTTACAGCCATTCCTAAGATTGGAAAGTTGAACTTCTTTGGGTCCAACATGCCCAAACTGAGTTTTATTTGCTTAAAAGAAAATAATACTATCATCATCCACTGGCTGTTACTACATATTCATTTTAAATTATTATATTTTTATATGCACTGATATATTTGTACATGTTGCGTGTCTACAAATTTACTTGTTAGATTTGAATTCTGTTGAATATGAATTATTTATAATCACAGTTCTTTTGTCAGCCCAAGCAACTTTTGCACTCAAAACCTTATCCCATGATAATGTTTTTAGGTTTATTATATGTTTCTGGGAAAATATAAACCTGATCCTGTTCTTACAGGTAAAATGAAGCAATATAATCCAATAATTCACTTAATTGTAGAGAGGTGAAATGAAGAAATTAATTCTCAAAGACAAATTCACATTGCCATTCAAAACATAGGTAGAATGACATGGCGTACAATTATGATAATGCAAGCAATTCACCATTGCAAAATATGATTTGTTTAACACAGCCAATGTGACTGTAATTTGATTCTAAATCCATTGTAATTCTTCCTTATTTATGAACAAGTCTTGAGGTAATATCTTTTTATATAATCTCTCTAAAATGATAGAATCTATAGAATATAAAGTAGCAGGCCAGAATTTGGTTATTTATTTACATCACACAAATTCTTACATTATAAAGGACACCAGATGCACAAAATAAAACCTGTATCTCACTAGTTACAAGAAATACAATGGATTTATTATCCTGGTGAAGGTCAAATCCTTTATATAAGCAAACTCATGTTTTGTTTTCAGATATCTGAGCATTTTCCAGCTCCACAGCCTGTGGTAATACAGACAAGAGGCTCAACATTCCCGCTTGTTTCTATGGATAGTCAGAACATTAAAGTGAAACAAGGTCTATTCACTGAGGTGCTTATACGTGGTCAGCCTGTCCTACATTTGGAAGTTGTAAGTACATAGATCTTGATTTCTACCAGTCACAATCTCTACCAATGGCCCAGTTACTTGTAAAGCCCTCACCCCATTACTTTGATCCTAGGTTCATTTCTGGCTCCACTGCAATTATTTAGTAACAAGGTTCATTGTTTTTCTGAAGATTTTTGTCTTGAATGATCCTACTTCAAACAATATTAGCCACTAAGCTGTTTTGACCACATTTAAAATTGGTATAGTGTTTGTGCACCTAAGTTAGTGTTGACTTTTGAATGAATTTCGTTCACCTTAATTAATTTTCTAACACACATCTTTGATACATGGGTGTACACATACTCATACATATTAATAAACACATGCTTGGGTTTATAGCTAATAGTGGTATCAAATTGTAGATTTTCTTTCCTGATAATATTTTACCATAAGATGCACAAAACTAATGCCATCATTAAAAAACACAGCATTTCAAACTGTGAAATGATTTCCCCTTGTTTTCATTGTAGAGCATAACCTTCCAAGCAAGGCTTTCAGCTTCTAATGGCAAATTATTCATTACTTTGTCACAAAACAGGTATGGATATTTCTCCTGGTTTCCCCTTCTATTAATATAAAGAAAATATATCGGAATAATAAGATATTGTTAATAGCTGGCAGTGGTAAATATTAGAACTAGTAAATATGGCTTGCTATTTAGAATCAGTGGGAGTTAATTCAAGCATTATTTAATCTTATTTGGGAATATAAGGGAAGTTTTCTCTTTCAGCTCTCATTCTTCCTTGTCCCAAAGGTGATCTTTGTTATGTGTTGTATATAGTTGTCAGTTGAAGTTCTCAGTCTGGTCCTCTGTTGGAGCGGGAAAATGCTCTCTTCTGATTGGTTGTGGGCTGATCAGCTTCCCTATAAAAGGAGCTGTGTCAGTCAGGGAGAAACAGTTGCCTCATAGGCAGTATTGATTAAAGAGCTGTTAGTAGTCATTCAGGCCTCACCTCCATTCTTCACACAGAATATGACACTTTTCAAAAATACTTTTTTCCCTTGAAAATGCTCTGTTTCTCATCCAAGAAACTTTTTCAGTATTGACTGAACAATGGGGAATGGAAGAATTTATATATATTCCAGTGGTGGGTTTCAAATTTTTTTAGAACCTCTTCTGTAGGTGTGGCTTGCTTTGTGGGAGTGGCTTGCTGGCCATGTGACCTGGTGGGAGTGGCTTGACAGTCATGTGACTGGGTGGGCGTGGCCAACTTGTAAAATGTGGTGAAACTCACTTAACAACACTCTTGCTTAGCAACCAAAATGTTGGCTCGGGAACTCTAGCATTTGAAGCAGGCAAGTCTTAAAGCTGTCAAGTTACAAGACCCTTGTACCCCTAACCCTTTAGAAAAAAAACCAGGGGTGTTCAAACTTGACAGCTTTAAGACTTGTGGACTTCAACTCCCAGAATTCCTCCCCTCGCTCTTCATCTTGATGATGTGTGGACGGGCGGGGGAGGGAGGGAGCTGGAACCGGTTCTGTAGATTAGTGGAACCACTTCTATAGAAGAGGTTAGAACTGGCAGGAAGCCACCCCTGGTATATTCCTTAACAATCATCTGGTTGTTAGCACTCTGAAAGTCATTGAGGCCACTTGGGGGTTTAAGGAAAAAAAACCCAAGAAAGTTCAGTTTGTCTTTTGAAAACCCATTTGGAACAACCATGACCTGGATGATTGAGAATCTCCATAGATACTCCTCCTTCCTTGTTGAGAGGAGCATGAATTAATCTACATCAGTTTATAAAATTGAAGAGGATTTAGGAGTGCACAACCTCCTCTTCCTCGGTGTATTACCAACCACAAATGCAATATCTCTGATAGAAAGTTGCTCAGCTTCTTCCTAAATTATCCTAGTAAAGCAAAGTCCATCATCTCCTAGTATTTGCCTGTATGTGTCTGTCTGCAATGTCCAGCCATCAATCTAGTCTTGCTTTCTGTAGTTGTATTCATTTGTAACAGAGAATATGTGACTAAAGTGGTATTCAATGTAAGACATATTACGAATTAGTTAGAAGCTTTTCCCCTCAGGGAAAAGGGCGGCCTATAAATCTTAATAAATGAAATGAAATGAAATGAAATCCTCCTGGCTTGGGCAGGTTCGACTGAAATGGCAGGGATGATTAGCATCGGTTCTCTGGGCAAAAATCCCTGGTGGCCCCACCCACGCCCACCTGGTTGCCCTGTCGCCTCTCACCTCTTCCAGCCACTCGACCCACCCACCCAATCTGAACATTTCTCCCTCCATTCACAGCAGAGCTGCTGCAACGTGTCCCTTTAAGGTAGTCCCTGGGAGGGAGGGGGTTGGGGGGACCATAAAGGGAGTAGTAGCTCTGCTGTGAATGGAGGGGAAAATGTTCAGATTGTCTGCCACAGAATTCAATGTTAAATGCAGCAGAGACAATCCAAACATTTCTCCCTCCATTCACAGAGGAGCTGCTGCTCCCTTTATGGCCCCCTGGCCCCCTCCCTCACGGGAACTATCTTAAAGGGACAAGCTGCAGCAGTTCTGCTGTGAATGGAGGGAGAAAAATTTGGGTTGTCTCTGCTGCATTTAACATTGAATTCTGTGGCAGAAAGAATCCAAATGTTTTCCCCTACATTCACAGCAGAGCTGCTGCAGCCTGTCCCTGTAAGGTACTTTGACTCCCAGGAGGGAGGGGGCCAGGGGGGGACCATAAAGGGAGCAGCAGCTTCGCTGTGAATGGACTTGTTCTGTGGGTGTGGCTTGGTGGTTGGCTGAGTGGGCGTGGCCATGAGTGACATTGAGTTGGCCATGCCCACTCAGTCACAGGACCCCACCACCAAGCCACGCCCACAGAGCCAGTAGCAAAAAAAAATGAATTTCACCACTGGTTAGAGGACACCATAGTGCCAACAAATTTGATGTATATATACATGGACATTTAAAGGAAGTTAAATAGTGGTCAGAAAAAATATTTTTAAAAATAGGGAACTGAAGTTGAAAGAGAAAGTTGGGTGGGCAACCTTTTTGCTCCAAAACAGGGTTATAATAGCTGCCACAAAGTCCAGAGGATCAATAGCTTTATTTACACTGAGAGAACCCATGGGTCATCATTTCAAAGGCATTTTCTTACCTAATCAGATGGGCAAAAAAGCAGTGGGAATGGGAGAGACTTCTGACTTTCTGCTGGCTTCCCCATTGTGGAAAGCTGACATGGAGCATCCATCCTTCCTTCCTTCTTTCCTTCCTTCCTTCCTTCCTTCCTTCCTTCCTTCCTTCCCTCCCTCCCTCCCTCCCTCCCTCCCTCCTTCAAATTCTTGCTGACTTCCCCATTTAGTTTACTTGTGGGTAGCTTGGAGGGAGAAAGTCAGTGGGGAAACCAGCAGGATGCAGCAAATCCAAAGCCAGCAGGCAGATAAGTGACTGCTGCTGGGTGGGGGAGGGAGTAAGAGGACACACATGGGTGCAAATAAAGAGGTGTCACCCTAGTTGAGGATAGTACATGGATTGGGGAGGGTGCATGGGGTTGTGCAGGACATTCTGTGCAGTTCAGGGAATGAAGATAGGCTTTGTGGACTGGGAAAGGTGCATGCAAAAGATGCTACGTGGGTCACAGAACGTGTGAGGAAATGCACAAGTGGTGCTGAAAGAGTCAGGGAAGATGTGCGGCGGGACAGCATAGGTTGGTGGACCACCTGGGTAGGAGGTTAGCATAGGTCAGGAATGATGCATGGGGTGGTTCTTTCCTCCCTTTTTTCTCCATCCCTCCCTCCCCTTTTCAGCAGGCAGGTAAATGGCTGCTGCTGGGTGGGGGAGAAAATACATGCATTGGCGTTGCATTGGCATCCATCAGTCTCAAAAGACTATGGCATCATGCTCTGGAAAGAGGTAAAACTGGAGTGTCCTCTCCAGAGCACGAGGCCTGGGTAGATTAATGTGGAGAATAGACTGTTACTCAAACAGCAGATCCCCCCCCTCTCCACGTCGCTGAAATAGTCCAATGGAACAGCAGAGCAGATATGATTGGTTCCAGCTGCATCACAGGAGTTACCAGAACGTGGTTGTACCCAGTCACAAACTGCTTCCGGGACCCCGCTGCGGATTTTGCCCCAAGGTTGACTCCTGAAGCCTTTTCCAGTAGTGGATATAGCTACAAGGCAGTGGAGGTTTGTAATCAGAGTTTCCCTTCTGGTTCTGCCACTTTATCTGCCGTTGGGGTGTAAAGCCCTTTTCCACCATCAAAACCATTGACCAGGGAGAGAATAAGGGGTTGAGAAACTGGCTAGAAAACTCATGGGATGTTGAAAATGATGCCTAAGTGACCACAGCAATAGCCTAGCTGGGCAGCAGCAGCCAGTAGCTCTGAAGGAACCACAACTTACCCAAATTTCATTCCCTCGGGAGTCATGGCTACTGGATTTTGGACTCATTCTGTAAGTCAGCTCATTTGAGGTACCTTGATTCAAAAAGTGTTTCCCTATAAAGCACCATTTCACCAGTTAAAGGTCATAACAATGAGAATTTTAATGGTACACAGATGTCAGGGGAGTTGTTGGAGTAGAGCTGCAAGAAGGCAGTAAATTAGTCAGAAGTAGGAAACTACATGGGTAAGCAGTTGTAGAACTTAATGATGTGGGAAATAATAAAGGTCTAAAATAGGGAGACTGCTTAGAAGCTGAATTAATTCTTTATGTCTGATGGGAGTTGATCCAAACATAAGGGAACCAGATTGTGTTAATCTTTTTTTAGAACTTCAGACACAAACTAAAACATTTGTGAAAGATAAAAGTTTTCACATGTATATATTAATTTAATATATCAAATTTGTTATGGATACCCACTCCATTAGATTCCAGGAGGCTTACAAAATCCAAATATTAAAAATATATTACATATATTACCTTCAATTTCTGCAGTAGTATCTCTTAACAGAAATAGCTGAGAAAAGGAATGGATTTGAGTCTGTATGAATGGATCACTTGATTAGTCACTGTGGACAGAATTCTCAGACTAGATAGGATTTTAATCTGATTATCATGGTTTTTCTTATGATCTTCCACACTGCAGCTGGAAAGGAAAGTTAGAGTATCATTTCCAATTAAGAAGATGGCACAAGGCCACAATATTGTCACACATAAGTAATGCAAATTTGGCTGGCTTGGAGCTCTTTTTATCTTCCTTCCTTATTTATTTTTTAAAAACATGTAGAAGTATATATGTGAATCAGCCTGGAAGCAGGATAGAAAAAAAACCAATCTAGAATGGTCTGTAAACTTCTTTATTATATAATCAATTGCTAGTCTATTTCCAGACTCAGTTCATAATTATGTGTTTGGCCTCTACAAGCCTAAAATGGTTTATGACCAGCCTACTTGAAGTAGCAGCTTCTCCAGGGTGTATCTACCTGGAGTTTAAGATGATTTAATGAGAGCAGTTCACAAAGAGGTTGAACCACACTAGCAGCATTTTGGTACCATGTGAAGACTTTTCTTTTTTCCCATGAAATGCAATTGCATTTTCAATTGCATTTTAGTTCATATTGCTTTAGTTTTGCAATGATTGCTTTGCAGCTGCTTAATTTTATATAATGGCTACATTTTATATCTATGAGTTCTTATTCAAATTGTATATTTTAGTGTATTATTTAATTGCCCAGGTTGTGTCAGCTATTTGGCTGTTTAAAAACTTAAATAAATACTACTTGCAACATTGCAGCTCTAAGCAGATAGGAAAAAGACACTCTTTCTCTATATATTAGCTTTTAAGGAAGTAATAAAACATCTGGTTGTTCTCCAGATGTTGCTGAATTGACTGATAAGGCTGCTGGGAACTGTGTTTCAGAAATTCTGGAGAACAGTGCCCCTATTTTTAGCAGACAGGCTCAAAATAAAAGAACTGTCAATATCATGTCTGAAATAGTTTGGCAGTCTGGAAATTGGTGCAGCTACCAAGCTATTTCTTTTTTTCACTTTCACTCCGTTCATAGTATGCTTCCTCCCCCTAATTAGATGCACCTGATTTTTTTCTTTACAGTTTTGACATTGTTCAAGCATCTTCCTCTGTTGGCCCTACCAATGTAAGTTTCCTTCAGTTATGTCACAGGCAAATCAAATGGTTTTACATTAAACTGCATTCATGATATAATGAACCCTGCATGACATTCTAATACCATAGTAACAGATCATGGGAATTGAGAATCTGATGAAAAGGACCTGGATACACTGACTGAAACTTTTATACTCAGTTACTAAACTCCTCAGTACCTTGGTGCCACTGAGTTATTTTGGGGCTGCCAATAATATGTTGACTGAACATTGGGGGGGGGGGGTCCAACACAATTGCAGGACATTAGGCTGCAGTAGATTGCCCTAGAAGAAGAACTTATCATCTCTATATTTACATGCCTTCTTGTTCCCATGATTGTGTCAGTGGTGGGTTCCTGCCAGTTTGGACTGGTTCAGCCAAACTGGTAGTGGTTTAGCGGCCTGGGTCGCTGGAACCAGCAGTGAGCTAGGCCTGCCACACCCCTGAACCAGTTCTCCAGGTGGCACTGTAGGTGCTGCCATTTTGTTTTTTTGCTTCTGTGCATGCGCAGGACAATTTTTATTGCAGTGCTTATGTGCGCACAGTGCACATCAAGTGCTCCCGCGGCATGCCTGCGAGCAAACCAGCAGTAGTGACTGTCAGAACCCACCCCTGGATTGTGTATGTATTTATTTCTATCTGGTTCACAAACAGCATTATGGTTTTAATCCAATAACTAAAACTGAATGCATTTAGACATTATATAGTCAGTACTCAATGTGTGAATTGACTCCTGATCATCACAGGTATATTGTTTTCTGAGTAGTAGTATAGAAATGGTTTGCCACCATCTTTTCCTGTCTCAGTGTAGTCTACAACCCCAGGATTTCCTACTTGTTGGCCATCCAAGTATTAATAGATGCAATCCTGTTAGTTTTCTGATATCCTCCAAGGTTGCTTGGAAGATATTCAAGCTTACAGTAGCACACAAAAGAGTCTACCACCTATTGTAGATTCTTATATAAAGGTAAAGATAAAGGTTCCCCTCGTACATATATAGTAGTCATTCCCAACTCTAAAGGGCAATGCTCATCTCCATATCAAAGCCGAAGAGCCAGCGCTGTCCAAAGACATCTCTGTGGTCATGTGGCTGGCATGACTAAATGCCGAAGGTGCATGGAATGCTGTTACCTTCCCACCATTATTCTACTTGCATTTTTACATACTTTCGACCTGCTAGGTTGGCAGAAGCTGGGACAAATAATTCCAGCTCACTCCATTATACAGCACTAGGGATTTTAACTGCCAAACTGCCAACGTTTCTGATCGACAAGCTCAGCATCTTAGCCACTGAGCCACTGCATCCCTCAGGTTCTTATACAGTTTTTTCTTAAATATGGGATTCCTTTCTCTTTTTGATTCTAATTAGAAACTATCATACATTCCAGGTGCAGAAGCTCCATGACTACATCAATGATGTTTACACAAACAGGTTTCTACCAGTTATGAATGGTAAGGACAGACTACAGTAAAAGATGACTTCATTTGAGAAAGCTCTCATTAATCTTTATATTGCAGAGAAAATATTTTCAGAAAAAAGCCCCCAACCGTTTCTAATTAGATTAACATATAATCACTTTTCTGAGCCTTTTCCTGTTGCTTTATTCTGTCTCGGGTAATCAGGATGGTGATTAGGTTTTCTATAGGGCTGAACAGACCATCAAAGGAGTCCTTTCTAGGCATGCCCTTCCCCCTTAAAAAAAACAACACCAGCACTCCTTGTCAAAGGACCAATTTGGAGAAGTCATAATGTAGCCTTCAGTACAGATGATAAAAGAGCTTTTTGCACATATGGCTTTTTGCCATGGACTAGAGTAGCTCACCCAATCAGGTGTGATATAGTGTTTAATTGTTGGACTAGAACAGGAAGATCCAGGTGACATTAAAAGGAGCCCCCAACTGGGCACACACACACACACACCCCAGCAATGATGATCTGTTGTCACTGTTCAATGTTCAATGTCACTGTTCGATCTTTTCTGACACAACTGTAGTAGTACTGGTCAGAGAGGCAATATTGGGCAATTTATTTAATACACTGTAGAAAATGGACTAAACATCAATTTATTTTATAGATTAGAGGAAAGATTTATCTTCCACCTCATACACCTTTCCCATATGCCTCCTGACATGCTCTGCAAGATTAATCATGACCACTCATTTCATACTGTATGATTTCCCAATATAAATAAAAATAAAACCAGGATAGTTAGATGAGTTTCAGTTTAAGAAAATAATATGGCTCATCCTAACTTGGTTTAACTTGGTCCCCAATCATCTGGAGGATTTCAATATAATTTTTAACCTATTTAGAACTAGTTAGCAAAGTAAAACCCAGTTCATTCTGAAAACTGGTTATTTTATCTTTTAGGAATGCTTCGCAGAGGGATTGTATTGCCTTGTGTTCTAAATATCAAATGTACAAAACTCAATATTGCCCTTTCCGAGGTAAGCATGTACACATCCATTCTCCATTGACACAGAAGTAGTCATCTTAGTGTTGCAGATATAACATATTTCTAAGAGGAGGAAGTGATTGCTCTTGACATACATTATGTATGTCACACTTACTTCTGTTAATCAAATTCCATGTATGCCATCAGGGTGAAACAGAGTATGCCATAAAATTGCACATATACCTATGACTTTTCTTTTGTAGGGTGGCATGGTGATATCAATGTGATCAATCCAATGAAACTGCATCATCAATAACAGTAATCCAGTAATCAGAAGACATTAAAAGAGATCAAAATTCATGTTGATAATAATGGTAACTCGTAACATGTTGTCATTGTTCAGCTTCTGATCTTTAGAAAGGTAAGGCTCTTAATGCAGACTGTTGTAATTGCATTTCCAGTATATCGTAATAGATTGTTCCTATGATTCCCAAATATTCAAAAATTGAGATCTTCACCTCTTGGTGGGAGAGTCATCTTTAAAATATCTTGTTGCTTGTATGAAATGCTATTTTATCATTGAGGTTTTGTATGTAAAGAAACAAGTCAAGTAGGCAATGTACATACCAAACTGAATACTGAAAATTACACAGTCAGGTTTAAGTTACGGGTCTGAATGTTGTTGGAGTGTATCCATCTAGGGATGGCTGTGCTTTAACCATATTACCTGGTTTATGGCAACATGAAACCTGTAGGTTGAAAACATCCATGATTGTGTGATGCAAAGTACGTCCACCCAGTCTCATTGTTCCTGTTTGAATTGGAAACTTTTACATTCCCTTTTTCTATATGTATAAATTTGCATATGAAATACTGTTTTTATTATGAATTATAGCAGTGATGATGATAGACAGTGATCAGTAGCCTCTAATTATAAGTCTAAAAGCAACGCCTGTTGTTATTATTACTAGATTTTAATGTATGTATGTCTGTCTGTCTGTCTCTCTCTCTCTCTCTCTCTCTCTATCTATCTATCTATCTATCTATCTATCTATCTATCTATCTATCATCTATCCATCCATCAGTCCATCTAACTATCTATCTTCTATCTATATGTCTCAAGGGTCAAACCAGAGGTGGTATTCAGCAGGTTCTGACCAGTTCTGGAGAACCCGTGCAGAATTTTTGAGTAGTTTGGAGAACCGGTAAATACCATCTCTGACTGGCCCCACTCCCTCTCTTCTCTGCCTCCCGAATCCCAGCTGATCAGAAGGAAATGGGGATTTTGCAGTAACCTTCCCCTGGAGTGGGGTGGAAATGGAGATTTTACAGTATTCTTCCCCTGCCATGCCCACCAAGCCATGCCCACAGAACCGATAGTAAAAATTTCGAATCCCACCACTGGGGCAAACCTATCTAATATTCCTGCCTCTAGTTTACCCACAACAACAGTGAAGTGGGTCAAGCTGAGAGAGACAATGATTGACCCAAAGTCCCCTAGCTGACCTTCTTGTCTAAGGGAGGTCTAGAATTCACAGCTTCCTGGTTTCACAGCTGGCATCTCAACCATTATACCAAACTGGGTCTCAGCTCTCAATTCTGTTGCTCCATATACATAATCTCACCCACTTCCTTTATGTTTGGAATTTGAATTCAAGATTCCGTTTATCTAATACTCCGATTAGTGCCAGGGTTTAATGGCAGTGCATTACCGAGTTTCTAGAGTTGTTTGACTTCACCATGAATCAGTAACCCAGACTGATAAGCACTGTGACATGTGTTGCTTATTAAACATGCCAAATATTTTCCCCATCATCTCTGAATTGACATTTTGCCCTAATGTTATGCTGAGAGAAAGAAGGGAGCAGCTCCCTATAGTCTCAGGTGAAGGCTTGGTTTATTTATTATTCAAAGGACATAACGAGATTTGTAGAGTGAGAGAAAAGTGTCAAGCTCACAACACAGAGAAGCAGTAAGACTTTCTTTACTTGGGTTTCCTCCCTTTCCCTGCTGTGAGCATCTGTGACCTGACTTTGCTTGGCTGTAGAGTCAGAAACCAGGGATTTAAATAAAGAGATATGTAGATTTATGTGAACATAATGCTAATAAAGGCTCAAAGAAGGAGTTGCAAAGGAATTAGCTAAATCAGTGTTTCCCAAACTTGGCAACTTTAAGACTTGTGGACTTCAACTCCCAGAGTTCTCCAGCCAGAAGAGCTAGCTGGAGAATTCTGGGAGTTGAAGTCCACAAGTCTTAAAGTTGCCAAGTTTGGGAACCACTGAGCTAAATCATCAGATCAGAAAGCAGTCTGGCATATGAAATCCATGCTCCACTGAAATAATAATGCCAGGTACTGTTAATACTCTAGTTATAGAAACGGTAAACCTATAGGAAAGATGTTTACCTATGGATAGACCTAATTTATTAATTAGCTGAATTGCCCGGGTATGCCCAAGATATTGAACTATAAACACATGATGGGTTCACAAAAAACAATAGGCTGAAATGTGGTTCCCTAGGTTGTAATTCAATGTATAATCAGAGGTGGTAGTCAGGAGGTTCTGAGCAGTTCTGGAGAACTGGCAGTGGAAATTTTGAGTTATTCGGAGAACTGGTAAATACCATCGCTGACTGGCTCTGCCCCCATCTATTCAGTGCCTCCCGAGTCCCAGCTGATCGGGAGTGAATGGGGATTTTGCAGTATCCTTCCCCTGGAGTTGGGAGGGAATGGAGATTTTACAGTATCCTCCCCCTGCCATGCCCACGAAGCCATGCCCACAGAAGTGGTAGTAAAAAAATTTGAACCCCACCACTGGGGCAAACCTGTCTAATACTCCTGCCTTTAGTTTACCCACAACAAAAGTGAAGTGGGTCAGGCTGAGAGAGACAGTGTTCCCTAGCTGACCTTCTTGTCTAAGGGAGGCCTAGAATTCACAGCCTTGTGGTTTCACAGCTGGCATCTCAACCATTATTCCAAACTGGGGCTCAGATCTCAATGCTCTTGCTCCATATACATAATCTCAACAACTTCCTTTATATTGGTATTTGAATTCAAGATTCTGTTTATCTAATGCTTCGATTAGTTCTAGGGTTTAATGGCAGGGACTGGAAAAATCAGGATCCTCGACTATATAGGGAACTGTAGTGGACAAAGTTCTTCATCTTGGTTTTTGTTATCCATATACATGGATTATGAGCCACAAAGAACTGTATTGGAATCTTCTGGAACATACAGGATTATTTCGTGAGGGCACCCAGTCTCTCTCGTCCGCCCCTCTCCCATGGTAAGCCCTTTCCATTTGTTTTGGGACAGTATGTTAGCACATTTGTCTTTGAAATGGCTTTGTTTTGCTTTATGAAAATATTTTATTTTATTATTTTATTTCATCTTCACTCATCTTCTTTGAAAGGACACCATTTTTGCTTTGCTGTGGTGTAGTGGTTAAGATGCTATATGAAACTCACTGGGTGACTTTGGACCAGTCATTCTATTTCAACCCCCGCACCCCCCACCTACCTCATAGGGATTTTCCTGAGAGAGAAAAACAGAAAGAGGGAGAACTGCAACAGGCCTACACAGGCTCCTATACAAAGGACACGGTATTTACCAGTAACGGTATAGTAATCAATCACATTCTGTCCTTTCTGCCTCTGAAGGGCATCAGTTCAGCTGTTCAAAAAATAGCTATCTAGAAATGAAAACTTCATTTATCAACAATGGTCCTCATCAATCCCACTGAAACAACCTAGGCTTGGTTGTTATGCTTAATTTGTATGACTGTCAACTCACCAAGTGCATAATAACATTAAAAATTAATCAAATAAAAATAAAAGCCATTTTTCAAAAAAATAATAGAACAAGAAAACATGTAAACAACCTGCAGTCAAAATTTATCTTATGTATATTAATTACATATTGATTGCTCATGCAACAGCCTAACCCAATGCCTAAGGGAAGAGCCATGTGTCCTGGATCTTCCTAAAGGTCAGCAGAATCAAAGCCACTTGAGGGAATGCTGTTCCACCGAGAAGGACAGTAACAGCAAACGTGTTTGTTGAGTTCTTCAAATGGCACTGTTTCATAAATAGGACCTGGATTATGTAAAGTCTCTCTGATCTTTTAAGGTGGGCAGAGACAGTCTCTCAAATATCCTAGCCCCATGCTACAAAGGGCTTTGTAAATGACCACCAGTGCCTTGATTTCTACCTGGAAGCTCCTCAGCAAGTAGTGCACCCATAACTTCACATTCTACTGCATTCTGGACCAGCAGGAGCTTCTGAATAGTTTTCAAGAGCAGCCCAAAATATAGTTCACTGCAGTAAATCAAATGAGATATCTTCAAAGTATGATTCAAGTTTGTTCTTAGCTCTAATACAAGCTCAATCTAGTTTCCACTCTTTCCTGGTACCTAGTCACAAGTGTTTTCAGCATGTTAAGGTTAGACACACTTGGATTGCCTTTGCCACTGCTGTACCACCAATGTCATCACCATCACAATGAGCCTGGTAAGCTCACTTCCATCTCTACCAAGGGGCTGATCTTTATTGCTGCCATTGATCCACAACTGATCTGTGTACCAGATTGGCAAGCTCTGCAGGCTCTTCCGCTCTGTGCAAGGAACTCCCATAATGGTTTAGAGCAGGGTTGTCATACAGAGGTGGGTTTCTATACCAGTCGGTACCAGTACGCTGCACATGCACTGGCTGCACATTGCTGGCGCATGTGCAGTTGACTAAATATTGTTCTGGCATGTGCAGAAACATGCCAGCAATGGCATAAGAGATCAGGGAACCGGTTTGGGGGGCATTGCAGGCCTGGGTGACTGCTAGTTCTGTGATCCAGGCCACAATTCCACTATTCTAGAGCAACCCAACTCTGGTGTCATACTCATGTCATGGAGGCCTCAGGTGACGTATCGGGACTTTTCCCCCTTCACTAAACTGGGCGTGGGCACGGGCAACATGTGACGCATTCAGCCCATGGGCTGGGAGTTTGACAGCCCTGGTCTAAAGCCAGAGTCCTTGAATTCACAGATGACTGCTTGAAGAATTGCTATTCAAGATAGGTAACATGTTCTTCAGCACAATAGCTTCTCACCTTCAGATGTTTTAGGACTGTAATTCTTAGTTACTCCAACTTTATGTGCTAGTAATAGAAAGGCAATTTCAGCAAACCTGGAGGGAGTTAAACTGCAGGTCCACTTTATAAGCACTTATTATTGCCACTCTGGCATTGAGTAATACACTGGAGTTATTGAACTCCAAAGTTTCTTCCACTTGGAATTCGGAGTTTAAAAAAATTCAGAATCTAAGCTTTCAGATGTGCTGCTAGATCACTGTTCAGTTTATCAACCCAAATCCATTTTCTTGCTGCAATTTTGCAAATCAATGTGGGTTGATTTTTCTTGCAATACAAAAAAAAAGTCTCTTTCTACAGTTGCCATAGGAATTCTGGAAAGATATAGGGATGTGTTGATAACTGGACAGCCTGCTTCTGACTTTGTGTATAGCACTTGAGAGCTTGAGGATGAAGCATTGTTTGACGGCCTTATCTCATGAAGAATGACTGCACAGCAGCATCCTAGTCTAACCAGGCAGATCCCAGAGGACAGATGATGGATGTTAATTTAATAGCCATTGATTTTTCTACCTGTCTTAGAACCAGGGCACAGAACAGACAATGCATCTCCTAAAAAGATAAAGCTCAGGTGATATTTAATTGCAAACATTGGTGCTACTAAGTTGTAGAACCACAGAATCACTATGGTTGATAAGAAAAAATCATTTGTCAATGAGAGAATGTTTCAGGGTCAAATAGAAGGGATATTCTTTTCTATGTTCACTAGTAAATTTGGCATAATGTATTAATGGTATATTGTAATATGGTTTGTAAAACAATCTTTTGTAAGAGTCTTCAATTCTCCTACCTAATCCTAGGATATTGGAGACCATTCTTTTGACTGTCTTGTGGTGGAGATTTGTAATTTATTATTATTGGCACTGTTGGAGTGTGCTACTATTGTTCCCCAATGGGAGAAAATGTGTCACAATAATTTCTCTTTGATTTAATTAGTGTGTGGGAAATCTGATAAGTGAACGCAGTTTGAAGGATGTTTGCCCACAGAAACATAAAGATCTATTAACAGAGTAGACAGCACCTATTTAATTCATCAACAAACTTAAATATTGAAGATTGGTTGGAATCAGAGGTGGTATTCAGCCAGTTCTGGAGACAGGTTCTGGAGAACTGGTAGCAGAAATTTTGAGTAGTTTGGAGAATCGGCAAATAGGCTGGCCCCGCCCCCTCTGTCTCCCAGCTGATCTTCTTTTGTTGCCATGAACAGGAGAACAGAGTTGGAAAGCAGGTTAGTGGGATGGGGAATAAATTGATATTTTGCAGTAACCTTCCCCCAGGAGTGGGGAGGGAATGGGTATTTTGCAGTATCTTTTCCCTGCCACACCCACAATGCCACCCACAAAGCAATGCCACGCCCACAAAGCCATGCTCACAGAACCGGTAGTAAAAAAATTTGAATCCCACCACTGGTTGGAATGAAAATGTTTTGTGCAGATCTTAAGAAAGCAAAAGCAACATGAGAAAAGCAATATGTCTTCAAGAGAAATAGTTTACAAAAATAAAATTAAAAAAAACAACCCTCAAGCACATCAGACTTTATTACACAATATGAAACAGCATTTTGGGGGGGGGGGAATTTCATGAGACTTTCTCTAGCTGCTATTTTCACATGAAGATATTTAGGAAGATCAATCAGAAGGAACAGACTAAAATTTAGCCAGTCTATAGCAGGAGTACAGAATTGTTTATTAAGAGACAAGAAAAATGGAGGATACAACTGTGTTTTGATCACCAATTACCTATGCACAAAAGTAAGGTTAAATAATCAGGACTTTATTATTTTTACAAAACTGTTTTATGTCCTTGAATTGCAACTTATTTTGTTTGAACATGAACCATGTCTCCATTCTTACAGGAGAAACACGCATATGATATAAAACCATTTACAAATGGCACAGCATCCAAGTACCATATCTGAGAAAGCAATTTTTAGATAGCGTGCACATTTCTTATGTTTAGTTCCATTTTATTTATAATAAATAAATAATATAATAAACTATTTATAATAGTACAGGTGGTGCTTGATTGCACATTACAAAGATCAGGCAGTCTGAGATTATGAGCATATTCCACAAAATGAATCTCTCTCTCCCAACTTTACCTAGACATTAAAATTTAAAGCAGGTCCTGGATATTTTGTTGGAGACTCATAATTTCATCTCAAAAAGATGAAATCTGTTTTAATCTGTGCAAGGCTGCTTGCTTGTGAAATTCTTAACAGGTTTATTCCTTCAAATTTATAATATTCCATGTTATATTTCTTTAAATTTCCATTTATATATCTCAGCTAATATTTGGTGTACAAAAATATGTAACATAATATTATTCTGCTTATCATGCTCAGCCAGACTGCTCTGTCAGACTGTAAAATGAAAGCATTCCTACATTCAGCCTACATTTTTGTTCATTACAATTGCTTTTGTTTTTATTTTATTTATTAAATTTATTTGCTGCCCATTTCCCCAATGAGACTCTGGGAGGCTTAGAGATCATAAAAAGATAAATAGAAAAGTAGTTACCATTAAATACTATGCCAATTAAAACTTTTAAACTGAGGGGGGGAACCCCAGCAACCAAGAGGAGTTGCTTTTAAAGGTAAACTGGAAAACGGAAAAGATTTTGAATCTAGAATTCACATCTGGACTGCAAAACTTGCAGACTAACACTGCACCAGGGGATCTACCTTCAAACATCATTACTGAAACTTATTGTCTGCTTTGCTTCTGAATTCATACACATTTCTAAATTCAAATTCTGAATTTTGGAACTTGTACCAACCCAACTATAGCATCTAGAATTCAAATCTGATAAGAGATCTGGAAAAATTCAAGTTCCAGACAAGATTATTTAGGCGCTACATTAACCGATGGCTCCATTTCTAATGAAATTCAATGACGTGAGAAGTAGATCCTGCTATATCGTCTTGTGATGCCAAAAACACAAAATGATGTATGCTCAGTAGAAGACTTCCTCCTTCAGCCTTTACAATTACCATGCCCAATATTTTCTAAGTTTGTTCCCTTTGTGCACCAGCACTTGCGGCCAATCAATTGTTGCATCACTATCATGCTTTAGGGATAAAGGTAAAAGTTCCCCTCACACATATGTGCTAGTTGTTCCTGACTCTAGGGCGTGGTGCTCATCTCCATTTCAAAGCCAAAGAGCCAGTGCTGTCCGAAGATGTCTCTGTGGTCATGTGACTGGCATGACTAAATGCTGAAGGTGCACGGAATGCTGTTACCTTCCCACCAAAGATGGTTCATATTTTTCTACTTGCATTTTTACATACTTTCAAACTGCTAGGTTGACAGAAGTTGGGACAAGTAACAGGAGCTCATTCCGTTACACAGTGCTAGGGATTCAAACTGCTGAACTGCTGACCTTTCTGATTGACAAGCTCAGCATCTTAGCCACTGAGCCACTGCATCTCTGCTTTAGAGATAATCTCTTCTTATAGCCGAAAAGGCAAAAAGGGATATAATACAGGTCTGAATAAAATAAATATAACACAGGTCTATATGTTAGAATGAAAGAAGGGTGTAAATCATGTTCAGGAAAGATGACAAGGCCATCTTGTTTGCACATCTGCAGTAGAAAGGAAGCATTCCACATTTATACAGAAAAAGAAAACAACATTGCAGAGGGTAGGACGAGAATGGGCACCTCTGGAAGGAAGGCTGTATTGGAAAGATGGTGCTTGATCCATCACATGCTTGTCCCATTGAGATAATATTATGGAGAGCTCTCAGTTGTTATTCATAATCCACCAAGAAGCTAAAGAAAGAAATGAAAACATTTACAAACTTTAAAGAGGCAAACCAGATTACACAAATGTTGTAAAACATGATTCTTGACCTCATAATCTACAGGTTTTAGATGTAAGGTAAGCCTTATTCCACATAGGTACAATGTGCTAAGCTTAACATGGCTTAATAATTATGTTTTACAATCTGGCTGTATTTTTTTAGTTGTTACATCAATGGTATAAAATTGCACAATTGTGACCATAGCCTGAAAATGTTGCTAATTCTTAAAATGTGGGTATCAAACTGAAAACTGTCACAGTGTCGAAACTTGTGTTTTGTTCACCAGAAGAAACAGAAAATCAGCTGTCTATTAAGCATTTCCTGGAGAAAAATCTATCTATGTGGTTGCTAAGAGTTGACATGGACATGGGCACATAATCAATCACTAAGCTTTATCTTACCTGGGAACAGCATAGTGGTCAAGAGCTCTGGAGCATCCAAAACATCAGTAATGGCATGCTGGAACTTCTTACTATTATCTGACTGTAAATGGCTAGAAACAAAAAAAAAGATGAAAAAACAAAAATTGGAACAGAATGACGGGCACTTCTAACAGCAACAAGTAATTTTGTATATTTGAATGTCTGAATTTTGCTACACCCAACAGGAATCTTTCACACGCACATCACTTATAAAGCCCTTCATGGTATTGGACCTGGGTACTTGAGAGACCGCCTGCTGCCAATTACCTCCATTAGACCAATCAGATCCCACAGATTAGGCCTCCTCTGAATTCCATCCGCCGGCCAGTGTCGACTGGCGACTACCCGGAGGAGAGCCTTCTCTGTGGCTGCTCCGACCCTCTGGAACGAACTCCCCGTGGAGATTCGAACCCTCACCACCCTCCAGGCCTTCCGCAAAGCCCTTAAAACCTGGCTGTTCCGACAGGCCTGGGGCTAAAGAACTGTTGCTCCCGTCTCGAATTGGTATGACTGTTGTGTGTTTTTAATTATGCATTGTTTTGTGCTGTTTTAATTTTTGTTTGTATCCCCCTTCCCTGGTTGAGTTGTGAGCCGCCCTGAGTCCCCTTCGGGGGAAAAGGGCAGCATATAAATAAAATCAACATTCAACATTCAACATTCAACATCATCCCATTTTGCTCATAAAAATGCAAATCACTTTTGTGGAATTGTACTTTTAGCCTTGATATAAGTTGTTGATAATTTTTAGGAATCACCTTCTCCAAGATGCTACATCTTGCCATAATTCATAGAGGATGAAGGAGGTATCACTTGCCAGTTTATGGGCAGACACGCTGCAAGCAAAAAAGGGAAGATATTAGGAAAAAATATTATTACTATATATCATAAACCATGCTGTATATATAAATAGGATGGCAGTGTCTACAATCAGCTGGCTCTTCCATCTTAAAGCCTCCCCCTAAATGATTCATGAATGAATTTCTTCTACTGCCCTCAAAGAAAAGACAATTATTTTCATTTTTTATTATGCATTGTTTTTCAATTGTATTTCATTATTAATTATTTCTTTTTAAAGGAACACAAAATGGTGGTGAAGTTAGTTATCCAGTCTATATACAATGGAGCTCCCTTCCTCACCTCCACCATTTCATAGCTTTCAGAATCCAGCCCATGCCAACCTGTTCTTCCTAGTGCTACCATTATAAGAGCTGCTCAGGAGTATTCTTAGTAATTAGAATAGAATAGAATAGAATAGAATAGAATAGAATAGAATAGAATAACAGAGTTGGAAGGGACCTTGGAGGTCTTCTAGTCCAACCCCCTGCCTAGGCAGGAAACCTAGACCACTTTAGTACCATTTAAAACACACACACACACACACACACACACACACACACACACACATGATGAAAAAAATCTGATTTCAAACTGGAATAGTATCCCATCTTTATAGTTCATTCAAATGTTCAGACTACAGTTAGCAACTGTAGGACAAAATACATTCTGGAACTCAGAGTCTCTATGCATTCAGAAGAAACTAAATTAAATGCTGAATTTCACTCAGTATGGAAATGGTGAATAAAAATAAAATTTATTATGCATGATGTTTGCTTTGTTGTTGGACTGCTATCTTATGATTATTTTGAGTGTTTTCTGTGCTTGTTTTTGGTTCATTTTGTGTATGCTGTGAGCCACCCAGAGACAGCTGGAGTGAAGCAGCACTCAAACTGAATAAATAAATAAAATGTATAACTTCCACGGCAGAGTTACATCTGCGCCCAACATTAAACTACTGCACAAAACACCAGCTCAGTATCATATTCTGTCCCCTCAATCTTTTCCCGTGTTGGGTACATTTGCCAGTCTCCTGGGGGCATCAAAGTAGGCATTTCTATGAATCACTCTTTGCCAGTCTCTAGGACACTATAAGAAAAATGGCTAAACATTATCAGGAGATGGGAGGCGATGGGGGCAATGTAATGGGTAGCATTTTTAGCAGCAGTCTTGGGATAAATATAACAACTGTGATCCATTTGTTTAATGGGTCATTCTAAGTTAAGTTTCAGAATAATATATTACTGTTAATGAAGAATATTATTATATGTATTCATTTTCTTAGAGACCAAGTGAAGGGCAGCCTTTCAGATAAATCTTCAGATTCTGTTGCTTATCACACCTTTGTATCATGACCTGGATATCTGAGAATCTCCATAGACACACCTCTGTATCCGTTTTATGCCCCCATCATTCCATGCCATCCCATCCCACGCTGATTTCTTTCTGGTTCAATTATGGCAAAAGGGAAACTGCTCCAGTGTGAGTTTTAAAGCAGAAGACTTGAAGTTCTATGTTCCAAAGGCAACTGCAGTGAGGACAAATTATGGGCTGGGACTGAATTCAAAGCCACATGAGCACACCCTAATGAACCATACATTTTTTTCGCCGAGTTTTTATTTCAACTCTACAGAAGAAGTAAGAGTCCATCTTTGTAAAGAGTCTGCCTCTTGTATTTCAGTATCCTTCTATTTTATGCAGCTGTTTGCTGGAAAGTGAACTTCATGATATCAGGGTTAGCATATAAAACAACACTCCATAAATAGTTTCCTTCAAACTACTGAGAGAAAAGTAAGGTTCATAATGCTGAAGAAAGGGAGCTATGCTATTTTTTTTCCTACATACACATCTCATCCAAGCAACCTATTAAAAAATCAGTGTCTTGAGACTTACTGTAGGCAACTGCTCTGTCCAGCTGTAGTTTCTGTGTAGGTTTGGAGAATTTGGCAAAATGCCACTAATCCACTTTCTGCCACTGAGATCTGTCTCTGTGCCACCAAGATGTGCTGCCAAAATGGGAAACGGGAATGAGCCAAAGGAGAAAAAATTTAATATGGACTTAGAAATGCTCTGTAAATCAGAGATAACTCTAAAGACACAGCCACTAAAAGCATGTATTCGTGACCCACAATCATAGTTTACTAGTATCATCCCTGGCTGCCAATTGGCCAGTTATTTCACCCTCTCCTCAAAATTCCAGCGGAAGACTCAAAAGAGTGGAATCACACTTAGAATTCTCCCCCTTTGCCCAATCTACTGGATTACCTTAAAGGGGTGGGGGAATAGAATATACCCATGCTGGATATATCAGAACTATTAATAGAATTAATCAGGAATGTTATGGCGGAGGGGGAGAACTAAGACAGCTAGAGCTGAGATAGGGGGAAAAAATGGCAGGCACAGTACATAGTACGAGGTGGAAAACCTAGCCAACTGGCAACCATTTGTTCTGCACTTCCAAAGTAAATGCAGTGAAAAAGGCATTAGGGTCAGGAGTCAGGACTCGTGGACAAAAGGGTTAGCGTTTTGAAAGTTAGGATAGAATGTATCAGTGGTGGGTTGCTAACCGGTTTACTACTGGTTCGTTTGTGCTCACACATGCATTTGCATGCATGCACAACACTTCTGCGCATTCACAAAAGTGTCTGGGCAGTTGGGTGGAACCTCCCGCCACCGCCACTACCGGTTCAGCCAAACCGGGCTGAACGAGGAGCAACCCACCTCTAGAATACACATTTCCCCATTTTTGTCAAACTGCTATACAACAAGTTTCAGCTTTCAAAATTCCTGCACTATGGTGAACTAATCTATAGTAGCTTTTCTTTTCTTTTATTCTCAAATGTTGCTGAATTTTTCCTTTATAGCCACTAAATACTATCTATCTATCTATCTATCTATCTATCTATCTATCTATCTATCTATCTATCTATCTATCTATCTATCTATCTATCTGCTATCTCTGTCTATCATTATTTCTACTAATAGAGTTCTAATATATGAATTGGCTTGTTTCTAGTGCCACCAGCACAATGCACAATAAAATAAACAAAAAGCACAGTCCAGAAACTCACGGAATCTGTTCCTTTGCAGACCATATTATATTTCAGAGGTTCCAGCCTTGGATTCTAAGTGGTCAGAAATGCAGAATTATTATGAAAGGAAATACGTTACAGAGTGGTTGAGATATATAATTGATTCAGTGGTGGGATTCAAATTATTTAACAACCAGTTGTCTGACCTAATGACCAGCTGGATAGGTGTGGCTCAGTGGTCACGTGACTGGGTGGGCGTGGCCAACTCAATGTCACTCACATTGATGGGTGCTTCGCTTAGCTGTTACAATATAATAAAGGTTAACAGGAGAGGCAGTTTCTGTAAGCATGGCAATAAAAATTAAACTAGAAACAACACCAGAATGTTTCCTTCCTGCCTTCCTTACAGGATTAGTCCTGTAAAGGAGAAAAAAAATGAAATGGAATTTCTTCCAACAACCGGTTCTTCCAACTGCTTAGAAAGCTAACAACCGGTTCTCCCGAATAGGTGTGGGCTGGCTGAATCCCACCACTGAATTGATTTCACATAACTATCCTCTTCACTAGGAATTCACAATCATTTCATTATTTCTTATTTCACACTGAATACACTGTACTGTTTATACATTACTACTGATGAAGAGCTGCATAAATAATTCTGTACTCTGCAAGCAACATTTCTTCACTCATGGACAATTCTGGCAATTGAAGAAAAAGCCATTTTGATACAACCTGATTTTAAATTTTCATTCCCAGTTCTCCTTAAAACATACAGTTCTCTACCTGACTTCTTTATGTACAGTATACAATATCTCTTGCATATCTCAGAAATTATGTCTGAACATACTGAACATACTAGCCATACACAGATGTTTGAAACTCCTCTGGTTAATTTTGGTTGCTCCTGAGCCTATTTGAAAACTTGAGTTCATGAGCATTTCTTTGTAACCTAGCCTTTTGCAGGATTGAAGGTAAAAAATTGATTGAAATAGGACATTAAATTCTAGTTAAGAACAGAAACTCAGTACAAGAACTAATAAAAGTGTCAAGAATCTCTGAGGAGTTTTTAGGTTGCACAGTAGTGAGAAAATTTATAACATAAAGCTAGGCAAGTGTCACTAGAGACAATCTTACTACATTTGATGCTCAAAGGCCCCTTTGGTATATCAAGAGAAAATCAGGAGTGGAAAAATGAGAGAAGTGCACGTTAACTATGTTGTAAGTTTTTTAGTTCGTTTAGATCCAATTTCAAACACTTTAAACAATAATCAGTGTCATGGGAAAATGCTTCAAGATAAAGTTTCCATTTTATCATTTTATTTGCTGGCCCACCTTACATTCCAGTTTGCTGATGAGTTGTTGAAGCTGGGTAATTTCAGATGGCCATTGGTTATCAGTTTCCGCACAAACACCTGAATGTAATGCCAACAGAAAGAAGACTCAGCCAAAATCATAGACAAGTAGCTTTCCCAGACAAGTGACATATAGAAAAAACAACAACATTCTAGTAGGATTGAGTCAGTTTTTGTACAGTATAGCGGTTAAGGCATCAGGCTAGAAACTAGGAGACTTTGAGTTCTAATTCTGACTTAGGAACAAAACCATATTGTTAATCTCAGCTGAGTAGTTTCTCTCAGTCTTAGGAAGGAGGAAATGGCAAATTACTTTCAAAAAATCTTGCCAAGAAAGCTGCAAGGACTCCAGTCAGTCTTCAAGAATCAACATGATTGAATTAGAAGGAAAAGGACTGAAAGTGAAGTATCAAACATGACAAATTGTCATTCTTTTTGTCACAGATATATCTATATTTCACTCCTCTTCAACTCTTTGACCATTCTATTCCACAAAGGAACATGATACTACATTTTATTTGTTACTACCACATAATATTTGTTTTAACAACAAATATTAAATAATTTCCTGCTTTACATAACAGAAACCAAGACCTAGTTTGGAAAGTGCTAAACTGTTATAGGCATTATATTATCGTTAGTGAGCATCCTTTCCCATGTCACTCTTGTGATGAAAACAATAGCATGGGAAATCCTTGGCATGTTGCTTATTCACAAATCAGAAATGCTGCTCTTTCAAACTGTTCTCAAGAACCTAGTTAAACCTGTGTAGTTAGATGTGGTGGGGAACAAATGGTTAATCAGGTGTCCCTCAGTGTGTTCCTTGATAAAGGACATCTCATTTCTTTACTTAAAAAAAATCATCCCAAACATTTTTAGGAGTAAAAGTCTAAGGGGCCTTACATAACTACAGCTGTGCAGAACTTTAAGAAAACATTTCCTTCAATAAAACTTTAGTAAAAGGGATCCCTCAAAGTGTTGAAGTGTGGCAGTCCTTCACTACATGGAGTAAAGTTGAATCAATTTTATCAGTTTCAGTATCAGTGTCTCAATGGGATGGGAAAACTTTCTAGAAGTGAATCACTTCCAATTTACAAAATATAATAAAGTCCTATATAACAAGATTAAAAATAAAATCAAGCCACGCCCATCAACGGTTAAAAGTATTAGAGCTTGAACCTTCATGCTTATACTTTTCAGAGGTCCAATATTGTTCTATGTACAATCCTTGTTTTATTGATTCCATGTAATATTCTAATTTTCTGAGATGGTGAATTTTGGGTTTTCATGAGCTGTAAGCCATAATCATCACAATTATGACAAATCATGGCTTGAACTATCTTGCTTTGCATGTAATGAGTCTTATCTCATATATTAGTTTCACCTTTTAAGTTGCATTACTGAAATAAATGAACTTTTGCACGGTATTCTAATTTTTTGAGTTTCACCTGTATGTAAACTAGCTATGATGTTCATTGCATTATTTGTGTAAGTCATTAGGTTACTGTTCTCTATTCAAACATTGTTGAGCTTATTTTTTACAGTTAATTCCCTGCAGCAAAGCTTACTCACATTAATGTAAATCCGGGAATCAGAATGATGAAAATTGCCAATACCTTTGGTCAGCATCCCAGAATATGGATCTGTAGGGGAATAGCAGATGTTCTTCTGAATTCTTCGAGCACATCTTTTTGTAGCGTGTTGACCAATTGAAGTTTCTGATTTGTTCATATTATTCCTAAGAAGCATAACATCAAGACAGTACATACGCTAAGAATAATCACTAGCTGGTCTGCTTCTGCTTCCATGATTCCTCAATTTTCATGATAACAATACAAAATGAGAAATAAAAGGCATGATTTAAACATATATGTAAGCTAAAATATGTGGGGCTTTCATTCATCTTCCTTTGTTTTTAACT
The DNA here is from genome assembly GCF_051295495.1 of Thamnophis sirtalis. NCBI lineage: Eukaryota > Metazoa > Chordata > Lepidosauria > Squamata > Natricidae > Thamnophis > Thamnophis sirtalis. Next base: position 65,420,616 of record NW_028261387.1, read on the forward strand.
GTTTAATTCTCCAGCGTACAAAACATTACTGCAGAAATATTGCCAGCTGAGGTTTTACTTCAGGGAGATTGATCAGGGGTATTAAGGTCCAGTTCTAATGATATTCTACTTACCTGTTTCCCCCCCCCCCAAGCTAAATTAACAAGTTGTACAATTAACAAGGCAGGATTCCTACTGATGATTTACAGCATTTTCTACTGCAGTGTTGGAAACCTTTCTGGCACTGAGTACCAAATTGGGAGTATGAGCATGTGCACGGGGGAGTGTCTGAAACTGAAAGAACAGTTCTCCGGTGCGCATCCACCATGTCCATGTGTTCCAGTCACCTGGTCTTCCAGTTTCTGGCACAAATGTGCACACGAAGACCAGCTAGCCAGTGCGCTTGTGTGCGCCAGAGCCCGGAAGACCACCAAGTGACGGTTGGCGTGTCCAGAGAGATAGCTCTGTGTGCCACTTGTGACACGAGTGCCATAGGTTCTCCATCACGGTTCTAGTGCATTCCAACATTATTGAGTCAATGCAACTATAATGAGGACAAGCTTTATATCTTCAACTGTGCATTCATCTGGAGAATGCTTATTTTGTGATTAATAAAGAAGGCCACACAAACAAGCAACAGGCAGAAACACCTCCCCACCCTAAAATTGTAGATATGGTAGAACTGACCTTTATAGATTAGAATCAGTGGTCTCCAACCTTGGCAACTTTAAGAACAGTGGACTTCAACTCCCAGAGTTCCTCAGCCAGCTTTGCTCCAGGTTGGAGACCACTGGATTAGATGAAAAGACTTAGAAAATAATAAAAAACAACCCCACTCTTCATTTTTTGGGCTTCTCTTTTGCCTCTGCTTATATTGCACAGTTTTACCTTTCCCGGCCACTCTGTTCTTCAATAGTATCTGCAGCACACTCCAGGGAGACTTGCAGCGACTGTATCTGGTTCATCGTCTCCCTCAGAAGGAAACGGGTCACAAACTGTTCCATCTTGGAGGAACTCTCATAGGCCTGTAGGAGTTAAAGAGGCAGCTGAGTACTAATAGATTACTTTTCCCAGGGCTGCTAGAGTAGGGAAAGAGAATATTTTTAGGTCAGTGGGAACAATTCAGTTATTTAATAAGTATAGCTGGTACTGTTACAAAATGGCTACCATGGTGTGGGAAGTTATCATCCAGCCCTCTCCCAGAAAAATGAAATATCCTAGGAAATATTGAAAAGGCAGAATATTTCTCTGGATGTGAAAAGAAAGAAACATGTTTTAAGAGACAGAATAGTTGCCTGTAGCTTCCTGCCCATCCACACTTTGTCAATGGGCCATTGAGAAGGCCAGGCTAGTCACTTTACATAATAAAGCAGCTTCACCAGCAGCTACAGCAGTAGAAGCATGATAATGTTGGAACTTTACTCAACTGGCCACATGGCATCTGAGAACTCATCCATACCTGGATTCAAAACACAGCCTAGAGAGTAGCCCGTGCATGGCCCCATGGGATTGTGACAACCAATCAGAATACATTTCTTACACAGGAACAGAGAGGTGGGACTAAATGGTATAAAAAGCCTAGCAAGCCCCTCCTTCAGCCTTCCCTTCTTCTCCACCAACATTGAAGCATGTGATCACCTTTTCTGTTCAGGGCTCAAGTCATGTGGCCCTGTCCAACAATAAACCATCTTTCCAAGCAGCCTCCATGTCTCCAGTGTCTTCTCCCCACTTGGAGCTGAACCCAGAAGGACATTTCTTTCAACAATGGCAGAGGAAGGAGATGGTTTTTTTAAAAAAATTACAAGATAACTGCCTGTTAAAATGATGTTAATCACTCACAAAACACCCAAATTCCAGAAAGCAAACTGGTGATACTGCATCCTGCCAACTCTTCTAGGTTTCCAGTGTGTCCGTAAGATCAATTCCAGCTTGTTTTCTGGATAAACAGGCATACCTCTAAACAAGACTGGGTTGCAGCCACTACCACTTTTATTTTCTAATCTTTTTTATATAAAGGTTTTTTTTTATTTTTTTCATTTTCATAACATATAAATCACATGTATACTATTACATAGCCAACATCGTATTGTATTATTAAATGTTTACATCAATTCATCTTACCATCAACTCCCAAAAACAGTTATTGGCTCTTCTGCTCTCCATACACCATATTAGTACTTATCCATCAATTTCTTCTCCCTCTCTCCTCCCCCTCCCTAACTCTTTTCTTCCCTCTGTCATCCTTCTCTTCTCTATTTCCCCTTCCTCTCTCCTTCTCTCCCCTTTCCACTCCTCCTTTCTCTCCTCCTCTTCCCCTCTGCCCTCTCTTCGATCCCTCCCTTCTTCCCTTACCTCTCTCCTCTACTTCACACTCTTCATCTCATTTACTGTATTTCAGCTTCTGAGCAAACTCCATTTTATGTTGATGGTATTTATAATTCCTTTTCAAAGTACATATTTAATTTGAACATATATCTTCCTCCTCTTTTTTTCAAAAAATAGAACCAAAAAAGTTACATATGTAGTTGTTGTGCTTTTAAACACCACCACCACCCAGCCTAATTTTGGCCAAGATGTAGACCTGGTTACAATTCCCAGCTATTATTTTCTACTCTTTGAGGGGGACCAACAGATATACTTGGAAATAAAGATGATGCCAGACTTTGATGTTTCACTTGGTAAAATGTTTTTTTTATTTTTATTTTTTTAAAATATAGTCTTTTAAAGGCAACAACCTGCTCCCAACAGGCAGGTGGAACAGGGCCCTTTGGTGGTTTCCCCAGAAATGTATGTAGGTGTATTGGTACCCACAGGAACTATGTTGAATATCTCTGTATAGTATCTCTGACTCAGCTTCAAAATTCTAACCGTTTTTAAAAAAATAGAACACATAGGAACTCTACCCTTATGTTGACATATATTTAAATATTTCATCTATTTTTCCAAGCAAAGCAATAATGCCTTTCTGTCTCATCTTGGACAACCCTACAGCTGTCGTAGTACACAACTATCATAATCCAGAATAAGAAATAACTGTCCGTATTATAATAAATAACAAACAGGGTTTAAAAATAGTAGTCTCCTAAATGTTTGCAGCTGGGAAAAGAAGTGTGTGGTTTAAAGAGTTGAAGACAAGAATTAAGTTTAGATCCTTGCATATTCAGAAATACTTATCACATATGAACTGTGGTGATGCAGTGGTTAGAATGCAGTACTGCAGGCTACTTCTGCTGCCTGCTGCTTGCCTGCAATTTGGCAGTTGAAATCTCACCAGGCTCAAGGTTCACTCAACCTTCTATCCTTCCGAAGTGGGTAAAATGAGGATCCAGATTGTTGGGGGGCAATATGCTGACTCACTTAGAGAGGGCTGTAAAGCATTGTGAAGTGGTATATAAGTCTAAGCGCTATTGCTATTGCCTAGCCCTTGTGCACTAAGGATGCAGTCCTGTATACATCTACTTGGAAATAAGAAGAATATACTTAAACTTTTATAGGTTCTACACTTTATATAATTTAGTTCAGATCCGATTTAATGATTAAATAAAAAGATGCCTTTATATATTTATCCAGTATGGTTCTATATAGCTGAAAATAAAGGGGATTATTTTGTTTTTTAAAAATAAATTTGATCTAGATTTATTTACATACAGTTAACATGGATAATTTAAGTTCTACTTTTTCCACTCTAAATAGGGCTATTTTATTCCACTCAACAAAGGACCAACAGTTACTGTACTACATTCTTTTGTTAGCTTTGTTGCAAAAGACTAACATATTCTGCCTTTGAAATTTTTTGAAAGAACTTTACAGGCAGATTTCGTGTGCTATAAACTGTGCTCATATTATGAAGTACCTAAATATCACTTGGCAATTTGTTATATTGACTTCTTCTTTTTTACTGCAGTGAGATGGTGCACATAAAAGTACTTAACACTGAGCTATGCCATAAGCAAAGAGCCATTACTTTCATGAAGATTGAAATAAAAGATCTTTTTAAACAATGCAACCACAACCCAGGCAATAATATACAGGAATGGTGGGATGTTTTTCTGCTGCCCTGCTTTTCTGCACTATGAATCAGCAACAAGGATAATCTGTATAAAACAGTTGCTTCAATTTTCATCCATTCAGATAAATTACTACCGTATCATAAGTCTAGACAGAATAGACTTGGCCTGATTGTATAACTATGGATCAACTTATCTAGAGTTACTATTTCTGTCCTGAAATCATCCGTACAATCTAGCTATATGTTTAATAAAATATAACAATATAAACCTTTTGTTAATAGAATCTCTTGGAAGATGCAAATTGAAATATTGCTAAAATCTGCTTCAGAACAACTTAAAATGTTAACCAAAGTTTAAAATATGGTTATATCTTCACATTTGGCCCAAAATCTGGGGATAAGTAGAGTGAAAAGCACAAAGTCTCAGTTTCAGTAAAATGAGAATCTGCTTTATGAAAGATTGATGCAATTGTAGTGAAAAGGGTCAGATCTTCACATACAGGTAAAAACCTCATTTGAAGTTTAGTAGTAGTAGTAGTAGTAGTGGTGGTGGTGGTATTACTACTATTTAGTGATAATTGCATGTTATATAAACATCTACATTGGCCTGCTTTCAATTTGCTTTCCCGCTCTCTCCCCCCATTTGCAAGCCAGGTAAAAGAAAATGCACACAACTTAATACTCCAGAAGATAGGCTTAAGATACAGAAGGATCGTGACAAACTTGAACATTGGGCACTATCTAATAAAATGAAATTCAGTGGTGAACAGAGTAAGGGTCTACATTTAGGCAAGAAAAACAAAATTCACAGGCGCAATATAGGTGGCACCTTGCTCAATAGTAGTAACTGTGAGAGGGATCTTGGAGTCCTAGTGGACAACCATTTAAATATGAGCCAGCAGTGTGCAGCAGCTGCCAAAATAAGCAACACAGTTCTAGGCTGCATAAACAGAGGGATAGAATCAAGATCATGTATATAAGGTACCACTTTATAATGCCTTGGTAAGGCCACACTTGGAATACTGCATTCAGTTTTGGTCGCCACGATGTAGAAAAGATGTGGAGACTCTCGAAAGAGTGCAGAGAAGAGCAACAAAGATAATTAGGGGACTAGAGACTAAAACATATGAAGAACGGTTGCAGGCACTGGGTTTGTCTAGTTTAATGAAAAGAAGGACTAGGGGAGACATGATAGCAGTGTTCCAATGTCTCAGGGGTTGCCACAAAGAAGAGGGAGTCAAACTATTCTCCAAGGCACCTGAGGGTAGAACAAGAAGCAATGGGTGGAAACTAATCAAGGAGAGAAGCAACTTAGAACTGAGGAGAAATTTCCTGACAGAACAATTAATCAGTGAAACAGCTTGCCTCCAGAAGTTGTGAATGCCCCAACACTGGAAGTCTTTAAGAAGATGTTGGATAGCTATTTGTCTGAAAAGGTATAGGATTTCCTGCCTAGGGAGGTAATTGGACTAGAAGACCTCCAAGGTCCCTTCCAACTCTGCTATTGTATTATATTAATACTAGTTGCCAATTACTAAAAACTAAATTATTTTTTGCAGCTACTGAAGGACATGCAAATTTGTTCAAAGTTTAATAAACCAAAAGTACCTCTCATTCTTAGAAGAAAAAATATCTAGAACATTTATAATAGTGTTTCCTATCCCAGGAATCTTCAGATCTGTTGAAGTCCTATCTGTCTACTTATTTGAGTGATTACACTCAGGTTAAAACTTTCCAAAACAGCAAAAATAAAATATAGCCTATGCAAGGCTAATCTCATTCAAAGGCAGTCAAAATCTTATTCACAACTTTCATAATTCCCAGTCAGGTTGAAGAATCCTAATTATGGAAACAAACTAAAATCAAAGATAACACCCAAAATAAACAGTTGTCCTTTTAATATTTCTTGGAATTTTTTTAGATTGAAATAAATAATGGTAGTTGATTAATCTAGAAATTGTTTACATTTCTAATTTAGGACTCTAATTCATCAAAAATCTTTTGATGACTTATCTTCCCTAATTCATGAACATTATAATAGTAATAAATAGACAACAATGTACCCAGCTATATTTTTCCTACATGATGAAACTTTTTATTTGCTATTTTCTATTCATGAAGATATAATATAAATCTTAATGTCTAATTAAATAGGAAGAGCAATTTTTTTCAGTTATTAAATGGAATACATATTAATGTAATAGAAATTTGCCATATGCTCAGAATTTTAAGGAGTTATATTATGTAAGTCACAGAACATGGGAAAAACCATAAATCACAGGATGGGTTCTTAACAATTAAATTAATTCATCTAAACAAGTCCACAATGCATTCATCTCCTAAACTGATATTAATAACTGTGTTCTGGAAAAAGATACTGAGATAATAATGAGTTCTTACAACTCAATTGAGAAAGAATGAGAATGTCATCCAGGAGACTCAGTTTTTAATTTTATCTCTGCCAAAGTATATGTTTTGCTTTAGATTAATCATGAACTATGAGGCACATTTTGCATTTGTAATTTGGTCAGGATCCATAAAGCTACTTACTGTCTATAACAAAATTACAAAATGGTTGTTGCTTGCCCTTACAGTAAGTCAACTATACAATAATAACAATAAGGATTGATTGTAATTAATAAAAAATAATAGAAAAAAGGACATGGTCCATTATCATAATATTGTGAATATATTATTAGTGCTACTAATTTTCATCACTGAAGCAAAAGGAGGAAGAAAAAGTCCAGTCAATGAACATAGTATATTAACTGAAATTATAACAAACAAGGCAATTAATGACCATGACTCATGTTTTTCATCCAAGAAGTGATGTTGACTGGCTCTGCTTTGCAGAAAAAAAGGGAAGGGGACTACTTTGAGTAAATCAAAATGTAGAAGAAGAGAAATATAAATTGAATTATTATATCAGGCAAAGTATGGAATCACTGCTGGTGCATGTTGCAAAGAAAATGTAATAAAGAACCAAGAGTTTACAAAACAAAAGCAACTGAAAACTGAATTAATGCCAGAAACTCAGACCAAAATATACATATGGAAAAGCGCCTAGAACCCTGCTAGATATCCTGATATCCAATGGTTGATATCTATCTTGGTGAAAAATATTATAATACAACCTGGACAAGAGCTGGCAGAGTTTGGAGGAGAGCATTTTGGAAAGGGAAGGCAACAGTGTGAAGTGAGTAATACTGTGGTTGTCACATGCAAACTGAGATGTGATGTGAAAGAGGAACTAAAGTTACTGAATCTTGGGAGAAAATGTTCTTCCAAAGGATAGAAGCAGCAACAGAGGGATCATGATTTTTCAGTTTTTATCAAGACTTTTCACCACTGTACTATTTCAGCTCTCAATCATGTCAGACTAAAATATATTGATCATGCCATCAGCCTATGCAAATGTCTAGAGTAAAAGTAGTTGGCTATGTAAACTGGCTGCCCTCTAATTTCATGGCTGCCATTCATGATTGACAATCAGTATCTTTAGAAAATACTACACTTACAGATGATAATGATAAAATGGAAATAACAGTTGGACCTAATAGAAATTAAGGAGGTTCCAAATACTCCCACATAACTGCTGGTGAGGAAGTTAAATTCTATGGTTTTATTTATGCAACATAGCAATTCTACCATTGATGTCTTTCTTTTTGCCACAAGAGCCATTCTTAATTTTTTAAGATGCTATAAAACAAGAGCTTTGCTGTATATTAAGCTTAAGAATAAATAAGTGGCAAGACAGCAACAATGAATGAAATATAGACAGCATGCTGTAATTAGAATTAAACATTCCCTAAATATCAGCCACCTAGTCAAAGTTTTAGAATACTTATTAGCAAAAGTTAATTGATTACTGTATTTTTCAGAGTATAAGATGCACCTTCCCCCCCCCCCATGGAAATATTGGTGTGTCTTATACAGTGAATATAGCCAATTTTGGCCTCCTGAAACTCCGCCCCCACCTCTCATCTTTGCGAAAACTGACTCATTTTTCACAAAAACTGAGGCATTTTTGTCTTCCCCCAACCCCCAGAAGCACTCTGCAGGGCTGGGGAAAAACAAAAATGCCCCCATTTTCTTCCTGTTTTTCACAAAAATGGGGGCGTATTTGCCTTCTCCCAGCCCTGCTGAAGCCTGCAGAGTGCTCCTGGGAGCCAGGGAGGACAAAAACATTTTTTTCTTAACTTACCTCTTCAAAAACTTGGTGCGTCTTATATACCAGTGCGTTTTATAGTCTGAAAAATAGGGTAACTAGAAGCAACCCCAAGACCTGAAACCAAATCTAAATCAAGTGTATGTATGTGTGGGTGTGGGTGATTGTTCGTTTGTATTCCACTTGTATTACTCTAACAGGTAACTCAAGGGATGGACATATTCAACATACTTCCTTCCTTCCTGTGGTCCCCACAACAACCGTGTGAGCTGAATTGTGCTGACAGAGAGTGACTGGTCCAAGGTCACCCAGCTGGCTTTCATGTGTAATAAGCGACTTGAACTCATGCACTCTCTTTTTATTCTGTGTACTGAAAACAAACGTTGATTGCAGGAATAATCGGGAAGTCCAAACATAGGAGGTAACATACCTGCATGAAAGGTGTGTGTGTGCATGTGTGTATAAATATGAATATGAATAAAGAAGATAAGGACCAGATGAATTATGAGATACCAAAAAGTATTCTGAGTTAAGGAATGAAGAAAATGTCAAATTATTCACAATGAATTTTAAGAAGGAAAAAGGGAGACATTTCCACAAAGGAATTTTGCCCCATGTAATTTCTTTGAAGATCTTCATCAATCATTAGCCTTTACCTGTTAATTGTTCTGAACTCCTTTATATTCAGTGGAAAAGGAGAGCTAGAGAAGGAAGATACCTCTTGATTTATTTAAAGGCAATGCACTGCCAAGCAACAAACGGCTAGCTCCAGCATACTTCAACTGTGACCACAGGAGCTTTCCGTCCTGCTATTTTTAGCCTTATAAATATGCTAATTGATCCTTTCTTCCACCTTCTCTCTGCTTTCAGAATTCTATTTGTTGGAAATATGATAAACATACATTCCAGCAATGGATACATAATCCTAAATCACAGAAGCAGTTATGAAATTGCTGCTTATTTTTCTCATTGCTGGTGGTTAAGAAATGGAGAAAGCCAGGGAAGTTAATGAAAAATCAAGAAACACAGAAAATGTTATATGAATACATATGACAGAACGTGGGTGTCTGGAAAAGTGGTATTTTACTTGGATATTGAATAGGCTGGGGGTAGGTGCTGTGGGCAGACACCGTGGAGTAAGGAGGGCAAAGTAAACCAGTGGAAGAAGAAGCAATTTCCAACTTTCTTGTGGCTTTCCAATTGGCTTGGCTTTATTGGAAATCACAATCACGTGACCTCATCTCACTGTGGTGTTGTAATTGCGAACCAGGCAGCAAATGCCAAGTTCGTAATCACATGATCCTGGGAATGCTGTGATGGCTGGAATTCCAAGCCTGATCATAACCCCTCCCCCCCCCGTTCCATGCTGTTGAAACTTTGAATGGTTCTGAATAACTGGTCATAACCCAAGGACAATCTGCACCATATATTTTAGTAGGCGGTGTATAATATCCTAAATCAACTTTTTAAATTTTAACACACAGTTTTGTATGGTGGGTACCACTGAAAAATGAAAATTGAAGACAAATGTCTAAAAAAATCTCACTTTTAAATATTTGACAGGCAACAGACCCATTTGGAGATGTCAAAGTGCCACATTACAAAATTATGTACCGTATTTTTCGCAGTATAAGACGCACCAAACTATAAGATGCATCAAGGTTTTGAAGAGGCTAATTTTTAAAAAAAGTTTTTTCATTCTGCAAACCTCCTAAAAATGGCCCGTTTTTCATGAAAATGGGCCCCCCTTTTTTAAAAAAAGGGCATGAATAGCCCTTAGAAGGCTTGTAGTGTGTTCCTGGGGGGGGGAGCAAAAAAGGGCATTAGGAAGCTTATAGAGTGCTCCTGGGGGCTGGAGGGGCAAAACTTAGCAAAAATGGCCCATTTGTTTGCTCATTTCTGCCTTCCCCAGCCCCTAGGAGCTCTCTAAAAGCCTCTTACAAGCTATACACGGCCATTTTGGTGAAGGGGCAAGGCTTCGGGAGGCAAAAAAATGCTGTCTTCAGTGTATAAGACGCACCCAGCTTTTCAGCCTCTTTTTTGAGAGGAAAAGGTGCGTCGTACTCCCCAAAATACAGTATATCGTTAAAATGCAAGAGCCCCCCCCTCTCTCTGTATGTGTGTGTGTGTGTGTGTGTGTGTGTGTGTGTGTGCGTGTGTGTGCGTGCGCGCTCCTTAATAACGGCCAGGTTGACTGGAATGGCTAAGAACTGAAATGTAGCAATATTTTTAGCTTTATAGCTTATCCATTTCTAGTGTGTGATCCATAACATTAAGCCCAGAACTGATACTCACCCTCAGGTGTTTTCTGCTATTAGTTATAATTAGCAATATTTCTATCAAATCCAGCTTGCAAAAATCCAGATGACTATTAGATCAATTGCTTTATTTGTGAATGTATCCATTAAGACATTTGATTTATTAACCACTACACAACCTATGACCATTGGGTCATGCTTTCAGACATATTTCCTTGCTAGATTCTTCGATGCCTTCAAACGATGACAGAAATTCTAATTTACTGCATTAACTGGAAAAGTTAGGATACATTCAGAGATGCATCTGCCTTGAATATAGCTCATGTTGCACTGCATAGCACACTCAAACATCAACACAGGGAATGTTTTATGACATTTTGTATTATGTCATAAACTGGTTTATGATAACGTTTATGTCATAAAATGTTTTTTTATGTAAAAATTGCCAAAATTTCAATTCCAGGACTCATTCTGTAAGTTAGCCCATTTGAGGTACCTTGGTTCAAAAATGGTTTCCCTATGATGCACCATTTTGCCAAGTTAAAGTTTATGGGAACAAGATTTTTAGTAGTTACAGATTAATAAATTGGATTATGAGGGTGAAGGTTCATTCTCTGAGCTCATGGGTTGGTTTCTGAATATTTCATTACCAGGCTAGGTAACATCTTTGGTGCAGTTTAGGGGGTGTCGGTGTCCCTGTTCTTCTGTTTATAAGCGTTTCATGTGCCCTTCTAAATATCCAATAAAACTTTTAAATCATCTTAACTAACTGTGTAAAGTGTGATATTTTCTACACATCAGCAATTGATGTATATTGAAGACTTAAACATTCTGATAGGAATAGCTTTCCTCAACTCTAAACTTAACAATACATCAAAATGTCATCATAGTATTAGCCTTTTAAATTAGTGGAGCCAGGCTATCACAGAACATCAAATAAAAACATCATATAGGAATAGAGCTTTCAGTTGCTGGGAATATGAAGGTTAGAAATGGAATGAAACACTGTTCCTTATTTTAATTTGTAAAATGTGGAGGATTGGCTTGATATTGTTGTTGTTTCTTTCTAAATTATCCAGCTTTTTGCTGCTGTTCAACAAAAAGGAACTTTCCCCAGCCTCCAGATACTTGGGACTCTAATCAAGACTATAGGTTATAGGTTATAGGTTTATTATTTATAGGCCGCCCTTTTCCCTGAGGGGACTCAGGGCGGCTTACAGTTCATAGGGAGGGGAATACCAGACAGCGAGACATAAAACACTACATAATTAAAAATAGAACACAACATTCATCATTCGGGTGGGGGCAGATTGCAATCTTTAACCCCAGGCCTGACGGGATAGCCAGGTCTTGAGGGCTGTGCGGAAGGTCTGGACGGTGGTGAGGGTACGAATCTCCACGGGGAGATCGTTCCAAAGGGTCGGAGCTACTACTGAAAAGGCTCTCCTCCGCGTAGTTGCCAGTCGGCACTGACTGGCGGATGGAACTCGGAGGAGGCCTAATCTGTGCGATCTAATAGGTCGCGAGGAGGTAATTGGCAGGAGGCGGTCTCTCAACTATCATGTTGGGAAGGCCATTTAGCATAGTTTACCTATGATTACAGCCTTAAAAGTGCTTGGTAATATATACCTCAACCATTGTAAGATCATCTAGTGAAGTTGCATGACATCATAATTGTTCCTGGTGTTAGAGCATCTGGTTCAGATAGAGCTGCTAGCAACATTGCTACAATTGCTTCCCAAGGAGGAAAGACCACTATTTGGTGGTAGGATGGGAAATAACACCTCCCACAGGAATTTTAAAAGACCTAAGACTGAAAAGAACACAGACCAAGAAAAAAACAAAGAAAAAAGAGGGCTTCTAATTTTCCTTAAAAAAGACCAGGCCACTGTAAGTACTAGCTGACCTATTTATTTGGGGTTCTTTGGACTTGTTATTTCTAGGTTCCCATAACTTCCTCACAAGTCAGCCTTACCTGTATGCCCTACATTTTAGATACATGGATCTCAATTCCCAGAACTCCCCAACCAAAGATGTCTGTACTGAGAATTCTGAAAGGTGAAGTCTTTAGTTCTAGTCCTGCACCTTGAGAAAGCATTGTAATATTGGCCTAATGAGAGCAGAGAATTATTACTACTGTCGGAGGTGATGTGGGTGGGTACTGTGGCTGACAACTTCTTAGTAATGACCAAAAATCTCCATCAGACATATACTTAGTTGGATAGGAAAGTACATTTTTCCAAGCTATTTAGACTGTGCCTAAAGATTTGGGCCTATGACTGATTGATGCAACAGAAATACAGAAAACTCTATGCTGCCATCTAGCCATTGTCCAGAATGTTACAGCCATGTTTTGTGGCCCTAGTCTGGATTGATTTTTAATCTTTCTAATTATTTGCACTTGGCTTGTAAGTTTTGTTGCCTTTTGCATTTCATGACTCTTATCTATACTTAATTTTTTTGAGACTGACCTTTCTCTTGGAAGTTTCAGTAGAATAGGATATGCAAAATAAACAATTGCCGTGTTTCCCTGAAAATAAGACAGGGTCCTATTTTCTTTTGGCCCTCGAAATAAATGCTTGGCCTTATTTTCGGGGAGGTCATTATTTTTGAGGTGCAGGAGATGGTGAGCATGGCACCTCATGGCTGTTGCTGTGTTGCAATATTTTGGGGGAGAGCTTATTTTCAGGGGAGGGCTTATTTTAGCACATGAGCTCAAAAGCCTGATTGGGCTTATTATCCGGGGAGGTTGTTATTTTCAGGGAAATAGGGTAAGATGTGCATTTGTGCTGTTCAGATAATGAGATAAGCGCAGATCATTTTTGACTCAACAAAGCATCCATACTGTAACTTCTGCAAAACAACTTATCTTTGTCTTGATCAAGGCACTTGTGATGTGGAAGCCATTCAATTCATCCTTCCTAAGTGAAGGAGGTGTAAGATTGAACAAAGAAGCAATATTGTTGTTTATGTTACCTTTACACCATGCCTGGCATTTCCAGTAATTGGAAGCAACAGAGGATTCTTCTCTGCTTTTATAAGTACATATGGAGAAGTCTCTTTGGGCTACTGGAACTGCTAGAGAAAGGCCTCAAGCGAAGCAGTGTAGCCACTTTGCTTTTAAACAAAGAAGCACATTGCTTTTGAAACATCTTCAAAATAGAGGGTTTTGCCAGAGCAATGCAGCAAATTTTACAATGCAAGCCTTCCCCAAGTGCAACAAGCTTATTCCTTTAATGAAAGCCCAAAAAGAAACACTGTAATAGCACAGAAAGACCTTGCAATATTTAGCATTCTCTTTTGCCTAGGTCTCTTCCAACATGTAAAAAAAGGCAGTTTCTAAATAGCAGTTGTTAATAATATATCCCAATGTTCAACATCATTTTAGTTTGTAAGCATTACCTAACATTTCATACTCTGCTTCCAAAACACAAAACAAAACATTTATAAATCAGAAGTAAAAAGAACAAACTTTGAAACAGCATCACTAGTACATCATGTAGCAAAGGAATAGCTATCAATTTGAATATAAAAAAAAAACTATGAAACACAATCTAGACAAGATTAAGTAAGAATGAAAAAACTGAAGATGAAAAAATATTGATTATTGGAAGGCAACACAGAATGAGGCAGCTGTATTTATTTATATGAAAATGTATAGAAAAATAGTATTTAGGCAGGGCTGGGCTTGAAAATTTTTAGCAAGGGGTTCTCTACTTGGTTGATGGGTGGGTGTGGCCATGGTGGGTGTGGCCTAGTCAGCCTCCTGCATAATGGGGGTGGTGGTTTTGCCCACCTCAGGCTCCGGAGGGCTTCCTCAAGCCTCTGGGAGGGCGAAAACAGCCTCCCCAGACTCCGGAGGCTCTCTGGAGACTGGAAATGGGCCCATTTCTGGCCTTTCTGAACTTCCAGTAGGCCCATTTATTGCCCTCCCTGAGCCTCCACACGCACCCTGCACTTACCTGCATCCAAAATGGGCTGTGTGGGGACTCCTGGACAGGGCAGGATGGGCTAGGCCAGCCAGAAGTGGGATTTTGAGTTCCTCCAAACTGCACAGAATGTTAGCTAAAGGTTCTCCTGAATCCCTGCGAACCCTAAAGGTGAATTGGCCCCCAAAAGTATGCAATGATGTTTCTGGCTTGAAAATTAGTATTGCATAAAATACAATGCTTAACCTACTTAAAACATTACAATGATCACAACAGGACTTTTACGTGTCTTGTTCACTGGCACAATTTTCATGGATAGTGAGTGAGTAGCTCAAATGATCTTACAAAAATAGCTGCAAAGTTTCTGGCAGGATTAGAGAAAAGTGTTTGAAAGCCTACAATATTCTAAAATCTGGCGGCTCAGCAAACAATATACAACCCAAACTATATCTGTAGCATGATATAGTTAAGGCGTATGTTTCATATGTATCGACAAAACCAAAGATGCCTGAAAGGCCACATGGTATGGTAATCAAATAGCAGTGAAACACTATTCAGTTGTTTGTTTTTTCTGCCTGATTTTAGTTGTTTGCATAAAGAAGCTTTTTCTGTTCACCAATACGGTAGAGAAAGATTAGCTCAAGTGCTCCACTTTTACATCAATCTTTCATACTTTCCCTGCTTTTGTCAATTTCATACACAAATTAATAATCTTAATAGAAAACTCTCCAGATTGATTCAATATGCATCTTTCTGTAGAGGTTTTCCAAATTATAGAAGTGCTTGGAATAGTATTTGCTCAGAGCAACCCAAGATCACAAACACGCTCCTTTCAAGTCATACTAAAAGTAAGAAAGGAGACAAGTAGAGGTTGAATAGAAAATACTGTCTGGAGAATGGGCTAAAGCATGAGTTCTGTTCTATGGGTGCAACTCTTTAATATAATGTCCATCTAGATTTTTATATCTAGGAACAGTTAAATGGCATCTTAATACTTTATACTCATACTATGGAGACCTAAAAGAATAGGTTAGGGATAGATTATACATCCATCCATCCATCCATCCATCCATCCATCCATCTACCCATCCATCCATTGGTTAGGTCTAGTGGTTAAGACATCTGGCTAGAAAACAGGAGACTATGAGGTCAAGTTCTTCCTTAGCATGAAAGCCTGCTAGGTGGCTTTGGATCAATCATTCTTTCTCAGCCCAACCCACCTCACAGGGTTATTGTTGGGGAAATATGAGGAGGAAGGTACTTTGGTTATGTCTGCTGCCTTGAGTTATTTGTAAAAATAAGAAAGATGAGATATAAATAAAATAAAAATAAAATAAAAAATTGCTAGGAATTAAAGACTTTATCGCATATAATCAATCAAACTCATGCTATCAAATCATATCTTACCAATTGCTTAAACCTGTTTTCTTGTGTTACATTCCTGATTTCCTGCAATAGAGATCTATAGGCTCTTTACCTAGACTCCCCCATTGCAACAAAAAGTTTGTCTAGATTTGCATTACAGATTTTGTCATCCTATATCTGCACTGCTTTATTCTTCCTATACATTATTTTATACTTCCTTTATAAAGCCATTCTAAACATTTTCTGCAAATTCCTACCTCAACACTCCCTAATTTTCTCTGAATCACAGTAGCATTTAGCTTACCTTAGTTAATTCCCAAAAAGTTAAATAGGGTTGGATCTGGATTACAGAGATCCCATGGCTGCAAACTAATTGGGAAGTAAAAAATATCCAAGAAAAAGCAATGATAAAACATTTCTATAAATCTAACAATAAATCCGGCTGAAACACCAAGTCATCAAGATTAAAGCTCAATTTAAGGAATCATTTGTTCTGACTCAGCCTTAGCAGAAACAAGAAATAGACTCCTTGTCCCCCCAAAAAACCCTCTTTATTTATCTCCTGTGAATTAGTGGCATTTACATACCGAAAAGTCCAGGAAATAATCCTTCAGTCTCTGAGGCACAAAACACGATGAGCCAAATCTTCCAAAATCCAAATGATTGTCTTCTATAACCACCACTCTCCTTTCCTTCTATTTATTCTCCAGACAGGGAGGGGCCATTCAGCATCCACATGTGCTTTGCTTTCAAATCGATCCCTTGTCCTCAGTTGTCTCCTAATAGCTCTGCATATACATGCATCTGGAACAGGCCCCAGCTGTTTTTCCTCCCCACTTATCCCAGCCTCCAAAGGCAGCTGCCTCTCGAGGGGCTGGGAAATGTTGGACGGCCATGGCTCTATCTCTGCTTTCAATGCTGAGCATCCATCAGAGTCTTCCTCAGATTCCAGAACTGGCCCAAGTTCTTCTCCAACCTCCTCATCATCTGAGTCTGCCACCAACTCCGCTGGCAGCTGGCGGGCCACAACATCCTTATCTTTTTACTGTATGTATGACCAGTAACTAGAACTAAATTACTGGTTTTTAAAAAATGCAGATGAGATATAAAAATGCCTCCCAATTTCTAGTGATTTAAAGAAGGAATTAAATATTGTATGGAATTTCATATAGCAGAAACAATTTCTTGCTTTACCAAGTCATCTTTTGGAGATGAGCCATGTATATGCATAAATCCACACCTGTGATCCTGCCGATTACAGATTAATCCGATGCATGTGTAAATAAAGGCTGTTGGTAAAACAACCATAAATCAGACTGTAGATTATAATGTACCTTCTGCCTACCTCTGTCCTAAATCTTCTAATTATTTCAGATAATTTTAATTATCTGAATTATTAATCAGAGCAACCAGATGTTAATCAATTTTCCCCCTCAAAAAATGTTAAAGTAGTATGTTAGAAAAAAAAAGGTTAGACCCTGTGTGTGTGTGTGTGTGTGTGTGTGTGTGTGTGTCAAACTTGATTTCATTGAAGGCCTCATTAGGGTTATATTTGTCCTCAGGGGAGCCAGGGTGGGAATGGCCGGGGTGGGCATGGCCAGGGTGGGTATGGCCAGCTTGACCTCATTTGTGTCATGAGCTCCTGTGGTACCCTGAATGCTCTGCCAGTGAAAAAGGTCTCCCGAGTTCTGTTTTCGGCTGTGATAGCTTCCTCTGTCAGCAAAAATGGAGCTTGAGAGGGCCTGCAGCTCTCCTGAGCTCTGCTTTTGCTGGCAGAGGCACCAGGGGCAAGTCTTTCACTGTCTCCAGGGCAGCCCCGTGTGCTAGATCTAAGCACCCTCCACCCACAAGGGCCTTGAGTTTGACACCCTGGGTTAGACTCTACCTAAAGCAAAAAAAGTGCCCAGTCCAAGCTGTAGCAAAGGATTAGAGAGGCTCATGACATCTGGGAAAAGAAGGCCACCATTTATTAGGAAGATTCTGTTTTGCTTACAGGTCAAGGTAGTGCTGCTGCCTCCTCTTGGAAAACTGGCTCATGGTTCAAAAGTCCTCCCCCTGTTCTCCTTTCCCCTGGGAAACAGGGTAAATATTTACAGCCGACCAGAGCTGAGGGGCTGCCGTGGAGACAAAACCAGCCCCTCATTGCCATTTCCTTCAGCAGCCCGACGAGGAGGAGGAGACTGTGAAATGCGGAAGATGCAGAAACTTCTTACTTTGTTCTTCTTGGTTGAAGCGGAGAAATCAACCGCAGATGGAGATTCGGCGATTGCCAAGAATAAAATCAAACATTGGTACACCATACATCCAATAGGCATGAGGGGACAACCTGGCCTGTGAATGAACATCTGATGTTGCCGAATCAATGGCTGGAAATGAAAACCTCCAAAACATGGGAAGGCAATAAACCATCTTGAGCAACTCAAAACTTGTCATATTTTGTATGGTCTTAAAGGAGTGCATAGTTTTTTTTTTTAAAGCATGGGATTTTTTTCCCCTCACATGCATAAATTCCTGTATTTTGTTGACAGTTAATAGTAAGATGACATAACATTCGTTGTGCTCACTGGTGCACTGCAATATAACAAACAAAAACTGAAAGGGAAGAAAACTGAATCTCTTACTGCAACTACGTAGGCATATATTAGAGATATTAAAGATACTAAAGGTTAAATTGATAGCGCACTGATTGAGGTT
Source organism: Thamnophis sirtalis (assembly GCF_051295495.1). Classification (NCBI taxonomy): domain Eukaryota; kingdom Metazoa; phylum Chordata; class Lepidosauria; order Squamata; family Natricidae; genus Thamnophis; species Thamnophis sirtalis. Next base: position 65,439,018 of record NW_028261387.1, read on the forward strand.
AAGGTTCAAAGGGGTACATTTTGTAGGTTCCTCTTTGTTGCAGTGAAAAGGCCTCAGTTCAGTTAACACTCTTAGAGATAAACAGCTGGTGACAAAAGCTGAAAAATTCTTGAGAATTATATTTCCTTTAGGTCCCTTCATATTGGATTTTATATTGAGAGGTCCTTGGTGCTCTCTGAGCTGGGTTGTTTTCTTGCAGATATTTTATTATCGAACTAGGTAGCATCATGAGCGCTAAAAGGGTGTGTAATTTGGTCTCATGTACTTCTGGCTTGCCCTGTCACTGTTGGTGGGAGTGGTCTTGGTGTTTCTTTGTTAGTCTGTTGTTTACTATTAGCTTGTTTGCCTGCATTGGTAGCTTTTTCGTTGAGGTATTGAGGACTTCTCTTCGCAACTTGTTGCTTTTTACATATCTTGTAAAATCTCAAGATCCTCCATCAAATTCTTTAATCAGCTTATCTTTGGTTATCAGTAGTGCTTTTGTCAAAGTTTCTCTCCTTGAATCCATCAATTCTTCTCTTTCTTCTTCTTCTTCTATACCTTGAAATCTGGGGTAGAGCTCCTTTCCATCTATCTTCCCTTTCCATGTTCCACTCTTTCTATCTCCAACCACACTCAGTTCACTGTCAGTATCCACAATTATCTTGCCTCGTTGTTCATTTCTCCCCTGGGATTTTAGGACTCTAACCTCCACTTTTTCCATTTGCTGAATATCTTCAACTCTTCCATCGAATTTCACTGCATTACAATCTATATTTTCCAATCTCTTCTCAATTCTCTCTGTTGTTTCTATTAATTTTTGAATTTTAAACATAATCTGTTGTAATGTTATGGTTTCTTTTTGGAGCTGTGCCACTCATCCAACTAGTAAACACTGCCACTCTAGTTTCAAAACAAGGTTTTGTTTTCACTTCTTTCCAGCTGCCAAAGAAGCATCCAAAAAGCACCTGCATAAACAACTCATGCTCTTCTCATCTCTTCTGTAAACAAGCTGAAGCCTTTGAAGCTGAAACAAGCTGAAGCCTTCTCCGAGTGCCATCGACCGGACAATGCCGGCTGGCGGCCCCTCGGGGGAGGGCCTTCTCTGTAGCTGCTCCAGCCCTGTGGAATGATCTACCCATAGAGATCTGGACCCTTCCCACTCTCTCGGCCTTCCGAAAACCCACTAAAACCTGGCTGTTCCGGCAGGCCTGGGGCTGTTGAACAAGCCCCACTTAAACGGAATGTATGGTGTGTTGTTTTTTTAAATTGTATCTCTCTGTATTTTTAATTTTTATTTTTATCTTTCTGTAAGCCACCCAGAGTCCTACGGGATTGGACGGCATACAAATTTATTAAATTGCTAAAATTGCTAAATTTGAAGTGCAAAGTCAAAATCATCAAAGAGGAAAAAAAAGAAAGCAATATTAACAGGACTCAACCTCCAACCTCCAAGTGGCAGTGCAACTTCTTTTCCCTCTGATATCACTACCCTCTTTATATTACTTTTATATCTTCTTTTATTCCAGACTTAAAAGAAATAAAATTCTTAAATGGAGCAAAATAAAGAGGGGAAAAAAACATCCAAACCAATATTATAAAAATAAAGAAAATGATTTAATACATAGATAAAAAAAGAAATAGAAGAAAAACCAATTTTTTGATTTTTTTTATTGTTCTTTTATAACAATAAAATTTCCTCACCAGATGGACACACGTTCTCTTTCTGCTTTCTTCCCATTGCGGAGCTATCCCAACTTCAGCAGCTTTTGGCTGCGCTTTTGTTGTCGGCAAGAAGAGCGTCTCTTGGATCAATCAGGGACTTTGCGATGTTCCTGAGATCAACAAGACGTACTCTTCCCTGTCAATGTCTCTTCAGGGCGGTTTAGGTCCAAAAGGACCGTCCAGCGGCGAAAAACCCCGACTGCGATCTCAGAGCTCCGAGATCACACATCGTACGGTTGCGATGTCAGCTCCTATCTCCTGTCCTGTTTTCACACTTATGACCATTGCAGAATCCCTATGGTCACATGATTTATATTCAGATGCTTGACAACTGACTCATATTTATGATGGTTGCAGTGTCCTGGGGTCATGTGATCACCTTTTGCAAACTTCTGACAAGCAAAGTCAATGGGGAAAACCAGATTCACTTAACAACCATGTTACTAATTTAACAACTGCAGTGATTCCCTTAACAAATATGATAAGAAAAGTTATAAAATGGGGCAAAACTCACTTAACAAATTTCCCACTTAACAATGTACATTTGGGGCTCAATTGTGGCCGTAAGTCAAGGACTACCTGTACAGAGATTTAACATTTCAATAAATATCTAAACTATCTAACACACAAATTCACATTTCAAACCACTTTGTGCAGAGGTGGATTTCTGCCGGTTCACCCCGAATCGGGTGAATCGGTAGTGGCGGTGGCGGGAGGCTCCACCCATCCACCTAGATGCTCCTGTACACGAGCGAACCAGTAGTAAAATAAATTGAAACCCACCACTGACTTTGTGACTGGAGGATTCTTACATTTTATTTCAGTTTTTGTAAGAACAGCTAAGCAATTTGAAATTGATTTGTAAATTTATATATTCTACATATATAATTTGTAGTTGTTAGGGACAAAGAACAGGGGATGATTAAGAGATTGTGCCTTACTTGAAATTTTGGAATCCAGAGCATTTTATACCTACCTGGATTAATCCATCGCAGATATATTAAGTGTTGAGTACAATTCTTTTACAATAGTTTTTATATAAAACTCTCAATTTTATGCAGTAGGAGGTGAATCTGAAGATGCCAGCATGTGTTTTATAATCTAGACCCTGAGCAGAGAATTGGACTAGAAGACCTCCAAGGTCCCTTCTGACTTTGTTATACTGTTACTACCACTGAGAGATTTCCCGTGGCCTAAACAATAGCCAATAGATTCCATCAACTGATGAAGGTCTTTTCTGTGGTTAAGGCTCAGCTGAGACATTTTGCTGCCTGAGGCATAGTAGAAAATGTTATCTTGTTCTCCCCCAAGTTAAGATGCTCATGATCCTAAATTAGGCACACATGGGAACCCTACCTCAAAATATAATTTTCTATTTCTATCAGCAAAAACCTAGCACTAAAAATATTGTAGATAACAATTTGTTGTCCTTCCATGACATTCAATATCTGCCTTTCTAGGCAACTGTCTTGCTCGCTTAATTGTAACACCAGGCCTGATCAATGCATGAGCGTCTCTATTCATTTTTAACTGTTTTTGCATCTAATGCCAATTTTACAAGCACCACCTTTTTTTCTAGAAATCTCCTCACATCTGCAGTGAAAGGACAGACCAGAAATAATGATTGTGAGGAAACCATTCTGCAGAAATTATGTGACAAAGAGAAGACAGGGGGAAATTGTTTATACAGACGGATGTACTTATCTATGTGCATTTTTGTGAAAAAGAGAGAAAGATAGGCAGGTATATGCTGAGGGAAAAAGACATCAGTATCTCTTCCAGAAGGAAAGTATATATTTCAAAATGGCAATGCGTATATGTGTAATACGCATAAAGGGTAACAGTATACTTGCCTGACTCAATGTACTGCTGAACCTATTTGTGCCTTCCTTTTTCCCATACATTTTATTAGCCAACCATCAACAAGGATCCTCAGCCAAAAAAAATATGCCTACCTATGCCATAAAATTCTCAAGATTCATGGCTATAGCTACATAGCTATACACACTGTACATCGGACATTAACACGATTGAGCGGGTTCAGCGGTATTTCTTCTCTACTCACAATAGAATTCCCTATGCCACCAGACTTGAAATTTTGGGCTTTGACAATCTGGAACTGTGCCACCTGTGCTCCAATCTAAGCATAGTACACAAAATTGTCTGCTATAATGTCTTGCCTGTCAATAACATCTTTAGCTTCAACCACAATAATACACAGGCAAACAATCGATACAAACTGAAGGTAAACCACTTCAAACTCGATTGCAGAAAATACGATTTCTGCAACAGAGTGGTCAACACCTGGAATGCTTTATCCAACTCCATTGTTACAGCCTCAAACACTCACAGCTTCAATCTCAAACTATCATAGACCTCACCTCATTCTTAAGAGGTCCATAAAGGGACCGTGCATAAGCACACTAGCATGCCCATTACTGTCTCTGTCTTACTGTTCCCATTTATCTGTATTTACTTCCTTTGTTCATGTTGTTCATACCTACACTTGTTATCTTGTACAATTTGACAAACAAACAAACAAACAAACAATGTACTTTGATCTCACCTAGGACTTTGCAAGAACTGGTACATGGAGGCTGGGCCACTAAAAATTTTCATAAGGCCTCTGATGATATTTTTGTGTGGATAACATGAGCTAAAGAGTACTGTGGTCCAGAATATTTGCAAGTGTTTGAAAATTGTGCTTGTTAAAGATGCTGCATCATCTTAGAGTGAAGTATCAATTAAAGTCCTGCAGGGCTCCATTGGCAGCCTGTGCTAGTCAACAAGTTTATAAATTATAAAGATAGAATGGGATGGGATGGAATGGATACTTATTATATTTGCAGTTGATATTAAAACAAGGTGATCAGCTAGCAATTTAGAGGGTAAAATCTTGATTTCAAATGATCTGGCAGGTTTGAATGCTGGGCCAAGTTCAGCAGGATGATGTTCAATGGTGACCATGGTGACAATATAATGTCTTGACCTATAAGATTCCTTTCCAACTCATACATCTATCTCCCTCCCTCTCTTCTGCCCTGCCTCCCTCTCTCTCTAACACAATTGTCAGGCTTTTCCTTCTGACTGAAGTTCATTGCATTATGGGCTGCTCCTATACAATTTATAAGGGGATGGAAATAAATAAGGAAGTAGTGGGGACCTGTTTATGGAATGCCAACTATGACACATGGAAGCCTTTTTTCTTACTTGCTGAGACATTTCATTATTTGTAACCAGTTTCATGTTAATATTTAGCTTATACTGTTAATATTGCCACCTTCTATTTACAATATGATTGAATATATTATATATATTATACCTGGCTTTTTAAAAATAAAAAATCTGAATACACATTATGAAATATTAAGATTGGAACTAAAAATTGGATATATTTTATATCCAAACTTTCCATTAAAAACTCAAGTTTGCATAGATACCAAACTTCTGCATTTTTCCCCATAACAAGAAATCTGTGGAATACGTTGGGCTGAGATAGAGAAACTGGCCAAGGATTCATTCACTGAATTCTTGACTGAGGATGAATTTGAATCTAAATCTCTGCTTTCCTAGTCTAGCTACTTCATCACTTGGTTCGTGCTAGTTTCTGAATAGGAGTCTACCTGGAAATCCCAAGAAAAATGTTCTTTGTGGAGAAAAGATGGGGAGCAAACTAGTTGGATAAAAATAAAAAACACTGTTGAGCCAGATATCAAACAGAATTAATACTTTTGAAATATATATGAAGAGAGGGGAAAGAAGGCATTATAGAATCTGATGACATCATAAAAGTGAATTCTTCTTGGGTGAAAAATTCAGTGGAATCTGAGAATTCCTAGCAAGTTTGAATATCTTCATCCATCAACTACTGATTCTCAATTTGGCCAACATCTCTCCTAAGGTTCTTTTACTTAGAGGTTTCCAGAAGTGTTGTTAAAGGTTAGTGAACAGATTTCATGGGTCAGAACAGATTCCATCCCTTATTAATCACTACATTACAATTGCAGTGAAAATAATTGAGGTTGTTGGATATTAAGAGATAATAATATTAACAATATTAAGAAAGAGAATGAGAGTAGAGATTGGCTGAGAGTGTGAATATATAAATCTGTTCAAACAAGGATGCTCTAGATTCTAGAAAGATAAATAAAACTCTGTTCATGTATCAAAGGTATAATACAATACAACAGATGTAAAGAAGTTTTGTGGAATCTCAAGGAAAAAGATTCCTTGTAAGAAATTAACGCTGAGAGTTCTGGAGGTCAGGTAGGATGAAAAATTGTTTCCAGAAATCCTAGTTACCTGTTATGTCTACTTGTATATTCCAGTGGTTAAATCTCTCCTAAACTTAGATGCTTCTAATCAGACCTTCCCTGGCTTGAAGAACGTATCAGTTCCAAACAATCTGGCTTCATAATCTAGATCTCTTGAACTGTATATGCTTGCCCCTCCTCTACATGGTGCCAATAACCTCCATGTGGATTTAGAGGTAAATCTGAGGTAAGTTTGTTTAAGCCCCACACTAAAATCAGAACCTCAGAAAAAGAGGCCTCATAGACTCCACTTTCTCAGATTCTGATTGTGACAGAACAGTGCAAATAGGATGGCATGCTGTTAGACTGCCATAGGAGACTTTACTTTTCCACAAATAACACAAGAGTTGTTTATCTCGCAAAAATATCTGGATGGAAATTCGGGATGCAAGACACATAATGTGTGAGATGCCATCTGCATTTTTGCAGATCTCCTGGGCATCTGGGAAGTAGTATGCAGGATTCTTGACATGGGTTTCCCTACATATTCTCTGCAAACCATAAAACATTCTAAGTGTATTAAGGACTATGTCATGGAGTATAGTGATATTACAGTATATCATTAATATAAAATGAGAGCACATTTCTCTGGATTCCTTGCAGTGTTAGAAAGGCTTCTGTGGCATGTCCAGGGGTGAAATCCAGCAGGTTCTGGCAGGTTCTGGAGAACCGGTAGCAGAAATTTTGAGTAGTTTGGAGAACCGGCAAATACCACCTCTGACTGGCCCCAGAGTGTGTGTGTGTGGAAATTTTACTATATCCTTCCCCCAGGAGTGGGGTGGGAATGCAAGTTTTGCAGTATCTTTCGCCTGCCATGCTCACCAAGTCACACGTACAGAACCAGTAGTAAAAAAAATTGAAAAAAAATTTCACCACTGGACATATCCCTCACACATAAAGCATTAGGTGTTGAATCAATAACTTGTAAAAATTGTATTATAGCTGTAATTTATTCCAAAGGTAAATTTACCTGAAAACTTAAAATATGAACTATATTTTCAACCAGTGATTTGAATAAACATCCCATTTTGTGAAAAAAAACCTAACATAAAGGACCAAAAAATCCTCATAATTTTGCTAAGAATTATCAATCTCTAAACTCTGATGGGAATATTACACATTATGAACAATGCTGACAAATATTATGTCAGTTAATGTTTCTTTGGTCCATACAGAAGCATATCACTTTGCATTAAAAAAAACTTTTGTGCTGTTATATTTGAAATGACGTTTTACTATTCTTTTATTTATATCATTTTACCTCACTTTCCAGCAAAAGTATTTCCAAAGCAGGTTCTGCTTTATTTATCTACCACATAAAAACAATCCCAATGTGGGGAGGGGGAGGTTAAAAACAATTTCCCTCTTTTTCTTCAACACTGAATGTTGAGTATTTCTTCTGTAGGATTGTTCAGTTATACTTAGTCTTTTTCTCAATCAAATAGTGATTAAAAGCACAGCAGTTTCCAGATAATAAATGCATTTTTATTTGAGACAACAAATGCATTTTTAAAAGTTTGACTTCTTTTCCCTTTCTTTTATTTTCCAGTTATTTTCTCATCTGGGAAATCAAGAAAGAGGCATAGTGCAAGATTATGGAGAAAGTCGCCCTTGTAATAGACAACGGCAGCAGTTTCTGTCGATCAGGCTTTGCAGGTGAAGAAAAGCCAAGAATTGTGATGAAAACTGCATCTCTTCCTCCTATCTATCATCCTGCCTGTTCTCTCAGTGGTGAAAAATTGCAAACTCAACCGCTAAAGCATGGCATTATAATAGATTGGCAAGCCATGGAAAATTTATGGAGCCATCTCTTCTACTGTGGGTTGCAAGTTTCCACTGAGGACCACCCCATATTGACAAGTGATTCCCCTTCCTGTCCAACCACAAACAGAGAGAAGATGGCAGAGGTGTTTTTTGAAGGGTTTAGTGTCCCTGCTTTGTATGTGGCCAATACAGGGTTCCTCTCACTCTGTTATTATGGTAGAGTTACTGGACTGGCTGTAGAAGCTGGGGCAGGGATTTCCCATGTTACTCCGATATACTCCGGACAAACATGTATGGAAGGGATCTATCGATTGGATGTGGCTGGAAATGGTCTCTGCAAATACATGCATAACTTGCTGCTCAGTAGCTCTAACAATGTATATCTTCTTAGCACCTTGAACAAAAAGATGGCTACGCAACTTAAGAAAAAGTACTGCTATCTGTCCATGGACTACAAAAGGGATCTGCAAGAAAAAACTTGCCATAAATCTGTGAGCATTGAGACCCCTGATGGGCACTTGTTAACAATAGACAAAGAACGTTTTTGCTGCCCAGAGCCCTTGTTCAAACCCCATCTGCTCAGCCAAAGGTATCCAGGGCTTCATCATTTGGTTTTCCAAAGTCTACAGAAGGTTCCAGATGAGATCAAAGGAGAAATCATTAATAATGTTGTGTTATCCGGAGGTTCTTCGTTGTTTCCTGGTTTTCCGGAGAGGATGCGCTTGGAATTGAATGCTTTATTCCGTGGGAGAGAGTATTTTATTAACATTCTTGCTTCTCCCAAAAGAAGTACAGCAGTTTGGCTTGGGGGTTCCATGGCAGCTTCACTCAGCTCTTTTCAAAGCTTGTGGATGAGAAAACAAGACTATCAAGAGCATGGAGCAGCATATGTGCACAAGAAATTTAAATAGGTTAAGATAGGTTCAGTGATATTCAGACTATCATCCCATTCATTAAAATGGAGCTATAGCAAGACATGAATGGGGAAGAGAAAAAGACCAGAGTTTGTTTTCTGCTTGTGGTTGTTTTTTCTATTCAACCAAAAGTCTGTTGATTATAATTCTAAATATGAAATTGAGAAGAGAGAAATCTATGGACAAAAGTAACTTATATGATATTAATATTCAGAGAAGTACAATTTATTACAATATTACTATGTTAATAAATTCTAAAGTCAAGGTAGAGCCATACGTTATATTTTCATAACTGTTTTCTGAAAGTTGAAGAAGTATCCTGCAAGAAACAAACTATTAACCCAAAAGCTACCTAAACATAATTATCTTTTATAAAAGCTGGGAAGATCTGTAGTCCTTCAAGAGAAGACTCTTAGCTAGCTTCATATTTGAATGGAGATTCCTCAGATACAAAGTGTAAATATTAAATATATAAAGTTATAGCCCATTCTCATTATTTCAAAAAGAAAAAAAATCAATAAAATTATGTGAAATCATATATTGACACAGAACTAATGTAAACATAGGATATAGATTTAGCTTCATTTAAACATTTCTTATTATATGGTAGTTTAAGTTCCAGAGCAACAATATTCAGCTACTGCAATCAAGATACATTGGATAACAATTCTAACAATATCCAGCTATTCTTTAGGCCACTGAATATCAGGGTTTGGGAAACACTGTTTTAGCCATTCTGTTTATAGTCTATTTAAAAGTTTGTTTTCAAAACAACAGGATATTACTTCATACACGTAGTCCTTAATTAGATCAAATAAACAAATATCCTACTCAAATAGAAAGGACTTTATTCAGATATGACTTTTGTGTCATGCTTATTTTATAGAGGAATTTTATCAGAAAAAACTTCAAGAATTATTATGTATTATTCTTTCCTCTCCAATATATTTTGAGACTATCTGAAACAATATTATTGGAATTGTATCATCTTCCTTTTGAGTTGATCTGTGATCCAGAGAAGAGAAGGAATGCTACACAATCAGATAATCAGACAAAATAATCTTCCGTCAAAGTTTGAATATATATCACTGTCATTTTTAGAGCAGAATACAATGGTTATTTAATTGGTCCTTTAAAGCAGACCCACCATAACATTTTTCAATTCCCAGAAGCTTCTCTGAGAAGATAGCTTCTGAACTCTTAAGATGCCTAGGAAAATAGAAACCTAGAAAATTGAAACTTTGGCCCCATCTTCTTTGGAAACACAACCTTCAGCTCACTGTGCAAAACCTAGTGTGATCCATTAGCAACAAATGCAATGTATGTGCTGTAAATTATGAACATTTTTCCTACTCCATTTACCAAATAAAACTGCTGTTGGCAATGGATAAAAAGTGAGACCATTAATATTCTAGAGTTTTCTTTCTTTTTTTCTTTCATTATGACTGGTTTCTGTTTTTCGTGGTCAAGACTTCATTTGGACTTTGAATCATGCGTCAGTATCTGCAGCAAAAACATGGCAAGGCCCAAGGGAAAAAAAATTGTATGGGACTCAAACCTAAAACTGATTTAATTTGAACAACTGAAAACTGCCAAAATAATTGCTCTTCATTTATGTAAATTCATTTTTCCATTACATTATAAATTAAGACTCAGTGGCAACATTTAGAGGAATTGTGGAATTTATACCAACAGATTTGAAAACCACATAGAGTTCTGAATTCATAGGTGGTACTTTCTTGTTCCAGGTCCATCTGAAAGATCAAATTTGTGGTAAGCTAACATTCTATAATAACTCTCCATTTGGATTCCATAACTATTCAGTATGTGTTATTGCTGTCTTATTGAGCCAGGTTATTTTTTTCATTGAATAGAAACTATCTGGAACCCACACATCTATCTTTTTCTATTATTAGTAACCCCCTACAAGCATTCTGAATGCCATTCTCTCTCTTCTGCTGTCCAATTCATGTTTCTGAAATAAGACTATACCTTAGTAGTTATGCTTAGGATTACAAAAAGAAACCTGGACATTATGTGTATGAGAGCAATTTAAAATTGAAAAATGATCCATTTTATATACTTATAAAACTATGGATATTGTAAATGACCCAAAGACGTTTAGCTAATTGTTTTTGTGAAGCCCTGTCCTAGGCTGGAACTGATTAAACTAATTTTCCCTTGATTGATTTCTGGAATACACATTCCCATGAATGCAATGAAGACTTGGAATATATCTTAGTTTGATGTCCATTACATTGCACCAAGTATATTCAAAAGAAGGTAAAGGAAGCTAAGGAAAGCCATCTATAATAAATGAACACACACTTACCAGTTTGGTTTTATCCATAGCTGATAAGACAGCGATGTTGAGTTGCTCCAGGGCAGACAAAACATTTCTGTATTCTCCAAGATGTTCTGTGAAATAATCTGCAGCCGAAAGGAGGAAAGTGCTTTTGTTACTGTATTCTACCACACAACCCTCCATTCCACTTGGAAGTCCTTCTCAAAATATTTTAAATACAACCTATAGTTTTCTTACTCCATCTTCCCAGCTCAGGAAAATTTGGAACTTCCAGGGAGCACCTTCAGACAATCAGTGCAATGCTGAGTTTAGCCAATAGCTGAGCACTGAGAAATGACAGCCAAGGCTCCCTTTATTTCCCTCTTGGGAGATTTTCCCAGGGTCCTGTGCATTAACAAACAATCCAGCTCACTTCATGAAAAAAGAAGCAAGAAGTTTTCTCTTCAGCATAGCATAAATTTAGCCCACTGTATGTCAGGGGTATCAAACTCAAGGCTCAGGAGCCGGAGCCAGCCTACAGGGTACTTAGATCTGGTCCATGGGGCCATCCTGGAAACAGTAAAGGACCGGCCCATGGTGCTTGTGCTAATGAAAATGGGCTCCCGAGCTCTGTTTTCAGCTGCCGTGGCCTCCTGCAACCCTTTGCTAGTGAAAATGGAGCTCCATTTTCACTGGCAGAGGGTTGTAGGAGGCCATGTGAGCTGAAAATGGAGCTCCAGGAGCCTGTTTTCTCTGGCAGAGTGCTTGGGCCACCACAGGCGCCCCCGACAGGAGTGACGTCAAGCTGGCCATGCCACCATGCCTGTATTGCATTCCTGGGTATTTTATGGCCTTCAGGCCACATTCTTGAGCTGTCCCAGAGTGTTGTTGTCCCATGGTGTTAGTATTGGTGTTGGCAGGGAGTAGGATGTTGAGTGCAGGGCTATGGCAGCAGCCCTCCATAACAGTCCCAGTTTCTCATGTGGCCCATGAGATTTTCTCATTGGGAACATCAATTTCCCACCTCTGCTCTATTATCCTATAATCTGTGTTTCATGATCACAATCAATTTCTGTGGCATTAGAGAATAGCACAGGTCAGGGTCATAAATATGGCACTTTTTAAATATCTAGAACCATGATGGTGAACCTGTGGCATGTGGCGTGCCAGAGGTGGCACCCAGAACCTTCTCTGCTGGCACATGAGCAGTCGCTCCAGTTCAGCTCCAATGCGCATGCGTGCATATCTCCCACTGGCCAGCTGGCCTTCGGGTCTCTACCATGCATGTGGGGGGAGGGGTTACGTGCACATGCGTGGGGGTGGGGCACATGTACGGTGGTTGCCATGCATGCATGTGGAGGTCATGTATGCATGCACATAGTGGGGTGCATGGGGGGGTTGTGCGTGCATACACAGCAGGTGGGGCACATGCACAGGAGTGCATTGCATTTTGGGGGGTTCAGGTGCACTTTGAGCACTTGGTCCGGAAAAGGTTCACCATCACTGATCTAGAATAACTTGACAATTTTGACAGCAATGGTCCAAGCACATCTCTAGAGCACCATGCTGGAGGAAAGAGCAAACTTTTGTCCAATGTGGTATTCTGGGAAGAAAAATAGATCACATCCAAGAAGTGGGCAAAAAACCCCACCCCCAAATATATCAAGGAAGGTTAGGAAGTATATATTCCACAGCAAGAGTAGTTATTGAGTACTTACCACACAACTTTTCCGTCTCTAAATTGCTGCAGAAACACACACAAAAAGGGAAAAATATTTGTATGAGATGATTAATAAGAACTTGAGGGAGACAGTTGCAGAAGGAAGCAAAATGGAAATGATCAATTGCTGACTTACCTTCATTTCAAGATTATAGTTACTAGCATTATTTGAGGCTTTTCAAAACATATCATGTTTTAGGCTTAGGTATTGTTTAAATCTATAAAAATCTGCTCTATATAATTTTAAACATTGGTCTTATGGAGGTGCTATTCAGACAATGTATCTTGCAATTATTATATTGTACTACAAAATATGATAACTCTGAACAGGCCATGTGGAAGCCCTGTTGTTATGTTAGCTGACTCAACTTTTTCTCTGCCAATCAGAATTGTGGTCCAGAGTTCTGAGGTGAGAAGTGACAGGGGAACATATGAGCAGAGGTCCTGCTTTTAGAAGGGAGATGGGTAATTAAAATATATGAATGAGAAAGAGACAAGAGAGGGGGGAGAGGAGAGAGAGACAGAGAGAAAGAGATAGTAGAAGGAGAGCATCTGCAGGTATTGCTTGGCACACAGTCTTTAAGCCATCTTGCTCTAATGTTAATGATTTTCCATCACCAGATTCTAGTATTTCTGTGTAAATAAGATGGGATCAGTAGATAGAAGGGAGATAGGAAGGAAGCCAAACAAATGATGCTGGCTGTCATGTTGAAATTCCTTTTTCTAAACACATAGGACAGGTTTTCCTCAGCCTTCTCATGATAGGGAAACTTTGCCTGTAAAACACATGCTCTGTTGGGGAACTATGTACTCAAAGGAAAGTTCATTGAGTTCTCTGAGGGGTGGGCTTTTTGGGGGGTCTGTAAGTAAATAGAGGATTCCATATGATATTCTCTTTTTCTTATTTTGCATACTGTTTTCAGAGTTCTCTAAGTTTTCAGTGGCCACATTGTAAGTTTCCCACAGCGTCACATTTGGCTTTCTGTCCCAGTAATAACCATGTGCCATCTGTTTCACTGAAAATAGATGCTTCTCATGTTTTAAAAAAAGGAAAATGGTTAAAAAGAATATGAGACAGGAATTATATTTCAGTGCCTTTGGCAAAAAAAAAAGAAAACCCCAAGAAATAATGGGCAAACCAAGATGGCAACTACTTCTAGCTCAACCCGACACCCCAAAATATACTCAAGGACAAGAAAAGAACCCAGATCAGCCCCCTGCAACATTACTGGAGCCTAACTTTAAATCTAACAAGGCACAAAAACAGAGGAAGATTCGACTCTTACTTCCCCATCACAGAAACAACTAAAATTTGAGCAAAGGATCCACAGTCCCAGGAACCCTTTCACCTCCAAAGACCGTAATAATGCAGCACCCATATATTCAAATACATTTCACTTCCTCAACTCTTCAAAGACTCTGCCTGGAACAGGGAGATAACCTCCTGGAGCAAGCTCCTGGTGTCCCCCCATAATAATTATATCACTAAACCTTCCCAGGAGGATTGTCTTCTGCCTGCTGAAACGTTAATTTTTATAGTATAATAATTAAATAAAATTGCAGGCAAGGTAGACAGCCTCCAGCAAGCCTTGAATCTACAAATCCCCCACAGCAATGTGGGGATTGACATGACATGGGAATGTCATGATGAAGTCAGCCACGTCAGCCCTTGACAAGTCATATCTCCAGATATCTGGAAACAGTTAACTAACCACCATTGTGTTCTCCAACCACAATTGTACCCTAATAAAAAGTCTTTACCTGATATACACTGAAAATAGGTTAATTGCAGGCCACGGCTACAATCTAATGCACAGTCACCTGAGAGTAAGTTCCCTTGAATAATGTGGTTATTGCAAAGAAGGATCAATTCAGTTGTGCTGTTATGCTTAGTTTGATTGCATTAGAACATGGAAAGCCACTATGGTTAAGGAAATTAGCTGGTTTAAAGCAGGTAGTGATAGACAGAGACTGAAGTGAGATCTAGTAATTAGTTTCTGGATGGTTTTTCATGTGGCTTTTGAATACACTATTATTTTTTTAACATTAGATGCTAAGCTTTCAGGATTTATGACACCATTTTAATAAAAGCAATTAAGATATTTGATGTCTACAGCTAAAGATCTGTATGTGTGTGAATGAGCACACTGCATAAAAACATATTGCTTCCTGTTTCCACAAGGAAGCCAACTGCATTTTTGTACTTAGTGAGCCCTTTTTATCTTCTGAATTTGTAACAAACATTAACCAATTAATAATTAAAATGCTGAATAATTTATTGCAAAAGCAAACCTCAAGAAAACCCAAGCTGCTAAGATGCTGTAAAACAGAATGCTGACTGCGTAGATTGCAGAAAAGAAATATTATGCTTTAATTGTTCTTTGAGTAATAAATTACAGTGGTATGCTGCTTATGCAAAGTGCTTTATGGTGTATTAATTCTCCTCAGCCAAATTTTCACTGGACAACTCTGAGAGCAAATGCAAAAAGAATGTAAAGGCACTAGTCATTTTCAAGTTGTTTTACCAACATCAAATTGTGCTTCTTTTAACCTCTCGAAGACATGGCAGTACACAGTGGGATAATGGTACTAGTCATCATTATGATGCTTATGATACTTTAGCAGTCATACAAAATACTGTTCAAAATTCTTCAAGAAAATGTTATTCCTTGCTTTTTATTCTTGCATTTCCAATGAAAGGCTGTAAGACTAAATGACATTGACTGGATAAGATCACTGTGAACTGGGGCAAGATGTGAATCATGGACCTTGTGAATTGTAGGATTAGCAGCAATATATTTACCCCCTGCCATCTGCCCTATACCATCAGGTGCCCTGGAAAGATTCCAGAACAGGGGCAGGAGGTAAGCAAAAGTAACACTCACATCAGTCCACAACAGAGGGTCTCCTCCTGGCCCTTGTGTTGTGTAAGTCCCTCCCTCCCTCTCCCCCCCCCTCAGGTTTGGTTTTTTATAGGAAAACTGGCAGGTCAGACAAAAGGGAATGGGCATTTCCCATGAAGTTACATGGTCTTTTGAGCTGAGGTTTGCAGAAATACATTTTAGTGTTTAAAGGTAATTTGGAACATTTTCCAAAGAAAATGTACAATACTTTCATTAAATGTTCCAATAGTTGCATTTATTTTTGTCTGCTACAGAGTGATAATCAGAAAAAGAGAGCAGGATTAAGAAATTCAATTAGTGTATTTTGCGATGTGTGCATTGAATTAGTAACACATGAATCTTTGTTGTATTGATTTCATTTATCTCCCATGCTTCCTCTATGGAACCAAAGAAGGTATAATTGTTTCTCCTTGCAGTTTACCTTCTCACTCAGCATAGGATGAGAATGTATACCTGTAAATAATCTCAGAAAGTTGTGACCATGGTATAGAACCATCTTGTTCATGAATTACCATGGTGTCTGTGGATAACTACAAAACATATATTTTCCAACAAATTGCTCAAAAGGCAGAGATGTAATTACTGGTCAAGTGGACACATTTCTAAAAGAAAATATTGCTTAAAATGAATGCATATAAAACACAAATGAGCCCTAGAGATTCTTATAAATAAAAATGATGCTAGAAGCTGATAGTTTGCTCTGCAGGATACCATCTTCCTATATATTTATTTTTAGTTAAAAATATTTAAAAATTAAGTCAGGTGAGAAAATGTGGTGCATATTAATGATGACTCAGTGGGCTTTCAGTGAGAGCTTGGGATATTTCCTGAGGATCTAATGGGCAGTTCAGTTGAGGGGTTAGTCACTGCCAGGAATGGGTAGGTGTATGGGGCCTTTGCTCATATTGCCCTTGTATGTGCATGGATTGGGGGCACCATTTTATGATGCTTATCTTCCTTTCCTTAGAGCTGGTTTTCCGTTGATGTTGGTTGAGGGGTAGGTAGCTCCCTAGCCCCCCCCCTCTGTGGGTGCTACGTCATTCTACTCTGTCTCACAAATTTTCAACTTCTACAATAAATCATTGGATGAAGTTATCTGCTGGTTTGATGATACTCTGTTATATATTTCTACAGTGGGCTAGTCAAGTTAGACCATTGCCTGGAGCCTGTGTGGCTTTGGATGGGAAGGAATCATCTCCAGCTCACTCCTAAGAAAACTGAATGGCTCAAAACTGAACAAAAATGAACAACTTCATCTGGTACATCTGTTGCTCCCTCTCCTAGATGGAGGGGCCTTTCAGACAGAATGTTCATGTAACACGTCTGCTTTGCAAGCTGCACTAGTTGCCAGTTTCTGAATGTAATTCAAGGTTTAGATCAGTGGTGGGATTCAAATAATGTAACAGCCGGTTCTCTGTCCTAATGACCAGCTGGGTAGGCGTGGCTCAGTGGTCATGTGACCATGTGGGTGTGGTCAACTCAACATCCCTCACGTTGATGGGTGCTTTGCCTTAGCTGTTATAATGTCAAAAGGGTTAACCGGAGAGGCAGTTTCTGTAAGGAGGGAAATAAAGATTAGGCTAGAAACAACACCAGAATGTTTCCTTCCTGCCTTCCTTACAGGATTAGCCCTGTAAAGTGGGGGGGGGGGGACAAAATAAAATTTCTTCCAACAACCGGTTCTCCAAACTGCTTAGAAAGTTAACAACCAGTTCTCCCGAATAGGTGCGAACTGGCTGAATCCTACCACTGGTTTAGATATTACTTATTAATCCCTACATGACATATGGCTGGGTTATTTGAGGGATACCCTATTTCCTGTAGCATCTGAGTGATTTGATCCTGCAAACTTGGTACATTCTGTTATGTATTAGAACCCTGGAAGCATGCCATCCCTATAGCAGCCTCTCACCTCTCAAATGATGTTTCACATGTTGATTGGATGTTCCCCATCCTGCTGTTTAGAATGGCCTTCGAAAGCCTGGTTCTTCACTCAGTCCTTGGGCAAGGAGAGTGAAATCCCTTTGCTTTCTTCTTGTCAGGTGTGTTGTTCTTATCATGCATTATTATTTAAAACTAGTTATTATTGTATTTTCATTGTTTCAGTTATGGGGGCAGCTCAAAACCATTGAAATTTCATCAGTGCAAAAATTAGATTTAATAACATCATCAATAATAATAATAATAACAATAATAATAATACTCAGCTGCTGTAAAAAAAATTGTGCAGACTGATTATAAATTGCGGCATAATTTAGTAACACAAATGATCCATTGGAATTTGTGCAAAAATTATAATATTAAAACAGCAACAAATTGGTGGGAACATCAGCCTGAAAAAGTCACCGAAAATCAGATGGTCAAGATCTTGTGGGATTTTTGCATACAAACGGACAAAATACTGGCGCATAATACATCAGACATCACACTGGTTGAGAAAAACAAGGTTACAATCATAGACATTGCAATACCAGGTGATAGCAGGTTCGATGAGAAGGAACATGAAAAAATCGCAAAATACCAGGACTTAAAAATCGAAATTCAACGATTATGGCACAAACCAGCAGTGGTAATTCCAGTGGTAATTGGCACACTGAGTGTTATTCTAAAAGAACTGGAATTACATTTAAAACAGTTAAAAATTGACAAAATCACCATCAGTCAAATGCAAAAAGCCGCACTGCTTGGATCTGCATGCATATTACGAAAATAAGTTATGATGTTCTAGGCCCCCTGGGTGGGGCCCGACTAGTAATCAATGCCAAATCCAGCAAAACAACTGGCTGCTGTGATACAATTCTGTTGTTGCGATAATAATAATAATGGATAGTAGATGTGGCAGTGCCTGAGACAGCAAAATAGAAGAGAAAGAACTGGAGAAGCTAACAAAATACAAAGACCTACAAATAAAAATAGCAATAGCAATAGCAATAGCAGTAGACTTATATACCGCTTCATAGGCCTTTCAGGCCTCTCTAAGCTGTTTACAGAGAGTCAGCATATTGCCCCCAACAATCTGGGTCCTCATTTTACCCACCTCGGAAGGATGGAAGGCTGAGTCAACCCTGAGCCGGTGAGATTTGAACCGCTGACCTGCTGATCTAGCAGTAGCCTGCAGTGCTGCATTTAACCACTGCGCCACCTTGGCTCTTAATAGAATGGAAATAGAATGACTACAGCAAAGGCAAGAAAGGCTAGTACCAATAGTAATACTAGCAATGGGTGCAATCTCAAAAGAACTGGAGCACCCTTGAAAACCACAGGCATTGACAAATTTGTCCTCAGTCAATTACAGAAGGCAGCTTTACTTGGAACAGCTTCCATTCTGCGACGATATCTGTAACACCGTCAAACATCCAGGTTTGATTATCCCAAGTCCTTTGTATGGGCTCGATAGGTAGACAAAAATGCCAAACCAGTCTGAACATCTGGCTGACTGTGCAACAATTAACAAGGACAACAACAATAAAAATAGGAAATGATGCATACAAACATTGGTGGCCCTGGTATCATGTTTCACTATTGAGTAAAACTAAAGAGTATATCTCTTCAGCTCTGATCAAGGGCATGCTTTCTAGGACACACTTTAATAACAAATCAGAAATATATTCTGGGGGCAGATTCAGAATATAAATTGGCATATTTTTCTACTTGATAAAATCTATTTACTTAGAATATTCAGTCAGCAATCATCACTGTGGGATTAAAGCAAAGATGGAAGGTGTATGTCTCTGCGGGGGCGTGAATGGAAGGAAATATTATGAATAGGCAGTCTAAAATATTTATCTTCCCAGATGTCAGCCTTTTCCCCAAAGAATTGGAGACACACTGGAAAGTATGAGACTCAGCCTTTCCATAATAATCTCAATGTCACAATTTACTCTTTGTGTCCCATTGTTTAGCCAAAGTTCTTGCTATGTCTCAAAACAAATCAGCAGTTGGCATTTCTTGAAAGCCAATCTCCTACCGAAAATGAAACCAGCATGCTATTTTTCTTATTTTTCATTCATATTACAAACATCATACTAAATTAGAATGTATTCTATTTGGAGACACTGCTTTTATTTATTTATGTATTTGTCAAATTTATATGGTAACCTATTTTACCAGATGTGACTCTGGCTGGTGTACAACAATCACGTAAAACAACAGTATAATAATCATTATAAAAACAATAAAATATAGGTAATCATTATTAAAAAATTACAATATTAATAACCAATTTGTTGTATTTATTTTGTACAATCAATAAAGACTATACTACATTATTTAAAAAATTAGAATACCGTATGAACACTACAAATTGAGAGAGTAAACATAGCAACCACTATAGAGGAGGCACCTTAAAATATCATCGGTTCCCTGGGACTCCCAGGCCTGGTGTTATAACCAGATCTTGAGGGACTTCCTAATCTGATTAACAGAGATGGAGCTAACTTTTGGAGGGAGAGGGTGACAAGTGCCATGAAAATCAGGAGATCCAGACAATTCAAAAAGTATAAAAAATTATTATAAGCTTGAGCTCTCTACAAGAATTCATAGCAATCAAGGAAAATCAGCAGGAGATAAGTAGAAGGAATTCAAGGTGGGCTGGACCTAGATCCCTTGTGGGTGCAAAGGAACTCATGATGGATGATGTGTTTGGCACCACCCTCAGGCTCAGCCTGGCCATTTCCTACAGAAGGTCACAGAATGTCTCCTCAGGTAGGCTTCATGGCAGAGAAGAGCCAATGCTTGGGACCCATCAAATGTACACCATTCACAGATGGTGCATAGCATGTTTCCTGTGCCAGATCTTTTTGAGTTAAAATCATTTTCTTAATATGATAAATGAGACATAAGTATATATGCTCTATCCTTTTTGGGGGGTAAGCTATGTGATGTAGAATACAGAAAAGGAATGAGAAACAAATAAGCAAAGGAATGGAAGCCATGAAATGAGACAATCATCCCTAAAGTCTCACTTCTCTTTTTCAGGATTTCATCAATTCCATTCAGCCATGACTTCCTCAGTCTTACACTTCCTCTCAGCCTATTCATTCTCCCTTCATATATGGGTAGTCCTTGACTTAGGACCACAACTGAGACCAGAATTTCCATTTCTAAGCAAGGTGGTTGTGAGTGAGTATGCACAAATACTTTAATTAATCAAGTAGACATTTTATATCCACAGTTATAGTACGCTTGGGGTTGAATGCTCAGCTATGCTTTTCACTTATTTTAAATGGATGCTTTACATCATCATAAACAGCTATCACATTTAGCAATTAATCTTCAAGACTACATTTATACAAAATATTCCATAATGCAAGCCTATTTGTTTCATAATACGCATTATCCATATTATTGAATATTATCAAATATTATACAGGAAATGTGTACATGTTCAGTGTCTAGCAACAGAGCAAAAATTTGGTCTGTATGCCCTTGTCCAGCATAAAACACACACTTTCCAACTCTATTTCCACCTCTTATACCTCTTCAGTTAGAATTCAGTTCCTAATCACTAGGTAAAGCTCCCTTGAGTCTTTTGGCAGGGATGAAATTCAGCAGGTTCTGACAGGTTCTGGAGAACCGGTAATGGAAATTTTGAGTAGTTCAGAGAGCCGGCAAATACAACCTCTGTCTGGCCCCAGAGTGGGGTGGGAATAGAGATTTTGCAGTGTCCTTCCCCTGCCATGCCCACCAAGCCACGCCCACAGAACCGGTAGTAAAAAAATAGAATTTCCCCACTGTCTTTCAGTCACCTGGAGAATTAAGAGGCTCTTGAACCAATAGTTTGAATGCTCAGGAATTGTATGCATATGCTCATATATTCATACACATAATATCCAATATTAATATCCAAGGTGAGACAGCAGCTCCCAATTCTAGACAGTAAAGTGACTAACCGTGAGAGACATGAATGAAAGAATGAAAATTCTCCTTCGTTCAGTTCTCCATAGGCAACAACAGTAAAAAGTCACTCAGTCACAATAGCTTGTTTTTCTAGGGACTTCTGCACCCTGTCAGCACCAAGATTGGGAACAATCTTATTACGCTAATATAAGTGAATGCTCTTTAACTCTCAGACTGGCAACAACTCTAACCTGGAGTCAGCATAATACCTTTATTTATTTTTCAGATGATCACTGCTTGTTGCAAGAGATTGAGGTTAATTTAATCGCTTTTGTAGAAGTTTCATCAAGCCAAGATTAAAGAATCATTAAGGGAAAGCTATGCTACTGCTCAGTGGGATGTGATGTTTCATAAGATAAAGCACATTATATTGGAGTTGACACCATTGACAGAAAAATCCAGCTCTCAGATATGCATGGAAGATATACTGTTTTGAAAAGCCACATCCCTATGAACTATTAAATAGATGCTGAATTTTTAGAGATGTCTATTTTCTTTTTCTATTCACCATAAAAAGTACATTGCTCCTAGGTGCTGCTATGACACCTAAATTTAGATCTGTATTATGACAGGCAAGTATATTTTTGCCCCATCATTCAACTTCTCTCAAGTTCCTCTGTCATTCCGTTTCATCATATGTATTTTTTTACTTTTCTGAGGTCAGGCTATTCTAGGATGCTTCCAGATTGGTGGGGAGGATTAAGAAGGAGGGGATAGATATGTTATCTTTGACCTATAATAATATTGGGTTTTTAAAAAATTCTTTCTTCTTATCACATATACATTCAAAAGCCATCAGAAAGAGAAAGATGCAATAGCTGCAAAATTATTTCTGAGTGTAACCTTATAAATTGTCTCACTATTAAACAGAAATGTTGTCTTTGCACAATGCTGTATGTGTTGTGGGAGGAGGGGGCAGTGAGTTGTAGATGACACAAGCTAAGGTTCAGATATATTTTTTAAAAAGCCCTGAATTGTGTTGAGTTAATCTTATTTTGGAATTTGTTATAGAATTTATAGCTTTCCCAATTCAAAATGGTAGGAAACAATGTTATCAATGTTATGTTACCCAAAAAGGCTGTTACCGCAATCTCTGCAGTGCCCACATCACCTGCCCTTTCTCGGGCAGTTCCAGGCAGCAGAGATTGCAGTAACAGAATTTTCGGGTGGCAGTGCAGTGATCTTGGCTACCTGGAACCATCTGAGAAGTGGCAGGTGAAGCGGGCGCTATATGAGAGGTGTAAGGTCTCCCCCTTCTCAGGCAACCCAGCCAGAGGGCAGTTGGCTTCTGCTCCTAGCCCAGAAGACGGATTTGGCCAGGAGGAATGCACACTCCTTTTTTGCAATTGGGGAGGAAAAAGAGTGTTTCAGGCGGTGGGCGGTTCCAGGCTGCAGGTATCACCCGCTGCCTGAAATACTCTTTTTTCATCCCCGATTGCAAAAATGGGGCATGCATTTCTCCTGGCCAGATCTGTCTCCCAGGCCAGGAGCAGAAGTTGACCACCTCCGACTGGGTTGTCTGGAGAAGTGGGAGTCCGAGTGGTGAGCCACTGTGTATTATGTCTCCTGCGCAGTGCCCGCTTCACCTGCCCCTTCTCCAGACAACACAGGCAGCTACACTTGGAGTATAAGATGCACCCAGATTTTCACCCTCTTTTTGGAGGAAAAAAGGTGCATCTTATACTCTGAAAAATATGATAATTTACATCTGACACCCAGGAAAGTAGCCATTTCTTCTAATGACTTTCCTGCTATTTGAAATAGAGAGTGAATGATTGAAATAGAGAGTGAATATTTGGTAAACTGACTTGCCAGGGCCTGCCTCATTGTTTTCAAAGTATAGGTGGTTTGAAATCCCTTGATAGCAATCTCCCTTATATTGCTGGCTGGGGTTGATAGGACTTATACAGCACAAGAGTGCTTGAATCCTTAATTCAAATTGAATTCAGACATGACATGCATTGTTCATTTCTGGAATAACAGAACAAAAGTTTTCAAATGGCAAACTTAGAGAGTTCTCAAACTTAGAGAGCTTTCATATTACCAACATTCTAAAAGACTAAAATAGTGTCTGTAATTCAATAATTCAGCAGATTTTAAAGCATTGAAATACCTTTTGATTATTTATTTTCTACATTTCACACACTTTAGTATCTAAATGTTGCTCCCCTAAACATGAATGATCTATAAAACCACATATAATATAACCTCCTCCTAATGTTTCATTTTTTAAAAAATAACAAGGGAAGCAAACAATAATGCATCAAATATCACTATAAGTTGTTTTTAGGCCACTTGTTTAAATATAGAGCAGATTGCCAATACCATCTTATAAGAGGCATTCCTTTAAGTGAGAAACCAAGAATGCATCTTTTCTCATATTCTTAGTCAAACATCAACAAATATATTTACTTTTTAATTTTGGAAAACAAAACTGTTCCTCCACATTTACAAACATCTGCCTGCAGTTGATACATGGACCAACCTATCATTGAAATTCCACTATGTTAGAACTATACAATTAGCCGATGAACATATATTTAATTGAAGAAGAGGGTTGCTATGTTTTCTAGAATTGACTCCTTGATAGGCTTACAGAACTGAACTGCTCTAATTCTTGTGATCATTGTGATCATCTGGATTTTTGCAGCCAGGATCTAATAGCCCTGCCATTTAATAAAGAGAAAAGTTGCTGGAACTTAGAGAGAGAATTCCAGCCTTAATTTTACAATTTGAAATTACGTTCCCAAACACAGGAATGCTGCTGCCAGCCAATATAGAGAAGACAGTATTGGACTTTCAATGGCTACTAGTCATAATGGCTTAATATGTATTCTGGAATGAAAGTCATGTTGCTGGGAATATGAATATATGAAGGAGAATTCTAATGTCCTGGTTTTCTACAGATGAGCATCTGGCTGACCATGCAGTTACAGGACTATATTGGCCTGATCAAATATGGTTTTCCTTATTTGATATTGACTTGGAATGGGCAGTGTTTACTGATTCTTACTTCCCAGCTGAATTTTAGTATCATTCAGTGAGAAAGGATAAATAAATTTTCTGATGTGAATTGAATAAAGGAAACTCAAAAAAAAACACCACCCTTCTGTTCCCTAAGTCAAAAGCATTATAGGTTTAAATTGCAAACCACTGTGTTTACAGGCATTAATGAAGGTCATATATGATTGTTCAGCAAAACAATTGCTCTCTTCAGAAGTATTAGCAATGTTTTCCTTCAAGGCAGTAACAACTAACCGAATGATTTCAAATAATGTTTGCAATGTATAGACACCAAAGTTAAACGAGTCAGTTCTGTGGATGGGCTTTCCATAACAACAGATACCCAAGAGACAAAACTGCTTGTTATTACAGTATAGCAGCCAGTAAGGTTGATATCAAGGAGATGGCTGAATTCACCCTGAATCTGAGAATTTACCAGAAACCTATATAGGTTTCAGGTAAAACGATATATCTTTATATACTCTAAAGGCCAGCTTTATATTAACTCTGCAGGATGTAATAATTTTGGAGAAGCTGTTTGATAAGTGATAAAATTAAAAAAAAAATCTTTTGAGTTGTGCACTTTAAAAATCCAATGAATAAATAAAATGTGAGAGGGGAAGAGGGAAAATTCTTTACATATTGAAAACAGTCTTTTGTATTCTAGTCAGGCTGTAATTTTTCAGATCTTTGAATCTGAGACATCTCTGATTTTGGTAATTATACATGTCTCCTTCTTTTTTCTTTTCAGACAGAAGGATTTGAAAGCTTTAAAAAAATTAAACCGATCAGATCAGAGACAACAAAAGTGTGCAGTTGCAGCTTGAGAGTTTTTGTAAAAAATAATGGAATAACATGCAATTGAATATTTAAGATTATCCTAAATCAGTTTTTTTCAACTTTTTCTCAACTCACAAAATTCCTCAAAGTGTATGGCTAGCTGGGGAATTCTGGGAGTTGAAGTCCACATAGCATAAAGTGGCCAAGGTTGACAAACATTGCCCTAAACCAACCTGTGTTCTCCAGATTTGTTGAATTAAAGGCCCCTCATTCCCAACAATTTTATAACAGGCCATAAGAAGGAGTGGGAGTGGAGCAAGCATCTCTCTCACCCATGCAAAAAAGAGCAAGAAGGCATGGTTTTTCACTTTGTTTCAATACTAAAAAATGGGAAGATTGCTATATCATTAAACAAATGTATAATCTGGCTGTTAACTGCTACACTAGTACGAGATGTAAATTTGGTACAGCAACTGCTTTTCTTTTGAAATGATGATGGTGGTAATACACCCAATCATAAATGAACCATACCAAACAAACAGCAAGAAAAGAAAGGAAAAGAGAGAAGCATACAAGACAAGGCAATGCCCTTGTTGAGAACTTGACTGTTTATTAATTATGTAAATATACATTTCATATTGAAAATGTGTTTTTCCCTCTAAATGTGGCTACTGTTTTGCTGCCTTGGGCATCCTACTTCCCTTTTCTTTCTTTATTGGTGATGCTTTTTCAGGAGGGAACTGGACTTTCTTGTTTTTTTTTTCTTTTGAAGACATTTTGCTTCTCATACAAGAAGCTTCTTCAGCTCTAACCGCATAGTGGGAAATGGGAGGATTTATATTCCTTGCAGACAGGTGGCAATGTGCATCTTTTTAGAGGGTCCTTGAAGCACTTGGAGCTTAATCTCTGTCCTTAGGGTCACCTGAGTGGTGCTCTTGGTTCCTGTAGTCTGCATTTTTTCCTCTGGAAATCCATTCCTATTGGGAATTCTAATACCAAGTTAAAGCTAAACTATAATCTATCTATAGAGTTTGGGATGGAGATGAGACTCTGTTTCTCCCCCCCCCCCTCCTATCTATTAAGCATACTCAGTCATTTGCAGAGGTTTATTTGCACCCAGGCTACCCAGATAAATAACTGCATTGATAGTTGTTGTATATAATAATCAACCAACAGAAGCTCATATTATTTTCCATTCGGCTTTGCAAACATAATATGTTGCTTAATGCAGGCCTTAGATCTATGTGGCTGAGTATTGTTGACTTTATGCTGACTGACATTAGCTTTCCTCTTTCCTTTTCTGATATATGTCAAAAAGATCTTCTGGGTGTGTGTACATAAAATTTTAAAAGATAAAAATAAGAATACATTGCCAAAATCA
Source organism: Thamnophis sirtalis (assembly GCF_051295495.1). Taxonomy (NCBI): domain Eukaryota; kingdom Metazoa; phylum Chordata; class Lepidosauria; order Squamata; family Natricidae; genus Thamnophis; species Thamnophis sirtalis. Next base: position 65,465,682 of record NW_028261387.1, read on the forward strand.
AATTGAAATTAAAAAAAACAGAATTTTTTTCCAGAAAAGAGTGAAGAGACTACATAAATGGATAAACAAGGCATAAGAAAACAATCACCATTGAGAAGGATCAAAACACAATTTTAAAAAACCAACTCTAAGAATGGGTTAATTTACCTTCAATCTCTTGATCTGCCAGAGAAATGCCTTTAATTTTCTCAATTATTGTCTACAATAAAAGTAAATATATATTGCTGGAAAGCCTAGTGGCTAGGCTACTGTGAATTAGACAGTTCTTAATTCAGGTCTTACTTCTGCTCTGAACTCAGTAGATGTTACTGGCTATCCGTTTTATCTTAAAATCCTCATATGCAATATGGGACATACTGATGTTGATTAAATCATTTGTTATGCTATAGCTGTGATAGGTAGAATTACATTGCATGCATATCCCATAGTTAATTTACATATTATTTTAATGTGCCCTTGGACAAAAATAGCAAATCTGATTTTGATTCATGGAATTCAGCCATACTGCTGTGGAGTTAACATACTATTTTACTTATGATCAGCTTGGACTATTCTTAAAACAGCATTAATTTTCAGGTCCACCTTCCTCAAAATCAGTAGTGCTTCTGTTTTCACATAAAGCAGCCATATAAATTCTTTAGACAAAATATATTGCAGGTTTGTTGAATTATTAAATCGTACCATTATAAATTTGATGGAAAGAGAAGGTCATTGAGCATAAAACTTGAGTCCAAACTAAAAGCATATTTTGGTGAATATATACTGTATTTTGGAATTTTAAAAAGGCAAGATGAAATAAAACCATACCAACTAAAATACAACGAAAACATTGTGTGAAGCATGAGATGCAAAACCATCAGTTCATCATAAAATACTTGCATTTCTGCTAACTACATACATTGTTTGCTTAAGGATTCTTCTAGCAACCAAAAGCAATCCAGGGAAAAATTCTATCCATAAAATTTACATCCTCTTTCTTTTTCGTAAATGGCAGCTGCTTTTTAGAATTTCAAATAGGTATCTTTGCAATCCTTCTGGGAATGCAAATGATTAAGGCAAGACTTTTTTGCATGAAAAAATATGTGATCTGCTATAAAGCTATGGCTGTTTCCAAGGAGGAGATTGGTTAAGTACACATGTCATTTTTTAAAGCTTCTAGATTATCCATCCCATTACTTACCCTGAATGATGCCTGTCAATATCATTGAACAGTTTCCACAATTCCTCAGAGTTGAGGATGCCATCAGCACAACAGTTCTTAAACTCTTCAAATGACAGCTTCCCATCATCTACGTTTAAATAAAGATGTGGAATAATTACATTTTTCTGAAAAGACAACAGGATGGCCTTTCTACCTAGTATGCTTTATATGATTTAATACAACATATTCTATATCAGGAAAACATTATGAAACCCTGGGTAAGGTAAGAATTGATAAGACTCTGTTCAGCAACAATGATTGGGGCGTAGTATCTTTACTTCAGGGTGACTGAGGGGTCCCAAGTCAAACCGCAGATCACATCATGACCAGCTATAAACTGAGGACATACAGTATATCAGTCTAGTGTCTGATTTCTTTTAATACAGGTAGTCCTCAACCTATGACCATAATTGAGCCCAAAATTTCTCTTGCTAAGTGAGACATTTGTTAAGTGAGTTTTGCCCCATTCTACAACCATTCTTGTTACAGTTGCTAAGTGAGTCACTGCAATTGTTAATTTAATAACCCAATTGTTAGGGGAATCTGGTTTCTCCATTGACTTTGCTAGTCAGAAAGTCACAAAAGGAGATCAAATGACCCCGAGATCCTGTGATGGTCATAAATATGAGCCAGTTGTTCAGCATCCAAATTTTGATCACATGACCATGGGGATACTGCAACAGTCATAAGTGTGAAAAAAGATCATAATTTACTTCAGTGGTGATGTAACTCTGAATGGCCACTAAATTAAATGATCTGAGTCAAGGGCTACATGTATAAGCAATACTACACTTCAGCTATTAGATGGCACACCAAGACATTGGTATTGGATCATAAATCTTTTAAATATTTATATATATTTTTAGGTTCTACTGATCTAGTTGAAATGTTAATATATATTGCTAGTCCAGTGGTAGTCAACCTGGTCCCTACTGCCCACTAGTGGGCGTTCCAGCTTTCATGGTGGGCAGTAGGGGTTTGCTGGAACTCTGCTTTATAAATTTTATAAAGTAAAGTTACTTCCCTACTTTATAAATCACCATTACTGTGGAACCGGTGGGCGGTTAGAAAATTTTACTACTAACAGAGATACAAAAGTGGGCGGTAGGTATAAAAAGGTTGACTACCCCTGTGCTAGTCCATGTATGATATGCCATACACTAAATAAATAATAAATAGCAACAAAGATCCATTTGGAAATGTCAGTGATTCTACATCATAATGTATGAGAGTGGAAATCATTCATACCGCAGCTGTCAAACTTGTGCCCTGGGGGCCGAATGTGTCACACACTGGCCAGGCCCATGCCCGGTTTAGCAAATGGGGAAAAAGTCACGATATGTTACATGAGACTGCTGTGACGCTGCGAGTTTGACACCCCTGATTCATGCCAACAATGGCAGTAGCACATTTGGTGATTCAGGAAGAGCAAAATCAATTAGATTGCTATTCTGAAGCACTACTCTGGCAAGAGTCTTGAATCGGGAGAAAAATTCATTTGGTTTGTGCTTTGGGACTACTCCATGAACTTGAGCATAGTTGAGGTTCTCTTTCGATGTTTACATTTCTGAAAATGTTGCTGCATTGCTTACAACAAATGCAGATAAAATGTACCGTAAATGTAAGCTACCATCTGCTTTATATGTGCATTTCAGTTTACAACAAAAGAAAATTCTGAACAAGAGTACTTGACAGAATTTTTTTTAATACTTATATTATAATATAATACTTATATTATATTATTTTTGCTTACAAAAATGAACCACATTTTTTGTACAAACTGGTGCAGGAATAACAAGAAACACTGTTAACTTTAGTTTACTTCGAGGTGCATACTTGTTTAATGTAGCTAGAAACTTGCATTTAAAAGCTAGTACTTTTAAATTTTCTAACTGAGCTAAACTTGGAAGGTGGGGAGGAGTATGCATGTACATTTCCCATGTATTGGTGCCTATTCGCAGTCACACATTCAAACTGTACAATCTAGAAAGGAATTGTTAATACATTAACTAAACCTGCTTATAGAATTCCTGCAAGAGATCATTAACAAAGCCAAGTTCTGATAGAAATACTCTGTAAGGGCACTGAGACCAGTTTACAGAATTATCCTCATTTCATGACCATAATTGGAACCTAACTCTAACCCTAACCTATTAATCTGCATTTGCATGCTTTCAAACTGCTAGGTGGACAGATGCAAAAATAAAAAATCAGTGTAAACCAGTGGTGGGATTCAGCCAGTTCTCACCTATTCGGGAGAACCAGTTGTTAACTTTCTAAGCAGTTTAGAGAACCAGTTGTTGGAAGAAATCTCCTTTTGTTTTTTCCCACTTTCCAGGGATAATCTTGTAAGGAAAGCAGGAAGGAAACATTCTGGTGTTGTTTCTAGCCTAATCTGTATTGCTCTGCTTACAGAAACTGCCTCTCCGGTTAATCCTTATTACTTTGTAACAGCTCAGGTGAAGCGCCCATCGACCTGAGTGATATTGAGTTGGCCATGCCCACACAGTCACATGACCACCGAACCACACCTACCCAGCTGGTCATTAGGGCAGAGAATCGGTTGTTAAATTATTTGAATCCCACCACTAGTGTAAACACTACTTTTTAAAAATACATCTTGGTAATAGAGCTGATTACAGTGCATCCAGAGGTGTCTATAGAGAGGTGAGTTGGAGCAAATGTCGATATGTACATCATGATATCATCACAACAATCATGGGACTTATGTACTTGCATCAGACATCATGTCACATGTACTAAGTGGTATTATTTCCATTATGATGTGTTGTCATTTTGAGTTCCTTGTAGCTTATTACTGATTTTCTTGAGTTTGGTCTGCTGTCTTCTTAAGGTGGAACTTCTTGTTTATAAACAAATAGGTCCAACACAGGATCATGAACCATAGGTTAAAATTCACTCCTGAACATGTTAAATAAGGTTGGCTTCAGTTTTTCATTTTAAAATTGGGGATATCAAGACAAGTGTTGTGTGAAACGGAATGGAAAAGGAAACTAAATTTAAAATGAAGCAAGCAAGAATTGTGAAATGTATTTCATCAAAATCAACTTTACATAAAACAACATATAAGTCATAAAGTTCTGAGCAATTTCTTGGAAGTGAGAGGGATGGAAATATAGGGAGTCTAAAGACTAGAGAAGAAACCTAATGCCAACAGAAGATAAATGTAATGAGTGGATTGACTGAAGTAGAAAGAATGATTGACAGACAAGACATCATATTCTTATGAATAAGGGATATGATATGAGCAAGTGCCATTGTGATAAGCAGTAGAGAAATGCATGAAAAAACATCTAGGAATTAAAAGTCCACCATGGGTTACCCATCCCATAGGCTGGAGTTTGTTTATTATTAACACATTTAGGCACCTGTGAAACTTAGTTTTCATATATGACAAAGCTTCTAGCCTTGAACACTGGAGAGAAAACTTTAGAAGTTGTAAGGGTTAGTGTAAGATATAATTCTGGGATCTGAAAAAAAAAGAAATATTCAGATCCCCATAAAACTACATCTAGTCTTATGACCATTTGTTTATGACAGCACTGGACTAACTGGTTCTCACACTAACCTATATGGTCACAAGATCAAAATTCAGGGGCTTGGTATTTACGACAGATGTACCATCCCAAAGTCATGTGATCATCATTTGCGACCTTCCCAGGATCCTTCCCACAAATCAATGGGGAAAGACTGATTTCCTTAATGGCCACATGACTCACTTAACAACCATGGCAAAAAGTTCACAAAATTGGTCATGACTCATTTAATGACTTCATTGCTGAGCGATGAACGTTGCATTCCCCATTGTGATCGTAAATCAAGCGCTACCCGTGTTGCATTTTCTGGATCATTTTCAGCCACTTACTGTCTCTCAGCCTAATCTTGGGATGAGAGAAAATTGGGGTGTGAAGGAGAATTGTATCTGTCAGCTTGAGTTTCTTAGAGGAGAGTTGAAATAGAACTGTGGATTTTTTTTCCTATTCTGTTTTTAACAGGATATTTTAGAGATCCCAGCATTCTATTAGATGACTTGATTGCCCATCTCTAGTCTTTGAAATAGGAAAGGCTGCATCACGGAGTCCCCGGGGGGTCTCTGAGCTTAGTTGTTTGCTTGCTGACATTTCATTACTTATCCTCACCAACCCCTCCCCTCCCCACCAATACTGGCAGTACAAGTTACTTATATAAATAGGCGGCGAACCCAACACGCATAGCACTTGTTGGGTAATAAAACTTTTGCAAGCAAATAACCAAGCTCAGAGAGCACAAATACTTTACTATTCTAACCTGAGCTATATATATTCTCTCCTATTCAAAAAGCTGTATAAACAAGTGGCATTGTTTAAAAAACAGTCACGTACTCATTCACTTACCGTTCTTGTCAGCTCTTCGAAAAATCTGAAAAGAAAAACATGTTTTCAAAACAAGCTTTATGGGTAATCCTTCATCTGTATATTCATATCACTGTGTGCATGTCTGTGAATCAAAATCCATCCATATTCAAGATACAATAGCATGTGCAGAGTAGACCAATTCCATCAATGTGAACAGTACATATAAAGCCAAGAGACCATGTGTCCTTTTTAAAGAAGGCACCCCCCTATTTAAACCTGCTCTGTAGATTAACGACTGTCTAATCTGAGTCTAATTTAGAGGTAAGATCTTGAAGTTGCCCATTAGTGCTTAGCCAACAGAACTGGAAACACTCATATCATTTCATCACAGTCTTTTCTGTTCCTTTGATCAGTTTGGCACCTAAATATCTCCAGATTAAATATCCCTAACAAGACCTTTTAGAAGACTTAATTTCAATGGAGTGGATAATTCTGAATCTGATATCTCCATGAAAGGAAACGGAGCACTATTTGTTGGCTCACAATCCCAGATGTACATCAAAGGTCTCATAGTTTTATTACAGTTCAGTTAATATGTAACAGTTTTCATTTGTGCTCAAAATCTCAAAGTCATTAAAATGAAAATGTAAATGAAGACAAGTTAATATAATTTTTTAAAAATCAAAATGATAGCATATTATTACTCTATACAGTCATTAAAAGTAGTTGATAGTAAAAGAAATGCTGAACATACAATGCTTTTGTCATCTCTTGTAATCCATGGATTACTGAAATTCATTTTACACAGGTCAGCCCTTGATAATGTTTGTAATTTACAGTTGATCCAGATTGCAGCAACTTGATTAGTACCAGATTCAGCTTGGCTTGCCCCTGTGACACTAATACTTTATGCCTTAGGTTTTCATGCCTTAGGACCTGGGCATTTCCAAGACCATCTTCTCCAAGTAGAACCTGCCTATCTAGTTAGATCTAGCAAGAGAAGCTTGTCATGGGCCCTGAACTCTTGGGAAATTTGCTACCAGGTAGCCCATGGATGAACCATTTCTGGGGCAGACCCTTCCTTCAGAATAGCATATACACAGAGACCAAGGTAGCCAATTCTTGCTAGTGTCCCACACAGTAGTTAAGAATTTGCAGTTCAGCTTTTCAAGATAATGGGAATTTTTGATTCACTGCTGAAAAAGTAGCACTACATTATTCAGTCTATGATAAGGATTTTTTTTTGTCTTGGTCATTGTTATAGCAATAGCAATAGCAGTAGACTTATATACCGCTTCATAGGGCTTTCAGCCCTCTCTAAGCGGTTTACAGAGAGTCAGCATATTGCCCCCAACAATCTGGGTCCTCATTTTACCCACCTCGGAAGGATGGAAGGCTGAGTCAACCCTGAGCCGGTGAGATTTGAACCGCTGAACTGCTGATCTAGCAGTAGCCTGCAGTGCTGCATTTAACCACTGCGCCACCTTGTTATGTTTTTGATTATTATTTATTTTAATCTGATTACAGTACTGTAATGTGGAGTATAAGACACAGAATCAGTTTCAATTGGAATGGCATATAAATCCTAGAAAATAAACAAACAATTCATTGGAAGGAATACTCATATTGTGAGCCTATCATGCTAAGATATAATAACAAGAAATGGTGCTATCTCTATTTATCCAAATTAAGATGGATTTTCCTGACTTTGTTTCCCTTCTATCAGACTAAATATCAGCAGCTGGTAGAAAATATCACCAATCACTTTCCTTGGCATGGATTGGGCAGGGGCTGGGATGGAAGAGATTTTGTCATATAGCTACACTATATAGCCACCTATGCAAACTCAATCTGATTTTACACAAATGTTTTACTGAGTTCAAAATCTAAATAACTTTAAACAAAGAAGAGTTAGTTTCAAATATATCATAATAAAAGTTGACCTGCACTAACAGCTATATTTTTCTACCAACTGGGAAAAAAATCCTTGAATCTGACAGTAGAAATGCAATTTCACTTCTACGTAAATTCATTGACTACAAACAAATCAGGAAAACCTTCTTACTCCATTTTAAAAATCAACAATTCTATAATGGTTTTGCAGAGAGATCTGCAGATGTGTGTTAACCCTCCCCCTCCAAGATGACACCTTATTATACAGTTCTATATACAGTCATGACTTTTTATGACATCCCTTTGTGGAAATACCTACAGTTTTCTTTCCCAGATGGAAAAAAGAGGCAAGCTTCTAGCATCCAAATTTTCACAATAGACAGTCAATGCCAAACATTGAATTTTCTCTGCAATTACCCATTCTTTGTTACCAAGAACCAAATTCTTTTGAGTAAAGATACTACATATTTGAATTATATACAGTGCTGGCAATGCAATTGTTATAGTGTTAATCTCATCAGTGTGCAAAAGGATTAGGATTATAATCTCTGGCACCATAGAGTTCATGAATGTGTGTTTCATTTCACTGTACTGAATTAAAGGCTAGCAATTCAGTACAGCACAGGATTGTCTTCTGGAAATAAGGGAAGCTGAATGCTGATAACAGTTAAGCATGATATACTGCAAGAACTTACATACATAGTTGTTGTGGCCCAGCAGGAGCCGTTGGAGCTGCAAACAGACTCCAATAGCGAGGGACCCTATGAGTCGGCTCTGAAAGATGTGGAGGACCCTGGACAGGGTTCAGACTCCGAGCAGGGACCAGAGAGGCTGGTTGGCCACCAGGAGGCACCTGAGGCATAGAGCAGCAGTGAAAGCCAAAGGGGGTTCATCCCTGACGTCAGGCCCTGGAGCAGTGAAGATGTCAGGCCGTGGAGCAGTGGGAAGGAGCTAAGGGAGTTGGTCCCGGACGCCAGGCAAAGACGAGCAGATAAGCGCCCGCAGCAACTATAGAGATATAGAAGATAATTGGGGCCAGGTGGTTGTGATTAGGCTCCTCCCAAGAGAGTATATAAGAAGAGACTTTGGGAGGAGACCTTTTGCAGGACACAACCGTTATACTAAAGCTGGAGAAGCTCTTGTGTGTATTTCTTATCTGTGGAAGTCTGGGTTGCTGCTAAAGTCTTGTCTGTATGTTAATTACTGTAAATAAATTGGCTAGCAGTAATCTTGTGTCGGCGTGACTCACCGTACAGGAGGGGGTAAGAACACGTAGCCGTCATACATACATTTTTCTGCACAAACAGTGGCATGTACAATGAAGACAAGAAATAGGAAATAGCAAAACAAGGACATGAAATACATGATATAAGAAAAGGCAAGAAACTAAACCAGGGATGGTGAACCTTTTTGGCACCAAGTGCCCAAACCAAAACATGTGTACATGTGCATGCGCCGCAGCACCAAAAACCCAAAGACTAGCTGGCTAGCACGCACATGCTTGTTTTTTGGCTGTTTTTCTGGCTGTTTTCAGGGTCATTTCAGATTGTTTTTCTGGCTGGTTTTGGGGTCATATTCAGGCCCAAAACAGCTCTAAAACAACCTGTTTTTTGGGCTATTTTGAGGGCCATTTTCAGGCCATTTTCCAGCGCTCCGGCACACGTGAAGACCAGCTGTGCATATGCGCACTGGAAATCAGAAGAGCATCTGGCAATGGCATGCGTGTCCACAGAGAGGGCTCTGCGTGCCACCTCTGGCACGCGTGACATAGGTTCGCCATCACGGTGTCAGGCCTGCAGTGATATTCCTTTTAGGATCTTTGGCCTGCCACACTCTCTATTATTTTACTATGCTGTTTCATTCATGGGGTAATTGGTAGGGGGAATAGTAAGGAGGAGAATGTGTTGTTGTCAAAATAAAGCATTCCTTTCTAGAAGCCCAAGGTCATTCTTTGTCTCTGCACCTCTGCACCTGACCGGAAGTGGATGGGTGGAGATGGCAGCATGGCAATGGAAGATTGGACCATGTGATGGACTTGTGGTTGTGGGGGCAAGATCATTAACTTTCAACTGGGTGGAAACCCAAGGAAGTTTTCAGATTCGGGTTTCCACAGATGTGCCAACATGTCTCTCTTATTAAATTGGAACTTTGAAGAAAACTCTCCCTGGACTCTGATTTAATTCTGGATGATATTTGGAATGCTGACACACGGAACTAGACTATTGGTAAGTCTAGTTCTTACCAATCCTATTCCCAATGCCTTTCCGTGCTTTTCTATCCCTGCATATCATCCTTGCAAATATCCATATATACCACTTCTCACTTCTTTCTTTTGGAGAATAGTTTAACTCTCTTGTTTAACCTACTTCATCCACTTCAAAAATGCTGTATTTCTCTCTCTCTCTCTCTCTCTCTCACACACACACACACACACACACACACATGCATTTCCTTTGTCTCTTTTAACAGTTCCTTGCTATCTTTGGTTACATTCTTTGCAGCAATCTTTTTATCTGTATAAGCATTGCACAATGCCTTTCTCTCTTTTTCACTTCTGGAACAGTCGCTTTCTTACCTGCATTATCCAGAGCCTTTTTTATTTCAGTGTTCTACAAAAATCAGATTTCATAATTTCCGTAGGGCAACTCTGCACACTTCTGTGCATAATTCTTTCAATCTGGTGCAAGCAGTTTTCCTAGCCTCTTTCCATACATCCACTTTCCACTTATTCTGTTGAGCAATCAATCTATTTTTATGCTGTTCCATATAAAACTCCTATTTTCTATTTCTGTGGTGGTTGTATTTTAATTTCTTTCAGTGTTTTCCTTTTTTCTACGTAATTGCTGCACAAATCTACCCTTTCCACTACCCAAACATGATTCACTCCACATTCAAAGCTCTTTGTATCCTGCACTTACATTCTCACGTTTTGCTTCCTTGAATGTTTGTACTTATGAATAAATTAATACTTAAGAAAAAAGCACCTTTGAGACAACTATGACCTGGATGATTCAGAATCTCCACAGGCATTATCAGTGTTAGTAAGAAGTGGAGTTTGTTCTCTATTCTACAGTAGTTGCTTGCCCTGCCCGTGTTGGTGGGGGTGATCTTAGAGATTCTTTGGTTGGGCTGTTTACTGTTGGCATGTTAGGTCATTCCTTGATCAGGATATTGTTTATTTCTGGACTTTTGGTCTGACATTAATCTTGGAGTTAATCTATGCTCATTGGGTGTTGATTGTAGTGGGGAGCTGCTTTGGGGTTTTTTTGTTCCCCTTTTCAACCCTGAGCTACAAATAGGCTGTTTTTCTGGAAGTAATGGCTACTACTGAGTGATATATGAATATGGTAATCTTAACAGGTAGGGGGAAACAAATAATCCTTTCTTCTCCTGCTTATCGCTATAGACTCCAGGAGGGGAAAAAGTAAATTTTCCCATCCCTGTCTACCAAATAAGATTCTGTGTGCTTTATTCAATATGCATACTGCATACTTACTCCAACCAACCCTGGAGGGGTGACAGAAGTATATAATATAAACCCAGCATTAACCCAAAACAGTGCATAAAACCCTACAATATAATCACCTAACAATCCAATAACATAACAAAACAAACCTAAAATGCGGTAAATGGGGGTGGGGTGTCCCATCTACTCTGCACCCAAGAGCTGGGCAAAGAGCTAAGCCTTTAAGGAGTATCATCAGGATGGGAACCACATGAATCTTGGGACAACTCATTCCAGAAGGCAAGCACCTGCTTCGAATAGGACAGTTGAGTAGAACTTATCTCCCTATGTGGGAAAGTGGCACCACCACGCCAGAAGGCAATCAGACAATGATCTGGTGCCACTGACCATGCAGGGGTGGGCTGCTGCCGAAATTACTGCCAGTTTGGCACGCAAAAAAAGTTGCACCTAAAAAGGTCTGCAGATGCGCACAAAATTAGAAAAGAAAAAATAATATTTTTGCAATGAAGATTGTTCTGCGCATGCGCAGAACCAAAAATCAAGATGGCGCTGCTGTCAATAGAACCGGTTTGGGGCGTGGCAGGCTGAGTTACTATCTACTCAGCTGAACTGGTCTGAACCAGTAGGAACCCACCTCTGTGTCCATGGCAATGGACTGATATTAACATTTTCCAATATTAGATTATAGCAATAGCAGTTAGACTTATATACCGCTTCATAGGGCTTTCAGCCCTCTCTAAGCGGTTTACAGAGTCAGCATATTGCCCCCAACAACAATCCGGGTCCTCATTTTACCCACCTTGGAAGGATGGAAGGCTGAGTCAACCCTGAGCTGGTGAGATTTGAACAGCCGAACTGCAGTCAGCTGAAGTAGCCTGCAGTGCTGCATTTAACCACTGCGCCACATTGGCTCTTATTAGATTATATCACGAGTACCCCAAGACTAAAGCAGATGTAGCCACATGCTGCCACTGGTATATAATAGCCAAGAGATGACTTGAGGCAGGCCAGGGTTGCCATGGCGGCCATGAATTCAAGAGTTACCCTGGATTCAATATCACCAGGTGACAAATTGAAGTTTCCAAACACCAGAAATCAGTTCATGCGAATTGTACTCTCTTTTTTTTTAATGTCCAAAAAAGCGTCATACTTTTAGGTTGGGCTGGGAGGTCAAAGTGTTCCCAAAATTTTACCTCCCTTCATCCAATTCTATAACATAATGACTGTTTCTGATACAGAGGAACGATACACATGAATCTGCCTTGGCCTCCCTAAGGTTGATTTGTTCATTTGTTTGTTTTAAATATATGGTCACAATGAATGCACTTGAAAAATGCTTCTCATTGAATATCTTCTGTTTTGGCATCTCTGACTTATAGAGTTCATGGGCAATTACAAAATTTCCCACTGAAACAGAACACCTCTGTGTAATTGCTAGGGTTGCTGTAAGAAATTAATCTAGTTGTTTTACTAATACAAGGTTATGGGTACCTGTAGGAGCAGACTGTAAATCATGCAACAATGTTTTATCATAGTATTAAAATGTAATTGTGCATTTTTGAAATGTCAATTAGAAAGAGTTCAGAAAGTTCTACATTTAATTAAAGAATCATCAATTGAGGTTTTTTTTAGGTTAAGTCAAAATCTCTCTCACTACAGAAAGGACTTCCTAATGTTCTTCCCCCAACAGTTTTTTTCCCCCAGAATACTTTCTCCTTGAAAAATATTGTGGTATGCAATATTTCCTTGTTAGCTGAGCACACAACATCACTGTCAGAATTGAACTCCTCTCAGTGAACAGTGAGTTAGCCTGCAATGCTGCATTCTAACCATTGGGCCACCATGGCTCCTATACAATGTGTATAATAATTTATAAGAGATATATATAAGAGAGAGAGATAAGTAGAAAAAGAGCATCTGCAGGTATTGCTTGGCACATAGTCTTTAGGCCATCTTGCTCCAATGTTATCGGTTTTCCATCACCAGATCCTAATATTTCTGTGTAAATAAGATGGGATCAATATAGAGATATGAGATGGAATATGGAGATGGAATAACCATATTGAAGCATAGCAAAGGGTTTTTTAAAAAGGCAACAGCTGAGGAATTTATTTTATTTTGTCCTTTCTTTTTTCCCCCTCTTGCCTTCCTTCCATCATCAGCAACTCTGAATGGCTTACAGTATTTAAAAACAATGCAAAACATAGTAAACACAGTAACATGGGCAGCAGCTGTATTAGGAGCAAGAGCCAAGGGATTTATAGCTTAAGAAAATTGGTTCACTCCATCCAATAGAAAGACAATGAGCCTAAATGTCTGAGTAAATTAAAAGAGCATAAAAAACATCAGAAGAACATAACAGGGCTGTTAGATCAGATAACCATCTGATCTAGCCATTCCAAGCTGCAAAATTTAGGAAGCTCACAAACAGTATTTGAGGGCAATAAGCATAGTCCATTGCTGCTTCCTAGCAAATGGCATTTGAGATAAGTTGCTTGTGATGGAATATAGCTATCTGACTAGATACATCAATGAAAACTTGGGTTTCTTTTTTTGAAACCCAATTAAATCAGAAGCCACAAGCAGAACATAAATTAGTGCTCTTGATACTCTGTGATATACAGCACTTAAATTTTATTCTTTGAAATGTTTCATGATTCTATTTCTATTTATGATGGAGTATTTTAGTAGTAGATTTCCTTTCCATTGCAAAGAAACAAGTATGTTTTTTCATGCCCATCCAGAATGGCTATGCCCTAGTTCCTCAGGTTTATTATGATGTTCTTACGCAGCATGACTCTCGAGGGGATGAAACCTTTTTTTCATTGTTAATTAATCTTGATAAACACTATGTCCAAACAACAGCTCTATACATGTGCTAGTAAAAAATGGATGATGCAAGGAATCATCTTTTCTTTTCTCGTTTCTTGCAATCAACCCAACATATAGCTGTCTCCAACCTTGTGCTCCTTCTCCAGGCTCATTTCCATTCTACTGATCTTCTGATATCTGGTTTCTTGCCAACAATTATTATTCAGCATACACCAGCACCTAGCAATGCACTTAATAGCCATTTTTATACTAGCTTTTAACAATATAGTACTGAAAGGATGATAGAATTGCTCAGAGGTTCCCTGTTTATTTCTGTGAACAAAAGAATTATAGTGGATTTTTGTCTTCTCTACTGTTGAGCTCAAGATAAATGGAAACAGCTCTAGTGTTAAAAAATATCAGGCTGTATAAAGCAGGGGTAAGAGAATAACATGGATACAGCACACGTTCTTCTCATTGAGTTTGATCTTTTCAAAACATTCCTCCCTTTTTTGAAAAGCTATGTAAAGACTCAGCTGTGCTTCGCCATTTCACATGTGCCTGGTATGTGTGTGGATGAGTGGGTAGATAATAAATGTGTCTACTAACTATTCCCTAGCTTTTAAGGGTTATTGTTTGCCTGGGAATTTCTACGTAATAGTTTTCTCCCTACCAACTGAAAATGTTAATGTCAACAAACATCTTCCCCGGCGTTTATGTTCCTTACAGTTTTATACTCTCTTACATACACACATTCATTTAAATATACTTTATATTCTTCTAAAATTGTCTGTTGGGTAGCATCTTTTCTGGTCAATTAACTATTTCCCGCTTAGCTCATATTGATCTAAATGCAATCTATAGAGCCAAATGTTTCTGTGTATTCATGTATATAACTAATTCTATGAGAGGTACCATGGCTTCTACATTAATCAATTGTAAAAAATATAGAAAATCTAGCTGGTAAATAGTTGAATAAATTATGGACAATTTCACAGTACCTGTCTGTAAATAGCTGCTGGTGTTGTTTTGCATTTTGCTTCCCAAGAGAAATATTGGATTAATTATAAATGTATAGAATTATTAAAGCAGCTCTGCAGTACAGAATATTTCTTCAGAGTAAGTCCCTGAAAACAGAAAAGATTCTTATGGCACCTTAAAAACAAACAAATTTATTTTCCCATGAGCCTGTATGGATTTCTCCTATTTAATTAATCCACAAACCGTCATATGAAAATAAGTATGCTAGTCTCTAATGTTCTGTAAGAATCTTCTCTGGTATTTTTTTTTCAAAGGTCTAATATGAAAACGTGGCTTGATATCCTTTGAGAGTCTTTTTACAATCTTAGCAAATTAGGTTAATTTCAGATTCTGACATTATTGGCCTTACAATAAGCTCTTCTTTCAATTGCTTTCAAGTGGAACCTACTCATATACATTATGCTAGATGAATATTCTGGCGTTCTATCCTAATGCTTGCTGTGAATGTGCCAGTTTTTACAATTGTTGAAAGCCAACTAAAACCACTGATATGTGGTTATCATATAGACCGCCTACTGCCACACACCTCCCAATGGCCGATAAGATCCCACAGGGTGGGCCTCCTTTGGATGCTGTCAGCCGGACAGTGTCGGCTGGCGGGCCCCCGGAGGAGAGCCTTCTCTGTGGCTGCTCCGACCCTGTGGAATCAGCTACCTCAGAGGTCTGGACCTTACCCACTCTCATGGCCTTCAGGAAAGCTGTTAAAACCTGGCTGTTCCAGCAGGCCTGGGGCTGTTGACCTTATTGTTAAGGTCCAGCCCCGATTAGAATATATGCGTGGTGGAAATTTTTAAACTATTCTTTTATTTTGTTTTTCTTTTCTCTTTCTTTGTAAGCTGCCCGGAGTCCTCCGGGATTGGGCGGCCTATAAATCTAATAAATAATAATAAAAAATAATAATAATAGACCATACCGTATGGCTGCTTAGTAGGAGATAAACCCCTCCAGGCTACTGTGGCCTTAATCCCGCTTTAGGATACACATACAAAACTACAGTCTTAGAAGTCACCCAACGCCCTTCTAATAAGCTCTTATATTATTGATTACTCACAGATCATGTTTTCCCTTTGCTGACATATTTCTACAAGGTAGGAAGTTGAAGTCACCCAAAGTTCAAGATAATGTAATTGAAGGGCTCTTTAGAAAGACATCTCCAAATACAGAAATTCAATAACTATACAATGAGACTTCCAGGCTGCTATATAGACAGTATGTGTGTGTATACATACATACATACATACATACATACATACATACATGTGCGAACAAAAGCTATATATATATATTGCTCACACAAGCACAAAGCCAAAGGCACCAGCCTGAAGATGGCGAGTGGGACCTCCTCAAAATGTTACCAAGATACTCTCAATCTTACATGGGAAAAGACCCGAATACGCCAAGACCTGAATACCTGTACCCGTGAAAATCTACGAAAACAAATATAGATATAGATATAGGCATAGACATAGACACATAGACACACACACACACACACACCTTCAGGTTAGTGTTTTCGGCTTCGTGCTTGTGCGAGTAAGGCGTGGTCGGAGCTGTCATCCTTCTATAAATCTTGGTAGGGGTGTGTGGAGTGCTGGCTTTGTTGCTGTAAGTGGGTTGATTGGCTGTGTAATTGCATCCTGATTGGTAGACGGAGTTGATGTTTGCAGATTGGTCGGCTGTTTTGTATCATCCTGTGTGGCTGAGGTGCTGGCTGTGTGTCCGTTGTTGTTTTGTGTTGTAATGATGTGGATAGTTTTATAGTTTTTATAGTTTTATTAGTATTTGTAGGCCGCCCTTTTCCCTGAGGGGACTCAGGGCGGCTCACACAAAACCGGGAAGGGGGGATACAAACATAAGATAAGAACATATAATAAAATAGTAGGCAACATACATTCATCATTCGGGAGGGGTAACTATCCTTATCCCCAGGCCTGACGGGCGAGCCAGTTCTTCAAGGCTATGCGGAAGGCCTGGACGGTGGAGAGGGTACGAATCTCCACGGGGAGCTCGTTCCAAAGGGTCGGGGCTACTGCTGAGAAGGCCCTCCTCCTTGTAGTTGCCAGCCGACACTGGCTGGCCGATGGAATGCAGAGGAGGCCTAATCTATGGGATCTTATAGGTCGCAGGGATGTAATTGGCAGAAGGCGGTCTCTCAAGTATCCAGATCCACTGCCATGTAGGGCTTTATGGGTGACTAATAGCACCTTGAAGCGCATCTGGAGATCGACAGTAGCCAGCGCAGCTCGCGGAGGATAGGTGTTATGCGGGTGAATCGAGGTGCACCCGCAATCACTCGCGCGGCTGCGTTCTGCACTAGCTGAAGTCGCCGGATGCTCTTCAAGGGCAGCCCCATGTAGAGCACATTGCAGTATTCCAGCCTAGAGGTCACAAGGGCCCGAGTGACTGTTGTGAGAGCCTCCCGATTCAGGTAGGGTCGCAACTGGCGCACCAGGCGAACCTGGGCGAATGCCCCCCTGGTCACAGCTGCTAAGTGGTGGTCAAATGACAGCTGTGGATCCAGGAGGACTCCCAAGTTGCGAACCCTCTCTGAGGGGTATAAATTTTGACCCCCCAGCCTGAGTGGTGGAATATTAGTCAAATCTTTGGGAGGAAAACACAACAGCCACTCGGTCTTTTCTGGGTTGAGCACAAGCTTGTTAACCCTCATCCAGTCCATGACGGCCTCAAGACCCCGGCTCATCACGTCTACCGCTTCATTGAGTTGGCACGGGGCGGACAGATACAATTGAGTATCGTCCGCATATTGATGGTATCTAATCCCGTGCCTGCGGATGATCTCTCCCAGTGGTTTCATGTAGATGTTGAATAGTAGGGGGGATAAGACCGAGCCCTGAGGCACCCCATAGTTTAGGGGCCTAGGGGACGATCTCTGCCCCCCCACTAACACCGACTGCGACCTGTCCGAGAGGTAGGAGGAGAACCACCGTAGCACGGTGCCTCCCACTCCCACCTCCCGCAGTTGTCGCAGAAGGATACCATGGTCGATGGTATCGAAAGCCGCTGAGAGGTCAAGGAGGACCAGGATGGAGGGATGTCCTTCATCTCTGGCTCTCCAGAGATCATCAATCAATGCGACCAAAGCGGTTTCTGTGCTGTAACCGGGTCTGAAGCCTGACTGGAAGGGGTCTAGATAGTTTGCTTCCTCCAAGGACCGTTGGAGCTGGAAGGCCACCACCTTCTCAACAACCTTCCCCAAGTAGGGAAGGTTGGAGACTGGACGATAGCTGTTAAGAACAGCTGGATCCAAGGATGGTTTCTTCAGGAGGGGTCTCACCACCGCCGCTTTCAGTGCGGCGGGGAAGTTCCCCTCCCGAAGGGAGGCGGTTACAACCGCCTGGATCCAGCCTCGTGTCACCTCACTGCAGTTAGTAACCAGCCATGAGGGACACGGATCCAGAACACAGGTGGAGGTACTTACAGCTCTCATGGCCTTGTCCACATCCCCGGAGGTAACGTCCTGAAACTCAACCCAGAGCTGTTCTACTTGGTCCCCCTGTGCCTCGGCTGGAACTGCGGGTGTGGAGTCCAAGTCCGACCGAAACCGAGCAATTTTGTCCGCTAAGAATTGGGCATACTCTTCAGCTCTGCCCTGTAAGGGTTCCCCCGCCTCCCTTTTGTTCAATAGGGAGCGGGTTATCCTAAACAGGGCGGCTGGACGGGACTCAGCGGATGCAACCAGGGTGGCTATGTGAGATCTTTTTGCTGCCCTAAGTGCCCTGGTGTATTCCCTGGTGCAGGTGGTTACCATTGCTCGGTTCGATTCGGACTTATCGGACCTCCAACGGTGCTCTAGGCATCTCCTCCGGCGCTTCATCTCCCGGAGCTCCTCGGTGAACCAAGGGGGTCTCCGGGATCCGCCGCCTCGGAGGAGCCGCAGTGGCGCAATCCGGTCGAGGGCCTCCGACGCTGCCGAGTGCCACGCAGCAGCCAGAGTCTCCACCGGATTGTGGGCGAAAGTGTCAGGAATAACCCCAAGCTCTGTCTGGAACCTTGACAGCTCCATAAGACGCCTGGGGCGGAACCACCTGGTCGGTTCCTCCTCCCTACAGTGGGGGTTTGGCCTCCGGAAGTCGAGCCTCAGTAGGCAATGGTCTGACCACGACAGGGGTATGATGTCGCTCCCCCTCAGACCAAGATCACAAATCCACTGCTCCGAGAGAAATACAAGGTCAAGCATGTGTCCCGCTGAATGGGTTGGGCCTCGAATTACTTGGGTCAAGCCCATGGCTGTCATGGAAGCCATGAACTCCTGCGCCCCATCAGAGTTTTCACCGAGCGATGGCAAATTAAAGTCCCCCAGGACCATCAACCTAGGGAACTCAATTGCCAGCTCGGCTACCGACTCGAGGAGCGAGGGGAGGGCTGCTGCAACGCTGTTGGGAGGCAGGTACGTTAGCAGCAAACCCACTTGACCCTTGAGGTCCAACTTTAACAGCAAAGACTCACACCCGACAATCTCCGGAGCAGGGACCCTACGAGGAACTAACGACTCCCGGATAACAGCGGCCACACCCCCACCCCTTCCCTGGGCTCTCGGCTGATGCAGCACCTGAAATCCTTCTGGGCACAGCTCTACAAGGGGGACTCCTCCCTCTGGGCCCAGCCAGGTCTCAGTAATACATGCCAGGTCTGCCCTCTCGTCTAAAATTAAGTCCCGGACGAGAGGAGCTTTATGAACAACAGACCTGGCATTTAGCGACAACAGCCTGAGACCAGGGTCCTGACTACTTGCACCATCTGGTCTTGGAGTGGGACTCCTAGGGCCGGAAGGAGGGATCTCTGTAATGTAGCGAACCCTCCTTCCCCGGTAATGGCCTGCCCTAAAGTCCCCGCCGTATCTGCCCCTCCCTGTTACGACCGCAATACCCCGACCCTCTCCCGTGACTCTGGTCCCCTCAACCACCCCCGTAGCCCCCGCAACTCCCGGCAGGTCCTCCGAATCACACATACTCATACACTCCCCCAAACAGTCCCCACGTAAAAGTTAAAAAACACAAAATTTACAACAATATGATCATAAAAGTGGGACATTCATTCATCTCATACGTACCTCATACATAGCCCATGCAAAGAAAGAAGAAAAAGATGAAAGAAAAGAAAGAAATAAGAAACTAAAAAATAATTGCGCAATTGATTAAAAATTTAAAGTGCGAGTTCAGATTGTTGCCATCAGCTGTCCATCCGCAGCCCAGACCAAAGTTTCCTTCTGGGGGTAAAAGCCAATATAATAATGATGGTAACGTCCTCTAATCCACATCCTCTAAAGTAATGTCGGTTTGTTTGTCCGTTTGGGGAAGAAACCGGAAGTACAGCCAGCTGGGCACTGTTAGTTAAAAAATGCTGCGGGGATTCAATGAGGACGCCCAATGCCGCCATCATCTGTCCACCCGCAGTCTCAATGGTAGCCCAGCCCAAGGGTCTTCTTTCTGGGGGTAAAACCACCCCAGGGAGTTCCCAAAATCTCACCGTCAGAGGCAGGCAAAGCGAAAAGGTGAAACAGGCACTAAAATGGCCAGGGAACGTTGCTGCTGTTCTCAGAATAAAGCCTGCCTCCTCGGTATCAAAGGGCCAGAGTAGTGCTAAAATCACCGGAGTCTCCGAAACTACTGGGATCGTCACGGTCTGCACAGCACAGGGGCGGTCTCCCCAAGACCTTGTCTTTGCCGTCCTCGCCGCTGGTAGATAGGGCAGGGAGGTGGAATAGGCGACAAAGCCTCCGAGGAGCGCCGCCGCTGTTATCCGGCTGGAACTCTTTCCCTCGCCGTCAAACAGCCGGAACAGCCAGAAAAGCTGGAAAAGCACGGAAGCCGCCAGAGTCGCTGGAGCCGGCGTTGTCCAGGGTCGTCCCAAAGTGGCAACCCCTACCGCTGGCTGGTCTTCCTGGGTCCCCAAAAACTTAAGCATCCCGGGCAAACCTTCTTTCTCCGGTTCAGAGTCGCTGCTGGAGGTTTTTTTTAGGCATTTTTGTCGGAGAAACTCACGACGAAAAAAGCCTCGCAGCCATCTTGCATCTCGCACATGCGCATGGGGATGGGGTTAGTTTGTTGATTAGTTTGTTGACACAAGCAGGAAGCTGAAGGCACCAGCCTGAAGATGGCGAGTGGGACCTCGCTGAAAAGTTGCCAAAACAATCTCAATCTTACATGGGAAAAGACCCGAATACGCCAAGATCTGCATACACCTGTGAAAATCTACGAAAAAAACACACACACACACATATATGTGTGTGTGTGTGTGTGTGTGTGTGTGCGCACACACATATACTCATACATAAATAATAGAATTCCACATGATAGAAAACAGGAGATGAGGAGGGAGCAATAATTATTCCTGACAAAAATGTTTCAGGTTCTTGAATTTTCGTTTTCTTGTGATGCACAATTACTGCTCATCTTTTTTTCCACTCTCCTGCAAGAACAGCTGTTGGTAGGTCTATAATAGCATCTCACAGTGTGCTGGCATTTTGAGTCCCCACTGTGAGAATAGGTAGGGTGCAAGCTGCAGGGCGGATACGTTTGTCCCTCCTTTTCTAACAAAAACTTCAGTATTGTACATTGTCTTGTCTAGCTGCAATGATTAAGAGCTGGACTGCTGCACAAAAAGGATGCATTTCAATTGTCTGGGCCAGAAAGACTATTTCCCTAACAAATGTGTCCTGTACAGACAATTATTTTATCATATTTTATTAAATACAAATTGGTTTGACAGTTGTTCTTTCTTCTGATCCACAGTCTTCGAAATAGTGAGGCTATAAATTGTGTTCCATTATCAGCATCTGAATACCTCATGTCAAGAGCCTAGGTAACTTTCTTTTCCATTTCTGAAAAAATCACGGACTATCTAACTACAGGGATTCTAATTCTTCCACAAAGGGACTATACAGAGAATGATTCCAATACTCATTCACAGGTTGCAAAGAACAAAGTAAAAGGAAATGAGTAAGTGACTAAAAGCTAGTCTTCCTATCTAAGGAAAACTGGATGCATTCATTTCACTAAGCATAATGTCATATCTTCAGTTTCAGTCTAGTGTGATATGTGAATCTATTTTGTGGTTTGCAATTCATGATTTATGGATTTATACCAGAAATGCCTAGCCTCAAAGCCCTGAACCAGTCCATCCCAAGGAGAGATGCTAAGGGTGGCTTAACAACTACAAGGAGCAAAGGGTCCCGGAATTTTTGGAAAGAGACAGGGAATTGCCCGCAACCCAGGATGGGGATGGCATTCCCTTGATAGTCACGGAGGAAGCAGTCAGCAGGACCCAGTTGGGTAAGCTTGAGGGTCGGTATAAGTGACCTCAAGGTGTACCAGGACATGATGGTTTGGGCAGAGCCCGTGTCGAGCTCCATCTTGCAGGGGCAGCCTGCGAGTAAGATGCAAAGGTGCATCTTACCCTGGCCGCCATAGGAGGACAAGGCAGCTGAATCGGCCTGCCAATCGGGCGGGGGTGGCTCCGGAGTGGACACAGCATAGCTGCTCATGCGGCTTGAAGACTATCCAGGCGGTTGACGGCGATTGACAGGAGGCTGGGCCGCCGAAGGAGGAGGAGGAGGTCTTGGGTTCCGAGCGTCCCCAGCGGCTGAACGGCAGATGGTGGAAATATGGCCCTTCTTTCCGCAGCTGTGGCAGACGGCCATACGGAAATGGCAGGAAGCCCTGGAATGGCAGCCACCACAACTCAGGCAACCGCCGCCATCGCGCGGAGGCTGGGTCCTCATGCGATCAACTGAGGAGACGGCATCGGCACAAGGGTCAAGTGCCAACATTTGGCTGTGAACGGCCGAGTTGGGCAACGCCGGCAAACGGCGGACATTGGGTGTCGACTGCCCGGCCATTTCATAAGCCCGGGCAGCATCAACAGCTATCTTCATGGACAGCACTGACCTTTCCAGGATTTTTCTGTGAAGATTTATGTCGAGGAGCCCATATATAAACTGTTCAAGGAGGGCGTCCTCTAAATCGGGGAATTCACAGTTAATTGCAGCTGATCGCAATTCAGTGACGTATTGGGCAATTGACTGGCCCTGCCGTTGGATACACCACCGGAAATATTGCCAGCGGGTATACTTGGAGGGAGAAGACTCGTAGTGAAGCTTGAGCTGCTCCATCAAGACATCAAGAGGCAAGGAATGTACCGGTGCCGGTGCAGCTAGAGCCCGGGCTGTGGCGAACATTTCGGGCCCACAATAGTGGAGAAATGTGCCCCGTCGCCTCCCCTCAGGGAGCTCTGAGAGGTCGTGCGCCATGAGGAAAACCTCAAACCTCTCCAGGAATGTGTCCCATGATTCGGCCTCTGGTCGAAAAGCAGCAAAAACGGAGGAAGGAGCCAGGGCAGGGACGACGACGGGGTCCGTGTCCGACATCCTCGTTGCCAGTATTAAATATCAAGCGTGAGGCGTGAGGTAAACGGAACGGCTTTTATTTAAACAGTTAACAACAGTAGGATTTCAGAACGCGGACAGCGCCAGCCCAACTGACAGCTCTTTATATACCCGAGCTGTCAATTGGCTGGCCAATGGGCTTCTGGTGATTGTCCCGCCAGCCGGAAGGCGCACCCCAGCCAATCAGGTATCGGCTGCTTCGGCCCCACCTGTCGGCTGCGTCAGGAGGACGCAACAATTTTGTGGTTTGCAATTCATGATTTATGGCTTTACATGCATATATCAAACCAACTTGGTTTGTTCAGATTAAGTGTAAAAGAAGGATGTGTATCTACATTGTGTTTGTTTCAGTTATATTTAACCTTAAGTAATGTAAGTAGTCATAAATCATCTATTCTACATGTTGTTTTTTAATCACATTAACTTCTTTGGTAAAAACCTATGGAGAACTTGAATGACCACAGCTAAAGCTAATGGGGATGCGAGGATGGGATGAAAGTATGCAGTTGTGGGCCAGAAAAAAACCCTATGGCCTGGCACATACACAGGCAGCCTTTTTGCTGCCAAGATTTCTTTCTGAATCAGAGATTTATCATATTTTTCAGAGTATAAGACAACTTTTCTCCCCTAAAAGAGGGTGAAAATTTGGGTGCATCTTATAAACCAAATGTAGCCCCACCCACCCACCACCCACCACCCTTGGGCCTCTGCCTCCCAGCAATTTGTCTCCTTGCAGCAAACAGCAAACAGCCTGTTTCAATTTCAGCTTCAGCATAGCCTGATTAGCACAAGCAGCTGGTTGTTGGTTGGATTGGCCTCCCAACCATCAGCTGTTTCAGGCTGCAGGGATTGCCATTGCATATTGCTGCATCCGTGCACCTCATTTTTGGCATCTGCATCTCATTTTTGGCCTTTGCACGCCCCATTTTCAGCCTCTGCACAGACCATTTTCTTCCAATTCCAATTCCCGCTGCCTGGAACGGGTGGAAAATGGAGCACATGGAGGCCAAAAATGGGGTGTGCGGAGGCTGAAAAACAGGATGCGGAGGCCGAAAATGGGATACGTGGAGGTAGGCAATAGGCTATGGCAATCCCTGCAGCCTGAAACCGCTGATCACTGGGAGGCCCAACAATCAACTGCTTGTGCTAATCAGACTGTGTTGAAACTGAAACAGGCTGCTTGCTGTTTGCTGCAAGGAGGCAAACTGCTGGGAGACAGGGAGATTTTTTTTTCTTATTTTCCTCCCCGAAAGCTAAGTGTGTCTTATACTTCAGAGTGTCTTATACTCCAAAAAATATGGTAGTTCTTTTGGAAAAAGAAGGGCAACTCTAGAATCAGAGGCATTTCAGGGAACCAGTGACAACTAACACTAGGTAAAATATCCTGACTCTTTCAAGGAAGGAGGGTAATGTGTGGCATTGAAACATGCTGTGATAAGTGGCCCAACTGGGCCTAAACAAAAAGAAGTTGAAGTTGTTGTTGTTATATTTTTGAAACTGTGCTCAAGAGCCAGAATTTTTTTGGGGGGGGAGGATTAGCATGTCGATGCTGCCATTTTATTGCTACTGTGTAAGAATCAGGGCTGAGTTCAGCAGAATCAGAGCATAATCCTTCTATACCCCCAAGGATCATCTCTAGAACCACAAATACTTAGTGGATGCACATTACTGCCTGCTGAGCTTCATTAGACCACAAACAATGAGCTGTGCTCTTGTTTGTGGACTAATTTCTATGTTACTTTCTTTCTGACTGATTTTCAGTAGATAACGGGCTGGATGTCACAAGGAGTAGAAAAATCAACAAAAAGGAAGCTGTCATTGCATTTCTTAATGTAGGCATAAATTCTGACTAGAAAATTATAACTTGTCATTCTGCTACCTTCCTTAGAACAAAGTCTACTTAATAATAGTTATCTCAACTTAGAATTGATGTGTAAGAATGGATCACTAAATGGGTCATTAAGGGACAGCTGAAATCCTCCCTTTAGGAATCAGTATTAGCCTCCCAGCTAAACAACTGAGCATTTCCAGAGAGTGGCAATATCTGCTAAGAATCAAGTTTTTACAGAACACTTTTCAAATTATTTTCATTGCATAAAGCTGCAAGTCTTTATTATAAAAATTAACTTTCATTTTTGGGACGTTTTAATTTTCTATTTTAAATTTAAATATGAATGACATGGAGAAAAAGCAAAAATTAATTACCGATATTCACAATTATGTGAAAGTCTGCATAATCATCTTCAAGATCAGCATTTCCATGTTTAAAAAAAATTGAAGAAAGAGGAAATTGGCCATGAAAGGTAAAGCAATATAAATAAAAACTGTATACGGAATGCAGCTAGAATAATCTCTGATTTCTTTGTTATACATATCCTCCATCTTCTAGGATTTTGTGAGATAAATATAGTTGACTGAGATAGGGATGAGACTGGAGGTGGAGAGAGGGAGGGGAGATGAAGAGAGGAGGGAGAGAAAGAAAAAAGAGAGTGCAAGAGAGAAAGATCACTGGCACACACCACTAGCTAGCAAGCACCAGCCATAATGCTACTGGTAAGAATGGAAATGTGATTTTCCCCAACTGTGTATAAGAGCTTTGCAATTTAATTTGTTCAGTGCAGCTAAAGTGCACTTATCTTTGGCCAAACAATTGTTTGAGTTTCCGTAGTGGCAGGATTGAACCTGTAGGGTGAAAAATAAGGGTGGGAAGTCTCAAGCAACATATCCTACAATTCAAGGTCTTCCTGTTTCTTGCAGTGTTCTAATCTTTAATTAGAGGATCAGAAACAATATCACGTTAGTACCTTTTCTGATCACAGTCTCCATTTCCCCACTTGGATTTTAAAAGGTTAAAAAAAATGATCTCCATAAGGGGAAGGGCAGGAGCATCTTTGGCCACATCATTAATCCATACTTCATCAAGAAGATTCGGCTTGAAAGAGTAGTTTGTTGATTTCAGGTCTAGGAAATACCTGCCAATCTTATTTTTGCTGGAGGGGGGAGGGCATCGCAGCAGTTTTATTAATAATGGAGCCCCACAGGTTGGGAAAGGAGGATGAATAGAGGTGTGGCACAGGTTGGGAAGGGTGCATTGGGGTGTGTGAGAGGTGCTGCACAGGTAATGGAGAGCATGCATTGATGCAGCATGAATCAAGAGTGGGGTCCACCTTGAAGGCATGAGAGGCGCTGTACAGTTATGGAAGAATGTGTGCAAAAGGTGCTGGACTGAAGGTAATGCGTGGATGCAGCGCTGATCAGGAAGAGTGCATGAGTGGCTATGCCGCATGGGAGCAGAGGGGCTGGGAAGTGTTGCACGAGTAGGAGAGAAATACCTGAGCAATTTGCAACCTTCTCTCCCAGCTTTTCCATTGTCAATGCTTCCTGCCAGCTTCCCACAAACCAAGGCTTGCTTGTGGGGAACTGGCAGAGAGCATCAGCAACCACAAATAAGTTTACATTTCCTGCCAGCTTCCCCATTGACATATTTCTGCTTATTGAGTTATTAAGCTCTCGGGGACAAGTGGAAATGACGATCACATGACCATAGCTAGTCACAGCCATGTGGTGGTGCTGATACAGCTACACCTTCTTCCAATGTCATTCTTGCTGTAAGTTAGCCCATTTGAGGTACCATTTGAGGTGGTTCAAAATTTGTTACTCCCATAACACACCGTTTTGCCCAATTGAAGATTATAAACAAGCAAACATATTGTTTTAGTAATATATGGGTACAGATTCCTCTCCTCACTGCAATACTGAAAACATCTCTTCCTTTTTTTAGCACATAATTGTAAATATGATGAGCTGAAGACACTATTTAAAAAACTAAATGGACAGCTTACATGTAAAAGGCTACATTTTACATATGGGGTAAAATGGGGGAATAACACCCTCCTAATTCAGCATAGAATACATTTGCCTACCAAAGATTCCATTTTAAAACTCCAGAGATGATTGGAAGGGTGTTTTTCCCTGAAACATTCATATCAAAATGTATATACAGTATGTTGCTGGGCTAAATAAGGGGTAGCCCATCTTTTGGTGACTGCTTAATTTTTGGGAGAACAAGGCAGGGGTGGGTTCTGGCAGGCAGTACTGCCAGTTCGCTCATGGGCATGCTGCGTGCACACTTGATGCATGCATTTGTGCTTGATGTGCGCTGCACACACATGCGCAGTGCGGTTAAAATTGTTCTGGGCATGCGCAGAACTAAAAAACAAGATGGCGGCATCATAGGCACCACCTGGAGAACTGGTTCAAGGGCATGGCAGGCCTGGGTCACTGCTGGTTCCAGGGACCCAGGCCTCGAAATCAGTACCAGTTCAGCCAAACCCATCACTGGAACAAGGGTAATATGGAAGACGCAATAATGCAAATTGACAACGCTTTTATAGGGTTTCTTGTCTAGGCAATGGGTTGGACTAGAAAACCTCCAAGGTCCCTTCCAACTCTGTTATTCTATTCTATTCTATTCTTTTATCAAGAACATGAGCAGAGCCAGGTTTTTCTACTTTTTTCTGGAATTGGGGGAAAAAGAAATTTGGCTTTTTTCCTTTGTAAATGGTAATTTCCCATCTGCAAATGTTACAAAATTATTCTGTCAATTTTCAGCAATTGTGCCACTGAATTTTAGCAGCAGAGGGTAAAAGTTGATAAGTCAGGGATCTAATATTGACCACTCCTGGTTTAGATGGAATCACTATCTATGATTCTAAGAGCAGGGACATACAGATGTCCAGTAATGATGACTCCATCAAATTAAATTCAATGTTTGTCAAATGGACTCAACAGTGCTGGTCCCATTTTTATTTTCCCATAATGAGTTACATAAGAGGTTGAGACACTTCCTAATTCTTCCTAGAATTACTTCTGTTCATTAGTAGTAAGAGCCCATCAGTCTTAATAAAGAAGAAAAGAATTAGCTTAAGTAGATGATAGGCTTTTGCTTCATCACGTCAAAATGACGTTTCCTCCTAAAACAATTCAAGATAAAATATTTATTCTTGCTTTGTTATTTTATGAAGAAGAAAGCAATTATTTTCTTCAGCAAACCCTCACTGGTGGAAGCCTCTGCAAAATGGATGTTCTCAAAGTCAAAGGAACAGAATAAATATAAGTAGTTGTTTTGCAATAAAATAGCTGGTCCAAACAATTTTGCTTGAGACTGACTAGCAACTGTTTTTCAAGTATTCAGACAGGGTTTCTTCTCAGCCATATTGAAAGTGGCAGGGATTAAATTTGCAACCTTCTGCTTGCTGAAGGCTCCACCAGTGGGTTCCTGCTTTCTTTTTTTAAAACAACAGCATATTTGAGGAGAGCAGTGGCAAGGAGAAGGCACACTGAACTGTTTTCCCTGGTGCATATTTTCCTACTCCAATGTTTTCTTCAATCTGTTTTGATCCATCAGGACTTTGCAATATGAGTCTACTAAAAAACATGCATCTAGAACCGCAGGAAGAAGGAAGCAATTGATATGAACAATTTGAAGGAACAACAGAAAAGCAGAAGCAGGACTTAAGCATTTTTTTTGCTGTTGCTTCTGAATTTTAAAAGCACTTTTGTTGTCCCCACTGCCCGAGCATGAATAGATGTTTTAACCAATGATATTATTTTAATTTGTTGTTATATTTTAGAATGCCTGCGTTATCCCAGGGCTAATCTTTTACTCACAAGTTAAGGAGGACAGCTTGACATGCCTGTAAAAGTGATTCTCGTTTAGCCTTCTCTTGGCCTCTATCCATTCTCTCCTTCCCCATGGAGCCAACACTACATCTCTGTGATGATGAACAGGATTTTATTCAAGAACTTTCATCACCACTAGAGTGGCTCAAAAGGCAGAATTATTGCTTCAGATAATACTGAGTGAGTCAGCATCAACCCAGCATGACTCTTGGTTCCTAGCTTGAACTTGCCAACAAGACAATCTCTATATACTGTCACCTTATCATCACAGAGATGGGAGTAGGGAGAATCTTAGGAGCATGAGGTGCAAAGTGGCATGAGCTTGAACCATTGAGGAAAAGAACAGTGTTTCCTCAGAAAGAAGTTCCTCAAAAACTTTTGAGTGGTTTTGGATCAGTCACTCTCTCTCATACTTAAAAAGAGGGCAATGATAAACTATTTGTTGCCAAGAAAACTGCAGGGAGTAATTCGGGAAGCCATCAAGGGATAAGACTGATCCAAAATCATATCTGCCTGCCTGCCTTGCCTACCCTCCTGATCTCTCTCTCTCTCTCTCTCTCTCTCCTATCTATCTATCTACTATCTACTATCTCTCTATCTCTCTATCTCTCTATCTCTCTATCTCTCTATCTCTATCTCTATCTCTATCTCTATCTCTATCTCTATCTCTATCTCTATCTCTATCTCTATCTATCTATCTATCTATCTATCTATCTAATATATATATACTGGGATTTGAACCTGGGCTATATTGCATACTAGGCATACTAGGCATACTAGGCATACTATATATATATATATATATATATATATATATATATATATATATATATATATATATATATATATATATATATATATATATATATAGTGTCACAACCTCTGGTAAGCCCCAATTATGGGAGGAAGCTAACTGCTTCCATCATCTGTCAATCGGCTCGTCACAAGAGTCCATCACGACAGAAATATTTTTACTGTTGCCTTTGTTATCAGCACAAATAAAAAACACAAATATATAGATAGATAGATAGATAGATAGATAGATAGATAGATAGATAGATAGATAGATAGATAGATAGATAGATAGATATAGATATAGATATAGATATAGATATAGATATAGATATAGATATAGATATAGATATAGATATAGATATAGATATAGATATAGATATAGCTATAGATATAGATATAGATATAGATATATAGATATAGATATATAGATATAGATATAGATATAGATATAGATATAGATATAGATATATAATCTATCTATAATCTTATCTACCTACCTAACCTATTTTCTATGTTGCCTGTCCATCCAGCTATCCAGTTATCCCTTTCTATCTCCTGAAAAGTATACAGTTTTTCAAAAGTTGCTAAGTTGAATAACGTGATTGATTTCTGGTCAGTTATATATGTAAGATGATACTATAGCAGTCTAACACAATAACTAAAATTAAGTTTTTATTCTAAGAAAGATTCATTTGTAGTGATAGCTTATATAAAGGGCAGTGTTACTTTCACAGTATCATCATCAATTTTTTAAAAAGATTATCTCAACTAAATAGCTAAATCTGTTCATGAGGCACCAGTGAGACTGATCCTGTTGTCAGTTTCATGAATATCCTCCATAGACTTTTTAATTACAAATAGCCAAAGTTCTGTAAGTACCAAGTCTCCTAAGAGCGATCATTATATCTTAAATATTCATTTATATTCACAGAAATCAAGGCAAAGACAAAGGAAAATAAATGAGAAAGGTTGCTTGCAAAAAACATAAAGCTATCTAGAAATGTCCAAGATCAGTGTGCATGAAATAAACTGCCAACCTAATTTATTGGTGTTCAAGCAAGAAATAAATATAAATACCTCTTTTTTTCCCTAAGGTTTGGGCATGTTAGATGAAAATTACGTGAATATTATCAGACAGCTTTTCAGACAAAGAGATTTGTTTCTATACTCATTAATTTCCCTAAATCTGTCCATCTGGGACAGGTGATTCTGGATAAGGGAAAAAAGCAAAACATTGATCAAAGGTTTTGAAGCTCTACTTGGCCCACTTTCTCAGCCCCCAAGGTCCTGCCTTAAGTGTAACACCCATTTTACTTGAATGAAACTTTCAGAAATTCAACTTCTTGTATCAGATTCATAATGACGATTTTTCATCAGTGCATCTCCGTTCTCCATTGCTGAAAGATATTTATTTCCATTCTTATTTTCAGTTATAAATCTCTGCCTGAAGTTCAAAACACTTCAGAAAAACCTAAAAGCCTTAAGAGAAAGTGGCAGCGTATTCATTCTAATGGAAATGATCATATCTTTTTAGTATAAACTCAAGATATTCAGAACTTCAAAACAAAGCCCATAGGCATCTAAAGCTGACCTTACAATGTAACAATGATTAGAATATCAATTCCATGCAAAATCATACACCCAAACATTGTTTCTCTTAAGTTTTAAAGATTTAAAGTGATAGCTTGAGAAATTTCAGCATTCTTACACAAAATTGTATGATTCTCAGGAGCAAGACCCTGAGATCTCATAGGATTGCTTGAACTATGTGTGAACCTCAACCATGAAAAAGAAAGTAAAGTATGAAATCAGAATATGAAATAAAAAAACTTACACTCCTACATATTCCTCATTTTCTCACCAAATGAATCTTTTAGTACCATGATGGCAAACCTATGGCACGTGTGCCCAAAGTGGCATGCAGAGCCATGTCGCCTGGCACATGAGCTGTCACTCCAGCTCAGCTCCACTCTTCATGCGTGAGCGCCTCCTGTTAGCCAGCTGATTTTCTGGTCTCTGCTTTGCATGTGGTGGACAGAGGGAATGCGGGAGACACACAAGCATGCACGGGAGGTGGGGAGTGGAGAGTGGTCGCATGCACATGCTCAGGGTGGGCGGGACTCAGGCGGGGTTGTCATGCATGCATTGCATTATGGTTTTCGGCATGCGACGACAAACAGGTTACCATCACTGTTTTAGTATTTATGTTCCATCTGTACCAGCAAAAAAAAAAAAGTTTTATCTTCTACAATTTTTAAAAATCTGTTTAGCACCTGGATAGGAAAGCTCCAGGGAAAGCAAGAATTCTAGATTAAACTGAGAAACTTCAACAACATCCAAGAAGACAGCCACATAGCACTTCTGTGGTGTTACTAGGATATTGAACTTAATTTGAAGCAGGCTTTGCTTTACGCATTTCCTTAATGACCCAGCTAATACCCAAATTGAGTAATGTTAATAAGGCAAATATCATGGGAAAATAAGACATACAACCAGCTTGGAAAGTAATAACAAATTGGCCTGTGTTGTGAATCTATCAAATTCAAACAACAGGCCAATTCATTATGAAGTCAGATTGCTAAAATCTGGAATGAATTCATTTCATTCTTGGCTGAAATGGCACTTGAGCTCCAGTGTGAATACTGAATTCTTATGTAATGTTGCAATTCTTACTTTATACTTTTAATATTTTTAATTAAAACTACACTTTATATTACAGGATCCATAGAGACCATCTTTAGTGTCACAGATGTTGTAAGATTCATTGGCACTATGATAATGATTCCCATCCTATAACTTGGACTTCTAAAACTATCTCCATATTCTGGTTCCCATAAAAAAAATAGTCTTCCTCTCTCTTCTCCCATTCCTAGTAGATTTCCATTTCTTCGGATGTCTATTGACACTGTCTTTCAATTTTTGTGTCCTTTAACAGCAAAGCCTCTGAACATTGCATAATTCAATTGCTAAATAGAATGCGTTCATTGTATAATGATATACAGTTTTTTACCAAAGCATCAGCGTCAAACTACCAGATTAAATCAACTGTGTCTCATTGTTATGAAGAACAGGAAGTTGCGACGTCTGGCTTTCCCCCCATAATAGTATGTTTTAAGAATATGAAACTGTAAAAAGAAGAAATTCTTCTATAGAACTCTTGTAACATTTGATTTAGCTGTCCCCAACCTGCCCCCATTCATTACATAAAGAACAGGATGCATTTTATATTCTGGTAATAATAGGAATAGAAACATCAGATAGAACAGGTCTGCCAATTCCTTTATCCCCTGGCAACCCTACTGCCTCCTCTAAAACTTCCTGCTGCTTAGCAATAACACCTGCTGCCCGCTATAAGCCTATTTTCTTTTGCAATGTTCGTAGTTCTTTGTAAAGAAACAAAATACATCTAGAGATAACAAACATGTCCTTCTGGGCACAGTAAGCATCATGTTCACAGTTACGGGAAAGAGTAGAAGAAGTTGCCATAGAAGTAGCCAAGTCACATAGGTTCAAAAAATCAACGCCGGCAGATTTCAACACTTTATAGATGAAGAAGCCTCTCTGTGTGCAAGTGTGTATGTGAGTTTCTTCTATACAAATCTTCTCTGAAGATCTTAAAAATGAACACTGTGCCAGCTCTATTGCTATTCTGCCAAGTTGTAAATGAAAAGAATTATTTTTTAGTTATTAACTTATTAATGAAAAGATGGACTAGGGGTGACATGCAGTGGTGGGTTCCTAACCAGTTTACTACCAGTTCATTTTGCGCGCACACTGCTCGATTCGCTTGTGCGCCCGCCGCATGTTGCTGTGCATGCACAGTTGACTGAAAGCTGTTCTGTGCATGCACAGAAACATGTCGGCTATGGCAGAAGAGACCGGGGAAACAGTTCGGGAGTGTAGAAGGGCTCAGTCGCTGCTGGTTCTGAAATGGTATAGGATTCCCCTGCTCGAGTAGAGGGTTGACCTAGAAGATCTCCAAGGTCCCTTTCAATTCTATTATTCTGTTAAGTCTGTTATGTAGTCCACAGGTAAAGTATATGTTTTCAATGTCAATAACTTGAATGTAGATACAGTTCAAAATCAAGTCACTTCTAGTAATGTGGAATCTTCCAGTATCTAATGCAATGAGAAAAGTTCTGCACCTAGAAGTTCTTAAAAATTTGAGATTGTTTTATTTGAATATGCTAGCCCAATTTCTTACCAGATAGATCATAATGTCCTAATCACATTAAACATGTGCTTAGTTATTTCTCAGCAACACTGGCCGAATCTTTGATAGAGTGAGGTAATTGTCTCAGATAATTGATCTGGATATTTTGAGAAGTTAAATGATTATTTATTTTTGGGATTTCTGCTTTGAGATTTTCCTCTCAATGCTCTCAATAATTTGGTTGACTTAAGCTACAGAGCACCCTGCCTTAGATTGGTGAGAAGTTCCTTTTGCTCTTCTACCTTAACTAAGAAAATGTTTTGCTCTGGCTCTGATTACCAGGGCCCTTTGGGGGGGGGGGGGAATCGTGGTTCTTTGGACTTTAAAATAGTTTAGCAAAACAACAGTTGTGAGATTCATTCTTTTATGTGAATCTTTTCAGGGCTAACAGCATGTGTTTCCAACGTTTTTGAGCTGGTGAGCACAGTTAAAATTTTAAGAATATCTTATAGGCGATGTTCAATGCCCCATCATCCTTTCAGCTAGCAAATTATTTTCTACCAATCTTTATCTTTATTTTTTCTTTCTTTTGTTTGTTTGCTTTGGGGGTGAGAACACCCCCTTTTGTTTGTTTGCTTTGGGGGACTATTTTTAAATTATCAATCATTTTAAACTGTTATCTGAAAATGGTTTTGTGCTTCTTAAAAACATATCAAAATTCCTATTTCACAAGGTCTGTTTTCAGGAAAAGAATGAAAATGATACTTTAAGCAGGTATGCAGAAATATATGATTTATTTTTCTGTGCAAGTATTATTTTTAAGGTAAGTACCTTGTATCTAAATAATACTATTTGAATCAATAACTGTCACAATAATGCTGACATTGTTTTTTCCCTCTACCCAAACTGACTTTGCAGCAATCCAAAATTTACTTATCACTTACAAGAATTAATATGAGTATTACAAATAGCTACATTTCTTTCAAATCCGACTCAGCTATATAACTATTATTTGTGCTCTTCCATTTCAGTATACCATAAATGTGGTTTCTCATTAGTATACATAAAATAGATGCAAATTTTGTATCTATCATTATTATAGATAGAATCAAATGTAAATATTGTAACAGCAAAAATGGGAAAATTCTATTTTCATATTAGTCTCCTGACTGCTCTACTAGAGTCTTCTAAAGCACTGATTTACTGCCCCACATTAAGAATTTCATGAATACAGTAACAGGCAAAGGGCTTTCATTCATTCCAGAACCTTAGTGGAGCTCTCTGGCTTTGATATTGCGCAGAGGTACTCTTGCAATCACATATTTTTTGTTATAAAGCACTGCATATAGCAAAATCATACAATTAATTATGAGATGTGTGTGCCTGGTATGTTTATGTATACACATGTGCATAAACATGTACACAAGCATGTATATTTGTATGTTTGTATGTGTGCAATGGGTTGGGTATGCGCTTCCCCCATCTTCATTTAATCTAAAAAGCAGAGTTTACTTTTCCAGAATCTGTCTGCTTAAGAAATAAACATAATTTGCATTATGGCGGGGATGTTAGCCAAAATTCAAGATGTTCAGCGTTAATTAGCAAGATAATCATGTAGGATGATTAATTGCAACAAAGTAATGTGCTTCCTTTGTACAAGCTTCATTAACTAGGCCTGAGTCAAGCTGATGTACACTGGTGCAATTGGATAGTAGCACTGGCATTCATCTTCCTGTCATCTCTTCCACCTTCCCCTCTCCTGCTTCACCTAGACATGCTGTGCCAATGTCCTGTTGTATCACATGCTGTGCAATATGGGCAAACAGGTCATTCCCTTAAAGTTGGCACTTACTCAATGATTACCTGTCCCCTTTTCTTTTACCCTTTCCCCCATGTAGATTATTCTTAACGGATAAAACTCAAGTTGAGCACTGATAGCAAAGGCCATGGTAAAGTAATGCTGGCCTGTCTTGGAAGAAAGTGCACACAACCGTTAGGTTTATAGCTCCTTTTTCCTACAAACCCCATAGGATTGTTCCTTGCCAGCTTCAACTCTACTACCTTTAGCATTTCCCCCTACTCACAGGTATATATATGAGCCATGGTGGTGCAGTGGTTAGAGTGCAGTACTGCAGACTACTTCTGCTGACTGCCAGCTGCTTGCAATTTGGCAGTTCAAATCTCACCAGGCTCAAGGTTGATTCAGCCTTCCATCCTTCCAAGGTGGGTAAAATGAGGGCCCAAATTGTTGGGGGCAATATGCTGACTTTGTAAACCACTTAGAGAAGGCTGTAAAGCAGTATACAAGTCTAAGTGCTATTGCTATTGCTATAGAGATAGATATTAGCTGTAATCTGATACATCCTCACAATAATTTCTTTCCAAAATCTGCTCTCGTGAACTACTCTTGGCTCCAAATTTATATGCATTAAGAATGTGACTTGGAACACATTTTAAAAGAAAAAGATGCATGCATTAAAGCATGAAGATGACCATATGGCCAATATGTTTATGTTAAACAAAACACGGCCCCAAACTTATTGTCACAGAGCACTCAATTGATGAAGGACATATTATATGTGCATGTAAAACTATTGGACTTCAGTTTAAAAATAAGTCTGCCCTCATTCTGAGTCTGTAAAAGGAAAGTAAAAATATGTACAGATGACTATCTGTATTCTAAAAGACAA
Source organism: Thamnophis sirtalis (assembly GCF_051295495.1). Lineage (NCBI taxonomy): Eukaryota > Metazoa > Chordata > Lepidosauria > Squamata > Natricidae > Thamnophis > Thamnophis sirtalis. The sequence goes on from NW_028261387.1 coordinate 65,502,173, forward strand.
GAGCTGTGCATTCTGCAAGGAGTATCATCCTCTAATCTTGATTTTGGCTGATATTTTAAAATATTTTTTCAGCAATGGTTTATTTGGGTTGAATACGTGTGCATGACAGGGTCCTGATTCTACCAGATCATCTTCCTCAGTATAAGTGAGCATGTATTAAGTTGATCAAAAGCGTAATATATAGTTAATGAGTCGGTCAAGTTCCTCTAGCTAATACTGTTTCCCCCAACACTGACATAATTATTCTAGAGCATTATTTTGGTGGACTGAAGCCAGTCAATCTGTGCTGCAATTTGCTGTGAGTTCTATAACTGCAGTCACTCAAGGCCAGCAATTTGTACAACCATCCACTGATTCTCTTTGAGCAAATCCATCTTCTTAGACAAGCAGAAATGGATGCCTCAGAGATCAAAGCTCTGTTTTATATTTTCTTCCAGCTTCCCCGAGAAAGATGCCACAAAAATGCCCTTCTATGGAAGCCTTAATAATTTCACAGATTGCAGAGAGCCAGATAGTGCTCCAAGAAGCTGATTGAACAGGATCCTTAGGAAAACTAATCTTTTGAACCATCTCTTCTATCTCAAGAGAAATTTGTGCCTCTGAAGCTTCCCTATGCATTCAGACCAATTTCCTTGTCAAGTAGGAGTGGGTGCATTTTATCTCTTTGTATCTGCTATTGACTCTTTTCCTCCAATTGTTGTATACAGGAAATAAATCTCCACGGTCTTCAAGAATCCTTTTAGAGCTCTTTCTCTGCTTTAATTTAAAAACCTTTTATGTTCCCACATCCACCTTGCACAAATCTAGTCTTTATCTAGCAAATTCTTCTCTTCGCTCATGATAGCTATGCAAAACAAAACAAAAAATTAAAAACCCACTAAAAACACCAGAACTCTAGCCAGGTCTTAAATGTTTTCTTCAATTTTGTCTTTTCTATATTTAATTTCTACAGTGTAATTTGATTTTACATGTTATTCTAAAATGATTGATCTTTCCAGTTTAAAAGAAAATGTTTCCTAAAGAAATTACTTGAATATATTTGTTCAATATACTAAAAATCATAAAATCTTTATTATTTTGAATATACCCAACACATCCTCCTCCCCATATTTCCCCCCACAACAACAACCCTGTGAGGCCAGTAAGGCTCAGAGAGAGTGACTAGCCCAAGGCCACCCAGCTGGCTTTCATGGCTAAGGCAAAACTTGAACTCATGCTTTCTTCCTTTCTAGCCTGGTGTCTTAACCACTAGACCAGTGATGGCTAACCTTTTTGTCATCGTGTGCCAAAAGCGTTTGCACACCCATAATGCAATGCATGTGCAGCACCCCCCCATGTGCACCCCACCCTCCATGCATGACTCCTGTGCATGTGTGTGCACCAGTGGTGGGTTGCAGGTGGTACACCCTGGTACGGGCGTACCGGAGCCTGCCTGGAGCACTGGTACCGTTCCGGTACCAGTGCTCCAGAGGGCCCACCCACCTCCCGAGCTCCTTACCTGTCTTTAAAGTCTTCGGCACTTCCACTCACGTGCACGGCAGCTGGAGCAGCTGGAGCATCTCAGAGGCTCGCAGAGGCGTCGCTGGACAGCAAGACCCATGTGAGTGCTATGCGTGTGTGCCAACATCAATGTGGACGACACTGGGCCCGTTCCAACCATACCAGTTGGAACGGGATCCGGAACCCACAACTGGTGTGCACCCTCCTGTGCATGCGCGGCAGAAACCAGAAAACCAGCTGGCCAGTAGGAGGCACACGTGCATGCCTGGTGGAGCCCAGCTGGGGCAATGGGTCACGGGCCTGCAGAGTGGGCTCTGTGTGCCACCTGTGGCATACGTGCCATAGGTTTACCATCATGGCACTAAACCAAACTGGTTTTGTTTTATATTATAATATTTTAGCTATTGATAATAGCTAAAATAGCTTAATAAAGCTACCTGTTAGGAGAGTCTGTCATCTTTGAAGAATATTCCCATCTACTTTGTAGCATCTAACTGATCTCAGTGAATTCCCCCCAAAATTAAATGTGCTTGGACTTGTTTTAAATTTAGATGATCACTATCAGAGCTATAGATTAGAATTAAGAAGACACCCTGGAAAGAAGCACAGTATGTATGTCTTACTGCCAAGAAAACATCATAGAAATGGACATGAATTCACCAACATTTGAGTTTTCCTTGTGATACTATACAGTAACCACTGAAATAGCTTCTGGACCTTTCCAAAAAGAAATTGTCCACAAAACAAAGTTTTCCTATTCCAAGGAAAATTCACATATACAGCTAATGAATTTCCCTTCTCCATAACTTCTATGTAGGAGAGAGCAGACATTTGGAAGCACACTTCTTATATGCCCTAAGGTCATCACAGACTCTGTGCTATTCTGTTAATTTTCATCCCCCTTATACTTTTGCCTCAAAAAGGGGCTATGTATAACCCCATTATCATTAATTATCTTGTTATCTTACAAACATTTCCATGGAAAGAATGGATTAATTAGACCTACTCCAAGAGACAATAAGCGTCTGGTAGCCCTTGCTATCTCTTCAGTTTTAGATAATAAAGTAGCCTAACCCTCTGTTGATATACTGTATCGGACTGAATCTCCCAAAAGACCCAACCCAAAATAAATCTAATTACGGCTAAGTACAATGCATTCTCACAGTCACTATGACAATAAAAGTTAAACGGCCAGTTAACCTATTTTCCTGCCCATCTGTAGGCACCCTAATTTAAATCCTTCATTGGTCTAGCCACTCTGTTTCTGATTAAGTGAACTGCTCATTAAAAAGAGGAAAGAAAAAGAAAAAGAGAGAAAAAAACAGAAAGAAAGGGAAAAGGAAAAGGAAAGGAAAAGGAAAGGAAAGGAAGAGAAAAAAAGAAAATAACTTTTAATAACATTCGTTAGTCTGAAATGATACAACCAGACTCCTTCAGTTTTTTTTAACCCACCATAAACTTACATGGTTCCCCTTCCTTTATGTTGATGAAGATCATTCTTTCTCATAGATAATTTAAAGAGCTTTCTATAGAAATTATCTTCCATTTTTTTAAAAAAACTTGTTATTTACATTTGACTCAATAGCATGCCTTTATTCATCACTGATGTTTCAATGTGTTTTGTTAATTTTATTTATTAATGGTTTGTTATTATTTTAATGTGTATATGAACTTTTTGTTAGTTTATTTATATTATGTTTTTGCAAGCTCTATCTATACCATAGAAAATATACCTTAGAGATATTGAAATTTTGTATTTGAGATAATACTTAAATTTATTTGATTTTTAAATGCCATATATCTTTAAATTCCTTTAAATCTCTTTAAATGGCTTCTTTTCCTAAATGCTACAGCAACTACTATATCAACTGCTACTAATAACCACTACTTTACTTCTGCTTCAAGCCAAGTAAGTTAATTTAATGTATTTTACAGGAATATATCTATGTATTCAGATGACTTACTTCTATTTAAGTTTGTACAGAATTGTAAGCTCATTTTCCAATCCTAACATTTCTAAAATATGAAATTGCTCAAGAAGGACCATCTGCTATACATCTAAAAATGTTTAACTTAAATTTTGTTGTAATGGGATACTACTTGGTGAAATAATAATAATTTATTAAGTAGCTTATTGTACTGTTGCCTCTTTTGTCTGTGGGTGCATATAGTTCCTAAAAGTTTGTTATTATGCTTTCTTAAAATTATTTTCTTTTTAAAACTGAGCCATTTCTTAAGTTCTTTCCAATATATATTCACCAGTATTTATTGTCATAGACAACTTTTAAATCATTTGTATGAAAGAAGAAACTATTCTATGCATTTTCTCAAAGAGAAATCTGTGTTTAATTTTCTCCAAATACCAAAATCTGATAAACTTGCTACATATTTGTAACTGATATCTCTTGATTATAAAATTAAACCAGTTTCTAAAAGAGAGAGATTCTAAAATAAAACTGGTAATTCTTCACAGCATTGATGCAACTAAAGTAAAATGTCTGACTTCTCAAAATGTTATGAGCTTTGCATTTGTGTGGTTAGACACAAGGCTTTAAGCTATTACCTGTACCTATGGAATCAGACACAAAAAACTGATTCCCCGGTGTACTCACAAGTGAGGAAGATACTGTACTAACAAAAGTATGGAACAGTCAGAAGCACCATATTCTTGCAATTCTTAAACGTATAATGCTAGATCTTAGCCCTTGGAAAGCAATGTTAGTTGTATACAGGAAGAGTAACTCCAAGGTAAATATGCACCAAATTTCAAGCCTACATTTATTTATATAGAAAAATTCATGTCTTAAGTGTTTGAAACATAATGATTTAATAATACATTGATAAATTGAAAAACGTAGCTGCAATTGTATTTGTCAAATGTTCACCATATAGTTATTTTAAATATGAATGCAGAAGAATTTTAAAGCTTACCTCTTTTATCTTATTTTATTCGGAACTTAAAATTAAACACCTAGCCAAAAGTGTTTTTTCACCCTAGGCAAAGCTCCCCAGGAGTCCAGCTAGTAATTATCACTAACTGATGAAAGAATGAGCTCTTATTTTAACATGTTAACTCCCATCTAAACTTATATTATGACATATTAAAGGAAGAGAAAATGGAGGGTGTCACCATCTAATTTGTGATACTTTCCCATTAAGGTTCTCTGGTGAAATTTTTACCAGGTTTGGCCAAACATCCACACAATTAGAGAATTCTGATTCTGGATGGAATTGTAAATGAATTCATGCAAATTTTAATAAAAGTTGGCCTTTTCAGAATCATGAATGTCAAGGATAAAGCAGGCTAGGAGAAAAATTTGGGTAAATACAGACACTCTTCTATATCTGGGCTAGGAAAAAAAGCCATCCTTACACTGTATCAACTGCATAAAACATCATTCTTCATTTGATCATACATGACAACTATAGGTAGCCCTCAATTTACAACCACAATTGAGCCCAAGATGGTTGTTAAGTAAGTTTCACCCCATTTTATGACCTTTCTTGCCACAGTTAAGTGAATTACTGCCGTTATTAAGGTAAATGCATGTCAGTTGCCATGTGTCCAAATTTTGATCACATGACTGTGGCGATGCTGTAATGGTCGTAAGTATGAAAAATGGTCATAAGTCACTTTCTTCATTGCCATTTTAACTTTGAATGGTACTAAATGAATGATAGTAAGTTGAGGACTACCTGTATTATTTCTGTATGTATCTTACAGTTTTGTAACTTGCAGATTCTAAGCAACACACACGCATAGAAATATCACTGATGATGATGATGATGATGATGATGATATAAAGAGCACATAACTAAAACACATTCCATTATTTTCCCAAATAGTATTTCAGACTTGACAGCATCATACAGGACAACCATTGTTATGACTTGGTGATTTGTAGTTGTTCAGAGTTTACGTTTATCATAATGCACATTTTCATTGTTTCCAAACTATTGGATTATTGGAAAGAAATTGTGTAAAAGAGGTTGTCCATCTGTCTGCCTGTCACAGGAGTTAAGCCACCAAAAGAAAGACAGTCTCTGAAAATGGCAAGGAGAGGTGGGTGGGAATCAGATTGGCAGCTGTGAGAAAAACATGATTCTGCATTCCTTGGGAGTGGGGCTGCAACTTAAGATTGCTGCTGCTATTTCTCCTCCTCCTCTTAGTCAAATGATCTAGATTAGGGTATCCAACCTTGGGCACTTTAAGACTTTGGACTTCAACTCCCAGATATCCCCACTCAGCTTTTGTACATGCCACCATCTTCATGCTAAATTTGTCATCTTATGGACCTTAATTCCCCAAATTCCCTAGCCACCCTTGCCATGCCATGCCATGCTGGCTGGGGAATTCTGGAAATTGAAGTCCACAGATCTTAAAGTGGCCAAGATTAGACACTCTTGATCTAGAGCAGTGGTTCCCAACCATTTTTTGGCCATGACCCACCTAAGCATCTCTAAAATCCTGGTTCTCCCCCCCCCCATTACATATAATTCTTACTTTACTAGAAAAATGAACTCTACTCACGCGAGGATGCCTAAAAGGCCATTTACTTCGTTTAAAAAAGGTTCAAATTGTCCCCATTAAAAATCAAATTGTCCCCCTGTGGGGCTTGGGCCACATGTTGGGAACCACTGATCTAGAGCATAGACAACCTGCTCTATCCTTCCCAGTGCACGCCTACCCACAGCTTGCACAGATACAGTATAAGAATAGAGTAAGAACAAATATATTCTAACACTTTGCATGACCACTGCAGGTAAAGATGTTGGAAAGAATTCAGAAGCCATATTTTGCAGGCTTGCCCTAGTTTGGTATTATAAACCTAGATTAGCATTGGTAACCAAAAAGTGATCTACAAATACTAGGGATACAGCATCTCAGTTATTTCGCATAAAGCACTTTGAACATTTGCAAAGCTTTACGAAGTCTTTATTGCCTTTTCTGTGCCAGCAGTTCTAGGGATGAAAGAGCTCACAAAAATGAGTATAAAATGGGCAGGGGGGGGGAACTGGGCAACATCTGAGATAGAACCTCAAGGCAACACAGATTTGTGTGCCAGAAACCTCCAGAAAGAAAGGAATTTTAATGTATTAATTATTTGCAGTGGTTGAGGTAATTCTAGTCTTGGAAATTACAACCTTATAGGCCCTTTTCTCTCTTAAATGGTCTAAAACTTGGTATGTCAGTCCTTAGAAAGGCCATTCTTTCACTGACAATGAAATTGTCTATTCTTAAATGAAGACAGGAAACTTTGTGGAGTGGCTCCTTAAACCTTTGCAGTTTCCTTGCTCACTTCTAATACAGTCTGAATCCTACAAGTCTCTTTCTTCATCCTTCATTCATATAATATATAATTTACTCCTTGGGTACATTCAGTGACTTATCAATACAATACAATTTGCTACTGATAATTGTATAACTTTATAGTAACTAGTGTTTCCTCTTCTTGTTTATTTCCTGAAAAAAAGTTCTTATTTAGCTGATTAAAAACTACTAGGTTAAAAAAAAATACATCTCAATCTATTGCAGTTTATATCAGGTGGCCATGCCATGATTTCTTTGGATATACATCACCTATAATGTTGATACCTGGTGGAAACCTGATATCCTTGACAGATTTTGGATTTCAACTCATCATCTCCAGCCAACCTGGCCATTGCAAACAGATGTTGGGAGTTTTCCAAAACATCTGGATTTTCTAGCATTTATATAAGCAGATATAATGCTTTATTCATTTACAGATTTTAGTTATTGAAATTGCAATCCCACTTGTCAAAAATGAAACCTGAATACTTCGTGACTTTCTATCATCATCCATACATTTTCTCTTATTAATCACATTTACTAATATTGGGCTAAAGTATAAAAGAACATGCATAAATTTGATTTTATTTAGCATTTCTATTTAAAAACTAGGGGCAGAAAGAAATATAAATTAGTTTCAGGACAATGAGGGGCAAAAATGAATGGAACTGAAATATTTCAGGAGGACAGACCTAAAAGACACAGTGCACTCACAGTCCCATTTTAGGAAGGAAAGCACTTCTTATCAACTTCCAGTTACTCATAATCATAGACTATATTTATAGGACAGATGGGAACTGAGTTCTTTTACCTCCCTAATATTCTAATACTCCATTTTTGACTTTCCTGTTTGTAATCTCTGTGCTAGGTATACAGTTACACATTTCGCTGCCAAAGTATAGAATGGAGCGTTTCTAAGCAGAAATGTTAGAGTTTTGTTTGCTTTCTTTCTCAATGCTTAATAAGTTCTTTTTTTACATAAATCTATGCTACAACATTTCAGAAAGCTTTAAAGGGAACTACTGGAGAAAAGAATTGCAGGTCAAATATACATATATACAAATACTGTTGACAGTCCAAGCTAAAACCACTCTATGCACAAAATATAGAAAGCATGCAGTATGCAACTACTTACATCGTGAAAAATTGCTAATCCCTTGTCATAGTGCTGCGGGGTCTCTGTGGCTTTCATGCGGTAAGCATGTTTGGCAGAGAGCAAACACATTGTCAGCATCTCTGTACATGCCATCATCTTCGTGCTTCAGATTTGTCAACTCTTTCACACCGACACTGATCTTTCTGATCTCTCTCCTCCTCCAGAAAGTTGCCTGGCCCCACTGGTTGCCCTGGATTCAGTGATGCTTAGCTGCTGAAGCTGCTGTGCAAGAGCTGGAAACAGCAACTAACTGAGCACTGAAGAGATGCTCTTGCCAGCCTCCAGGCAACTTTCAGTGTATGCTTAAAACCCCTCCCCTAGACTGCCCTGATTGGTCAGGATTTCTGACGGGCAAGTTTCCTCTTAGAATCTCATCATCACTCTGGAGCAGCAGACTCAGCAAGAGATTCCTCCTTAGAGAAAGGAGAATTTAGTGTAAGGATTTACAGCCCAAGCTTCTGTTTGCTGCAATGGACCTATGCCCATATACACCACTCAGCTGGAAAAGTATTGAAGAAGAAAAGATTAGGAGAAGAACAATTTATGCAGCAGATATAAATACACCAGATAAAAGAGGAAAGACTGAATAATCTGAGCATGAAAGAAAATTAAGGGTGCTGCACCAAGAGATTCATAGATACAAAAGGATGACAAAGGCAAGAAGTGGGAAGGGGGAAATAACAGATGTGCAACCAACTTGTGTTGATGATGCTAATTACTATGTCCTAAACAGATACTTCCTAATATGTCTGATAAGGCTATTTGTGCAAAGATCAGTTTATGCAGCTGGATAATGTGTTCGATTGGCCAAAATGTGCCAAACTTGAGGCAGGGAATGCCACCTTCCATTGAGAACCTGTATACTGCATAAGTCAAAAAGAGGGCTGTGAAAATATCTACAGACTCCTTACATCCTGGACATAAATTGTTTCAAATTCTACCCTCAAAACGACACTATAGGACACCGCACAACAGAACAACTAGATACAAGGACAGTTTCCCCCCGAATGCCATCAATCTGTTTAACAACTAATTCCCACAACACTGTCAATCATTGACTAAGACTGTTTATACTATTATTATTCCCTTCCTTCCTAGTATCCAACTCTCCTCACTTATGATTATAACCATGTTGCTTGTATCTTTACCATTTATATTGTTATTGTTTCCTAGTATCATTTAATAGCTTATTAGTAACCTTGACTATCACTATGTATTATCTCTTTTTATTCTTGATGAAAGTATTTTATTCTCTTTATGTACACTGAGACCATATACACCAAAGACAAATTCCTTGTGTGTCCAATCACACTTGGCCAATAAAGAATTCTATTCTAATGCAAGTAACCTAAATGTATCTTTTCTATCCAACAAAGCATCATGTGAACTCTTCCACTCACCAAGCCCATGAAGAGCAATGGGATGTGCATGTGTTCAGTATTGATATCCATCTGATGTTTTCTTTTTCTTTTCTTCTATCTCATAAGTTAATTTTCATTAGTTTATTATAGCTTTAGATCTTCTTTTTAACTGTTTCATGTTGTTGTTGTTGTTTTTACCCTGAATAAAATGAATAGTTATGTGTATACACATATACACAAATGTTATTTTAATCATAAAAATAGTAAGAGGGATTTCCTACTCAGGGGATAACCCACAAATGGTTACACTACCTTTTTTTAATACAGTTTTTTTATTTTTTATTTTCAAAACTAACTTCCTTCTTTACATGCTGTAGAAAGTGTATCAGTTGGTTACAAAAAGACTTCCAGGCATCTCTTCCATAGTCAACAAACATAATTCATATTAACTCAAGCATTTTAACTCAAATATTTATACATGTCACCATCATCATACCTCCATTTTCATTTGACTATAATTATTTAAACGTCCTTCATCATAAAATATACCAAGATTTAATACTTAACCACATACTGGCATTTCATTTACTATTTCTAAAATCCTCCACTGACACTGAATCTTTATGTCCTATTCTAGCTAAACATCCATAATATTTAATAACAAACTTTTCTAATCCTCCTTTCCAAATCACTGTTTACAATTTATATCCAGCTTCCTTATGTTATACCCATATCTATATGTACGTTGTTATCCTTATCCCTCCTTTATTTAGCTATATCCTGTATCATAACATTTTCCTCCTAATAATCAAAGCTTTAACTCTATCTAACTTAGTTCTTTTTTATTATTATTAAAATGGTTACACTATCTTGATTCCCCAGATCAGAACTATAGATAAAATAAAATCAGTCCTTCAAGTCTGCTTAGAAGTATGAAATCCTTTTATTTTGCATTATATAGTACAGTCCTTCTGGGATAATTGTACCTAACATGGAAAGAAAGGAAGATAAAATGCTTTACTAGGTGGACTTCTTTTTTTAACTTTATAGCAGAGAATCTGCATCAACACTTCACATTTTTCACAGTACATTTTGTCACCACAGCAAGTCTCTGGACTGGGTTCAGACATTCATGGGGATGGTTTCCCTAAGGCCGTGATGGCGAAACTAAGGTACGCGTGTGCCTTAGATGTGGCACGCAGAGCCCATTCTGTGGGCATACGCGGCATTGCCAGCTGCTTTTCTGGATTCCAGCACACACATGCATGCCGGCCAGCTGATCTTTACATCTGCTGGAGCTCCGGAAACCCGAAAACCAGCTGGCTGGCATGCATGCATGTGCTGGAAACAAAAAATCCAGGTGGCCGGTGAGCCTATGTGCACCGGCCAGCTCGTCTTTGGGTTTCTGGGGCTCCATCATGTGCAAAGACCAGGAAGCTGGTGCAACATATGCACATGCCAGAAACCAGAAGACCAGGTGGCCGGTGGATGTGTGTGCATGCCGGAAACCAGAAAAGCAGCTGGCAATGGTGCGAGTGCCCACCGAAAGGGTTCTGTGTGCCACCTCTGCATGTGTGCCATAGGTTCACCATCACGGCACTTGGGAAACCATCCCCATGAATGTCTGAACCCAGTCACACACGTTCCAATTTGGGCACTCAGTACTGAAAAGGTTTGCCCTCACTGTCCTAAGGTGTACCTGCTTTATCTCACACCCAGAGTAAAGGCCTTGTTTTTATTGTGACAATAGTCCCAACTCTGTCCAGTCACTTACTCAGTCCTGTCAATCTTTGAAAGGTTAGAAAGTATCACTTAACAAAGAATTTGTCAAACTTCACTTTATGTTGCAGTTGCAATCAATAATGCCAGGGGGGAAAAACAGCCTAAAAAATTATAGCCTGTGAAGATGCAAAACCCTTAGGGACTATAAGCCTCTGTGTTTTCCAGGAAGTTGCCCTTATAAGCAAAGATTTGCTTTTGGGTGAGCTTTGAAGTGCATTCTCAGAGACAATTCCTTCTGAAATACAGTCCAAGTCCTTTTGGTCATCTAAGAGTATGAGATAAGTGTGCTGTCTTTATATTCTTTCATTGCTGAGACTACCAATAATATATCAAACCAACATAGCATGTCTGAGTGAGCAGGAGTTTTATTATTTCTCCAGAATTGTAGATGAGAATAAATATTTTTATTATATAAAATTGGGGTAGCAGTCCAGTGGTGGGTTCCGGATCCCATTGCAACCGGTACAGTGCAATGGGACCCGGCGTCCACCACATGAACGCACGCAGCACACGCGCGTCCTTACCTCCTGCAATGCTCTGTGACACCTCCGCAACACCTCTGCGATGCTCCAGCTGCTTGGCAGAGCATCATGCAGGCGGCATATGCTCCGTGCACATGCGCGGAAGCACCAAAGAGCTCAAATGCAGGTAAGGAGGGCGGGCAGGCAGATGGGCCTTCCAGAGCACCATACCGGAATGATACCCGGTGCTTCCAGCAGGCACCGGTACATCCGTATGGCGTGCTGCCCAGTGAAAAGTGTAGGCTTAATAACCATGAATAAGGACTACTTTATTTTGATTCCTTTAGGGAAACATGGGTTGGACTCAGTTATATGATCTCTTGCAACTGCATGATTCTGTGATGCTACAGTTACCTTTAAAAAACTCCTATCTTAACTCAAGGTGGCAAACATATATAATACTCCTTTCTCATCCTCTTTTTTCCAGCAACAGCCCTGTGAGGTGGCTTGGAATGAGAGAGAGAGAGTGACTGGCCCAAAGTCACCCAGCCAGCTTTCATGCCTAAAGTGGGACTAGAACTCACAGTCACCTGCTTCTAGACTAGCACCTTAACCACTACCATAAACTTGGACTCAAATTACATTCATTTCTCTCCCAGCCTTTTTACAATGCATCAATTAGTCAAATTCTGGCAGATTCCTTATGATGTAAATCAAAGTAATGAAGGTGATTTAAACAACTTTAAATACATTTCTGACTGAACAGCTAATGAATGCAGTGACATCAGAGAGCGTGAATATTTAACCAGTACTGTAGAGAAAACAAAAACATTTCACCACCAGGGGGCGTGCTGTTACTTACAAATTCCAATGAAACTGGAATAGTCAATATTTTGTATTTCTGGAAGCATCTAATCAGATTTATGTGAGGTCTGTACAGTACTACCTAATTTCTTTGTGCATGCTTTGATACTCAAACATTAAAAAAACTAAACTAGCTAAAAATTGAAACACTAAATTAGCTAAATTAACCTGGCATTACTGATTTTTAGTTGTAAGCATGCATTCTGTTGCTTTATCCTTTTAAAATATTTTTAAATGCAAATATTAACTCCATGTGTTATAAATTTATATAATAAATTTATAAAAAGTATATAAATAGTAACTCTGAAATGTCTCACTAAAATTTGCATTTATGCTGCATTATGTCTTTCATGTTGGAATAGTTCATAAAGTTTTGTGAAGTTCTATGTTCTGTAGGGATATGAGCTTACTATCTACTAGTTCTGCAGCTGTGCTGAACCAGGATGTCTTTGCAGAAGGCTGCAGAAGCTCTCCCAAAAAGCTAGATCTTAATATCACCCTTTTAGTAGTATCTGTCAGGCCTGCAGCACATTCCTTTTACGATCTTTGGCCTGCCACACTAATATTCTTTTCTACTATGCTGTTTCATTAGTGGGGAATTGGGAGGGGGAATAGTAAGGAGTAGAATGTGTTGTTGTCAAAATAAAAAAAATCATTCTAGAAACCAAGGTCATCTTTTGTTCTCTACATCTCTGAGCCTGACTGGAACTGGATGGGTGGAACTGCCAGTGTGGCAGTGGAATATTGGACCATGTGATGGACTTGTGGGTGTGGGGCCAAGATCATGAACTTTCAACTGGGTGGGAAACCCCGGGAAACTTTCAGATTCAGGTTTTCCACAGATGTACCAACATGTCTCTCTTAATAAATTGGAACTTTGAGGAAAGCTCTGCCTTAGACTCTGATTTAATTTTGAATGATATTTGGAAAGCTGACAGTATCCATGTTTAAGTTCAATCAGATCCTTCCCCAAACTGATATTCTGGAAATAGTCAAAACTGCCTGAAAGGAACAAGTGATGTCTAGGATTTCCTCTTCCATAGTTTATTTATTTACCTTATCAAGAAATCTTTAGATACAATCCATATGTTCAACTTTTTGCAGTGACGGTATATTATTGTTAGATTCTTTGCAGTTACCTGAAACAAAAGTTTTCCGTGCATCATTATCACAGAGTTTTCTTTAGCTACGTTCTTTGAGGTGGATGGAACAAGTCTACAAGAATTCTAGTAGCTCCATTATTTCCAGTTAGGAACCTGTTTGGTCTAGTAATTAAGATGCCAGACTAGAAACCCAGAGATCATGAGTTCCAGTCCTATCTTAGGCAAAAAAAAATAATCAGCTGTGCAATTTAGACTTAGTCTCTTTTCTCAGTACTGAAAGAAAACAAGAGCTAACCACTTCAAAAAATGTATTTTGCATGCCTACAGGAATCCTAGGTAGAAATGTTCTGGTTGTCATTCTCATGGTCCTCACTGATAACCAACTTAGAAATGAGAAGTTTTCTGACAGTTAGAACAATTAATCAATGGAACAACTTGCCAGTTGTGAATGCTCCAACACTGGAAATTTTTAGGATATTTGATAACCATTTGTCTGAAGTGATGTAGTTGTTTCCTACCTAGGCAGGCGGTTGGACTAGAAGGTTGGCCTTCTAGTCTAGCTCTTTCTAGTCACTGGTAGGATTTCCCAATTTCTGACACCTTAGCTATCTGTTGATGGTACATCCCATGGAAGGTTTTGTCCTGCCATAGGACTTCCTCTGCTTGAACTTCCTCTCATATGTGCTGCTGCCTCAAGCATTCTCTCAGAAGCTCATCTTTGGGTGCCATCTTAGTGGTGTACTCCTGGATACTCTGGGTTTCATCCAGGACAATAGCTTTGAACTCACTGACATTATACAAATAATTTAACTGCCACTGGGAGTTAGGTCATTGTCAGGATAAAATTATATTGACCACTGTCATTATAAAATGACCTTGCAAGTCTGAAAGTGTAATTCTTCCTCTCCACCCCCTCCACCGGCCTTGACAGCCTTGAAAATTAAGAGAGGGTCCCTTCTGAGCCTCTTACCGTATCCACTATCCAGTTGCAGGCTATGCTGCCTCCTATCTGGCCATTCTCTTGCCAACATTTCTGGGCCCGGTCTCCCAAGGTCTTTCCATCATTCCATCACAGCTTCAGATGTTTAAAATTTCTTAATTGCTTGGAATTAAGCATGTGCTAGGAAAGGCTTTAGCAAAGTTTGACTACTCAGGGACAGGGGTGGTAGTCACTTACTTTCCCTACTTGTTCGCAAATGTGAGAATGCTCCCATCCACATATGTGCTCGGCTTTCCATGCATGCACTTTGATCACGCGTGTGGCTTGCACATATGCATGTGGCTTGAAAATGTGCCTAAATAGGATGGCATAGAGCCAGAGGGGGCCTCCCCCCAGCAATTTCCACTACCAGTTCAGGAAAACTGGTCCAAACCGGCTGAGTACCACCTCTGCTCAGGGATGAATTATATCTCCAAAATGTCTTTGTTAATTGTTTGCCACTTTACGTGTGGCAAAGAAAAGCCATAATATGTAGGGATAGCCAGATTCAAGTCCATCCTCAGTCACAGAAACTCGGTAGGTGACTTTGGGTCTGTGACTTTCAGTCCAATGTACCAAATGTTTCTTATGTGGGGGAAAAAAGGTGGAAGGAATACTAGGAATGCTACCTGTAATTCCTAGAAGAAAGGCAGGAACCCAAGTAAATCTTTTTTTCATTAGGGTTTTATAGGACACTAAAGCAACTTATCTCATCTCTAGACCATGATTGAAACACTGTGATCTTGTTCTTTTCTTCATTGCAAAACTCAAAAGAGGGTGTGAAGAAAATCAGGACAATTCATCATTATGCTGGCAGCTCCTCTTGCAAAAGAAAGAGCAAGTTCTGCTAAGGATCAACAGTAAAGAAAAATTCCGGCACCTAAGTAGATGTCATGTGGTAAGTTGCTACAGAGCCCCTGAGAACTGCTGAAATAGATTTTGACCAGGTGGCAGCTTATTTTAGGACAGTAATATATTTTCTTCCGTTTTTTTAACAATAAGGAACAGATTATGCAGTGGTGGGTTTCAAAATTTTTTAGAATCTCTTCTGTAGGTGTGGCCTGCTTTGTGGGGATGGCTTGCCGGCCATGTGACAGAGTGGGAGTGGCTTGGCAGTCATGTGACTGGGTGGGCATGGCCAACTTTTAAATGTGGTGAAACTCTCTTAACAATGCTCTTGCTTAGCAACTAAAATGTTGGCTCAGAAACTCTGGCATTTGAAGCACGCAAGTCTTAAAGCTGTCAATTTATAAGACCCTTGCACCCCTAACCCTTTAGAGAAAAAAACCCAGGGGTGTTCAAACTTGACAGCTCTAAGACTTATGGACTTCAACTCCCAGAATTCCTCGTCCAGTCATTGGCTCGGGAACTCTGGCATTGAAATGTGCAAGTCTTAAAGCTGACAAGTTACAAGACCCTTGCACCTCTAACCCTTTAGGAAAAAAACCCCAGGGGTGTTCAAACTTGACAGCTTTAAGACTTGTGGACTTCAACTCCCAGAATTCCTCCTCTCGCTCTTCATCTTGATGATGTGTGGACGGGCGGGGGGAGGGAGCTGGAACCGGTTCTGTAGATTTGTGGAACCTCTTCTATAGAAGAGGTTAGAACTGGCAGGAACCCACCCCTGAGATTATGGAGCACAATTGATTAAACAAATTGGCCGTTAGGAATGAAATTCGGGGCAAAGCAATTATTACGGTGCTTCACCATCTTTAAGAGCAGATTTGTGCTCATTACGAAACTTGGATGTGCACAACACATTCTCATTTTCTTACCTGCACAAAATGGAGAAAAAGCTTTGTGCAATTGTGACTGTCACCTTGAGGTTTTTGACTTCTTGCAGTCATGGCTTAACTTTCTCTTTTTAAAAAAACATTTTATTAAGTTATTAAGTATTATAAAATACAAAAGTAAATAAAAGAGTAGTGAAGTGGGAGGGGAGAGGGAAAAGAGAAGTGAGGAAAAGTAGGGAAAAGAAAAAAAAGCATTGACTTCCGACTCTCTCTGTGGCAATAGAATAAAGCATTAGCATCAAATTACAGCTTTTTGTTTTTCCATAATAATATGAACAAGTCATTTCTATAAAGATCTACAGATCTAATCTGTAAAACCCAAAGTCAAAGTTTTCCACATCAAGCACAAAATCCAGAAGCGGTTTCCATGTTTTACCTTTACTTAAGTGATACGTGAGTGGCTCCTGAATGTACAAGTCACCGATCTCAATCCAACTACTCTGACTTACTCTGAATATCCTGGAAACAATTCACTAAAAAAAGCCCTGCTTCCTTATGTAAAACCGTGCTAAAAATATTTGGAGCACAAGAAATGGCAGTATCCCCTTCATCAGTTGCAGTCTTGCCAGGAGACCTGAGCTGAGCTGACCCATTTCCCCCCCACAGTCACTTATCTAGGGAAACAACTGGCTCTGAGGAGCTGTGCTGATTGCCATAACTTTTTAATAAAACACCAACTGGTAACCATTAGTGATTACTTCCAGAAGAATCAAAGCATATTGCTGACAAGAGCTCTCTTTGGGAGAGCAATCAGAGTCCACCACATTGAGTTTATTTAGGTGAAGTCTGCTGGGCAGCTCCAGGAGCAGATTGCTCAATGCTCACTGAGAATATCTAATTGACTTTCCATTTTGCTGCAGTGCATTATCTTGGCACAACTTTTTTGAAAGGTGTCTTTGAATTACTGGAAACTTCTTTGGTTGGTTCTCTTTATATCATTCCCAGGGAATTCCCAGAGCCGTGGTGACGTAGTGGTTAAAATGCAGTACTGCAGGCTACTTCTGCTGATGGGCAGCTGCCAGCAGTTCAGCAGTTCGAGTCTCCCTGGCTCAAGGTTGACTCAGCCTTCCATCATTCAAAGGTAAAATGAGGACCCAGATTGTTTGGGGCAATAGGCTTACACTGTAAACCACTTAGAGTGGACTGTAGAGCATTGTGAAGCAGTATATAAGTCAAAGTGCTATTGCTATTGCTACACCAGCCCATCATGCAAACAGTGTAATAACAAGAACAGTTGCATCCAGAAAACAATATTCCAGACAAACTGCCTGATCCTGTTAGTACCTATGTCCACCTAACTAACGGCTATCTACTCAGATAACTGGAGAAATCAGATGCTCTGCACTGAGCTACTTTTTAATTAACCCATCTTAACTTTATCCTAAGAAGGGTCAAATAATAGGAAATACCTACTGTACACAATATTTTCAGTATGTACCAGGTTCTTATCACTTTTTGCAAGCCTCTACTTATCTAAATTCTTTACTGATGTGAGGAATATGGAATAACCACCTGGAACTCACAGGAATGTGAAAGATTTCCTGTGAAGACAATATGAGCTCAAATGCACACATACTGTATGCCTCGGCCACAGTCTTGGGTGGGAGGTGAGTTACCTGCATTACAAAAATATTTCTTTACAGTGTTATTTTCATAAAGTACATATTGCCCATGAATTGTTATATTCCATGGATCTGTGTACCAAACAATAACAAAATGTGATAATTTAAAACAATCATCCCCCACAGTTAAAAACTTGCTTCATGCAAATGAGAGGTTTGTAGGCGCTGTTACATGCACAAACCAGAGTGAGAAAATGTATAAATAAATGGCTCCTGGTTAATATTCATAATCATCCTGACAATATCCATCAGTATAAATAGTACTTTGCAAGGTAATTTTTAAAACTGTCATCCCAAAGAGGTTAGAATCATATCGAAGTTATAAGGAACAAGTTCTAGTCATCCAAGTTCTTCAATTGCTGCAGCCTGAATAAGTCAATAAGAAAAACTTAATATATAAATAAGACTTTGTGTAGATAGTTTATGATGAATAAATGAAATCCTTTCACTTAAAGGTCTGTTCGGAATCTCAAAAAGTGCTATCATTCACCATAGATGCCAGGTTTTTTTTTACTAAAGCACAATTTTGCAGTTACAAAAAATATTAATATATTTGATTTGTGATCCAGAAGAATCTGCAAGGATGATCCAATATACAGAGAAGGGGAAAAATGCTTCATTGCCTTTTGCCCCTTATATCTTTTAAGACAAGGGTGTCCAAACCTGGGAACTTTAAGACTTGTGGACTTCAACTCCCAGAATTCCCCAGGCAGCTGGCTGGGGAATTCTGGGAGTTGAAGTCCACAAGTCTTAAAGTTCCCAGGTTTGGACACCCTTGTCTTAAGGGATTAAGATCTCCTGCTGTTGAAAAATAGCTGTGACACAGGGAGGTATTGAAAAGAATCGCAAGATTGGAGAAAGATGATTCATTCTCTTATTTACTAATTTTCTTCGGTGACCTCCACCCAACTTCTATATTCCTCATGGGTGATGACAAGTTGGATAGTTTCGATGGGTCCCGCAAGCAGGCCTGTTGGACCCCTGATCACATGTGTAGTGAAGTGTTGCAGTTTGGTTGTTGTGACAGCAAAGTTCTGAGGACAAGAACTCCGCGTTCTGAAGATTTTAGGCGAACAGAAGGTAAAGCGAAATGGCAGCTAAAAGTGGCAGAATAAAAAAAAAACAAGTGAAGAAAAAACAAGAGAACAGAAACTCTATTTTAAGGAAGGCGGTGCGTGTACTTTAACCCATCATAGAGTACTGTGCTGTGTGACATTGCTCTATTATTCAGTGAAATCCAATCACCACTTTGATTGCTATGACTAACAGCATTTGCTGTGGCATTAGGCAAAGCATATCTCAATGGAAGGCATCTCGGGTCTTTCAAATGTGATGCATTGGCAGTGCAAACCTATCTGTAAGAGGTATAAGGGCTGCACAGCCTGAAACTGCATACATTCTAATTTTCCTGGAAAATTTTCCCAGAATCGATCCTGAAAGAAAAAAAAATTAAAAATGCTTCTTGCCAAGGAAAAGGACATTATCTTAGATTTGTTTCATTTTCAGTTATCTTTATAACATGTTCACTAAAATGTAATCAGCCTGGCATGTTTATTGCTTTTG
This sequence comes from Thamnophis sirtalis, assembly GCF_051295495.1. NCBI lineage: Eukaryota > Metazoa > Chordata > Lepidosauria > Squamata > Natricidae > Thamnophis > Thamnophis sirtalis. The sequence goes on from NW_028261387.1 coordinate 65,521,668, forward strand.
TAAAGACCTGATTCTGCCTTAGCACCAGAGTGGACCATAAAATCTATTTCTAACCACAGAACCTTACAGGTGGATTTGGGGAAGAGCAAGATCACAAGAATGGAAGGAGGATTAAAGGAGAAGTTCTCGCAATATAGTTTTTCAGAAGCTGGGAGAGAAACTGGCCATTCATCCTCACCAGATCAAGTGCTGTGACTCTCCTCCCACTCCCACAACCAAACACCCAATCATATTTGTAGGGTAAGATCTTTATAAAAAGCTTCCATTATGCTAATAAAAGCTTTTTAACAACTTTTATTATTGCATCGTGGGGAAGGGTTTAGCTGATATGAGAAAGTACTCAGAGAAAAGAAAGAACCAAGGAGATTAAATGTAGAAAGAGAAACAAAAGAAGCAACGGAGAAAGCCTAACTGAACTATGGTTTTATGAGCTAGGAACACGCGGACAAATTTTCTTTTGCATTTATCCTGGGTGTGGAAACCCTAAATACCTTTGTATACTGTGCAGAAAATTGTTTGTCCGACAAGGAGGGGTCTAAGTGCTGCATATAAAATATATTACACTAAATAAACAATACAAATGCTAGATATTTTCAATTCTCTCACCTAATGAAAACAAGAATCTGTTGCACATTTGCTGGGATTTTCCAGTATAGGAAAATGAGGGATTGCATGTGTAAAATAGTCCTAAAGAGATATGTCTACAGAAGAATTGCAAGCTGCTGTTCAACTTCTTCCACCTAAGTTTAAGTATTTCCTGCCTGCCTGCCTGCCTGCCTGCCTATCTATTTTTCCAATTTATATGTCAACAATTCAAATTCATGAGCCTAAGTGCCTAAGAGTTAGTATCATACATAAAGAAAACTCTGAAATGTAGCAATTTCAGGAAGAAGAAAGGAGGAATTATTTGAGTGGCATTTCACAAAGTTTTAAATTTGTATAAGAAAGGAAGGGGATAATTTTTATAGTCATGCCCCCCCCCTTAAATGAGGTGATGTTTTTTTTCTGAGAAAGATATATATATATATATATATATATATATATATATATATTGTGATACTGAGCGGTGCATTGCAAAAATCATAAAAAGGTGAAGAATCTGGAGAGAGAAAATCATTTTGGTTTGCTGTTCCAGATGGCTAATTTACATTTTAAAAGCATCCCTAGAGGGAAAATCTCTAGAAGTTAAAAGTACACTTTTCCTGTCCTGACCTTTTCAGTGACTCGGTGACCTGAGGTCTCAGAACCACCTGGGCATTTAGAGACAGAAGAACCACATCCTTCCACCTTGTTGACATTTGCACTCCCCTCCTCTCATTCCCCTTTCTAAAAATATTCCACCAACCATGAGAACAGTGTTGCTGGAACAGTGCAGAAATGCAAGACCTTGGCTGCGTTCCTTGGAAAAAATAAGTTTTTGAGACAGATTTTATTCTAAGCAGACCTTCCTGAAAAGTTTGCGTAGGAAGTTAGCACCCACCCCTCTTCTAGAAAAATGAAATGTTTTAGGAAATATTAAAAAGGCAGAATATTATATTTCCCTGGATGAGAAAAGGAGAAGTGTGTTTTAAAGACAAAGCAGCTCCCTGCTGCTTCCTGTCCCCCACCTTTGTCAATGGGACATTAAGGCCTGAGCCAGTCTATTCTACCTAATAAAGTTCTATCTCCTTCAGGCAGAGCCTTACAGGAATCCCAAAGCTCTTTCATTACATCATCATCCAGCAACAGCTCAACCAAGCTTGGGAATTAAAAGGCAAACAGCCTACAAAGTTAGCTAAGACCCCCATCCTCTGGGAGTCTGACTACCAATCAGAATACATTTCTTACACAGGAACAGGAAGCTTCAAGACAGGGCCCAAGAGAGGGTATAAAACTCAGGCTCTCAGCATCTCTTCTCTTTTTATTTCAAGATCTTCAAGACGTGTGTTTTCCCCCAGGACCTCAAACCACGTGGTCCTGTCCACCATTAAAAACCATCTTTCCAGTGTCTTTTTCCCCACTTGGAACTGAACCCAGAAGGACATTTCTTCCAACATTTGAAAATATGGATGAAGCTGAGATAGAATCAGCAGAAGCCTTTTCTTTAAAAACTTGAGATCGAAGCGTTTCAGATAGTAGAAACAACACAGCTAGTTTGGGAATACACAACTTGGAGGAAGAAAGAATGAAGAAATTCCAAGGCTCTTATCTGTCTAAGCTGCCTTGCTATGAGCAGGACAGACACAAAAGGGGAACTCCACTTATTAAAAGATTTAAAAAGTGGTCCACAGAATTTGATCTTCATCTATTGCTGAAGGATACAAACCCAATTATTTCAGCACAAGTTGGGAGATTTTCCTCTGAAGCCATACAAAAGCATAAGGTTTTATGGATAAGAAAAAAATCATCAGGCTCACCAAGACTTTCTACATTTAATCCCCCTTAATATTGCATGCCATAAAATTATTTACTTCCTGCACTTAATTTTAACTCGTTCTTATGGGCACCCAATTAAGGATCATAAAGTAGCAAATAAAATAGATATTTTTTCAGAGAATAGTTTTATAGGCTTATTTAACTGTATCAGTTCAACAGATTTACAGGTTTTATGCCTAGTTTTACGCTATTTTAAATTTACCTACTTTTCATTTACGTGTATATAATTATTTTGCTGCATTTTCTCTCTTTGTTTGCCCAGATGACCAACTGTAATGAAATTTGTTCTGAACTGAAATTCCAGGGAGACGCTAGGATGTGCATTTTGTAGAAAATTCTTCAGCATTAAAAATTTAGCAATTTTCAAATGAAGAACTTTTGGGCTGAGAAGATGGATACGCAATGGATGAACTAATGAAGGGAAGGAGGCAAATACACACAATTTGAGTGGGTTGTTCAAGGGCAAGTGTTTTACAGAGTGACTCATATTAAAGAGAGGCAGGTCTTTTATTATAAGAGAATAACAGCTGGAAGGGACCTTACAGGCCTTCTAGTCTAACCCCCTGCTTCAGCAGGAAATGCTATACCATTTCAAACAAATGCTTTTCCAATTTCTTCTTAAAAACCTGAAGATTGGAGTACCCACAACTTCTGGAGGCAAGTCGTTCCACTGATTAATTGTCCTCACTGTCAGGAAATTTCTCTTTAGTTCTAGGTTGTTTTTGCTCCTGAATTAGTTTCTATCCATTGCTTCTTGTTCTACTTTTATCTCTTTTGAAGAATAGGTTGAGTGCCTCTTCTTTGTGGCAGCCCCTTAAATATTCTATAACTTTTATCACTAAGAAGAAATGTTCTGACTATGAGAACAATTAACCAGTGTGAATGGCTTGCCTCCAGAAGTTGTGGGTACTCCATTGCTGCAGGTTTTTAAGAAGAGATTGGGCAGCCATTTGCCACCTATAGGAATATACAGTAGGTATAGGATCTTCTGCTTGAGCAGGAGATTGGACTAGAAGACCTCCAAGGTCCCTTCTAACTCTGCTATTTTGTTAAACGAATATTGAATAGAGAGGCATGAGAGTTTCAAAGAACTTGGGAATCTCTGAGCTAGTGTTTTTCTTGCCACCCAGACTCTGATCTATCTTGCTCACCTGGACCTCAGATTGTCCTTCGATGCCCTGTGTGTTTGCTCCTCTGACTGTGCAGGTGCTATTTTTGATGTTCACTCTGGACCTTAATTATTCTCATTGCTTTTCTTCTATTCTGAGTTGGCCTTATTTTCTTGATCCTTGGGGATCAAGTATGAGAATGTTGTTTCAGGCTTAATGTAGCCTAAATGACAAGAATTAAAAAGATCATGGCAAGTTTTTGAATGATCTTCAAGTACATCAGGACAATGCACTTTCCTTACAACAACCCCGTTGGGCAGATATGGCTAGGAAGTAAGATCAGTTATTTCCATGGCAGATAATAGATTTCAACTTCTGTACACCTAATTAATTTTAGCAAACTCTCCATTGTTTGACTCCTGTCTGTTCTTAACGCTGGTGCAGAGCCATGTACTGTAGAGCAGGTGAATCCGAGGGAACTTCGCTACTCTAATTAAGTTCATGTGAACTAAACTATGTAGCCTAAGGAAGAAGAGGCATATTCTCTCTTCAAAGCAGAGATTGGACCTTACCTGTGGGGGGATGAGCTAGCTCAGTATTGCACATAGGTAAGACTTCATGACCTCCAAACATCTCACAGAAGGTCAACATCCTATTTGCATTTAGTCAGAAATAAGCCCTGAATATTAGAATGGGAGCTATTTTCTTTCTCAGTAGTCATTCTCGTGTTTATGCATATTTGCAGGGGAATTTGAAGGATTAATTTTATTACACATTTCATTGAATGTTTTATCTTTCCATTAAACTCTGATCTAGAATAAATTGTGGTTGATTCGCTCATGAAGGCTTGAAGGGAAGCCCCAAATGATTTGTGAACGAATGAATTATCCTGCTCTGAAAAAAGGGAGGAATTTACACCTTTTTTCCCAGGGCAGGATAATCTATTCTTTCATGAATAATTTGAAGGCTTCTCTTCCAGCCATTCATGAACTCATGAAGTGTAGTCTTAAAAACACAGAATGAGTGACAATTAACAGGGGGGGTTGAGTGATGATCTGTAATATCTTTAGTTTAAAAAGTGTATAATATTAAGGCATAGGTGTTTAAATAGCTTGTTGAATAAAGTATGCTTTATAACTTGGCAGAACACAGACTGCCCAAAAGATATACAATACACAATACATTTGAAACTGAAATAAGGCATCTTCTGTCTGAATTCTCCTTTGGTCAAAATACAGCATGCATATAAGGATGCAACATCCTATTGTATGAAAGCTAATACCTGTGGTAAATTAATCATTGATGCAACATATGCCTTGCCATATGTAATAGCAGGCCATTTTCACATCATAGATATAGAGAGCTGCCGGACAGAACTTGCAACACATCCAGATGACCACTGGATGGAAGAAAATAAATAAATAAATAAGAAAATAACAGCTCTTTGTTGTCATCTGGTGGCTGTCCAGATATTCATAGCCTTTTTCTGATAGCCTTCTACAGAATAAAGTTTACCACCTATAAAACCAATTAGAAAAATATCCTGTAACATTAATTCATATACTAATCAAATAATAGGTATTTTATCTTTCTTCTGACCTGGGTACTTGAGAGACCGCCTGCTGCCAATTACCTCCAATAGACTGATTAGATCCCACAGGTTAGGCCTCCTCCGAATTCCATCCACTGGCCAATGCCGACTGGCGACCACCTGGAGGAGGGCCTTCTCTGTGGCTGCTCCGGCCCTCTGGAACGACCTCCCCGTGGAGATTCGAACCCTCACCACCCTCCAGGCCTTCCGCAAAGCCCTTAAAACCTGGCTGTTCCAACAGGCCTGGGGCTAGTGAGCTTTTGTCCCCCCTCGAATGGTATGGTTGTTGTGTGTTTTTAAATTGTGGTATTGTTTTGTTCGTCTTTTTTATTCCTTATTTGTAAACCCCCCCCCCCCCTTGACTTGGGTTATGAGCCGCCCTGAGTCCCCTTCGGGGAAAAGGGCGGCATAGAAATATAATAAATTCAATTCAATTCTTCTATTTTGGAATTCTCAACTGGGCATTGACTGGACCCAAGCCTACTTACCTGAGCAAAGGTCTGCACTTTGCAGTGACATCTGGAAACTTCTGTGAGTCTTTTGGAATATAATGTGATTTGGTGTGACAATCAGTTCACTAGGCCAAAAACACCCCAAACCAACTGTAAAGAGCTTCACAGTGCTTTGCATCCCTCTCTAAGCGGTTTTACAGAGTCAGCACATTTCCCCCAACAATCTAGCTTCTCATTTTACCCACCTCAGAAGAATGAAAGGCTGAATCAACCTTGAGCCTGGTAGGTTTTGAACTGCCAAATTGCAGGCAACTGCAGTCAGCAGAAGTAGCTTGCAGTACTGTACTCTAATCACTGTGCCACCAAGACTCATTATATGAGTCAGTTATTATGACAATAACTGGGACTGGAATTTCCATCACTAAGCATGTATCAGGAAAGGAAGAATATGGGTTACTTTATTAAGTGGAGATGCTTGATTTCTAACTGTTTGTGTGCAGTATGAATTAATATATATTGGTATATATAACAACATATTCAAGCTTTATAACCTTGAGTTTATGTTCCAGAATTACTTATGAATTAGATCACTATAGCATACTTAATAAACCATGCTTACTGCAGTGTATGAACCCAACCACTTTGTGTGTGTGCCAGGACAAATCACAAATGTCTTTCATTCTAAATAATGCATTTAGTAAAATGAGCCCATTCCTATGCAAAGTTAAATATTTCCAAAGGCTTTGGAACTATCTACATGCTTACAAGAGAGAACTCTTTCTCTCTCCCTCCCAATTCTGCATATCAGACAGAGCAGTGAAGCAAAGAATGTACATCACAAAGTACTCGTTGTTTATTCATCATCTCATCTGTCTCTTAGTATTCATTATTTATGGTTGCATTTCATAGTGCATCTTTTGAACATACCACAGGATCTGTCTTTAAAAATCACTGCACAAAACATAGGGAACTACTTCCCCACAGGCCTAGGTTTGTTGAGGAAGAGGAAGGGGAATGTAAAATTAGAGTTAATCTTGGAAGATATTGCCACTATAAGAATTAATTTATGCAGGCAAACTGTTTTCCTTCTAATTATGTGACAAAAGGTGTGTCTGGGTCCAGAATTTCATGGGATGGTTTATTTCAATAAACCGGAATATAAATATGAGATATAAGGGGCAAAAGGCAATGAAGCATTTTTCCTCTTCTCTGTATATTGGATCATCCTTGCAGATTCTTCTGGATCACAAATAAAAATATTAAACAAATTTAATACAAGAGAAGGAAGTCTTAAGAAGTACATGAGAAATACAGAACTTAGGAAATTTGAATGAATTAATGTCAAAATATATCTCATTGTTCTGGCCATATTCTGTTATTTGTACCTGCCAATCAAAGACTAATGTGGCTTTTAGCTTCAAACAAGTATGTACTACAAAATAAGATGTGTTAGTTCCAAAAGTTATAAAAACGGCTAAATAAAGCCACCAAGTTATTTCTCATTGTTCTTCTCTGAGTATCTCATCATCACCACCCAAGGAAAAAAAATGTTTTCTCTTGACCCACACTTCCTTTCTACATTGGTTTCACAGGTTGTTATTCAATCTCTCGACATAACCGAACTATCACAAACTCTTCTTTCATACTGATTGCTCACTTTCTGATTGCTCATTTTTGTATTCAATCCACATCCATTCAGCATCTATTCATTCTTAAATTTACCTCTTCTTGTTTTACCACATATATTTCTAAGTATCCAATCTTACTCTATTCAACTCTCTTTGATGTTTTGTTTGACCTACCCAACTCTCTTTACATATAACAATATGGACAGAAGTGTGCCTTTATGTAGTAATTTTGGTTCTTTCAAAACCACTTTTCCTCACAACATATCATGTCCTACTTTCCCTCTTTATACCAGCATTTCCATATCTTAAAATTTCCCCTTCTGATATTTTTTAGTAAACAGAAGAATGAATTCATGCTCCATGAATGTATGCCAGAAGATAGCAACAAAACGGATTTGCCAAATAATACAATAACAATAATGACCAATTGCTTTGACAGCTAAGGGATAAAAGAAAGCTGTATTCATCTCTGCATCTCTACACTAAGCAATATTGTACGAATTGGTTTTTCTTTATTTTGAAGTTTCCAAGAAATGGGGAGGGATTAATTGAGAAGGCCATAATTTAATAACTGGATATGCTACTAAAGGGTTGCATGGCTGCAAGTGTAGGCAAAGAAGAACTATAACTTGGTGATAAAATGTATGTTTTGCAGCCTTTTCAATCTCTAGCATGTCTAGATCAAAGAACTCAGGGCAATATTACAATCAACTAAAATTACACAGAGGATCTTAAGAATCTTTTGAGTTCTCTAGTAGAGGGGTTCCAAACCTCCGGGCCGTGGCCCACTGTGGCCTCTTCAGAAAAGGGCTGTGGACAAGCCAATATGCGGTGGACGAGCCAATATGCATGTGTGAAACTCCCCGCATGCAAGTGGTGGCTGCCTACGTGAGTGCGTAACACTTCCCTCCTGCGAGCAGTGGCCACTTATGAGACAGTGTGACACTTCCCTCATGCGAGCTGCAGCTGCTTGCCTCATATGCAAAGCTCCCTTTGTGCGAGCCGTGGGCACGCAGGCCCACAGGTTACACAAATTGAGTTGTGTGTGCTTGCGCGCACCCACCCACCACTCACAGGGAATTATCCCCTCTCCCTCCCCTGCCAGGCCACCAAGCCAGAAAAGTATGATTTTCCAAACAGCAGGAAATGGGAAAGAAAACAATACAAAAATGAATTTGATGTTGTATAGCTATCTTGTCTCTAATTTAGATTCATTCTAAAGGTGTTCACAAACTGAATGGATTTGTTGCCATTAGATGCAACTGTTGCCAGGTTTCACTTATTGTAGGCCCAATCAAATGATAATTCGCCCTAGCTCCGAAAACACAAAACCTAGCAGCCTCCAATCTTTTTCTTACCAGTAGCTAAGCTCACCAGCTTTTGACTTGGCAGAGGCAAAAAGAAGGAAATGTTAAAAGTCTTACAATTACAATGCTAAAGAATAATTCTGGTATGCATGCTCTTTCCTTGGCAGAGATTTAACAACAAGAAACTTTATTAATTCATTTTCTGGCACTATCAAAAAGCTATAAAACCGACAGAGAAAACAGTAGGAAATATTGGTAATAAATTGTCACTCCAACAGCAATAGCACTTAGACTTATATACCACTTCACAGTGCTTTACAGCCCTCTTTACAGAGTCAGCATATCGCCCCCAACAATCTGGGTCCTCATTTTACCCACCTTGGAAGGATGGAAGACAACATTGAACCTGGTGAGATTCAAAGTGGCAAATTGCAGTCAGCTGGCAGTCAGCAGAAGTAGCTTGCAGTACTTCATTCTAACCAGTGCGCCACCATGACTCTTTCAATTGTTAAGCCTATTCTGTTCTACTTCTTTAAAATGGCATTTTATATAAACACGAAAGCCTTATTTATTTACATTATATGTTACTTGCTGGTGATAAGCAGGTAGCATGATGGCTCAGTAGTTAAAGATGCTGAGCTTGTCAACTGGGAAGCTGACAGCCCATGTTCAAGACCCAAGCACTGTGTGATGGGGTGAGCTCCCGTCACTCACCCCAGCTCCTGCCCACCTAGCATTTCAAAAGCATGCAAATGCAAGTAGATAGATAGGTACCACTTCAGTGAGAAGGTAACTGCATTCCATGCACCTTGGTGCATAACCATGCTGGCCACATGGCCAGGAAAATGTCTTCAGACAACACCGGAACTCTTGGCTAAGAAACGGAGATCAGCATTGACCCCAAGACTTGGACTGGACAGAGGAAACCTTTACTTTACTTTTAGTGATAGGTTCATTTCCTGCAGAGATTCAATAGAGCTAAACTATGTTGGGATTTCAAATGGAGGTAGGCACTGAACCCTCAAAGCCCCAGTCCCTATTAGAATCACAGAAAATTCTCACTTTCTACAGGCAAACTCCCATCCTGAATGGTTGATGCATTTTCTAGTGCACATGAAAAGTACTAGATCAAAGTATTCCCTAACCCTGATCCCAATATTTGCAAAGTGGATTCAAAGCTCTAGTTTAATGTTTTGGTTCTTATAACTTAATCCCCTAATGCAAGCTTCCTGTGTTATTTTTGAAATGTAGGTCGGATTATACATTTTTCTCTGTTTTATTGTTTTACTGTAGTAGTCTGGGCATCTGACTTAGAAATCGTTCCTCTCTCCAGCCAACTGATCTGTCGATCTACGCACATAAAAGCAATATAAACTAGTGAGTTGTTTTTCCAAATTTGGCAACTTTAAGATTTGTGGACTTTATACTGACTGGGGAATTCTGGGAGTTGAAGCTCACACATTTTAAAGTTGCCAAGTATGAAAAATACTGTTCTCTTTCTTCAGAAACTTTTCCTTGCTTCCTTCTTCTGCCACCTGCTGGAATTACGCCTATCCCGCATTTCTTTTCTTTGAATAAATAAACCCTGCACTTTCCTGAGCAGAAAAAAAATCTATTGTTGATCCTTCTAAAAAGAAAAAAAAAAACCACACTCACTTAGTCAACATTATGACTATTGGTTTGTTGTGTGTGTTTTCCCCCTTCTCCTCTTTTTCTGATACGTGCATTATAGTGTTCAAACATAAAAAGAACACAAGCTCTAACCTTTAGTTCCATGACAAATGAATTGCTTGTTGCATTTTTCCTCAAACGATCCCTCTGGAACAGGGGTGGGAAACGATGGCCCTTTTATGACTTGTGAACTTCAACTCCCAGAATTCCTGAGCCAGTCAGGTTCACAATTCATAAAGGGGTCATTGTTGTCCACCTCTGCTCTAGAAGACAGTGCTCTCTGGCTTTCCTTTGATCAATATAATACCACCATTAAGATACTAGAGGGGAGAAACTGATTAGGCAATACAGTATATGAAAAACCTCCCTTGCTATAATATGTCTGCTTTCTTATAATGCAAAACTAAGCAACCTAATGAGGTCTCTTCCTTTTTTTGAGCCATCCTCCCTGCGGACACCCACACCTCCCATAATCCTTAAAGGTTGACCATAATGTCTGGGTTTTAGGGAAATTATGGTGCAACTCCAAGGTGGGATTCAGTTGGTTCTCTCAGGTTCGGGTGAACCGGTAGCGGCGGCTGCAGGAGGGTCTGCCCACCTGCCCTGACATAATGTGGCAGCACTGCGCATGTGCAGAAGGCCATGCACATGAGTAGATGAGTCATGTGCACTCACATTTGTGAAACGGTAGGGAAGGTAAGTGAATCCCACCTCTGGTTCAACTCAACTCAAGGATACCAGGTCACCAGATAATGCAGTGATGGGATTCAAATTTTTTTACTACCGGTTCTCTGGGCGTGGCTTGGTGGGCATGGCATGATTAGTGGGCGTGGCAGGGGAAGGATACTGTAATCCCCCATTTCCTCCCCACTCCAGGTGGGACTCAGGAGGCAGAGAATAGATGGGAGTGGGGTCAGTCAGAGGTGGTATTTACCAGTTCTCCAAATTACTCAAAATTTCCGCTACCCATTCTCCAGAACTGGTCAGAACCTGTGGAATACCACCTCTGAGATAATGTCACAATAGACATTATCACCTTCATTGACTCTTACAGTTGACAATTAGCAGAATGACTTTTTTTGGGTGGGTAAAGAGCCTGACGGGTCTTTAGTTACATATTTTAGGAATTAGAGGGGAGGATTCCGTGTTCTCTGGCACCTTTTAATTACAATCAGCATATACTTGTAATCATTTTATTATATAGCATACCATATCTTTGTATTACTTCAATGCTTTTTAATGATTTGTACTTATACATATCCATTTTTTTGTACTTTGCATTGTGACTCTTCCAAAATCATAGCCCATGAAGGACTGCCTATAAATGTTCTACACAAAATTAATACCAAAATTCTAGGAAGCTCCAACTTTTCCCTGTTCTTAGTACGGATTAACCAGATTGTACATGTTGTTAATATAAAATTGGCTTAGGAGACAACCACAAATTCCTTGGCTACTTCTAGATGATCTTCAGAACCAGACTGGAAGCAAGATCTGTTGAGATTTCAGGTTGCACTATTTGCTCACTACATAGAGACACTTTTTTCTCCTAAAGAGAGTTGCAGAGGTTCCTCTAATGATCTTTTCTCTTTACAGCCAGGATGCATCCTTAGAGGGAACTGAACTTTGAACTCTCCATCCAGGAAGCAAAGAAAGGAGGTATAATTAAAATAATTAATTCATTCCATTTTTCCCCCGGTAAATAGGCACGTTAATAGTGACAAAAGGATGCAATTCCTTCTCTTCTCAACAGAAATGTGATCAGAAAAATGTCTGCACCTGTTTGGAAAAACTAGTAAGACCAAGTCTCCTTAATCAAGCTCAACTGTTCATCATTCAGAGACATATTCATTTCTTGCTTTCTTTAGAGATGTTTGTTGGACTTGCTGGGCCTAGCCTGCTGCTGAAATATTTCCTGATGATGTTTGATTCAAATACTGAACAGATCCAAATTTACTTTGTTTTTTAAAGTCAGCCAGTCAGCTATAATATAATATGTAGTTACTATAATAATTACTATACATTTTACCTGAAAAATAGTTCCTGCAATAATATCCCAACACATTAATTCATTCCCACTGTCTGCTAACTTCGGCAATATTCCCTGCAAGCAATTGTCCCACAAATCCAGTGGGTTTACTTCAAATTGTTGTGATTATTTTAACAACTTCTTCTGTTTTCTGCTCCATTGCTAAAACAGAGGACTCTCACCTTCCCTTTAACAGCTTTTAACTATTTGAGAATCACTTCTATGGCAAGTGGGGGAAGAATGAGTTAAATATGAAGTCTGACAAAATGTAAGAGTACTGGAGTTACTAAATTTGAAATTTAATTTTGCAGCTCATTTGGTCTGTGTGAGTGAGTGTTGCTAAGAAATAGAAGGCTTTTGGATTAGAAGACAACAACCTGTGCTTTGGAAGGCAAAGATATTTGTGATATGATAGTTAAAAATTAATGTGGATTTTAAAAATCGTTTTATTTGATGTGCCATATTGAGAATATGGATTAGTTATAACTCAGCCTGTGGAACTTTTGATTCAGTCATCTCGTATGCCAATCATCCCTTCCAGCTTTGTCACATTTGTAATTTTGATTAAAATTCCCTGTTCACCTTTATCCAATTTATTAAAATGTTAAACACATTGGAAATTCCCTTTAAGCTATTATTAATTAGAACTCTTAAATATGGTTGCTTAAGCAGCTGTTGCACCACTAAATTGTAATTTTTAGCCCACAGTGAACTATCTCAGGGGACGATCATAGGCCATTTCAGACAATGACCTGGACCCTTGAGGACTCAGACTTGAGACAGATCCTCCTCCCTTCCGCCTACAAGTGGATCTCTGTGCAAAGGGTCCACATGGTAAGATTGTGTTGCAGGATTATTTGTAATTCTGATTAATCTCAATAATTCAAGGAAAGTCCTTGGTGGATAGTTTGTTCAGATAATTAGCACCTAAATCATCCAGTCTTCCATTCTCTCTATTAGGGATTATAGTAATTCAAAAATATTTTGATTAGTACCACATTCTCCCACCCACCCCAGCCCCCAAAATATCAAGAACCTTTATCACTTGCCTTGGCTTTGTATCTTTGACAGAAATCTTTGCTCCTTTTCAACAAGACAGTCAAGAAACATATAGACCAGTGGTAGTCAACCTGGTCCCTACCGCCCACTAGTGGGTGTTCCAGCTTTCATGGTGGGCGGTAGGGGTTTGCTGTAACTCTGCTTTATAAATTTTATAAAGTAAAGTAACTTCCCTACTTTATAAATCACTATTACTGTGGAACTGGTGGGCGGTTAGAAAATTTTACTACTAACAGAGATACAAAAGTGGGTGGTAGGTACAAAAAGGTTGACTACCCCTGATATAGACAGTAGACCAGTGATGGCGAACCTTTTTTTGCTCGCATGCCAAAAGCGGGGGGAGCACAGGGGGGGCATGCGTGGGCGTGCCATGCACGCACAACCAGCGCTTCCCCCCATTTTTGGCGGGCTTTTTTCGCCCTCCCCAGACTCCAGAGGCTTTATAGGAGTCTGGAGAGGGCGAAAACAGCCTCCTTCCCCCCTGAGGCCCTCCGGAGGCTTCAGGAGCTTCCCTGAAGTCTCTGGAGTGCGAAAAACTGACCCTACGGGCAAATCGAAAGTTCAGGAACGGACTTCCAGTTTGCTTGTAGGACCGGTTTTAGCCCTACGGAGCCTTCAGGGGTCTTCAGGAGGCTTCCCTGAAGGCTCCGGAGGGCAAAAAATGATCCTATGAGCAAACTGAAAGTCACTTCCGTCTTGCTTGTAGGGCTGGTTTTAGCCCTCCAGAGCCTTCAGGGAAGCCTCCTGAAGGCTCTGGAGGATGAAAAAATAACCCTAAGGACAAACCAGAAGTCCTGACAAATGGCTCCGCATGCCACCTGTGGTACAGGTGCCATAGGTTCGCCATCACGGCAGTAGACATAGACAGTCAAGAAACACCTATTACAGTGATGGCAAATCTTTTTCTTACAGTGTGCCAAAATAGCATGTGTGCGCCCACTCAATTCTCCCCATCCACCTGCACATGGAGACAACCCACCCGTGCGCATGCGCACATGACCCCTCCCCACACCCCAGAGGCTTTCCTGAAGCCTGGGGAAGGTGAAAACGGCTCCCCTGGCTCTCCAGAAGGGCAAAAAACGGAGATGACAGCTGGCATGCCACCAAATATGGCTTCGCCATAGGATCGCCATCACAGACCTATTACAATGTGTTTCTATGAAGCTTTGGTGTTTTCTCCCCAATCCTTGCAGAAGTTTATTGTAGAAAAGTTCTTCTGAGTTGCGGACCACTACTTAATCTCTCCAGGCCTGCTACTGGTTGTATAAATCATTCTGGTGACATTACAAGAGCAAGACCAACCGTTGTTGAACCAGGCTTTCCTATTTTGTAGGGTTTAATATTGAAATTAGCAGGATTTTGTATGCTGAAGACATGGTGCAGGGAAGGGGCTAAGTTAGTAGATCCGTAACCTGCTTATCTTCCTAACAAAAATTGCATTGCCCCCAAATCACAACATTTTGTCAACATGATTTGCGTGCTTTGGAGGTTATATATAACCTTTAGAATGCCCAATCAGATTTCATTGGTTTTGGCTCCACATCACATGAATATCCTTGTTTTGAAAGGACAGTCTAGCAAATTGGTGAATAAATTCAATAAATAGATCCTGTAATTTCACCTCTTACACCATATTCTAGAGAACTACACTGTATGTGGGCTTTATAGAAGCTGATCCGAGAAACCTTGATGGATTGTGTAGTTTTGATATCTTGCAGCACACTTGCTATATCCTTGATCTGCCTTAGGTGACTGATGCTGCTATTACTACTTTGATGTGTAAATTTCCCAACTGCTAGGCAACCAATAGTCAAATAGTTATCTGCATAGAAGCGAATACAGCAGCTTTCTCTCAGGACATGCTTAAAATAAGTGCCTACCTGTGCAAAGTGCTTACCATTATTTAAATAAGCAATATTTAAATAATCAAGACAGTAAATCAAGAGGAAATTATTAGAAATGTTTATTAAAACTAAAGGCACAAATCATGAACAAGGCTTGTTATTAAAAATAGGCACAGACAAAAACGTGCACTTCCCTCAATGTTCAGGCACCTGGAAAATGCTGCATGTTTTGCAGCACATTTGGTCACTTAGTTGCCAGAGGATCTTGGGTGTCTGTCCTGGAAACTTACCAAAGAAGTTGCAATCCTTAAGAACTATAACAATATCTCAGCAACCTTTAGCCATCTCAACAAGATCCCCCAACTTTTCCAGATAATGCTTTGAATCCACATCATTTACACCGGGCACTTTTAGTTCTCTTGCTGGGGTACAGATACAGCACCTTCTCCTCTGCTGTGCTTTCAATTTTAATAAAAGAACTTGCCCAACTGGACTTCTCATGCTCCTCACTAGAAGTCGTCTGCTGAAAGGAGAATCATGTGCACTCTAGGCTTATTTCTTTGATCCAATAGATTTTAAGGCTTTGTAGAACTATTTGCATTATGAGCTATACTAAGTGCTTCCCATTCGGATTAAGGTACCAGAGCTCTCTGGCTCCAATCCTCCCTGGTTCTTAGGTTGATAGCAGCAACATTATCTGGGGTGGATATGGTCACCATGTTCAGAATCAAGGTAACTTGTTAGAAGGAAGAGGGCAGGGTGGATGGGTTTTCTTATAATAGGCTTCTGGTGCAACAGGCATTCTTGTTCATACATGTACCTGATTCTCCAAAAATCATTTTAATCACAACAGCAGCAAATGATCTCAGATCTTTATTCTTAAGTGCTTGGAAATTCTTACTAAACATCTGGAGGTCACCATTCTAATCAGTTACAGAATATTCAAGTCCGCTGTGCAAGACCAACTTGCATAAATCATGCTCTTCTCATGGGTTGCCTGCAACATAGCTCTCCATTCCATCCTTAATTCAAGTTGTTTCTCTTTTAAAAAAAATCTAGATTGCTTTTCTCAGACTGAAGCTTTTGACCATTGGCCATTTTCTCAGCTATCAATGGTGCTGATCAGTTTATTTAGGATCTTCCAATCCACCGCTTTAAATAGAGGGGCTGGAGTTCCTTAAATAGCATGAAGATTGTCCTTCTTTCAAACAGCATCCTGATATCTTAGCCAGGAGGGTTACCTACACTGAGGTAAGGTAAGAAGGCATGAGATGTAAAGATCATGACTTGAAAAATTATGGAATAGCTTTCTGTTGCAGGTGATGCTGAAGTTGAAGGATGAAAACAATAAACAGAATGTAGAAGTGAAAACTGAGATTATCAGGGAAGATAGTGGCCATTTTATCTGTTGAATTGGGGGAAACTTGAAAGGTCCATAGGAAATTGTTATGCAATCATGCATAATTTTGCCCCCAATCCCAAGCAGGCAGAAGAGGATTCAAATTCTGACTTATTATGGAAGTACTGTTCAGCTTATTGAATCATAATGTACTGCATTTTGCTGAAGCCACTTCAGGGACTTTTGCAGGACAACATTGTAGTAACAATTATGGGGAGTTTGTCATTCTACCACGGATAATTATGCTGTACTCCTTACATTCTAGGTAACTATCAAAAAGGAAATAATTCAAGAATTATCTAAAATGTAAAGAATACAGTATGGTTAATTGCTTTGATATATCCAAAAACTGGGCCCTGGCATCATAGTATTTTCCCCCAACCAGTAAATAGAACATCAATTCAGGAAAGTATTGGAATATTCCAGTAGACAAATATCAACACAGTCTTTAGAGAATCTTTTCCCTTATTTTCTAGCAAGACCTTTTTTTCCTGAAGGGGGGAGGTGCTGGTACCCTACACTAGGTAAGCTAAAGAGAAAAATATCAGGCACATTACAGTGACTTTTGTATGAGCTGCATCAAAAAGAGGTTGGCCAAAACAGCACCTGTCTTCCCTTGTAAAAGCAAGATGTGCTCAGAATGGATATATCAAAAGATATAAATCTATCAATGAGTCCTTTGGAACAGATTGTCACTCTGTTTGCTGCAGAGGGAGATATCCACATTACGAAAAGATAAATGTGTCAATAAAGGTAAGATGACCTATGTACAGAAATGCCATCCAGATTTGTAACCCTGGTGCTCTGTAGATAAATTGAATGAAAACTGCGACCAGCCCCAGCCAACTTGGCTAACGTTTAATATTATAGGAAATCCAGAAGGCATCCAGATAAGGCTCACTTCGAAGATCAGTAATGAATGTGAGTATGATCAAATTGCTCTCTTGTTTGTATCTGAAACCAGAAATAAGGTCTACCTTGGTTACAGAAAAACATGTTTTGCCAGCTATTATTCTGAAGTTGTGCAGGCTAAGAGAACACGGCATTAACTTTCTTGAGGACAGTCTAGTTGCAAATGTCCAACGTGGAAAATGTGATGTTTAGACAGAGTTATCTGTTTCTCCTTATGCAGAGCCTAGCAACACAGGGATAATTTTTAACTTGATTCAGCTTAGGAACCGGCAACCTGAGAAAGAGTTGAAAGGTGAGGAGAGAGGACGGGAATCACGGTATGTTTATAAAACCACCTGTTGCCTGATGAATTTTGATTTGAGGAAGCATATTTATATGTGTTAACCTGAAAGAAGACGAGTTAAGAGATGCTTTTGTTCAGGCTTTGTCCCTCCCCCTGCCCCCCAAAAAAGCTCCAATGAAATTTAAATTATTTGGGACTAGGTGTCAGAATGCTTTACATTAGTAATTCTCTCATCTGTTAAGAACACTATGCACAACCCCCATCCAAAGCCATACACCAAGTCATGGTTACCTTTCCATCCATAAAGCAAAATACACTCCTAACATGTAGGAGCACACTTTGGTGAGTTCCAGTAAATAATACTTAAAGGACTATGAAGGCACCTCAGGGACAGCACCAATTACTGCTTTGTGATGCACTAGGAACAACTCCTAGTCAAGCTAATGGCATCCTTACCTGCTGCTAAAGCCCCATTCCTTCAACTAAAGCTACTTCTCAAAATGGATAAACCTCAAATAAAACCATTCCTTCCACAAACTCTTATCCTAGCACAGTGTGTGTTTCCCTCCCCCACCCTCCCTTTCAACATATCAAAATATTTCTCTACAGCAGTGTTTCTCAATCTCAGCAACTTTAAGATGCGTGGACTTCAATTCCCAGCATTGAATGGCTGAGGAATTCTGGGAGTTAAAAGTCTGCACACCTTAAAATGAATGAAGTGGAGAAATACTGTTCTACAAGATGAACCTGCTGTCCATCCTCTATGAATAAATAGCATTTCAGTTCACTTGTCTTGACCAGTCATACTCTCTCAACATATTGATGAGATATTGAATCTCTTCACCATTCAAGGCTCTCTGACTACAACCTACTTGTTCCCTGGTCCTCTGCTGCCATTTGCTAGGTCAGCAATTCTAATCGGATACTTAAAAGGTCTCTTTCCACATACCTGGACGTGTTGAGTTCATGCACCCATATTTCTCTCTGTCACTATCCTTTATCTTCCAGGAACACTGGATGGAGCCACATAAATAATAAATAAATAATATGAATCCATGATTTCTGGACGCACCTTATGCTTAGCATGGGGATTGGACTAATAAAGAGAAAGAGTCAGTGTTTTTCCCTTCACTTTACAGGAAAGGGGCAAACAAAGGCATTGGTTGGTTGCTGTCTCACAATAATGTGTAGGGTTAACCTCCCTTACGATTATGGAGAATAGCCAGCAACTCTCCCTTTCCTCCTGCTGAAGCAAAACGTTCCAGTAACTTCATTTCCTACGACAAGCAGTATCCCCTCTGCCTTGCTGGCTGTCTGCTCTAAACCTAAAGACAGCTGAGCAGACTGAGCACCTCACTATGAAAAAAAAAATCATTATAATAAAAACCCATCACATCCCCAGATAGATATAGATGTATTCTACCAGGGAACGGAATTTCCACAAAATAATATCCATAGTGGGTGGTGAGGAACACCCAAAATAAATAAATAATCTGTACAGGACCCTCCTTAAAGCTTTATGGCGAGGCTTATGAGGAAAAAGAAAAATAAATGTTTGCATCGGCATCCAGAAACAATTCACCCCACCATTCTTGGTGCCTCATATTTGAAAGCCAGTTTCTCCTTTTCAACCAGGGCATTTTTTTAAAAAAAGAGCAAATTTTTTAAAAAATGCCCACTTTTCTAACATATCCAATTACCCATTACCTTTCACTAGTTTGAGCAGCATATTTAACAAAAGACTCCCATTGTATCACCCATCCTATCCATCCAGTTGGTTTTCTTTCTTCTACTTGACCATTGTTTAACTACTGAGTTGCAAATCTCTGGTTCATCATTTGCCAGCATACAGAATTTCCCAGTCCTAGGTAAAGGTAAAAATGCCAGCCAAACAGATAGAGATAGACTGCAAGAGGACAGATCAATGACTGTTCTGAGAAGTACCATTCTGGTCACCTTCTCCCACCGCTGCCTGGCAGAAAGGTGTCCCTCACAATAATGTGCTCAGTGCTTCTGCCATACAACCAAAACAGGAATGGAGGGGCCCCCTCTTCTAAGGATAGCTTCTGACCATCGTGTTTTTCTAAGCCAAGACTGAGAAATTGCTCACAACATAGAAAATTAAGAACCTGATAAAAATAGGGGGCCTGCCCACAGCCAAGTATTATCTAAAGTGAAATTCAGGGAAAGGAGTGGTTCAACAAGAATAACTAGGCTGCTGCAACAGCATCTCTAAAGCTATCCCTATAGATTCCAAACATGGCACCAGAGAATCAAGGTGACCCTACTCCCTATTCCTAAGTATTATTACTACTCTGGGCCTGGGCACAGCAGGCTTGAGGTGATGCCTGCTGTCTCTCAATCAGCTCACAAAAACAAGCTTGCAACATTCACAGCAGCAATTAGCTTCACAGCCATCTCCCTCAATTACAGGGAGATGGCCAGCAAAAGGCAGCAACCCTTCCAGGAGCTGAGTGCTCTCACTGTCATTGATGCCAGACCACATTCTGCCATTTTTCTTCCCTGGCATCTGATTTACAGCACACTGGCCCTGAAGATGACAACTAGCCCTGGAATTAGGTTCAGATGTCAGCTGCAAGAAGATCCCCCCATGGTGGGGTAGAGTTGACCAGGTGGCGCTCCTCTTTCCCCAATCCGAGGATATTCAGAAATCCAAGGAGGTGAAATCTCCAAAGTCACAGTCAAAGAGCTCACTGATGCCTTCACCCTCCTCGAGGCCAAAATGATAGTCCTGAGTCTGGGGTGGTGAAAGTGCAATGAATTCAGAGGGCAGAAAACTTGAGAAGTCATCCTTGCCCTGCAGAAGCAAGGCATCCACGGAAGCCAGTGGTGAGAGGTTTACATCATCCCCGGGACACTTCAAAGGCAGTGTAGTCTCTCCAGATAACAAAGGTTCTGCCAAGAGATAATGGAGAGACTTAGTAACCAGCATAATAGATATACCAGCACCTTTAAACCCAAGTGAATATCTCAAATAAAGCCTTGTCTGTACACAAAAACAAAAGTTGCTTAATCTTCCAATTATATAAAATTTCTTCCAAAATTGTATAAATGATTTTCATGGCTCAGCTGCAACTACAAAAATATCTGATTTGGTCTCTATCACAAATTAGGAATAAATTACATATAATTTGAAACAAAATGTAAAAAGATTTTCTTAGAAGAACTCCTAAGACTTGGTACAGAAATGTACCAAGAAATGCATTGCCTTTCTTTCTTATTTGTAGTTTTCCCCCAGAAAGCCTTTCTATGCAGAGCCTTTGTAGAAGTATGTTAGCCAAAACACAACTTTTGTCACCTTTCTCAATGCTTCTCCATCCCACTAGATTGGTATTATAGTTATCTTTTGATCAAAGTAGTATGTCTTATGAATTGAAAATGTCAGCCTGAATAATACTTCAAGCATTTAAGTTTCCCCCCTTATCGTATCATATGTGGTTTCTCGTATATCATCTCCCCTAATGCCATCTGTTTCCATGCCTCCTCTCTTTATTCCACATCTTTGCCAAAAAGATTCAAGTGCAGAACCAACAATGCAAGACCAACAACAACTTGCATTCATATTGCAAAAGGATGTATTTGCTTTAGAGCCAGGGTATTTGAAAATCTAGTTTGCTCTTTGCTCATAATCAGATGTGGAAGCCCTTCTGTATCTAGTGTATTTTGTATATTGCAAATGCTATGAAATAAAAACACAGAATAGAATGTCCTCCCTTATGGCATTTTGATACCGGAATTCCTCTTTCTTAAGATAAAAATGGGCATGATTCTTCAAACTAGGGCCATAATTTACATTTAGAACTGCTACGGAGCGAAATTATTTGTTTTGGAAGTTGGACAGATTTGAAGGCTGAATTTGTTTTGCCTAACAGAGGCTTAGCACAGTCATTTCCAGCTCAATTTTGGCAGTATAATCTCAGCCTGAACAAAACTATGCCAGCAAATTTGAAGAATGAGAGTAACAACAGATTGAAAGGGATCAGTCTAAATATCAATAACAACAAAAATGAGACTTAGCAGAGTCCACAAACTACTGGACAATATCCCTAATTTCATATCCTAGCAAAATAACACTGAAGATCATCCAATTGTATATTAGAACAAGACATGAAAAGGGAGATACCAGTCATTTAAGATGGTTTTAGGAAAACAAATAGAGAACAAGAGATATTATTTTGGATGCATATTGCATAACTAAACCCACCATCCTGGGCCCAACGTTTGGGAAGTCAGTCTCTGCCTGTCATAAGCCAGGACAAAGAGTGAGTGATGGAGGAGTAACACCTCCTTAAAAAACCTTGGTCCAGCTGGCCCGGCTGGTAGTACCTCGTAAGGGCCCCTTTCCAGGGTTGCAGCAGAAGACAGTCAATGGTTTTGAAAACGGAAGAAGGTTTTACGCCCCAATGGCAGATGAAGCGGCAGAACCATCTTCTAGGAAAGCGGTTGTCAACCTGTGGGTCGCGACCCCTTTGAGGTCACAGAGGTTGCCTAAGACACGGGCGCACGCTGCCCTCTTCTCTCTGACAGCTGCGTTTTTCCCTGGGGGGCTCCGCAGAACATCCCAAGACCGATGCCACCACATCTGCCCTCTTTGGGACAGGTCCTCTTCAGAAGGACGAGGCCCTGCTGGTCCCCTTTGCATTCCTCACCTTCCAGCTTCGGCCCCACGCTGTGGAAAACATAGGTGCGCACACGCCCCGCACAATTACAGCCCAGAGCAGGACCAAAGCCCCTCTCCTAACTGGCCCTTCCTCCCTTGGAGGGCTTCGGGGGGAAGCTTCTGCAGAAGCCCGGGTGAGTGAGAATAAATTCCCATCGTTACAAAGCTCTGAGGCTGTAATTGTATGGGGTGTGTGCACGCTTCTATGTTTTCCACAGTGTGGAGCCGTGCTGAGGCTCTGGGTGGCCGGTGATGACTCTGGAGCCCATCTGCGGGGGCGGTATCCCCCTTGTGTTCCTCGTCTTTCCAGATGGACTCCAGAGTGATTGCCGGCCGCACTGAGCCTTGGCACAGCTGCCAGGTACTTTTAACCATATATTTTGGTCTTATGACTGCTGCAAAAAATCATAAATGCAGGTCAGTTGTTGAGTGTTTCAAATGTGATTGGAACACTCAACAAGGTGACCACAGTATATGTGTGTGTGTGTGTGTGTGTGTGTTTGAGAGAGAGAGAGACAGTGACAGAGAGGGAGGGAATCAGAGAGAGACGGACAGACATAGGAAGCCAAAAATTCAGTGTATAAAACGCACCCAGATTTTCACCCTCTTTTTTGGGGAGGGAAAGTGTGTCTTATACACCGAAAAATATGATACCCGAACTATCTTCTTATTTATTCAACTCACATTCTGAATATACATATTGAGAGATGCTGGATTGGAAAAAGGTGAGCATGGTTTTAAAACTGGAAGAAGAAACATCTATCACCTACACCAGGGGTCCCCAAACTTGGCAATTTTAAGCTGGCTGGAGAATTTTGGGAATTGAAATCCACAAGTCTTAAAGTTGCCACGTTTGGGGACCTCTGACCTACACTGTGCTACTCTGACAGCTAAAATTCAAATGATCTAATAATGAAAGTTAAGGAGTTCAGTGGAAAAAACAGGGCTAAGATCAAAATAAAAGATTTTTTTCCCTCTTGATAGAGTGGTAATTTAGGCTTCAGAAAAAATATTCAGATATCATGATGCATTATATCTACAAAATCAAAACACTGTAGATGAAACAATTCTGAGCATGCTTTTGTGTTCTTCCCAGTTTTATGACGGTTTTTACACGCTCTACCGGAAGGCCACACTAGGAAATGCATAGCTACA
Source organism: Thamnophis sirtalis (assembly GCF_051295495.1). NCBI lineage: Eukaryota > Metazoa > Chordata > Lepidosauria > Squamata > Natricidae > Thamnophis > Thamnophis sirtalis. The sequence goes on from NW_028261387.1 coordinate 65,545,203, forward strand.
ATAGTCAAAACACAAGCTTGACACAGAAGGCTTGCTGGCCTCAGTTACTCTTGGGTGCCAATCCTTAAGGCAACAATTGACATACCTTGGTCTCCACTCAGCAATGGCAAACTTGTATCCTGAGAAGGGTGTAGAAGCACAGAGGGTGTTGTTTGTGAAGGTTGTGAAGAAGGCTCCTCAGGAGCCACTTTCAATGGACTCTTAGTAGGACTACAGACACCAGAGCTTTCTTCTGGGCAGAGGAACACATCAACAGGGCCCTGAGTACTTTTCACAGCAATCTGGAAAGCCTAACAGAGATGGAGAAAAGAACATCTGAGGAGACATAGAATGGGGCGTTGGTTCTTACCTGATACGCCCCTTCTCTGGGAAGGTGGAGATAGTGGTCATGCATGGGTTAACTCAGTCAGTAACCAATAGAACTGAGTCTACCAAAGTGATGTCATCGCCTCTGAGGAGCAGGCTCCCGCTTTTCTTGACGAAGGAGATGAGTAGATTGCTATGCGGTGAACAATCGCTTTCTGTCCAGTGACTACACAACATGCTCCCAGATCACTCCTGCAAGGTAGGCCAGGATCTCAAGGGTAAGGATGACCGCTGTCTCCGCCTGCCCAGAGAAGGTAAGAACCAACGCCCCATTCTCCAAAGTTGGTGGAGACAGTGCTCATGCATGGGACGTACCAAAGCTGGCATGTCCCCGGGAGGGCATGAGACTGGCCTAGGAGCTGGAAGAAGGGAGAACCTGTTGGAGGACTTGCCGTCCGAAAGCTGCATCTGCCGATGCATATCGATCCACCTTGTAATGTTGTATAAATGAATTAGGAGTAGATCAGGTCACTGCCTTGCAGATCTCTTCCACCGAGCCCAATCCAGAGACCAATTTAGAAAAGTAATTTTCTTTCTTTGTTTGAGTGAAATCCAATTAAATGCAATTAAAGTAATCAATTATTAAGTATTAGTTGAGGAGAAAGCGATTAGCACAGCCAGTTCCAATCGAACTGAGTCTAAAAAAGCAGGAGCATGCTCCTCAGAGGCGATAACATCACTTTGGTAGACTCAGTTCTATTGGTTACGGTTCTGGCCCCCCTCCATCTGGTAATGAATGCAGACACAGGCTTAGCTGTTTGCCACTCTTTATTCACAGCAATTATAATCCTGTTGGCTGAAAGCCCAGACATGACTCACTGGCAAGAAGTTGGCAGCAACCCAGACTCCAACAGACACGTGAACACAAGGCAGGCCAGACAAGGAGTTCTCCAGATTACTACGAACAGTTGTGTCCTGCAAAAGGACTCCTCCCAAAGTCTCTTCTTATATACTCTCTTGAGAGGGGCCAAGCCACAACCACCTGGGCTTGATTATCTCTTATGAGTCTGTCTCCATAACTGCTGCCTCTGTTTCTCCGCCCTATGTTGCCTGGTGTCAGGGACAAACTCCCTTTGATCTTCCCCACTGTTCCATGCCTCAGGCGCCTCCTGGTGGCCAACCAGCCTCTCTGGTCCCTGCTCTGAGTCTGAACCCTGCCCAGGGTCCTCCACATCTTCCATAGCAGACTCATAGGTTTCCTCGCTATCCGAGTCCATCAGCAGCTCAAACGGATCCTGCTGAGCTACAATAGGTTACTGACTGAGTTAACCCATGCATGACCACTGTCTCCACCAACTTTGGAGAAGACTGCATACACTTTTGTTGTGAGGGTGGTAGTGGTAAGCCTCTGCAGATCTTTTCTATGAAGAATATTTTGGGAACATCCAATTTTATAAAATCTTCAGAATTTTATCTCTTTGTGACTAGAGGACAAAAAAATCTAACTCTTTTGGCTTGTTTCACTGCCTGGGACAATTATTGCTCATAACAATAGAGTTCCTCAATTCTGCAAGGAAATTTTGAGATGCCCGGTACATCTCAATATCTGAGTGAAAAACATTCTATTTTGTAATGATCTCTGCTCATAGTTTTAATACTTTGTAGAAATGTATTAAATCAAAATAGTAAAATGAGAAAGAAGTTCTACTTGAAGCATTCTATTTTGTTATATATCACTTTAACAATGCTATTCATGAGCTAACAAGGCATTGCATCTACCTAGATGTTAACTGCTTAGGTAACCAAGGGCTGCAAAAGCCTTTATTCTGTGCATCATAATTGGCTCCAAATAGACAGTAACTTATTCTATTAGACTAACCGAACACGTATAACTTCTATTTCATATGCCCCAAACTTTCCTCACCATGTCAACAAATGTCTCAGACCCTTAGCTCACCAGTTATACTTGGTTCACAAAACATTGGTTCAGGTGGCTTATCCTACAAAAGGACATTTTCTTACAGGGCAGCACAATAAGTGGATAGGATTTCATTCTTGTTGATTGTTTAACTAATCTAGGATATAACAATTTGTGCCAGTTGATTATTGTAAAATATTGCACAGTGTATGTAGCTCAATGACATACAGCTAAACTGTATTCTAAGAGACTGGGCTCGATATGTCAGAGTGTCATTTGGTTGAGCTAAGCAGCTATAGAAATTAGATGGATGGATGGATGGATGGATGGATGGATGGATGGATGGATGGATGGATGGATGGATCAGCATACAGAATCTTGCATTTAAAAACCAAGCTTCCCTGGATCTATCATACTGGTGGCTATATTTCTCAGTCACCATACTGTTTCAAGATATACTACACTTAAACGGACTTGCAGAAACCTTTTCTACCTAATGAGGAATGGAAAGGATAAACATAGTAAAGAGGATTAGGATTCTGAAAGTTTTAAGTGTGTAAGGATTCCATGAGAGGCCCCAAATGGCCTCTGTAATTCTTGGAAGCAGGAAGGTTACCTCTGCAGGATCAGAGACTTGCATCTGTGTCTCAGGGGGGGCTTTGATGACCATCACCAGTTGCTCTGAGGGGTCTGCAATGTTGCGTAGATCTTGGCAAGTCACATAAGCTGAAGTATGGTCAGTCAAGTTTTGTCAGAAATATCACAAGATATGTGTCAAGATACAAAACTAGAACAGCAATATACAACTGTTAGGCTCAAATCACTACTTATTAGGAAAGAGGCATACAAGAAGTCCTTGATTAATGAACAGTCATTTAACAACCACTCAGGGTTACAATAGCTTTAGACTAGCTACTTCCTTAATTTCAGGATGCAATTAATCTGGCCACGAAGATTTAATCTTATTCAAAATAACCAAGTCTGTATGCCTGTTTCTATTTCTTTCTTTTTAATATTTCGATGCCAGTCTATTTCAAATTTTAATTATTTCCCTACCTCTACAATTTCTGTGTAATAAATAATCTGTTCAGGAGACACAGTTTTAGTTGGAAAACAGTGCTTGTTAACTCTCAGTCTTCTGACTTGCAATTTCTGAGATCTGTGAAATTCTCCACAAGTTTGTAGAGTGTCAGAAAATTAATTTCAATTATTCAAAATTATGAGCACACTCATTAGTTTAATCCTGTGAAGTGAGATGATGAAGAGATTAATCTAACCAATTTTATTCAGCACACTTAAGGCCTTACCAAATATATTTTACCTGTGACATGGAACTTGCAAACCTATTTTATTGGAACGTTATTGTAAGGGGAAAAATGGGGGGCGGGGAAGAGAAGAAAGGATAGCTGAAGTTTTCTCTCATATGCATATGTTAAAACTGTTCATTTACCAGAAAGGGTGGATTGCAGATTTCATTATCAGGAACAGGTTCAACTACAGAGCTGCCAGGCAAAAATCAACAAGAAACATCTGACAGATGCACCACCACCACCACCACCCTTCTTTCCCTTTCTTTCTGAGATATATACACACATGTATACCTCCACACCTCACTGACAATTCAGAGCCTTAGCCAACAGCCAGGTAGGGATTTTCCATTAAGTCACAGGGTGTGGAAGTACAAATTAAAGTACCAACACCCAATCCAGGAATGTTGGGAGTGCAGCTGCCTCTTTGGAATATGGCACTTTACTGCTACTGGTTACTGCAGAAAATTTGCTCCTATGAACCTGTTTTGTGCTCTATGAGTGGATAAAACCATCCAATCCCCATTCATCTTGAAAAGAAGGATATTGCTTGTTTTCAGGTTCCTCAGTAAGGATCTTGAATTGAGTAGTACACATCTGGATGAGGCTGTCCAGATGCTGTTCTGCTGCTTGAAGATCCTGTAGTTCCTTCATTAACACTTGATTCTTATTGGTGCCCGCCACAGAAGTCCGGTTCCCCCTAGAAAAAAGAATAAGGCAAGATGAAATACTCTGTGACTAATAACTTGGCAAGTCTTAGCATTAAGATAGATGAGAAGTAAACTACATTGTGTGTGCTTTCACATTGTCAGAATAACACAGCAAAAGACAGACAAATGCTCAATTAAGTAAATTAGCTAATTTTTAAAGGGAAAGTTCAACAAATTACCTGGAGAAAATATTCTTGCCACATAGTATTCTAACCCTATGCCTGGTATAAGATTCCATGTTGTCTCCTTTAATATCCTTAATATCTATATAAAGCCATTGGGAAAAATCATTCTGAGATTTAACCAAGGTATCATCAATAGGCATAAGAGGCTGTGCAGGATATGTTCTAGGAGAGTAGGTGGCTGGATGGGAACCAATAAACTGTGTCTGAATCCCAACAAGACTGAAATGTTGTTGAGAGGGAGTTCCAGCCTATGAATTAGGAAGACAGGTAGTTCTAGATAATTCTGAGCTCTTTCAAAGCAGCAGATGAATTAAGGTATAACTCCAAGCAATGCGTTTTGCGTGACCCGACAAAAGCGCGCCGACAAAACCGCATCACTAAAACCGTGACGTCATCAACACGCTGACAACAGTGCAGTGACAGAAGGCCGATTTACAACAGCGCGTCGACAGAAGGGCGATTTAAGTTAAAGTAAGGGTTAGGGTTAGGTTTAGGATTAGGGTTAGGTTTAGGGTTAGTGTTACGTTTAGGGTTAGGGTTGCGTTTAGGGTTAGGTTTAGAGTTAGGTTACAGCGTGCTTCTCTCGCCGCGCTGTTGTCAGCGCGATTCAGCGCTCATTCGTCGGAGCACCTTAGAACTTGCAGTTTTGTCACCACGGTTTAGTCGGCCGCGCTTTTGTCGGCCGCGCTTTTGTCGGTGAACCGCATTTTGTAACTGTCACAAGGATCAAGTGATCCTTGTCTTAATAATCCCATGTTTGAACTAATGTAATTCAGTTTTTATGGGGTTGCCTTTGAAACCTGTTGGGAGACATTAGTAAGTGCAGAATTCAACCTCTTGGTTACGCTTAGAGTAACTGGTTGTCATACGAAGTCATTAGAGACAGTATAGCTATCTGTTTGCTTCCAAGATGATATCAGTGCTGATTTATGAGAACGTTCCTCAGTTATAACAGATTGACCTTTGTAGTAGATCTGCTTAGGGAGCTTTCTGTGAGAAATGCCTGGAAAGTAGTGACCCAAGCAACAATCTTCTTCCCGTTGACCATGCCTAATAAATCCTGATTTTAAGGTATTTGAGGCTTTTATATTCTTAGTTTCTGTCTGTAGTATGTTCTGGAACTGGTAGTGTATAATATCACCAGGAAGCTTCAGGAATTTGCCTAAAATAATTCCTTTCCCATCTTAATTATTCCATTCTCTTCTCATCCACATTTAGTGGTCACCATGCATGCTCACTTCTCATTTATTTATTAGAATTATATTCTATCTTTCTTTCAGGGTCTCATTATGGTATGAATTGCACTTCACTCCTTCTACCAACTTTTTTTTCGTACCAAAGCTCTAAGGTATACTGGGATAAGAGATAATGTCTGACCAAAATAATTCAGTGAGCTTCCATGGCTTATAAGAGTAGTAACCCAATATTTTAACCATTACATCATATTGTCAGTAGCCAGTTTTTTTGTACATCTGCAAACTTAAAAAATCCCCGAGTCTCTCATCTATAAGCCATAGTACTAATTGTATAAACACTGTGGAAACAATAAAGTTGTCATTTTGCAAGAATGTTGGATTACTGCCATAACTGGGTAGTCCACCAAGCCATAAAGATTCAATTTTCATATTTAACAGTATTTATTTCTATCTGATAATAAGCAGCAAAATATACTAAATTCTCAGAACATAATGCTTTATAATAAGCAACAATGATATGTTCATGGAGAAACTGATGGTTTAAAATTATTTACGCAATTGATTAAATTTTTATATACAATTATTGTCTCACTTTTAACTAAATTGAACACAGATTAATGAACTTTTATTCATGTTATTCTCACGAGTCTAATGTTGTTAATGTGGTTTTCCTTGCAATAATTTACCCCCCTACAGTACTGTTTTAAAGTAAATGAAGACAAATATTCTTTTGAATATACTTCCACAAATGCACAGAGGCATCTAAGAGATTATAAGAGAATAATCTTATAGGCATATTCCATTTGTAATTTTGTTTTAGGATAATTCAGATTAACATGTTCTAGTTCTCTTGATTGAAAAAGGGCGTTGGTACTTACCTGATACGCCTCTTCTCATAGTGGGGGGAGGAGTATCCAGGATGGGTTTGACCTTATCCTCTCGTGATTGGTTTGAGTCAGATAAGCTCTTTGGGCTCCGCCCCCTGGAGGTGAGCCTGCCCAGTTTTATGACGAAAAGCTCTCTCCGACTCGTTGCATCATTCACTCCAGACTCTTGATTCAGGTGTTTTTTTTTTTTTTTTTCTTTTCTTCAACATCAATAATTCAATAACAATATAACAATGAACATAACACTTAGTTGTACAAACCTAGTCAGGGAGGGACTGGATACTCCTCCCCCCACTATGAGAAGAGGCGTATCAGGTAAGTACCAACGCCCTTTCTCCATAGTGAGGGGGGAGGAGTATCCAGGATGGGACGTACCAAAGCCTGCACGTCCCTAGGGAGGGAGATCCCTGAGACCATATGTCCCCCACTCAGGCCTGTTGAGGCATGGGTCCAGCCCTGTGAACCGCCTGCAACACCCTGCGGCCGAACGAGGCCTCTGCCGAGGCAAAGGAGTCCAACTTATAGTTCCTAACAAAGGGAGAGGGGGAAGCCCACGTGGCTGCCCTGCAGATTTCGGCCAGGGATGCTTGTGTGGCCCAGGCCGTGGATGTGGCTGCACTCCGTGTGGAGTGGGCTGTGATATGATTTGGTGTCCGTAACCCCTGCGATTGGTAAGCAGTGGCAATGCAGGTTCGCAGCCACCTGCCGATAGTGGTGGAAGTTACCTTATTACCCAGGGATCCTGGTTGGAAGGAGACAAACAGGGCTTCGGATTTCCTGTTTGGCCTGGTTCTCCTGAGGAAAATCCTCAGAGCCCTCCTAACGTCCAGAGTGTGCCACTTCCTCTCCAATGGGTGAGAAGGATCTGGACCGAAGTTGGGCAAAATCAGTTCCCGGGCTCGATGGAAGCAGGAGCACACCTTGGGAATGAAGGATGGATCCAGCCGTAACACCGCCCTATCTTGGTGGAAGACACAGAGATCCTCCCTGGTGGACAGCGCCTGCAGTTCGGATATCCGCCTGGCGGAAGTGATGGCCACCAGGAAAGCCACCTTCAGGGTCAGGAACTTAAGGGAAACTGCTTGTAATGGCTCAAATGGGGCACCCGTTAGAGCGTCCAATACCCTGTGTAAATCCCAGGAAGGGTACCTGAGTACCGTAGGTGGTCTGAGGTTGGAGGCCCCCTTAAGGAATTGCCTGACCATGGGATGGTGTGTCAGGCACTGATTTCTGCCACACGGGAGAACTGATGAGATGGCTGAGACCTGTCTCCTAATTGTGTTAGGAGCTACCCCTCTATCCAGGCCCGCCTGGAGGAAGTCCAGAGCCTGAGGCACCGTAGCCTGGATGGGGTTGGACCCCCGGGAGTTGCACCAAGAGTCAAAGGCCCGTCACGTGGAGCCATAGATGCGCTCTGTGGAGGGCCTGCGGGCGGCCTGGATAGTCCTTATCACCCTGGGGGGGAAGAGGTCTTTCCTCAGGATGCTCCGCTCCACCGCCAAGCGGTCAACTGGCTGCAGCTTCCGCTCCAAGTTGTCCCCTTGGTCCGGTTGAGCCAGCCGGCTCTGATGAACCCACCCCTGCTGTATGTTCTGCCCTCAGCGAATGTTGTCTAAATTCATAGGCTATCTGAGGTGCTTCTGCGATCTCTCATAGTCGGGCATCCCATTCTGAGTTTGTGGTGGGTTCTGGCATGGGGACCAGCCTGTCTGACCCTTTTTCTCCCCCCCCCCCCAGCCATAAGGGTGCTATGATTCTATGGCTAGGATTAGCGCAGAGATATTCAGAATGTAAACACAGACGGAGTTTAATGGGTGGCCACTAGAGTGTAAAGATGGAGTGAGGGGAGCTAAGGCTCACAATAAAGGCCTGCCACAAAGGTAAATTAATAATAATAACAACAAGAACCACAACCACAATAATAATAATGAAATAGAATAAAATACAAAAGGGGGCATCTTCCCGCCTGATAAAACCAAAAAAGATTAAGGAAACGATTGGTCCCTTGCTGGGAGAAGGGGCCCGAAGGTGACAAGCAGCAGGGGTAAGCCGAACTATTTAACTCGTGCTTGGCATCTGTCTTTACCCGAAGGGATAAACAATCCAACCTATCAAGAACAGCATCCCAAATTCAGATTAGGAACCCAAGATGAGATAGGGAAGAATGGTAGCCTGTCTATCTTAGGCAAGGTCCAATTCCCAGGACCGGGTGGGTTACACCCAGGGGTCTGAAGGAGCTGGCGGACAAATTCTCCAAACAACTGAAACTATATCTATCAGAGATCCTGGAGTGCTGGAGAACCACTATAGAATTGCTGATATGATTTCCCCCCCCCCTTCAGAAAGGAAGAAAAAACCGTCTCGAGAGCCCAAGGCCCACATGGGTTTGTCAAAAACACATCATACCAGACTGGCCATATTAGATTACGGTGGCAACCCTAGTGGACCATAGGAATGCCATTGATATAGTTAACTTGGACTTCAGCAAGTCCTGATAAGGTAGACCATAACCTACTATTAGGTAAGTAGAAGAATGTGGGTTAGACCTAGTCACCCCAGGTGCCTTGGTAACTGGTGTACCCACCTGTACTCCTCAGTGGAACTGCCTCTTCATGGAGGGAAGAGTGCAGGGAGTCTCCCAAGGTCCAGTGTTGAGCCCAGTACTCTTCAACCTCTTCATCAGTGATTTGAATGAGGGTGTTAGGTGTGTAAGCTAACATTTGGGATAGCAAAATATATGCCATGATAGTAGTACTGTTCCTTCAAGAACTGCTGTTATCTCAAGCGGTCATAAGAAGGAGCCGGAATGACTGTTAGCTCTTTGTTTGTTAACGGCTGATGAGGGGGGGGGGGTCATCAGGTTAGCAGATGAACCCCCGGCTGGCCGGAATAGCCAACACTTCAGAATACAGGCTAAAGCTACAGAAGGATCTTGGTACCCTTGAACATTGGGCACTACCTAGGAAAATGGGATTCAAGGAAGTAATGTTCTACCTTTAGGCAATGAAGGTGAAGTGCACAGGTACAGGATACCCTGCTCCACAGTAGTAACTGTGAAAGGGATCTTGGGAGTCCTAGTGGACAACCCCTTTAATGTGGGTCAGCAGTGTGCAACAGCTGCCAGGAGAGCAACACAGTTTTTGGCTTCATAAACAGAGGACTAGAATCAATCTCCCGTGAAGTGTTAATCCCACTTTTTAAGGTCTTGGGAGGCCACACTTGGAATTCTGCACTCAGTTTGGTCCCCATGATGTAGAAGAGATGTGGAGACTCTTAAGGAGAGTGCAGAGAAGGCAACAGGGGAGGAACAAGAAGCAATGGGTGGAAACTAAACAAGGAGAGAAGCAACCTAGAGCTGAGGAGAAATTTCATGACAGTTAGAACAATTAATCAGTGGAACAGCCTGCCTCCAGACATTGTGAGAGCCCCAACAGTTTTTAAGAGGCTGTTGGGTGGCAATGACAATAGCAATAGCAGTTAGATTTATATACCGCTTCATAGGGCTTTCAGCCCTCTCTAGGTGGTTTACAGAGTCAGCCTAATCAACCATAGGAAGCCATTTGTCTGAGATGGTATAGGATATCCTGCCTGGGCAGGGGATTGAGCTAGAAAGCCTGCAGGTTCCTTCCCATTCTGCTATTGTATTGCATAGTATTGTATTGTATTGCATTAGCCGTTTGCCTAGTCACCCCCACCCTTGGAAGGTCTTCAGTAACCTGATTGAGGGCTCCATTGGGAGCTGCCTTTTAGCAGCTGGGCTGAATATTCTCCCCCCCCCCTGCGTTTTTCCAGGCTGCAGCGGGCTGCCGGCTTGGGATTAACAAAACAAAACACAGTTTTTGCTACTGGGGCCAGTAAGCCTCTCGCCTCTCCCGTTCTGTCTCCTAATTAAGGGAGAGTTTTCTTAAGGGGGAATCAAGAAATAGCCATGACAAACAGAGCTTGCTGGATGCCGGTCAGCCTCTCGCCCCCCCCTCTGTCTCCTAATTAAAGGAGAGTTTCCTTAAGGGGGAATCAAGAAATAGCCATGGCAAACAGAGCTTGCTGGATGCCGGTCAGCCTCTCGCCCCCCCCCCTCTGTCTCCTAATTAAAGGAGAGTTTTCTTAAGGGGGAATCAAGAAATAGCCATGACAAACAGAGCTTGCTGGATGCCGGTCAGCCTCTCGCCCCCCCCCTCTGTCTCCTAATTAAAGGAGAGTTTTCTTAAGGGGGAATCAAGAAATAGCCGTGACAAACCCAGCTTGCTAGGGATGTCGATCAGCCTCCTAATTAAAGGAGAATGTTCTTATGGAGGAAGCCTTCTCCTGTTACTTGGCAGCCAGAAAGGTAGGGGGGGGGTGGTTCTTCCGGCTTGGGGGGGGGGTTGATCCACCACCTGCCTCTTTAACTCCTTTTTGCCCTTTGCTGCCTCCCTCGCTCTTGGCTAATGCCTCTGCGATCGGCTCTCACCTTTGTAGGTCTCCTCAAGTGGTGGTTGTTGTCCTGCCGGCCTCCTGAGCTGCTGGGGGCCGCCATCTTGGCCACGTGGCTTCAAGATGGCCCCCGGCTCCAAATTCAAAAGGCTCCTCTTTGCTGGAGCACATGGGAATGGCTTTTGCCTTTTCAAGCTTGCCATGCGGTTGCTGCTCATCTCCCGCAGCTGTTTTAGAGCCTTTCCGGCTCTCACCTTGTCCACTGGTGATAGCTGCCAGCACAGGTTTTCCTTTTTTTAAAAACCCTCGTGGCTGAGGGGAGCGGAGGAGCGCTTCTGCTCCTGAGAAGCCTCTCATCAAGGGCTGCCTCTAGGAGGCATGTGTGCCCGGTTCTCCTGCTTGCCCGGCAACGGTCCTCACAGAGTGACTCCACCTCACTCAATGGCCAGGGCAGCGTGCCGCCCCAGAGGGCTTGTGGCAATCCGGTCATTGCAGGAGGAGGCTGCGATGAAGGGAGGCAGGGTTCGCCGGGTCCAAGTTTATTTTCTTTAATCCTTTGAAAATTACTGGAGGTCTGGAGAGGTGCAACCTTTCCCTTGATTGGGGTGAGTCAAATCTCCAGCTCTTACAAGCCTCAGCTGCTAGGGCTGCCTGCTAGAGGCTTCTGCCCATCCTCCTGATTAGGGCTGCCTGCTAGAGGCTTTTGCCCTTCCTTCTGCTGCCTGGCCAAGCTCCTCACTGAGAGTCTTCGGATGTCCTCAGTGTCCAGGGCAGCCTGCCGCCCCAGGGGGGCTAGTGGCAGACCCAATCCTGCAGGAGGAGTGAAGCAGGGAGGCAAAACTCGAGGGTCCAAATGAATTTTCCTTTAGATCCTAGTAAATTCCTGGAGCTCTCGAATGAGCAACATCTCACGATCGTTTTGAGTCAGAAAACTGGGCAGGCTCACCTCCAGGGGGCGGAGCCCAAAGAGCTTATCTGACTCAAACCAATCACGAGAGGATAAGGTCAAACCCATCCTGGATACTCCTCCCCCCTCACTATGGAGAACACATATAGACATATAAAGAATCTATAAACTACTGTATTTTTCAGAGTATAAGATGCACCTAAGTGTAAGACGCAGCAAGGTTTTGAAGAGGAAAATTTTAAAAAAAGTTTTTGCATTCTGCAAACCTTCCCAAAACGGCCTGTTTTTGCAAAAACTGGCCCATTTTATTCCCAAAAAAGGCACAAATAGCCTTTAGAGAGCTTGCAGAGTGCTCCCAAGAGGGAGGGGGGTTAAAAACGAGCAAAAAAATTGGCCATTTTTTGCAAAAAAGGTGCCTGCTTTTTGTAAAAAAAAAAAAAAAAGGGCATGGATAGCCTTTAGGAAGCTTTTAGAGTATTCCTGGGGGCTGGGGGTGGTAAAATTGAGCAAAAAATGGGCCATTTTGTGCTCATTTTTGCCCTCCCCAGCCCCCAGGAGCTCTCTAAAAGCTTCCTACAAATTCTACACAGCCATTTTGGTGAAGGGGATGGGGTTTTGGAAGGCAAAAAATGCTGTATTCAATGTATAAGACACACCCAGATTTTCAGCCTCTTTTTTGAGGGAAAAGTTGCATCTTAGACTCTAAAAAAATATGTTGTGTGTGTTTGTGTGTGTGTGTGTGTGTGTGTATACTTATATAATATATACTTATATATATATAAGTTAAATAAGTGTACCAACAACATAAATGGAAACTGTGGCAACTTAATATATAACTATTATACAGACATTGCTCTACTTCTGGGTTACAATATAATGGAGCCAAACAAACATCACCAGAACACCAAGTTGGAAGAGTGACAGGTGACATTCTACTTACAGCCATTGGATATGGTTCTTGGATTTCTTGGTGATGAGCTGGATGCCCTCCAGGACATTTGTTATGTCATAAATACGCCTCTTCTGCACCTTTAGTACTTCAGCAGCCCAGTTGAGATCCACAACACCATCAGGAGACTGACTCAATAGCTCTAAGAAGCGCTTGGTGGTCAAGTTGAGAGACGTTTCATAGCGGGATTTCTCTCCAGGAGACTTTAAACCTGGGGATGAATCAGGGCTTAATTACAACAGCTGCAATTCTTCTTAAATAAATCTCAAACTTAAACCATCAATTTGCTCAGCTTGCACTATTTATTTGACAAGAAAGCAAACACCGTTGTTGGAGATAGGCATCCTCTGGTTCAGAGTTTCATTCTCTCGGTCTCACCTAGCTTGAAAGCTGCAATGACTACCCTAGAAATAGAAAGAGAGGAATAAACACCACTCACCTTTCCCACACTGACCAAGTATGTTGCCAAGATACATTGTGGGGATATGAAAAATGGATTTTACTACCAAAGGAATTGAATCTGGTTAGACGTTTGGGATGGATTGTACATTGTAAACTGCCCAAAGTTTCCTTGAAGTGTGAGATGGGCAGCATATAAATTGATTGATTGACTGATTGATTCAATTGAATGAATGGCAATTGTGGATAATATAGCATCATTTGCCAAACTCAACTGTGAACTCAGATGAGACTTTCAACTTTAGCAATGAGTTAAAACAAATGCCTGTGTTTCAAGGAAATTAACCTTTAAAAAAAATGAAATCTCTGATTTTTAGGTTGCTAAATTCTGAAATCCCAAAAGCAACTTTGCACAATATACATGCCATTTCAGAAACAAAAGCCATTTCCCTCATGAATTCAAAAGCAAAGCAAGGCTGAAAAAGCATCAATACTCCAGTGTCCCAGTACTAGCAGTCATTTCCAAGATTTTACTGGACCAATGTGGCATTATTAAGCCACTAGGACAAGGATTCTTGAAGTAGCTGCAGAAATTAGGGTGCCAAAGTTCCCATCTATATACTAGTACCTTTTATAGGATTTTTTGCTTTTCCTCGAGCCACCTGAGCATGGTCTGCAATGTATTGATGGTCAGTCTCCAAATTCAATTTCCGTTTTACCTGGAAATTAAGCGAGATTTGTAAATAACCACACCACTTAAGCTCTAGTGAAACAAGTAGTAATCATGTAAAACTAGGAGCATATCTACACATCTTACTGTTATTGAATAAGGGCTGCCTTTAAATGTAAGGCCATTCAGAGTTGCCTGAACCGTGAGATGGGTGGCAAATAAATTTAATGAATAAATAAATAAAATTAATGATAGATAGATAGATAGATAGATAGATAGATAGATAGATAGATAGATAGATAGATAGATAGATAGGGGAAAGAAAGAAAAAAAAGAAAAAAGAAAGAAAGAAAAAGAAAGAAAGAAAGAAAGAAAGAAAGAAAGAAAGAAAGAAAGAAAGAAAGAAAGAAAGAAAGAAAGAAAATATGGGTTTGGGGAAAATTAATTATTACATTTAATTAGTTGAATAAACTGTTACATTTTAAACAAAAAAATTCCTCATTTTCTCAATACATTAAGGGCAAAAATTAGCAGCAGCTTTGGTTTTCCAGTTTTCACCTACAGGCAGCTCATCTTGCTTGCTGTTCTATCAGTTTCAGATTGAACCAGATGATAAAACTCTGACCAGAATCCCTACTCTGTTGCTCTAATGGTGGATTATAAACTTAGATGACTATCATAAAGATTGTCTATGAAGTTTTACTGATATTATCCAGTCACTTTAATAGCCTCTACAGAGCCAAGAGAGTGGGGGCCATTCCGGGGGTGTAGCTAGCACATTTGACATCCAGAGCAACTATTTCCACTCATAAATAGTACCATGAGGTTCTGGAACTTCTGCTGATTCTATCTCTGTCATTGCTGCCACATCACTGCCTGCTAAACAGCTGACCAGCACAATGGCAGCAGTGACCAATTCTATACCAGCTGCTGACCTTCTGGATAATCTCCTATCTTACATCCTCTCATTGTCTCTATCTGGGGCAAACCATTCCCACCATTTCATTTTAGCATGCCCTAGGATCATTCTCATCTTAAGGAAAAGGATGTTCCATAGGAAGCAATCTGCCACCAAGAACATCCACCATCAAACCACACTCTAGCACACTCTAGTTGGGGAATACACCTGGTAGACAGTCCTAGCCATCCAAGTCAGATATGCAGAATTTATAGAGCAAAGGCAAAGTCTTATTGTCTTAGGTGAGCAGGGTGGAAGGCATATCTGCTTGAAAGCAGCGGTCCCCACTCCTGAGGCCACACAAGCAGCAAGCGAGTGGGAGAAACTCCATTTGCACAAGCGGGGGGGGGGATGAGTGCTCACGCGCAAAAGCTTCATTTGCACATAAAGAGCCTTTGCACACACATACACATGCACGCCACTTGCATGGAACCATCCCCTCTCCCCCTCACTGCCACTGCCCCCCACCAGTTCAGAAAGACTGGGGACCACTGCTTTAAAGGCAGTAATTAACATTTTGAATTTTACTTGGAAACAGACTGGCAATGAGCGCTGCAGGAATGTGACCAGACAGGAAGCAAGCGGGCCATTGCATGCTGGCTGATTTAAGTTTTTAGGTGATCTTAAAATGCAGCCCTATGTAGATCAAATTAATTGTAGATTAAAAGTAATTTGCAAATGATATGAGCATCACTGTTAGAATATTCAGTCTAAATGAGGAGATCCATTAATATAGAATGGAGAAAAGTAATTTAATTCTGGAAGAATTCCAGGATATTTTGCAAAAATGTAGAACTTTCTTTTAAGATTGTCCATTTCTATAAAAATGGATTCAAAAGAGGAGTCAAAAGAGAAATGACTCAGAATCAGGCTGCTTTGGATAGGGATTTAAAATTGACAGCATACAAGAATGACATTGCGAAGGATGTTATATAAAGGATTAAAAATGAAAGTGGTGATATTTTAGTAGCAAAAGGGACACACAAATAATAAATCAGAAGAGAGGCTTCTGTGTGGATTTCAGTTCAGAAGAATGACTTGAATATTTTTTATTTTGAACTTACAAAAGAGATGTATTAAACCTATGGAGTTCTTGAGAAAAGATAAAGAGAGAATGAAAAGAAACCTTTTTCTGGGACACTATTTAAAAGGAATAAACTTTTTGAAATAACAAGATTTAAAAAGTAAGTTCATTCAACTAAGGTTAAAATTATATGATTTTTTTTCTAGCAGCTTTTAGTGGGATCAGGACTGAATGAGGAAGCTTGAAAGATGTGATAAAGACAAGATAAAAATATGGAAAAAGATTTTTTTTCTTGTATTGTTAGAGAAAGTTATCAGCTATAGTATTAAAATTGTAAGAAAATGTTAAACCAGCAAAGGAGTTTCTAACAGGAGATGAAGAGAAGAGATTTAATTTGTGGGGCAATATTTAATGGGATTACATTTCAGTATGTTGATGTTTCTGGTAGTTCTTAATGAAATCTTTTCTGATTAACTTCGAATGATGAAGCTTTAAATATTTTATAGTTCCAAAACATGGGCAGAAAATATTTGTATTTCTAGAAAAAAGAGTAAGTTATTGTACAAAGTAAATGAAAGGAATATGAAAATTGTTTAAGGTTAATATATATTAAAATTGCCAATATATACTTTACATATAAATTTAAATATATACATTTGCTAAGAGATAAAGGTAAGATATAGGATGAAGACATTCTAGGTCAGTGATGGTGAACCTTTCAGGCACCGAGTGCCCAAACTGCAAGGCACATGAATTCAAAAACACATGTGCAGCAGAGATCTGAAGACCAACTGGCCAGCAGGAGGCGGGACATCCCAACGCTGGCAGCTCTGTCAGAGGTGAGATCATTTTCTTTCATGAGCTTCTGTTTCATTGTTTGCAGGGAAACAGAAGCTCACGAAATAAATGCCACAGAGATCTAACCTGGGGCAACGGCACTCGTGCCCACAGAGAGGTCTCTGCGTGCCACCTGTGGCACACGTGCCATAGGTTCACCATCATGGTTCTACGCTGAAATGAGACGGATGTGATAGGTTACTGAAATCGTTCGCACTTACATTGATTAAGTGAAAAGTCTTATTTTATTTTATTTATTTATTGTAATTTGTCAAACAAAAACAAAAACAGGAGTAATATAAAAATACAGTGACGGGTATGATAGGCATGTGAGTGCACTCATGCACACCCCTTTAAGGATCTCGGATGTCAATTTGAGATTAAAACTGTGAAAATTTGTAGCTGAGACAACTGAATCAGGTGGAGCATTCCAGGTTTTCACAACTCTATTATAAAACTTGTATTTTTAAGTCAAGTTTAGAACAATTTACATTGAGTTTAAAGTGGTTGTTCGTGTGCGTATTATTGTGATTAAAGCAGAAAAAGTCATTTACAGGTAAAACATTACTACGCACAATTTTGTATGCAATACCTAAAGCAGGTCAGTGTCTCGGGGTGGAGTCATTCCCAGCTGTACCAATAAAGGCGAATCCCCAAAATGAATGCAAGCGTACCCTGTGCATGCACCCCACCCCCGGAGCATGTGCTGCAGAGACCCGAAGACCAGCTGGCCAGTAAGAGGCACACGCACATGCACGTTGGAGCTGGGCTGGGGCGATGGCTGGCGTGACTGCAGAGAGGGCTGTGCCATAGCTTTGCCATCATGGGCTTAGGATATAATCACGTTATTCTTTCCTTTTAAATTTTCAGATATTTAGTTTCCATAATATTGTTGCAAGATACTTTTATGTTTTACTATGACAATTACAACAAATTACTAGCTAACATAATTAGAAATTGATAACTTTTAGTAGGTATGTACCAAGATTGGAGAAAAAAACTTGATCCAGGTAATAGAAGCAAATAGAGGCTAGGACAATTCAGGAAATTGGCAAATTGTTGATAAACTGATACATTGGAAATGAAATGGAGTTTGATGCCATTAGACACAAATTATATGTCTACACTTCCAAACTATCTTATTTTTGCTTGCTTATATAATTTCACACAAAATTGAAATAGGCTTTCTTCTGAATCATTCAACTATGTAAGTACATTATAAGCCAGTATCTGCAATAAGCACAACACATGGCTAACAAAGCAATCACCAGCAGGAGATACTGTTTTTTAAAGACATCATTTCTATATGAAAGCAAATCTCTTTCACACATTCTCACTGTATAGAATGGGTGGGTATATTTAATAAATCTGGCCAGATAATAAAATTTTTAAAATATAACCTGATCATCACAGTTAGTCCAGATCGTGTGTGATATGAAAATTTTGTATTTTTATTTCTGTTACATTTTGTTAGACTATGTGTTAATCTTACTTCTGTAACAAGAAACTTCTCTTTTCATTTTTCCCTTGCTTTACTCATAACCACCCATGCTTTTAGAAAAGGACAACCTAATTCCTTTATGTCCTTTTGCCACTTAAGACACACAGAGATCAGGTCTCGCAGATGGAGCTCAGCTAAGGTTGACCTCCATTTGATCTAAGAATGCCTTGTTTGAATTTCTTCCTATTCACTGTTCTCAAAGCTTGCCTATGAACTTAACAGCGAGTAAGCACTGGGAATATGCATCATTCTTTTTTTACTGCTGACTTAGTCTCTTGACCAATGAAACCCATCAAAATGTTCAATCTAGGAACATTGCTATTGTTTCTACACTTTCTTCTCTTTTGTTTGCATTGTCCTGCTCTCTTAAAAACATTATCTGGGCACAAGAAATGTATTTAAAGCTTATATCAAGATGAAGTGAGATGGTGAAGATTAAGCAAAAAGAAAAGTGCCTACTCCCAATTTTTAAAGTAGTGCCATTGCCTTTTACCCTTCTCTTTGGATGTAAGACCTTTAAAATTAACAAGTTGGAAATCAAGTAGTTCAAGAATTTATCTTCCTTGGATCAAAATTGTTCAAGATGGCAGTCTTACAACTGAAATCAAACGCAGGATAATCTTAGACCATACAGCAATGCAGTGGTGGGTTCCGGATCCCGTTGCAACCTGTACGGTTACAACGGGGCCTGGTGTCCTCCACATGAACGTGTACCTGCCAGCGACACCTCTGCAAGCCTCCGCGATGCTCCAGCTGCTTAAAATTGATGCCTCTGAAGTGTGGTGATGGCGTAAATAATTGCATTTACCATGGGCAACCAAAGCTACCAACAGAGAAGTGCTGAATCGCATAAAACCAGATACCTCACTAGAAGCCAAAATCACAAGACTATGTCTGATTTACTTTGGCCAGGTCATGAACACAACTTCGTTGGAGAACTCAATGATGTTAGGAATGGTTAGTGGATCAAGAAGCAGTAATTAAACCAGGGCAAGCAAAGCTGGCTTGATACCATCAAAGCTGATACAAAGATGGACATCCAACAACCAAAAGAAGCTGTGCTTGGCAGGTAACATGGAGAGCCTACAATGTTGCCAAGAGTCAGACACAACTGAATGGTTAATACCAACCGTTCTTAAAATAATTGCTAAGAAAGATGTAATTGTTTCCCTGGATTGGCATTAGTATTGGAATTCTCATTGGTATTGCTGGGATTGAAATTTAAGATTGCAAAATTGGTTTCATTTTACAATATAGAGTACTAGTTGGATACCCGTGCTTCGTGACGAAACTGTGTGATCAGGCAATGCAGAAGAAATCCGGTTCACTTTGGTTCAATCCGTTGGCTCAGTGGTGGTTGGTGACTGAAATAATAAGGGAATATTGCTCCCACCATCTTGAGTCCGGAAGCAGTTCCATAGATGGAAGAGGTAGACATTTTGGTGAGGTACCGACGTTTAGTACTGTAAGGAACCCCAGACTGCTCCTGAGTGAAGGAGTGGAACGTCTGCCAGTTTGAACTGAGGTAATGGAATGTGAGGCAACTGGCAGTTGGAACAGAGTTCTTTTCAGGTGGGGAGGGGGAGTAGAACTCCTTAGCATCAGAGCAAGTTAATTACTGTATAAGAAATATTAATAATCTGATGGTCATTTTGAAAAATCCTTTCTTAGCGAATACCTAGAAGCCAAGAAGTGCCAAATTTCAAGTTTGTAGGCTTTATGGCTCTGGAGATTTTATGAGTGAGTGAGTGGTATTTGGCTTTTATATATATAGATTACAGAAGTATCTTAATGAAAAAGGTAAGTAATGAAACTAAATCTCACCCTTCCCACCTGCGAGGAGAGCCTTCAGCCCTTTGAATATCTATACCCACTTGCTTTTGGGTATAACACACCTGGAATCCTAACATGTCAGGCAGCTAAAATAAGAGACAATAACTGAAAAACTGGGCACATTGGTTTGGTTTAACATTAATAAAATGTATTCTCATACATCTGACTGGTAGATAATTTTCACAATATATTAGAATTATTTCAGAGGATCTCAAAGCATGACAAAAATACTTCAGGGAGTAATTATACACATGTCTGACTGAAACCTTAGAAAACAGGCAGTTCCCACAATAAAAGGAATCATGAACCCAGCATAAATTAAAAACACTTCACATCATCATAAAACCAGAATTTCTAGAGGCCCTGGGTGAAAAGCTGCAGTAATTAAACCAGTTTGGATCTGCAGAATAGATATGGATACTGGAAAACTGATGCCAAGTATGCCTCTGAATAGGAGTGAGGTTTGAAACTAGTGAATATGGTTAATGAACTATACAATGAATAAGACAATAATTTTTAATTTAGTCATGAGAAGTATTACTGTTTAATATGAACAATCTGTCTATGAGCTTGTCTTTTCCTGTCACATTTATGTTATAAAATGTTGCAACCAGCTTCTCCCTTCCTAGCTTGCAGGAGACATGGCATTTCTATCAGCACAAAACAGTAGTACAAGCATCATCACTGCAAAGAAATGAGAAAATATCTTCATTTTAAAGAAATTAACAGTGGCTAAAAATGCACCGGCTAAGAGAATAATCTTATGTCCTATTGCACTGTGACCAGTCTTCCTAAAGAGGATATTTTTCACCCAATGAACATCATTCAACAAATCAGGAGACATATATCCTTAATCCCAGGTGAGCCTTCAGTGTAGAACTATGACTCTGTTTTTCCCTTCATAAGGAAAGGGTTATTGAATGGTGTTTTATTGGGTGCTTCCAGTAGAATATCTCCTTGTTCTATCAAAAGAAGTACAAGAGTGTACTTTTTATACATAAAAAACAGTGTTCAGCCCACCCACCCCAAATTATGTTAATGAATGATTTACACCTTACTAAATTGATTGAAAACATCAAGGGTAACCTGAATAAAATAGATTCAGTTAAAATCTGGATTTAAGAGGGTTCAGTATATATTTGGCTATGCTGTTACACAACCTGGCATCTCCAGTTTCTGAGCACATGGTCCACTGCCCCCTTGGTGCAACAAACTGATCCTCAGTGCCCCCCACCCAGTGGTGGAATTCAATTTTTTTACTACCAGTTCTGTGGGCGTGGCTTGGTGGGCAGGGTTGGGGGTCATGTGACTGGGCGGTTTGCACGATGGAAGGAAGATAGCAACAGTAAAATTCAAAACTGCAAAAATGAATTGCACATTTATTCAAAATCCAATTTAAAAACCTTTTTAGTTAATGTTAATTCAACAAAATTGTTGAACATGATCCAGTGATATTAGGTTTTCAAAGTCTGATAGTCATTTATCAAGAACCTTAGTAACTAGTAACTTAGTAAATTCAGTAAAATTTAGTAACTACTTCACTGTTCAGTAAATTCTTAATGTGATGGATGGGCTTGATGAAGTGATATCAGTTTCCCAATGTCCGGTTTTAAGTCACTTAGCAGGAGTCTTAAATCACCATGTTCAGTAATCTGGAGTCGATTTCTTTGCTTGGAGAGAAGTTGGATGACCACACTGAAGCCACGTTCCACCAAATATATGTTGGAAATGCAACAAGGAGCTTCTTAACCACTGTCCATAGTGCAGGATAGTGATCAGAAATTTCTTTCTGTAACCAAAACTCTTGGTACGATTTCTTAAACTTTGGCTTCAGCTCAATGTCATTTTGCAGCTCTATGAATTGTTTCTCCACTACTCCATCTTCCTCAGTATCTGAAAAAGGATTTATCACCCAATCTGGAATTTCCATCAAAAAAAAGATCCTGATATCACTCAGACATAGTCTTAGAATGTCAGAGAAACAACTTTAGCTGGATAGTCACATCCCTGCAATAACATCATTGCAATTTTCAGTTTCATTAATTTCCATAATATCAACACTAGCTTTGCTACTAACCCCTTCCAAACCATCTGCATAGTCTT
This sequence comes from Thamnophis sirtalis, assembly GCF_051295495.1. Taxonomy (NCBI): domain Eukaryota; kingdom Metazoa; phylum Chordata; class Lepidosauria; order Squamata; family Natricidae; genus Thamnophis; species Thamnophis sirtalis. The sequence goes on from NW_028261387.1 coordinate 65,567,306, forward strand.
TAAGATTTGGTGGTCTAAATATCAAAAACGGTTGACTCACATCACACATCTAAGCAAAACTGAAGTAAAATCTATTTTCCTTTTTTTTTAAAAAAATCTCAATTTTAAGATTTGTATTACTGTTTTCATCCAGTCCTCATCCAGAAATGGCATGAGGACTGGATGGTGTCATTTTTTAAAGCAACCATGGACAGATAATTGCTCATACTTGCCTTAATATTATTGGCCAAGTTTCTTATTGGCTATGCTAATCAAGAGGTGCTCTGGTCATTGTTAACCCTACTGCAAAATTTATGTGTGCACATATCCACACATACAAAGGCATACAATATAATCTTATCTCCTTCAGATTGCCAATTATTTTGCACGACACAGACATTCTGCCTTTAAATGCTTACATGGTTTCAATGGCTAAATTTCTGCTCACTGAACCAACTATTCAAAACCAGTAATTCCGCAAGGATGGGAATGGGGGTATTTCAAAAACTAAACACATATCCTAAAAGAAAATCCACCCACGACCAGCATTGAATGGAGCTTTTATAAACTTTAGAATAAATGAGCTGGAACGGACCTTGAAGGTCTTCTGGTCCAGCCCCCTGCTCAAGCAGGAGAACCTATACCAGAGGTCTTCAAACTTGGCAACTTTAAGACTTGTGGACTTCAACTCCCAGAATTCTCCAGACAGCTATGGACTTCAACTCCCAGCTATGCTGGCTGGAGAATTGTGGGAGTTGAAGTCCACAAGTCTTAAAGTTGCCAAGTTTGGGGACTCCCGACCTATACTATAGTAGTATATACATATAGTATACCTATATCAAAGACAGCTCCGTGAGTTTAACAACACCCGTATTTCCAAGGCTAGAAACGTAAGATTACAATGCGAGCTCCCCTCCTGCTAGTAATCCAAACTTCCCTAACCAAAATCCACATCACCAAAAGAGAGCAACCGCACTTCCGCTCATCACCCCCTTCCCCCAGTTACTTTTACCCAGCAGCGTCTCCATACAAAAGAAAAGGATGGCACGAAATATGTGACTGGTTTTTTAAACCAGTGGCAAAGAGCTCTCTCGCAAGCTCAACTAGAATTCAATTGGTGGGGTTCCCCCCCCCTCAACAACACGATCTCCCCGCCCACTGATGATCTCCCCACCCACCGACCATTAAAAAAAAACCTTTTCACAAGCCAAGCTGGTCGGTTAAGATGCCGGCGTTTAAGATGCCAGCGGTGTTGGGGGGAAGGCGATTGAAGTGATGCGTGCCCCTCTCCTGGGAGGAAGGCGGAGAATGGAGGGGAGGGTGGTGACATTGCTTAAAGGGAAACCCCAGCTATTTCCAGGTTTGTTTGGGTAATTTTGTCCTTCTGCCTGCGCTGATGGGCTTTAAACAGTCCATCTTCTGCTCAGCAAGTTTCTCCTTTCCATCTGAGAATTAGCTAAGGGGAAGCTACCAACCTAGGGGTGACACCCTCTGCAGCCAACACAATACACGATCTTTTCCCCCCACCCTCTTAGCGCCTCCCCTACCACTCCCCCTGCTGTCCCCTTGCCTCTTAGCGCCCCCATGCCACCCCCCTTGCCTCTTAGCACACCTCTAAGTCATCCCACTGCCCCCCAGGGGGTGGTACCTCCCACTTTGGGAACCACTGCAGTAGAGTTCAGTAAAGCTGAACTGCAGGTCCATTATAAAAGAGAAACATCAATGAGATTTTACATATCCCTATTAATGTAAAGAAAGCATTTAATAATGTAAAGAACAGGAACATGCCAAAACTTTAAACTGAATACTTTAGAATAAGAAATATTTTTTCCACATTTAATCCAGATGGGTTTTTTAAGAGAACTTCCTTCCTTATTCGCCATATGACTACTTGTCAACCACAGAGCCATGTAAATAATGTTCTAGGACTCTGGCATCCTCCATTCCTTATAGGTCAAGCCCTCAAGCCCACTACTCAATGGCTTACATGATGGATAAATCAGATATTTTAAATCCTTCTCTGAATAACAGGCACCCCATGAGACAACAGAGTGAAAGTTCATTACAGATTCTTGACCCAAACAGCAGACCCCCACAGTTAAAACAAAGAATCAACTGTAAAGCTTCCATGTACTGTAGGCTCCTTGACAGAAAGGGCCTCTGTGGGAGGAGGATGTCAAGCCAGCAAAAAAGCATTGTGGGCATCACCTCCCTTGTTCCGCCTGCTGAGAAAGAGCAACAATGTTTGCTACATTGGTCCATCAAACTCTTCCACAAGGAAACTACAGGAGCTCGAGTTCACCAGCAGTGGACCACTAAGGAAGAGAATCCTAAGCAATGCAGCAAATGATAGATTTAACAGACTAAGGACTGCAAGTTTGCATCATGCTAAATAAAATAATTTGACTGAGAAAGCAGGGGAAGAAACTACAGGAGAACTTCCATTTTCTTCTATGGAAAGATAATGTCATTTTTACCTTCTAAACAATGGGCCAAAGTTCAACAGGAACAGTATTTCTTAATACAGACACATGGAAACAGAAGCAATATTACTAAAATCGAATGTCTACAATGTGGCATTTGGAAGTTGTAACATAATTTTATGAAAGGCAGAAAAAAAACCATTTACATAAGTTAATAGAGGAAAGTTAAATTACACTTTTTGTAGGAGGCGGACTGATCTGCTGAAATGATTGTTTTGTATAAAATAACTTAAGAAAATTCATTTGAAATCTTTCCAGTCATTCTCCATTTTTCTACCAATCCATAGAAGAGAGATATAGCATTCTCCAGTTTTAGCCTGAACACTTATTTATAAATTCAAGATATGCAGTCCATATTTCTAATCAAGAAAAACTCAAAGCAGCTAACAAAATAAAACAAAAAATTACAAAATTAAAAGTTTATAACTAGTCCTAAAAATAAAATTGAAATGCTGGTAAAAACATACAGATAGGGACAGGGGATGGGGGTTTGTCAAACATAATTATGAAGGGTTTGCTTCCACATTCAGAATAAGTTGTATTATATGAAAGATGCATACATACGTACACTTATTATTCTGCTACAGTATGCTATCAGAAACCCTACTCTCATACCTGACATTTCATATTTAGTGCCATGTTTGCACATGTACACCGCTGACTCCATTGCTAACATAATAAGCACGTGGGTGCTAAAGATAGAATTAATGCACACAATCCCTTTCTCCATCACCGTAATATGTGGAAGAATATGACTGAAATAGTTTGCCTGATAACATTTTTAAAACAAGTGTAGGCAACTTCAAGGCCAAGCACATTATTTTTTTCACATCATTCCTTCATTTCAATTACAAACAAGAGCTCTCACTCTTCACCAGCATCTTTGGCTAGGCTTACAATATATTTCTCATCATTTCAACAAAGGGGTCACAGATATACCACCAGTAGCATAGGTGGTGAAAAGCATGAAGGAACAAAGAAGTTCCCTTATACCAAGTCCGATTACTGTCTCTTTCAGGAAGATTCCAAGCAGTGGTTTTTTTTTCCACCTTCCTTTTCTAAACTTTGACCCTTTCTCCACACAAACAAGGCACTTTACCATTGGGCCACAACCGAAACATGTTGCAGACATGAAGGGTATGCTTAGCTTTAAACAGAGCAAGTACTGGTCCAGTAAAACAGGAATGTTTAGTCTAACTTCTAAAAAGTTGTACCCAAAGGATCCACACATTTAAATTTAGACAGTCTGTGGTACAGAAATCTAAAATCCAGATGGTACTTACTCCTATGTTATGATTACTATTATAAAACCCTTCTCACTCTAGCACCCTTGAAAGACCTGGTTATTTCTTTATTTACATATTATGTGCACAATAGTATGCACAAATATTTTTAAATCTTATGTTTTTCAGGTTTGGTTTTTTCTTCCAAATATTTTAAAGAAAAAAATGAACAGCACCATTAGCCATCGATAAAGGTACTAGACAAAAGTTAATGTAGACATTGTTTCTAAATGTATATGCTTATATAATGATGTGTATATAGCTTTGTATGTGAATAACACTGAAACATCCTTAGGCTCCCCCCCCCAGCTTAAACACTTTAATTCCGGGGCAGAATAGCAATAAGACTTGCATTGCTGAAGCCACTTATTTCCTCTGCATGCCATGGCAAGCTCGTTGCTTTTGGAATTCCCTTCTCTTTTGTATAACATCAAGCAGTATGCTACTCCACAGAAAGCAACATATAGCACAACCAAAGCCAAACATTTGCTTTTGTTACTGCAAGAACAAATTGCACAGAACTCAGCCCTTAACATCCTGTAACAGGAAGTGAAGCTGCCTCATTAACAACATTTGCAGGCTATTGCTCTATAAGGAAAGAAGAGGCCAACTATAATTCAGTTAATTTGCAAACAATTATAAATAAGAAATTTCACTATCAGACTAAAAACATATTAACTATGTAGGTTAGAGAGGAACATCTTACAGGATTAAGTTCTACAATTTCACATTTTGAGGCCTAGGCCTTTTAGTTAATCATTTCTTTGCATGTTTTCATGAGCACTCTGCCCTTCCTGCAAGTATGCTGCATATGCCACGTTTAAGCAGCAGTATTTCAGTCACAAGTTTGAAAACTCTCCTATAATTATAGTCATCCAGAAAGTCTTGACAAAGGCTGTGTTTGTTTTTAAAACCAATTATATCAACTCATAGATACAACTACTAGCATATCCTGCTATTCTATAAAACACAGAAAGGTCTACCTAATATAATGGTCCTTCTTCCCTCATTGCTCAGATTCACACAAAAGTAACAAACTGAATATTACACATGGCAAGAGACAAGAGGGCTTAGGACCACTAGATTCTCAACATAGGATTTAAAAATAATCATAATCCTCATTTTATCACGATTGAACGTCCATTATGTGTAATCCAACGCAGTTTTTACTGTCTGATAGAATAATCTATGTATTTCTGCACCCAGCCACCACCAAGGCCCTCCTGCAGCTTGCTCGAGAAATGCTCCAGAATCAGATCCCACCCAGCGCTAAACAAATGCCCTACATATTATTTGGGCTAGCATGAAAAGAACAATCCCCCCCATACCATCCACAGCACACATTCACGAACACGCTAATGCATTCATGCTCCACGCGTGACACACACTTCGCACATTTAGCAGCACGTTTGGCCGCTGGCAAAACGCCTGGTTTCCTGGAAGGCAGCTGCAGGAAAAAGCGGTGGCATTACCGGTGGCCGTTCCAGAGCAGGCCTCTGCGTTACAGTCTCCAATCTGGCGGGCTGTGGAGTGGCAAAGAGCAGCAGCTCGGTGTCGTGGTCTCCTTCGGACGCGGGGAGCTGGTCTGGAGTGGAAATGATCACGATCTGCTGTTCCATCACATGGATGGCCTCCGCTCCCCTCAGCAAGGCTTCCAGATCTGCCACATTCTGAGTTACTTCCAGCCCCTCCAGAGACATGGCACAAAGCGCTGGGACTCACATGCCCGAGGACTTGGAGGAAGGCAGGGCGGGGGTGGAGTGGGGGTGGGGGGTTGGGAGCCCGGGTTGCCCCCCCTCTTCTCCACACACCGCAGGAAATCGAAACTGTCCCCCCCGTCTTGAGTCCCCCCACCCCGGAATCAGAGTCGCCTCAGCGGACTAATGTCATCGTCCCGGCCGCTGCGGTGGAGGGAGACACCGGATGGCAGAGGCTGGTAGGATGGAACACGCCCCATCCTCTTTTAAGAGCAGAGGCCCGGGAAATGGTGTCCGGAGGAGCCGCATCCAGCCAAGGCCGTAAGTTGGAAGGCAAGAGCGAGAAGGGAGAGCAGCAGAGCGGCTGTGCAGGACATCGGCGAGTCCTTGTCTGGCGCCGCTCGGGAGGGAAGGGGAAGGGGAAGGGGAAGAGGAAGGGAGGGTGGGGGGGTTACAGGCAGCAGCACATCGCGGGGCGCTCTTCCATCCACTCTCTCCGGGCCAGCGCCGACTTCCCAGCTGCCCAGCTTTCTTCCACTCGGGTCTCTCCGAGATTCTCCCCGCCCCGGCCAAAATCCAATGGAAGCTTTTTTTTTTCCCCGCCCGTCTTTTCCACCAGCGAGCTCAGCCGATCCGCTCGCGCTCAACTCAGCCACTGTTATTGTTCCCAGCTGGTCCCGGCCTCGCACACGTTTGCGCGCCAAATCCTTTTTGCCGCGAAAGCAGCACGAGCAGGCTACCGACGCTCCCATTGGCCGAGTCAGCCACATCAACATTCGGCTTCAGGGGAGAGCCGCGCCTCTATTGGTCGCCGCTCCGAGATTGATACCTTTACGCCGCCCTGCCGTTGGTTACGATCGGGCGGCCGCCGGAGCGCGGCGGTGACGGCTCGAAACGTTCTGACAGCCTTCCAATGACAGCGGGCCCTGGTTGCGGAAGAGGGGGAAAAGGAGGCTGGCCAATCGGAGGACAGACGCGGAGAGCATGTGAGGGAGGAGGCGTTATTGTGAGAGGAATCTCTCAGGGGCGCCTTGTTGTATTTCTTGCCCTGCGAAAGTGGCCGCTTACTTATTAGCTCCTTGATCGCTTAACCGCCTGCAACGTAACTCAAACCTAGGGTGGCATTTAAACAAAGGTAATCCTCCAATCCCGGTTTAGTAAGTAATGGTGAGATTTACTATGAAGCAGAAACATTGTAGTTTAAATCCTTACCGTGCCGTGTGAAATTGAAACGGCGTCCATGCCATTTTATACTTGTTTTTTTTTTAAGGCGGAATCGTGAATGGGTGCATTTGGGCTGGTAACATTTCTGCATTCTGGTTCCACTCAGCTCAGCTCAGCTCTGTTCCTCCTCTCCCATTCATTTTGTGTAGCCCAGATAGGTGGCAGCACCTAGCCAACAGTGGAAGCTAAAAAAGTAACGAATAACAGAGTTGGTGGAAGGGATCCTGGAGACCTTCTACTCCAATACCTTATGTTACCAGGCTCGAAATTTTGGGCTTGGATAACCTAGAACTATGCCGCCCACGGTCTGTCCTAAGTGTAGTACACAAAATTATCGGCTACAACGTCCTACCTGTCAATGACTACTTCAGCTTCAACCACAACAATATAGGAGAACACAATAGATGCAAACTAAAGGTAAACTGCACCAAACTTGACTGCGGAAAATATGACTTCAGCAACAGAGTGGTCAATGCTTGGAATGCACTACCTGACTCTTGTTACATCCTCAACCCCCATAACTTTAACCTTAAACTGTCTACTGTTGACTTCACCCCATTCCTAAGAGGTCTGTAAGAGGGCATGCATAAGTGCACCAGCGTGCCTAACGTCCCTGTCCTTATGCCCCATTTATTTTACCCATTTCCTGTGTTCTTATTCATGTTTGTTCTTATTCCTGTTATCTTGTACATGAGTGACAAACTAAATAAATAAATAAATATCCTCTGCTCAAGCAGGAGACCCTTCCAGACAAGTGGCTTTCCGGGCTCTTTAAAAGGCTCCAGTGGTAAAACACAACTTTGAAATTTCGACCAGGTTATTGTACTGTGCACAAAGGATATATCCAAGATCTATAGATTAGAGTGGGAAATAAATAATAAAAATGAAGCAATTCTTTATTGCTATCAGGAAAGCCGTACAAACATCCTGAAATAAACTTTAATCAACATACTAAATGTGAGCATGCATACAGGTGTCTTTTATGTACAAACATGCTATTTGCCAGGGACAGTAAGTTGGTGATTAGTTTTATTTGGAAAGGGGATTTTTATTTCCTGCTAAAGCTAAGTTTCTTGCTACTTCATTGAAACCTTGTAGAGTAAGTACAGAAAGCCTTGTACAGTTTAAGAAGTGCAGGTTGCCCGATACAGATCAGTCTTTCTGCAGTAAGTTTGGATGTAATATTTTCCAATAGATTTAACTTACACATTCAAGAGATTATTGCAAACTACAGTGTATGTAAAATATCAAGTAATGTTTATGAGTAGGACTGTATATAGGCAGCAATGTGTTACTGGCCAGACCATTTAATCATAATTTACACTTTACACCTACAAGCAACAGGGTTCAGGCATTTTCACTAACCTTATATTAAGAGGACAGATTGAGGACCTTTGCACTTTTTGCTAATCAAATATATACAAATATATACAGAGAAATATCCTCTCTCAAATTGAGGCACATATGACGCACACGTGTTGGAATTACATATTATTATTTTCTTTCTCACTGCATTGCAGTATTACTCGGTTGCAGTAATGCAATAATGTTTGCTATTGGTGCATCGAATTACTATTAATGTCCTTTTTACATCTCATTCCTATGATCAAAACTGTACTGAATGCTCAGTAAGATGATGGGGAAAATAGATTCTCATAGTTTTATTTCATGAAAGTAATTCTGACCATATTTTCTGTGTGTATTTTTGAAGCCAAATGTTTATTTCCTGATAGGAGTGTGTTGTTACTTTTTCTGTCTCTTAAACTTTAGGTTTTTGTTATTGTTGTGTGCATCAGGAACTTAGTTTTTACTAACAGTCACTGTATCCAGTAGAGTTTCCTCTCAAATTTCTTAAGCTAAAATTTCAGAGACAGAAAAAGAAAAGATAACAGCATTTTACTATCAGGAAAGAAACATTTGGCTTCAAAAATACACCCAGAAAATATGGTCATGATTGTGAAGTTACTTTATGTGTCTTCTAATGTGCGTTAGGTTGATAATCTATATTATAAAACAATTTTTAACAATCCAAGATTCTAAATGGTGAAATGGCATTCTGACAGTGCCCTGAAGCAATTTCCTGTTGAGATAGTGTAGTAGATATATTTTGCTTTTATGCAGGAAATCTATTGGGAAATACTTCCTCCAGGTTACATTGGCTAATGCCTCTGAAGAGGAAAATAAGGTCATTGCACCTGCACTGTACTACATTTTGTTCCATGGTTTTTTTCTTCTAGTACTACACTAATCTGATTAATAAAATGTAAGTCTCTCAGGGTTAACATCCTGCTTTGCTAAAGGGAATTTGCATGGTTCACTTGTATTTGTTGCTATATGAGATGCTTTCAAGATACTGCATGAAATACACTATAAACCATGCCTAAAATGCTGTGCATTTTGAACATAGTAAATGAGAGCAAAAAGATATATGAATTACTTGTGTATTTAATAATTTATGTGGTGGATTGAAATGTCAACTTTCCTTGGAATGAAGTCAGATCAAACGGCAATGCTTTATCTGTTGGATTTCTTATTTGTTTCAGATACAAACAACTTGCTGAAAAGTTAGAATTCAAGTAACTACTAACAATTCTCTTTATTAGTATTACTCAAAAGAATCAACTGAAAAAATAATACTCCAACCTCTTTGTTTCTGAGACTTTAGTCTTCAGAAGGTGGATCACATTATATAATACTTTTAATTGTTGTCCATCAACTTCAAAAGCATTTGTAAGTATTTATTTTATGTTCATACTTGAAATGTAGATACTTATCCATAAAAGTATTCCTAATCATGTTTTAATATTGCAGTGGGGTTAGTGTGCTGCTGATAAACTTGCAAACCACATTGAAAATTATTATTTTTTTAATTTCCTATTATTCAATTTTATAAATATTCCCTGACAATATAATGTAGCAAGGTTCTGTTGTTTGAAGAAGTCGAATAGTTAACTGACAGCTTTAAAAACAACATAAACAGGTTTTACTCTGATTAGATTTAACAAACTAGTATTTCTGGTTTGCTTGTAGAGCTCCATGTGTGTCATATAAAAATTGAAAGTCTAAATCTGTATTGGTATTCTATACATAGAAGTCCATTTAGAACTTGTCATTTTCTGCTATAGATAAAAATAAAGATGAATTAAAATTATGTTGCAATTCAGAACTGGTGGGCAGTCATCCCTCCAAACTGGAGCTGGGGTTGTAAAAATGCAGATTAGTAGTAGAAGGCATCTAAGAGATACAGAAAACTTAACACTTTTTGCTAATATCATGTGATTGCCTAGCATCTTGTAGCATAGATCTGGTAACCCAACTGCTTCAGCATATGAAACAAACCAGGATATATAGACTCAATGAAGGATACACTGACAGCTTTAAAACCATGTAGCACTTAATGGGTAATATATTTCCTATTCAGAATGTGCCCTCAATATCTCTCTTGCTTTTTGTAACCTAAAAGAAGCCTCAACAAAAGGACATCACCACATGGATAACATCAATATTAAATAGACAATATACTTTGCAAAGACAGATGAAGAAGTTCTGTTCATTCAGCAATGAAAACCTGACTGTGGCTTACCTCGTGAACCCTTTTTCCTAAACTAATGCAAGCAAAATCAGACCAACAAGTTATGCCTCAGCAATATTACATACAATTATACAACAAAGTTGAAAAACAGACAATAGTTTAGTTTTGTTTAGAGTGCTTGAGGTACCCTACATTGAAATTTGTGATACCTTCAAAGATGAAGGTAATAAAAATATTCCTAAATGCAAAAAGTAAACGAAGTGAAAATGGCTGTCTCTTGATACATTCAAAATAGCTGAAGAAAGACAGAAAACAAAAGGCAAAGGAAACAAAAAACTAGTGTCCAATTACTTGTTGAATTGCAGAGAAAAGCAAAAGGAAATAAAGAGAAATGTTTAAATAATCAGTGGAATTAAACTGAATAGTTAAGAGCTTAATTTGAGAAATTTGCAGAAATCAAAGGAAACTTTCTCCTTTAGATGGGCACAATAAATGATAAAACAAGCAAAGATCTACTGGAGAAAGAAGATGGAAAGGGATGACGCATGAAAGATAATGTCTCTTGGTATAGCAAGTAAAGGAGTGGCCAAGGGTCCGACAAATATCAATGTATATATTTCAGTATCAAAAAAGGTAATCATAAAGAATCCTCAGGCTATTAACCTTACCTAACAGGCAGGTGAAATAATGCTGAAGATTTTGCAATGCATATTTCAATAGTATATGGGGACAAAATTGACATACAAATGAATTTGGAAGAGATGGGTGAATTGACTGTACTATTAACATACAAAAGACAATGAAAAAGGCAAGGGAGTTCAAAAGGATGTCTATTTCTGCTTTATTGACTATACTGAGGTTTTTGCATATGGAAAGGGATGGGTTTTTGTCCTCTCACACCTAAATCCTAACAGGTAAGTAAGGAAAACAATAGGGAGAAACACTGGTGAAAGGAAAGAGAAATATAGGGTGAATATTTCAGAAGTTCGGGTTTATTATGTTGCTTGATTGCTTGTTTGATTTATTTATTTCCTTTATTTTTATAAATAGCTCAAGGTGGCAAACATACATAGTACACCTTCCTCCTCCTCCAATTTTTCCAATAACAATAACCCTGTGAGGTGAGTTGGGCTGAGAGAGAGACCAAAGTCACCTCAGCCAGCTTTCATGTATAAGACCCAACTAGAACTCATTATCTCCTGGTTTGTAGCCAGGCGCCTTAAGTACGAGACCAAACTGGCTCTCAAATATTACGAGCTTGACATCACCAGCCAGGAGTTATGGAAGTCCACATGCATCTGCTTAGGATTGATGACCTCATAGAGTCTTCATGCAGTGATGGGGAGAAAATCGTGCGGGGGTTGGCCTCTTAACTCTTGTTAACTACAAATTGTGGGTGGCCTTCAAAGATATGGGTATATAAAGTCATCTCATCTTCCAATTTCTTTGATGCTAAAAAAGCAACAGTTAAGCTAGAAGATGAACTAAGTAGTTCAAAATTGGGAAAGGAATATGTAAAGATTATATACTTCTACCTTATTTAATTTACATCTAGACTATATAAAAATGGTGGATTAGAATAGAAATTGGAAGTAAAATTGCAAGGAGAATTACCACTGACCCTAGATAGGCTGGTGAAAGCAAGGGAGACATAAGGAATCTCTTCCAAGATTTAAATTGAAGAATGCAAAAGCTAGTTTGCTGTTCATTGTTAAAAACTAAACAGGCAGTGTAATGCAAAGAGGTAGAGAAGAATTTGAAGTAATTACAGATTTTTATTTTCTTTGGCTCAAAAATTCACAGGGATTGGGAGAAAGATAACAATAAATCTAAATAAAATATTAATATACAGAAACATCACTCTTCCAATTGTGAAGGCTATAGTTTTCCCAGCTGTAACTTATGACTGTGAAAACTGGATCATTAGAAATTCTGAATGAAACACATTGATGCTTTTGAATTCTGTTGTTTAAAAAAAATGTGAGAAAAATAATTATCAAATGAACTGTACTGCTGACTATTAAGCGCTAATAATGAAGCTAAAATTTATTTTCAAAATCATTAGAGAAAATATTAATATTAAAAGGCAATTGAAAGATAAATTATCAGGGAATGAGATGACTAAACATAAGCTGTAACAACTCAGATATTGGCAGACAATCCTTGCAAAATGATTTCCGCCAGTTCATGGGAGCAGTGAAACTGAACAACAGCCTAAGCCTATTTCTCCTTTTCCTTGGAGCCTCCTCTCATCTCTACTGCTGAAAATTTGTGAAAAGTCATGCATGCCCTAAAATAAAATCAATTGTAGTTTAAAGTAAAATAAAAATCACAAACTCTTTGCAAAAATCCAGGAAAAATGCAAGATCTCAATTCTTCTTTTAAGTTAGCATGGCTCTAGTCACTTTGTGTCATTATCCCATACAGGTCTTTTGACCTTCACATAGCCTTAGGCAAAATCATTCCTTGGATACCAAACAGTCTCCCACAGCTATCCTAGGTATTCGAGGCCCTTTGTTATAGAAAGAGGCTCAAGCAAAACATGATGGGCATTTTAAAACTAGTTGAACAACTATTATAAGGATATGCCAAATAATAAATAAGTTGTTAAATAGCCTTTTGTTCTACAATAAATAGGCTTTAAGATGTTATAATCAGGTAGTAGAGGAAGGATAACAATGATCTTTGAAGTAATATTAAGAGAGATACTTTGGTTTGGTGGCTGAGATCAAAATCCTAGTCCTATATTAAGACAATTATGGACTTTTGTTGAAATATCTCTGTTAGTTGCTGGTGTTCCAGACTTAGGTGCCAATTAAAACTGTTAATGCCCTAAAAGGCATAGCCCACAGTTGTTTATGGGATAGCTTTACTCCTATGAGAGCCAGTTTGGAGTAGTGTTTGGGGCACCAGAGTAGAAACAGGGAGACCATGAGTTTTAGTCCCACCTTAGGCACAAAGGCATCTGGGGAATGTTGGAATAATCACTAACACTTCAATCTCAGGAAGCAGTCATTTCAGTTGTAGGAACCAGCCACTTCCAAAGTCTTGCTAAGAAAACTGCAGGGATTTGTCCAGACAGTTGGCAAGAATCAAAACTGACTAAAAGACATAAAAAAATTCTACTATCAGAAAAACCTATCAGGTTATTAAGGTCAGCAGGCAACACCCTTTTCATGATGCACTCACTGTCTGCGGCCCTTTTGTTGGATACAAAGCAAGTCTATTCCAGTGTTGCTCCCAAACTCTGAAATGTTCTCTCTTTGAAGTTGCTCCAACCCTCCACCCAAAATGATCCTGAAAAATTACTCTTCAGCCAAGACTTTTCTGTTTAATTTGGTTTAAGAATGACTCTAACTCTTTTGTAAGATGTTTAATTGTTACTTTAAAAAAAGACAGGATATAATTTGTCAAAATAAATGTAATTTAACTCTTTTCTGTCTCTGGCCTTGGAAAAGGAACCCGTAATTACAGGTTACTTACTATTTTATGACAAATGTTTCATGCCCTTCAGCCCTCAGTTTATTGTAGCTCTTAACCTCTCATCATTGGATAAAAGGGCTAGTTTTAAAAGGATGTTAAAAATGTAAGTAGAAGAGTGGGACTTTCTAGGACTTTCTTAAATTTGCTTTGTTGGCAAATTTCTCTAAAGGACGGGTGACTTTGGGACCACTCCCTGGTGTTTATAAAAATGGGATAGCTGCTCTATATGTGGACTTTTATTGTTTATGAATAAACAATATCCCTTTTACCAAGAAGCAAATGATGTACAATAGTTAGTTGAAAATAGGAAAGGTACTTGCTTATATATGCTTTACCAGATAACCCAACAAGCTGTAGCCACTGCTCAGCTTCAGTGTTGGATGAATCATCTCTGTGATAGTTTTCAAACTGAATTTATTCTTTTTTAAAAATACGAAATACTCAAGGTGGGGAATTAGAATTAGAATTAGAATTAGAATTGATTTTATTTGTAGGCCGCCCTTTTCCCTGAGGGGACTCAGGGCGGCTCACAGAAAACCAGGGAGGGGGGAATACAACACTAAGACGACAACACATAATAAAATAATGAGCAACATGCATACAACATTCGGGCGGGGTAATGGTCCTTATCCCCAGGCCTGACGGGCGAGCCAGTTCTTCAAGGCTGTGCGGAAGGCCTGGACGGTGGAGAGGGTGCGAATCTCTACGGGGAGCTCGTTCCAAAGGGTCGGGGCCGCTGCTGAGAAGGCCCTCCTCCTTGTGGTTGCCAGCCGACACTGGCTGGCCGATGGAATACGGAGGAGGCCCAACCTATGAGATCTTATAGGTCGTAGGGAGGTAATTGGCAGAAGGCGGTCTCTCAAGTATCCAGATCCACTGCCATGTAGGGCTTTATGGGTGATCAGTAGCACCTTGAAGCGCATCCGGAGATCGACAGGTAGCCAGCGCAGCTCGCGGAGGATAGGTGTAATGCGGGTGAATCGGGGTGCACCCGCGATCACTCGCTCGGCTGCGTTCTGCACTAGCTGAAGTCGCCGGATGCACCTCAAGGGCAGCCCCATGTAGAGCACGTTGCAGTATTCCAGCCTAGAGATCACGAGGGCCCGAGTGACTGTTGTGAGAGCCTCCCGGTTCAGGTAGGGTCGCAACTGGCGCACCAGGCGTACCTGGGGAAGAGCTCCCATGGTTAGAATGGAGAATAGTTGAGCCTCCCCCTCAATCTATTTGTATTCCCATTTCAGCTCTGTATAATATGCGGGTGGTAAATATAATTATGGAACAGGGTGGCTAAGATGCTGAGCTTGTCGATCAGAAAGGTTGGCAATTCGAATTCCTAGTGCCATGTAATAGAGTGAGCTCCCATTACTTGTCTCAGCTTCTGCCAACCTAGCAGTTCAAAAGCACGTAAAAATGCAAGTAGAAAAAATAGGAACCACCTTTGGTGGCAAGGTAACAGCGTTCCATGCACCTTTGGCGTTTAGTCATGCCAGCCACATGACCATGGAGACATGTTCGAACAGTGCTGGCTCTTCAGCTTTGAAACAGAGATGAGCACCACCCCCTAGAGTTGGGAACAACTAGAACCTTTACCTAAACATAATGATGAGAACAATAGGAAAACTACAAGCAGAGTGGTTCACGTCTTGAATCTCTAGACTCACTTCAAGTAGTTGGAAGAAGGATCTCACTATAAATTATTCCCTCTGGAGTCTAATGTTGCCCAGAGCCATGGTTGAGATAGGAAACACTACAATGCAAATGTAAAGGTCACATTAGGTGCAACCATGTTATGGTTCAGTGTAGCCTGAAGCCTGCTCTTAGTTTAATACTGAGGGATTATTTACTATTTTGACATTTACTTTTTTTTTCAATCACTCATTTTTCCTTTATATTTAATATGAGAGATAGTTTGGTTCTCATATTGGTGAAGGCATCAGACTCGAAACCATGTGCTTGAGTTGTTCTAATCCCACCTCAGGCATGAAGCCAGCTGAATGATCTTGTGTAGTCATTCTGTCTCAACTCTGAGAAGCAGGCACTGGCCAACCACTTCCAAAATTTTGTCAGGAAAACTGCAAGGATTTGTCCAGGCAGTCATCAGGAGACAAGCCTGATTCAAAGACAAACAAACTTTTACAGGCTTTTTTCAGGCTGAGCTGCATCCTTGTAGTATGATACCATAGCCTCCCTCTGCCTCTTAAAACTTTTTTACTGTTTAATTTTGTTTTAATTCTGCTTTAACTGTTTTTTGATTTTGTATTTTTCTCTTGTCTTTTTAATATGATTGTATAGTTTTATTTGGAAGTTGCCCAGTGTCACACAGATGAAATGGGCAGTATAGAAATTATATAGATAGGTAGACAGACAGACAGACAGACAGATAGACAGACAGAATGAACAAAATACTGCCTCCTCTCCCCACCTTGATTAAACTATTCACACACAAAGTATAGTTCAATTAAAAATCATGCTATTAGTTGCCTTCATACTAGTTACACTTGAGAAGGCCACAATCTTCATAACTCTGGGCCAAGAGATCACGTGACTACAAAATTCTTTGTTTAAATAACAAAGAAAACTTGGCTGGTTTTATGTTTATAACAAAGGATATTTTGAGATCAGCATTCAGTTTCATTTTAGCAGACGGTCACATCGGCAATGTATACAAATGCTGTCTCAGAGGCTACCCATTGCTGGTACAGTTTTGCAAAATGAAGAGCAGTTTGACCAGATGGATGCTGTCTATACCTTGAGGTTTTTTTTGCTCCCCATCTGTGAGAAATTACAGCAGAGTTTTGTGATAGTTCTTCATTTCCCCATCTCTGCAAGTCTCTTATTATGCAGGTTTTAGACACAGCTGCTGCACCAGCTGTTCCTCCTACTGTCACAAAAGATGTCATTTTTGTGGTGGTGGGGATGAGGCAGCCCCCATGGCAAGTTGCTGAGAAGCCCCCAGTGGAATTAAAAAGTTTAAATTACGAATTCACAGTGTACATTTATTCAGGGTTAATGAGTCTGCTTAACTATGTCCAGAATAAGCAGACAAGCAGGCCAGTGCTATTCCCTCCAGGACCGCAGGGATTGAATTTTTTCTTCAGATCATTCTGTCAATTTCAAAGGTGATGGTAAAAGATAACCCAGAACTGTATTTGGAAGTCTTGGAAAGATTCATCCAAAGCAGAATGGGATCTTTTAAATTCCACTAAGTTTTTCCAAAGCTGCATAAATGATATTGAATCAAAAGAAAGGCAAATAGTGTGCTCCCAATGACTATATTTCTTTTCAGAAATCAATAAAAGGAAAATGGCAGGGAGAATGGAGTTTAACAAGACTAGCTGTCAATCCCATAATATTTTCAATTAGTGTATGGGATGGAAGGCAGGCAGGACATAGAAGTTTATCAATTTGCTTCCAATCTACGGTATTTTATGCTCTCCTAAGCAGGAAGATTAAAAAGATTTGAGTGGAAAATTTTACATGTATTTCTTCTTTGTTTGCCAGTACACAAACCAATTTCTTTCCTTCCTTAATACCCTCTATGTTTATTCACCATCTTATGTTACTGTGTGTATTAGATGTTTTTATCTGGCCAATTTTTGCTATATGATATTGAAACTTATTTTTACATCACATTCAATCTCCTGTTCAAAATTTGACCTAATTGTATAGATGGAATACATTTAAAAATTGGTATTAGTTGTTATACTCTGTGTTTTACTAGGTTTTGCACCATAATATAGAGAACCCTGATCTGTGTTTTGAAAACATTATTTGAGTTTCCTTCATTTATAGAAAACTAAGAATTTTATGATTGTGCAGTATATTGCATACATGAGCAAGATTTAGAATCCACAAACAACATATTAATAAAGCCATAAAATGACTTTGATGACACAGGGCTAAAAGCAACAATTTAAAAGCCTGTAGTTGTTTTTCATTTATTGTAGTTCCTAAATCCTTTTTTCCCCAAGCTCTTTATCAATTCATTGCTCTTGAAATAACTAAAAGAAGAGTCAATGCCTTTCATCTCAAATGTGCAGAATTTTAATTGTAATCTTCATTTTGAAGCGTTGTATATTTAAAGAATATAAAAAGAATGTGTACATTATGTGCATAATACAAAAATATTTTATAAAGGAGAGAAACTTTGACAAATAGCCTTGGGGAGTTACAGTGTTAAGCAAGGAGTGGCAGAACTGTTTAAGTTGTTTTTTTTTCCTGGTAGCTGTTCTATTTAGTATCACACAAATTACAACAAAATATTTCTTGCCATGGGATAAAGTCAGAGAAATTATTTTAAATAGGCATACATAATTGTTCATGTTCGTATTACCCAGGGGTGGGTTTCAACCGGTTCGTGGCGGTCCCTGAGAATCGGTTGGTCGGCGAACCCGGAAATAAGTAACTTCCGGGAATGGCAAAGGGCGCACCCGCCCGCCCGTGCTCCTTACCCAATTTTGACGAGTTCTGCGCTTCCACGCATGCGCAGGACGCATACAGTGCCTGTGCGATCCTCCAGGAGCAGCTGGAGCATCGGACAGCCGCTAGTACGCACGCGTGCACTGCACGTGTGCACGAGGACGCTGCCGGACCCGTTCCAACCGAACCGGTTGGAACGGGGCGAGAAACCCACCCCTGGTATTACCACACAATAATATCTTCCTCGAATGAACAAACAAAACAAGGAACATGTTTCAGACAACTCTATGTAATTGCTCAATCTGGCCTTTACATTTAAGAAATTCTATAGAGATCAAGGGCTGTTCCTTTAATGGAAAATGCATGTACTTCACATAGCTCTAAAATGTAAAGTACACTGTCTATGTTTTGCTTCACATTTTCTATCTAGCATTGAAATATGATTCATGATTTTCCTTAAAATTTTTGCAAGATTTAAATTTTTAAAAATATTTTACTCATAAAGCCTTTAAAGGGCTTATTTGAAGACAACATTGCTGAATAATAGCAGGTAGTAAGGTATTCGTGTTGCCTTTGTGATTATACAGGTAGTCCTCGAGTTATGACTGTAATGGAGCTGCTCATTCCATTCATAACCCGAGGATTCATAGGAGTAAATCTTGTATCTTGAACACAATTACTCCCTCCTTTCTCCCACGAATTTGCTAATTGAATGTGTGGTTCTTTGAGTGCACATGAAGTAACTCAGGATAAGAAATACCTGCTTGACCACTGAAGGCCTCCCCTGACTCATTGAAATACCTCCTGCTCTCCACAATTGCTTTCACCCCTAACCTGCCGTGCTGGTTCATTTACTGTGTGAAGATCTAGCAAACTGTCTCCTCTCCAGCCTCTCAGCCACACACAAACCTCTGTAGCTCCGTTTTGGGCTACAAAGTGCTGGACGAGGTCTGCGCACACCGAAACGTAGTGCAGAGGGCTGCCCCTGCCCCTCCAAAGCTCTGTTTCGGGCTGCAAAGGTTATTTTTTTTGCAAAGATGGCAAAAGGATTCGCAATCAGAAAGAAAGCTTTGATGTTTCAGGCCTTCCCTCCATTTGTAAAGCCTTTTGCTGCAGATCTCGTCCTAGCCTCTGTGCAGAGAAGAGAGGCCTAAAGTACCGTGAGATCATGAGACATCAGTAGTGTGAGATCTTGCGCTACTGATCTGGTGTGATCTTGTGGTACTTTAGGCCTCCATTCTCTGTGTACTCACCAAAGGCCTGAAGCAGGCAAGGGAAAGGAAGGATTTCTAGATCTTCGCAAGGTGAGTATCCACAGGTCTAGTTGCTATGAAGATCCGTCACTAGGGGGTGGTGTTGGCAGGGAGAGTATTGCAGAGTCTCTGTGGTTGTTCATAAGGGCGAACAACTGCATGGTGCTGCAACATTTCTAATTCTGGGACTTGTTTGTAAACCCTAGGGAACGCGTTTCGTGTAATTTTGAACGTTCGCTAAGGAAACACTCGTAACCCAGGGATTACCTGTACTAGCATTTGTAACTGTTCTCTTTTGTGCTACTAGATAATTATTATTTCATACGACTTATCTTTTCTCTCCTGTTAGGAATGTATATAAAAATAAGTTTAATACAATATTGTATTTTTTTTAAGATGGCTTCTAAGGATATGTGCCATTGCAATGAGGGCAGGGGGCTTTCAGGATTTTATTTGGAGTAAGAAAGTGTTAGATTAGAAAGGGATTTTTTTTAATAATGTGTGGGAGAGTAAGGAGTATTGGAAAACTTAATGAAGAAGAGAGATGGAAACAGAGAAGGTAGAAAAGAACATCATAATTGCAATAGCTGGCCTTGCAACAAATCAAAATGGCAGGGAGCCAGTGAGTGGTAAAAGCAGCAAATAAAGAATGGCTGTCAAATGTTAGTGTACTTGGAAGCCATGGAGATGGCTGTGCGGCTATCATTAGAGAACTGCTCAGAAGAAAATTGGCTAAACAGGGTAGCCTCATCAGAGACACAAGCTGATCCAGACAAAGTGGTGAGCTAGTAGTTTGGCAGCTTCTGTGGACTATTTGCCTTATTATCAGGATGCACTTAGAAGCTTCAATAGCTATGAAGGGCAGATCTCCACATTTTGGATTCTGGGAGGATTATTGAACAGGTGTAGTGTTGGGTCTGTCACCTAGAGAATCTACCATTCCCCCAACTTCTGTATTGGAGAAAGCCTGTTGGGTGTTACAAAGCTCAAAATGGAGGTATGTGAGAGTGATATATACTGTAGGTGTGATAAGGTGTAAACAGCAGGAGAGAACAATCAGATGGCTGGTTTAGAATAGGAGGTAGAGTGTTGCTTTGGAATTATTCCAAATGGAATAATGTGGAGCAGTGTGAGAGCTTCAAGGGCCCACATTGTATAGTGCTGTACTTTGTGAAGACCAAGGTTATGAATAAGGTCCTCTATGGCTTAGACCAGTGATGGCCAACCTTTTCGGCGCTGAGTGCCAAAAGTGCACGTGTGCACACCCATAATGCAATGCATGTGCACCCTCGTGCGCCGCACATGCATGCACAACCCCTCGCATGCACCTCCCAACACATGCATGCATGATCCCCCCACGTGCGCCCTCCCTCCTACAAATGTGCACATGTCTCCCATATGCATCCCGCATGTGCTGCAGACACCCGAAAATCAGCTGGGAGGCGCAACGGCTCACGTTCCTGCAGAGAGGGGTCGGCCATCACGGGCGTAGGCTGTAAGCTCAATTCATGTCAAGCAGATAGACTGTGACTGGCTTTGAAGTAGAGTTGGTGCCAATCTCCATTAACAAATGTTACTATGTTTTCTTTGTAATGTTATATTTCATATTTTCATTCTGGATGTTATTTTGGTAGGAGATAAAGCATATACAATTATATATTAAAGCAAATTTAATTGACAGCTTCAGTCGTTTTGAATAGAAGTAGATAACATGGTTAGTGTGTGTGGCTGTATTGCAAGCAGAGTTGTAGGCAGGACAGCTGCTTCTAATGTGGACATTCAACTGCTCTTTATACTATTTTAATGAAGGCAGCAGATGCTAAATTATAACTGATATTCACATTACAAAATTATACAATAAGGATCTTGTTCAAGTGTCTTTAATTTTAAAAGTTTAAGGTACTGTGGAATTTTTATATGCCATCCCAAAAACTTCATTTTAAAAAATGAATCTAATCTTTTTGAAATATCCTTTTCCGCTCAACTTTTCTTAGTTTTCCACATTTGTAAATTCCTATAATGTGGGACAGAGTTATTGTTTTCATGTTTCTTACATTAATCTGTAAACTGCAGGTTATTCATCCTATAAAAGTACAATTAAAATAAAAAAATAAACATGAATTTCACAATTTATATTTACTACACACCACTCTTGATATCAGAGGTACCTATTTAACTTATTGTTTTATTACACTGATCTATTACACTACATGAAGTCTTTCTTCTTAAGCATACTGAACAAGTCATTAGCCGGTTTACATATTGCATTAGACCAGTATTTCTTAACTTAAAGATATAAATAGTCCTTGACATACAATAATTCAATTAGCAACCATTTGAAGTTAAAACAGCTTATGACCAGTCTTTACACTTATGATCGTTGCAGCATCCCCACATGATCAAAATTCAGGCGCTTGGCAACTGTCATGCATTTATAACAGTTGCATTGTCTTGGGGTCCCATGATCACATTTACGATCTTCCCAGTTGGCTTTTGACAAATAAAGTAATGGGAGAAGCTGGATTTGCTTAATAGCAGTGTGATTCCCTTAGCAACTGCAGTGATTCACTTACAATAGCAGAGTTGGAAGGGACCTTGGAGATCTTCTAGTCCAACCCCCTGCCTAGGCCGAAACCCTATACTATTTCAGACAAATGGCAATCCAACATCTTCTTAAAGACTTCCAGTGTTGGGGCATTCACAACTTCTGGAGGCAAGCTGTTCCACTGATTAATTATTCTAACTGTCAGGAAATTTCTCCTCAGTTCTAAGTTGCTCCTCTCTTTGATTAGTTGCCACCCATTGCTTCTTGTTCTGCCCTCAGGTGCCTTGGATAATAGTTTGACTCCCTCTTCTTTGTGGCAACCCCTGAGGTATTGGAACACTGCTTTCATGTCTCCCCTAGTCCTTCTTTTCATTAAACTAGATATACCCAGCTCCTGCAACCGTTCTTCATATGTTTTAGCCTCCAGTCCCCTAATCATCTTTGTTGCTCTTCTCTTTACTCTTTCTAGAGTCTCAGCATCTTTTCTAAATCGTGGTGACCAAAACTGAATGCAGTGTTCCAAGTATGGTCTTATCAAGGCATTATAAAGTGGTATTAACACTTCACATGATCTTGATTCTATCTCTCTGTTTATGCAGCCTAGAACTGTGTTGGCTTTTTTGGCAGCTGCTGCACACTTAATTGTGGTAAAAAAGATTATAAAATTGGGTGACTCATTTAACAACTGCCTTGCTTGCTTGCTTGCTTGACTTATTTATTAAATGTCTGTGTTGTCCATCTTGCTTAGGGGCAACGCTAGGTGGCTTACAATCAACATGTGAAAATTCTCTTCCCACTTATGGTCTTAAGTCAAGGACTATCTGCACAGAACTCCTAAGCCAGCCATACGTTAAAATCTACCCATCTTAAAGTTGCCAAGCATTAGACCATGTGCCATGCTTATAAACCAGTGGCCATATTCACATATTGCACTAAATCAAAACCAAACAAGATTTTATATAACTTAATATATAACATAAAATGTTTTTTAAAATATACATTTCAATAAAACTAATTCAGTTAATTAGCAAAATGAGCTTGACTGCATGAACTCAGCAAGCCTAATGAATGATGTTACATTTCTATATTGGTATGTAGTGCCCATGGCATTATTATTTCAGGATGAATCATTTAGATAACCCGCACAGCTTTAAAAACATTTGGTTTGAGAGAAAAAGAATTCAGTCTGGACTCATAATCAGTATTTCTTTACAGCCAAGATCATTATTTTTTAAATACACTTGCTGCACAAAATCTTGTTTTATTGCAAGAGAGGAAGAGAATAACTAGGTAACACCCTGGATATCCCACACACTTCAAGAAGATAATCTGTTCTGTGAACTATTTAAGGATAGATAATTTACAGGTAGTCCTTGATTTATAACAGTTCACTTAGTGACCATTCGAGGTTGCAACGGCACTGAAAAAAAGTGACATGACCATTTTTCACACTTAGGACAATTGCAGCATTCTCATGGTCACATGATTCACATTCAGATACTTGACAACTAATTCACATTTATGACGGTTGCAGTGTCCTGGGGTCATATGATCCCCTTTTGCAACTTTCTGACAAGCAAAGTCAATGGGGAAACCAGATTCATTTAACAACCATGTTACTAATTTAAGAATTGCAGTGATTCACTTAACAAATGTGGCAAGAAAAGTTGTAAAATGGGGCAAAACTCACTTAAGCAAATTAGCAACTTTTGGGCTCAATTGTGGTCGTAGGTTGAGGACTACCTCTACTGTATAGCCATTTAACATTTCTAGCATACAAAAATATGATTAGCTTACAACAGCCTGAAAAAGCCTATATTGGAAATTATATTTTAAAAATAACTTTGTATCTATCCATATGAAAACAGGAAACAAACAAAAAAAAAAGAATAGAGACTTTTTCAGTGAATGGAGGAAATCTATTATTATAAAAAAACACATGGCTATTTTCCAAAATTTCTAAATTCAGCAATTCATGTAAATGTAATGTTGCCAATATGTAGCATTTTAAAAAAAATCTAAGAAACTTTCATGATTCCCACAGGAAAGTTAACAAAAAAGTACTTACACATTCTTTATACTGTTAAATGATTTCTTCCATTAGTTTATACTATTTGAGACTCTGCACGTACAATATCAATTAACATCCAAAAACATGTCAGGGAGCTTATATTAAGTAGTGTTCTTTGAATTATGTAGGACATTGTACTTTTCCAATTCAAATTAGGATAATGACTTATTCTAATCTTCCTCATTTTCTATTTTATTTTTTTAAAAGCTGCCTCTAAAGCATTTCTAGATCTATTTCATTCAGTTTAAATAATATAAATAATTCACTCAATTTATATAGTATCAATACAGCATAGATGCTTTTTATATTATTTTTTGGGGAAACATTTTTCAGGCTTAATAAAATTATGGCATGTTAAGTAAGGATGGATATTTTCTCAGATCAGGAATCCAGATCTCCTATTAAAATGTTCTCAGTGTAAAACCTGTACTGAACTGCTTTTAACACAATTCACATATGCATCTGTTTTGATCTTCAGGGCTGAGATAGTTGGTACTTGGTTAATTTTGATGGGACAGGCTGCCTGGGAGCTGGATTTCCAAACGGTCGCCTTATTCTTTTTGTGTTTCTTTCTTATTAGCATGAAAACCAAACAGAATACTTAGCTTGCTAAACAATACAATTTGAAAGAGTGAGGAATGGAACTTATGTATCCAAGAGTCTTTGGACCGACCCATTACTTCTAGTTCACTTCCCTAGCACACACTAGCATTGTTCAGTCACATTAGTGGCAGAAGGGATTCAACCTCATCTGTAAGCTATAGGAACAGTAGTGGAGTGATCACATATAATTTGCTTTACAGTCCTGTGCTTTGTGTGAGTTCAGACAGGGTCTTAAACAATATGCTTAAAAAAAAAAAGCTCAGTATTACTGTTTGATGACTGCAGCCCAAAAGAAACACAGAAAAATCTAAAATCTATTTGAAGTACTAGTTAAAAATATACTGATCCTTCAACTTTAAGAAGAAATACTGCCCATTGTTTAAGAAGAAGGCAGCAGAAGGTGTCACTGCATGAAAGCAACGATGTGAGAAGAGAAATAATAAAAGCTTAGGGCAGACGTTGCCCAAAATATCAATAATATTCTGAAGCAGATTGGTATTTATTCTTTTGAACATAAAACATGATATGATTTTGGCATAGTGACTTTCAAACATTTGTATGAGAGGAATTCAAAAAGGAGGCAATAGATTTCCATAGATTATCTGATGAGAACAGACACTTAATGGTGGAAGATAACAAATATATCAAACAAGCGAAGTAAAGACATGTGATAAAAAAAAAATTAACAAGCCACAGCAATATCATAGTCCTATAAACTAAATACAAAACTTCCTTGGTTCCCAAATACATATATATATATATTTGGTATCGTAAGCAACTTTTCAATGATAAATAAAAACTCAGTACAACAGCATAAACCAATAATTTTTAAGGCCTTATATTCAGTCTTGTTTTGTCTTTTTAACCAAAGTCCTATTAAGCATTCTATTTCAAATAAAACTCCAGCACATACAAAAGTACATTTGTTTTCTTCAATTAAAAAAAGCTGCTTCAATTTGTGTAATGGTGTTTAAAAACAGAGTCTTCACTATGCTCGCTGCGTTGAAAGTGATTACTCTAAAATGAGATTAGGATAGCAGACATTTTAATTTATAAACCTAGCTTTTTAGCAGCAGCAATAGTGTTTGTATGTGTGCGTGCAGTGCATGAGGCCAAGTGTAGTGTTCATGACACACAGCAGGTGTGTCAAACTTGTGGCAACACATCTTCATGTGAGGTATTGCAACTTTTTTCCCCTTTGCTAAACCAGGGGTGGGCATGGCCAGTGTGTGACGCATCTGGCCTGTGGGCTGTGAGTTTGATAACCTTACAAAGGGATGAAATTACGAAAAGAAATTAACATTTTAGGAAGATCTATGCTTGCTATGCAAATAAATTTTGCAAGATCTTCCATTTCATCTAGAAGTCCAATTTTTTTTCTTTTAAAATAAGAAATAGACACTGCTTTTCTGTGCATCTCTACAAGATTGGAAAAGATACAGAAAGACTAGCTTTAGCCAGTTAACATGATTGGATGATAAATATTTGGAACATCATTCCTCCAAAGATAAGACTGGCCTCTGCCCTGATGCTTTTCTACAAGGTCTTAAAGACATGGTTTTGTCAGAAAGCTTGAGGATCCCATTCTGAACCAGTCAAATGGCTTGTCTGCTTCTGTTGTTGCTGCACTAGGTGGTTTTAAATAAAAAAAATGTGGGTTTTTAAAATTATACACTGCTTGGTGTCACTCTGAGAATCAGGTGATCATATAAATTTGTTTAATAATAAATAAATTTCAAAAAATGCAATACGTAGTTATCTGTATTCATTAATAAAAGAATGAGATAAAATCTAATAATCCATTTGGCACTTTTGGTGGATTTCTAAAAAGAATTATACCTGTTGGCTGTATGATCAGAGTATGACAACTGCAATAATAGTTCTAGCTATGTATGATTGCATCATCTTCCATCTGGTAGAGCTTCAATCAAGGAAAAGGTTTTTTAGTATTCACACTTCCCCCCCCCCCTCCTAACACAGGATTTCATAACAAAAATAACCTATTTGACACCCTTCCTATATTCACCATACTATCTACTCTCTTCTTTCATTTTAGAAACCCAAGAAATAAAACCTATTTCTTCTCTATTTGCTAACATTACTAAATCTTAAGCATTTTGTAAGATGGTGTACTTAAAAGCACCCCAATTTTTGTGTCATTATTCATGCAACTGAATTTAAAAAGTGCATAATTTTTTTAAAGCCATCTTTAAAATTTGTTTGATCTGTTATCTGTCCTTGTAATCTAGAAGAGGTATGGATAAACAAAACATAAGCAATAACACTTCCAAGTACCATAACTATAGATCAAGATCATTATCAAATGATATCCATCATGCAGAAAATTTGTTTGCTGAACAAATGTGTTTGTTGCCGAAGAAATTGTAGATGACACCAGTGGCAAAAGTTACTTGTGTCATCTGATCCTTTTAACATTTAATTCATATTTCTTGATTTTAAAACATTTAAGAGATATTTTCCTCAGCTGGTAGTATAGAAGGGAAAACTGGATATCTTGAAGAAAAAAGGAAGAAAATATTTTGCTTGTAAAATACTCAAGCGCCAATCAGCAGAAATCAGCAATCTATACTAAACATTGTGGACAGACTTCAAGTAGAAATTAATATCCAATGTTAATATAAATAAATGCAGTATTACAAAGGATGCTCAGATATACATCTTTTTAACCACCATTGGAATGTGTTATTGTCCAAATAGTTGTTAGGATTATTTGGTAGTAGATCTTTTATTATGTACAAGGAAGTCAGAAACATCATGCCAAACATTACTGTTCTCATATAAGTAGGTCATGGATGATTGTAGTGATGGTTGTAGAGTGTGCCGGTGATACTCAAAGAGCCAAAGAACAATCCCCGAAACCACAGCAGCAAAAAGTGGAAAGGGATCTTGTTTGGGCTGTGGGATATAACCCTTCTCTACTGCCAATCTTGACAAGCCAAACAGGATACGAGATAATAGATACATATTTATCTGTTCAGGAAAAAATACTGAATTAAAATTAGGCAATTAGCACAACAGGAAAATGAGATTACTTGAAACAACTTTCAATTTAGGAGATCATCAAATGCTTTCATACCAAAATCAGTCTCTAATTTTAACTAGCCTTCTTGCATTTTCATAAGGTTCAGCAACAATTTACATCTATTTCTAAATCTAATGCTTGAAATATCAGCTGTAAATCCTTTCCCAGTTGCATGAAAACTGGTTTCAAAAGAAATGAAACTGTGTGTTAAGTACATTTCCTAAAAAGCATCCAAATTATACCAGGATTTTTTACAATGATAAATCAACATAGATAGGCATTCTTCTGCCACAATTATATACCTCTGTGAAGTATTGATTGTATTTTTTTTATCCCAGAAGAAATAATGCTTCTCTAAATGAGTTTACCATTTGAATAACAATACTGATATTTTGTTAAAATGTTCGTTGAGTGTGGTTAGCAAATAGATAGCAGATGTTCTTTATAGCAGGGCATGCCCTCTGGAATAAGATTGTCCCCAAAGACCCAAAGAGACCCCAGTCTACTATTGTTTATATCATCTGTGAAGACTTGGTTCTTCACCCAAGCTTTTGGTACATGAAAGTGAGACAACTCGCTTCATTCCACTTTCCACTTTTTATCTTGTATTAATGTTCTTTAATGTGATTGTTGTGATCCATCCAGAGTAGTTGAGAATTGGGTAGCATACAAACTTAACAAATTATAATGATTACTAATTCCTTTCTTAAAATTTGCTAGAGTGAAAGAAAGAGGCAAAAGAATTGTATTCAGATAAATTCACTACTACATCTGTGGCAGATATGCAAAAATTAATAATGGAAGAATGTGATGGTAGAATTTACTAAATTTCCCCAATTTCTCTTTCATTCTTCATTAGATCAGTATAACCATAAATCTAACACAAAACCACACAGTTGCTTACCTGGCTGTTAATATTATTATTTTCCCCAAACACTAACCAGCCCGCAATGAAGGCTGCGAGGAAAGAATGAAATGGAATCTTCTTTCCTTGCATTCGTGACTGCATGGCCATCAAACCCTTATAAGTGAATACAAAGTAGGCCAGGTTTTTGGAATGAGTATAGGTAGCTTGAAGCATTGCTTTCAATTTTTCCTTTAGGCTGAAGGGAAGAAACAAGGAACAATTATTACACATAATGCTATGTGTAATAACTTTTAAATAACTTTTAAAATGGCACTTTTAAAAACATTTATAGTTGTATAAACTATAACATTGGAATTAAAATTGAATTAACATGCAAAGAGTGGCTGTTAAGTTAAATCTGACATGACTAAGATTGTTAAAATTATTGAAAGTTCAAAGAAGGAAATTCTACTGATATCTACTAGGTCACCTCTATTATATTTAGCCAGAGAAGAAATCACAATTTGTACTAAAAGATTACAGATAGCCCTCGACTTACAACCACAATTGAGACCAGAATTTCCATTGCTAAAAAGGGTGTTTGTTGAGTCATGCCCAATTTAATGCCCTTGTTGCCACAGTTGTTAAGCAAATCACTGCCCTTATTAAGTAACTCAAAGGATTGTTAAGTAAGACTTTGCTTGTTGGAAGCTGGCTTCTGCTTCAAGAAGACTGCAAATGACGATCAAGTAACATAAATATATGTTGGTTACCAAGCACCCAAATTTCGATCATGTGAGTGTGGGGATGGTTGTAAGTCGCTATGATGATTGTAAGTATGAATACCAGTTGTAAGTCACTTTTTTTCAGTAATGTCGCTAATGGTTGTAAGTGGAGAACTACCTATATTTTAAAAAACATGCATACAAACATGCACACAAACAAGGTAGGCTTCTTCAACTTCTATGGGTTTATTATGTAAGATGATGTGAGAAATGTACCTTCCCCTTTTGAAGAGAAATGTCATTACCAAAGCATGAGGGGCACGGACTTTGGCTCCATAACTGTCAAAAATAAAGAAAATGCATAAAATTGTCAGTAAAATAAGGTTTAATGGGTATTTGAATGCAATTATTGCAAGTAAGCAATACTCTCAATTAAGAAACTGCCAAAAAGCCATCAGTAAACAGTCCAACCGAAGAATCTCTAAGACTGCCCCCACCCACATAGGCAGGCAAGACACCAGAATATAAACTGACAGCAAACAGTACTCCTTGCCTGCACTGATGAAGTTGCCTAGTTAGGGTAATGAAATACCTACAAAAAAAGCAAGCTCAAGAGAGCCCCAAGGATCCCTAATTTATGTAACTTGAAAACAGCATCAGCATCTTTCACAACTCCTTTGCCAGGTATATTGGGATATAAATTGCACAAACAGGTTTGAGTTTTTTCTACCCTAAAGACAACATGCTTGCCTAATATGGCACATAAAACTGAATACTCAAATTTACTGTCTTACTAAAACAATGTTCTTAAATCTCACGTTTAACTTCTTAGAATACTCATTATTATCATGGGGGAAATGATAACTAATGCTTTGAAAATATAGAAACAGCTAAGGACAGGAAGATAGTCTTGTTCATTAAGAGAACCAGAGTTTATTTCGAAGAAAAGAAACTTTACCCTTAAGCCACAAAGTTGCAGGAGCTGAGATAGGTAACTACTAAATAATGTATAAAATAACAATTGCTTTATTATGATAGTTGAATGAATGGATTTTGGAGATATCTACAAGAAGAAAACAAAAAGGATTTATTGGTAAGCATTAAATATGAATGATTAAAAATGAAATCCAGGTGTATCCAGATCTTAGAAGGCATCACCCAAGCTGACTGCTGTTTTATAAATGTATGTATACAGCAATGTTTTACCATAATACAGTATATACTGAACCAATATTGTCCTCTAAAAGGAAATGAAAACTTAATCTAATAGCAGACATATTATCACTTGGTCAGTAATACTTCTTTGAAGTCAACCATAATAACTTTGAAATGAGATGCAGATAAAGCATAAGAAGCAAACGTACTGATATATAAATAGCCAGGACCACTTTAAATTACCGGTATTTAAATTACCCCAGGTCTGATCGGTCACTCAATTTAGCTTGTGTCTATAATTTAAAACTTTATTTACAGAAGATTGGGAGAATCTGTCATTAGATTAAACTCCTATAGCTGCCCACACAAAACATCACTTACACCTATAAACAAAACATATCAGTAAAAAGGGTCCAGTTATTATTTTCTCACCAAGCAGCAGACACTACGAGGCGATCGGTATTGCAGCATCCCACAAAGTGGGGGGCTGTACAGAAGAGCGAAAGCAAAGTTGGAGACAGCTCAGCCAAGAGCAGTCAAGTGCAAATCTGCTTCCTCCCACTCAATTCTTAGCGAAATCAGAGTAAATACTCGTGCACGATCGCCCTTTCGGCGATAGTTTCGATTAGGAATGCGAAAGAAAGACGGTTTCCCAGCTCGAACTTACACCGCTCCGTTGCGGAAGCCCTTGAGCACCGCCAGCGTGGTCTGATATCTCCGCTGCTGCAAGAGAGAATTGACGGTGTAGAGCAAAGTCTTGAGAATCGTCTGATCGCCCATCGCCTCAGCTTTGACACCTGCGATCTGGCAGCCAGTCAATCCGGGGAAACAACTCGATTGAAACACAAAATGCATAGGAGTAGAGCTCCATAATAATGTCCAAGCGGAAAACCAACCCCTGGATTTTAGCTCCGCTCTAATTTTATGAACTCGCGAGAAGATTTAAATTAATAGACAAAGAAAAATGTACCGTCCCGTAATTATAACTTTTCCTTTAATGGTTACTCAAGTGGAAACTTTCTCTCTATGTCTGCATCTTTAAAAGAAGGCGTGAAGTCGGTCGTTTAAGAACCAGACCGAATTGCAACAATAGTATTACTAAAGTACAGCATTTTTAGAAGCCATGTCATCACAATTATCATTACGAATATTATGGGAAATTAATCTATTTTGCAGAAATGTAACATCGCTTTGTCTTAAAGCCCCAATTTTACAATATGGACTAATAATTATGTTCTATATTGTCAATGGATTGGATCTGATTGGAATAGAAGATTACCAAATCCCAGGGGTTCAAATTAGATTGGAAATTTAAAACACACAGAGAGAAATACCTACACACTAATGCCCCAAGAAGGTAGTGATAAACCATTTTAAAACAGTGCCAAGAAAACTATATGGAACTGTCTTATGACTTTTAATAAAAAAGATGTTTGTTGGAAAAGATTCTACCAGACTCCTGATTTCCCCCCCCCCACACACACACACACAGAACCGCCCCCTTTAATGAAGTTAACCAGATATTTCCTTTCTATGTTTTCATATTTTCACTTGTGGCAGAGTTTTGTTTTCTAAAGCTTGAAAGTATTATTTTAATAGAGATAATAACATGAATGAAAAGCAACACAATTTTCTCTCTTTGCTTTATAATTTATTTTATAGATGGAGCCAGATCACATGACACTGAATTTTAAAAAATTCTCATTATTTATGAGTATGTTTCATTTCCCCCCTTTAAACAATATTGTGTTAAAAGTAAACAGGTAGTTTATATGAAAATAGGATATCAGTTTTACTGCCTTTCTTGTCAATCAGGTACTTGGTGTCTCTGGTGAGGAAGTGGAATTTTTTTTAATGTTGGCTTGAGAAAGATTTCAAAGCAAAATGTTTTGACAGAGAATAGAGTGAGCCCCTAAATCCCTCCCAATGCCCCCCCCACGTGGATTAAGCACCAATAGTTTATAAATTTGTCAATCTGATAAAAATAGTTTTTAAGTGCAATTAGTCAAAAGGCATTATAGAAAAAGGCTGGAAGAAAAAATGGAGTATAGATTGGACAAAATGCCGATCCCACTCTAATTCACTGAATTTTATAGGGTCTCTTGGTTATAAGGCTGAATTACTTTATGGATTTAAGTCAAGAGATATGGTCATGTCACCCTGCCCTCTGATAGATCACAAAGATGTTAACAGTTCCTGCTGGCTCAATATGTCTCTATTAATAAATCATGCCAGATGCTATATCAAAATGTAGCCTTTGTTTTGATAGGGTGCATTTCCATTTTCTGAGAGGGATTTCAACTTTCTGATTCTCATCAGTGTTATTCACAAAGAAAATTTCCCCACTGCTCTTTAACACTTGGATTTCTTTTCAGGGCTGGCTCCCTTCCCATAGAGGCCATTGCTGAGACTACACATAGTGTAACATGAATATTGTCTTATAGCAGTTCTGAAATATCATAGCAGAAAGCTAGGGTGGTGAGCATCATTTAGAGTTGTTGAGCATATCTGAAATTTTGAGAACATGTTCTGGGTGTTTCAGAAAATTACTCCCATAGTGAAAATCTCATCAGGTTTGGTTGTGGCTAAATATCTGGCAGAAAGTGACAGCATACTGTAACTCTATTATCCTACACCTGCCTTTGGTGGCTGAGTCTAAACATTACACTAAATATATAAGTACCCTACATTACATTCTGCTACAATAACTTTTAGGCTGCACATATTGAATGCATGTCCAAATCCTTAGTTGAATAATACCTTTATTGGGATCAATAAAAAGGTACAAAGTATCATAGAAACTTCCAGGTTCTCCAATGAATGAGTCATGCAAGATGATTCAAAAAAGGAGGAATGGATGAAGAGGCATTGAAGACCCAAAATCTGGACAAATGTTCCAGCCATGGGACCTCCTGTTCAAATTCAATCTGAAATGGAATTAGTACAACAGCATAAACCAATAATTTTTAAGGCCTTATAATCAGTCTTGTTTTGTCTTTTTAACCAAGGTCCTATTAAGCATCCTATTTCAAATAAAACTCCAGCACATACAAAAGTACATTTGTTTTCTTCAATTAAAAAAAGCTGTTTCAATTTGTGTAATGGTGTTTAAAAACAGAGTCATCACTATGCTCGCTGTGTTGAAAGTGATTACTCTAAAATGAGATTAGGATAGCAGACATTTTAATTTATAAACCTAGCTTTTTAGCAGCAGCAATAGTGTGTGTATGTGTGCGTGCAGTGCATGAGGCCAAGTGTAGTATTTATGACACAACAGGTGTGTCAAACTTGTAGCAACACATCTTCATGTGAGGTATTGCAACTTTTTTCCCCTTTGCTAAACCAGAGGTGGGCATGGCCAGTGTGTGATGCATCTGGCTTGTGGGCTGTGAGTTTGATAACTTTACAAAGGGATGAAATTACGAAAAGAAATTAACATTTTAGGAAGATCTATGCTTGCTATGCAAATAAATTTTGCAAGATCATCCATTTCATCTAGAAGTCCAATTTTTTGTTCTTTTAAAATAAGAAATTTTCTGTGCATCTCTACAAGACTGGAAAAGATACAGAAAGACTAGCTTTAGCCAGTTAACATGATTGGATGATAAATATTTGGAACATCATTCCTCCAAAGATAAGACTGGCCTCTACCCTGATGCTTTTCTACAAGGTCTTGAAGACATGGTTTTGTCAGAGGGCTTGAGGATGCCATTCTGAACCAGTCAAATGGCTTGTCTGATTCTGTTGTGGCTGCACTAGGTGGTTTTAAATTTAAAAAAAATGTGGATTTTTAAAATTATACACTGCTTGGAGTCACTCTGAGAATCAGGTGATCATATAAATTTGTTTAATAATAAATAAATTTCAAAAAATGCAATACAGTGTTATCTGTATTCATTAATAAAAGAATGAGATAAAATCTAATAATCCATTTGGCACTTTTGGTGTATTACTAAACATAATTATACCTGTTGGCTGTATGATCAGAGAATGACAACTGCAATAATAGTTCTAGCTATGTATGATTGCATCATTTTCCATCTGGTAGAGCTTCAATCAAGGAAAAGATTTTTTAGTATTCACACTTTTGCCCCCCTCCCCCCATAACACAGGATTTCATAACAAGAATAACCTATTTGACACGCTTCCTATATTCACCATACTATCTACTCTCTTCTTTCATTTTAGAAACCCAAGAAATAAAACCTATTTCTTCTCTATTTGCTAACATTACTAAATCTTAAGCATTTTGTAAGATGGTGTACTTAAAAGCACCCCAATTTTTGTGTCATTATTTATGCAACTGAATTTAAAAAATGCATAATTTTTTAAAAGCCATCTTTAAAATTTGTTTGATCTGTTATCTGTCCTTATAATCTAGAAAAGAGGTATGGATAAACAAAACATAAGCAATAACACTTCCAAATACCATAACTACAGATCAAGATCATTATCAAATGATATCCATCATGCAGAAAATTTGTTTGCTGAACAAATGTGTTTGTTGCCGAAGAAATTGTAGATGACACCAGTTGCAAAAGTTACTTGTGTCATCTGATCCTTTTAACATTTAATTCATATTTCTTGATTTTAAAACAATTAAGAGATATTTTCCTCAGCTGGTAGTATAGAAGGGGAAACTGGATATCTTGAAGAAAAAAGGAAGAAAATATTTTGCTTGTAAAATACTCAAGCGCCAATCAGCAGAAATCAGCAATCTATACTAAACATTGTGGACAGACTTCAAGTACAAATTAATATCCAATGTTAATATAAATAAATGCAGTATTACAAAGGATGCTCAGATATACATCTTTTTAACCACCATTGGAATGTGTTATTATCCAAATAGTTGTTAGGATTATTTGGTAGTAGATCTTTTATTATGTACAAGGAAGTCAGAAACATCATGCCAAACATTACTGTCCTCATATAAGTAGGTCATGGATGATTGTAGTGATGGTTGTAGAGTGTGCCGGTGATACTCAAAGAGCCAAAGAACAATCCCCCAAACCACAGCAGCAAAAAGTGGAAAGGGATCTTGTTTGGGCTGTGGGATATAACCCTTCTCTACTGCCAATCTTGACAAGCCAAACAGGATACGAGATAATAGATACATATTTATCTGTTCAGGAAAAATACTGAATTAAAATTAGGCAATTAGCACAACAGGAAAATGAGATTACTTGAAACAACTTTCAATTTAGGAGATCATCAAATGCTTTCATACCAAAATCAGTCTCTAATTTTAACCAGCCTGCTTGCATTTTCATAAGGTTCAGCAACAATTTACATCTATTTCTAAATCTAATGCTTGAAATATCAGCTGTAAATCCTTTCCCAGTTGCATGAAAACTGGTTTCAAAAGAAATGAAACTGTGTGTTAAGTACATTTCCTAAAAAGCATCCAAATTATACTAGGATTTTTTACAATGATAAATCAACATAGATAGGCATTCTTCTGCCACAATTATATACCTCTGTGAAGTATTGGTTGTATTTTTTTTTTATCCCAGAAGAAATAATGCTTCTCTAAATGAGTTTACCATTTGAATAACAATACTGATATTTTGTTAAAATGTTCATTGAGTGTGGTTAGCAAATAGATAGCAGATGTTCTTTATAGCAGGGCGTGCCCTCTGGAATAGGATTGTCCCCAAGACCCAAAGAGACCCCAGTCTACTATTGTTTATATCATCTGTGAAGACTTGGTTCTTCACCCAAGCTTTTGGTACATGAAAGTGAGACCACTCGCTTCATTCCACTTTCCACTTTTTATCTTGTATTAATGTTCTTTAATGTGATTGTTGTGATCCATCCAGAGTAGTTGAGAATTGGGTAGCATACAAACTTAACAA
This sequence comes from Thamnophis sirtalis, assembly GCF_051295495.1. Classification (NCBI taxonomy): domain Eukaryota; kingdom Metazoa; phylum Chordata; class Lepidosauria; order Squamata; family Natricidae; genus Thamnophis; species Thamnophis sirtalis. The sequence goes on from NW_028261387.1 coordinate 65,603,506, forward strand.
ATTATAATGATTACTAATTCCTTTCTTAAAATTTGCTAGAGTGAAAGAAAGAGGCAAAAGAATTGTATTCAGATAAATTCACTACTACATCTGTGGCAGATATGCAAAAATTAATAATGGAAGAATGTGATGGTAGAATTTACTAAATTTCCCCAATTTCTCTTTCATTCTTCATTAGATCAGTATAACCATAAATCTAACACAAAACCACACAGTGGCTTACCTCGTTGTTAATATTATTATTTTCCCCAAACACTAACCAGCCCACAATGAAGGCTGCGAGGAAAGAATGAAATGGAATCTTCTTTCCTTGCATTCGTGACTGCATGGCCATCAAACCCTTATAAGTGAATACAAAGTAGGCCAGGTTTTTGGAATGAGTATAGGTAGCTTGAAGAATTGCTTTCAATTTTTCCTTTAGGCTGAAGGGAAGAAACAAGGAACAATTATTACACATAATGCTATTTCCCTGGAAATATTATAAATCAATTATAATATTTATTGGTCATTGCTTCTGATGTACATTAAAAAGTAATAATGATCTTCATTTCACTTTCAGAAAATATTTGAAAACTAAAGCCACATAAAAAATCTGTTTCTAATAAAAGAGCATGAATATGTTTTCTCATCAATGTACTTTTAAAATGGCACTTTTAAAAACATTTATAGTTGTATAAACTATAACATTGGAATTAAAATTGAATTAACATGCAAAGAGTGGCTGTTAAGTTAAATCTGACATGACTAAGATTGTTAAAATTATTGAAAGTTCAAAGAAGGAAATTCTACTGATATCTACTAGGTCACCTCTATTATATTTAGCCAGGAGAACATCTGTACATCAAAGAATCTTCAACTACAGAGTTACATTAACAATGGATAAGATTGCAATGTTATTTCTACATAAGGGCTGATATGATTACAGCATAATCTGCATTGGATCTAGTGAAACTCGCTTGAGAATATATATGCAAAATTGTATTGTTAGATTGCCATCATAACACCACCACCCCTGATTTCCTAGAAAATGTTGTTTCTATGGATAAATATCCATAGTATTAAATATATTTATAGTCTGATTTAAGTACAAAAAGGATGACAAACTCTTCTTTTTCTGTCCTAATATATTTAATTTAGCAAAAAAAATTGCAAACAGAAACATTAAGAATGCAGAGAAGAAATCACAATTTGTACTAAAAGATTACAGATAGCCCTCGACTTACAACCACAATTGAGACCAGAATTTCCATTGCTAAACAGGGTGTTTGTTGAGTCATGCCCAATTTAATGCCCTTTTTGCCACAGTTGTTAAGAAAAACGCTGCCCTTATTAAGTAACTCAAAGGATTGTTAAGTAAGTCTTTGCTTGTTGGAAGCTGGCTTCTGCTTTAAGACTGCAAATGACGATCAAGTAACATAAATATATGTTGGTTGCCAAGCACCCAAATTTCGATCATGTGAGTGTGGGGATGGTTGTAAGTCGCTATGATGATTGTAAGTATGAGTACCAGTTGTAAGTCACTTTTTTTCAGTAATGTTGCTAATGGTTGTAAGTGGAGAACTACCTATATTTTAAAAAACATGCATACAAACATGCACACAAACAAGGTAGGCTTCTTCAACTTCTATGGGTTTATTATGTAAGATGATGTGAGAAATGTACCTTCCCCTTTTGAAGAGAAATGTCATTACCAAAGCATGAGGGGCACGGACTTTGGCTCCATAACTGTCAAAAATAAAGAAAATGCATAAAATTGTCTGTAAAATAAGGTTTAATGGGTATTTGAATGCAATTATTGCAAGTAAGCAATACCCTCAATTAAGAAACTGCCAAAAAGCCATCAGTAAACAGTCCAACCGAAGACTCTTTAAGACTGCCCCCACCCACATAGGCAGTCAAGACACCAGAATATAAACTGACAGCAAACAGTACTCCTTGCCTGCACTGATGAAGTTGCCTAGTTAGGGTAATGAAATACCTACAAGAAAAGCAAGCTCAGAGAGCCCCAAGGATCCCTAATTTATGTAACTTGAAAACAGCATCAGCATCTTTCACAACTCCTTTGCCAGGTATATTGGGATATAAATTTTAAGTATTTTAGGTATTTATTAATATTTGTATGCCGCCCTTTTCCCTGGGGGGACTCAGGGCGGCTCACAATTCAGAAGGAGGGGGGGACAAACCAAGTTACATATAGGACAGTACTTCATTAAAAAACACAACACTCATACTATTCGGGTACGGTGAGGTCTTTAGTCCCAGGCCTGTCGGGACAGCCAGGTTTTAAGGGCTATGCGGAAGGTCTGGAGGGTGGTGAGGGTACGAATCTCCACGGGGAGTTCGTTCCATAGGGTCGGAGCTGCCATAGAGAAGGCTCTCCTCCGCGTGGTTGCCAGTCGACATTGACTGGCTGATGGAACTCGGAGGAGGCCTAATCTGTGGGATCTAATTGGTCGAGTGGAGGTAATTGGCAGTAGGCGGTCTCTCAAGTACCCAGATCCAATACCATGAAGGGCTTTGTAGGTGACAACTAGCACCTTGAAGCGTACCCGGAGATCAACAGGCAGCCAGTGCAGCTCGCGGAGGATAGGTGTTACGTGGGTGAAACGAGGTGCACCCACAATCGCTCGTGCGGCCGCGTTCTGGACTAGCTGAAGTCGCCGAATACTCTTCAAGGGCAGCCGCATGTAGAGCACGTTGCAGTACTCCAGCCTAGAGGTCACAATTGCACAAACAGGTTGAGTTTTTTCTACCCTAAAGACAACATGCTTGCCTAATATGGCACATAAAACTGAATACTCAGATTTACTATCTTACTAAAACAATGTTGTTAAATCTCCTCACGTTTATCTTCTTAGAATACTCATTATTACCATGGGGGAAATGATAACTAATGCTTTGAAAATATAGAAACAGCTAAGGACAGGAAGATAGTCTTGTTCATTAAGAGAACCAGAGTTTATTTTGAAGAAAAGAAACTTTACCCTTAACACCTGAGATGATTTTAAAATATCAAGCCACAAAGTTGCAGGAGCTGAGATAGGTAACTACTAAATAATGTATAAAATAACAATTGCTTTATTATGATAGTTGAATGAATGGATTTTGGAGATATCTACAAGAAGAAAACAAAAAGGATTTATTGGTAAGCATTAAATATGAATGATTAAAAATGAAATCCAGGTGTATCCAGATCTTAGAAGGCATCACCCAAGCTCACCTGCTGTTTTATAAATGTATGTATACAGCAATGTTTTACCATAATACATTATATACTGAACCAATATTGTCCTCTAAAAGGAAATGAAAACTTAATCTAATAGCAGACATATTATCACTTGGTCAGTAATACTTCTTTGAAGTCAACCATAATAACTTTGAAATGAGATGCAGATAAAGCATAAGAAGCAAACGTACTGATATATAAATAGCCAGGACCATTTTAAATTACCGGTATTTAAATTACCCCAGGTCTGATCGGTCACTCAATTTAGCTTGTGTCTATAATTTGAAACTTTATTTACAGAAGATTGGGAGAATCTGTCATTAGATTAAACTCCTATAGCTGCCCACACAAAACATCACTTACACCTATAAACAAAACATATCAGTAAAAAGGGTCCAGTTATTATTTTCTCACCAAGCAGCAGACACTACGAGGCGATCGGTATTGCAGCATCCCACAAAGTGGGGGCTGTAAAGAAGAGCGAAAGCAAAGTTGGAGACAGCTCAGCCAAGAGCAGTCAAGTGCAAATCTGCTTCCTCCCACTCAATTCTTAGCGAAATCAGAGTAAATACTCGTCCATGATCACCCCTTCGGCGATAGTTTCGATTAGGAATGCGAAAGAAAGACGGTTTCCCAGCTCGAACTTACACCGCTCCGTTGCGGAAGCCCTTGAGCACCGCCAGCGTGGTCTGATATCTCCGCTGCTGCAAGAGAGAATTGACGGTGTAGAGCAAAGTCTTGAGAATCGTCTGATCGCCCATCGCCTCAGCTTTGACACCTGCGATCTAGCAGAAGGTCAATCCGGGGAAACAACTCGACTAAAACACAAAATTCATAGGAGTAGAGCTCCAGGAAATAATGTCCAAGCGGAAAACCAACCCCTGGAATTTAGTTCCGCTCTAATTTTATAAATTCGCGAGAAGATTTAAGTTAATAGACAAAGGAAAATGTACCATCCCGTAATTATAACTTTTCCTTTCCCGGCTGCTCAAGCGGAAACTCTTTCTCTCTATGTCTGCATCTTTACAAGAAGGCGTGAAGTCGGTCGTTTAAGAACCAGACCGAATTGCAACAATAGTATTACTAAAGTACAGCATTTTCAGAAGCCATGTCATCACAACTATCATTACGAATATTATGGGAAATTAATCTATTTTGCAGAAATGTAACATCCCTTTGTCTTAAAGCCCCAATTTTACAATATGGACTAATAATTATGTTCTATATTGTCAATGGATTGGATCTGATTGGAATAGAAGATTACCAAATCCCAGGGGTTCAAATTAGATTGGAAATTTAAAACACACAAGAGAGAAATACATACACACTAATGCCCCAAGAAGGTAGTGATAAACCATTTTAAAACAGTGCCAAGAAAATTATATGGAACTGTCTTATGACTTTTAATAAAAAATATGTTTGTTGGAAAAGATTCTACCAGACTCCTGATTCCCCCCCCCCAACCGCCCCCTTCAATGAAGTTAACCAGATACTTCCTTTTCTATGTTTTCATATTTTCACTTGTGGCAGAGTTTTGTTTTCTAAAGCTTGAAAGTATTATTTTACTAGAGATAACAACATGAATGAAAAGCAACACAATTTTCTCTCTTTGCTTTATAATTTATTTTATAGATGGAGCCAGATCATATGACACTGAATTAAAAAAATTTCTCATTATTTATGAGTATGTTTCATTTCTCCCCTTTAAACAATATTGTGTTAAAAGTAAACAGGTAGTTTATATGAAAATAGGATATCAGTTTTACTGCCTTTCTTGTCAATCAGGTACTTGGTGTCTCTGGTGAGGAAGTGGAATTTTTTTTAATGTTGGCTTGAGAAAGATTTCAAAGCAAAATGTTTTGACAGAGAATAGAGTGAGCCCCTAAATCCGTCCCAATGCCCCCCCACGTGGATTAAGCACCATAGTTTATAAATTTGTCAATCTGATAAAAATAGTTTTTAAGTGCAATTAGTCAAAAGGCATTATAGAAAAAGGCTGGAAGAAAAAATGGAGTATAGATTGGACAAAATGCAGATCCTACACTAATTCACTGAATTTTATAGGGTCTCTTGGTTATAAGGCTGAATTACTTTATGGATTTAAGTCAAGAGATATGGTCATGTCACCCTGCCCTCTGATAGATCACAAAGATGTTAACAGTTCCTGCTGGCTCAATATGTCTTTATTAATAAATCATGCCAGATGCTATATCAAAATGGAGCCTTTGCTTTGATAGGGTGCATTTCCATTTTCTGGGAGGGATTTCAACTTTCTGATTCTCATCAGTGTTATTCACAAAGATAATTTCCCCACTGCTCTTTAACACTTGGATTTCTTTTCAGGGCTGGCTCCCTTCCCATAGAGGCCATTGCTGAGACTACACATAGTGTAACATGAATATTGTCTTATAGCAGTTCTGAAATATCATAGCAGAAAGCTAGGGTGGTGAGCATCATTTAGAGTTGTTGAGCATATCTGAAATTTTGAGAACATGTTCTGGGTGTTTCAGAAAATTACTCCCATAGTGAAAATCTCATCAGGTTTGGTTGTGGCTAAATATCTGGCAGAAAGTGACAGCATACTGTAACTCTATTATCCTACACCTGCCTTTGGTGGCTGAGTCTAAACATTACACTAAATATATAAGTACCCTACATTACATTCTGCTACAATAACTTTTAGGCTGCACATATTGAATGCATGTCCAAATCCTTAGTTGAATAATACCTTTATTGGGATCAATAAAAAGGTACAAAGTATCATAGAAACTTCCAGGTTCTCCAATGAATGAGTCATGCAAGATGATTCAAAAAAGGAGGAATGGATGAAGAGGCATGGAATATATCAAACAAGCGAAGTAAAGACATGTTTAAAAAAAATTAACAAGCCACAGCAATATCATAGTCCTATAAACTAAATACAAAACTTCCTTGGTTCCCATATATATATATATATATTTGGTATCGTAAGCAACTTTTCAATGATAAATAAAATCTTAGTACAACAGCATAAACCACAAATTTTTAAGGCCTTATAATCAGTCTTGTTTTGTCTTTTTAACCAAGGTACTATTAAGCATCCTATTTCAAATAAAACTCCAGCACATACAAAAGTACATTTGTTTTCTTCAATTAAAAAAAGCTGCTTCACTTTGTATAATGGTGTTTAAAAACAGAGTTTTCACTATGCTCGCTGTATTGAAAGTGATTACTCTAAAATGAGATTAGGATAGCAGACATTTTAATTTATAAACCTAGCTTTTTAGCAGCAGCAATAGTGTGTGTATGTGTGCGTGCAGTGCATGAGGCCAAGTGTAGTATTCATGACACACAGCAGGTGTGTCAAACTTGTGGCAATACATCTTCATGTGAGGTATTGCAACTTTTTTCCCCTTTGCTAAACCAGGGGTGGGCATGGCCAGTGTGTGACGCATCTGGCCTGTGGGCTGTGAGTTTGATAACCTTACAAAGGGATGAAATTACGAAAAGAAATTAACATTTTAGGAAGATCTATGCTTGCTATGCAAATAAATTTTGCAAGATATTCCATTTCATCTAGAAGTCCATTTTTTTGTTTTTTTAAAATAAGAAATAGACACTGCTTTTCTGTGCATCTGTACAAGACTGGAAAAGATACAGAAAGACTAGCTTTAGCCAGTTAACATGATTGGATGATAAATATTTGGAACATCATTCCTCCAAAGATAAGACTGGCCTCTACCCTGATGCTTTTCTACAAGGTCTTAAAGACATGGTTTTGTCAGAAAGCTTGAGGATCCCATTCTGAACCAGTCAAATGGCTTGTCTGCTTCTGTTGTTGCTGCACTAGGTGGTTTTAAATAAGAAAAATGTGGATTTTTAAAATTATACACTGCTTGGAGTCACTCTGAGAATCAGGTGATCATATAAATTTGTTTAATAATAAATAAATTTCAAAAAATGCAATACGTAGTTATCTGTATTCATTAATAAAAGAATGAGATAAAATCTAATAATCCATTTGGCACTTTTGGTGTATTACTAAACATAATTATACCTGTTGGCTATATGATCAGAGAATGACAACTGCAATAATAATTCTAGCTATGTATGATTGCATCATTTTCCATCTGGTAGAGTTTCAATCAAGGAAAAGGTTTTTTAGTATTCACACTTCCCCCCCCCCCCCCTCATACACAGGATTTCATAACAAGAATAACCTATTTGACACCCTTCCTATATTCACCATACTATCTACTCTCTTCTTTCATTTTAGAAACCCAAGAAATAAAACCTATTTCTTCTCTATTTGCTAACACTACTAAATCTTAAGCATTTTGTAAGATGGTGTACTTAAAAGCACCCCAATTTTTGTGTCATTATTCATGCAACTGAATTTAAAAAGTGTATAATTTTTAAAAAGTCATCTTTAAAATTTGTTTGATCTGTTATCTGTCCTTATAATCTAGAAAAGAGGTATGGATAAACAAAACATAAGCAATAACACTTCCAAATACCATAACTATAGATCAAGATCATTATCAAATGATATCCATCATGCAGAAAATTTGTTTGCTGAACAAATGTGTTTGTTGCCGAAGAAATTGTAGATGACACCAGTTGCAAAAGTTACTTGTGTCATCTGATCCTTTTAACATTTAATTCATATTTCTTGATTTTAAAACAATTAAGAGATATTTTCCTCAGCTGGTAGTATAGAAGGGGAAACTGGATATCTTGAAGAAAAAAGGAAGAAAATATTTTGCTTGTAAAATACTCAAGCGCCAATCAGCAGAAATCAGCAATCTATACTAAACATTGTGGACAGACTTCAAGTAGAAATTAATATCCAATGTTAATATAAATAAATGCAGTACTGCAAAGGATGCTCAGATATACATCTTTTTAACCACCATTGGAATGTGTTATTATCCAAATAGTTGTTAGGATTATTTGGTAGTAGATCTTTTATTATGTACAAGAAAGTCAGAAACATCATGCCAAACATTACTGTCCTCATATAAGTAGGTCATGGATGATTGTAGTGATGGTTGTAGAGTGTGCCGGTGATACTCAAAGAGCCAAAGAACAATCCCCCAAACCACAGCAGCAAAAAGTGGAAAGGGATCTTGTTTGGGCTGTGGGATATAACCCTTCTCTACTGCCAATCTTGACAAGCCAAACAGGATACGAGATAATAGATACATATTTATCTGTTCAGGAAAAAATACTGAATTAAAATTAGGCAATTAGCACAACAGGAAAATGAGATTACTTGAAACAACTTTCAATTTAGGAGATCATCAAATGCTTTCATACCAAAATCAGTCTCTAATTTTAACCAGCCTGCTTGCATTTTCATAAGGTTCAGCAACTATTTACATCTATTTCTAAATCTAATGCTTGAAATATCAGCTGTAAATCCTTTCCCAGTTGCATGAAAACTGGTTTCAAAAGAAATGAAACTGTGTGCTAAGTACATTTCCTAAAGAACATCCAAATTATACCAGGATTTTTTACAATGATAAATCAACATAGATAGGCATTCTTCTGCCACAATTATATACCTCTGTGAAGTATTGATTGTATTTTTTTTATCCCAGAAGAAATAATGCTTCTCTAAATGAGTTTACCATTTGAATAACAATACTGATATTTTGTTAAAATGTTCATTGAATGTGGTTAGCAAATAGATAGCAGATGTTCTTTATAGCAGGGCGTGCCCTCTGGAATAAGATTGTCCCCAAGACCCAAAGAGACCCCAGTCTACTATTGTTTATATCAGTGTTTTTCAACCACTGTGCCGTGGCACACTAGTGTGCCGTGACATAGTGTAAGGTGTGCCGTGGGAGAATTACTTTATATATAGTCAATATAGGCACAGAGTTAAAAAATTTTAACATTTTCTAATGGTGGTGTGCCTCGTGATTTTTTTCATGAAAAAAGTGTGCCTTTGCACAAAAAAGGTTGAAAAACACTGGTTTATATCATCTGTGAAGACTTGGTTCTTCACCCAAGCTTTTGGTACATGAAAGTGAGACCACTCGCTTCATTCCACTTTCCACTTTTTATCTTTTATTAATGTTCTTTAATGTGATTGTTGTGATCGATCCAGAGTAGTTGAGACTTGGGTAGCATACAAACTTAACAAATTATAATGATTACTAATTCCTTTCTTAAAATTTGCTAGAGTGAAAGAAAGAGGCAAAAGAATTGTATTCAGATAAATTCACTACTACATCTGTGGCAGATATGCAAAAATTAATAATGGAAGAATGTGATGGTAGAATTTACTAAATTTCCCCAATTTCTCTTTCATTCTTCATTAGATCAGTATAACCATAAATCTAACACAAAACCACACAGTTGCTTACCTGGCTGTTAATATTATTATTTTCCCCAAACACTAACCAGCCCACAATGAAGGCTGCGAGGAAAGAATGAAATGGAATCTTCTTTCCTTGCATTCGTGACTGCATGGCCATCAAACCCTTATAAGTGAATACAAAGTAGGCCAGGTTTTTGGAATGAGTATAGGTAGCTTGAAGAATTGCTTTCAATTTTTCCTTTAGGCTGAAGGGAAGAAACAAGGAACAATTATTACACATAACGTTATTTCCCTGGAAATATTATAAATCAATTATAATATTTATTGGTCATTGCTTCTGATGTACATTAAAAAGTAATAATGATCTTCATTTCACTTTCAGAAAATATTAGAAAACTAAAGCCACATAAAAATCTGTTTCTAATAAAAGAGCATGAATATGTTTTCTCATCAATGTAGAGATGTACTCAAATGTTCATAACTTTTAAAATGGCACTTTTAAAAACATTTATAGTTGTATAAACTATAACATTGGAATTAAAATTGAATTAACATGCAAAGAGTGGCTGTTAAGTTAAATCTGACATGACTAAGATTGTTAAAATTATTGAAAGTTCAAAGAAGGAAATTCTACTGATATCTACTAGGTCACCTCTATTATATTTAGCCAGGAGAACATCTGTACATCAAAGAATCTTCAACTACAGGGTTACATTAACAATGGATAAGATTGCAATGTTATTTCTACATAAGGGCTGATATGATTACAGCATAATTGCATTGGATCTAGTGAAACTCGCTTGAGAATATATATGCAAAATTGTATTGTTAGATTGCCATCATAACACCACCACCCCTGATTTCCTAGAAAATGTTGTTTCTATGGATAAATATCCATAGTATTAAATATAGCAATAGCAATAGCAGCAATAGCAGTAGACTTATATACCGCTTCAAATATATTTATAGTCTGATTTAAGTACAAAAAGGATGACAAACTCTTCTTTTTCTGTCCTAATATATTTAATTTAGTAAAAAAACATGCAAACAGAAACATTAAGAATGCAGAGAAGAAATCACAATGTGTACTAAAAGATTACAGATAGCCCTCGACTTACAACCACAATTGAGACCAGAATTTCCATTGCTAAACAGGGTGTTTGTTGAGTCATACCCAATTTAATGCCCTTGTTGCCACAGTTGTTAAGCAAATCACTGCCCTTATTAAGTAACTCAAAGGATTGTTAAGTAAGACTTTGCTTGTTGGAAGCTGCCTTCTGCTTCAAGAAGACTGCAAATGACGATCAAGTAACATAAATATATGTTGGTTACCGAGCACCCAAATTTCGATCATGTGAGTGTGGGGATGGTTGTAAGTCGCTATGATGATTGTAAGTATGAGTACCAGTTGTAAGTCACTTTTTTTCAGTAATGTCGCTAATGGTTGTAAGTGGAGAACTACCTATATTTTTAAAAACATGCATACAAACATGCACACAAACAAGGTAGGCTTCTTCAACTTCTATGGGTTTATTATGTAAGATGATGTGAGAAATGTACCTATTATTATTATAATATTGCTATTATTATTATTGCTATTATTATTACCTTCCACTTTTGAAGAGAAATGTCATTACCAAAGCATGAGGGGCACGGACTTTGGCTCCATAACTGTCAAAAATAAAGAAAATGCATAAAATTGTCAGTAAAATAAGGTTTAATGGGTATTTGAATGCAATTATTGCTAGTAAGCAATACCTTCAATTAAGAAACTGCCAAAAAGCCATCAGTAAACAGTCCAACCGAAGACTCTCTAAGACTGCCCCCACCCACATAGGCAGGCAAGACACCAGAATATAAACTGACAGCAAACAGTACTCCTTGCCTGCACTGATGAAATTGCCTATTTAGGGTAATGAAATACCTACAAGAAAAGCAAGCTCAGAGAGCCCCAAGGATCCCTAATTTATGTAACTTGAAAACAGCATCAACATCTTTCACAACTCCTTTGCCAGGTAGATTGGGATATAAATTTTAGGTATTTTAGGTATTTATTAATATTTGTATGCTGCCCGTTTCCCTGGGGGGACTCAGGGCGGCACACAATTCAGAAGGAGGGGGGGGGACAAACCAAGTTACATATAGGACAGTACTTCATTAAAAAACACAACATTCATACTATTCGGATACGGTGAGGTCTTTAGCCCCAGGCCTGTCGGGACAGCCAGGTTTTAAGGGCTATGCGGAAGGTCTGGAGGGTGGTGAGGGTACGAATCTCCACGGGGAGTTCGTTCCATAGGGTCGAAGCTGCTATAGAGAAGGCTCTCCTCCGCGTGGTTGCCAGTCGACATTGACTAGCTGATGGAACTCAGAGGAGGCCTAATCTGTGGGATCTAATTGGTCGAGTGGAGGTAATTGGCAGTAGGCGGTCTCTCAAGTACCCAGATCTAATACCATGAAGGGCTTTGTAGGTGACAACTAGCACCTTGAAGCGTACCCGGGGATCAACAGGCAGCCAGTGCAGCTCGCGGAGGATAGGTGTTACGTGGGTGAAACGAGGTGCACCCACAATCGCTCGCGCGGCCGCGTTCTGGACTAGCTGAAGTCGCCGAATACTCTTCAAGGGCAGCCCCATGTAGAGCACGTTGCAGTACTCCAGCCTAGAGGTCACAATTGCACAAACAGGTTGAGTTTTTTCTGCCCTAAAGACAACATGCTTGCCTAATATGGCACATAAGACTGAATACTCAGATTTACTGTCTTACTAAAACAATGTTGTTAAATCTCCTCACGTTTATCTTCTTAGAATACTCATTATTACCATGGGGGAAATGATAACTAATGCTTTGAAAATATAGAAACAGCTAAGGACAGGAAGATAGCTTTGTTCATTAAGAGAACCAGAGTTTATTTTGAAGAAAAGAAACTTTACCCTTAACACCTGAGATGATTTTAAAATATCAAGCCACAAAGTTGCAGGAGCTGAGATAGGTAACTACTAAATAATGTATAAAATAACAATTGCTTTATTATGATAGTTGAATGAATGGATTTTGGAGATATCTACAAGAAGAAAACAAAAAGGATTTATTGGTAAGCATTAAATATGAATGATTAAAAATGAAATCCAGGTGTATCCAGATCTTAGAAGGCATCACCCAAGCTCACTGCTGTTTTATAAATGTATGTATACAGCAATGTTTTACCATAATACAGTATATACTGAACCAATATTGTCCTCTAAAAGGAAATGAAAACTTAATCTAATAGCAGACATATTATCACTTGGTCAGTAATACTTCTTTGAAGTCAACCATAATAACTTTGAAATGAGATGCAGATAAAGCATAAGAAGCAAACGTACTGATATATAAATAGCCAGGACCATTTTAAATTACCGGTATTTAAATTACCCCAGGTCTGATCGGTCACTCAATTTAGCTTGTGTCTATAATTTGAAACTTTATTTACAGAAGATTGGGAGAATCTGTCATTAGATTAAACTCCTATAGCTGCCCACACAAAACATCACTTACACCTATAAACAAAACATATCAGTAAAAAGGGTCCAGTTATTATTTTCTCACCGAGCAGCAGACACTACGAGGCGATCGGTATTGCAGCATCCCACAAAGTGGGGGGCTGTAAAGAAGAGCGAAAGCAAAGTTGGAGACAGCTCAGCCAAGAGCAGTCAAGTGCAAATCTGCTTCCTCCCACTCAATTCTTAGCGAAATCAGAGTAAATACTCGTCCATGATCACCCCTTCGGCGATAGTTTCGATTAGGAATGCGAAAGAAAGACGGTTTCCCAGCTCGAACTTACACCGCTCCGTTGCGGAAGCCCTTGAGCACCGCCAGCGTGGTCTGATATCTCCGCTGCTGCAAGAGAGAATTGACGGTGTAGAGCAAAGTCTTGAGAATCGTCTGATCGGCCATCGCCTCAGCTTTGACACCTGCGATCTAGCAGCCGGTCAATCCGGGGAAACAACTCGACTGAAACACAAAATGCATAGGAGTAGAGCTCCAGGAAATAATGTCCAAGCGGAAAACCAACCCCTGGATTTTAGTTCCGCTCTAATTTTATAAATTCGCGAGAAGATTTAGGTTAATAGACAAAGAAAAATGTACCGTCCCGTAATTATAACTTTTCCTTTCCCGGCTGCTCAAGCGGAAACTCTTTCTCTCTATGTCTGCATCTTTACAAGAAGGCGTGAAGTCGGTCGTTTAAGAACCAGATCGAATTGCAACAATAGTATTATTAAAGTACAGCATTTTCAGAAGCCATGTCATCACAATTATCATTACGAATATTATGGGAAATTAATCTATTTTGCAGAAATGTAACATCCCTTTGTCTTAAAGCCCCAATTTTACAATATGGACTAATAATTATGTTCTATATTGTCAATGGATTGGATCTGATTGGAATAGAAGATTACCAAATCCCAGGGGTTCAAATTAGATTGGAAATTTAAAACACACAGAGAGAAATACATATACACTAATGCCCCAAGAAGGTACTGATAAACCATTTTAAAAGTGTCAAGAAAATTATATGGAACTGTCTTATGACTTTTAATAAAAAATATGTTTGTTGGAAAAGATTCTACCAGACTCCTGATTCCCCCCCCCCAACCGACCCCTTCAATGAAGTTAACCAGATACTTCCTTTTCTATGTTTTCATATTTTCACTTGTGGCAGAGTTTTGTTTTCTAAAGCTTGAAAGTATTATTTTACTAGAGATAACAACATGAATGAAAAGCAACACAATTTGAGAAAGATTTCAAAGCAAAATGTTTTGACAGAGAATAGAGTGAGCTCCTAAATTCCTCCCAATGCCCCCCCCCACGTGGATTAAGCACCAATAGTTTATAAATTTGTCAATCTGATAAAAATAGTTTTTAAGTGCAATTAGTCAAAAGGCATTATAGAAAAAGGCTGGAAGAAAAAATGGAGTATAGATTGGACAAAATGCAGATCCTACACTAATTCACTGAATTTTATAGGGTCTCTTGGTTATAAGGCTGAATTACTTTATGGATTTAAGTCAAGAGATATGGTCATGTCACCCTGCCCTCTGATAGATCACAAAGATGTTAACAGTTCCTGCTGGCTCAATATGTCTTTATTAATAAATCATGCCAGATGCTATATCAAAATGGAGCCTTTGCTTTGATAGGGTGCATTTCCATTTTCTGGGAGGGATTTCAACTTTCTGATTCTCATCAGTGTTATTCACAAAGATAATTTCCCCACTGCTCTTTAACACTTGGATTTCTTTTCAGGGCTGGCTCCCTTCCCATAGAGGCCATTGCTGAGACTACACATAGTGTAACATGAATATTGTCTTATAGCAGTTCTGAAATATCATAGCAGAAAGCTAGGGTGGTGAGCATCATTTAGAGTTGTTGAGCATATCTGAAATTTTGAGAACATGTTCTGGGTGTTTCAGAAAATTACTCCCATAGTGAAAATCTCATCAGGTTTGGTTGTGGCTAAATATTTGGCAGAAAGTGACAACATACTGTAACTCTATTATCCTACGCCTGCCTTTGGTGGCTGAGTCTAAACATTACACTAAATATATAAGTACCCTACATTACATTCTGCTACAATAACTTTTAGGCTGCACATATTGAATGCATGTCCAAATCCTTAGTTGAATAATACCTTTATTGGGACCAATAAAAAGGTACAAAGTATCATAGAAACTTCCAGGTTCTCCAATGAATGAGTCAAGGAAGATGATTCAAAAAAGGAGGAATGGATGAAGAGGCATGGAAGACCCAAAATCTGGACAAACGTTCCAGCCATGGGACCTCCTGTTCAAATTCAATCTGAAATGGAATTTGATGTTGGTAGCAATATCACGGATACAACTTTTTCCTCTTGCCAACCGGGACAAAGAACAAGATTGGCCCTAAGCTCAGATCGCAAAATACAATTTTTTTCCTTTGCTTTCCCTTTTTGCGCTAGACACAAAGTTTCCTGAAGAAACTCTGACATTTCTTCTACATAAATTAAAACATTTTATGTACACTGAGAGCATATGCAGCACCAAAGACAAATTCCTTGTATGTCCAATCACACTTGGCCAATAAGAATTCTATTCTATTCTATTCTATAAGGTCCCCTCCGTGAACAAGCCGAGGGACAGACCGGGACAACGCAGCAATAACCCCGCTCTCTAACACTACTGCCAGGAGGCCCCGCCCCTTCCAGCTAGGCTGTTCCCTGAGCCAGCCTCCCCCCCACCCCAACCTCATCGCCTCGCGCTCCCCCTAGCGGCGGAGCTACCCTCCCTCGTCTTCCCATAATGCCCGTTTAGGTTGTTCTGCTGTGGCTGCCTCGGCTTCAAGATGGCGCAGGCGATATTCGAGGCGCTGGAAGGTATATCTCGGGGAGCCGGGCGGGTTGAGGCCTCGCGTGTGGGAAAGTCCATTTAAAAAAAAAAAGCGCGGCTATTCCACGCCGGGCGACTCCCTCCCGCCGTTGTGGATGGGACGTGGGCTGAGAAGGCGCTGGTGCCGCCCGAAGCCATCTCTGGCGCTGAGGGAGGGTTCCTGGAACAGCCAGTGTGCAGTGTCTGTGTTGGAGGAGTAACCGCACCCTCCGTGCGCGGATAAATTTGTTTCGCCCGATCAATCCCGGAGGAGCCAAAATTGGCAAGGGGCGGGAATTCAAGCAGGCGGCTCGGGTCCTCTTGGAAATCGTTCCCAAAGGAAGAAGGGACGGTGGCTTGCTACCTCATTGCTACCTCTTCTTCTGCAAGTTCCGTTCAAAGGGCATTTGTTGCTTTAATTTCCTCTCTGTAAGGACTCCTTTTTACCTCTAAAGGTGCCTTTGCTGGGTTCTTGAATAATGCAGCTTGTGTAACATCGCCACCATTCCCTGGAAAAAATGCATCGTAGTGATTAGTGTGACATTAAAGTCTGGGCACGTACATTGGTGAAAAACGCTGCCGCTAAAGGTTATTTATTTTTTACAAATGCAAATGCAGTTGCTACCTGCGGTTCAAAATTGAGAATGTTCCCTGGTTGCAAATTAGGTTCCTTCCTCCTAACTGTCTTAAACTCCAAGATATTGCATGCTTCTGTAAAAACTGTTTTAAGAAGAAGGGTCCCTTAGTTGGATCAGCAATCTATTTCATGCAGCACCCTGTCTATTTTGGCCGATAGGATTTTTCTCCACAATATTATAATATAAAAGAACATCCATTGGTTGTTACTTGATTTACTATCTCAGGACCTACTAATGTGGTTAGTTTAGGTTCAGTTTCTACTGTTGTGTGGATGCAGCCACTGAAGTTTGTGCTATAGTGAACTTGATCATGGTGGCATCTACATATTAGCATAATTTATGAAATTATGTCTTATGAAAGTGCTCTAAAACATCAATTGTATCATATTTATCTGGAAAAAAACCAAGGCATTTATTTTGTATGTTGTACTGAACAGTAATTTCCTTTAATTATTGTTATTAGGACGGCAAAAAGATCTTATATTGCCACCTTGATTGCGTCCGCTGAGTCGCGCCCAGCCGCCCTGTTCAGGATAACCCACTCCCTCCTAAATAGGAGGGATACGGGGGACCCCCTGCAGGGTAGGGCTGAGGATTACGTCCAGTTCTTAGTGGACAAAGTTGCTCGGTTTCGGTCAGACTTGGACTCCGATTCTGCAGATCCAGCCGAGGCACAAGGGGATAATCTGGTAGACCATCGCTGGGTTGAGTTTCAGGATGTTGCCCCTGGGGATGTGGACAAGGCCATGAGAGCTGTGAGTGCCTCCACATGTGTACTGGACCCGTGCCCCTCCTGGCTGGTGGCTAACAGCAGAGAGGTGACACGGGGCTGGATCCAGGCGGTTGTTACCGCCTCCCTTCGGGAGGGGGTCTTTCCCCCCGCACTTAAAGCGGCGGTGGTGAGACCCCTCCTGAAGAAACCATCTTTGGATCCAGCCGTTCTTAACAATTATCGTCCAGTCTCCAACCTCCCCTTTGTGGGGAAGGTTGTTGAGAAGGTGGTGGCCTTCCAGCTCCAGCGGTCCTTGGAGGAAGCTAGTTATCTTGACCCATTCCAGTCCGGCTTCAGGCCTGGTTACAGCACAGAAACCGCTTTGGTTGCATTGACCGATGACCTCTGGAGAGCCAGGGACGGAGGCCATGCCTCCATCCTGGTTCTCCTTGACCTCTCAGCAGCTTTCGATACCATCGACCATGGTATCCTTCTGCGACGACTGCGGGAGGTGGGGGTGGGAGGCACTGTTTTGCAGTGGTTCTCCTCTTACCTCTCGGACAGGTCGCAGTCGGTGTTAGTTGGAGGGCAGAGATCGACCCCTAGGCCCCTAACATATGGGGTGCCGCAGGGTTCGGTCCTGTCCCCCTTACTTTTCAACATCTACATGAAACCGCTGGGCGAGATCATTCAGCGGCACGGGATAAGATACCACCAGTATGCGGACGATACCCAGTTGTATCTGTCCGCCCCGTGCCAACTCAATGAAGCGGTGGACGTGATGAACCAGGGCCTTGAAGCTGTTAGGGACTGGATGAGGGCTAACAAGCTTGTGCTCAACCCAGATAAGACCGAGTGGCTGTTGTGTTTCCCTCCCACTAATTTGGCAAGTGTTCCATCTCTCAGGCTGGGGGGTCAAACACTACACCCCTCAGACAGGGTCCGCAACTTGGGAGTCCTCCTGGACCCACAGCTGACTTTTGACCACCATTTGTCGGCTGTGATCAGGGGGGCATTTGCCCAGGTTCGCCTGGTGCACCAGTTGCGCCCCTACGTGACCCGGGAGGCCCTCACAACAGTCACTCGTGCCCTTGTGACCTCTAGGCTGGAGTACTGCAATGTGCTCTACATGGGGCTGCCCTTGAGGAGTATCCGGCGACTTCAGCTAGTCCAGAACGCGGCCGCGCGAGCGATTGTGGGTGCACCTCGGTTCACCCACATAACACCTATCCTCCGCGAGCTGCACTGGCTACCTGTCGATCTCCGGGTGCGCTTCAAGGTGCTACTTGTCACCCATAAAGCCCTTCATGGTAGTGGATCTGGGTACTTGAGAGACCGCCTACTGCCAATCACCTCCACGCGACCAATTAGATCACATAGATTAGGCCTCCTCCGAGTTCCATCTGCCGGTCAGTGTCGACTGGCAACCACGAGGAGGAGAGCCTTCTCGGTAGTAGCTCCGACCCTTTGGAACGATCTCCCCGTGGAGATTCGTACCCTCACCACCCTCCAGACCTTCTGCACAGCCCTTAAAATCTGGCTATCCCATCAGGCCTGGGGCTAAAGATTGTAACCCACCCGAATGGTATGAATGTTGTGCTTTTTTAATTATGTATTGTTCTCATGTGTTAAATGTTTGTTCCCCCCCACTTGAGTTGTAAGCCGCCCTGAGTCCCCCCAGGGAAAAGGGCGGCATATAAATAAATTTTCATAACTCATAACTCATAACTCGTTTATTTACTAGGCCCTATTGCCCACACCATTAAAACATAAGCCAGATAAATATTTAGCCTAATCTGACAAAATCAACTATTGACATGTGTTTTTTTAGTTGATGTGACATGTGATATCACAGCAGTGAAACAGTTTTAGTGGGCTGTCATATCACAAGTCTTTCAGAAAAGTAGGCTAAAATGAATTTCCTTTCAGTACCTTTTAAAAAGAAACAATTACTAGATCCCATACTCCAATCTTTATTGGAAATCTTGTCTCTTTACTAAGTGCATCTTTAAGGCTTAGCATAGCTCTAGTAATAATATTGGACACAAGATATTCTCAAGCTATTTCAAAATCTACCTTATGATGTTCTTAAAATTATCTTCCTTTTAAAAGAAATTTCTGAAGGAGTTTTTCTATCTAATTCTCATGATACAAAGGCTCATTTTGATTTTCTCCCCTCTGAATTTATTGTCAAACAACAATATACAAATTGGCAATTTCCTTTTGATCAAATTGACAGCCAGTTAGTAGAAAAATGAAAGAACTTTTCTACATGGCACTAAAATATAGCACTTATGTATGATGTTTGCCCAAAGCTCTTTATTTGGTACAATGAAAAATAACTCGGGTTTCTGGAGTCTTTACCTTTTGTCACAGATAACTGACAACGGTATGTTGATGTAGTATATTCTTTATGAAATCTTATTAAAACATATACTTCAAGTGATTTGTAAAGTATGATGACAAATTTTGTTATTATCTGAACATTTGCATATACATCACATAAGACTTATGTATGAATTTAGAGCTCCTTTCCAACTATAGTTAATCCAAATTTTGGAAAAGCATTTAGTGTATTTAAAACACATAATATTTATACCAATATTATAATCAATATATTTTTATTGGAAGTGATGAGAAAGAGCTTACATGACAAGAGGGATACTTTATTTTGCCTTATTTATAGATAATTAGTATGGATTATGGATGGAGGAGGAAGAGTGAAGAAGTGAAATTATTATTACTAGTCTATGTTATCTTGAAGCATGATCTTATTAAGATATTGGCTTGCAGTTTCAAACTATATTACAGTGGTGTTTTAAATGAATGTAAATTTTCAATTGACCCATGCAAAAGCTAAACTAATAATGATTCTTAGCTTGCTTTTTTATCAGTGAATTTGATCTTAATAAAAAATAAAAATCCCTCTTATTCCTTACAGAACAGGAAGAAATTCTGTCAAGGTCCAAATTCTGTTTTTAATTAAAGCTGCCAGTAGTGTCCATGGCAAACCATAGTGTTGAAATAAATTATAGCTTTAGTGTAGCAGCATGGACACATGTTGTCATTTGTCCCATGTGTGGATACTCACAATCATTGCCTGTTGGTTCATAAGCAGACAATGAAACAATAGCCATCTCTACCTCATTTGTAAAAAGAAGTATATGTTTAAGCATGACTTTCTAGTTCAACCTTTCCTAATCTCCTAGTGTCATCTTGATATACTGGAACTTATTTTATCCTCAGCAATATAATAAAGATTGACTAGAGATAATCAAGAGGATATACAGAATTGGAGAAGATTGGTTTAATTCATTTTAAAAGCATTAACAATTGGAATTCCACTCGTTGACGACGTATTAAGTTTTCACGTTACGTTAAGTGATATTGTTTGTTTAGTGTTGGTTCAGTATAATACATAAATCCAACAACTGCAATTTGTTTCATAAATAATGTCTTAGTTTAATATGTGAAACTGTCCATTGTATGAAGAAAGACAGGGATTTAAGGTTCTATCATTTAAATGTTGCAGAAGAGGAGAAAATCTACTTTGTATTTTTTTTAAAAGATTTTATGTTTAAGATACACAAGCCATTTAATAATTTGAAGTTATAATCCTATAGATATTTACTTAGAAGAAATGGTTGGCAATTTAATTTGTGCCTTTGTGTTGGTATTTGTCCTTTTCTAGCTTCCTAATCTTTTTGACAAGGAAGCTAGAATGGTCGTACCAGCTGTTCCACAAATTACAGAATGGTGTTTCACTCTTCATAGCAAGGACAGACAGAAAGTAATTTATATTTATTTAAATTAGTACTTTCTCTTTCTGTAAGTAGATTCATATGTGGAGAATGTTGGAAAATGATCTGATGAAAGGATTCTAATACCCTTGATTGAATATGGTATCAAAACCAAATGCCTAAAGAGACTTGTCCTCTGTGTAATAATTTAGGAATGCTCCCATTGTGGTCAACTATCTTTAACAGGATGGTGCTGTAGGCATCGGAAAACATGCTGTGTAATGATACTGAGTCATACACAGAATGTTCCTAAATGCTATGGTGAGAAGGAGTATCTGCCATAAGGATGTTATTTTCAACAGCAGTCCTGTGGATAGTATAACATTTACTCTGTTCTTTTGTATTATACCCTCCTCCAGTGACATATGCTTAATGTAATCAATCTGTAGAATTAATACCTAACAATTTTGAGCTAATAAAAGAATATGAAGTTTGTTTTTAATTTATTTATTTTATAGTATTTAAACAAAGCCTTCTGCATGTAGATAACTAGGCTTCCTACATTGGAATACTATGAAATCTACTGTAAGCAGTTTCGTCTCCCCTATGACTTTTACCCTCCATAGTAATCTGTCAGGCTAGCATTTTTAAAAAGAGATGGAAGATGTAGGAGGGAGGACCGTCTTATTGCAATAATTATTTGCTTGTTTATGAATATCAAGCTATTTTAATGCAAAATTATATTCATATTTGTATATTGTTGTGCTCATTACCCTTGAAGAGATATTTGGATTAATTCCTACATCAGCTGGTAGGATCCATTATTTTTGGAGTTGCTGAAGGTAATATTGGTCTTTTCACCTAGAAAAATCATGGTATAGGATACTAATAAATGGATTCTTCTAACAGCTGCTTCTTCAACCATAAACAAAATGCAAGCTCCTCTAACTGCTCTTTGTTTTTCTCCCAAATGGATTTTCTCTAGTAATAAATATTATGAAAGTTGAATTGGTTTCCAGTCAAAAAATTAATTGGCAGACCAGTCAAAGAGCCAAAATATTTGCAAAAATGGTTTCATAATATTTATACCAGGAAAACTAAAGTTCAGAAGATAGTTGTTTGGAAAAAGTGAAGGTTGCCTTTTTGAATGTTTATTGAGGAACCTAGTGTTTTGTAATTAAAGGTGTACAGGAACAGGAAATAAAGATTACTCTAGTCGCTAAATCCAGATAGTGAGATTCTGATATTGAAATTAATCACAGCATAGGGTACCATGCCTTGCAGTCATACACACACACACACACACACACACACACACCCTGGTTCCCTAACAATAATCTTCCCATTCTTATTGATGGACTCTCCTTGAGAATGTTTTACTCTGGTGGATGTCAGGTTCCGAAGCGTTAATGAAAACAGACAAACACAGAAACGGTTTGTAAATGCAGTTTGTATTTTTCCTCGTGTCTCCGGCACGAACTGACCAACAGAGCACTAAGGCAATGAATAAATTCTCAAAGCTGCCACCCAGTGCTCTCCACCACCTTTTATAGTTACTTAGTAATTAGGATAAGCTGCACCCCGTGCTTGCGCACACCCATCCCCCTCGTAACCTAGAATGAAAACCACCTGGCAATTAATCATGGATTATTGTCAGTCAGTTGTCAATAGCTTTGTAGATTACTCAGCTGCTTGTGTAGGAGGGAAGCCTGGTGAGTCTCAGCAGCTGGCCTGGTCTTCTCCCCTGAATGGTAGCTCCAGGCCTCTGGGCTGGCCAGAGCTGACATGCGGCCCCCTACCATGGAGATAGCATTTGGGGAGCTAAAAATTACAGACAGTTAGTCGAAGGACTCCTTCCCCCCAGTTTTGTGGGATGTCTGCGGTGGAATCTCGCTATCAGGTGGGGCGCCCTACAGTCCTTGCTATGAACCCACGATGCCTCTGACAGGGGATAACCTTTCCATAAAAAAGGTGTTGTAACCATCCCCTCTGCCACCTGGTATCTAGTATATTTTGCATTACATAGTGCTTTCCCCATCTACAGTAACCGGGGCTGGCAGCCGTAGCAGGTCTCCTCTGATATCAGATGCCTGAACTGATTGGAGCAGGCTGCAGTGGAAGACTGGATGTGTTTTCCCCAGTAGAGGGGAGAGTCAATAACTTGCACGATTGGGAAAGGCCCCATGAATTTGGGCCCGAGTTTCTTACATGGCAATGGAAGCCTCAGATATATAGTGGAGAGGTATTCCCTCTGGCCTATGTGGAAATCCACTCCTGCGAGGTCATGTCATCTGGGTGCACCTGAGGATACTCTGGAATTGGGACAAACTCCTGCCTTGTAGCCACATGAAATTGGGTAAACCCTGTACCTTTGTGCACTGCATTGTTATATGCAACCTCTGCAAAGGGAAGGAGTTCAGCCCAATCGGTCTGTTGGTACTGTACGTAACATTTTAAGTAGAACTCACCATCGCATTTGCCCTCTTCGCAGCACCATTGGTTGCGGGTGGAAGGCTGTACTAAGTCCCTGTGAAGACCCCACCATTGCCACGAATCTGCGCCAGAACCAGGCAGTGAATTGCACTCCCCTGTCTGAAATTATCTTTTTGGGGATGCCATGGAGTCTATAGACATGGGTAATAAACAGTCTGGGCAGTTTCCTAGCAGATGGAAGGCCGGTACATGCTACAAAATGTGTCTGCTTGGAGAAAAGGTCTATTATCATCCAAATGACCTTGTTCCCTTGGCTGCCCAGTAAATCCACAATGAAGTCCATGGCTATCTGTTCCCATGGCTGAATTGGATCTGCCACCTGCTGTAAAAGTCCAGGAGGCTGGCCAGGCCGGGCCTTCATGATAGTGCAAACAACACAACTCCTTACGTATTCCTCTATGTCCCTCTTCATGTGGGGCCACCAGAACTGGCAATTTACTAAATGCAGAACCCAAAATGCCCAGCTGAGCGAACGTTGTGGCAGCGCTGCAGTGCCCAGCTGCTAGTCTGACCGGAGCTGACAGTGAATATAATAACCCATTATATAATAGAGGCTTGATATTTGAAAATTGTAAATATATGTGGTTGTGATAATAGTATTCATTTAGTAAGCACTTTTAACATGATATGGTATAGTTGAAAGGGGAAAAAATACAATTGCATTTAATAAACTAATTCATAGGTTAACATGCAACCAGTATATATATAACCCCAGTTACAACCCCAGTATGCCCAAATATGGGAGGAAGATCACTACTTCCATTCTCTGGACTTCGGCTCATCACAAGAGACCATCCAAGCAGAAACCCAATATTTTTTACTGTTGCCTTTTTGTTACATTTGTTATATTTGTGCTGATAAATAAATAAAGGGAGACTAGTATAGATCTATTTCAAGCTATTTAGCTCTCATCAGCTAGCCATACCCTTACTGGGAATCGAACCAGTATATATATATATATAATTTTATATATATATAAAATTAATGTTAAACAATACGGGATAAAATGACAGTATGGTAAACTGCATTGACTTATGACCACGATTGGAACCAGAATTTCAGCCACAACAACAACAAATGTGGTTGTTATGTGAATCATCAAATGACCAGGACAAATTTTATAACCTTTTCTCCTCATGATCCTTAAGCAAATCTGACTCCCCAAATTCACTTTGCTTGTCAAAACCCAGCTGGGAAAATTGCAAATCATGATCACATGACTGCAAAATGCTGCAATCATTGTAAATGTAAGCCAGTTGCCAAGTATCAAAATTGCGATCACCTGATTGTGAGAATGGTTGTAATGTTGAAGGCAGGTCATATCGGGCCTTAAACTAACCCACTAATTCAAAAAATCTTTTTTAAAAAAGCCCAGAGTCTGGGGATTGCCAC
Organism: Thamnophis sirtalis; assembly: GCF_051295495.1. NCBI lineage: Eukaryota > Metazoa > Chordata > Lepidosauria > Squamata > Natricidae > Thamnophis > Thamnophis sirtalis. The sequence goes on from NW_028261387.1 coordinate 65,628,396, forward strand.
ACTGGAACCAGAAAAAGAAGAACCTATCTAGTGGAAGGAAAGAAGTGGCAGTTTTGAGGGAGAAAAAAAGTGTTTGTGTGACCATAGTTGTAAACAAACCCGATCACAGCTCAATAGTTTGAACTGTGATCAGGTCTGATTAAGTACAGTTAACAAAGATCCCTACATTGTAAGAAACCTAGAAATAACATGGAAGTTAATGTGCTGAAGTAGGATTTATTGCAGTTGTTTTTTTCATATTTTTTTTCCTGGAAGTAATACAGGTTTTCTGACTGCTATTTCTATTCCCTCCAGGAATGGATAATCAGACAGTGCTAGCTGTTCAGTCCTTGTTAGATGGCCAAGGAGGTGTTACAGATCCATCATCACAGACAGTCAACACATCTTCCTCCATCCAGTCCATGGGTGAGTCTTCAATTGGGATTTCTTTGTTGCTTCTCCTTGTGATGGGCAGTAACATAGTAATTGGTTCCAGTGTGGGTGAGTGTATGCATGCACTACTGCTTTGTTCTTTTATCCCAGGTATTCGAAGAGCTATATGATCCCGAAACGATATTAATGAAACGATTTTATGTTTACTAGCAGTAGGGCAGTGAATTTGCTATGTATTGTCACCTTGCTGCCATTAACATACATTCATTTAGCATAAGATAGCACTTTATTTGGTTTTGTTTACTTTTCTTTTTTTAACAGACACGTGCTGATTCAGGATAGTGTTTTCCCAGGACAGTTAGAAATTAAGGTGATATTTTAAAAACAAACACAGAAAGACATAGTATAAAAACATAATAAAAACACAATAACAAATACATTACTAAGTAATTTCTGTGTAGTGCATCCAATTCTAATTTATTTATTTCTGCAATTTATATGCTACTCAATTCCAAAAAGGCTCTGAGTAGTTTCCTGTATTGTAATATGTTATCATGAATATATTAAAAGACCTGTGACAATTAAGAACGTTTACTGCCTAGTGTTGATAATAAAATAGGTTCCAAGCATTTCAGGTTTGGAGGATTACCATTGAGAAGGCCCACATCTGAGAAATTACCTGCCACACTCAGGCATTCTGTGTGGCTAAAATCATACTAGTTGAAATTTTGTTTAAATACCATGGTGTTATACCATGCAGGACCTTAGAGGTTAACATCTCATCAACTGCAGTCAGAAAAAAAATTATGACATGGCATAAAACTGGCATAATATGGTTATAACCTCCAATTCCAGTCAGTACTCTTACTGCCAAATTTGGTGAGAACTTCTGGATGGTTTTCAGAGACAATCCAATATATAATGGATTATGGCAATCTAGATGACAGATTAACCAAGCAGGGTTTATTGATACGAGACTATTTTTGTAGCATCATGGCTGTTGTTGCAATGTTGGTCAATGAAAGGCATTATGTGTGCCTGAGCCTATAGAGATGAATCTAAAAGCATGTCCAGCGTACAAATTGGACCATGTAGGGGAGTGTAGCCTTTTCTGAAACAGGTTGAGTCTTATGACCCACTTATTATCTCCAGCCTTTTCATGCTATGGTCGAATCACCATGGTAGTTAAGTGAGACATCACATCAGAGATGGGTCTTACCAGTTCCTACCTGTTTGGTGGAACCGGTAGTGGAAATGGCGACTGGGTCTCTGAACCAGTAGGAACTGCATGCTCGCCACCCCCCCAAACTGGTTCCCCGGTCACCACGACATCTTTTTAAAACCTTTTAAAATGTTCTGCGCATGTGCAGATCTATTTATAGGCAACTGTGCACGCATTCAGAGCAAAATGACACGTGCACCGAACGGGTAGTATTGCCGGCAGAAACCCACCCCTGCACAACATGATTGCCATTTGCAACTTTTCCTGCTGACTTCTCTGGATGCTACAACTGTCACTAATACATGTTTGTTGCCAAGTGTCCGAATTGCAGTCACGTGACTGTGGGACACTGCAGCAGTTGTAAATGCAAGGAATGTAGGGTAAGCCATTTTTTTTCAGCACCGTCATAACTTTGAACAGTTTTTAAATGAATAGAATATGTGTTGGGGACTTCATATGTGGCTTGCTGTGAGAAAGCTAAGCATTCTCCTAACTGGAACTTGACAATTTTAGTTAATTATTTCTTATCACTTTGTTTGGCTGAAACTCTGTCTTTTTGGGATTAATTTTTTTTTCTTTTCCTAATTTCAGATGATGAAGATGTATTTCTCTGTGGGAAATGTAAGAAGCAATTCAACTCATTGCCAGCATTCATGACTCATAAGCGGGAACAGTGTCAAGGCAATGCCCCCTCACTGGCTACAGTCTCCCTAGCTACTAACAGTGTGTATACCCCATCCATTACCTCAGTGCAGCAGGCTCAGACCACCAATCGTCAGGTAGAGATGCTGAATGTTGAAACTTTTTGTGGTTGGGTCACCAATTGTACTTTAGCATACCTGTGTACTAAACATACCAGTGTTTCCTCTTATATTCCAAAGTCAGTCTCAACATGTGTAAAACCTGCTAGTGGTTGTCATCCATTACCTTAGAGCAGCAATTCCCAATATTTCTGGTTTGACAGATTGGGGGGGGGGACTGTTCTCTAGGAGTGGCAGGCGTGCGTGTACATGCTCGCTCTCCCACCGCTTGTGCATCTGGGTTCCGAACACGTTGTGGCCAGGTAATGGGCTGCAGCCCGGGGTTGGGGACCTCTGCCTTATAGAGAAGTTGGTGACTGTTGTGTTGTGAAACAGAGGCAGTGGACTCAGTATGAGAATTGGCAGTGGAGATAGCTGATTTTAAGCTGCTGCAACTTCTAGAATGGGTGGGCTTAGGGCAGTGTTGCCTAACCTTTTCGGCACTGAGTGCCGAAAGGGGACCCGGGTGTGTGCACGCGTGCCAGAAACCAGCTGCCTGGTCGTCTGGTTTCTGGCATGCATGCGTGCGTGAAAGCAGCCAGCTGGTGCGCATGCATGTGCCAGGAAGATGATGTTCCAATTTCTGGCACGTGTATGCATACCAGATGCCTGGTCTTCCAGTTTGTGACGCTCCCGCATGCGTGAAAACCAGGTGACCGGCACACTGGAACCCGGAAGAGCAACGGGTGACAGCTTGTGTGCCCGGAAAAATGGGTCTGTGTGCCACTTCTCGCACATATGCCATAGGTTCACCATCATGGGCTTAGGGTCTAAGTTTGGGAAGGCTGCAATACAATATCTGAAATAAAAACCTGATTTCCTCCTGTTTAATGACTAATTGCCAGTGGAACAATATTTTACCCTTTGTACTATGCTACATAATTTAATTGGAGAGGTTTATTTACAAAATTTTCATTTTTACTTCATTTCTTATAGTGAATAGTTTACTGAATGAGTTGTTTTACTTCGTTTCTATGTGTTACTGAAGAATTTTCTGAAAAGTGTCTTAGCTAATATCCATTGCAAGTTTTTGTTTTATCCATTTTGCTCAACAGATCTCTACATATATTACTGTTCCACCCTCTCCTTTGATCCAAACACTGGTCCAAGGGAACATCTTAGTGAGTGATGAGGTTTTGATGTCAGCCATGTCTGCTTTCACAACCCTGGACCAGCCAATGTCCACAGTGCAGCCCACTGTGCAGGTAAATATTCTTTTTCCTGCCATTTAAAACACACGTAAGCACTGACAATTGGAATGTGCTATAAAAACAAAAATTAATACATGTATGTTGGAAAAGAATGTTTAATGTCTGATGAACACATATGGTATGCATAATGTTGTGTAGAAGGGCTGGGCAGCAATCTGAAGGACAAAATGCAATTTGAAGCGCAGGGTGCTTCACATGCATAAAATATATTGGAAATACCTTAAACCATCCATTCCAAACCATTCATCATTCATAGAATCGTATTAATGTTGCTACCTAAAAAATCTACAAATATATGTGTATGAACCAGGGATTGACCTTGACTTGAGGCATTTTTTATCTTTTGTGGTCCGTAATTCAGTTTCTTTGATGTAATAATATTGTTATGTTGAAAATGTAAGCTGACACGTTTATTCCTTTAAAAAGATCCCTTCATTATTAAATAAATATAAATAGATGTATAGATTATTTTTTTTGCTAGTGTGCAGAAAAATATGGGTATTGATACTGACCTTGGTTAAAGAAGGAAGGTTAAAATCTTCTTGCAAATATTGTTCCTATTCATGGATCATAAAGGGGAGGAAGGAAGGAAGACTAATTTCTCATTCTTTGTTTTTAGAGCAGCTTGAATATGCATCCTGGAGCAGGATACCTTTCTCAGCCTCCCCCACCTCCTCCACCCCCCCAGCCACCCCCTCCACCCCCTCGAGCCCTTGGAGTGCCAGGCCCGGCCAATCCAGGTAGCAGGGGAGTGGCAGAAGTCTACAGCACATCTACCTCCCTGCCTGGGAATGGAACGGTAGAAATACAGAATCTGGGAATGCAGCCGTATCCACCTTTGGAGGTAAAAATGGCTGGCAGTGATTATTAGTGATTATATTCTCAGTTGTGATTATTACATGGTCTAATTGGCCTTTGTAAAATGACCCTGGCTCTGATTTTACTCAGCTTCAAAATGCCACTTCTGTTGGTTTACAGAGAGTGGCATAACTAAATCCACAAAGTTATAATAAGTGATGATTTTCTTCCTAAGAAAAAAAGTTGTGAAATAGTTCCCAGTCTCCAAAAGAAGGAAATTAATTATGTTTTATACAGATTGTCAAAATTGAGAGATAAGTATTACTTATGTGGGCCGCACATGACCATAAAAAGGAATATCATATATTAACTTACAGGTATAGTAGATCATTTGAATGATTTTTTAATAGAAAAGTAAGATAAATAATACTTAACACAAATACATTTAACAATGTGTCATGAAATGCTAAGCTAAGTCAGGTGTTAAAAGAATCTGACTTTCAAGACACAGAGCTTACAGATTTACTGTATAGACTCAGTATTGAGATTGAATAAGATGTTTCAGAAGGCTGTTATTCAGAAATTGCATTTAAATGGTCATTAGGTTGTAGATTAGAACTACCATATTTTTCGGAGTATAAGACTCACCTTCCCCCCCCAAAAGACGGTGAAAATCTGGGTGTGTCTTATACACTGAATACATTTTTGGCCTCCTGAAACCCCGCCCCTTCACAAAAATGGATGTGCAGAAGGTTTGGGAGGCCTGCAAAGTACTCTTGGGCGCTGGGGAAGGCAAAAATGAGTGAAAACGGGCCATTTTTTGCTTGATTTGGCCTCCCCAGCCCCCAGGAGCACTTTGCAGGCCTCTCAAACTCTCTGCATGCCCATTTTTCACAAAAAAATGAGGTGTGCAGAGGATTTGGGAGGCCTGCACAGTGCAAAAACTTTTTTTAAAAATTTATCTCTTCAAAATCTTGGTGTGTCTTATACTTTGAAAAATACAGTAGATTATTAGAAAATCTACCGTGTTTCCCAGTACCTATTTTCTTTTGACCCCCAAAATAAGCGTTTGACCTTATTTTCAGGGAGGTCTTATTATTTTTGAGGTGCAGGAGGCAGCGAGCGTGGTCACCTCATGGCTGCTGCTGTGTTGCAATATTTTCAGGGAGGGCTTATTTTCAGGGGACTGTTTATTTTAGAGCATGCGCTCAAAAGCCCAATTGGGCTTATTATCTGGGGAGGTCTTATTTTCAGGGAAACCGGGTAGATTGTGCACGATTAGAAAAAACAATACATTATGGAAGAAATGAAAGTAATGTAACCACAGAGAAAAATATCCACATTTGGCAAGATTGGTTTAGGTTTTCTGAAACCTAACTGCGGTTAAATTGAATAAGCAACTGGTACTAATTTATGTTAACTGGTGTAACTATATTTCAGGCTAACTATATTTAGGTTTTGTCAATGTTTATCCAACATAGCAGTTAAAAACAGGATTAGCACCAGATTCTCCATGGACTTACTAGAAGATAATGCAAATGTGTAACAATGCAGGAGTTTGTATTTTTCATCTGTAAGCAACACAACTTTGCTATGCTTCTTATTTCCAAACTTCGAGCTGACAATAGAAGTCAAGATAGCCTATTTCTCTTCTATGTGATGGTTGAGAAGTCATGGTTGTCAGAAATGATGTAGCTTTGAATTATTTATATTTTTTCTGTCAGATGTGTTATCATGTTACCACTGATTTCTGTTTTAGGTACCAAGCCAATGTGTGGAAAACCCAGTGTATCCTTCCCCTCCAGTATATAGTCCAAGCAAACAAAGCTTTAAGTCTAAAAATGCTAATGCTGCTGCTTCCTTGAATAATACATGTGGAGGAAATCTGACCAATTTTGATTCTGCTTCCAAGAACCGTCGTTCCAAACCAGACAATAACTTGCTTGAAGGTATGTCTTCTTGCTACTCATTAGATTAATTAGATTTAAGTAAGACAGATTGTGGAGGCCATGATACTGGACGACTTGGGTGACATATTGTAAAGGAAAATCTATGATCCTCCATATAGTCCTGGATTGTGATTCTTGTACCCCAAAGCCAACATGGCCAATAATAATCATCTGGAAGAACAGATAGCCCAAATACTGGTTATTAGAATCCCTATAGCCCATTGCTTTATATCTATATAAAATCGTTGTTAGTTGCGAAGTCGTGTCCGACCCATTGCGACCTTATGGACAACATTCCTCTAGGCCTTATATGAAATTGCTAATGTACTATTTCCTATTCAATGCTGAAACATGTGAAATAGAAGAATCACATCATTAGCTTCTAATAGATGCACAAGATGTCTTTATTTGGAAGATGTAATAAAATACGTAAAATAATATTTTGGATGATATAGGAATGTGAAACTTTGGTTTGTTACATATTTCATAAAATTCAGAAACACTCTGTAGCTACTGTGTTCTCATTTTAAAGAAGGAACTAACAGCCATATGGTTGAATGGGCTCATTTTGTTTTTACATTCAGGTTATTTTTAAGACTTGGTTTTTGTTTTTGCTTAACAAATCAGGTTGAATACATGTTGCCATATATTTACAAAGTAGAAGTCTGTGTCCTGTACATAGGAAATCACATTTAAACCTCATGAAATTTATATGTTTTATGTTGTCATTTTGTATAGACATTATTGGAATATTAGTTCAACATTAACCTTTTCAGGAAACCAAATATGTTCATTGTAATCCACAAATATGGATCACACTACAACATTTCAACCCATGAGAGCCGGGTTATTGTTCTGATGTTGTAGGAAATGTTGCAATGCCATTCCTTCCCATGACATCAGAAAATATGAACAATCCAGTGTAGATAGGAGCAGTCAATGCTACAGCTCTTTCCCTTGCCAAGATTAATGCAATCTGAATTAATGTGGTATAAGCACGAGATGTAAAGCAGAAAGTCTCATGATAATAGAAAATGCAAATAATGGTTCTACATTCCTCCCACATAAAGACATTTCATTGGATTTTCCACTATTTTCATTCTATTCTTCCCATAAGGCAATGTACTCAAAATCCCTGCTGCGTTTCCATTCCTCAAACTTCATTCTAGTTTGGTGGGTAGTAGACAAGCAAGAATCCATATAGTAGGAATGGCCTTTCCAACATAAATTCTTGCTTGTTTTTTGCTGTTTGCATTTCAGGAAAATCCAAGTCACCAAAACTGAAATGTACATACTGTGACAAAGCCTTCACCAAGAATTTTGATCTGCAGCAACATATCAGGAGGTAGTGTTGAGCTTCCAAAATCGGACAGAAGCAGTGTCTATTTGGACAGGCCAAGGACTTGATTGGATATTCTGAGCAACAATTGGAGCCATTCTTACTTGCTGGCAAGAGCTATGGAAAATAAAGCCATCTCTCTGCTTGGTCAGTGTGATCCCCCAAATGTTGAACACTGGTCTCTGTATGGTGTATGTGTGACACTTAATCTTGGTCCTGATTGCTGAAGAACCAGGTCTTCCAGAGCCTCATGGGATAACAATTTTTTGCGCATATTATTAAGTCAGGATTTGTTTTATTATTAGTGAATAAATCATCATGGCCTGATTCACTCATAACTTTAAACTACAATAGGAGAGAGAGAAAGACAGAGTTGTACCACGTTAGGCTACAGAGAAGCGTTTGTATGATTTCATGTCTCCCCAGGCAGATTCTTGTCACATGGAAAAATACTTCTCAAAACAATGTATTTTGTCTGTTCTCCCTGAAGGGGTACGGTTTTTATGTGTAAGAAAAGTTGCTTGTGAAGGAGCTTTCCAATCATGTAAATTCCTATACATGCAATTTGGAATGCAACTTAATTATAGTTATGAGCCAGCTGGAAAAAGTGTTCAGTATTAAAAGGATAGAGGAAGTTAAAGTAGATGAAATACATAAATGGTGGATTAACTTTCTCACTTAGAAGATTGTGTCTCCTCCTTGAATGCTGAGAGAGGAAACATCCTAAAAAAAGACGAACCCACACAGGGAAGATTGTAGTCGAGTTCCCTAGTAATATGTTTCCCTCTCTATTGAGATATTATGATTCCTGTTCTCTGATGTAGTGTCTATTTTTCCTTCAGTCATACCGGAGAGAAGCCATTCCAGTGCATTGTGTGTGGTCGAGCTTTTGCGCAAAAATCCAACGTGAAGAAGCACATGCAGACGCATAAGGTGTGGCCACCAGGAATTGGGTGTACCATCTCTCGGAGCTCTGTCACTGTGCAAGTCATGCAACTCAACCCCAACCAGCAGGAGGATGAGGAAAATGCAGGTGCATTATTAACTGCTTGAATGGCCAATCACATGGACCTGCTTCACCAAACTTCTGAACAATAGTGCTTCTACTATTCTGTTTTATAGATTCATAGATGAAAGGGCTAGAAAAATAACTATGGTGTACTGGTGGTTTAAGTATGTATTATGAATCTAAAAATCAAATACACAGATGTTACGATCTTGCTCAGTCATAGTCCTTCGTTCAATATTGTTTCATGCTCTTGTAATTCTTAATCCTTTTTCAAATGTTTTCTTCGCTTGTGGAACCTGTAATACTGATTTTTCCCCTTCTATGGACTAAACTTAAAATTAGATGCATATTGAAAATCTATCATCTATCCTCAGGAAGAGAATATCTGAATAAACCTTTAGATACAATTGCTTTGCATTAGACAGGCCTTCTCCAATTGAAGATGATGCTGGCTAGTAATTATGAGAATTGGAGTCTGGAGAGGAACAGATTGGAAAGCCTGCATGAGATGTATTCCTGAAACAGAAGCTGTGCATCTAGTGTTTGGGTGTGTGGTATCACTAACTTCCTAAATATATCTACTATTGGCTCTGGATGATCATAAAAAATTACAGTCAATGATCCATGCATACCAAGCCTTTTTGCATATTGTGTGAATGTAACTGCTTGGACTGAGATTGTTTCCTGGGTTGTACATACCAACTGGTTGATAGGCAATAAGAGGATTGGTAGGGGCCAAACTGTTTTAAGTTATAATTGGGCTCATCAAGGCAAAAGTTGGAACTCATATAACAAAATAAGCCTGACAGTGAGGAATGAATTTTATGTGTTGGGGAATATTTGTTTTACTTTAGTCTCCTCTGCCCAAATAACAAGGACTTCACCAAGGACTAAGCTGTTCATTGCTTGAGAATATGAGAGGAGCACTTTAAAATCCTATCATTCGGTTCCTAATTTATTCCCACAGCAATGAAATAGATATCAGTGGGCCACCTGAAAGCACTTCACAGGTACAATAAAGTCCTTATCTAGTGTTCTTTAGCAACTGCTGTTGTCAAGCATATCCTTCCAATACTGGAGAGAATATGTAACATTGGTGACAGGATTTCTTCTGACTTTAAAGTGAAATTGAGCATAGGCTTTATCCTCCGTCATAATAAAGAATGAAAAACAAAGACACACAAAGAAGGAAATCTAATTTCCACAGTTTTGCATCTTGGAAAAATGATTTATATTCATTCTATTTTGCTGATCTTGTTTGTAATTGTTACGGAAGGTTTATTTCCATTGAAATGTTTGAAACTAAAACTAGTATTTCTGTGTTCTATGTTTTTTCCCCTCTTTAGGCTTAAGCCATGCTCCAAGAAGCAGCCCTCCACAGCCCCAAGCCCTGCCTCCTGGGGAAGAACATGACACGGCAAAGTTGGAAGCCAAGCAAGTGGTCTTGATAGACAGTTCTTATCAGTGCCAGTTCTGTCCCAAGAAATTCAATACGTATTTCCAGCTGAAATCACACATGACTCAGCATAAACATGAACAGGTAGATAGTTTATCATGAGATGGCTTCGTTCCATCATACCTAGCTTTTTATCACTTTTCCATGAGCTGCAGAGCAATGCATGCGTACTTCCAAATTTGCACTATCTATATAGGTTACAAAACTCACATGCGAAATGTTGGCTGTTTTGCCAACTATTTTATCTTTAGCCTATACAGTTTAAAACATAAAATTATGCTCTATGATAGAGTAATGTTCTGTTTAATTTATTTGGCTAGTCACTGATTGACAAAGGCTTTTTGATGTTAGGTACAGGAATTGTAATTTGTACACATGCAAACTGTGTTCTTGACATAGTGTTCTTTGGATCCAGCATAGGAATTTCCTCCTATGCATATTTTAATTTAGCTTTAGAAGTATGTGTTTGAGTAGATAACACAATGTAGATAATGACACAAGTGATTCCACGGAATCTAAATCACAGATGTCTTAATAGTTGAAATACATTTTGCAGTTATACTACCTTCATTTTTTTTCACCGTGTAAAAACCATATAATTTTTGCGTGCATGAATTATTCTGGGCATATTCATAAGTCATTGTTCAGAGCCTATGCTTTGATTGCAGGACATCCCTGTTTTCATTCTTGTAATTTCTAAGAAGATAGAGAACAAAAATTCTGCTCAAAATTCTAGAGAGCCATTGCTAGTGTAGAAACTATTCTAAGCTAGATGGTATCAGCCCATATCGGGCACTGTCCTAGGTTTCTTACTGGCAGGAAGCAAATCTAGAGGCAAATCTAATGCACTGATATAATGTGTAACCTCCCGCAGGGAAATAGCTTTATATTTTTCTCCATAAGGCAGAATTTGAATGGTTCATTGCTAACTTTCAGGAGAGGCTGACTGGAAAAAGAGAGGTTAAGAGTAAATCATTGTCTAGGGACATAATACATAGCTTTCACTGTGAGTGGGCACATCAGTCTCCTTCAATTACATGTATACATTTAATGCTGAGAGTACAGTACAGTTTGTTTGCTTCTGGTGGCACAGAATAATGTGGATTCAAATTCTCTTTTCTTATCATTACTGTGCAGGTGTACAAATGCGTTGTGAAAAGTTGTGCCCAGACATTTCAAAAGCTGGACTCTTTCTTAGAGCATATCAAGAACCACCAGGAAGAGCTGAGCTATCGCTGCCACCTCTGCAGCAAGGACTATCCTTCTCTGTATGAATTGGGTGTCCATCAATATTCCCACAACTTGCTCCCTCAACACAGCCCCAAGAAGGACATGGCAGTTTACAAGTAGGGTAGCACTGCAAATAGCAATATTTCTAATCTGTTTGGGAGGGAAAAATTAATGAAAAATGATTTGATTCAAACTTGATGTTATTAATATATCGCAATTATTTAAACTGCAGTTAGGAGAGCAGTCAGTGTTGTGGATTAGCTGTTGAATGATTTGGTATTTTCCTTTAAAAAGTAACAAAATAAAACCCCACTGTGAGAGCATAATAACCTGCTAGAGTTAAGAAAATATATTTCATAGATATTGATGTAGGGATTATTATTTTTCTATTTAAGTCATACCAGAGGTGTATAAAATGAATTAAGTTTTTAATCCATTCCATAACTTTTCATTCTTTTGCTGGCAAATCTGGCAACTTTGAACTCAGACTTTAGGCAATTACTTATTTATTGTGAGCCTTTATTTCCTTCAAGGCTCTCTGTTTCCCCTCCTTGACAATGTTTTTTGCAAATGCATATGGATAAGGAAACTACAGCCAGCCTGCAGACTTCAGCCATACTAATGTGTTCTTTCTTTCTCTCTTTAGGTGTGCCAAATGTGTAAATAAATATTCCACACCAGAAGCCCTGGAGCATCACTTACAGACAGCAACACATAACTTCCCCTGTCCTCATTGTCAGAAGGTAGGCAGATATCTTAACAGTAAATGATGAGATGAAGTGGAACGGTTGCTTTCATGATATGGAGACAATAACTTGGTCCTTAACTGACCAAGGAGCTTATAGTGGATTACAGAAGGAATAGAGCAGACATCCAGCCCTGGCTTATCAATGGAGACTGAGTGGAGCAACTGACCAGTTTTAAGTTTCTGGGTGCTATCATAAAAGAGGACCTGACCTGGGGCACTCACATTGCACCACTGGTCAAAAGGGCCCAGCAAAGATGATAGTACCCGAGACTTCTCAGGAAACAACAACTGAATAGAAAACTGCTGGTGACCTTCTACCACTGCCCCGCAGAGGGTATCTTAACTTACTGCTTCTGTGTATTGTTTGCCAATTGCACAGTGGCAGATAGTACAACACTCCAGAGGGTTAATGTAATTGCCCAGAGGATCATTGGTTGCCCTCTTCCCTCTTTGGAAGAGTTTTATAGCTCCCGCTACCTTAAGAAAGTTCAAAACATTCTTAAAGATCCATCTCATCCTGGGTACCCTTTTTTTGGACTATTACCATCTGGCATTACCATCTGGCATAAAAACAAGGACAAATAGGCTGAAAAACAGTTTCTATCCCAGGGCAGTAACCATATTGAATTCTATGATATAGTGCGATATCGGTTTTCAATTTCAATTATATAGAATGTGTGTTTGTGTTTTTATTTTTATAGTTATAATGTACACTGAAGACAGCATTTCATTGTACCATGTGCAATGATAATAAACTAAACTAAACTAAACTAAATTGACTTTCTGGAGAAATAAGTGATTCTATGACTTAATCATTTAGTATAGCAATTTTCCCCTTTTTTCTCTTTCATGTTTGTTTCATAGTTTGTTTCTCAGGCTTTAGAATGAGAAAAGGGAGTCTTGCCCAAGGTTGCTTTTGTAGTCACACTTTTGTATAGTGGATGCACACTTACATCCAGTTGTATTGTGCCATCTGTATTGCAAAGGATGACACTGGAGTGGCAGCCCCTGAGTTCTCACGATTATCTTCTTCCATGCACAATATGCTTTCTGTCCTGTGGCTCATTCCCTAAGGCAGGAACTATCCATGTGGGGTTGTTTTTTAAAAAAAAGCTTACTTAATTTATGTTAGAAAAGTCTTTGTCTCATCTGCTTTAGAATTTTACTGTATAGATTTGTTATACATACCCATTTTCTTGGGGAAAGAGTAGGTAATCTGTAGGCCCTGGATCAAAAAGAGCTCTTGAGGGCCTCAGAGTGCCCATCTAATCATAACTGATGAAAAGTGATGAAGGTATTCAGCTGCCAGTTAGTGTCTATTCCTTGAGTCAAGAAATAAATGAAAACTGTAAAATAAGCCCCTAAGATAAAGCTTTCCCTGTTGAAAAGTGAAGGCAATCATAAAACTTTCTAAAATGCAACCGTGTCCACATTTGAGATATGACCTTCACATTCACTTTTTAGGGCCAGTTTCTCAAAAAATATTAGGAGCAAACTGTAGCCACAAAATAGTGCCCCCTCCTGGTCTGACTAGTATCACTACTCTTTTAAATGTCCTTGATCTTAACCAGAGTTTTAACAACATTGCCTTCTTTTTACAGGTGTTTCCCTGTGAGAGGTACTTGCGAAGGCATCTCCCTACGCATGGAGGAGGAGGCAAATTTAAGTGCCAGATCTGCAAAAAGTTCTTCCGCCGAGAACACTACCTCAAATTACACGCACACATTCATTCGGGTAAGAAATGGCAGAAACTGGTTTCCAATCTGTTGAACCTATTCATGTTCTAAGATTCTCCTGTCATCAACTTCCGTGGTGGCTGATACCTTAACACGTGTTGGGTTTTGCCTCCCTATTTGAAAAATTGTGTTCACTTAGCAAGCTTCTTAATTTCTGTCTGATGGATCACTACTTTGATTGGAACCATTTGAATGTATGTTAAGTATATAAGCATCTACTGGAAGCAATATATTACATCAGAAACAAGAAAGGTCTTGGGGAACTAATGCCAGTTCTGTTTAATCATGTTTCTATTACCCAGGACTAGAAAATGACTTATTAGGATGGTTTTTAACCAAGCCCATGTATGTCTTTGTTGCTGAATTCATACATCTTTCCTGTGCAGGTGAAAAACCCTTTAAGTGTTCAGTCTGTGACTCAGCTTTCAACAGGAAGGATAAACTCAAACGGCATATGCTGATCCATGAGCCTTTCAAGAAATACAAATGCCCATTCTCGTAAGTATCAGAGGGCCCAGAGCAACACTAGCTTCATAGTCTATGGAGATTCTCAGTCATTCAGGTCATGGTTGTCCCAAAAGTATTTTTTCAAGAGGCAACTGGACTTTCTGGTTTTTCTTTGAAGATGTTTCGCTTCTCAGCTAAAGAAGCTTCTTGGTTGAGAAGTGAAATTTGGGACTAGCTTTATGGACAACAGTGGATTGCTTAGGTATCTGAAAATAGAATGACGCAGAATTAGCAGTTTTTTGAACAAATGCACATAAAGGAGATGGAATTGTCGTATTTTTATTGACTCTGAGGTTGGCTAAATCAGAAGTTCCCAAACTTTCTCAGTTCATAACAGCCCCAGAGGTATCCAACGTGGGCTGTGACATTCTCACTAACAGCTCCATTTTTAAATAGTGAAGTATCCCATGATACATCTCTGCATAGTTTGGGTGCAACAGGGTTAAGTGTTTTGTACCAAGGTTGCTTATTTTTAAAAAGCTCTGGCTACACATTGAGTTATTATACTGAAAATCAGTTTTGAGATGAAAGAAAGACAAAGTTGAGAAAAATTGTGGTTTATGCAGATGATCCATCCTTTTGTAAGGCGCTTCCAGATGGCACTATCGCACATCATCTCATAGTTGCTGTAAACCTGAGAGTTTGTCAGTAGTCTCATGTAGACCCTACCATCCCAAAGCTCTCATTATATTGAAAATATTGTTTCCATTAAATATTGCTTTATCTGACTTGTTTACCTCTTCCCATTCTTGGCTTGATAGAATGACTTTGACTTTCTTAAATGGTGCAATAAAGTAGCATAGTAGAAACAATCTCGCTTGGAAGTACCATATTTTTTGCTCCATAAGACGCACCGGATCGTAAGATGCACTTAGGTTTCGAGCAGGAGAACAAGCAAAAAAAATTGGAGCAGCAGTATAGTGAGGGCAGGAGCAGAGCCTGAGAGGACTACAGATAGGTGTCCTCTCATGTGCCAGCTCTGCCTATTGACTCCTGCACTGTGGAAAAGAGATAGAAGAGGCGGGCAATGGCAAAGACAGAAGAGGTAGGATTCAGCACTGTAAAAGGACCCCACCACCGCGGCTCGGCTGCTATTCACCAAAGGACCACAAAGGTCTTTTTTGGGGCGGGGAGTGTGTCTTATCAAGCGAAAAATACGGTAGATTGTTCACCGTGATAGTCTTTTATTCTTTCTGCCTCTTTAATTAAAGATCAATATGCAGTTATTTTTTTGTTTTGATGTTTGTTCCATAGGATAATGAAGGAGAAACAGAACAAAATTCTTACCATCACTGTGTAGGGACTTCATTCTTGCAGCAGAAGAGAATATAAGTAACTCAGGGTAGAACTGCAGGGTGTTTGGTGCTCTCTTTCTGTACCAGACTAGGTAACATTTGTGAGGGAAAGTAGCAAGCTACTATATAAAGTCCTTGTTTAACAGTCATTTGCAGTTATGATGGTGATGAAAAAATAACTACAACCAGTCCTCATATTTACGACCTTTGGAGCTCTGTAAAGCAAAATAAAGCTAAAGCAAGATCATAAGCAGAGTCATGATTTCACTTAGCGATCCCTCAATGACTTGAGTTGCCAGTCCTAATTGTGGTTGCTAAACAAGGACTATCTGTATATATAAAACAACCAGTAAATCATACTGTCTTTTGTGCTGATGATGTTACATAGCATGAAAATAAAATGTGTGCAAGGAAACAACCAAGCTCAGAAAGCACCAAGAACTCAATACTTCTTGCTATCAAAGGGTTTGATAATTTAAACTTATAACTTGCTTCTGGAAGATGACTATCGTTGTATTGGTGAAGCGGAATTATCTATTCAAAGGATGACCATACAGATATTTTAATAAATACATAATCTTAGAAGTTTATCTTTGCATTGCTTATTTTTATTTTGTTATTCAGAAATCACACAGGCTGTGGTAAAGAGTTCAATAGACCGGACAAACTGAAAGCTCATATTTTATCCCATTCAGGTATGTGGAATGATTGCTTTGATTTGGATCAGAACTGGAAATAATTATAATTAATGTATTGAATGTTAATAAAGCATTTAGATTTTGTTTCTTAACTTCAGTGAAGAGTAGAAGCAATGCAACTTCACCCTAATTATTTATTGAGCTTTGAATCAAAATATCTAATTTTAGCTACCATTGGGATTGAATTAACCATTCCACATTGAATTGTTATGCCGGACTCTATTTCCAAAAGCCAACTATATGCTAGCAAAACCCTCAATAAATATCTATTCAATGTAGCTGAGTTTCCATGGCTCTCTATACAAAATATGGTTTATATCACCAGTATATTTATATAGAATTGATGTAGAGTCGCTAAGAAAGTGTTGCATAAAGTTTTAGGTTCAAATCTTGCTTCATCCACAAAAGTGTTAATTGGATCTAGATGAGGCCTACATAATTTTTTTTATATCTAAGCTGTTTATTGCATTCTCTTTTTTAAGGTATGAAGATCCATAAGTGCCAGTATTGTAACAAAGCCTTCAGCCGGCGAGCTCATATGATGGAACATCAACGTTCTCACACTGGCAACTATAAGTACCGTTGCCCTTCGTGTAGCAAAGGCTTTACTCGCCAGAAGTACATGAAGGACCACAAATGTAGGCTGAACTCATCAAAGGATAAAGAATTACCAGTCAGAAAATCCCAGAAGAAATGGGGGGCACGTGGGCGGAAAGTGGGACTTCCTCTTTCTGCCCAGTTGGCTTTCACGGAACTCAAAGACACTACAGGTGGAGAAAGCCTTCAAAAAAGTGGTCCCAATAAAGAACAATTTTCTGAACCTGACACTGTTCTCTCCATTGTGGTTGGCAGATCAGCAGCAAATTCAGACACTGGCAACTCTGGCCAGCATTCTGGCATCTCCCCCAACCTTGCTCTGACAGAATTGCAACCTGGCTCTGAGAGTCCATGTGCCATGCTGGCAGTCCCTGTTTACATCCACACTACTGACTAATTGATGAATGCTATGCCGTGTCCATTTAGTAGGAAGGAGAATCCCTGTGTTTACTGATACAAAAGAACTGCAGAGAGTGAGAAATGAATGGTGATGTATGTGTATAAATGGTTAGCTTCACCCATGCAGAGAACTGCATTCTTTCAAACAAACGTGTTACAAAGTGAAGTCATTCCTCTCCTTATCTGGATGAATTCATTTGAAGAAGCTGTTAAAAGCAGATGGGGATAGTTTATATTCTTCTTATTTAAAGATACCCGGTGTTTTAATATTCTTTCAAGTTCTTGAACTCCGAATCTAGATCACCGCAACATTTTTTTTCCACATTTCTTGATTTTATTTTATTATTTTATTATGGAGCACTTACAGCAAATGTAATGACCCCAAAATGACAAAACGTGCAAGAAAATGTTATTGTGCAAATATTACTTGCACCAAGTTTGCAAGTTGTGAAATTTCTGTGATGATGCCGTCACTCATCTGGTACTTGCTCCCCTGTGCACTCCAAGGATCACATTTATGGTTCTGTCCTAAACTATACGTTGCACTTTCAAGATGAAGGTTTTTTCATAACAGGATCCTTTGAAAACTTCAGAGACTTATTCATTCAAGTATTTTTTTAACCATTTCCTTTTCTCAGGGTATATCAGAATGGGAAAATTGTATACAAACACAGTAGACAAGTTGAAGCTGGATTCCCCCCCACCCCCCGGCTCCTCCTCTGAAAAAAACCTTTCTCAGATTTGCTGATACTGAACAGCAGCTTTGGAAGGAAATACATCTGAACATATGATTTTTGAAACCAGAATATCACGGGAATCTCAATTTCAAAGGAAAATGTGACACTTTCAAGAGTTGAGGGTTGGTAAATTTGTACCTGCTAAGAAAGAACTGGGAAAGGGGACAAAAGGGAGGAAAGACCAGCATGGACTATAGTGGTGCTCATTCTCTCTTCCATCCATTTGTAACACCACAGTTATTCATTACATTTAAGAAGAGAGCTTTTTAAGGCAGTTTTTCTCAACCTCATGCTGGCTGGGGAATTCTGGGAGTTGAAATCCATACGTCTTAAAAATTGTTGAGGTTGAGAAACGGTACTCTAAGGTACTTCAACATTAGGCTCAGTGACAATGCACTTGTGGAGCATTGTAGCTTGATCTTGTGCCTCACAACCACTTATTTGATAGAGGGAAACAACTGGTAGTGAAAGATAGCCTCCTAGAATGGGGACCATCTTCTTGGACCTGAGCAAATAGTTGCTTTGGGTTTATTAAAGACCAGATTGAGATAAGTATGGATGATATTAATTTAATCAATGAATTATATTAGTACCAATGAATTACTTGTGCTGATGTTATGTTATTTTTTCACAAGATGTCCTGCAATTATACTATCCAATGGCAATTGTTCTTGAGTGTATGCTGTCCTCAAGCCTCTGGAAAACATGCATTCTGTGACACTACAGATTGTTAAATCTTTGAGTCAGAATTTTTGGCCTTTTGTGTACTACTTTTTATCTGAAATTTTAGAATTGCTGTTATATCCACAGGAAACGAGAGAACTTGATTTGACTTCAAGAGAGATAACTCAAAAACCATGGGCATGTATGGTCTCTTATTTAAGCAGCTGCAGTTTTTTCAATCTGCATAATGGCATTAGTGTGATCCCTAGATGTTTTTATGTATGTGTACATATATTCCACGTGTGGGAACAGTTGGGAACAATTTCCAGAGAGACCTATGTTTAGCAAAACACATTTACTTTAATTATTCAAAAATAGGTGCTTCATGCACACTTGTGTGCATTCTGAAACACAGTTTTGCACTTTTAGTTTTTAACTAAAGTACTAAACTGGTTTGTCTCATTAATGTGTCAGACTACAGTCCTTGATTAGTGACTGCCTCAGTCAATGACTGTTCGCAGTTACAATGGTACTGAAAAGGTAACTTTGGGACCATTACCCATATTTACAAACTGATGTCTCTCTCGTATTTGCCATTATAGTTGGTTTGCATTGTCCTGTATAAAATTAAAAGTACAATTTCAGTCACATGGTTTTTCACTTAGTGACTACATAATGAACAAGTTGGAGGTCCCAACTAGCTTGGTAACACAACACACTAAGCCAAAACAAAACAATCTATGATATGGTACATGATTTAGTGTGATGCGGGTCCAGCTTACATGTATATACTCAGATGTAAACCCCTCTAAATTTAGTAGAATGCTATAGTTCCTTTTAAAGATACATAGAATTGCAACCTCTGAGTTTCATGCACATGCAGACCTAATACCCAACCCTTGTTTCACATTGTCTACAAGTCACATTTCAAGAGGGTACCATATCCGTCTGTTGAAAGTGAATCCTTATTTTCAATTATTGCCAATTAGAATACCAAGAACATAAGGGGCTAGCATCTTTATTAGGCATCTCCATTGATCTGGTTTCTATATGCCCATTGCTGTTTGCACAAGGACTGTGAAGAAAATACAGAGAAGTGATATAAGTTGCCTATACGTTGAAACCACGTATAAGTGGTTTCAAAGTTTTAGCTGCAGTAATTTGCCTCCAGATTTCTCCAAAAACTAAGGTTGTACTTCCAGCACAGTTGATAAGCCTATGTCAAAGTTTTTCTCAACAAAATTCATTATGTCAGAATAAAAACTAGAAATACACTAAATTATCTCTATTCCAGTATTACAGATTGTCAATGTCTAAAGCGTTTCCATGACTACTATCAACTTGAGGGGGGGGGGGGGAATTGCCATGCATACTGTTGGCCAGAGTAAAAGTCTCTTGTTTCTGTACTGGGATGTAATGTGCATGTCCAGAACCCTGCCATAACGTCCTGTTGGAGAATGTGATTAATGATCTCAACCAGAGAGAAGGGGACCCAGGGGTAAAGTTCAGAAGCCATTAATTGATTTACGTGGGGACTGTATGGGTGAGTAGCTGTGTATGTATAAGTGGACTGGGAGTACAGCCAGGTGCCTCCTCCACTGAGTGCTATTGCAGAAGTGGTAGGGGGCCCTGGCCTACCTCCTGTCCTAGAATGATTGATATAAATGGCCTGCCGGGGAGAGCAGAGGCTATGGGAGGGGAAATGGGGTCTACGGGTGCGGGGGTGGGCCAGAGCATTATGGTCATGACAGGTACCATAATGGGGCAGGTACGACGGGAACTTCAGGGCTAGCCATTACCGGGGAAGGAGGGTTCGCTACGTCACAGCGATCCCTCCTTCCGGCCCTGTTAGTTCCACTCCAGGACCAGATAGCGAGAGTTGTCAGGGCCCTGGTCTCAGGCTGTTGTTGCTAAATGCCAGGTCTGTGGTTCACAAAGCTCCCCTCGTCCGGGACCTAATATTAGACGAGGGGGCAGACCTGGCATGTATTACTGAAACCTGGCTGGGCCCGGCGGGAGGAGTCCCCCTCACTGAAATGTGCCCAGAAGGGTTTCAGGTGCTCCATCAGCTGCGACCCCAGAGAAGGGGTGGGGGAGTGGCTGTCATCATCCGAGGGTCATTAGTTCCTTGTAGGATCCCTGCTCCGGAGCTTGTTGGATGTGAGTCCCTGTTGGTGAAGTTGGACCTTGAGGGTCGTGGGCTTGTTAACGTACCTACCTCCCAACAGCGTTGCCCCAGCCCTCCCCTTGCTCCTCGAGTCAGTAGCTGAGTTGGCGATAGAGTTCCCCAGGCTTATGGTGCTGGGGGATTTCAACTTGCCTTCGCTCAGTGAACACTCTGATGGAGCGCAGGAGTTCATGGCTTCCATGACAGCCATGGACTTGACCCAAGTAATTCGGGGTCCGACTCACTCAGCGGGTCACACGCTTGACCTCGTATTCCTCTCAGAGCAGTGGAGACGTGATCTAGATTTGAGGGGCATTAAGACCTTGCCCTTGTCATGGTCTGATCACTTCCTACTGAGGCTTGACTTTGGGAAACCAATGCCCCACTGTAGGGAGGAGGAACCGATTAGGTGGTTCCGCCCCAGATGCCTGATGCACCCTATGCGATTTCAGACAGCGCTTGGAGAAATACCTGACGCTCTCATCCACAGTCCGGTAGAGTCCTTAGTCGCTGCTTGGAATTCAGCAGCGGCAGGGGCTCTAAACCAGATTGCGCCTTTACGGCCTCTCCGAGGTAGTGGATCCAGGAAGGCTCCTTGGTTTACCGAGGAACTCCGGGAGATGAAGCGCCAAAAGAGACGCCTAGAGCGCCGCTGGAGGGCCAGTAACTCTGAATCTGACTGAGCACTGATGAGAGCCTGTATCAGGACCTATCTCGTGGCAGCTGAGGAATTTGTTCAGTTTCTAACGGATAAAGTCGCTCGGATTCAGACGGATCTGGACTCCAATTGCACGGTACCAGTCGAGGTACCGGGGGAAGGTCTTGAGCAGATTTTATGGAGCGAGTTTCAACTTTTCGCTCCTGAGGAAGTAGACAAGGCCATTGGAGCGGTGAGTGCCTCCACTTGTATACTGGACCCGTGCCCCTCCTGGCTGTTCTCGACCAGCAGGGAGGTGACACGTGGCTGGCTCCAGACGATAGTTAACACCTCTCTCTGGGAGGGATCCTTCCCGCACCTCCTAAAGGATGCGGTGGTGAGACCCCTCCTGAAGAAACCTTCTCTGGACCCAGCCATTTTGAGTAACTATCATCCAGTCTCCAACCTCCCCTTTGTAGGGAAGGTTGTTGAGAAAGTGGTGGCCTTTCAACTCCTAACCCTAACCTTGGATGAAACTGATTATCTAGATTCCTTTCAGTCGGGTTCCAGGCCTGGTTACAGCATGGAAACTGCTTTGGTCACGCTGATCGATGATCTCTGGCAAGCCAGGGATAGGGGTCACTCCTATCCTAGTGCTTCTTGACCTCTCAGCGGCCTTCGATACCATCGACCATGCTATCCTTCTGCGACGGTTGCGAGAGGTGGGAGTGGGAGGCACCGTTCATCGGTGGTTCTCCTCCTACCTCTCGGACAGGTCACAGTTGGTGTTGGTTGGAGGGCAGAGATCAACCCCTAGGCCCCTCAATTATCGGGTGCCGCAGGGTTCGGTCCTGTCCCCCCTCCTATTTAACATCGACATGAAGCTGCTGGGTGAGATCATACGCCGGCACGGGATTAAATACCACCAATACGCGGATGATACACAATTGTATCTGTCCGCCCTGTGCCAACTCAGCGAAGCGATAGAAGTGATGTGCCAGTACCTGGAAGCTGTTAGGGTCTGGATGGGAACGAACAAGCTTGCACTCAGTCCCGACAAGACTGAGTGGCTATTGATGCTCCCTCCCAAGGACGGTCCAGCTATTCCATCTCTTAGCCTGGGGGGTGAAATTATACGCCCCTCAGAGAGGGTTCACAATTTGGAGGTCCTCCTGGATCCACAGCTGACGCTAGAACATCACTTGTTGGCTGTGACCAGGGGGGCCTTTGCCCAGGTTCGCCTGGTGCACCAATTGCGACCCTATCTGGACCGGGAGGCCCTTCGGATGGTCACTCATGCCCTCGTCACCTCAAGGCTGGATTACTGTAACACGCTCTACATGGGGCTGTCCCTGAAGAGTGTTCGAAGACTTTAGTTAGTCCAGAATGCAGCCGCGCGAGCGATAGTAGGTGTACCTAGATACACCCACGTCACACCTATCCTCCGCGAGCTGCACTGGCTTCCCATTGGTCTCCGGACACGCTTCAAGGTGCTAGTCGTTACTTTTAAAGCCCTACATGGTATCGGACCTGGCTACCTGAGAGACCGCCTCCTGCCAGTTACCTCCCAGAGACCTATAAGATCGCACAGACTAGGCCTCCTCCGGATTCCATCTGCTGGTCAATGTCGGCTGGTGACTCCCCAGGGAGGGCCTTCTCTGTAGCTGCTCCGGCTCTATGGAACAATCTTCCCATTGAGATCCGGACCCTTACTACCCTTCCGGCCTTCCGCAAAGCGACCAAGACCTGGCTGTTCTGGCAGGCCTGGGGCTGTTAATGTATCCAGCCCCATCCTAAGTTATGAATGTTGTTGAACTTTTAATGTTGTTTTTTATTTTTTTGTATGTCTTCCCCTCCCTTTTTTTTACCTGTAAGCCGCCCTGAGTCTCTCTGAGAGTGGACGGCTTACAAAATAAATAAATAAATAGATGATAGATAGATAGATAGATAGATAGATAGATAGATAGATAGATAGATAGATAGATAGATAGATAGATAGGGATTTAGTTTCGGCTCCACAGAAGTCCGTGCCAAGATGTTAGTCCTAATAAATGAATGGTTTTTTTAAAAAAAAAACTTGTCTCAAGGTTTGTAAATTAATTAGGCCAACTCTTGGAAACTTCACACAGATTTTCAGATATTGTATAATTCTTGTCAGGAGCTTCCTTTAAGGAAAATATTTTTCTAAGGTTTACCTCCCTCCCTGATACATTTGAGTGACATGAGGGGGCAGGATTCCTAAATATATTTTTCTCAATTACTTTGCTCCCAAAAGTAACACTATAATTTTGTTCTTACCACATCCTGTTGTCTGCAGTTGCCTTTTGATGAAGGGATGTGTATAAATCAAGGCTAGTCTGCCTAGCCATGGAGTGTTCTTTTTTTACATTAGGTCTTTTTGAAATAGCATTTTCAATCCTTTGTCATGGTAGGATATCTGCTCATCACCATTAACAGCAAATCTCCTGTTATTGGTGCATGCAACACCTGCCCCCCCCCAAAATACAATCTCTTGGAATTAAAAATACACAATCTCTTGGAATTAAAATTGTGTAAGCTAGCAATGATCAGTATGTCCTGAAACAATTTTATTTTGGCAGAAGCATTACATCTGTTTCTCTGAAATTGGTTGCAAATCCATTTGAAAATGCTATTGGAATATTCTCAGTTTTCTCCATATTGTAGACAATTACCTTCCATCATTTGCTCTATTAATCTCCTGCCCCCAAGTCTCAGCTACTTCTTGTTATTGGAAAGATGCTCCAATCCTGACTGTTTTAATATCCATAGTTGGCAATAGTGTTATTAGGACTGACCAAAATGATCCAAAAGAGTGTGTATCCTTTTAATTCTCCAGATTCAGTATTACAGAAATGAGATTGGGGAGAACAAGCGATCCAAAATCAAGTTAAATATTTAAGGTATCAGCACAAGATCTATAGGTCAACGTCAGCCCCAACATGGGGAGGTTGAAGAACAAACTCAACTTAAATAATTATTGGTATCAGATTATGCCCAATCTGAATCTGTTATTAATGAGTTAACTCATTCTTTGCACCACTCCACACACAAAAATAAACTAGAGCCCAACATACCAAAAACATAACCGTAACAGATAGACTAGAAATAAAAATTAAAATAAACAAGAAAATGGTAAGAGAACACCTGTCTGATCTAGATGAATGTAATTTACCGGGACCTGACGGATTACATCCCAGAGTTCTGATGGAGTTGGCAGACGTTATCTCAGAACCATTGTATCATATCTTTCAAAAATCCTGGAGCACTAGGGAAATACCTGAGGATTGGAAAAGGGCTGATTTGATTCCTATTTTCAAAAAAGGAGAGGGGAAAAAACCCGGAAACTACAGATCAATCAACCGAGCATCAATACATGAAAAGATACTGTGAAAGTTAATCAAAAAACAGATCTAGGAACATCTTGAAATAAATAATTATAACTAGAAACCAGCACAGGTTTGTTAAAAACAGATCATGCCAAACCAATCTTATTTCATTCTTTGACAAAGTGACTAAATTAGTAGACCAGTGAAATGCTGTGGACATAGTATAATTAGACTTTAGTAAGGCATTCAACAAAGTACACCACAACCTACTTCTTGGTAAGTGAGAAAAATGTGGCATAGACAACATCACCACCAGATGGATTTATAACTGGCTGATGAACCGTAATCAATAAGTAGTTCTTAATAGTACTACATTACATGGAAGGAAGCAATGGGATACCACAAGGTTCTGTCTTAGGCCCAGTACTCTTCAATATCTTCATAAATGACTTAGTTGAATGGAATGGGAACTCATCAAATTTACGGATGATACTAAACTGGCAGGAATAGCCAGCACCCCGGAAGACAAGCTCAGAATCCAAAAAGATTTTGATAGACTTGAACAATGGGCTCTAGCCAACCAAATGAAATTTAATGTGGAGAAAAGCAAGCTTCACACTTTAGCCAGGAAAAACCAAAGGTACAAGTAAAGATTAGGCAAAATCTGGCTCAAAAACAGTAACTTGGATAGTGGTCAATCACTTAAACAGGAGCCGACTGTGGCAGTAGCCAAAAAAGCTAATATGTTCTTGGTGGTATAAACATGGAATCAAAATCACCTGAAGTATTAGTACCACTTTATAAAATCTTAGTAAGACCACACTTGGAATACTGCATCCAGTTTTAGTCACATCATTACAAAAAAGATGTTGAGATTTTGGAAAAAGTGCAGAGAAAAGCAACTAAGATGATTAAAGGCCTGGAGACTAAAACAAATAAACAACAGTTTTGAGATTGGGTATGACTAGAGGGTATTGGGTATGACTAATCTAAAGCAAAGAAGTACTGGGGTGACATGATAGCACTATTCCAGTATTTGAGGGACTGCTGCAAAGAAGAGGGTCAACTTATTTTCAAAAGCACCAGATGGCAGAACAAGAAACAATGGATAGAAACTAATCAAGGAGAGAAGCAACCTGGAATAGAGGAGAAACTTCCTAACAGAGAGGACAATTAACCAGTGGAACAGATTGCCATCTGTTGTGGGTGCTTCATCACTGGACGTTTTTAAGAAGAGGTTGGACTGCCCCTTGTCTGAAATGGTATTGGGTCTCCTGCTTGAGCAGGGCATTGGACCAGAAAACCTCCAAGATCTCTTCCAGTTCTATTCCGAATTGAAGAAATACAAATCTTTTATAAAATGTGTTTACATTTTATTACTTTATAGTTTAAAACATTTTAAAATACAATGAGTATTTCAGTAGTTGATCCTTTGTATCATTCCCCTTAATCAATCTGAGAAGCAAAGAACCAATTCCACTTTGCATCAATTTTTCCTTTTCCTCACACTGAAAAGAACAGGCTCGTGAGCCATTTCAAGCTTGCTATGTATGAGGTGAATTTGTTGTTTGTCCTTGTGGAAACAATTTAGGCTGGTGCTTTCTATGTATTTTAGACTTTAACACTAATTGGCATACTAGTGATTGTGAGAGTTGCTTAAAACATCTGGAAAATAGTGGGTTACATATTGCTAACAGTCTATGGACATGGCACCTCTGCCTATCGGATTTGTAGGAAAGCAGCTTCTTTGTCAGTTGGACAATAGGAAGTCAGCAGAGAACATTTGGGGTCATAGTTCTCTTTCACAACTACTTCTGTCTGCAAGTCTTGCAGTTATTAACAAGGATGTTACAATAACTATTTTTCAGTGATAGTTTTGATACCAAATTCAAAGTTACAGACAACTGAATGTCTGTAGTAATGATGAATTTCTCATGATTTGATTGATATTCACCTTCTCATGGCCTAGTCAGCACAACGACAGATATAGAGACCACAGCCAAAATATCAGCAGGCTATTTTGCAAACATTGATAAATACAGCACACAAAGTACCATAACTAGCAATTTGTTTAATTACAGTACTTGTTGATGAGTGGTAGAGGGAATAGTTGAAAACCTAGCTAATTTTCCACTGGTGTATGGTTTAACAGAACAAAAAACATACATGCATGAAAAATATACATAATATTCATCAGATCTTCCTGATAGATTTACACAGCATAGATATCAATGGATATATCAATGGATAAAGTGTGTACCGCAATAGTCAGTGATTATCATTTTACATTTCAATTGAACTACACAGTAATATAGTACAGTAAACTCAATAAAGATAATCTTGATCTCTGAAGCAGAGTGAATGAAATGGACAAGGCATCATGTTTGGAAACCCTTGCATTAAAACCAATGAAATAGTCCAGAAAACATGCATAGGAAGCAAGGGCACCAAGACATAAGCCTCCCTCAACCACTCTGGACTTTCTTTTGGACTTTCCCAGAATTTGCACCTTTTAAGTAACTGCGCAACTTTCTTCTTTTCTTTTCTTTTCTTTTTCTTTTTTCTTTTTTTTCTTCCTTTGTATGGGATATGCATGGGATACGCATGTGATTGAGCGAATGGTTCCACTTTTATTGACTTACCTGCTGTATTTTGTGTTTTAATTACCGTGTGGAGACTGCTTGGGTGAGTGAATGAGTATGATTGCCTTGGAGGACCTGCTGGGGAACGCGGGGGTCATCGGGGTGGCTGGGGGGACCAGGGATACGGGAGTGGGTCGGAGCATAACGGTCACTACAGGGAGAGGTAGATACGGCGGGGACTTTAGGGCTGGCCATTACCGGGGAAGGAGGGTTCGCTATATTACAGAGATCCCTCCTTCCGGCCCTATGAGTCCCACTCCAAGGCCAGATGGCATGAGTAATCAGGACCCTGGTCTCAGGCTGCTGTTGCTAAATGCCAGGTCTGTTGTTCACAAGGCTCCTCTCGTCCGGGACTTAATTTCTGATGAGAGGGCAGACCTGGCATGTATTACTGAAACCTGGCTGGGCACAGAAGGAGGAGTCCCCCTTGTAGAGATGTGCCCAGAAGGATTTCAGGTGCTTCATCAGCCGAGAGCCCAGGGAAGGGGTGGCGGTGTGGCTATTGTTATCCGGGAGTCTTTAGTACCTCGTAGGATCCCTGCTCCGGAGCTTGTCCGGTGTGAGTCCCTGCTGGTGAAGTTGGACCTCAAGGGTCAAGTGGGTCTGCTGCTAACGTACCTGCCTCCCAACTGCGTTGCAGCAGCCCTCCCCTCGCTCCTCGAGTCAGTAGCCGAGCTGGCAATTGAGTTCCCCAGGCTTATGGTTCTGGGGGACTTCAATTTGCCATCGCTCGGTGAACACTCTGATGGGGCGCAGGAGTTCATGGCTTCCATGACAGCCATGGGCTTGACCCAGGTAATTCGGGGCCCAACCCACTCAGCGGGTCACATGCTCGACCTCGTATTTCTCTCGGAGCAGTGGATGTGTGATCGTGGTCTGAGGGGAAATGAGACCATACCCCTGTCGTGGTCAGACCACTGCCTACTGAGGCTTGACTTCCGGAGGCCAAACTCCCACCGTAGGGAGGAGGAACCGACCAGATGGTTCCGCCCCAGGCGACTGATGGACCCCTTGAGGTTCCAGACGGAGCTTGGGGTTATTCCTGATACTCTCGCCCACAGTTCGGCGGAGACTCTGGCTGCTGCCTGGTACTCGGCGGCATTGGAGTCTCTTGACCGGATTGCGCCACTACGGCCCCTCCGGGTCAGCGGATCCCGGAGACCTCCTTGGTTCACCGAGGAGCTCTGGGAGAAGAAGCGCCGGAGGAGACGCCTAGAGCACTTGTGGAGGTCCGATAAGTCCGAGTCGAACCGAGCACTTTTAACAACTTGCACCAAGGATTACATCAGGGCACTTAGGGCAGCAAAAAGATCTCATATTGCCACCTTGGTTGCGTCCGCTGAGTCCTGCCCAGCCGCCCTGTTTAGGATAACCCGTTCCCTCCTAAATAGGAGGGATACGGGGGAACCCTTGCAGGGTAGAGCTGAGGATTATGCCCAATTCTTAGCGGACAAAGTTGCTCGGTTTCGGTCGGACTTGGACTCCACCGCAGCAGATCCAGCCGGGACACAAGAGGATCACTTGGCAAACCATCTCTGGGTTGAGTTTCAGGATGTTGCCTCTGGGGATGTGGACAAGGCCATCCGAGCTGTGAGTGCCTCCACCTGTATTCTGGACCCGTGTCCCTCCTGGCTGGTTGCCAACAGCAGTGAGGTGACACGTGGCTGGATCCAGGCGGTCGTAACCGCCTCCCTTCGGGAGGGGCACTTCCCCGCCGCACTAAAAACGGCGGTGGTGAAGAAACCATCCTTGGATCCAGCCATTTTAAATAACTACCGTCCTGTCTCCAACCTTCCCTTTGTTGGGAAGGTTGTTGAGAAGGTGGTGGCCTTCCAGCTGCAACGGGCCTTGGATGAAGCTAGCTACCTTGACCCCTTCCAGTCCGGCTTCAGACCCGGTTACAGCACATTGGTCGCATTGACCGATGATCTCTGGAGGGCCAGAGATGGAGGCCATGCGTCCATCCTGGTTCTCCTTGACCTCTCGGCGGCTTTCGATACCATCGACCATGGTATCCTTCTGCGACGACTGCGGGAGGTGGGGGTGGGAGGCACTGTTTTGCAGTGGTTCTCCTCCTACCTCTCAGACAGGTCGCAGTCGGTGTTGGTAGGGGGGCAGAGATCGTCCCTGAGGCCCCTAAAATATGGGGTGCCGCAGGGTTCGGTCTTATCCCCCCTACTATTTAACATATACATGAAACCGCTGGGCGAGATCATTCGGAGGCACGGGATAACATACCATCAATATGTGGACGATACGCAATTGTATCTGTCCGCCCCGTGCCAACTCAATGAAGCGGTGGACGTGATGAACCAGGGTCTGGGGGCCGTTAAGAACTTGATGAGCGCTAACAAACTGGTACTCAACCCGGACAAGACCGAGTGGCTGTTGTGTTTCCCTCCCAACAATTTGGCTAATGTTCCATCTATCAGGCTGGGGGGTCAAATTTTATACCCCTCAGATAGGGTTCGTAACTTAGGAGTCCTCCTGGATCCACAGCTGACTCTCGATCATCATCTATCGGCTGTGACCAGGGGGGCATTTGCCCAGGTCCGCCTGGTCCGCCAGTTATGACCCTACCTGAATCGGGAGGCTCTCACAACAGTCACTCGAGCCCTTGTGATCTCTAGGCTGGAATACTGCAATGTGCTCTACATGGGGCTGCCCCTGAAGTGCATCCGGAGACTGCAGTTAGTTCAGAATGCGGCCGCGCGAGTGATAGTGGGCGCACCGCGGTTCGCCCACATAACACCCATCCTCCGCGAGCTGCACTGGCTACCTGTTGATCTCCGGGTGCGCTTCAGGGTGCTGTTGACCACCTTTAAAGCCCTTCATGGTAGTGGATCTGAGTACTTGAGAGACCGCCTTCTGCCGATTACCTCCCTCCGACCGATAAGATCGCACAGACTGGGCCTCCTCCGAATTCCATCCGCCAGTCAATGTCGACTGGCGACTACACGGAGGAGAGCCTTTTCTGTTGCAGCTCCGACCCTGTGGAACGATCTCCCCGTCGAGATACGCACCCTCACCACCGTCCAGGCCTTCCGCGCAGCCCTCAAGACCTGGCTCTCCCAACAGGCCTGGGGATAAGTCTTTAATTTGCCCCACCCGAGTGCTGAATGTTGAATGCATGTTGTGTTTTTACTACTTTATTTTGTTTAC
Source organism: Thamnophis sirtalis (assembly GCF_051295495.1). NCBI lineage: Eukaryota > Metazoa > Chordata > Lepidosauria > Squamata > Natricidae > Thamnophis > Thamnophis sirtalis. The sequence continues at coordinate 65,659,117 of NW_028261387.1, forward strand.
ATATTGTTTATTTTGTATTGCACCCCCTCCCTAATGTTTGTAAGCCGCCCTGAGTCCCCTCAGGGAAAAGGGCGGCCTATAAATCTTAATAAAATACTCAAAAAAAAAAAATCAAGACTAGAGCATCAGTTTTCTTTTCTTTCTTTTAAAAATAGTATTCAAGGCTCAGAAAAAAAACCCACAGAAGTGTTTTAAACAAACGCCATTTAAAAAACCCTCTTTGAAGCATGTTACTTATGTTGTGATACCCGGCTGTGGCATGCATTTATTTTTATTTTTATTTAGTTAGTTAGTTAATCAAACAAACATGTACAAGATAACACGTACAAGTATAAACATGGACATGAACACAGGAAATGGGTACAAATAAATGGGGACAATAGGACAGAGACAGTAGCCACGCTGGTGCGCTTATGCACACTCCCTTACAGCCTCTTAGGAAAGGGGTGAGATCCACACTAGATAGTTTAAGGTTGAAGCTGTGAGGGTTTGAGGGTGTAACAACAAAGTCAGGTAGTGCATTTCAGGCATTGACCACTCTGTTGCTGAAGTCTATTTTCTGCAATCGAGTTTGGAGCGGTTTACCTTGAGTTTGTATCTATTGCTTGCCCGTGTACTATTGCGCTGGAAGCTGAAGTAGTCGTTGACAGTTAGGATGTCGTAGCAGACAATTTTGTGTACTACGCTTAGGTCAGACCTTAATCGCCGTAGTTCTAGGTTGTCCAAGCCCAAAATTTCAAGCTGGATTTTGAATTGAGAGTTTCAAAATATATACATAAAAAACGAGGCTACTAATCAACGATCTTTATGGGATGAAACGATTATCACGATCCAGGAATTGACCAAACTGTATGTCTAAGCCAGAGGTCCTCAAACCTGGCCATTTTAAGACTTGTGGACGTCAACTCCCAGAATTCTCCAGCCAGCTGGCTGGAGAATTCTGGGAGTTGACCTCCACAAGTCGTGGCCAAGTTTGGGGACCTCTGGTCTAAACACATTTAGGCAACAGCGTATTTTTTTTCGAGCAACACTACAACTCCCGGCAGCCTTTGCTGCTTATTTATACCCAGAGCCGAGAAGGGGGGAGGGAGACGGTGATGGGCGGGGTTACCTCTGTTGCCATAGCTCTACGAGTGACGTTTGGGATCGTGGGCGGTTTTACTCCGGGCCGTGAGTCAGTCGTGGGGGTGGGGGAGGGGGGGCGCTCGGGGCTGGTGCGCTGCCGAGGACTGGTGTAAGAGACGGGTCAGTGTGGGGCCTTCGGCCTGTGCGGCCAAATAACCCGGTTGACGGTTTGAGGGGACCGCAGGGATCGCCTTTCGCCGCCACGTCCATCTCTGCACCTCGGGAGCGACCAGCATCAATCGGGAGAGCCTCCGTCATCCTCCTCCTCTCCCTCTTTTCCTTCCTCCGGGCTGGGGCTTTTCGGTCGGTGCCTCTCCTCGCGCGAGGTCCAGCCATGTCCGGGCTGCTGGGGAAGTTGTTCGGGATCGGCCCGGAGAAAGGCGGCGGGAAGGGCCCTTCCCCTCAGGAGGCCATCCAGAGGCTTAAAGAGACCGAGGACATGCTGAGTAAGAAGCAGGAGTTCCTGGAAGAGAAGATCGAACAGGAGCTCTTGGCGGCCCGCAAACACGGCACCAAGAACAAGCGCGGTGAGTCCGGCTGATCGGAGCCACGGAGGAAATCCCCATCTCGCTTTGGTGGGTGGACTCGGATGAGGTGAATTTGAACGCCCTCCTTGGATGGTCAAGCGGGGTGGGTGGGTAGAAGGTGGATCGTGTTCTGTGTGTTTACTCGTGAGTAAACATGGGCATCTTATAGGTAGGAGAGTAAACCTGGGCATCTTATAGCTAGGAGAGTAAACCTGGGCATCTTATAGGTAGGAGAGTAAACCTGTGCTTCTATAGGTGGGTGAGTAACCCTGTGCTTCTATAGGTAGGAGAGTAAACCTGAGTAAACCTGGGCATCTTATAGGTAGATGAGTAAGCCTGTGCTTCTATAGGTGGATGAGTAAGCCTGTGCTTCTATAGGTAGGAGAGTAATCCTGTGCTTCTATAGGTGGATGAGTAAACGTGCTATAGGTAGGGGAGTAAACCTATTCTATAGGTGAGTGAGTAAACCTGTGCTTCAATAGGTAGGTTCATAATTCTGAATACTGTGGACTTTCTGCAGCTGCCCCTTTGGCCTCAAAAGTTATGTGATGGAATGGGTGCAATCGAGAATGATTGCAGAAGCAAAACGTACCAATATCAGTTAGCACAGAAGAGCAAACTTTTTGAGAGAAGTTTCTACTGTTTCTGAAATCCTGATTTTGAGGGAGCAACCTTTGATTGTAAGACGCAAATCTCTTAATGAAAAGCACCCTACTGGGAATAGTTCCTTTATTTACATCTCAATAGTATCATGAGTTTTAGATGTTAAAATAATTTTGAAGCGACCTTTCTCCCACTCTAATAGCATCCAGGGCACAACAGTGTCTGGGGAACAGTGTGTGGAGTTGTAATTCATTCTCTCTTTCTCTTTCTCTTTCTCTTTCTCTTTCTCTTTCTCTTTCTCTTTCTCTTTCTCTTTCTCTTTCTCTTTCTCTCCCTCCCTCCCTCCCTCCCTCTCTCTCTCACACACTCACTCACTCACACTCTCTTTGGATTTTTAGAATCTTTTGGATGTACAATACAATATGTAATCAACCATTTTATAGTGATTTTAGTTGATTGGTCTCTTATATTGGCATTATGGCATCTCATTTTGGACCATATTAATTTCCAAGTAGTAAGCTGGCTAAGCTGGTTGGGTACTGTGAGTTGTAGTTTTGCTTTAGGCATGAAAGCCAGCTGGGTGCCTTTAGGTCAGTCACTTTCGCTCAACCCAATCTACCTCACAAGGTTGCTGCTGTGGGAAAACAGGAGGAGGAAGGAGTGTTAGGTATATTCATCATTTTGAGTTAATTATAAAAAATAAATGCATGATATAAAATAAATAATAGGTGCACATGCAAATTGAAATTACTAATTTGTCTATTCCAATTCTTTCCAATAATATACCTCTCCCTCCTCTCCCTTCCAAATTAAATTCTGCTATGATATGGAGATCAGCTATTGAAATAGCCTGAGTGGGAAATTAAGGCAGTGGTCCCCAACCTGTTGGGCTTTGTGGACCGGCAGTGGTGGTGGGAGAGAGGAGATGGTACTGCAGTGAGCGTGCTTGTGAGCGCAACTCCCTTTGTACAAGCAGCAGGCTTACGCAGTCTGGGGTTTGGGGACCCCTGTACTAAAGGAATACTTTGGATTCATGTAAAATTATATTATATTTTGTATGTCTGCTCAACTTAGGTTCCTTCCTTGTTCCTATTTGAGGCCTATATGGATTCTTTGGCTTTGACCTGCAATTTAATTTCATGTTGATAAGTTAAAGTTGAATCCTGTAATAGGTAAAGGTAAAAGTTTCCCCTATCCAGTCATGTACTACTATAGTGCGGGGTGCTCATCTCTATTTCTTAGCTGAGGGAGCCAATGTTGGCCAGCATGACTCTCTGCTGAGAACACTGTTACCTTCCCACCAAAGTGATACTTATTTATCTATTTGCATTTGCATGCTATCAGACTGCTTAGGTTGGCAGGAGCTGGGGCAAGTAATGGGAATTCATCCCATTACATGGTGCTCGGATCTTGAACCCGGAAAGGGCAGTTGTGTTGTAGGGGGTTCAGCTTATTCTCATAAACTCCACAAGGTAAGACTAGAACTAATAGGATGAAACCTCAAGGATGTGGACATTAGGAAAAACATTTTGATGGGAAGAACTCCAGTCAATAGAATAAGTCACTACATAGATTTCTTCCCTTTCACTGGAGATTTTCAAATAGAGGTTTGATAGTCATTTACAAGATTGATATAGTGCATCTTGCAGTGTAGAGTAGTGTGGATATGATAATGATAATGTCCCTTCCACTCTGATTCTATGAAAGTACACATCTAGGGAACAAATTAGATATCTGGATTTCTTGCTGGTTCTGGTTCCCATGCTTAACATTGTTGTTTTATTGGTTTTTTTTTTTTTTGAGAATCTATTTCACTTTAGGGGTTGTTTATATGCAAGCATGGGCTGTCACTCAATGGCTGAAAAAGTGCAGTATCATTTGGATTGTAGCATGGTTGCTTATTAATAATGTGCTTGAATGGCTTTAACTGTGAGTTGTGACAACTAATTATCTATTCTAGGTTTTTTTTACTCTCATTTAATATGCCTTTCCTGGTAATTGATGTGATTTAAACTGATTTGATTGGGTAACTCAGTCTCCCAAAAGCCTGGCTTAATTTCATCAGTTGAGCATCTCAGAGCAGATGCATAGATTCTACTGGTAAATAATACTTGCTTGTTTTCTCAATGGAAGCTACAATCATGTGGCTGTGCATTATGAGCTATAGGTTTCCTGTATAACATGGTGTTTATTGTCTATTGTGTAATTTTGTGTGATGTCAAGAAAGTGAAGTTCTATAAATAGGTCAGAACTAAGGTTGATGGTGCAATGTAAGTTAAGATTATGATGGAATTTAATGAGAGATTCAAGTAAATCATAGCCTACTCCCAGCCATCCGTAAGTCCAATAGATAGACTTCTAATCCCTGTTTTCTTCTAGTCACATTGCCTCTTGTCTAGAAGAGGTCCAAGGCCATTTGTGCTTTCTATAAACACCAGTAAATCTTTTGATCTGATGGATTTTTATTCTGGAGTTAGATTTAGAGATAATAAGTAAATTTTGTTTGTCTAGGAAACAGTATCCGTTGGTAATAATGTTAATTTTGAAGTTTGGAGCAAAATAAAGAGAAGTAATTGTGGCCACACATTTGAAGTGGTTTTATATTCTGGGTAGCATTCTAGCAGAGACAGTTGTATAGATACATTATATATCAATCATGCTTTATTATTTTTATCCAGCTGCACTCCAAGCTCTAAAACGAAAGAAGAGATACGAAAAGCAACTTGCTCAAATAGATGGCACACTCTCCACAATTGAATTCCAGAGGGAAGCCTTGGAAAATGCTAACACCAACACTGAAGTGCTCAAGAATATGGGTTTTGCCGCAAAAGCAATGAAAGCTGCTCATGATAATATGTAAGATATCCTTCTCATTGGTTTCTTTCTGGAGGGATGAGTAGAAAGCAATGATTAGGATCTGTAGTGTTTGGGTTTTAATTAGTGCAAGCCATTTTTTACCATTGTCTAAAAAATCAACTTTTTAAAAATTCCACAATTGATCCAGGGCATGTCTTAGAATTCAGATCTCCCCCCCCCCCCAAGCGTCTGAGTACTATAAAGCATTGTGAAATTATTAACATGCAGCATTATTGAATAAGGTAAAGAAATGCCAATTTTGCTTAATAATTAGCAATCCGTTTGTTTTGGAAACATTGAAACACTTATTATAGCTCATTTCTGTGATTATTTATTCATAAATGCATTCTACTTCATATACGGAAATCATTTTTCATGTAGCATAAAAGGCATTTCACTTCTTTGTTTCAGTTTAAATTCTATAAATCCTTATTGTGTTGCAAATAATTATGGTAACTTATCTTCATAAATTGTTAAGTCTAATATTAAAAGTTCAAATTAAATAAAAAAACTTAATTTAAATCAGTGATGAAATGATTTCAATATAGGTTTCCAGAAATGTCTGGTAGTTTTAATTGATCTCCAAGATATTTTACTTGAAGGGATGAACCTTATCAAATTGTTCTCTTACAGGGATATTGACAAAGTAGATGAACTCATGCAAGATATTGCAGAACAGCAAGAGTTAGCTGATGAAATTTCAACTGCTATCTCCAAGCCTGTAGGAATTGGTGAAGAATTTGATGACGTAAGAATAAATAATTAAAAACAATGTCATTCTGTGTCAGACATACAGTGGTTAGGAAGCTCAGTGATTTAAGATACTGTGATAGATGGCTAATTATTCAGGAGCAATGCATTATGATGGTTTAGAAAACATTGAACAACTACAGCTGTTAAACCATCCTTAACCTTTTAGTAGTCTTCAATACCATCCAACATGGCATCATTTTGGGTTGGTTACAGGGCCTGGGGCTGGGCAGCACAGTTTTGTGCTGATTTGTCTCCTTTCTCCATGGCTGGTGTCACTTGGAGTTAATAGGGAGTGAGAAGTCCAGCCCTCAACAGTTATGCCACAGGACTTGGTACTTTCTCCACTCCTTTTTAACATCTTCATGAAGCTGCTGGGTGAGATAATCCATTGGTTGAGATATCAGCAGTATGCTGACAATACCCAACTTCCACACTTGGTGACAAATGTGATGCTGATGCTGTCCTCTCGCTGTGCCTGGAGCCTGTGAGGGCCTGGATGGGGGACAAGAAAGTTTGAACTGTAGCAAGACTAAGTGGCTTTGGGTCACGGGCCCCGAGATCCACTCTGGATGGGGTGGCACTGCCCTAAATAGGTCTGGTCTGCAACTTGAAGGTTGTCCTGGACTTGCAACTCCTCTTCGAAGAGCAGGTGGCAGTCACAGCTAGGACTTCAGGTTGTGCACCAGCTGTAGCCTTTGCTGGATCAGGAGTCCCTGAACTCAATCATTTAGGACCTAATTATCTCACAATGTACAACTATTATAATGTACTGTGTATGGGACTATTCTTGAAGAGCATTTGGAAGCTACAGCTGGCACAGAGTGCGGCAGAACGAGTAGTTCTTGGCGCTCAAACAATAACCCATGGATCACCAGAGCTTCACAAGCTGCATTGCAAGCATGCAACAGCCGAGGTGGCGCAGTGGTTAGAGTGCAGTTCTGCAGCTACTTCAGCAATATGCTGACTTGTAAACCGCTTAGAGAGCGCTGAAAGCCCTATGAAGCGGTATATAAGTCTAACTGCTATTGCTATTGCTAATACAAGCAATGATTTTTTCCCCTCACTTGTTCCATTACAGGATGAGCTGATGGCTGAATTAGAAGAACTGGAGCAGGAGGAACTGGATAAAAATCTGTTGGAAATCAGTGGTCCAGAAAATGTCCCACTACCCAATGTGCCCTCTATAGCTATACCTTCAAAGCCTGGTAAATGTTGGAAAGTGATGTCTTATGACAAATATAGTTGCTTTACAAACATACTCATATATATCCTATTTCCACAATTTATTTAAAAAAACATCTTGCCACGCCCACATATAAAATGTGTTTGTTTTATAGGAATATCTGATCTCTTTTCCAATAACAGTTTTATAGAACTATAAAAGTACATATTAATGACACTAAGCTGGCAGGAATAGCCAACACCCCAGAAGATAAGCTCAGGACCCCAAATATATTGATGGACATGAACAATGGGCCCTATCCAACAAGATGAAATTTAATGTGGAAAAAAGCAAGTTTTTATACCTGGGCATGAAAAATCAAAGATACAAAAATAGATTAAGCGAAACCTGGTTCAAAAACAGTAACTGTGAGAGGGACCTTGAAGTCCTAGTGGACGATCACTTAAGCATGAGCCAGCAGTGTGCGGCAGCAGCCCCAAAAGCCAATACAATCCTTGGTTGTATAAACAGAGGCATAGAACCTAAATCACCTGAAGTATTTGTACCGCTTTATAAAGTCTCAGTAAGACCACACTTGGAATACTGCATCCAGTTTTAGTCACCCCATTACAAAAAATATGTTGAGACTTTGGAAAAAGTGCAAAGAAGAGCAACTAAGATGATTAAAGGTTTGGAGACTAAAGCATATGAAGAACAGTTGCAGTTGGGTTTGACTTGTCTAGAAAAAATAACTAGTGGGGACATGATAGCAGTATTCCAGTATTTGAGGTAGCTGCCACAAAGAAGAGGGGATCAACTTATTTTCCAAAGCACCAGAGTGCAGGACAAGAAACAATGGATGGGAACTAGTCAAGGAGAGAAGCAACCTGGAATTAAGGAGAAAGGGTGCATCACTAGAGATTTTTAAGAAGAGACTTGTCAGTCACTTGTCTAAAATGGTATAGGATCTCCTGCTTGAGCATTGGGTTGGTCTAGAAGATCTCCAAGATCCCTTGCACCTCTATTCTGATTGATTGATCTAGTGCTATAAACTACATGGTGGAAATATGAAATTAGGACAATATTACAAATTGTGACTGAACATGCCATTAATTGGTTCTTGGAAATATAAATTCATAAGATAAAACATTTGTTATAGTAAAGGTAAGTGAGACCTTATTTCATCTGTCAATTTTTTCTGTTTGATGTATGTAATTTCATATTATATTTCAGCTTCATTTAACAACAGGTTTTACATAAATTTCTGGTTTCATTCATTTAGCATAGCAGTCTAATGATTTTCTAACTTATAGGGGTTTTATGCCTTGCACATTATGTGGTAATTAAATCAGTATTGAAAGGAAAAGGCTTAATTCTGTACTATTGTGCTTTCCTTCTAGCTAAGAAAAAAGAAGAGGAAGAGGATGATGACATGAAAGAGCTTGAAGCCTGGGCTGAAAACATGTAACTGTACCAGCAGTGAGCTGGATAAATAATTGGGACTGGTCACCTATTGCTAAAGGTGCACATATACTTGGGAGACTTCATTAAGCGCAAAGTCTTTTATTTGTTTAAGCCCCAAACTAGGAATTACATTCTACAGAGCATGATTTGAACAAAGTAAGCAAAAGTTTCCAAGGAGGGCACCTGTATTATAGAATGTTAAATTACTTTAAATAATAAATGTTATTGGCCAAAACCTATAATATTCAGCTTCTGGACTTAGCTAATGCCATTGCTGGATCCTCACTTTCAGAATTCTGACTATGTTGAGACTTGGGATGTGAAAGTGGTAACTTAAGTTGAATGAAATTTTTAGTAGTCTTGTAAAGCATTACAAAATGAAAACTCGTAAGCCATTATTGGCTTACTGTGTTTAGATGTACAATTGCATTAGGCTTTAGTACTTTAAAGTCTGTATATTATATACAGTGCATACTGTGTATAATATATACTTATATAATGTATATTTATATTGGCAACATTGAAATGCCTCTCATCATGATACTAAACTTGGTCACTTTCCCCATTTTAATTGGTGAAGTGGGTTTGAAATGATAAATTATTTTGTTATGGAAATAAATTAAATTTACATTTCTGTTCTCGCTGTACATTTTTCTATATAGCATTTGGATGTTTGCTATTTGTGACAACCGATAGCCCATGCAGAAACAAACATACATTTATTTTAAATATGAATGCACTGTATTAAACTAATTTTCATACTGTCTGAATGATGTGTTCATTTGTGTATAACAAAAGTTTGGAAAACATTGGATTTTCTTCCAGTTTATTTCTTAGTTTTTCCTTCTCATTCTCTCAAAATCTGCCTTTGAGATAGAAATATTGTACAGATATGCCAAATATCTCCCCACAAGCTTTTTTCCTTTTGTTTTTTTATTTTTCAGAGGAAATAATCTAGAAACAAATATATTTCAGAATTAAGCAGTATTGCTGGAAAAGTTTTGAAATTCACCTATTCTGGATGGTTTACTGTGTTGATTATCTAACTTTTTTCCCATGTGAGGTTTCATAATAAGGTCTAAGAGAAACTTGGTGTCAGATCACAAACAATTCCTTCATAATAATCTAATGAAAAATTAATTTTCATTTTGCATATGCATATATTTTACAGTTATGTCATTTTTTATATGAAACTGAGCGAATGTTCACACACATTTCATAAATGCATTTAGTCTTTACCAAAGTGCTATCAAATCCCAAAGCATCATGCTTGATCCTAATGCTGGCGAATTGTGCCAGTTTCTTTGTTCTCGACTACACCAGAACCTTAATTGGAAACCTTTACTAAGCTATAATTGAACTGATACTATTCTCATAGGTGGAAACAAAGGCAACATTCCTTTGTTTTTATTGGGAGCAGCATACAGTTTTTAAAAACCCTAAAAGAGATAATTTCATTCTTGGTATCGCTAAGGAAGTATCTGCATACCATCCATGTCACAATTGCATTTGAGTATGGTTCCCCATATTAATCTCTATGGTTTCTTTTAATATTTCTTCAGTGTTCTCAGGATTGTGACCCCATTTTCTCGAGAAAGAAGATTATGTACTATTATATTGAAGTACTGCTTTCCTCCATATATTTGCACCGCATGGTGAAGGCAAAATAGAAGTTACTTTGATACTCTTGGGTTTCAAAGTAACTGCAATTTTATATAGTTGTCTTGAATAGAGACATAATGGCCTTGAGGGTAGCCGTAATACAGTGCCGATTTACCCATTCTCAACGGCTGATTCTTTGGTTCATTTTCTCTAATGTAGTTATCGTAATTCACTTTGTCATTTAAGATTATCACCTCATTGCTGACCCTAAATGAACAGTCCTACAGAGCTTGTGTGAGATTTTTTTTAATGATCTTCAAATCTATATGAATTCTAATTTATAAAATGGTTTATACGTCTTGCTTCTATGGAATAAAGCAGAGAATGACACACGGATCTAGCTTTTACAGCTCTTCCTGCCACCATGTTTTTTCCCCTTCTGATAAAGATTCAGATGGATTTTTTTTAATTAGAAAAGTAATTAGAAAATTCACCAAAACTAAGATTGAAACAAATGTAAAGGCTGGATCACAAGCTCATTTTTGTTCGGTAAACGGGGTGGATTGGATTTTACTAACACAAGATATTTTATTGCTGAGCAGTTACAAAAGTACTGTAAGATTTGGTTCTCAACGAAAATAAAGCCTTTAAGTCTATCATACCCTTGTGCCTATCTTATTCTTGCTTCCTACATCTCAGGCCTTTTTCTATTATTCTGTAAATATTAGGTGCTTAAGTATTTGGAGTCTTTTCTTCACAGCCTCTTCCATTAGAGTTCTGGATCTGATATAAATGTATATATACTTGTAGATGTGTGGTTATTGCTTATCTGCTAAAGGATTCATTTAGTGGCAAATTTCAGTTCCGCTGTACCATTTTTCAAACATAATTTCTAATGTTGGATTTTCCCCCTTACCAGAGGGAGCCCCCTTATGAAATACTGTGGAGTACTGTGAAGTTGTTACCATGGCAACCCCACTGTGCTGTACAATAGAAGCCATTTTACAGCAGTATAGTAGAAGTCATTTTAAGGCACAACAGGCTGCATCTTAACAATACACACACCAAGGGGTGTTAGGGGTGTATTACCCCCACAGTATTTGTCTCCAGAGTGTAAGTCATCTGTTTACCAAGTTTGGTTGAAATTTCTCGAGGCATTCCAGAGTTATGCTGGGACATACATACACACAGAACCATATGTGTGTGTGTATAAAATATGATGAGGAAAATAATCTTTTATCTTTTAAAACTGCTATTCAATAGATATAGGTGTATATCTAAGCTCCCACTTTGGAGCTACACATGATAGCAATAGCAATAGCAGTTAGACTTATATACCGCTTTATAGGGCTTTCAGCGGTTTACAGAGTCAGCATATTGCCCCCACAGTCTGGGTCCTCATTTTACCCACCTCGGAAGGATGGAAGGCTGAGTCAACCCTGAGCCGGTGAGATTTGAACAGCTGAACTGCAGAAAACAGTCAGCTGAAGTGGCCTGCAGTACAGCACTCTAACCACTGCGCCACCTCGGATTTCACTACGATTGACACTTTTGCAATTAGTTTTATAATACAACCATCTCTTCCATCTTTCTAATTGCCACAATAAATAAATATTGAAATTCACCATGAATTTTCCTGTTTCTTTGATAGACTCGCTTAGTTTCTTACAAATTGTACAGCAGAAGTGCATAGAGATTCCTTCCTTCCCTCATGTTTAGCTACTATCAACCCAAAGTGAAGTTTAGCTTCTATCAATCAAAAGCGATTTCCAAACGTTTTTCATGAGTGTTAACAAAACAATTGGATAATACAATATGTAATTTCATGACTTTAATATGAGTAGATAAGAAAACAAAATTGTAAATGTCACCGTTCTCAAGTATACTATATATCTGAGAGATTTCTATAAATTATATGAAGAGAAGAAAAGATCAAGTTGTTCATTCTTTGTATCCTAATACTTCCAAATTGAACAATCAGTTCTATTATGTTAATACCACTTTATAATGCCTTGGTAAGGCCACACTTGGAATTCTGCATCCAATTTTGGTCGCCAGGATGTAAAAAAGATGTGGAGACAAGAAAGAGTGTAGAGAAGAGCAACAAAGATGATTAGGGGACTCGAGGATAAAACATAACGGTTGCTGGAACTGGATATGTCTAGTTTAAGGAAAAGAAGGACATGGGGAAACATGATAGCGATGTCCCAAGATCTCAGGGGCTGCCACAAAGAAGAGGGAGTCAAGCTATTCTTCAAACCACCTGAGGGTAGGACTAGAAGCAATGGGTGGAAATCAATCAAGGAGAGAAGCAACTTAGAACTAAGGAGAAATTTCCTGACAGTTAGAAAAATTAATCAGTGGAACAATTTGCCTCCAGAATGTAAATGCTCCAGCAGTGGAAATTTATAAGAAGAGATTAGATAACCATTTGTCTGAAGTGGTTTAGGTTCCTAGGCAGGGGGTTGGACTAGAAGAGCTCCAAGATCCCTTCCAACTCTGTTATTCTATTGTATTGTCTTTAAAGACCAAATGCCACTCTAGATTTTGCTTACTGCTTAGAAATGCTCCTAGAGCTGACATATCATTAAGCATTTTATTTTGTGCATTTCAGTTTGAGCAGTGTTTTATGAAAAACACTGGCAAACAAAAAATAGTATTTTATAACATATATCTGGAATTGTATTTCAGGATCCATTGAAAACCAATCTTCATTATTCCACAGATTTAAAAAAAGAGAGAATATGGCTTAAAATGCATTTTAAGATATGACAATATTTTTAAGGGATTATCTCCATGCCTGCTGCCCTGTGTTCTTTGAGAGCAAATAGATTATTACTTCAAGAAAATAAATTAATTCCTTGATTCAGACAGTAGATGTGAAGTACTGTTTTTTGAACACTGGGTGGCAAACTTGCATCATTCCAAATAAAAATTCAGCTTGGTGTAAACTGAAATGAGATGAAATAATGTTTTTTTTTTTTTAAAGGTTGATGAAATTTCTTAACAAGTTAATTTCAAGAAAGACACATTTTCCAATTCCATTTTTTTTACTGTAGCATATTCTAATTTAAATAGAGCACACTACTGTTTATCAAGCAATATACATCATTTGCACTAAATGGGTTACCACATAGCATAACTTTATTTTACATTATATCACATTTACGAGAGGTGTAAAGCAAGTTATCATGGTCTTTAAGCAAACCATGTGGTCATTCAGCAAATTCATTCTCCCAAATGGGCATTTTTTGTCAGAAAAAGTCACAACCAATCATAAATGTGAGCCAATTGACAAGCACTCAAAATATGATCATGTGATCACAAATGTGATCAATTAAGGGTTTATGTGATGCAGTCATTATTTTGAGGACAGGTTGTAAGTAATTTTCTTTTAATCCATTGTAATTGAATAGTCCTTAATTGAGGATTACCTGTAGCTCTTGATATATACAATTTTCTACTCTGGCCTTTTGTACTTCCAGGCTCATATTGTTTGATGCACTGTAAAATCACAGTGTGAGGTTTTAGATTTATACCATTCTTAGGGCCAAATATACAAAAAGTCTGATTTGCAATGGAGAAAAGGTAATTTTCTAGTGATAGATGCAGGTAGCAAAATAAAATGTGATAATTATCATTCCTCACTTAGTGCAATTGCCCTGATCCATATTATATTACCACTCCTAACAGCAAAGTAATTCCTGTGACCTCGAAGGCATTGATATTTTCCTCTTAAGGCTTAAATCTTGTCCATTTTGCTACCATCTTCCCCAAACCCCCAAAACTTTAACCTTAAACTGTCTACTGTTGACCTCACCCTATTCCTAAGAGGTCTGTAAGGGGCATGCATAAGCGCATCAACGTGCCTACCAGGGGTGGGTTTCAACCGGTTCGCGGCGGTCCCTGCAAACCGGTTGGTTGGCGAACCCGGAAGTAAGTAACTTCCGGGAACGGCAAAGGGGCCACCCGCCGGCCCGTGCTCCTTACCCGGTTTTGACGAGTTCTGCGCTTCCACGCATGCGCAGGACGCATACAGCGCCTGCGCGATCCTCCAGGAGCAGCTGGAGCATCGCACAGATGCTAGTACGCATGCGTGCACTGCGCGCGTGCACGAGGACGTCGCCGGCCCCGTTCCAACCGAACCGGTTGGAACGGGGCGAGAAACCCACCCCTGGTGCCTACCATCCCTGTCCCAATGTCCCCATTTATTAGCATCCATTTCATGTATTCATAATCATGTTTATACTTATATCTGTTATACATGCTTGACAAATTAATAAATAAAAGTAAATAAATATCTTCCATATCATGGCCTCTTTCCCACTCATGGAGATGCTATTATTGAAGCTTCCTGCCTTCCTGACTACTGTTTTATCCTCTTTCTTTTGCCCAACTCCCATGCATTTGTTCACTCTCTTCATTTTCCCTGCCTCTTTCTTCTCCAGTCACTTTCCTTGCCTCATCTGAGCTGGACTTCAGGGCATCTTTATCTTTTTAATGTCAAATATACCTGCACCAATAGATGTCCTTCTTGTTCCAGCCAAATTTTAGAGCCCCCCCTCACTTTAGACCTGGGATTATGCCTGTGTATACTGCATATTTCCAGCTCAGAAGACTATGTTATTATAGGGCATCAGTTAATTATCTGAACATAGATTTGAACATAAGGCTTCTCTCAGAAGAAAGTTCATCCCCATGATAAAATAGTCTTTGAGATATATTGAAAGGCAATTAAGAGTTGGCAGTGTCGATTTCTGAGCAACTGCTGCGGAATTTGGTCCTGTAAATCTTTTGATATGCAGAATTACAGATGAGATTTTTGGTTAATCCAGACAGTCTGAAAGTAATTTCCTCCCTAGCTTGGATTATAGAGCACATGGGATGGTAACACAGGCTTTTAGACATGTTTTTCTTGTGCAGAAATAAGGATTTTTGATGCCTTGCCTGACAAGGCTTGCATTCCTTGGACATTATGTTTGATGTAAAAATTTGAAAATTCCAATTCTTTTTCTTAGAATAGACTAATAGAGTTGGAAGGGACCTTGGAGGTCTTCTAGCCCAACTCCCCGCCTAGGCAGGAAATCCTGTACCAGGGGACCTCAAACTTTTTAAACAGGGCCAATTCATGGAGCCCGGACTGGCTGGATGGGTGTGGCTAAGTAATCATGTGACTGGGTGGGCATGGCTAGGAGGTCTTGTGACGAGATGGGCATGGCCAATTTAGTAATCCATTAAACAAGGCATACAACAAATTATACTTTAATTTGTTTTGCTCCTGGAGTTGTTTTATTTGCTTTTGTTTGCATGCTGCTCTTTTGGTTGACTTTTCTTTTTACTAGATTGTTTTTTTCAGTTGTTTAGGAGTCTAGTGGTCCACTTCAGGAAACTTGGTTTCGCAGCAGTTCTTCTCAGCCCCAAGGAGCTTACAATCAGCAAGTCTGTCTCTCTCTGTCTCTGTCTCTCTCTCTCTCTCTCTCTCCTATTCTCTCTCTCTCTCTCTTTTTTCCCTCTGTCTCTCTGTCTCTCTGTCTCTCTCTGTGTCTTGTCTCTCTCTCTTTGTTTTCCCCTCTCTCCTATTCTCTCTCTCTCTGTCTGTCTGTCTATCTCTCTTTCTCTCTATGTGTGTCTTGTCTCTTTCTCTCCCCCCTCTCTCCATCTCTGTCTATCTATCTGACTCTCTCTCTTTCTATCTCTCTCTCTCTCTCTCTGTGTGTGTCTTGTCTCTCTCTCTTTCCCTCCCACCCTCTCTCTCTCTCTCTCTGTCCATCTCTGTTTATCTATCTGACTCTCTATCTATCTTTCTGTGGGTGTGGGTGTCTTGTGTCTCTCTCTTTCCCTCCCCATCTTTCTCCCCCCCTCTCTTCTGGAGGCAGGGGAGGTCAAAAACAGGGCCCTGGGAGGCCTCAGTGTGTCCCGTTTTTGGCCTGCAGTGTGCTACTAGAGGTGGGGGAGGCCAAATTTGAGCATCCCTGAGCATCCACGCACCACATTTTTCATCTCCCCCCCAGAAGCATTCTGCAGGTGAAAAACGGGCTAAAATGGGCCTGTTTTTGGCCTTCTGGGGCATCCATGTGCCCCATTTTCCTCCTCCCCTGCCTCCAGAAGCATTCCGCAGGTCAAAAATGTTGGCCTTACCTTCCTGTTCCAGCCTGCGGGGTTTGCAAAGGTAAGTCCTGCATTTGGCCGGTGGGTGGGGGCTGGCGGGTGGATGGGGTGTTATAGGCGAGGCAGCCTCATGGTCCTGCATGGGCTGCATTAATGGCTTTGGTGAGCCGAATGTGGCCATAGTTTGAGGACGCCTGCCCTATACCATTTCAGACAAATGGTTATCCAATCTCTTCTTAAGGACCTCCTGTGTTGGAGTATGCATAATTTCTGGAGGCAAGTTGTTCCACTGATTAATTGTTCTAACTGTCAGGAAATTTCTTCGTAGTTCTAGGTTGCTTATCTCTGATTAGTTTCCACCCATTGCTTCTCGTCCTGCCTTCAGCTGCTTTGGAGAATAGTTTGACTCCCTCTTCTTTGTGGCAACCCTTGAGATATTGGAACACTGCTATCATGTCTCCCCTAGTCCTCCTTTTCATTAAACTAGACATACCCAATTCCAGCAACTATTCTTTATATGTTTTATCCTCGAGTCCCCTAATCGTCTTTGTTGTTCTTCTCTGCATTCTCTCTAGACTCTCAACCTTTCCAATTGTTGTTACTTTATTTTGCACTCTATAGCAATAGAGTGAAAATAAAAATATAGCAATACACTTCGCATGGGAATTCTGAGAGTGTTTATGAGGTTTTGGTGGGCAGAGAAAACATCACGCTATCCTCTTTTTCAATGAAGCAAGAAAGGGGAAACTGTTCAAACCAAGTCACTTTGATTCAATACTTTAAACCTGTTTATGACCCTGGTAAGTATGAAAAAACCTCTGTTGAATGTCCACAAAAAGGAAAACTTTGATCTGTGAGAAAGTGAACACTTTTCCTAGTATATCTCAGTGACTCCCCATACAGTATTACATGTACATTTAAGATGAAACTTGTCCTCTATCTTGGATGACCTGTTTTAAATAAGTGCAGCTCACTGGACAAGACTGTCCTGTTTTGAGTGTCACACAGTGGTGCCAGAAATATAATCACACAATCCTAGTTTAAAAGTCAGTACAGATACTCCTTGGCTTACAATGGCAATTGGGATTGGAATTCTGCAGACACAGTGTGGGCACTGCAAACAAGTGCCATGAGTGGGTAGGTATCACTGGTGGTGCTAAAAAACATAGGTGGTTGGGTGGGTCGGGGCTGCAAGTAGGAAGACAGACAAAAAAAACAGAAGCGGGAGCAGCATGCGACCTTCTGCTGGCTTCCCCATTGACTTTGCTCATGAGAAGTCAGCAGGGAAGTTTGCAAATGGCATTCACGATCACATGGCGGGACTCTGTGATGGCTGCAACTTTGCGGATTAATGAAGTCCCCCTCATTCAGTGTCTTTATAACTTTGATCACTGAGCAAAAGGTGATAACCCGAGGACTACCTGTACAAATATTTATAGAAAAATAGGAACAAGAGCATCATAAATTTCCAGTTCAAGGTTGAAGGCAAAAACCTATTCACAAATCACAGCTGAACCATGAAATCAGGTTTACAGACTACAATAGCTTGGTTCACGTATCAAAGCAAATCAAAATCAAATAAACCATGAGGCATGAGGCCAGATACTTTGGCTTTTTCACAAACCAATTAGTTCCAATGGGCCAACAGAAGCAGGGGGAAATGGCACTTTCAGTGTAATAACTTTTTCACAAAGGATTGGTTTTGCAAAAAAAGAAGGAGAAGATACTTCCCTTTTTTTCTCTCCACATTTCTCTTAAAGAAATATTAGCAAGGAACCACCCAGCAGGTTCCTGCAATCTTGACCCTTATTTTGCTAATTCTGCACTCAGCATCATTTCTTAATTTATTGCATGTAGGAAAAAACAGTCCTTTATTTGTGGATATTTTTAGACTCCCTTCAAATCTGGATGTCTTTCACTGCTGCCTGATATTACTTGTTTCCTATAAGCTGTAGGTGGCACTGCAATTACCATAATGCAGAAGGGCACATTGTTGTTACTATAATTGATCTTTCATTGTTCCCAACTACATTTATGAATATGACATAGCTTTGTATCTATGGGAATAACAAACCAAACTATTTTAGCAGGATGTTTTAAAATCCATATTTAGTACTCAAATGCTTCCACCAGAATGCTATTCATTTAATTTCTCATCTACCCCAAAACGTGATACTCTTTGGATGGATTAGAAAGCTAGTTAAACATTACGTTGTAAAAAAAAAAAAAACTTTTAAAAAAGGGGTAATTTTTTTAAAAAAGCAATAAAATATAAACATGTATAATAATGTAACATAATGTTATCTGTCTGTCTATCTATCCCACTATTCCAATGAATAGTTGGCACTCAGTCAAAATGTGTTCAGAATTATTGAAATGTCTATAAGTAGCGGAATGTCAGATAGACTATTAATGAGGATGCGCCAAATCAAGAAGATTTCTCTTTTGGACCACTTGCCCCACATCACTTGATGGGAAAACTCATAGTAGAGCCTCTAATAATGATCAAGGTATATAAGCAGAGTATAAACTAAGACGATCTGTGCTATTTTCCCTCCTGTCAGATGTTTTGTGAGATTTCAAAAGATACAGAAGCAGCAAAGAGGCACACTTCAAAAGAATCCTTTGAAGATAATGCCATGTTGATGTCTTTAAAACAAGTGAACAAACAGTAGTAATTCCAGAGAATATATGTGTGAATTTGCTGTTTGTCTGGTGTCATCCAGGTGTAATCCTGTTAGCAATACGGGTAGTATTTCACTTACAACAGTTCACTTAGTGACCGTTTGAAGTTACAATGGCCCGGAAAGAAGTGACTTATGACTGTTTTTCACAGTTACAACTTCCCAGCATTCCTCAGCATGGTCAGGAGGTCAAAATTCTGATTCTTGCCAACTGGTTCATACTTATGACCATTGCAGCATCCCGGGGTCATGTGATCACCTTTTGTGACCCTCTGACAAGCAAAGTCAATGGGGAAATGAGATTCACAGATTAATAACAACCAGGTCATTAACTTATAAACTGCAGTGATTTACTTAATAACTTGGGTAAGAAATGTTGTAAAATGGGGAAAAACTCACTTAAACTGCCAAAATTACTGCTAACCTGCCTTCCATTGAGGACCTGTACACTGCATGAGTCAAAAAGAGGGCCGTGAAAATATTTACAGGCCCCTCACATCCTGGACATAAATTGTTTCAACTTCTACCTTCAAAACGACGCTATAGAGCACTACACACCAAGACAACTAGACACAAGAACAGTTTTCTCCCCAAACGCCATCACTGCTAAAGAAATCATTCCCTCACCACTGTCAAACTATTCTCTAAGGCTGCATTACTATTACTATTAGTCTTCTCATTGTTCCTATCACCCATCTCCTCCCACTTATGCCTGCAGGACTGTAACTTTGTTGCTTGTATCCTCACAATTTATATTTATATTGATTGTTTCCTGATTGCTTATTTGTACTCTATGATTATCTTAGTGCTGTACCTTATGATTCTTGACGAATGTACCTTGTCCTTTTATTTACACTGAAAGCATATGCACCAAAGATAAATTCCTTGTATGTCCAATCACACTTGGCCAATAAAGAATTCTATTCTATTCTGTTCTGTTCTGTTCTATTCTATTCTATTCTATTCTATTCTATTCTATTCTATTCTATTCTATTCTATTCTATTCTATTCTATTCTATTCTATTCCATTCCATTCCATTCCATTCCATTCCACTCCACTCCACTCCACTCCACTCCACTCCACTCCACTCCACTCCAGCCTAGCCTAGCCTAGCCTAGCCTAGCCTAGCCTAGCCTAGCCTAGCCTAGCCTAGCCTAGCCTAGCTTATTCTAAAACAAATGTCTCACTTAAGAAAAGAAATTTTGGGCTCAATTGTAGTTTAAGTCGAGGACTACCTGTACCTGCTTAGAAAGTTGCTACATCATTTGAGCTTCACCCTGCCCATTGTAAAGTGTTTTAGGTATCTCCTTGCAATATCTGAAACTCTAAAGCATTTTCAGTGCCTCTTTAAAGGATATTAAATTTTCATGAATTAGAGGCTAATGTTTTAAACATGTCTCATTATAGGAGACAAATTCACCAGTCATCTCTGTTAATTAAAATCATTTTCCTTTCTTTGGAATGCAAGAGAGAGAGAGAGAGAGAGAAAGGGAGAGGAACAAATTTGATTCAACAATGGGAAAGGCAAAAGGGAATTTTAACTTGTCTCACCAGGATACTTTTTTAGCTAATATTTCTACAGCTATATAGTTTTTAGCATTCTGTTCATCCATTTGGTCTTTCCCCCCAATTTGGGGCAGATGGTATATGTGTCTGATGCCCCAGGTTAACTTAAGAATTGTTTTGTCCCTGGACTACTGTTTCATTGAAATTCAACTTCAGTGGGAAACTTCTAAAATGGCAACAAAGGAAGTTTTCAGTGGCTCCTTGCCTTTGGCTAGTTGGCATTCAGATATTTTCAATCCAGGTATGGCAGGTCTATGATTATAAGCCAGAATCAACTGAAGTAGCAGTAAAAGCAACACGATTAACATGTAAAACATTAACATGTGTATACATTTAAAAACTGAGTAAATAAATTCTACATCTGCCTCACTTTTTGGCTTCTACCTGCAAGTGAATGTCATTCTTTTCTAAGCATAATTCTCCCAAGCTTAGCAGCATTTATTGAAAAGAAAGATATGGCATTACAAAAACTCAAACTAATGGAACTTTTTCTCATCTAAAACTGATATATCTCCAAAGTGCAGTAGGGTGGTGATTTCTTTATTTTAGTTTTAGCTGCTTTCCTATGAACTGGTGAATGAATAGATCTTTTCACTAGTAACAAAAGAGCTTGCAACTGGCTCTTTATATAATTATCTCCTGAATTTTTAACTGTTTGGGAACCAATCATTACAGGCTGCACACTAGAGGTGGTATTCAGGAGGTTCTGACCAGTTCTGGAGAACCAGTAGTGGAAATTTTGAGTAGTTCGGAAAACTGGTAAATGCCACCTCTGACTGGCCCCGTCCCCATCTATTATCTGCCTCCCGAGTCCCAGCTGATCGGGAAAGAATGGGGATTTTGCAGTATCCTTCCCCTAGAGTGGGGAGGGAATGGAGATTTTACAGTATCCTTCCCCTGCCATGCCCACCACTACTGCACACCTTTCAAAACTTGTAAGCCTGATTCTCCTTTTTCCCGTGCCATATACCCCTGCCTTCTTGGAGAGGTTGAGACTCCCTATTTTAATTTGGATATCTGCCCACCCTGGGGAAAAAGGTAATCTCTTTCCTTCTTCGTTTCTATTTTGTCTCTCTGCTGGTAAGTTCTGAATGGCTATTATATGGACCAGTTCTATATAAGTATTGTTGGTCAGTACAAGTAGATGTCAACTACCATAACAACCATTTGTTTAGTGACCATTCAAAGTTATAACATCACTGAAAAAACAGACTTATGACTGTTTTTCAAGCTTATGACCATTGCAGCGTGTCCATAATCATGTGATCAATATTTGGGAGCTTGGCAACTGATATATATTTATGGAAGTTGCACTATCCTGGGGTCATGTGGTCATTATTTGTGTAATCTTCCCAGCCAGCTTCTGACAAGCAAAGTCACTGGGCAAAGTCAGATTCACTTAATATCTGTATGATTCACTTAACAATTGCAGTGATTCTCTTAACAACTATGGCAAAAGTTGTCAAATGGAGCAAAACTCACTTAACGCCTTGCTTAGCAATGGAAATTTTGGGCTCAATTGTGCTCATAAGTTGAGGGCTACCTGTATACCAAGAAATATTCTTCTTATCCCAAAAGATAATAGAAACTGATATATATATCTGGAGAACAAGATCGTCTCTATTATGGAGAATATGTCATCATTCTTTCCCTCATTAGGTAAAGGTAAAGGTTTCCATCACACATATGTGCTAGTCGTTCCTGACTCTAGGGGGCGGTGCTCATCTCCGTTTTCAAGCTGAAGAGCCAGCACTGTCTGAAGATGTCTCCGTGGTTATGTGGCCGGCATAACTAAGTGCTGAAGGCACATGGAACGCTGTTGCCTTCCCACCAAATGTGATTTCTATTTTTCAACTTGCATTTGTACATGCTTTCGAACTGCTAGGTTGGCAGAAGCTGGGACAAGTAACGGAGGCTCACTCTGTTATGCAGCGCTAAGGATTTGAACTGCCGAACTGCTGACTTTTCTGATCGACAAGCTCAGAGTCTTAGCTACTGAGCCACTGTGTCCCTTTTCCATCATTGGCAAATATTAAAACATTACCTGAGCTGCTCCTGTTCCTCTCTTTCTTCCATCCAACCATCACAAACTTTTCTCACAAGGTCACTATCCTATTCCTTTCTTGATAAGGTAGGGGGAGAAATTAACTCTTTACTCATGATCAGCCATGATAGTCATTCATTATTTTAGTACCCTTGGCTGAAAAACAGAAAAATCGTAGAGATACAGAAGAGATATGGACATCTCTTTATATCCATTTAGTAGGTCATAGAGATGTTAGCAAGACAGATGGGATACATCTCAGAAATATTGCAGTTCAGAGAAATGCCGATATCAATACACTCTGTGTCTCTCATTTCTCTCAATAATTTTATGTATGTTGAAATAATATTGAAAGATACGATAGATTTCTGTGCAACTGCAAGAGCATAAAGGTGGTTCTCTCCTTGCCAATTATTTTTCTGTTTCCTCTTATATCTAACCCTGGAAAGAGCATCTCTGGTTGTCAAGTATTTACCTGGCTACGTGTCAATTCTGAACAATAATTGTTTATCATACTAGATTGGATCCAAAGAATTTCTTTCTGTAAATAGGAGTGCAAATTCTGATTGTGGAAGAAGTGATAGGGAATCCATAGGTGTGAAATATGTATGGTACACGTGGCAGCTTATCTATTCCTTATATTTCACAGCTCAGTTCTGAGGAATGTGAGGTGCTGAAGGAAGGGAGAAGCACGGCGTCAGACCTATTTATTCCAAGTCACTTCATGATGGCATATATATTCTCCTTACACTTTGTTTCCAAGTATGGGAAACCATTTCTGAGAGAATTTCTAATAATACCGTAGAACATTAGCACCCACCCCTTTCCTAGAAGAGTGAAATATCCTGGGAAATATTAAAAAGGCAGAATATTATATTTCCCTGGATGAAAAATGGAGAAACATGTTTTTTATTTAATTTTTTATTAACAAACATGTAAAATACACATACACACAACTTAGACGTACATCACATTTACACAATACAATACAAACAGGAGCTTCCTGTTCTTTCTAATAGCAATTATCAATTGATACCGCTCACCTTATACATGTTTTTAGGCAGGAGACGGACTCACTCTTAATAGCCTCCCACCTTTGTCAATGGGCCATTAAGGTCTGAGCCAATCTATTCTATATAACAA
Source organism: Thamnophis sirtalis (assembly GCF_051295495.1). Lineage (NCBI taxonomy): Eukaryota > Metazoa > Chordata > Lepidosauria > Squamata > Natricidae > Thamnophis > Thamnophis sirtalis. Next base: position 65,682,755 of record NW_028261387.1, read on the forward strand.
AGATCTACCCTCTTCAGACAGAGCCATTTCATTACCCTTCATTGTACCACCTACCAAGTTTCAACCAAACCGAGCACACAGACAACCTGCAAAGCTAGCTACGACCTCTGACAGCAACCAATCAGGATACTCTTCCTGTGCTCTGGGAAGTTCAAAGCCCTGAGAGGGCATAAAGCCCAGAGATTCTCAGCATCTCTTCTAGGAGATGCTGAGAGTCTTTTCACACAGGAGCTCCAAGGCATGTGATCCTGCCCACCATTAAACCATCTTTCCAAACAGCCTCCATGTTTCCAGTGTCTTTTTCCCCACTTGGAACTGAACCCAGAAGGACATTTCTTCCAACAATACAATAAATGCATTCTTCATGTTCTCTCTATGCGTGTCTCTCTCTCCTTAAAGTTAATTCTTTGTATGTATTCTTTCCTTTACAGGTTTGTCTCCAGTATTATGTATTAGAAGAACTGTTTTAAGGGTAGTAGCTGTTTTAAGGGATCTGTTGTTGTTTCTCTTCACCAGAATTCTGCTTAGTTTGTTGTAACCTATTTTGATCTTTTATAGTATTTATCTTAGTTCACCGTGTAATAATTTCTCTCAGGAAACTGAATCAAAACTACTTTTGAAATAGGACAATTCTGAAGAAATTGGTTAATACTGCTTACCAATTAGTGCTGAATGAATGTGATCTCGTTAGATCTGACAATTTCCAGAGGGGATACCTGAGTTAGTTCACTGCATTAAAATCAGAAGAATGCCTTCTGAAACTTTAAACAGATGAATATATTTAGGATGGCATAAGCGTTCATGGTTGCAGTACACTGAAGCATTATGTTGAGATGCAAATGGGGTCAAAGAGAGGTGAAATGCAAAACGTAATTACCTACATTTAATTTCATTGTCCATGATTTAATACTTAAACCTTGCCTTGGGTATGTGTTTAAGTGTATGTACATGTACACACACATACATTCATAATTGGCCATATAACTTCATGGTGAAGTAGGCTGTAGTTCACAAAATTTATCCATAATGAATTTATTATTCTTTAAGATGCTCACCTGACTGTTTGTACAGTTGAGAGTATATTCCGCACTAAAGAAGTTGGTTTATTTTTGCAATTTTTGCAAGCATTGGTGCCCTTTTTGTTTGTTATATATTTCAATAGTTTATTAGTTATATCTACACAGCAGGAATGAAATTTTTACTTTTTGATTTGAACTGGCCAAATACTCCACTCATATTTTCTCAGCTGAAATTTCTCATGGTTTGGAGTTTTTGTTTCGGAACCTAAAATGGTTTGAAAAAAGCAAGCGATCAGATAGAGTATGAATACCTGATTGTGGTGCATGTCTTTGCATGCTTAATTTTCCAATTTCTTTTGTTCTCACAAAGTATTCAATCTTACGTTTGAAGGTTCATTTACAAGCTGTGTTAGTTCCTTTCCACACAAACAAAATTTGCAAGGTGTACATAGTACAAATCATGGTACTAATTTTTAAACCACTCCAGATAGCCTAGACTAGATGGATCAAACCCCCAACTTAGTATAAGGGTTCATACACATCCTCCATTACAAAGATTTCTTATAGCTCTTTGAATTAGACAATGACTTGTAGGCAAAAGATACTATTTACTAGCCATCTGTCCAAGCAGTTTTGCCATATACAACTGACAGAAGCCACTTGAACACTGAACTCTATGTGGTATCAGAGATTGCGTAGAGCTGTAAAATATGAGGCTTTCTCTTTCCAGTCATTTCTTCATGATGATACTGAAAAACTGGGCGCTGTAGGAATGTGACATTTGCCAGAGGGTGAGCAAATGCAGCAGGAGCTAAGCTAAATTTGCCAGGGCTGAATGCTAATCAGGGAAATTGGTTCATACAAGAGAACTCGAGAGCTTGTTCTTCTATCTCATAAATTACTTGTGATAATGAGATATTAGTAAGATGTATATCAAAGCAGAAGGCCTGGGTAAAGAATTTATTGAGTGAACGTTAGCCAGAATCTAACCAAAGCTCCTACAAATCTGACAATACTTTCACCAAAGTTAGGTAGATTCATAAAAAATAATTCTTACTACTGTATGTATCTATTCTAATTTTACTAGATCTACTTCTATAATCTCCGTCCTCTTTTCTGTGGGGATTTTTTCTTTCACCCTCTAGATCAGTGTTTCTCAACCTTGGCAACTTTAAGTCCTGTGGACTTCAACTCCCAGAATTCCCCAGCCAGCTATGCTGGCTGGGGGATTCTGGGAGTTTAAGTCCATAGGACTTAAAGTCACCAAGGTTGAGAAACACTGCTCTAGATACTTCAGTACTTCTTTATTCCTGGTGACTTCTCATAGTGAACACCAGAAAGAAAGCTATCTTGGGACCTGTAGGACTTTCCCCTTACTGTCTACTCCTCCCCAATAACTTCAACCAATCTAAGTCTAAGAGTTGTGTTTGAGTTGAAAAAATTCCGATGACCACAAGATGGCAGCAGAAAGTTGGGGGACACCTTCCTCAGTGATGTCTCTTTTTGTCCTCTTCCTTCTTGGTGTGAAAGAATGAGGGGAAAGAAAATACAAGTATCTGGGCTGCAAAACTCTGGGAAACCACTAAAAAAAATCTACTTTATTGCTGCCATGGTTGTCTGCCATGCAATGGTTTAAAAATAATGGCAGTAAAAGATTTTTCAAGTGACTCGGTGAAAGGTCTGAGTGGCAAGTGAGAGTGCTCTGTGCATGGATATATATAATCTAATTGGAGTTAGGGGAGAAGTCCCTGGTGATGGAGAAGGAGGAGGGAAGATATATTCTGTATTTAGACCACCTTGGAGAAATGTGTCACGAAAATGAACACTGACTTGATGGTGCTTAATATATTGTGTGGAGACTAATTTTCATTGGGATCTTGTAGAGAAAGCCAAGAATTATACTATAAACCCTGTGACTCCTTTATTATTATATATTTGCAAAAATCTAGACTTTGCTGCTTATCCTATATGTAATGATTATTTTTCCAGGGGCAGGGGTTGGGGACTTAATTGAACCCAAATAGCTCCATTACTGATTTTCTTCATTGCCATAGTATCTTTATCCTTTTTAAAAAAGTTAATACTAGCTGACAACCTGGCATTGCGCAGGTATTTATTTATAGGGGGAAAACGTCCAGGCCAAACGTAATTTCTAATGTTGGATTTTCCCACTTACCAGAGGGAGTCCCCTTGTGGAGTACCGTGAAGCCATTACTATGGCAATTGCACTGCGCTGTATAGCAAAAGCCATTTTATGGCAGTATAGTAGAATCCATTTTAAGGTACAACAGGCTGAATCTTAACAGAACACAGACCCCGAGGGGTGTTAAGGGTGTCTTACCCCCCCAATATATTTTTTCAGAGAGTAAGTCATCTGTGTACCAAGTTTGGTTGAAATTGTTCGGGGCGTTCCAGAGTTATGCTGGAACACACACACACACACAAGAGAGAGAGAGAGAGAGACAGAGAGCTTCCAAAAAAGCCAACATAGTTTTAGGCTGCATAAACAGAGGGATAGAATCAAGATCATGTGAAGTGTTAATACCACTTTATAATGCCTTGGTAAGGCCACACTTGGAATACTGCATTCACTTTTGGTCACCATGATGTAGAAAAGATGTGGAGACTCTAGAAAGAGTGCAGAGAAGAGCAACAAAGATGATTAGGGGACTGGAGACTAAAACATATGAACTGTTGCAGGAACTGGGTATGTCTAGTTTAATGAAAAGAAGGACTAGGGAGACATGATAGCAGTGTTCCAATATCTCAGGGGTTGCCACAAAGAAGAGGGAGTCAAACTATTCTCCAAGGCACCTGAGGGTAGAACAAGAAGCACTGGGTGGAAACTAATCAAAGAGAGAAACAACTGAGGAGAAATTTCCTGATAGTTAGAACAATTAATCAGTGGAACAGCCTGCCTCCAGAAATTGTGAATGCTCCAACACTGGAAGTCTTTAAGAAGATGTTGGATAGCCATTTGTCTGAAACTGTATGGGGTTTCCGGCCTAGGAAGGGGATTGGACTAGAAGACCTCCAAGGTCCCTCCCAACTATGCTATTGAATTGTATTATCAATCAACCAACCAAATATATAGCAAGCATTTAGATTGATCCCATTCATGTTCTTTTTAGGATTGTTTGAAGAGGAAATACAACCAAAATTAGGGACTTTCAGAATGCAAGGCTGAAAGAAAGCAGAGAGAACTAGGTTGTAAAAAGAATGGATATTCATGGTAAAGTCTAAACCATTGGTTTTCTCCTAGAAAAATATACGATTCACCATTAAAAATGTGTAAATGTAAATGTAATTCGCTCTGAGCCCTGGTATAAGGCACCCTATAAATCTAAGCTCCCTCTGGTTTTACATATAATATATTCTATATTTTCTGTCATGTTTAATGGGCTTTAATTTGCTCCTAATCTTAGCATGAAGTTTATTATGTGTGCTAACCTGTTTGTACTTTATCGCTTCCCATATCATTTATTTCCCTGCCTGCTTACAAAAGAAATAAAAATGGCATTTCAATGGAAGTGGTTTAGATTCAAATGTGCATGCTGACCCTCTGTGTAGCACTGAATTTAATACAAATTAAACCAGAGGTGACATTTTTACTGAAAAAGCAAATGGGGGTGTTGCTGTATCCCTTTTTAATGGTTCTAACAATATTAGTCCTTAAGTCCTGCCTCTCTATTACCTGAACACCTTTTTTCTTCCTACGTGTTGCTCAAGTAAATGAAAATATTTGCTTGTGGAGGGTTTTGTTCCCATTTGTTAATGTCTCCAAAGGTGATGTTATTCTCTTGAGCCAGAATCTAGGGACACACATCCAATTAGCATTTTTATGGACACACACACCCAATGTCTTTGAATCAAAGTTTATTTGCTTTAAAGAGGAATCTATTTTTTTCCCCTTTGTTACTTATTGGCCCCGCACCCTAAAATTGCAGCATGATTTACAATCCTTAAAATGGGCAAGAAAGTAATGGTCAATGATCATGGAGATGAGTGGAATTCACTTACCTTCCCTACCGGTTTGCAAATGTTCGTACTCACTCTCATTTTTAAGAAGATGTTGAATAATCTTCAAAGTGCATGCGCAGAAGGTGGAGCGTATGCACCACGTCTGCTTATGCTTTCTGCATTTGCTCATGCACTTTGCCTAAAAAAAGGGGCCTAAATGGGATGCCGCAAAGCTGGGGCGGGCGGGTGGGGGGCCCTGCGATTTCCACTACTGGTTCGGGAGAACCAGTCAGAACCAGCAGAATACCACTCTGATCATGGGTCATGTTTGATCCTACTTATCCTCCAAGGGTGTCACTGCCACTGCTCCTAACTTCCTAGGAGCAAGTCATATGAATCTGGCACATGGTCTGGGAAGTATGTTATATACCCATGATAGTGAACCACAGGTGGCATGCAGAGCCATTTGTCTGGGCACACGAGGCGATGTCTCATCAGCTGGCCAGTGCGCATGCGCGTGCTGGCCAGCTGACCTCAGCCTTATTTTGAGGCTGTTTTTCGCCCTCCGGATGTTTCCCTGAAGCCTCCAAAGTGTGAAAAACCAGCCCTATGGGCAAACCGGAAATTCCTGAAGGCCCCGGAAGGCTCCAGAGGTCAAAAATCGGCTCTATGGAGAACCCAGAAGTTTGGGAATGGTGACTTCTGGTTTGTCCGTAGGTTCATTTTTCACCCTCCGGTGCCTTCAGGAAAGCCTCCGGAGGTCGAAAATCAGCCCTACGGACAAACAAAAAGTCACCATTCCTGAACTTCCATGTTCCCTGTAGATCCATTTTTGCCCTCCAGAGGCTTCAGGGAACTTCTGAGGCCTCCGGAAGGCATCCGGGGTGGAGTGGGGTGTGGGGAGGCTGTTTTCATCCTCCCCAGCCTTTGGAGCCTGTGGAAGGCGAAAAAACTATGCCAAAAACAGGGGGAGGGGTTGTGGTTCATCGCTCGCATGCATGTGCACTGGGGGGGGGGCGTACGTGCATAACATCATGGGTGTGGCACACTGGCGCACTACCCCCCTGTGCTCCCCCGGCTTTTGGCACAACAGCTAAAAAAGGTTTGCCATCACTGTTATATATCCTGCAGGAATGATGGCCCTCTTAGGTTCTAAACCTGGTCCACATATCCACTGATTGCCCCCTTAGCTGCTGCATAAAATTGGCAATCCCATCCCCCAATTTCTCATTTGAGCAGCTTTGCCTAATATCTCATTCTGCAGAATCTTCAGAAATTAATATTTCAAGGCAACCAGCCATTTTGGAAGCCAGGGCCCAAACCAGAGCCATCTGCACTATGGGTATGTAACCCTCTCTCTGCTTAACATAGAACAATCCCTGCTCTTATCAGAGAGTTAATTCCACTGATTTGAGAGGCACTCCCTTCTGAATAAAATATGTATATATAACTAGTGTTTTAACAGAGACACAATCCTTAATCTGAAAAGCTGGCTTCCATAAATTCTCCCAGCAGAATCTCCTCAGCTCCTTTGTCTACCGCTATAAACTAGCTTGGTGTTTTGTTGAGGCTGAGTACCCGAAAATATTATTCTGATGTATTGCAACTGTCTTTGACAGATAATTGTGCTTCGTGATGTTTTGAGAGTTTATTTTGTAATGCAAGTTGGTGCAATTCTAGGATGAGTGGAAGACAAGTGATCTCCAGGGAAAAAATTATTGAACTATTTTCCCCAATGGGCTTCCACTCAACCTAACACATTCTCTGCAGGCTTTTTTTTTAAGATTAAAAGAATTCACAGACATTCCTGCTGGCATAGTCTCATCTTTTCTTTTTTTTTAACATCTGTTGAAAATCTAAGGAATGGATTGAGGACACCCTCCAAAACTGGATGGGGAAATAGAAAGAGGAAGAGCAGGGAAATCTTCCCCTATATCTCACTGGGGTTCTTAGTTGGATGCACTTCCTTAAACAGAAGAGATCATGTGGGAAGAAGAAATGACTAATATCCCAAACTTTGGGAAGTAATATCTCATGCTTGGAAACAAATTTACTTTGTTCATTGTCTAACATCCCTTGTTTGTTTAGCAGAACATACATTATTTTCTTCTGCCAAATGTCAGAGCATATTTTAAATTACTTTATGAAGTTACTTTGCTTTACTAAATTACTTTATGAAGTTATAGTAATAATGCTAGACCTTTCTGGCTTTTCAAAAAGCTTTAAAAGCCTTGATGCATAGAGCCTTTAAAAGGCAAAGAGGTTTGGGAGGCTAGTGGGAACCTGTGAGATATCGCTATTTTAATATTGATAGTGTTTTGCCTCCAGCTGCTATTATAGGCTTCATAAATGTATGTTGTTTCTTTTTATACTATTAACATGAATCTGATATGAGCCACTATGGCCATATAATTTGTTTTTGTTTTTGTTTTTTAAAAAGGTCTCCCATTCTATGAAATTCTTCTAGAAAACTGATTAGGGGGAAATGATCACATGCAGAATTGATAGTGAGCAGGAAGAGCATGTGTGAATGCAACTGGACGGTATTTACTGGGTCAAATTTTAAGCAGAAGAGTGAGCTTTCATCAGCCAGGCACGGATGGAAGGAGAAAATTGTCCTGGATAAGATTTTTTGAATGGAATATTCATTCTGCTGAATATTCATTCCATAGAAGAGGAAAAACTGAACAGAAAGCAAATGAAACCTTTTAAAACAGATAAATTGGGTAGATTGGAAGAAAAGAATGTGTGCGGTGTCATCACTTTACAAGAGTCATTCTGTAGATGCCTGTCTTATTTCATTATTTATTTAATGCATTTGAGATTGCTTCCTGTGTAAGCATGTACAAACTCCCCAATGAATAATTATGTAAAATAGGATTATAGTATAGTATCAAAACAGCTACTTTAAAAACTGCAAGCCAGATATTAATTTGCACATCCTTTGGCTGAGACCTTGGCATTTAGCCTGCACCAATACTTCAAGATGAGCTGCTTAATTGGAACATTTCTCCTGATGAAGGGACAATGGTTGCATTCCACATTTCTTGTTTATCTGTGCACCATTATTTCTTTAACAAGCGGAATTCAACACCTCTTTTGTCTCTATTAACTGAGGAAGAATGGGAATAAATCTGTAGCTCATACTGACAAAGGGCTTCACAGAGAAAGTGGTGATATACGTTTCTAATTAAAGTACTGCTCTGAGTTGCTCTTTGGAAGGAAAGAGGATTGGTGCTGTGGAGTCTCAGAATTGTCACAGGGGACTTGCGTTCTAGACTGCAAATGGGGAAGTAAGGAAAGTGTGCAATGGAGTGATTTTCTGCAAAGGGTAGAAAAATAATTGTGTGTGTCTGGATGTCTGAGCCTTCTTTTATTCAGTAACTCCTGTACATTATACAGGTAGTCCTCGACATATGAGCACACTTGAGCCCAACATTTATGTTGCTAAGTGAGACATTTGTTAAGCAAGTTCTGATCCATTTTAGAATAGAAGTGTAGGGACAAGATGGCTCAATGGCTAAGACGCTGAGCTTGTCAATCAGAAAGGTCTGCAGTTCAGCGGTTCGAATCCCTAGCGCTGTGTAACTGAGTGAGCTCCTGTTACTTGTCCCAGCTTCTGCCAATCTAGCAGTTCGAAACCTTGTAAAAATGCAAGTAGAAAAATAGGAACTACCTTTGGTGGGAAGGTAACAGTGTTCCGTGCGTCTCGGCGTTTAGTCACGCCGGCATGACCACAGAGACGCTTTCACACGGTGCTGGCTCTTCGGCTTTGAAATGGAGATGAGCACCGCTCCATAGAGTCGGGAACAACTAGCACATATGTGTGAGGGGAACCTTTACCTCAGTGGTGGGTTGCAGGCAGTATGCCCCGGTACGGGCATACCGGAGCCTGCCCAGAGCACCGGATACTGTTCCAGTATGGTGCTCCAGAGGGCCCACCCACCTGCCTGAACTCCTTACCGGTCTTTTAAGTCTTCGGCGCTTCCGTGCACATGCAAAGCGCATACAGTGCCTGCGGGGCGCTCTGCTGAGCAGCTGGAGCATCTTGGAGGCTTGCGGAGATGCTAAGATGCATGCGTGTGTACTGCCCGCGTCCATGTGGATGCCATCATACAACCCGTACCAGTTGGAACGGGATCCAGAATCCACCACTGCTTTACCTTTACCTTTAGAATAGTACAGAACAGAATATAATTCTTTATTGGCCAAGTGTGATTGGACTCTCAAGGAATTTGTCTTTGGTGCATAATTTTATGACTTTCTTGCCACAGAATTAATGCAGTTATTAAATCAGTAACATGGTTGTTAAGTGAATTTGACTTTCCCACTGACTTTGCTTGTTAGAAGGTTGCATGATGCCAGGACAATGCAACCATCAGAAATATGAATCAGTTGTCAAGCTTCTGAATTTTGATCATGTGACCATAGAGATGCTGCAATGTCTTAAGTGTGAAAAATGGCTACAAGTTACTTTTTTCAGTGCTGTAGTAACTTTGAACAGTCACTAAATGAACAGTTGTAAGTCAAGGATTATCTGTAATTTATTTGTCATCTGGACAATTATTTTTTCCATATAAATGGAGAGGGCTGGTTGTTATTCCACCCCCCCTTGCCAAAAGAGAATAAATGGAAGAGATTGAATCCTTATTTTATCCCTTCTTATTCTACTGCTGTTTTATTAATTTTTATGCTTGGGTGGGTTTGATATGGTACAGTGCTAGATTGTAGTTTTTTAAATATGTACTAAAAATGGAATTCCAATGAAAAACAGTGTTGACATTTTATTTTATTCCAGGCAACAAAACAAAAATGATTTATCTATTCTATCTTAGCACCTTCTGATGAAAAACACATTTTAATGTTTTCCTTAAATAACCTAGCCCAGATGATCACGTAAATCTTGCTACAGCAAAAATTTAACATCTTTAAATCCCACTGAATGCTTTTTCCACTGGGTATCCTCAATTTGAGTCATGAGATTTGAAAATATTTGACTTTGTCTAAGGTATATTACTGCCAAAAGAGTATTCCTTCTTCTAATTTCAGACACTATCAATACATCTTTGTAAAAAAAAAAGTATGCAGTATACTCAAATTTGTCCAATTCACAATAAGAGTTAAAGAGGTCCATATTTTGAAACAATTACTTTTAACTTGCGGCTTAAAAAAATGTGAAGATGGGATACTGGGGGCAGATTTATGAATTTTGAGGTCATATCTGCAATTGCCCAAACATTCTGATTCAAGATTGCTTCATTCTACATTATCATATTTATCCAGTTATGGAATCCTTGGTGCTCTCTAAGTTTGGTTGTTTGTCTGCAGACATTTCATCACCTGACTAGGTAATATATTGGTACTAGTGAGCATTGTGGTTGCTTCTTGGTTATATACAGTATCTTGCGCTGTCAGAGTTGGTGGACGGGTATGGTTTTCTCCTTGGTAGTTCCTTGATTAGAATATTGTTTTTTTATTTGATTGTGTCTGGTGCTAATTCCTGCTTATCTGGGTGTTGGCTGCTAGAGAGGATGTGTTTCAGTTGTTTTGATTCTATTTTTTTTATTGTCTCTTTTGGTTTACCTCTATGTGTCTATTTTTTTTTGCAATTTGTTTTATTTTTAAACATAAAAAACAACATAAAAAATTCTCATCCATTACATACAGCATGTCATTTGGTTACATGTGTTTTTGCATCCATATTCTCAATTACATATACAATCACAGATTTTCCGTCTAATATAACTAGATACCTCACTTTCATTGTACAACATATATTCAATTACGATTAATATTTCTTTCTTTTCAATAAACCTAATTCCCTTACATTCTTGATTGTCTGTTTAATAACAACATACCTTTATATAATCACTTATCCCATTCTGAATATTTTTACAGTATAAAAGAATTTACCAACTGTTTATATTTATATATCACTATTTTCAATTATGTATAATCCCACCAATCATCCATCGAGTATGCTTATGTTCATTATTGTCCTTGTACATCATATATTCAAACCAAAATTCTATTCCTTCATTTTTCAACAAGGTATTATAAATACTCACTTCATATCTATATATATCTATATATCTATATATCTATATCTATATCTATATCTATCTCTCTATCTCTATCTCTATCTCTATCTCTATCTCTATCTCTATCTCTATCTCTATCTCTATCTCTATCTCTATCTCTATCTCTATCTCTATCTCTATCTCTATCTCTATCTCTATCATCTCTATCTCTATCTCTATCTCTATCTCTATCTCTATCTCTATCTCTATCTCTATCTGTCTGTCTGTCTGTCTGTCTGTATCTGTATCTGTATCTGTATCTATATCTATATCTATATCTATATCTATATCTATATCTATATCTATATCTATATCTATATCTATATCTATATCTATATCTATATCTATATCTATATCTATATCTATATCTATATCTATATCTATATCTATATCTATATCTATATCTATATCTATATCTATATCTATATCTATATCTATATCTATATCTATATCTATATCTATATCTATATCTATATCTTTAAAGTCACAACCCCTGGTATGCCCCAATTATGGGAGGAAGCTAACTGCTTCCATTCTCTGTCCATCGGCTCGTCACAAGAGACAAGAGAAAGCCCAATATTTTACTGTTGCCTTTGTTACATTTGTGTAGTATTTGTGCTGATAAATAAATAAAGGGAATCTCCAAGGGAGACAAATACTCTCTACACACACACACACACACACACACACACACACACACACACACACACACACACAAAACACAAATATAGGATGGAACTGTTGCCTGAATGCACACACACACACACACTCATACATTCATACATACATACATACATACATACATACATACATACATACATACATACATACATATATAGGATGGAACTGTTGCCTGAATGCCAAGATCCAGAAATCTCTTAGCATTTTTGGATTTCAACTTTCCCTGCTCACAATTTCCCAGTTAATAGACAAAAAAATATAAAAGCTAGGAGACAGTAAAAATGCTAAGAAGGATATAACAGAACCTATAACTATATAACTTGTTTTGAATATAAGAATAACCAATTGAAGAACTGGAAAAAATATGTTTGCTGGAAAGCACTTTTTCCCTCAAGGAACTGTTTTATTTCATTTTAAAATGTGAATACTTCATTACAGAATAAATATTAGCTGGGCGCAGGGGTATTTATTCAGCATAAACTAGAAATTATTAGCACTATGATAGTTTAGGTAAGACAAACATTTGAAGATAAGAAGAAAAAAGAGTTTATATTAATGTTGCATATAATTTCTAAAATGGTAATAAATATAAGGTTTCTTAAATTGTATAATTAAAGCTGTATTGCATTGAAAGACAATTTCAAAATGCTTTCAATTATTTTATAACATAAAAATGCTTTCCATCCAAATGTATGCATGCCTTGAGGAAACTTCATTTTATTTAATCAATATGTTTGCTTACAAATAAAAAAAATCAAATTTGGCCCTTACCACCCCCCCCCCCCAAGGAGTATGTTAATGTGTCAAGTTCTTTGTCAGGGGAAAGGGAAAGATCTAGGTGTTTATTTGTTTTAGTTGTCATTCACATTTTCTTAATTAAAATGAACTTTGATATATTAACCAGATGTGATTTTCATTTTAAATGTACTAATTATAGTGGGAAAAAGTTTACAATGATTTTCATAATCTTGCACCAAAGAAATATAAACCATCTGCCAGGTGCAAATCCATTGTGTGATAAAGTGCTAATCAGGCTGTTAGCCTACAGGAAAACTTTGGCAGGGAGGAAATTGTCTAGAAGTTAATTATTCTCTTAGGAATTTTGATGGCTTGTAGCTGAGATTGATGATATAAAATATTTTGACATCACATTCCACGCTACAACCATTTGCAAGACTGACTACAAGATTTTCAATATATTGACTTCCCATTTAATTGCTGGAATTTACTTTTCATTTTTTGTTTCAATCTGTTTTATGATGGGAAGGTTAAGAAGAAGATATTAAATAATCCTGCCATATTGTTAATAGCATTATTTACCATTTTTCTATAGTACAGACAGTCCTGCACTTAAGACTACAAATGAGCCCAACATTTCTGTTGCTAAGTGACACAGATGTTAACTGAGTTTCCCCCCATTTTAGAACATTTCTTGGCATAGTTATTAAGTGAATCACTGCTGTTGTTAAGTTAGCAACATGGTTGTTAAGTGAATCTGGCTTCCCCCATTGACTTTGCTTGTCAGAAGGTCGCAAAAGGTGATCACATGACCCTGGAATTAGGCAACCATCATAAATATGAATCAGTTGCCAAGCATCTGAATTTTGATCATGTGACATTGGGATGCTGCAATGGTCATAAGTGTGGGAAATGGTCATAAGTCACTTTCTCAGTGCCGTTGTAACTTTGAGAGGTCACAAAACAAATGGCTGTAAGTTGAGGACTCCCTGTAATTGCCAAAACTTGCTAGGCAAAACTTTAATAGCAATAGCAATAGCAGTTAGACTTATATACTGCTTCATAGGGCTTTCAGCCCTCTCTAAGCGGTTTACAGAGTCAGGATATCGCCCCCACAGTCTGGGTTCTCATTTCACCCACCTCGGAAGGATGGAAGGCTGAGTCAATCTTGAGCCGGTGAGATTTGAACAGCCGAACTGCAGAACTGCAGTCAGCTGAAGTAGCCTGCAGTGCTGCACTCTAACCACTGCACCACCTCAGCTCTTTAAAACATGCCCAGCTCTGCAATTCCCAGTAGATTCCAGAAGATTGGCTAAGTTACTATTGTAGAAAAATTAGGATACCTTATATACAAAGAAACTGGAATGCAGAGAAGAGCAGCAAAGATGGTAAGAGTACTTGGAGACTAAATCTTATGAAGGAAGTTAGTATGTTCAGCTTAAAGAAGAGAAGGCTAGGAGAGACATGATGGCAGGCTTCCAATACAAAGGGAAGGAAGAGTAAGTTTATTCTCTCACCCAATTAGTGGGAGAAAGCTTTATAATGAGAAATTTGCACTTGAACTAAGGAGGAATTTAAATTTAAAACAGTTAAGCAACTGAACAGCCTGTCTCCCGAAATTGTTGGCATTCCATCACTGGAGGTTTTGAAGAAAAGACTGGACAAAATAGTGTGAGGATTCCTACAGGGTGTTGGCTAGAAGATCTTCTAATCCTCTGATGCGATGATTCTGAGTTAAGCATCCACACCACCACACAGGCAACTTCTCTATCTCTCTCCCTTTCAGACCCATAATTTAAATTCTTTTCCTTTTCCTTCTGTCTTTGCACACCAACCAGTTTTTGGCAACTCTTTTCCTAATATTGAAGTTCTTTACCAAATGTCCTTTGTTTAGCAAACTTTTTTCCCTGGTATCAGAATCAGGACTGTTTACCTCAACAGTCTCAGTCTTTATAATAACCATAATCATATCAACCTAGCATGGAAAATATTCCAACAAATATTCAGAAGAAATAATTCACATGTACATATATAAGGAAATGAACAGGGACCTGAGGAAAAATGAACTGAGAGGCAGTTTTAACTTTCTGGATGTATGTATACCTATCATACTACAGGTCGTCTTCATTTAACAACCACTTATCCAGTAACCATTACAACTAACTAAAACACAGAATGAGAAGTCGTTTTGACTGGACCTTGTATTTACGGCTGTTGAAACTTCCTTCTGTCATATAATCATGATTTGCAACCTTTCCTGCTGACTTCCCATAAACAAAATCAATGTGGAAGCCAGCAGGAAGTCAGCAGTTGGGATCATAGGAAATCTTCCCTTAATGGATCTTTGTACTATCATTTAATGATGGCAACTGTGGCTTTTTGACTTATGTCTGAATTGTAGAATGACAGACTTGCAATTAGAGCTGTTAAATGAGGACTATGTTTTATTGCTTTTGGAGTCAAGCATTATGCAGAACACAGGAGTGAGAAATAATAAGCCAAATAAGCCAAATAAATAATTTAAAGTATAGTAAATGTAGTTAAAACTAGGTGATACCAATGTTTTTACTTTACTACTTCATTCCTCCGCCTCCTCCCTCAATTTCACATGACAAAAGGGGCAGAAGTATGCTTTTTCATGTTCACATCCACGCTTTTTATATCTTATATTCCTATGTCTAACATTCAGTGCAAATCATTTGGATTCTCAGCCAGCAACACTGCATCATATATGTAAAAAAGTACATATACATTTAAATCCACAACTATTTCATCTCTAACATCAGCACCAGCATTCCTGGAATATTTATTCATTAGTCTATTAAACAACTAAAAAACTAACACTATATATCCTTGTTTTACTTTCTGAACCATTTGCTAAATCAACAAATGTACACTAAACTTTATTTCTCAGATTTATATCTTTCCCAATGACATGCTAAAGCACAATTTTCTGATGTTAACACCTTTTGCCTGACATAAAGCTGTACTGCACTTCCCAAAGTTTGTTCTTTATCCCTTTGATCAGAACTCTGCCAAATATTTTCCAAGGGTCATCTAACAAGCTAATACCTTTGTAGTTTTTCTCTTGCTATCTGTCTCCTTCTATACAAGGAAAATAATAGAATTCTTCCAACCAGAAGGCAAAAATGCAGTTGTCATGCATGTTAATGAGCTTCACAGCCAATACATAAAGAAGCCATATCCATATTTTAACATATTCGTGCATTCATGCATTAATTAATTCATTCATTTTTTATTCTGCTTTTATTTTTGATAAAGTCAAGACGCCATATGTGTCAAATGCTTCCACTTCCTGTTTTCCCCACAAAAAACAATCCTGTGAGGTGAGTTGGGCTGAGAGAGACTGATTGGCTGAAAGTAACCAAGCTGGCTTTTGCACTTAAGGGAGGACTAGAACTCAGTCACCTAGTTTCTAACCAGCACCTTAGCCACTACTCCAAACTGGTTCTATACACTTTACTACTTACAGCACCTCTATCTGTATCTTTGCCATTTTTTAGCATTCTATTATATGTATGATTACAGCTCTGTTGATACCTTGTTGGTTTCTGACATTTATGGATTTCCCTCCAATTTCTCTCCTTCAACATATCCCATGCAAATCTCCCACATATCAATTTCATCTTAAATGACCCCTATGTACTTCATTGGGATTCTGTAATATAATTCCTTTCAAACAGCTTCTGCATTCTCTTTCTTTATGTTCATTTACCATTCATTCTGCTGAGAGATTAAACTATATTTTTTTTCCTATAGAGAAAAAAATTACACTCACTCTGATTTCTTTCACTTCACTCCTTTTCTTTCATATACATTTTCTCCCAAGTCCATGCTTGACACGACAAAAAGCTGTCGAAATTCTGTTCCACATTTGGGTTCTTTCATCAGTCTTATATTTTTCATAGATTCTCTCAATATTTCATCAAAACATCTGTGCCATGTGTAAGTATGAATTGACAAGCTTAATTCACATGTTCTAAACAGATAGATATTTTTCAAACAAGGTATTCACCTGTCATCATTCTAATATATTCTTGGGTCGTCAAATGGTCCAAACATCTTTTCATCATCCATGCATCCATTCATTGTCATTCATTCACCACCAACCAGAATAATATTTTTTACATTGAAATGCACTCATTTAGAACATTTTCTAGGAATCCATCTCTCTCCCCCCCCCCCCATAAATATAATTCTCTGGGAGACATATATAGAGATCCCTCTGTGAAAAACTGAATGTTTGTTTCATAGACAGCAGAGAAACGGAGGCCCAGAAAATATGCAACATTTGTTCATTGAAGGGAATAGCAAGTATGAGAAACTTGGAATTATGGAAGACATTCCCTAACCACAGAGATATGAGAATAATAAATACTGCCTTAAGACATCCACTGAAGCAGCTGTGACAGACACCCCTGAAATGTCACCAATAAACAAGATATCTGACATTTGCAAGGCATGACATTTGAGTAAAATGTAAGAAGTATTTTTTCCCCAAAAGGATAGTTTTAACTGATAACAACAGAAGCCTCCAAGCAGCTGAGTTTTTAAATAGTAACTTGAGATAAGGAGCTCAGGTTGAGGTGTCTTTTGCAAGATTCTTTTGGAAAAACAACATTTAGAACATTCAGGGCATAACATCCAGATATGATACCACTTTTTAAAGCTTTCTTGTGAGATAATAAATGAATGTTCATCCAGGACTGGCTCAAAATCTTAGACCAGCTACTTGGGGTAAATTTAGAATTATGTAAATATGGAATTCATTTGTTTGTTATTATTAGACTATCACCTGGAATTGGCAGAACAATATCATGGCCAGCCAACTTTGTCATTGAAGTAAAGATAAGGAAAACCTATCCCTTTGAGGATGAGTTTGAAGCCAAGAGTGAAATGTTTATCCTCAATAAAAATATACATACATATGCTGGTCTTAGCAATACCTATAGAAATATCTATATCACTATAATTACTATAATTAGGACACTTTTCAAAAGTGTCGCCTTAAGCAAACAATACTAATATATAATGTCTTTTTCCTTTGTTTAAGACATATTGCTTAGGACAGAGTTTTGTGATAAATTACCCAAACCAAATTAAATAGGGACACTTGTTTCACTCCATCTTTCTGCTTCGCTAATTTCCCAAATAGTAAAAATTAAAATGAAATAATAATGAAGCTTTCTTAATTTCTTCACATGGCTTTCAAATTATCTGACTAAATAATGGAAACCAGTTCAGATATGATTCCTGGAAAGTTTGGTTTCAGCTTAATAAAAAATATTTTCAGTATATAAGCTGGAAAAATAAATATGTGAAGATAACTTTTTAAATACTATTAACTGAGATAGCACAATATCACCCTTTCTGATAAAGAGTGGTTCTCCAAATTGGAGACAAGTCCCCCCCCCCAAAAAAAATCATCTCCATGCAAACCCTTAATTCAAGAATGGGCAACTTTCTACAACTCAGAGTACCTCATTTGTATCCTCTTATCCACCCCTCCCCCCAAAGCAGTTTTCAGGGCTTGGAGGAGAAATAATGCCCATTCATGTCCATTCTCTTTATTAATTTCTCACAAAATGTTTTACATGAAATCACTCAACAATCTTTCCAATGATACTACCATTCCTATAGCTCAAACTACCAAAAAGAGAAAGAAGGGGCTTCTTCAGGTAAGATATTTATTGCGCCATATTGATGGGATAGTTTAAAATTAGATTTATTGTTGTCTTTTTTCATGAGTTCCAGGCGGCTCATAAGGAGCCCTGTTTTCATTTTATCACAACAACAACAACAACAACACCATCACCACCAACAACAACGGTATAAGCAACTCTTGCTAAAAAATATGAGCAAGGAAGAATGAAAGTTTGAATTTCTTTGATTGAAGATGAACTTGAACTTCAACCTGAATCTTAGTTCCCCCTTAATACTATACTGACTCTGGGTTTTTTTTTTTTTTTTTTGCTTTCATTCCTTTGAAAACATAACACTAAATCTTTTCCTGTATATCTCATAAGGGTCATTTCTATGAGTATAATATTCCATACTCTTGTTATCATAGAATCATTGATTTGAGAGGCTTGTTAGATAAAATGGAAAATTGCTGGGGAATTATAAGTCCCAAATCTACAATCTCATCTAAGTAAACAGTGGATAAAATTATTGTAAATATGATATATAAATCCTGTTCTTATAATAGCTTTATACACATAGCTTCCATATTTATTGGTAGGAATTGGTGCTAGAAATCTCCCCCACCCCCCCAAAAAGACAAGGCATTTTCTTTCTCTTTCAATAACACCTTGAAGATGAAAGTAGCAGTCTTCTTAAGTTGAAGTTTTTAAACTTTTTATATGATTTGGCAAGTATTTTATCTCTAAGACCACAATTGCATTATGTGTCAAACCCATAAGTTTGAACAGGCTGCATTGATTTTACTGACTTAGAAGCAGGCCTCTTAGAAGCAAATAAAATAACAACCAGTTATCCTGTTCCTTGAGACATTAACCATTGTTTCTTCTCTTCTTTTTAAACATCCCCATTGGGGTTTATTGCCTATACAATGCGAAAATTGATTGCAGCTGAGCATATTTTCTCTAGTTTAACAATTGATAGATAATTATTGAGAATTGGTAGAGCTCTGAATATTCTGATCCACTTATATGTTTAGCAATGTTCCCTCTAATTTTTTTTCAGTGTGTGTAGAAAAGTATAGTGTTTGAGCAGCACATTTTCATGCCTGACACCTGAATTTTTTTCACAGATGTTTCACAGAGCAATTGATTTATAGGATCTGAATTGGAATGGAGAAAAATGGTTTTGTGCATGCGTGTGTGTGTGTGTGTGTGTGTGTGTGTGTTTGAGTGAGCAAGGGATCCAGTAAGGGAACTGCGTCTATTTAGAAAAGGTAAATTATTGCAAACATGATCAGTCGAAGATAAGTATGCGGACAGGTTGGATGGTAGAGAGAAAGTGATAAAAGAGTGGGAGAGAGGAAGAGAGGAAGAAAAAAGAGGGAAGAGAGACAGAAAGAGACAGAGGAGAGAGAAAGTGACAGAAGAGTGGGAATGAAGGAGAGAGAAATAGAGACAAAGAGAAAGAGGGTGAGAGAGACAGAAAGAGACAAAGAGGAGAGAGAAGGGAGAGAGAAAGTGACAGAAGAATGGAAAAGAAGGAGAGAGAAAGAGAAGAGAGACAAAGAGAAAGAGGATGAGAGAGACAGAAAGGGACAAAGAGGAGAGAGAAGGGAGGAGAGAGAAAGTGAAGGAAGAATGGAAAAGAAGGAGAAAGAGAAGAGAGACAAAGAGAAAGGATGAGAGAGACAGAGAGAGAAGAGAGGAAGAGGAAAGAGTAAGAGAGAACATCTCATTTCAACCCTGAGGTGCAAATATTCTTTTTGATTGGTAATTTTATTTGTCCATTTACTATCCAATACTCTCATTCCTCCTTAAGTTCATCAAGAATTCCCTTCTTTTTATTGAATTTATCACAATACCTTGAGAACAACTTTTTCAGCATAGCTTTACAGCTATTTAAAATATATAGTAATTTAGGTCAGGTTTTCAGAACGTTAGTCTATTTATAAGTCACTAAGTGCAAAGAAACAGAATTCAGAAAGTTAGCATCACTTTTTGTAATTATCTATTGTCTGCTTAATTTTCTACCTACATTTTTGATAACTGATATTCACTGTTGACCCAAGAAACCCATCGTAGAAAGAAACCCTCCTTATGAACTTTGTTGGGTTTCCATGGAATGAAGTTTGATCTTTTTCTCAACCATACAGTAGCATATTCTTTCTAAGGAGGATATAATCAAGATAGTCCATAATTGCCTATCAATCTAACAGTATGGCGATTGACAATCTCTTTATATTTCAACTCTAACTCTTTCAGTGTTAAAGGTTTGGTGAGGAGAAATCCAAAAATTCTTTTAAAGAGGAAAAAAAATGCTTGCACAATTGTATCCATTATATATATATATATATATATATATATATATATATATATATATATATATATATATATATATATATATATATATATATATATATATATATATATATATATATATATATATATATATATATATATACACATATATACATATACACACACACACACACACACACACACACACACACACACACAGAGAGAAACAAACTTAAGAAAGTGCTAGGTCTGCCCCCCCTCTCTCTCCCTCTCTCTCTTCAGTGTGTATCCCTCCTTCCTTCAGCCCAACACTCTCGCTGGCATTCTGGCCAGTCAAGAGGGACTGCAGAGAGTCTCCCGCTTTTGATCTGCCGCCCAATGACTGAACAGAGAAGTGAAGAGGGAGGAGAGACGAGGCAGGAGAGACGAAGCAGGAGCCAAGCTGGATAATTCCTTCCAAGAGGCAACTTTCCCATAGAATGACTTGCTGCCTGAGACTCGAGGAGACCCTCTGCAGTCCCTCTTCTCTGGCCGGGATGCCAGCGAGAGTGTTGGGCTGAAGGAAGGAGGGATACACATGCTCATGCTCTCCCTCTCCCCCCCTCTCTCTCGCAAATCGCAAATCTGAGCAGCCGTTGCTGGGAGCCTGTCCCATGCCTTCTCCCAACCCCTACACTCCTTCTCTCAGCTACTTTTTCCTTGTGGACCTAGAACTGATTGCTGTCTCCAGGCTGCCTCTCCTCTCCTATTATCGTGGAAGGCGTCTCACAAAAAACACTGTGCGGCAGTTGGAAACTGCTGCGTGGTGTTTTGTTGCCACGTGCGTGGCTGCGCACCTGCGTAGCTTAGAGGAAACATTGATGTTTAGAACAAGAGGATCAGAGAGGAGGCTTGGACAATTTTTTGTTGAATTCTGTAGGAATTTTGTAGGAAGGACTGCATTTTTTTCATGCTATTTAAAACAACATTAAAAATGGACTACATTGCTCCTCATTATTGTCATAGTGTTCTAGGAAAGATGGAAGATTTCTCTTCATTAAGAGAAAATAGTTTATTTTAGAATATAAGATATGAAGCCATTTTTAGAAAATCCACGAAGAGAAGAAACCATTCTGTCATCCTCAATGTTATTGAAAGCATTGTCAAATATTCAGCTTGCCACATTATAAAATACAAGGCTATAACACCAACTTGCTGAATTTGGCCAAAAGTTTATTTAAGTATAAAATGCTATTTCCTACAAAGTTATAAGTTAGTGATAAACTATAGGGATCACAGGCTGTATTCATCAGGTTCTGACCACTTCTGGAGAGCCAGTGGCAGAAATTTTAAGTAGTTCGGAGAACCGATAAATACTACCTCCGACTCGCCCCACCCCCATCTATTCTCTGCTTCCCGAGTCCCAGCTGATCGGGAGGGAATGGGGATTTTGCAGTAATCTTCCCTTGGAGTGAGGTGAAAATGGAGATTTTAAAGTATCCTTTCCCTGCCATGCCCACCAAGCCACACCCACAGAACTGGTAGGAAAAAAAATTGAATCCCACCACTGGTAGGGATCCACAAGATAGACAGCAAAAAATGGTCACTCCTATATTGCTGTAACTGAAGTACAGGTAATCCTCAATTTATGATCACAATTTAGCCCCACATTTTTGTTTCCAAGCATTTGCCTTGGTAAGGCCACACTTGGAATACTGCATTCAGTTTTGGTCACCACGATGTAGAAAACATGTAGAGACTCTAGAAAGAGTGCAGAGAAGAGCAACAAAGATGATTAGGGGACTGGAGACTAAAACATATGAAGAATGGTTGCAGGAACTGGGAATGTCTAGTTTAATGAAAAGAAGGACTAGGGGAGACATGATAGCAGTATTCCAATATCTCAGGGGTTGCCACAAAGAAGAGGGAGTTAAACTATTTTCCAAGGCACCTGAGGGCAGAACAAGAAGCAATGGGTGGGAACTAATCAAGGAGAGAAGCAACTTAGAACTGAGGAGAAATTTCCTGACAGTTAGAACAATTAATCAGTGGAACAGCTTGCCTCCAGAAGTTGTGAATGCCCCAACACTGGAAATCTTTAAGAAGATGTTGGATAGCTATCTGTCTGAAATGGTATAGGGTTTCCTGCCTAGGCAGGGGGTTGGACTAGAAGACCTCCAAGGTCCCTTCCAACTCTGCTATTGTATTGCATTGTATTAAGTAAAATTTTGCCCCATTTGATGACTTTTCTTGTCACAAGAGAATCACTGCTTGTTAAGTTAGTAACATGGTTGTTAAGTCAATCTGGCTTCCTAATTAGTTTTGCTTGTCAGAAAGCTGCAAAAGGTGATCACATGAACCTGGGCACTGCAACCCCATCATAAATATAAGTCAGTTGCCAAGTATCTGAATTTTGATCACATGGCCATGGAGATGCTGCTACAGTTATAAGTTTGAAAAACTTCATGTCACTTTTTCAACTTTCAACTTTAATAAGATTTGTATGCCGCCCACTCCCTTGGGACTCTGGGCGGCTCACAATAAAAGTAAAAACATATAAAAAATTTAAAAATACAATTATTAAAATTAATATAGCATCCATTCAATTAAGTGGGGCTGGATATTAATCAACAGCCCCAGGCCTGCTGGAACAGCCAGGTCTTGGTTGCTTTATGGAAGGCCGGGAGAGTGGTAAGTGTCCGGATCTCTGTGGGTAGCTCGTTCCACAAGGCCAGTGCAGCTACAGAGAAGGCCCTCCCTCGGGGAGCCGCCAGCCAGCATTGTCCGGTCGACGGCACCCGGAGGAGGCCCAACCTGTGCGATCTTATTGGTCATTGGAAGGTGAATGGCAGGAGGCGGTCTCTCAGGTAGTCAGGTCCAATACCATGTAGGGCTTTAAAAGTAATGACTAGCACCTTGAAGCGGGTCTGGAGACCAATGGGAAGCCAGTGCAGCTCGCGGAGGATAGGTGTAACATGGGTGTATCTAGGTACACTTATTATCACTCGCGCGGCTGCATTCTGGACCAGCTGTAGTCTTTGGACACTCTTCAGGGGCAGCCCCATGTAGAGTGCATTACAGTAATCCAGTCTTGAGGTGACAAGGGCATGGGTGACCATTTGAAGTGCCTTCCGGTCCAGATAGGGCCGCAACTGGTGCACCAGGCGAACCTGGGAAAAGGCCCCCCTGGTCACAGCCGACAAATGGTGTTCTAACGTCAGCTGTGGATCCAGGAGGACACCAAAATTGTGGGCCCTCTCCGAGGGGTGTATAACTTCACCCCCCAGGCTAAGAGGTGGAATGTCTGGACCATCCTTGGGGGGCAACATCAATAGCCACTCGGTCTTGTCTGGATTGAGTACAAGCTTGCTCGCTCCCATCCAGACCCTGACAGCCTCCAGGCACTGGCACATCACTTCAACTGCTTTGCTGAGTTGGCATGGGGCGGACAGATACAATTGAGTATCGTCAGCATATTAATGATATTTGATCCCGTGCTGGCATATGATCTCACCCAGCGGCTTCATGTAGATATTGAATAGGAGGGGGAACAGGACCAAACCCTGCAGCACCCCATATTTGAGGGGCCTAGGGGTCGATCTCTGTCCCCCAACCAACACCGACTGCGACTTGTCCGAGAGGTAGGAGGAGAACCACCTTAAGATGGTGCCTCCCACTTGCACCTCCCGTAACCGTCGCAGAAGGATACCATGGTCGATGGTATCGAAGGCAGCTGAGAGGTCAAGAATCACTAGGATAGAAGAATGTCCTCTATCCCTGGCCCGCCAGAGATCATTGATCAGCGCGACCAAAGCAGTTTTGGTGCTGTAACCAGGCCTGAAACGCGACTGAAAGAGATCCAGATAATCTGTTTTGTCCAAGGTCCGTCGGAGTTGAAAGGCCATCACCTTCTCGACAACCTTCCCCACAAAGGGGAGGTTGGAGACTGGGCGATAGTTGTTCAAAATGGCTGGATCCAGGGAAGGTTTCTTAAGGAGGGGTCTCACCACCACATCCTTTAGGGTGTGCGGGAAGGATCCCTTCCGAAGAGAGGTGTTAACAATCCTCTGGAGCCAGCCACGTGTCATCTTCCTGCTGGACGAGACCAGCCAGGAGGGACACGGGTCCAGTAAACAGGTGGAGGCACTCACCGCTCCCATGGCCTTGTCCACTTCCTCAGGAGTGACAAGTTGAAACTCGGTCCATAAAATCCGATCAAGACCTTCCCCCGGTACCTCGGCTGGTACTGTTCAAGTGGAGTCCAGATCCGTGTGAATCCGAGCAATTTTATCTGACAGAAACTGAATAAATTCCTCAGCGCTACCCTGTAGAGGTTTGTCCGCATCCCTCCCTTTCAAGAGGGAGCGGGCTATCCTAAACAGGGTGGCTGGGCGCGATTCTGCGGATGCAATAAGAGCAGAAAAATGTGCACATTTTGCCGCCCGTATCGCCACTAGATAAGTCCTAATAAAGGCTCTTAATTGTGTTCAGTCGGATTAAGAGTTACTAGCCCTCCAGCGTCGCTCTAGGTGTCTCTTTTGCCGCTTCATCTCCCGGAGTTCCTCACTAAACCAAGGAGCCCTCCTGGATCCACTGCCGCAGAGAGGCCATAAAGGCGCAATCCAGTTTAGAACCTCTGCCGCTGTTATATTCCAAGCAGCGACCAAGGACTCCGCTGGACTGTGGGCCAGAGAGTCAGGTATCTCACCAAGTGCCGTCTGAAATCCCATAGGGTCCATCAGGCGCCTGGGGTGGAACCACCTAATCAGTTCCACCTCCCTACAGTGGGGGATTGGTTTCTGAAAGTCGAGCCTCAATAGGAAGTGATCTGACCATGACAAGGGCAAGATCTCAATGCCCCTCAAATCTAGATCACATCTCCACTGCTCTGAGTACCCACTGTATGAGTTGGACCCTGAATTACTTGGGTCAAGTCCATGGCTGTCATGGAAGCCATGAACTCCTGTGCTCCATCAGAGCGTTCGCCGAGCGATGGCAGGTTGAAATCCCCCAGCACTATAAGTCTGGGGAACTCAACTGCCAGCTCGGCTACTGACTCGAGGAGCACAGGCAGGGCTGTTGGGAGGTAGGTACGTTAGTAACAACCCCACTTGACCCCCAAGGTCCAACTTCACCAGAAGGGACTCACACCCGACAATCTCCGGAGCAGGGATCCTACGAGGAACTAAAGACTCTCGGATAATGACTGCCACTCCCCCACCCCTTAACTGGTATCGTGACTGGTGGAGCACCCAAAACCCTTATGGGCACATTTCAGTGAGGGGGACTCCTCCCTCATGGCCCAGCCAGGTTTCAGTAATACATGCCAGGTCTGCCCCCTCGTCTAACATTAGGTCCCGGACGAGGGGAGCTTTATGAACCACAGACCTGGCATTTAGCAACAGCAGCCTGAGACCAGGGCCCTGACAACTCTCGCCATCTGGTCCTGGAGTGGAGCTAACAGGGCCGGAAGGGGGGATCGCTGTAACGTAGCGAACCCTCCTTCCCCGGTAATGGCTAGCCCTATAACTCCCGTCAAACCTGCCTCACTCAACTATGACCGGGATGCACCGGCCCATCCCTGCACCCGTAGGCCCCACTTCCCCTCCCATGGCCTCCGTTCTCCCCGGCAGGCCATTCATACCACACATTCTGGGATGAGAGGCGGATCTGGGCCCCCATCCACTTCTGCTTCTGCACTCAGTGGAGGGGGCACCAGGCTGCACTCTCAATCCCCCCATACATACCGACCTAACATTCTCCACATGCATACCCCACTGATATTAAAATATACAGAGATACAGTAAAAAATTACGATAAATTAAAAAGTGTGGGACCACTCAACACATACATACATACCACATACATTCCACACACATTCCACATACAAAATTTGCAAGAGCAGTTCGCGCGATGTTAGGAGTTGTGCAAGTAGTTCTTAACGTTTAAGATGATTAAAGTGGTTGAAACCCAGCAACAGTCCACAGGAGGCGTACAGGGGGGTGTCTCGTTTCCCCCTCTCCTGTAAGCCTGGGAAAGTCCAAACCGTCTGGGGCGGTTGAGGGGAGCAGAGGGCCTTCCTACAAGCAGTGAGCACCCCCACTCATCCAGAGTCCAAGGCACTGTAATAGGTAGAATTAAACAAGTGCTGTTCAAGATGGTATTCCAGGGGCAGTCGCAGGTAGTAATAGTCAAAGCGACTGGGGCTGAAGCAGCAAGTCCAGAAGCCCTGGGATTACGGTTAAAGAAGACTGGATATTCAAAAGCCCAGATGGAGCCAGATGACAAGCAGGGGGAGTAGAAAAAGGCTCCACAGCAGTGATGATGGGCTGAGGGAGAAACTCACCAAGGGAAGAAGTCCAATCAAGCAGCAAACGGAAGAGAAAGGAGGCAGCGTTAATGCAAAGGCTGAGCCAAACAGAGAAGGTGGGAAGGGGCATCCGGAAGGGCCATGGCGGCAGCAATTGTAGCCAGCCGCCCAATTCCCCCAACCTCGGTGGGCGCCCAGGTCGTTCTCCCCCCCTCCGGGGTGGTGGCAATCCAAAAAGGTCCCCAGGGGCTCAACAAGCCAGGCGGGCACAGTCAAAAGATGTTGCAGGCACCGAGAGTTAGTAGAAAACGCCGCCATCATCCGCACGCCGCCACCATCAAGCGGCAAAGATAGTTTCAAAACCGCTGAGAGTTGCGAGACCTGAGATTGTCCGGGAGTGATGACCTCCCCAGCAAACTGGCCTCTTCGAGTCCCCCGGATCTCAATCATCCCCGGGGAACTTTCCAAATGATTATACTGCCTGTTTGTAAGGTTTCCCAGCATTTTCTCCATCAGCTTGAAACGGAGCGGAAAGCGGAGCGGCCATTCCAAGCTCACACATGCGCAGAATCTCAATGCTCAGTGCTGTTGTAACTTTGAACAGTCACTAAATGAACTTTTGCAAGTCAAGGACTGCCTGTGATTGTCAGTGAGAAGCATATGGTTCTACTTCTGAAGGCTAATATCCTTGTTTGTCATCTTTGTAAGTTTTTACACTTGGTTCCCTTTGGGTAGAAGTTATTTTAACATTTTATTTAAACATAAAAAGGTCTATACATTGATTATATACTGGATGAAGAAGTTTTTATTTTTATTTGTCCGGTGTTCAGTTTCCTACATATCTACCCAAATACTGAAAATTCTACATTTATTTAATTTTTTAAAAATATGGGTCAAAATTTGATCATCTGTTTCTAGAATATGGCCTTTGAAACATTTTAAATATGATTTTTCTACCATGTTAGATGTGGCTTTTCAGTTCCTGAGAGAATAGGGCAGGGATAGGTGCATGTGCCCCATTTAATTTTGTAGCTTCCAGAGCCCCCCTGAACCATTTTGTCAATATTCAATGGGAAAATTGTGATTTTTAGTGGCACATTGTTTCCCCTCACATTTTGTTCCAGAATTAAACTATATGTATGCTAATTGGGATGCAGTGACTCATGGGATGTGGTGGCTCAGTGTCTAAGATGCTGAGCTTGTCGATCAGGAAGATCGGCGGTTTGGTGGTTCAAATCCCTAGCTCCAAGTAAAGGAGTGAGCTCCCATGACTGGTCCCAGCTTCTGCCAACTGAGCAGTTTGAAAGCATGTAAAAATGCAAGTAGAAAAATAGGAACCACCTTTGGTGGGAAGGTAACAGCGTTCCTTCAGACAGTGCTGGCTCTTCGGCTTTGAAACAGAGATAAGCCCCTATAGTTGAGAATGACTAGCACATATGTGCGAGGGGAACCTTTACTATGCTAATTAAGCAGGAAATCTAATAACCTATCTCAATCATACTAAAGAAAAAAAATGTGCTGAAATATGCTCTGCTCGCTCTGGTATTACACCACCAAACTATTTTGAAGGCTAAAACAAAGTTGTGTTGGCTTTTATTTTGTGCAAATTAAATTTTTCAATAGGCCATTAGATAATCTTTATAGTGTTGCTTTAGGTATGCATTTGAAACATGTGCAGTTGAGTTAGGAAAAAATCTAATTGCAGTGTTATGCTCATTTACTTGTGACTATGCCCAATTAACTCAGAAGGTTTTATCTCCAAGCACAAATACATAAGACTGTGCTGCAGGCTTGATGGAACAAGAACTCAAATTAATATGTACGCTAACATTTTTTGGATGTTGTGCTTTTCCTAGAGTCGAGGCAACTCAGGCAATAAATAAATTCCATAAATAAATAGCAATAAATAAATACATGACTTTTTCTTCAGAGAACGTTCAAAGCTAAATATTCTCAATATGGGTAGAATTTATTTTATATATGCTTTCACACTCTGATAATCAAAGAAA
Source organism: Thamnophis sirtalis (assembly GCF_051295495.1). NCBI lineage: Eukaryota > Metazoa > Chordata > Lepidosauria > Squamata > Natricidae > Thamnophis > Thamnophis sirtalis. Next base: position 65,711,492 of record NW_028261387.1, read on the forward strand.
ATCTAATAGTATTTTTTATTATTTAAAAGTTGACTTTTAACGGCATGTAGCATTTGTTGCTATGACAGCCAGTTTCAAGTGACAAAATCAAAGTATATTTTGTTTTTGTTTTTGTTTTTGTTTCTGTTTGTTTTCTTTTGGAACACTTTCCATGATAATGAAAACCAGAAGCTCACTAAAGGGACCCAGATGGGCAAACTCCAATTGCTTCCACTGTCCTTCATGGGCAAATCCAGTGTCATACAGATACCCTACAATTGGGTAAAATCTCAATTTGGGACAATAAATGTGGGACAATAAAAGACATCTCTGTGAAGAACTAATACTAATGTTAATAATGCTGAAGTCAGATACATAAGTAGTCCATCGTCAAGTGTCTTTTAATTCTTCCTTTTCATTATTATCCCTAGCTAGCATAGCTTTCTGGACATACGGCACATTCCATAAAGTCCTTCAAAAGTGTGATAAACCAACATCTCCACCTCCTCATAGTTAAACCAGTACTCACAAAAGCACTTCAACCTGACCTTTCCAACAACTCAAACTTGGAGTAAAGCCAGATGCTGCCAGATTTGTATTAACTGCTTTGAGAGGCTAAGGTCTAAAGAGATGTGGCTTTACTGACTTTTGAGCAGGTGCTGCCTTGCTGGGCTATACCTATCCTGAAAATTGCTATGACTGGTCCTTCCTTCCAGTGGTGGGATTCAATTTTTTTTTACTACTGGTTCTGTGGTGTGGCTTGGTGGGTGTGGCAGGGAAAGGATACTGTAAAATCTCCATTCCTTCCCCACTCCAGGGAAAGGATACTGTAAAATCCACATTTCCTCCCGATCAGCTGGGACTCAGGAGGCAGAGAATAGATGTGGGCAGGGCCAGTCAGAGGTGGTATTTACTGGTTTTCTGAACTACTCAAAATTTCCACTACCGGTTCTCCAGAACTGGTCAGAACCTGCTGAATACCACCTCTGCTTCCTTCTTATAAGTCCCTGTTGCTCTAATTAATTCTGAATAGAGCAATGAGCGATGCTTGATATATTATTTATACATATACATACATACATACATACATACATACATACATATATATACACACACACTTATATATTCTAAAATAGAATGTTCTCTTTTTAATATTTTTTTTAAACAAACAAACACAGACAAACATAAAATATAAAACCATCTTCCAATTTTGTACAGTGTGTCAATTGATTACAAAACCTTTGTACATCATCACCATAGTCTTCTTTTACAATTTATATAGAATCTCGTATTATCAATCTAATATATATGTATAAAATTATTATCATTGTTAAATATTTATTTGACTATAACTATTATCACTTCATTTTATGTAAGATATTCTAAATTTTGAATAAATTTATATTATGGCATTTCTTTACATCATCCTAAATCCATCCAGTAGTAATACATCTTTATAAAATTCTCTAACATATTTCACTTCCATATTTTTTTGTCTAGCCATTGATAAAGTAAATTCCATATTTTATAAGATTGTTTATCTTTGGTTACATAACTTTTGTGTATCCTCTCCATAGTTCACTTACAAATTATATAAAATCTCATATTATCAATCTAGTATATATGAATACATTATCATTGTTAATAATTTATTTGACTATAACTATTATTATTTCATTTTATGCAAAATATTCTAAATTTAAACAAATTCAAATTAATTTTTATTGTAACATTTCATTATATCATCCTGTATACATCCAATAGTAGTACAATCTTTTATCTCTTGCTATTAGTGGTATTTGTGTTCTAATTGCTTTTTTAGTAAGTCTTGTATGGACATCTCTTGGCAACTTGTATTCCACTGCATATCTTGTAAAGGCTAGAAACCCCTCATCTGTTCCTTCCATCATCTTCCCTTTGCTTATCACCAATGCTTCTGCCAGAATTTCTATCATTACTTCTGCCAAATTTTCTCCCTTTTCTTCTTCTATAATCTGGAATCTAAGGTAAAATTCTAGTCTGTCGGTCTCCCATTCCAATATTTCACTCTTGTCTTTTTCAACCACACTCAATCCACTGTCAATATCTCCAATTTTCTTATCTCTTTGTTCATCTTTTTCTTCAATTTTTCAAAATCTGTCCTCATATTTTATCCTCATAATATTTTCTAATCTCTTTTCAATGTTGTCTGTTCTTACTTGTATTTTTTGATTTTTTTGCATAATCATCTGCAATGTCACTTCCTTTTCTTTTTCCTGTTGCAACATCATCTGTATTGATCTTTTCCTTCAGATAGTAAACACTGCCACTATAAAGAACCCAAGGCTCTTTCCCAAACAAAGTTAACAGTTCTTTTTCCAAGTTCACTGCAATCTTCCAACTCCAATATTTTTATTCCAGTCCAACTACTGATAGTACCCAGAGGAGCACCTGTATAAACAATCCATGCTCATCCCACCATCATTTTCAATAAACAAGTTCAGAGTCCTTGAAATGACTTTCTTTGCGCAAAATTATCAAATGCTCAAACAAAGAAAAGAAAAAAACAATATTTCCAAGCCTCCAAGCCTCTAAGTGGCGGTGTTACTTCTTTTAATCTACTTTCACTTCCCTCTTTATATTCCAGGAAAGAAAGAAAATAAATTTTAAGAAGAAAATACTATAGGGCATTGAAAAAAGAAGGAAAGTCTTTAAAAAATAGAATCAATTCAGGTTAAAAAAATAAAAAGCATTTGTAGAAATTCCAGCAGTGAAAGGATTAAAGAAAAATAACACACTAAGTTTGACTCAGGTTTAATCTCGCCGCTTGGCCTCTTCTGTCTTCAATTTTAACTTTACTTTTAATCTTTTGGGGTGTTTTCTCATCTAATAATAAAAATGATCTCACCAATTCGACACACTTTCTCTCCAGCTTGTCTTCCATTTCTGGAACTGTCCCAACTTTGAGCAGCTTCAATGGCTGCTTCTCTGTTGCCGGAAAAAGGGCTTCTCCTGGATCTAGCAGGGACTTTGTGATGTCCCTGGGATCAACAGAATGTTCCCTTCTAAATCACCATCTCTACGGGACAGTTTAGATCCAAAAGGACCATCAGCGGCAGAGATATTGATGGTGATCTTGGAGCTTCAAGATCGCACGTTGTACCATCGTGACATCAGCTCTGCCCCCAGGCTAAATAGAATGTTCTTATTAAAGAGATGTATCTATCTATTTGAAAACCACTTCTGAACTTTGTACTCAAAACTGAAAAAAAACATTTGATTTTATGTTTTAACAATTAGAATGACTTCATTGTTATAGAAATAGGTTGAAAAAAAAGTGACTCATACCCGATAACCTAGAAATGCTTTAAAATATTTGTTATAAAAAAAGTTCAGTCTTTTAAAAATAATGTTTGATAAAATGACCCTCAAATAATCTGAAATAGCACTTATGTCTGGCTATCATATGATTAGCCTTGAAAAGCTGCATCTTTCCACAGGCATTGGATCGGGTTCAGGACGATAGCATGGGGCTCTAGCACAGGTCAAGTGATTACCATAGCAGTCTTGTGGTTTTATTGAGCCTCAGTACCATTTTATTTGGGGTTTTGTTAGATTGGTTGGTTTTTGGTTTAATGAAATTCTTCATTTTTATCTTGTTCAGTCTTCAGAGTTAATTAGCTAGATGGTAATCATATAAATTGAACAAATATAGATACAGAAATAAACAGAGAGACATTGCATACATAATGGAACTTTTCTTCCAAGAAACTTGGCAATGTTCTTATGAGTTATAGAAAGTTTGCCAAGCATTATGTTGGTAATTATTTTTTTAAATAACATGTAATGCCAGTTTTTTAAAGTTGATGTACAGGGGGGAAAAGAACAATAAAAGGCTTCTCTAAAAATTCACACTTTATTAACTTCAAAATTCACACTTGAATTAAGTGAGATAAATACTTCTCCAATATTCAAATAGCATTGCCCAAGATTTTCATATAAAATAACACAACATAGTTATTTAATATCTTGTTAGAGGTTGTTTTCTGTTTTGGAAAAATAGGATTGTAAAACACCATGACATAATTATTTTAAAAAGCTTAATACTTAATTCACTCAGCCATCACTTGTGTTTTGCAAAAACAGAGTGCTTTAATAACTTGCAAAATAAGTCATGTTGCTATGCAATCATACATTTATACAGTATTTCAAATGGAGCTTAATATAATTTACTGAAAGATTGACCTAGAAAGTAGTCTATTTCACAGTTAAGATGTTGTAAGTTGACCAGACCTCTGCAGACATGTGTGTGTGTGTGTGTGTGTGTGTGTGTGTGTGTGTGTGTGTGTGTGTGTGTGTGTAGGAGGGAGGGAGGGAGGGAGGGAGGGAGGGAGGGAGAGAATCGCAGAAAGAGATAAGGAGATAGAGACAGAGATAGAATTTATTTTTATAGCTGTTGGAAGTTTATTCACATAATTTCATGTATCACAGATAGGCCTTTGATATCAAGTTTTACTATATTATACTGGACACTTTCAAAAGGCAAAAACAAAGTTACAATCTCAATTTTTTGTTTTACATTTCTAAATTATTTCAAATATTACAGTTGCTAATATTACAACATGGATAGAAGCAAATAAAGGCCAATCTACTGAAGATTTGATATTAAATTAGGACCCTTAGGCCCTGCTGCCACACTCCCTTGATATTCCCACTCTAAATTGATCATGGGGCTTAATTTCATTCTCAGCTCCATTATAAATGATGCTACATTTTTATGATCATTTATTGATGCAAGTTTGCAATCATTCCCCCACCCACCCACTGAATAAGTTTAATGTGATTTCTGAAAAGACCTGAGCTGATGGGTTGCAACATTTATTTCAATAGTCTGTTTTTATAGTGAGGCATTATCGGGGGGGGGGGGGGGTGGGGTTCCTGCCAGTTCTAACCTCTTCTACAGAAGAAGAAATCTACCCTGCCATTTAGAACCGGTTCCAGCTCCCTCGCCCCGCCTGTCTGCACATCATCAAGATGAAGAGCGAAAGGAGGAATTCTGGGAGTTAAAGTCCACAAGTCTTAAAGCTGTCAAGTTTGAACACCCCTGGGTTTTTTTTTTCTAAAGGGTTAGGAGTGCAAGGGTCTTATAACTTGATAGCTTTAAGACTTGCATGCTTCAAATGTCAGAGTTTCTGAGCCAACATTTTGGTTGCTAAGCAAGAGCGTTGTTAAGCGAGTTTCATCACATTTTACAAGTTGGCCACGCCCACCCGGTCACATGGCTGGTAAGCCACTCCTACCTGGTCACATGGCCAGCAAGCAATTCCCACCCGGTCACATGACTGGCAAGCCATTCCCACAAAGCAGGCCACACCTACAGAAGAGGTTCTAAAAAAATTTGAAACCCACCACTGGGCATTATGTATGAGGCAAACATACCACAGCAGAATAAAAACTCTCTGGCAACAGAATGGTGCACAGCAGCACATACTAATTAAGAGAAATTTAATATCCAGGCTGCAGCTTCTGTTTTGCAAATTAGAAGTAGAAACACTACAGTACAAAAGACAACAATGGAAAAACAGTCTCATAGAAGGCAGAGAAAGGGGCTGTTAACCTGTATCATTTTTCTTTACATTTGCATGTGACCTGCATGTCTATAAGTATACTCACCTTACCCAGAAACACTGAGCACTTTTTCAAAAGAGGCAAATGTATTGTATCTATCCCTGTCATCTGTACCCCCCTCACACATACAATAAATTATGAATTGTACACTGACAAAATGGGAGCATTAGCTTGCCAAGAAAGATTTAGATTAAAATATATAATTTTTATTGTGCCATAGATATTAGATGATGAGTATATTGTCTTTTCATACTAGATTAGCTTAGCTACTTCTTCAAAATTCCTAGCTCAGTGACAAAGTAAGAAAAGATGGCATAATAATAGGGTATGATTCAGAAAATTAGAATTAGAGATGACACTGTAGAATGCCTGATATAATATTTGGAAATGCTCTACCCAACTCCCTCCCCAGTAGATTCTCTAGCCAACCCTCTGTCCAGGGCAGATATTTTTGTATAATCCCAGGCAAAATCTTTTTTGTGAAAACTTCCTGTGTTGGAACACCTACAACTTCAGGAGGTGGGCTGCTTATTACGTAATAACTCTCCAGTTCCTCAATCCAAACTGGATACAGTGTTTCAGATATGATCTGACCAGTGTTACCAGTGATAGAGGTACTATCAACTTCCTGTTATCTTGACACTATTCCTCTTTTGATGCAGGTCAAAATTGCATTGGCTCTTTTGGCAGTTAAGACTCATGTTTAATTGTGATTTACTAAAACACCCAGATTTTTCTTGCAAATACTATTACTAACTCCTTACATTATAATATATCTATGCATCTGACTTTTCCTGTCTAAGTACAGAACCTTACATTTTCCACCATTGAACAACTTTTTGTCGGGTAGTACTCAATGGTCAAGTCTGTCAAAATTATGTAAATTATTGAGCCTTTATTAACAACCGCCCTCCAATTTTAGGAGCATTCCTCCTATTCCTTCAACTAGGACATTTACAAAGCTATTGAAGAGAATTAGGCCAAAGACTGAACATTGAGATACCCAACTCCATGTGGACATAAATGCAATAAAGAACATTGACTTATTGCATGGATTGGTTACCAGAAACTATCTGGTGGTGGGTCCTCTTCCCTCCAACATTGTTCCAACTTATGAAGAAGGAGACAGTGGATGATTTTATGAAATGCCTAAGTCTAAGCCTAAGCCTATTACAAGGGATGCAGTGGCTGAGTGGCTAAGACACTGAGCTTATCAATCAGAAATGTCAGTAGTTTGGCTGTTCGAATCCCTATCACCGTGTAATGGAGTGAGCTCCCATTATGTGTCCCAGCTTCTTCCAACCTAGCAGTTCGAAAGCATGTAAAAATGCAAGTAGAAAAATAGGAACCACCTTTGGTGGGAAGGTAACAGTGTTCTGTGGGGCTTCAGCATTTAGACATGCCGGCCACATGACCACGGAAACATCTTCAGACAGTGCTAGCTCTTCGGCTTTGAAATGGAGATGAGCACCACCCCCTAGAGTCGGGAACAATTAGCATATATGGTCGAGGGGAACCTTTACCGTTACCTTTTAAGCATATTACATCCAGGTGATTTCCTTGCTCCATTAATTAGTCACATTTTCAAAGAAAGCAATAAAATTTGTCTGGCAGAAACATCTTTTAACAAATTAATGCTGGCTTCTAGTAATCATCCTGTTCATTTCTAAGTATTTGCATACCTACTGTTTGATTGATTTTTTTCCCCTAGGATTTCCACAGGTATTGATTTCACACTTATTGGTTTAACTTTCCTAGGTCCACATTTCTCTCCTTTTAAAAATACTGGAATAATTTTGATTTCTCTCTACTCTTCTAGCACTTCCCCTGTGCTCCAAGATTTTTTAAAGATTTCAGTTCAGTTCCTTTAACATTGTGCGATTATAGCCCACCTGTTCCAGGAGGTTTGAATTTAATCACAGCAATTAGGTCTCTCTCTCCACTCCTTTCACCAATTCCTTACCTACTTTGATCTTCTTTTTCCTTTTGTAAAAAAAATATCCACAGTAGGAATGAAGCAGTTAAAACATCTCTTATTTTCACCATCTTCCAAACATTTCTCTGGGCTTTACAGAAGTCAATCTTTCCATTGCAAAATTGGTGAGCATTATTTCATAATCAACTTTCTTCATTTGCTTTGTGTGTGAGATGCTGGACATGCTAACCAAACTGGTTTTCTCTTATGTAACTTAAGCAACTATTTCCCCTCCATTAGCTTTTGAAACAAAGCTTGTTCAACTTGTTCAATTCTTCATTGCACTTCCTTCTGTTTACTGAAAAGTAAGTTAAGGAATTGAGCTATACATCTTTCCATCTGTAAGTTAAAATCTCCTGTTGTCTAATAGTTCATAACATACTTTGTGCAGCTCTTATCTCTGTGAAACCTTGGTGCTTGACTATATACATGTAGAGTTTGCACCAATAGTATGACTAGACCAGGACTAAACCTGGCTCCTAAATAAAGTGGGGGGAAAGGATTGAAATTTTTCCTTGCTAAGGATTTGATGCAAACTGACACTGTTTGTCCTCCATTTGCCTTGAAAGAAAAACTTTCATTGGGGAAATAAAATGTTCTTCAATAGTAAATTTAGCATCGTATTTTGGATCAAGACAGCAATGCTAGGAACAGAGGTTTAAGCATGCCACCTGCAAGGTCAAGAATGCAGAAAGCACAATTCAGTGCTCTAAGTATCCCACCAGATACAATCCTTTTTTGTGGCCCTGGAGCCTCCTGTAATGAAGGGGATCAAAATATTGGGATTCTTTTTGCATTTTGGGGGAATGGGGCTTAAAGGGTCAAAAGCAGATGTGGCATTCAGCAGGTTCTGAGAGTTCTGGAGAACTGGTAGCGGAAATTTTGAGTAGTTTGGAGAACCAATAAATACGATCTCTGACTGGCCCCACCCACATCTAGACTCTGCCTCCCGAGTCCCAGCTGACCGGGAGCAGTGATGTGCGGTGAGGTTTATGGCTGGTGAGGCACTGACGTCATCACAATCTTTTTATTAAAATGCCTTTGTAATACAAGGGGTTTTAATAAAAGGATCCACGCCGATTTGTCCTGTCCTTGCGCATTTCGAAGGGGTGGCAGGCAAGAGCGTATCACCGAGGACCATATGTGATGACCACCCGTGGCCAACAACAACAAAAAAGAGATTTTGGAGGGAGCAAGGAGCCGAGGAGTTCCTTGTTGTGTTTTCCACAAGGGACGACAGTCCCTCCAAGGGGGGGGGGAGGAGAGAGAGAGAGAGAGATGATGATGATGATGATGATGACAATTAAGTATCAAAAGCCTTTTGAGTTTGAAAATATAATACGTTATCCAAAATTATAAATAATCTTATTTTCAGATGCACTTTTTTGCCATCTGTTATTTTCTTTTAAAAAAAATCAGATTTGCTTCCAATTTGTGCCTTCTGGCAAACTACAGTTTTCTTGGCAAGAGATCTAGCTTGCCATTGCTTTCGTCATAGGTCTGAGAAAGTTTCTTTTTTTCTCTTTCTTTCTTTCTTTCTTTCTTTCTTCCTTTTCTCTTCCTTTCTTTCCCCCTGATTTGTTTCCCTCTCTTTTCTCTCTCTCTCATTCTCTCCCTTCAGCTCTCTTTCATTTCTCTCTCCCCCTTCTCTCTCTAATTTGTTTCTCTCTCTTTTCCCTCACTCCCATTCTCTCCTTCCAGCTCTCTTTCATTGCTCTCTCTCTCTCCCTCTCTCTCTCTATTTCTCCCCTTTTCTTTTCATCTCTTCTTTGCGCATGCAAGCAAAATACTTTTCTGGGCTGGGATCACAGTGGCAGGGGCAGCGACTCCTTCCGCTGCCACCACTAAGAAGTGATTACCTGGCTGCACTGTGGAGAAGAGCCACATTGTGCAGGAGACAGCGCTAGGCTCAGATCAGCGTGAGCCACAGTCCCATTCCCCTCCTTCCTGAGCAACATGAAGGGGACCGCGGCTTGCGCTGACCTGAGTCTAGCACTAAGGAGTCTCCTGCACAGCGTGGCTCGTGGCTCTTCTCCGCAGCGCAGCCAGGTATTTACTTCTCAGTGGTGGCAGCAGAAGGAGTCGCTGTCCTCACCGCCGTGATCCTGGGGTATTTTGCTTGCATGCACAAGAAAGAGATGAAAGAGAAAAGGGGAGAAAGAGAGATAGATAGAGAGAAATGAAAGAGAGCTGGAAGGAGAGAATGGGAGAGAGGGAAACAAATTGGAGAGAGAAGGTGGAGAGTGAGAGAGAAATGAAAGAGAGCTGAAGGGAGAGAATGAGAGAGAGAGAGAAAAGACAGGGAAACAAATCAGCACTAAAAGCTGCCCCCGTCCTCCCTCCCTTCCTCTCCATAACCTTCCCCTGAAAGCTTTTTCCCAAATAATACCAGCAGCCATTTCATCGCCACCAAAGTAGATACATACACATGTGCGTGCGTGCCACACACACACACGCACACACACCAAACAAAAAAATAAATAAATGGCAGAAATGGAGAAAGAAGTGAGACCTCCAGAAAATAAAAGAAGCAGGAAGCCAGCTCATTCCATAAAAAGGGAAATCAATGAAGAGATGAAGGTACGTCTCTGTGCTCCCCCTTTATTATCACTGTATCGCAAGCAAGAAGGGAAGAAAAAGGGAAGAGGGGTAGCGGCGGTGCCATTGAGTCAAGGAAGAATGAACGCCCTCTACTATGAGGCAGGAGAACTGTGTGCCTCACCTACCCTGGGACTTTTTCGGCTTTTAAGCCTTGTTTAACTCTGTTAGAACAATCATAAAAGGCCTAAAAAGTCAGACTAGATGAGGCATGCAGTTCTCCTGCTTCATAATAGAGGGCGCTTTTTAGAGGCCTTTTTAAACAGTTAGGCAATCATTCACGGTGTGGCAGAAGTTGCTAGCCTCACCTCAGCACTCGCCTTTTTCCTTTTACATTTTTTATCTTTTCATGATGAGAGCGGTGAGGCTGTGCCTCACCTGCCTCACCTGACTGCACATCACTGATCAGGAGGGAATGTGGATTTTGCAGTAACCTTCTCCTGGAATGTGGTGGGAATGGAGATTTTACAGAATTCTTCCCCTGCCATGCCCACCAAGTCACGCTCACCAAGCCATGCCATGACCTAGCTATGCCCACAGAATCAGTATTAAAAAAAAAATTGAATCCCACAACTGGTCAAAGGTGTCTTATGTACTATAAATATTTAAAGACACATCTCACCCCTCAAAATAAATCTTGGACTTGCCGCTTTCGGGGTGTGTTTCTCAATATGTCCTACAAACTACAGTATAGCTCTTTGATGGATGGAAGATAGGATCACTTCCAAAGTTATGTACCACTCTTGGGGCTGCATCTTACCAGAATTCCCAAATCCCCAGAGTTTCTGCTAACACACTTCAGCAGCCTTGATCCATCTACAACAGGGGTGTCAAACTCACGGTGTCACATTGTTGTCACATGATGTATCTTGACTTTCCCCACTTTGCTAAACTGGGGTGGGTATGGCCAGTGTGTGATGCATTTGGCCCATGGGCCAGCGAGTGTGACATCCCTGATTGACAATCTCTCTTTATCCTTCTTCACTCTCTATTTTAGTCTGCTGCCATTGCCTCTTTCCAGAATACCACTTAGAATGTTTGATGATGTTACATCTTCTTATTTTCCTCTTTAGTGAAAAGCCATCATGCCATCATGTTTTTCCCCTTGTTCTTTCCTCTTGCTTTCCTCCTTGCTATCCTGCCCCCAAATTTAAATAATGTTGATATATGCCTGCCCTTCATGTTACAACCCTGCCTTCTTTGCAATGCACACTTCTCAACATGCTGTTCAAAAATTGGTATGGACTGATTAAAATCATGCACATATCCTAGACCAGGGCCCTCACCAGATTGCTGCATGACTGTTGTTTACTTTTAAAAATGCATCCATACCATTCTGAATTTCAAAATGATATCTTGCCTATAGGATAAATTTTCATTCATGCTTTTAACTTTATTGGTTTTGTCTATTTTTTTAAATAGTCTGACTGGACCTGGAATAGATGGAAAATCTTTCTCTCTGCATGTGTGCCTCTGAGTTGCTTACATTTGAAATCCCTTCCCTGTCTCCTATTTGAAACATCCAAGTTTATCTCATCAGTCCCTTAATTAGGTTCTCCAGGGTACCATATAATAGAAAAAATAATGATGGTTTTGGCTGTTGGGGAAAAGGATGTAATTGTGGGAAATCTTCTGTTCCAAAGTGGCCCTTATTTAGTTGCTTTCCCTTGACATAAAATTGGGCTACATTAGAAACAGCAGGTTCCTTTTTTTCTCATCTCAGAATTCTTTGAATAACTCCTACCTCTTAAATCTATAAAAATAAGAAATTGTAATATCAGCCTTAAAACAGGGTTCCCAAAGCCTTACCCATGTGTGTAACGCTCTCTTATCTCTTCTGTCATCCTTAATCCCTGCCCATTGTTTTAAAATGTTACAGGCTCAGAAGCAATTGCTGATATTTTGTTATCTGTGGATTACAGTGAGACTTTAATGGATTAAAAATGTTATTTTCTTTTCACTTTATAGATTTTGCTGTAATATCTCTTTTTTTCTTCAAATAATTGAATAATCTCTGGGTTTTTTTTTAAAAAAAAATGAACCACATTTCTCTTTAAACTGTTATTTTCAAAGACATCTATGGTGAATCAAACTATGTGAAAAACTGTGAAGTAGTATCATGAAGGGATGCAGGGTCTCAGTGGCTAAAACACTGAGCTTGTCAATCAAAAGGTCGGCAGTTCGGCTGTTTGAATCCCTAGTGCCAAGTAACGAAGTTAGCTCCTATTACTTGTCCCAGCTTTTCCCAACCTAGCAGTTCGAAAGCACGTAAACAAAGTTGAAGTACAAAAATAGGAACAACCTTTGGTGGGAAGGTAACAGCGTTCTATGCGCCTTTGGCATTTAGTCATGCTGGGACACATGACCATGAAGGCATCTTTGGACATCGCTGGCTCTTCGGCTTTAAAACGGATATGAGCACTGCCCTCTAGAGTCCTAATTACTAGCACATATGTGCGAGGGGAACCTTTACCTTAACTTACCTTTAGCATCATGGTTTAATTTTTGCCAAAACTCCTAACCAGCAACAATCTGGTTTGAAATGAATGAGTCAAAAAGGAATACTTAATTCCAAATCAAGCTGGCTCATCCTCTTGCTAAATTACTCATTTTCACATGTGGAGAATAATTATAAAGAGTTCTTAGCTTTTAGTTGCCCAAACATGCCGTGCACGGAGAGGCAAAAAGTCAAATTAATGAACAAGGGATTACAAATTAAAAACAATAAAATCTTCACATTAAGCTGGGTGGTTGTCATATGGAGTTCCTGAGGGATATAAATATCTCATTTCCATTAGCCCCCTCCCCCACAATACATGCATTGTGATGCTTGTAATTACAGTGGAAATGCTATTATAAATAAATGGGTGATTGCTACTTAAGGAACTGTGGAATTAATAACATTTGGCTATTACACAACTAATTAGCAACATTTTTAAAGGAGGGCTTGTTTCAACGACAACATGTACGATTAAATCTGCTGGCATAATTTCTTCTTCCCTGACCTTCCCATTAGGAAGGTTAAAGAGAAAGGAAAATCTTCACTTAAGATACATTTCAGTCCTCAAAACTGGTAGGAAGTTTTAACAATTCTAGCACTATTAGTTCCTTTTATCCACATGTTGTGCTAGCAATATTCAGATATTTGGGCTGAGGTGACCATATGATGGGGGATGAATGTGTGTTAGTTCGTCCGTCCATCCATTCATCCATCCATCCATCCATCCATCCATCCATCCATCCATCCATCCATCCATCATCACATGTCCTTGTCAGTTCAGGATATGTTTTTAAAAATATCATAAATCAAGAATAAAAATACTATTTAAAGTATGAAATATAAAGCACTAAAAACTGAAACAATAGAGTCTTAAATTTCAAACTCTAAAATAGTAAAGACCTGGGGAAATAAAAATGGTTTTAATTCCCTCCCTAATGGTTTGGATTGTTTCAACTCCAGGAACAATTTGTACTATAACATGAACCCTTCCTCCAAGCAAGGAGAATTAACAGTGGATATCAAATGCATCTATAAGAGGATCTGCAAGGAATCCCTTGCTGATCTAAGAATATGGGGTAATGGAGCCCTTAGTTGTGGGCCTCAGCTATGTAATACTTTGTTAGATACCATGCTCCAAACTAGAAATGAGGGTACAGTGAGTTCTAGTCTGACCTTAGACTACTGGTTATGTGGGCGTGGCTTTGTGGGCATGGCAGGGGAAGGATACTGCAAAATCCCCATTCCCACCCCACTCTCAAAATTTCCATTACGGGTTCTACAGAACCCTTCAGAACTGGCTGCCCCTCTGCCTTGGGGCAGTCACTTACTCTTAGCCCAACTCACCTCATAGGGTTGCTCTTATGAGGAAAATAGGCAGAGGAAGGTGTGTTAGGTATGTTCCCTGCCCTGAGATATTTATAAAAAAATAATAAAGACAGGATGAAGCACGTATGTTCCCATGGACTGGCACAAGTCACCTGTTGCAATTTCCAGTCTGTATTAAAAAAAAAAAGCACATTACAATGAACCTTGAGATTAGCACAGTAGGAGTTACTGATCTTTCTCTTTGCAACAGTGCACACATCTTATTTATCAGCTGAATTGGTTTCTTTTTTAAAAGAAATCTTCACTGCATCTATTGTATTTTTCAAATTGCAATACCCACTCAATAAAATAATAGAGTAATAATGATAAATGTATGTTCTTCACTAGCGCCAAGGGATAATCTACTCTAAGACAAACCCAGATAAGAAAACAACAGAATACCACTTTTCTTTGCTTAAGGCTGTCAGCTAAAACTGCCCAAACACATTACTGATCCTCTATGGTCCATTTTGACCCATGACACTTCCTCTTCACAATCTTGTAATTTAGAGTATGGGTTCACAACCCATAGCTACTTAAACAGGAACAACTGCCAATAGACAAAAACAAGTCATAGCGACACAGACATAGGATATATAAAAACTAGGGAGGAGGGGAAGAGACCCCAGTGACAATTCTGCCTATGTATCTATTCTAATCATTATTATAGGACTGAATCACATTACCAGAAACGTTAAGGGAACATATGAGGAATGATCAACCCTAACTTTATCATGAAGAAGGTTTAATGTAATATCTCACAGATTAAACAAAAACCAAGGCACTTTGCCACTTTGTCTTATTTATCAGAAGAGCTACGATTCAACATATTTATTCTTTATAAGTTTGTGAGCCAGGTGCTCTCAAACTATTTCAGCCACTATTAAGCCAAACTAGCCAATAACTAATTAGCACAATCTTTCCCCCCACTTCTCCATTTGCCATTCTCTACCTTGAGTGCCACTCAGCTTCCAAAACTAAATGAAAAAAAATGAACATTTCTTCCCTCTCTTTTTTCATAAACTGGGAAAACATGTTAGTAGGTTTTTGCCCCACAACAAACCAGGCATAGTCTCTTTATATTTTGGGATCTTTGCAGCAAAACTGATTCTTCTTAAGCATGTACGGTAATGTTATCTCAAATGATCAAATGATCAAAACTCCCTTGTAGCAGGGGTGAAATCAACTTAGCTTCGCTACTGGTTCACAAATGTGAGCATGCACAATCTTCTGGACCTTCCATGCATGCACAGAGTGTCAAAAATGGGATGTGATGACATCTGGGCATGTGGATGGAGCCTCCTCCCCCATTGCCACCGCTTCACACGAAGCGGATAGAAACAGCTGAATTGCACCACTGCCTTGTAGGATTTTTCTCCACAGGTTGAACTGAATGAGTGACACATGAACTGGTAGATGAGAAATATGAAGGTAGTTTACAATGTGGGTGAAAAGATAGCCTTAAACACAAGATAAAATGTACTGAAATTATGTATGATTTTGGAAGAAGGAGAAGAGATTTAAATAACCGATTTTCTGAAGATGGCTAGGAACTGATTTTTTTCCCACTGTTATTGGCATCATTTGATAGACTTATATGTGTACAGCAACATATGTACAATAAATTTAGAATCATAGAAATACAGTCTATGAGTTAGAAGGACCTTATAGATCATTTAGTTCAATCCTCTGTGCAGTGTAGCAATCCACTACATCATCCCTGACAAGTGGCTATCAACCTGAATTCCTGTATCTTCTTGGTCCTTGTCCTGCTCTCAGTTTCTAGTGCAAACAGGTTTTTTTCTCTTATATGATTTATTGTTAAATATTTATAGATTACTATCACATTTCTCCATCTTTTCTTTTGCAAACTAAAATATCCAGCTTTAACTATTTCTGAAGGAATTTGATTTCCACTTCCCTTATTAATCTAGTAGTTCTACTTTCTTCATTATAGATTAAAAATCAGATAATAGAAAGGATTTGTTCAATTTTTCATAAGATATTGACTTCACAGCTCCACTGAACTTGTCTCCATCTGAAACTTTGAAACACTTTCTAATTTGTTTTTAGCTTGCACTCAATATTTCGCCTTTTCATAATTTTACCTTTGACTGACCTAACTCTTCAATAACTATTTGCGGAACTAATTTGAAGATAATTTTGTCCTTGATTTGACCCCTGTTGGTCTACTATTTACACTGCTTACTGTAACTGCAGGATGCAGTTATACAATTTATACTGGAACTTTACCTATTTATTTGCAAGAACTCGGTGCTCCATAAGTTGTTATATAAAGGCTGATGTATTTACCTGAGGGTAATGTGAACTGAAAATAATGATTATTAGCCTCCCCCTTCCCCCCAAAGCTAATAAGATTTACTGGATAACAGTCCAAATTTTTTAAAAACCATGGTAATGGAAAATGCTAACAACACAAATTCTAGGTGTATCATATGGAAGCAATTGATTTTTTTTTGGCTTAGGTTAATTCAGGGTAAATGCAGATGTGATTACATAAGTCTATGGTTACAAGGGGACTGCAATTATCTATAGTGAAGAAAGCTCATACATAGTCAAACTGATTATTGAGTTATTATTACATGTTGCTAGGTGTACTTATACATCACAGATGATGATCTGCTTTAAAAATTAACGTGCTTACATGGTTTTTCATCATTTGATCATTTCAGATGTGACCTGTGCACAGGCCAAACATAAAAGAATATGTATTGTGCTGATTAGATCTTGTTTTTGACCTCTATAAATATATTAAAATGTTTGAAAAAACTCCTTGCATAAGGCACACACACCAGTTCTACCCAGGGGGGAAAAATACTGTTTCAAAGTATGCAGCACATTAGGGACTGAGTTTGTCCTGCCCTTAAGAAACATCCACGTGTTTAATCCACGTGATCAAAGACTTAGCAAGAGCTTTGAAAAATGACAGGGCAGCAAAAATTATGGATCCACTGAAGTGACAACACATAGCTTGATGAGAATGCGATGGGAAATGAATTTTCAGCTAAGTGGACATGTCCCCTGTCATCCTCCCCACCCCGAAATAAGGCAGCAGCTGCATGGAACAGCCAAAGAAAAGCTCAATGATGGGTGGAACTAAATTAATCAGGATCTGTTTTTTTTTTAAAATGACTTTACCTTTAACCTTACATTCAGTTCTGGCCCCCTAATTGCAGACTTACAATGGATGAATTAATCCATTATTATAAACTTACCTGGGGAAATCACCTTCCATTTCTGGAGTGGACATTCATTCAGCAGTTCAATGATAGGAGAATAGGTAGCAAATTGATTTATTAAGGTGTCAGAATTAAAGTAGACATGTTTCCTCACAATCCAAAGAGTATCTCTTTTGCCAAATGATGCCATGGAGGCTTTATAGGGGATGAAAATGTTTCACTGCCCGCTAAAATATTGTAGATTGGGAAATTAGATGGCCCATGAGAAGTTGTTATTTTTGAGTATTTATTAATGGTTTAAGAAAACTGCAGGACTTGTACACACAGTCTTCAAGGTAAAAATCTGTCTCAAAGGCATATAGTGTGTAAAGTGCAGGCAGGAGCAACATACCCTAAATGGCACAAATAAGTAACTAGCATTGTGCATAGGAACATTTGTATATGGGTTAGAACCAAGCCCAGATGGGAGATCCCACAGAAGGTTGTGGAGAATAACAGGGCTAATATCCTGTGGGACTTCCAGATCCAGATGGACAGGCAGGTACTGGCCAATTATCCAAACATCATGATAGCAGTCAAGGACCAGAGTGATAGATATGAAATGAGCCAACTCACCATGGCCAACTTGCCTCACAGGACAACTTGCTGTGGGACAATCCAGCAATTCAATTTAATTATTTAAAATAATGAGACAGTTATTTTAATTTTTGTCATTCACATTTAATTTTGTCCTTCTTTTGGAATCCTTTCTTTAATGATTATATTCCACCATTTCTTTGACATTAGTGTAACTCTTATCTTAGAGCGAATTGTTCTGTAGTAAATGGCCATGGCAAATTGTCCTATGATGAATTGGCTGAGGTGACACACACACACACACACACACACACACACACACACACACACACACACTCCTTCTTCCTGATTTGCTGCCATTTGGCACCCTTTGTCTATCAGGGTCTAGGATAGGGGTGTCAAACTCAAAGCTTTAAGGCCTGATGTGGCCTGCGGCATGCTTAAAACTGGCCCAAGGGGCTGGTCTGGAAATAGCAAAGGACTGGCCTGCAGTGCCTCTGGCAGCCAAAACGGGGTATTGGGGGGGGGGGGGGCTGCATACAGAACTACAATGCTGATCCAGCCCTTGAAGAAATCCAGTTTGACACCCCTGGTCTAGGACAACCATATTATATACTATGTATTTTTAACACATATATAGACAAATGTATGTATATATACACACACATATGCATATGATGGTTATAGGGTTTGTTTCTCAACAACTATTGTAGGTTTTTATGCTTTGTTGATATCACTTTTTGTATTCTTTTAATGTTGTGTTAGCCATCCACCCAGAGTCAAATTTCTGAGTTGGGCAGCCATATAAATAAACTTAATAAATAAATAATAAATGCATTTAAAAAACCCATTCAGCTCTGTTGAAAACATGAGAACAATGTTCTCATATTTAGCACCAGTTTATGCTTCCCGAGTCAAATAATTTTGCATGCTTTGCATAGACAAATGGATATTTATGGAGCCAGGCAATTCCTTTCAGTAAATTCAAATTAATCTGTATTTAAAATTCTGATTCCAATAAATATTTAATTTAGTTAATTAAATTTGGAGTTTTTTTCAGTAGATCTGGATAATGTGATTTGAATTGTGGAAATAATAAATTGTGACAGGCTTTTCAGGGAATGCGTCAGCACAGTAGATAAGAGGAATAAATACGTAAACATATTTAATGCTAAGAAGTCAGAAACAAGATGAACGTTTGAGATTGTGTAGCTCTTGAGCTGCATTGGTAAATATCAGGTTTTTCTTTCTCACAATGTCCATATAACTTCCACAAATTCTCCAGAAGATTTGTCCTTAGGAAGTAATATGGCCAAATAAAAATAATGTGGCATATTAAATGAAACAATTTAGATCTTTGAGCTTTTTTCAGGAAATTTGCACTTAAGAAGGAAAGGTATTCCAGACCTCAGTTCTGTAAAGTGAGGGGGTGCTGTATATGCATGTTTTCTTTAGAATTGTACATCTACTTCACATATGAGTACAACCAAAGTTAAGTTCCAAAAGAGTTATGTGAGGTTGGCAATTGAGTAAGTTACTAGAACAATTTAAACAAGGTTTGTGTGATACTCCTGGTTGTTCTGAAACAGCTCTTTTGAAGGTTTTACACAGCCAAATTGAACTAAAGGTTCTTTTACTCTAGGTTCTGAATGGAGTTAATATGCTTTAAAAAAATCATTGTGGAATATAATTTTTAGGCTAACATGCATGGGATAATAATGGGATATCAGTCTGTAGCATAGCACTTATTTTCTTGAATTCCTGTTATATGTAATTAAAAGAACCAGGGAAATGAAAAAAGGGAAAGGGTTTTCTAAGATCATAAAGAGCCATGGATAATCAGAGTAGGCAATATTCACCAGACAAAATAATAATTATTTTCCTATTATATCTTCCTTCACTAATTGTTCCAATTCATAGCAATTTCCCTCACCAAGAAGAAATAATAATGTAGCTTTAAAGAGATGGTGGAAAGAAGAATAACATAAGTTCATGCTTCTAGGACATCAAGACCTAGAATGAGAAAGGAAGGTGTGTTTATAGCAGTTCAATGACTTGAGTGCACAACAAGACTGGTAAAACCCTTGATAATATCTCACTATAGTCTTTGGTACAGCCAATGAGTCTTTCAGACTTATAGGACTTAAAGTTGCATGATCTTGATCCATGCAAGATCAGCAGACTTCTTTCAACCTTCAGAAGAGTATATTCAATCTATTGGGTTACATGTTGCATCTGGATTTCTGATTTGAGATGGGCTGAGTGAGCATGGATCCTCCTCTTCCTCCTTGCTCAGGGATTCTGAGTTTGAGAGTTCATCTGGGACTATGAAGCATTCTTTCATTCACTTTCAAAAATCCACTTTTGAGTATAAAAACAGTGATAAGAATAATTATGTTATCACAATAACAACAAAAATGTAAACAATAACTTGGATTAGTTTTTGTTGTTGTTGTCATTATTATTTCAGCTTATCATTCCATTTTGTCTATGAGTCACATTTCTCTGTAGGAAAATTTCCTATTTGCTTTCATGCTATTAGAGAATGCAAATTTTATCCAAATTTCTGATGAAGAAAGCAAGTGATGAAAACAAGCCCAGGACAATCCTGGACTATAACTGAGAATACTCCTTGTAGTTCAAAATAACTTTGGGCAATACTGTAAAGAGGTTCAGAATCTTACATGGAAATGCATTACTCAAAGAAATATCCTGGCTTTCATTAATTATTACAGAGTGTGCTAAGCCTGATATGCATGTTTTTTTAAAAATATGTATTAGCTGGTAGATTTGCACTTAATATAATGCCCCTGTGCACCAAAAAACATCAAATGGGTTAATGAATGTCTTTGCAACATGTTGAAACATAGCTTAGAATAATTAAAGAATGATTGTATTTAATCATTTATTAGTTATTTCTGAAATACCCATATTTTTAAAGTGTAAGATGGCCACTACCTTCTGATGCTGCAAGCACTATTATTTATCTTCTAAAACATTATAGAACTCTATTATAAATATTTATAAACTGATTTTTTTTTGCCAGTCAGAGACTATGTTTGCACATCACACTAAAATATTCTTCATTATGGAGGAACATGTTTGTAGTGCCTCTGGTGCTTCTTAAGTGATTAATGGTTTGTATTGCCTACAGTTAGCTTTAACCAATCCTATTTATAACCTAATATGATTTTGGAACCAATTATCGCCAGTCTTCAATGATGATTCCTACTAGTAGTATGCATTAAAAAAAAGGAAATGTAAAACTGAAAGCAAAACTTTTGAATAGTCTTCTAAGACACATAGATAAAGGTGAAGTCAGTTTGAAGTTTGATTGATCAATTTTCTCAGAGAAGTTCTTTTTTCCCCTATTTTTTATTTTTTTAAATAAAAACAAATAAAATCATCCTCCATTACAAAATTATAGAAAGTAGAAGTTCAAACAAAACAAAACCAAAGTAAAAACAGTAGGACGGAGAAGATACAATGTTTGTGATCAGAAAAATTGAATTAAAAAAATACATAAAGAGATAATAGTATTCCTTTCCAGGTGAGAAGGCCTTTGGACCCAAAGATTTTAATAACTATTGCATACTTTTAGGGAAAGTTGTTAAGTGGGTACTGCTGCATCAGTTACGAAGCCCCTTAAGATTAGATCACTTATGGGTTTTTGAGACTATCAATCAAGGCATCTTGTTAGATCACCTAATAGGGTTGGGGATTGGAGATACTATCTTCAGTAGTACCATTCCTTGCTTAGCAGACAGGTTTAATAAACTATACTGGAGAATAAACAGTTGATTTGGTGGCACCTGCTCTTCAGACTTGCACAGGGAATAGTTATTTTTTCTACTTGTTAACATCCACATGAAGCTGACGTATGATATCATCCAATAACTTGGATCTACTTTGCCATCCCAGGTTGTAGGGGAGATATCTTATCCTGGTGCATGGAAACTGTTACAGTCTTGGATGAGACAGAGCAGTCTGAAGGTGGATTCAAACCAAAATGGAGGTACTATTTGTTCATGAAGGCATTTCATCAGTATGGATATTGTTTCTGGATGGGTAGGCACTATTTCTGAAGCTACTTCTGAGCTCATAGCTGCTTCTAATACAATAGGTGAAAGCTATAGCTAGGGCCTTAGGGGCCTTTACCAAGTTTAGCTAATGTACTAATACAAAACAACTTTATTGCAATAATTCATGCTCTGATTACAACATGGTTACATTGCTGCAACATGCTTTGCAAGATACTGCCTTCAACCATTCAGAAGATGCAGTTACTTCAGGATGCCCTAGCCTAGTTCATAAACTAATTGGCCACCATTGCTTAATATTCTTATGTTGTGTTATGTTCTGTCCTGGCTGCCAATTTCAGGTAAAATTTAAAGTGCTGGGTTTCACTTATAAAACCCTTTATCACCATGGTAGCAAAAGGAATGTATGTCCCAATCAGAATAATCGCAACCTATTAGGTCAAGGGAGAAACTACTGTCCCACTTTTGAGAAGTAAAGAGAGCCAAGACCAAGACATGCGGCTTCTCAGTAGCAGCACAAATTCTCTGGAACATTCTTCTTGTGGAAATCAGTCATAAATATGCTGAATAACAAATTATTCCTGACAATATTATAACTTGACTGTGACACTTTTTGTTTTATTCAATTTTTTTAAATTGCTTTATTTTTATTATAATTGATTTTATGTTTATGCTAATCATGGCTGCTTTAAGCTGTTTTGTTATATCATATAAAGTACTGAGAGAGTTGTAATGATTACAACAGGATATCAGTGTGATAAAATACTAGCTAGCTAGATTCCAGAAGACAAACTCATAGGAGCATTGTTGCTGAGAATCAATGTTCTACACTCTCCATTATACTTGAGAAATAAATAAATAAATTCTGAATTCTTGTCCCTTATCTAGGAAACCCATCATTAAAACATTCACACACAGTGAAATTTTCAACTGAATAGCTTACAGTTCTTCAACAATTTTCTTCTTTGTTTAACTAGTGTTTTTCCTCAGCTTCTCATTAAATGGTGATTCTCCTCCTAGAATTTTCTTTAAATCCAGCTGCTTTGCTCTGATATTCTGCCAAGAATGAAACAAAGTATTTGGTAGACAGTCTTCATTCGTTTCATATTCACAGAAAGTCACTCCTCAGAGTGGGCTTATTGGGGCAACTTTAGGAGCAATACATTCTGACTTATTTTTTTGTTCTTTTATCTTTTTAATTGATATATTTCTCTTCCCCCAAATTCAGGATGGTTCATTGTACTGTTGTTAAAAGTCATAGCATTAAAACTTATTCTGTGTGTGGACATATAAGAGATTCCTCATTCTTGCTCAAAAAGAACTTTTGAAAGTTATTTGTCAGGTGATTTTTTTAAAAAAGTCATTTCTCTTGGATTTTGATACATTGGAAATACAATACAGCTTTTGTTACAGTAGTAGAATTTGATGATAAGAAAAAAGAAACTTTTCCAAAGTCATAGAATAGGTAAGGGCCACTTAGACCACTGAGTCCAATTACTTGATTGATTGTTACACAAGGACCCTCACCTAGTGATCAAACGAGCTTTTGACTAAAGACTCTTTAAACCAGGGGTGTCAAACTCACCTCATCACAACTTATCAGGACTTTTCCTACCTTTGCTAAACCGGGCATGGGTGTGGCCAGAGTGTGATGCACCCAGCCCATGGGCCGGGAGTTTGACAGCCCTGCTTTAAACAATAAGCACCACAAAGTGAATATGGACCTGAAAAATGGCTACCATGTACTTCAGAAAAAAAGGATGGTTTTTATCAAGGCACAGTAAAATAAATGATAATAAAAATATCATAATAATAAAAGCATCATGTCATGACAACAAAATAAAAAGTAGCAATCATTGGGAAAATCATATTCAACGGGAAAATAAAGCAATACACAG
The DNA here is from genome assembly GCF_051295495.1 of Thamnophis sirtalis. NCBI lineage: Eukaryota > Metazoa > Chordata > Lepidosauria > Squamata > Natricidae > Thamnophis > Thamnophis sirtalis. Next base: position 65,735,230 of record NW_028261387.1, read on the forward strand.
TGATGAGGGAATAGCAACAAAACAGGAAAATATTTATGAGGAACTCAGTGGAGGTCATTAGGGAAATTCTAGGCAATAGAGAAATAACATTCTGCCAGTACTGAGGGAATAGCTGAAGGCTCGCATTGGAACAACGTGTTTACTTTTTTTAAATATATAAAACAAAGTAAATCCAGTACTTTGGGTAAGCAGGAGAGTGGAGGATTTTATTTAATATTTAAAGAAATTAATTGGAACTAAGTCTCACTGGAAATATTGTGGTCTAAGAAAGTAAGTACAGGATCAGAATACCCTTTGAGGATTTCAAGGTATTGTCTTGCATTATATTGAAAAGCTTTTAATTTGCCAAGTGAGACTTATTGATGTAATCATGTGTTGTTTATGTGACATCAGGTTCACTGTCTGCCTAGTCTGTTCAAAAGGAGGACTCTAGTCCTCCTCAGGATGTCTGCTTCAAAAGAATTTAGTCTATAAGAATTGTTGGATGGACCTTGAAAGTTTTTCAGTTCTTCTGAGAAAGAAAGAGCTATGGCTCATCTTTTTTTGGAAGAAGAAAAATATATCTAAAGGCACTTAGGGAAAAATATACTGCATCAAAATAGCTGGATTTGGTCAATTCGTTTACAAGGATAATTTCACCTAATTCTGCAGACAGAAGAAAAAGTAGTTTTAAGGCTTTGAGTTTAGAGAATAGTGGAAGACATGATCCAGATTTTTGAATGCCTCTTTGATGTTGCCCTGAAAGAGATTTTAGATCTGGCAAAAACATCAGTTAAGGTTCTCTTAAAGTTTTGGCAAACAGCAAACAGTAGACTGGAAGAGCTCAAATGGTGGTGTTCAGCTGGTTTGGACCAGTTTTTGCAAACCGGTGGCAGAAATTTTGAGTAGTTCAGAGAACTGGCAAATACCACCTCTGGTTGGCCCAGTCCTCCCCAACTGTCGTTCCTTGTCCTATATTCCCTTGTTTTTTAGCTCAGTTGATTCGCCTGGCAGAGTGGATTGCTGCACCTCAGCTGAGCTAAAAAGCAGCTCAGGTCACCAGCGCTGATACCGAGGGTGGTTTATGAATGTTGCACACATGCGCGAAGCACTCTCTCATAAATCCGGTAGGAAAAGATTTGGAATCCCACCACTGCTCAAGACCTTCTATGAGATTAGCAAAATGTCATGGGGGGATATTTCACATTTTTAAGACAAATAAATGATATTTATTAAACTAAACATCAGAGGCTGACACAAAAATAGTAAATGTAATGTCTCTGAGAAATCCTTTCCTCATCCTTTTCCTGCTCAGCCAGACCAGTGTGTTGCTAATTAAGATCATGTTCCAAGGTTTGCTGAAGGCTCTCTGTCAGTGTAATGAAATCTTCTTTCAGGCATATCACAGTGTCATGGACAATCCTTTTCTAATCACCATTTAATAAGTTGGTATTGTTCCTTCTCCACTGGTTGTGGAAGGAACAAGCTAGTGCCTCTGGGCTGATAACAGTGATGCTGACTAAGAACAAAATTGCTTGGAAACAAGCTTCAGTGAACAGAAAACTCTTGAGAATTCAAGGATTCTGTACTATTGTCACATGGCAAAGAAAGCTTAAGTACCACAGATGGCATAAATCAAAGGACAATAAGCCCTCTTACATTTACTTGGAACATTGCTTTCATTCCGGTTTATCAGACCTCAGGCAAATTTAAATTCAGCCTTTCTCATTTAGAGCATCCTTCATGATGAGGTGAAATTAGTGAATGGTATACAGCAACAACCAACCAACCAACCAACCAACCAACCAACCAACCAACCAACCAACCAACCAGATATCTTGATAATAGACAAAGATCAAAACACATTTAGTGGTGCTAAATGACAGCAACATCCTAAAGAAAGAGTATCTGAAGCTGGGGAAGTACCAGGCCTGAGGGAAGAACTGGAGAGGATGTCGAAAGTAAAGGCCAAAGTGATCCCAGTGATGCACTTGGGGCTGTGTCTCCTAAATGGAGACAATGCTGTCCAACAGATCCCAGGAACAACCTCAGAGGTCTCTGTCCAGAAGAGGGCAGTGCTAGGAACAGCTAATAAGATATTCCACAAAACCCTCAAACTTTCAGGCCTCTAATAGATGTCTCAAGATTGAGGAAGACACATTCCATCCATGCAAGCCAACTCACGCCAGCTCCACAAAGGCAAAACCTGTCATGATACATCATGATATGGCCCGTGACACGATTGAGTTTGACACTTGTGGTTTAGACAAATCAGAATTTGTGTGTTTGTATTGATTAGCCTATAGGCCATATCAACGTACAGGTTCAAACACATATTACCAATAAAATTCTAAACAAACAATTTAAAATGAGAGAAGCTATAGGATAAAATAAAATAATTTAATACATAAATATGTAAAATAGAATAAAATGACATAAAATGAACTGGGAAACTGTGAGCATACTACATCAAGCCAATCAATAAGCCAAAAAGGAAACAAAAAGACCAAAACACTTCCCCACAGCAATCAACATCCATATGAACAAAGATTAACACCAAGATTAACACTAGACCAACAATCAAAAAGTGTACAATACCCCAATCAAGGAATTACTAACTCAGACAAAGAAGATGACGCTAAATAACAGCCTAATCAAGGAAGTACCAAGACTACTCCCATTAACACTGACAAGGCAAACTACTAGTATATAAAAATAAGAGCAAACTCCCCTCTTGTTTAGCAATGATGATGTTACCTGGCTTAGTAATGAAATGTCTGCAAGAAAACCACCAAGGTCAGAGAACATTACAGCTCAACCCTGAGCTACAAATATTCTCTTCTATCTGTAAACTTTTAATTCCCTTCCTCATTTTCTCTTCCCTCCTTCAGCTTCAAACCTGCCTTTGTATTTACTTAAATTACTAGAAGGTATTTTAATGAATCCTAATTTCCAACCACAGCTCAAATGAGCTGAATGCAGTCTGATTTGATTTAGATGAACTATGGTTTGATGGGAATTCAATTACACATTTTTTAGTAGAACATAATGTATTTTGATACACAGTGGCTTTGGTGCTAATGAGATGCATTATAACTGATGCAAGGACTGTATTTTATCCCTTTGCTTACTGCATAGGATGCACATTAATTATGTTTCAAAAACAACAGCAACAATAACACACTTACCCACTATGTTTCTCTTCTGTTAATAGCAGTTTCCTTTTACTGCCAACAATATTACAAATTTACTTTCCAACCACATTTTTATTTTAAACAACTTAATTGTGATCTCTGAAAAAGCAATTTAGCTTCTCCTTGACTGCACATTAAGTTTTGTAACAGGGTCATTTCTTCAGAGAAATGTATACTTTATATGAAAGTCATAATTGTGTTACAATGATGAAATCTGTTGTTTCTAAGCAGTGATGGAAAAATGAGCAGGCTGATACTAAAGTGGAAATTTCATCTGAATTTGCAGGTTGAATTCTGTTCTTGTCATGAATTTTCACGCTGCCTTCATTGGCTTCAAATATAATGTATAATGGCCCAGTCTGTTCCTGTGATGCTGGACTGACAATGTTACAGTGGAAATATCATTTTAGATTTTATCCAAAGCGCAATATATCATATTATTTTTTTCAATTCTGTTGAAGTGCTACTATCCTTCTGGTATAAGCAATTAAATCAAGCCACTTATTCTACCCCAGATGCTTTTGCGTATCACCTAGAAAACTCAAAACTGCAGCTCAGCCAATGCTCTTTATGTCTTTTATGTGCATCTATTCTTACTTGAGAGGTTAGATATGGTCCATAGGATGGTCCATTGGTCTTAGTTGACTAGATTTCTTTTTACCTTGGTGATAATTATAGGTTTTAAAGACTGATTTTTGTTTTTATTTTGTATAATATTTTTCTCTGTTATTAACTGCCCAGAGTTCCTATGGCGAGTTTGGCAGTTATATAAATCCAAATAGATACATATATGTCTGAGATTGAAATCTTTAATACACTCTAAAAAAGCAATTATTTTGAGATACCCAATTACTGATATTATAGCAATCAAGGGTGTGTGTGTGTAAAGAAGATGGTGTTTGTGGCACTGATTGAAGTTGTGTTCCTTTGTACAGTGTTTGCATACAAGGTTGATATAGGTAGAAAGGAGATAGGACTACAATCATGTTGCCATGACTACAATCTTAATTTTTTGGACCATGGATATTGCTGATAGCAAACTTGTTTCATAAACTCTTCCTTTCATTGTCTTTAACACGCATACAGGTAAACACAGCGTGTTTTGAAAAGTTCTGAAAACACCTTTAGAGCACACAATGGTTTGAAGGAGGAGATCCTGGGCAGTGTCATGGAATTCATTAGGAGGTCAAAAAAAGTTAAGATAGTAGGTTCAATTGTGTCATCGAAGCTCCACCCTTAAAAAAGATGCCTTGTGATTTATTTAAACTAGGTGTGGGTCTTCAATTGTAGAGTCATAGCTACCTTCTTGACTTTTTTTGTCATGCCCTACTGAGCATGACTTTGAAATCAAACATTACAGGCATTTCTTCTTCGTTAGATATATCTGGAAGGCAGTCATTGCTCATGCTAAACTTTCCCTTGCTCAATCTCTTGGGTGTCTCTTTTGCAGTCAGCACAAAAGGAAGGCTGTCACCAGGGAGCTATAACTTCAAGCTGTTCTCTTTATGGACATTAACATCACGCAAGGCTAAGCCTGCAAAAAAAAATCCCTGAAAAAAAATATTTCAGTTGGGAAATTCTTTTCTTTATTTATTACTGCAATTTATATGCTGTTCAATCTCCCAAAGGTCTCTAAGCCTCTCTGGTTTTCTCAGCCTTTTGGAATTTCCTTCAAATTCCTTTGGAGAGCTTTTCAACTTATTGTTGTGTTCTGTTGCATGTCACTCCATCATTTTATAGCTTCTCTAGCAGCCTATGGAGGGAATAGGAAATGGCCTTGAAGGACTGGAGGAAGAGCTGCTATCAACATTATGGAGTCAAATAAGCAGGCCTTGAACTGTTCCAAGAAACTCATTTGAGGAAATGAATCTCAGTCAAGCCTCTCCCTAGTTCACACAAACATACAGTGAGGAACGAGGATAGGAAGATTCTGGTAGTATAAAAGTAGTGCTGACCTATATGGCATTGGTTTCTTAGTCTGGTCTACCTTGTAAAGCTAACTGCCTGTCTTGCCTGATCTGAAAAATTCCTATTAAGGAGTCTCTTTGTTAGGCCTCCCTTTAAGATTTAATGGAAACATGAGAAGTATGGATATAATTCACTGTGTATAGTAGTGAAGGACAGAATACTCACTCAAACATCTTCCTCACTAAATAGCTAAGTAAATAAGCATTATGCTACCCATATCTCGAGGGCTGCCACAAAGACTGTGTGTGTGTGTGTGTGTGTGTGTGTGTGTGTGTGTGTTTGTGTGTGTGAACATATTCTCCTAAGAACCTGAAGGCAGGAGAAAAAGCAATGGATGGAAACTAATCAAGTAGAGAAGCAACCTAGAACTAAGGAGAAATTCCTGGCAGTGAGAACAGTTAATCAGTGGAATGACTTGCCTGCTCCACTGGAGGTTTTTAAGAAGAGATTGGACAACTGTTTGTCTGGAATGGTATAGGGTCTCCTGCTTGAGCAGGGGGTTGGACTAGAAGATCTCCAAGATCCCTTCCAACTCTGTTATTCTGTTATGTTGAATCTTCACTATCATCTCATCTATGACATTTTCTTCGCCTTTGAAAAGAAATTGAAGGCAATTTCTTCTCCATAAACTTGGCAAAAAAGGTTGAAAAATACAGGGGGGGGGGGAATCAAATATTTCACTAATAGAATTCTGGTCCCTTAAGACTACAGTGAGTTGCAGTATAAAATACTGCTCTACCTCTAAATCTAGCTGAAGAATTCTTTTGAAGAATTACCTAATTTTTGGTCTAGCTACTTCATAGAGTCTCCATGATTTTATAAATACATTTCTCAAAGGATTTGTTTTAACCATTATTGTCTATGTGCATTTCCTTTGTACAAATATGCATACCTTTTTGTTTCTCTCAATTAGGGAAGTTTTGTGTTTTCTGTGGCCTCTTCTGGCTAATAGCATCATTTGTATGGCAGCATGTGCTGTTCTACAATGCTATGGGATTTCTCCAGAGTACATGGTACGATGATGCATGTTTTATAAAAATGGGGGAATCTTTCTTCAGAAGTATTAATTATATTCAGACTTTAATGGACATGGCCAGTTTGATCAATGAGCCCTCAGAAGAAGGATAAGGTTTCATTAAATAAAAATGAAGGGAAGGGAAAATGAAGGGAAAATGAAATTAGTTACATTTGGAAATTCACAAATAAACTATGACTAGGATATGGTCACCCACCATTCACCAGTCACTATTTTCTTGTCATCCTATCTTAAACTGAGTGCAAATAGAATGGATGTAATACCTATATTAGGCAGAGCAACCTTTTTATTAAGTGGCTATAAATAGCTATTGTATATGTTATATTTGTAAATAGATAACCTAATGCATTGTAGAGGAAAGCATAAACCACTTAATGTTCAGCTATAATGCATTAAGCTATTTGCTGACATTTGCAGCATGTGCCTAACATACCTTTAAAATAAAAAAGGCCCAATTATTCAGTATAATTAATGAATTGTATGTGTCCTTCCTTCTTAACAGTTTTTCCATGTCAGCATAGGATGGGAGGGTCCATATTTTATTACATTTTCATTTTATTACATTGCACTTCAAGAAATCGTATGATGAATATTTATTTTTGGTGGTTCAGTGGATCACTTGAGAAATAAGAAATATACTTACAGGGGGGGGGGGAGCAAAAAAAAGTATTGCTACTGGGAGATTCCAACCTAGCAAGAATATTGCTTATGCCATCTGTTTGTTTTAAGATCCTTTTGGTAAAGCATTCAAGAGCAATCCATGGAGCAGAAATATTTTTTAAAAATATATCTCAATACGTTCAGGAATAATAGGCAATTTATCAGTAACAAAATAAGAATGGGCACCAGACACTGAATGGAAATGCCACAATGTCACCATAGCTCCCATATAGCTTTTGAAGTTAGCAGCGAAGGCTTATTACTTTTATTATGGATTTGCCTGGGCTTTGAAATCATTAGCTGAAACAATTCAGATCCTTTGCAGGATCTAATATATGGATGATGGCAGCCTTCCTTACCCTGGGGGCCAAAAGTCAACTCCCAAAAGTCCCAACCAGCAGTGTGAGGAAGACAATGTTTATCAAAAACTGAATCTACTCATGTGATGCAATGCGTCATGTTCTTTTTCATTCCAGGTCAGAGTTGAGACCCAAGTGATCTTCATCAACACTTAGTTCCCATCTTGTGTCATTGTTTATTCATAAATAAACAATACAAACTTGACTATTGCTCATAATTCCGGCAGATAAAGTTCAAAGAATTACAGGAAGACTGCATCAAAAATATAAAAAAGGCTTCCTGTTATCTTCAGAGAAGCTCACCTTGAAATATATATGTGTATTTATATACATGCACAAAAGCAACAGAATGAAATCCCAGAAAAAAAGTGGAAACAATTAAAGCATGTCCAAAAGATATTGATACCTAGCTTCTTCCATTTTAATTTTGCCTTTCCTTTGGAACTTCAAAGGAATTTATTGCCTCTTATATACCTACACAGCAATTTATTGAAGTAAATTATGAAATTATTAATTTAAGGTCATCCAAGTGAGATCCATGAGCAAACTGAACCTGGTTCTGCCTGGAGTCAATGTCTTATTTGCCATTGATAGGTGATGCAGTGGTTAGAATGCAGTATTGCAGACTAACTCTGCTGAGTGCCAGGAGTTTGATCCTTACCAGTCAAGGTTGACTCAGCCTTCCATTCTTCCAAAGTGGGTAAAATAAGGACCCAGATTGTTGGGGACAATATGCTGACTCTGTCAACTGCTTAGAGAGGGCTGTAAAGCACTGTAAAGTGGTATATAAGTCTAAGTGCTAGAGCTATCTTCTATCCCCCCAAAACATACTATTCACAAACACCCTATTTTCTTATCCACTGTTAACATACAACAGTAGCAATGGCAAAAATATTGGTGTAGGGCAGACCTTTTTTGGATCGCGTGCCAAAAGCGGAGGGAGCACGGGGGGTGGGTGGGTGGTCGTGCGCAGGCAAAGATGGGCTGGAAGTTTGTCTGTAGGAGCCTTCCCTGAATGCTGGGGAGGGTGAAAAACGACCCTATGAGCAAACCAGAAGTCCGTTCCTGAACTTCTGATTTGCCCATAGGGCCGGTTTCTTGAGCTCCGGAGGCTTCCCTAAAGGCTCTGGAGAGCGAAAAATGGCCTTAAAAGAAGGCCGAAGTTAGCTGGCCAGTGTGTGCTGGAGCTGACAGGGCAACGCCTCGCTTGCCATAGGTTCACCATTACGGGTGTAGGGACTCCTGCTTGAGCAGGGGAGTGGAGTAGATGATCTATAAGGTCCATTCCAACTCTCATTTCTCTTTAAAAGATATTATTACAGCATTCCAAGGAAAAATTGAAAGGCTAACAATTGAACGGCACAATAGATGGCTGGGGTTTGAGGGTGAGGAAGAGATGAAATAAAAGAGGAACACTTTTCTGTCTTTCTTCTGTTCCAAATCCACCAATATAACAAAAGAGAGGAAATATTAGTATTTGGAAAAGTAGTGAAATGAATATGTTTGTAATAAAATTAATGACAAAGTGCTTTTGTGCTTATTCAACTGCTCAGAATAAATGCTTCATGGTTGGGAAAGTTGCTGCTCATTTAAGAATGTCATATTTCTCAGGTGATTGGAAAAATGCTCTGAGATATGTACATCAATTATGAACCTGCAAGAACCCTGTTGAAAACTGTTAATGAAATTTAGTTTATTAAAACGTGACACAAGCCCTGAAATATGAAAGATGTTCCTATAAAATGGACTCTAAATGGACTATTTTAAGGATACATTAATTTGAAGTAGAACAATATCTTTCTGAGGCTTTCAGAAAACTTATGTGATTGATGCTAAACTGATTGTTTGGAATCAGATACCTGTACATGAGCATGAACACACACACACACACACACACACACACACACACACACACACACACACACACTTGCATTCCCCATCTCTGCCCATCTTTTATTTACAGCCTTTCCTAATAGTTAGAAGGTCATTAGACATAACTAGTTGGCCAGAATGGGTTTTCCACACATCAGTGCCCATTCCAATAATGTTGTAACTCACTTTTCTTTGATCTAGCTACAAATAAGTAACTTCTAACCAATAAATTCACTCTTTCCACTGCCCAAGAGTTGCTGACAATTTATGCCATGCTCAAGCTGAAATGAAACCAGTTCTTGAGCCTGGATAGAGGCAGGGACAACAGGGAACAGTCCATCTTGATATACTTTTAAATATCTTTTAGCTAGGAGCAAATTCAATGCAAAAATTCTGGCTCATAGGGATATAGATTTGCAACTTTTCTCAGGGGACCTATAAATTAGTGAATGGATTACAATGGGACATAAATATTTTATTTTCATCTGTGGCAGTTACAACCTTGCACTAAAATTTTTCATTTTGTTTAGGATGAACCCATTGGATTCATCCTGGCAGTTTGAAAGTTTGAAAGCCATGTAATATATGATTTTAGAAGATAAAACTGAATAATATTGTGACTCTCAAAAATCCCCTTTCAATACTTCTGAGTTACTGTTTAGAAGCATCTTATATTGAAAGAGATACCAGCCATCATTTATGATATAATAGCTCTAGTGGCCTGAAAATAATTTGAAGGCATGTACTGAGCAGAATTCAGAGTAGGACCAAGAAAAAGAACATGAGGACATGAGACAAAATGTGGCACCATGGAACAAAATTTCAGAACCAAAAACTGCACTGGGATACATGCTAATTTGAGGAAGCTCAATTGGAGGCAACTGGATCCATTTAGAGTTGGTTCAGGAAAAAAAATTAAATGAAGTAGATAACCCTCACTCTGTCCAGGACCTAGGAGTACTCATCTCAAAAGATCTAAGCCCCAGAGCTCACTGTAACAGCATTGCCAAAAAGGCATTAAGAATTGTTAACCTAATTTTGTGAAGCTTCTTTTCCAGTAACATTGTACTGTTAACTAGGGCATACAAAACCTTTGCCAGACCAATTTGTGAATACAGCTTGTCTGCCTGGAATCCATACTGTATATCAGACATTAATACGATTGAGCGGGTCCAGAGGTATTTCATGAGAAGAGTACTCCACTACTCTGCTCACAATAGAATCCCTTATGCCACCAGGCTCAAAATTTTGGGCTTGGACAATCTGGAGTCTGCGGTTGGACCTAAGCACACTACACAAAATTGTCTGCCTGTCAACGACTACTTCATCTTCAACCACAATAATACATGGGCAAACAATAATACAAACTCAAGGTAAACCTTGAGTGGTCAATGCCTGGAATTCTCTACCTGACTCCGTTGTTACATCCTCAAAACCTGACAGTTTCAATCTTAAGCTGTCTACTGTGGACCTCACCTCATTCCTAAGAGGACCATCAAAGGGGCGTACATAAGTGCACCAGTGTGCCTATTGTCCCTGTCCCCATTTACTTGTATTCATTTCCTTTGTTCATGTTCATGTTCATACTTATACCTGCTATCCTGTACATGTTTGACAAACTAACCAATCAATCAATCAATCAATCAAGTATAAACCTATCACTAAGGGGATACCTAGGCATGTTCCTTTAGCTGTATAACTGAGTGAAGACTGCTCTCAACTGGAGAATATTTCTGCTATTTTTATTCTTACCAGGGTGCAAATTCATTCTTACAACTGAACAGAGATCCACACACACAGTTAAACTAAGCACCCAGTCATTCTGTGTCATAGGAATAGTGAAAGTTAGTTATGCTTTTCAGACAAAATGATGGAGAGAAAAAACAGCTGGAAAAAAAATTTATATGACAGACCTCACTATCATGGCCCTGAAACACAGAACATGCTCCCTAAATCTGGATTGATTGCAGTGGCCCAAAAATTCACCTGGCTGAAAGGGAAAGCTTGGTGAAGCTTGGTGAAGTAATGGTGCTTTCTTGGAATAGCAGGCAGTTCCGTAAGAAAATAGGCAAGAATTCTGTATTTTAAAAGTAGTGATTTTTGTCTAATTACTATGATTGTATGCTAGCAGAATTGGAATTTGCTTGAGTTAGAAGTGAAATGAGTGAAGCAAAAGGATGAAAAAACACCATAAAGTGAGAAAATACATGAATAAATAGATCTGACAGTCTGTAACTCCTAGCACCATTACAATAATCATTCAAGTTATATTGTTTAATGTCTGCACCAGGAAATTACTGCAACATTATGCAACAATTCATAATTATGTTGCTTTCACTTTCAGTTTCATGTAATTTATTTTCCTCCTCTAAATCAGTGATCTAAACCATTAAAATTTCCCATTAGTTTAACAAGATTACTAATTATTTTCAGACCTATAGATCAAATAGCGCTTGAAAATTGATTATATATGCAGTGTATGCCAAATAATAATGCTTGTATCTTCCAAACATGGGCAAGAATTTGGGGAAGGCATAATTTTTGCAAAGAGATTTGATTTATTTTGTGTGTGTATGCATGTGTATGTATGTATATACCAGGGGTGAGTACCTGCCAGTTCTAATCTCTTCTATAAAAGAGGTTCCACAAATCTACAGTGCCGTTTAGAACTGGTTCCAGCTTCACCTCCGCCCATCCGCCCATCATCAAGATGAAGAGCGAGAAGAGGTATTCTGGGAGTTGAAGTCCACAAGTCTTAAAGCTGTCAAGTTTGAACACCCCTGGGGTTTTTTTCTAAAGGGTTAGGGGTGCAAGGGCCTTGTAACTTGACAGCTTTAAGACTTGCACACTTCAATGCCAGAGTTCCTGAGCCAACATGACAGGAGGAATAACCTGGGTTATTTTTCTAAAGAGTTAGGGGTGCAAGAGTCTTGTAATTTGACAGCTTTAAGACTTGCAAGCTTCAAATGCCAGAGTTTCTGAGCCAACATTTTGATTGCTAAGCAAGAGTGTTGTTAAGTGAATTTCACCCCATTTTACAAATTAGCATTGCCCACCCAGTCACATGGCTGGCAAGCCACTCCCACCTGGTCACATGGCCGACAAGCCACTCCCACAAAGCAGGCCACACCTACAGAAGAGGTTCTAAAATTTTTTGAAACCCACCACTGTGGGAGGGTGTTGATTTTTTGTAACACCACTGATAAGGTTTTATCATGTCCATGTTCATACTTATACCTGTTATCCTGTACATGTTTGACAAACAGATAGATAGGTAGGTAGGTAGGTAGGTAGGTAGGTAGGTAGGTAGGTAGGTAGATAGATAGATAGATAGATAGATAGATAGATAGATAGATAGATAGATAGATAGATAGATAGATAGATAGATAGAATATAAACCTATCACTAAGGGGATACCTAGGCATCTTCCTTTAGATTCCTAGCTGTATAACTGGGTGAAGACTTTGCTTGCAGATGTGAATCTAATTTGTATGTTATTCAAATCAATTTACTTCTTTCTTAACTTGTATCTCCTGCTTTTTTCATTGCCCATCCCCCTGGAAGGGGATCTAATCTATGACTTCCCAATCCTAATTTTACTAAGGTCTACCACCAGGAATAACAACAAAATTAATATATAAAAAAGTCTTGCTTCGTTATTGACAGCATTTTGGCTGAAGAAGTGAGAGTTGAAGCTTCATTTCCTGCACTGAATGTAAGCAAAATTTGCAAGGGCATCTGGCCCTTGTAACCTGGAGGGAGCAGTCAACTCCATTCTAAGATGCTACTGAGCTTCTTTTCTCATAAGGATGCGCAGAGGGATTCTCCCTCCCCCAACTGTTGGTTGGGGAATTCTGGGAGTCGAAGCTGCAATGGAGAAACACTGATTTAGACCATATCTTTGCCTCTCATTTTTTGAAGTTTTTCTATGTCAATTTAATTCTGTTAAACTTGACAGTAACAAGCCGAACACCCTGGAATTTGTTCCATGCTAAAGCTATAGAACTATTCTAGTTTAGCAGGATAAAGTTTTGCAACACTGGAAGGCACTGCCACAGAGCTTAGAGCATTGATCTTTGAAGTTTAGATTGTGCCCTAGGAGGCCCTTAATCTCTAGAAGCATTAATGAAACATATAATGATTTGGATTATTTATCTACTTAATTCAGTGAAAGCAAGCAGTTCTAATGGATAGAGCCATTTCCTCCTGAGACAGAATACTTTACATGAACTGACTAAAACTTGTCTTCTTCAAGAAAGCTGGGAGGCAGACAATCCTTTCTTTTTAGAAAAAAGAATTCAGGCTGACACACTGTGATCATTTTGGGATGGTTCATTAAGGATAGAAGTAGATGAGGTAAGGAGGGACGAGAACAAAGACTAAGATTTATTTTAATGGACTTCTGTTCATAACTTGATATAAGGGGGGGAATTCAACAAGAAACGTCCACCATATGTGTAAAGTTTGAATGATGACAATCACAGAATTATAATTCTTTGGACTATGATATAAATTTCATTGGTTTTTGTGCGTGGTGGAAATGTTATTTTAAATTACAAATCTGTTGAGTAATTAAAAATAAATTAAAATTAAGCACTTGGTAATTCATTTCCTGAGTGTGGGTATCTGAGACTTCGGATTCTTGATTCGAAAATTAATCATAATTATAATGAGCCAGATCATTACCTCTATATTATGGTCTTTGGGGAACTAAGAATCAAATTCAACAAAGCTTATTTACATATTGATGAAGATGACGGAAGTAGCCGAGACAGCAAAATTAACTTGTTTGCTCAGAAATTTCATAGTACATTTATTAGTGACTGGAAACCCCTTATGGACTACTTGCTGAAAAAAGAAAAAAAATGAGCTGATGATTTATGGATTTGATGATTAGAAAGGATAAATTATGGAATGAAGTAAACTTTGATGCAATCTTGAAGTGAGGATAAATATAAATGTACTTGTAACTACTATTAACAATATTTTTATTATTCTCTTTTCTTTTCCTTCTTTTCTATCTTTCTTTCTTTTTCACTTTTATATTACTTTTCTCCATTTGTCTTATTTTTAACTTTAAATCTATATTGTTTTTATTTCATGGAAAAACTTTATAGATATAGATCAGGGCTGTCAAACTTGCAGCCTGCAGGCTGGATGCATCATATGCTGGCTGCAGCCACGCCCAGTTCACCAAATGAAAAAAAGTTGCGATAAGTCACGTGATGATGTAAACCAGTTCGGTTGGAACGGGGCCGGCAGCATCCTCGTGCAGACGTGCAGTTCACGCATGTGTCTTAGCTCCTGCGCGATGCTCCAGCTGCTCGCGGAGAATCGCGCAGGCGCTGTATGTGTCATGCTCCTGTGTGGAAGCGCAGAAGCCTTCAAAGACCGGTAAGGAGTGCGGGCGGGTGAGTGGGCCCTTCGCCGTTCCTGGAAGTTACCTATTTCCGGGTTCGCCGACCAACCAGTTTGCGGGGACCGCCGCGAACCGGTTGAAACCCACCCCTGATATAGCATCATGAATCATGAATCTCACAATTCTAAATTACCTTTTATTTAATTCCCAAACAGGTTTCATTCACTGCTAGGTAGTAAGAAATGTCTCTCATCTTTGGTTGCTCAAGAGAGGGCTTCAAAAATTTTAGCCCTGTTGCTGTGTGGGCATGGTCATGGTGGGCATAGCCTAGTCGGCCTCCTGCACCATGATGAGGGGGAGTTTTTTTTCTCTCCCCAGCATCTGGAGGTTTTTCTCAAGCCTCCGGAAGGGTGAAAATGGCTTCCACGGGCTCAGGAGGCTCTCTGGAGGCTGGAAACAAGCCCAATAGGTCCATTTTTCACTCTCTCTGAGCCTCCGTGTGTGCCCTGCATTTATCTGCATCCAAAATGGGACTCCTAGGAGGGATGGGGCAGGAGGGTAGGGGCCCCCCAGGAGTAAGATTTGGAAGTTCTCCAAACTGCACAGAATCTTAGCTAGAGGTTCTCCCAAGCCCCTGCGAACCCTCAGCAGCCCACTCCTGCATATTCCATGTGTTTCATGTGCCCCAGTCATTATTATATTTATATCCAATTGAATGGTACCAAGCAGGCCAAAATCTAAGAAACAAAAAGAGACCCATAATCAGAAACTTCCGGCACCAAATCTAAAATAAACCATGGGGGGGTAATTATAAATCAAATAGCAAATGCAACATGTGAAGGCAGGTCTGGATAATCTCATTCTAAGAGCCTCCTGTAGATTCAGTGTAAAGAAACAGTACTGTGGTTCAAATCTAATCCTTCTGTATCTTTAGAATTCTGTATTTCAAAACAGCCCTTAGAAATGCTTTCATATTTCCTCTGTGATTTTCCTATGTTCATATAACTTATTGATCCCATGCCAACCTAATTAGATCTTTGGTCTTATCTGGCAAAGGTGGTTTTTTTTTGTATATTCAATCTATTAATTGAACTGCCATTACAGGTAGTCCTTAACTGAGCCCCAAATTTATGTTGTTAAGTGAGAAATTTGTTAAGTTTTGCCACATTAAGAAAATGTGGCATTTGTTAAGTGAGTCACTAAAGTTGTACAATTAGCAACTCATTTGCTAAGTGAATCTGGATTCCCCATCGACTTTGATTGTCAGAAGGTAGCAAAAAGGGATCACATGACCCCAGGACACTGCAACCATCATAAATATGAGCCAGTTGTTAAGCATCTAAATGTAAATCACATGACCATGGGGATTCTGCAGCAACAATAATGTGAAAAATGATCCTAATTCACTTTTTCAGTGCTGTTGTAACTTTGAACGGTTACTAAATGACCAATTATAAGTCGAGGACTACCTGTAATCCAGGGACGTGTAGTCACTAGAGGCAAGGGAGGCATGGCCTCACCAGTCATGAGGCAAAGGAAAGAATTTTAAAGAATTTTTTAAAAAATAATTAAAGCCAAGGTAGTTGCTGCCAGATTCACAGTGACTTGGAACAGTGCTTTGTGTTAACCATAGGAGGAGGCCAGAGAACTAGGGGCCTCTTTTGAATAAGGAATTTTTCGCCTTTTAAGAGTTAAGCAAGGGTTAACAAGCAAAAAATTCTTTATGCAAATGAGGCACATATTCTCTCGCTTCATGTAGAGGGCATTTTTAGAGGCTTTTTAGAGTTCTCTGGGAGCAACTAGCTCAGTCTGACAGAGCTCTGGCCTTTCGTGAGGGGAGGACAGGGCATGGAGAAGCAGAGTTGAAATCGTCTCTGAAACAGCTGGAAAAGGTGCGTGTGTGGGGAGGGGGGAGGAATTCAAAAAGTTTGATCGGAAGGCAGCAGGGGAAGGGGGGGGGTATGGCAGAGGAGCTGCTTTCAAGCCTTTGGAAAATATATCCAATCCAACTTCTGTGTTTGTGTTTGAGAGTGAGTGAATGAGAGAGGGATCGAAATTCTCTGTGTGCGTGTGTCTGTTTGAGAGAGGGGGGAACGGAGGGAGAGAGGGAGGAAGGAGGGGGAGGGAGAAGAAAAAGAATGGGAAAACTTATTTTGCAAGGGGGAAACATGCTGTCGCTTTAAATCGGAACTGAGCATGCCTGGCTATGGAATTCTGGGAGTTGAATCCACAAGTCTAAAAAGTGCCTCACCAGGCCTAAAGCTGACTGCACATCACTGCTGTAATCCCGTTTGGGAATTCTTATTCCTTCTCTTTCAGTGTCTTCTTACTTCACTGGAATGTGAAGGCAATTGACTGTAAAGATAATATCTAACAATGCTAATACTTTTGCCATACTTTGTTTGAAAGGGTCTTTGGATATACCATGTATAACTTCAGTCCCCATGCATCTGCTGATGACTCTGGGGCAATATTATTTCTGTTGTTAAGAAAAACAAAAACTTCCACAGATGCCATGTGCCCACTTGGTTAATCTATTTGAAATCAGCTATCCACATATTTACTAATGATAAATTACTTTTAATACTATTTATTCTCTAGCTTTGAATAATTCATAGAAGTTAATAGAAGGAGAATTCATAGAAGTGTATCTATAATGGTAATCATGACATAGAAAAGAGAGCCTTAATCCACATAAATTATTCTAAGACATTCATTATTTATATGACTCTTTACCACTATGCCACATTTAGAGGGAGAATTCTGTAAATGACTTAATATTTACATTAGGGTTTCATGAACTCAAATGAATATTTCCAAGTGGTTTAATCTTCTCTCTCTCAATTCGATGTGATACTTTTTGTTTTGATATTTTAAAAATAATCCTAAATGATTGGATGAATTATATTGTAGTAGAAATGGCAGGTTTCTATATCTGAATCCTGTTCAGTAACATTTTTTCCTTGAAGAAATAATTACACCCCCACCCATCCACCTCCCCACACACTCACCCCCCACCAATGTCACATATCTGAACTGCCCAGCTCCCTCAAAGACCTTGTTTTCTCTGTCGCAACAATATACAAAGCAACATTGCAAGTTACAATCCTGAGAGACATCTTTAATAAGAGTGGTGGGTTAAGAAAGCAGTTAATAATTGTTGGTCCTAGAATGGTTATTAGACAAATTATAAACCAAACTGCCTATGAGCATCCATTAAAAAACATGTTTATAAGGATTTTTCAAAGAACAAATCATGCTGAAATTATCTTCCTTGCCAGAGTAGTAATTAAATTGGGAAGAGTGAAATAAACATGTTTCTTTCATTAGCATTCTGCATCAATATTCTGCCTGTCATTCTTAGAAATGATTTAGCCATTGATACAAAGAAATGGAAATTGGTAAAAATGCCTCAACCACCTGTAGACTCCATTCCAGTCTATTCCAGTCCATGTATTTATTTATTGAGATTGATTCAACTGAAACTGACTTGGGGCAGATCTGCAGGTACAACTTGATCCATTCCATTGCCAGTCCAGGCTTCCTCTAGTGTCACAATGGCAGATCTCATCCTTGTCACACTCCCAGCTATTGCAAATGTCTCTTGCACCCAAGTGTTCTTGTTTTAATTTAAAACTTATGCTTTCCAACTTGAATTGTTTTAAGTGCTTCAGAGCACATACACTCCAGACACTTTATTCCATTTGAGTTACAGCCCCAGTATAATTGGGGTAGTCCAGTAGCTACTCTCTGTCCAGCAGCCATTTTGTTATGGGCTGCTGGATGGGTACATTCTCTGATGGTAAGATTTACTGTTGTTTTAAAATATTGTGACTGATCCAACAATGTTTCCTGAAGGAAATGAATGATTCCCCAAGCCTAGAAGCTCATACTCCATTCAACCTGTAAACCCCTTCAGTTTCTGCTCAGGCTGCCCAGCACTGCTGTCTTAGCCCTGCCCACACTACTACAAAGTTTGTTTTCTTTTTGTTGAAAATATGTTAAATTTGGAATAAAAAGAATGTTGCTGCTATGATGCTGAAATACTCTTCCCTCCCTCCTTCCATTCCCCTTCCTTCCTTCCTTCCTTCCTTCCTTCCTTCCTTCCTTCCTTCCTTCCTTCCTTCCTTCCTTCCTACCTACCTACCTACCTACCTACCTACCTACCTACCTACCTACTTACCAACCAACGAACCTACGAACCTACGAACCAACGAACCAACGAACCAACCAACCAACCAACCAACCAACCAACCAACCAACCAACCAACCAACCAACCAACCAACCAACCAACCAACCAACCAACCAACGTCTTATAGAAGAACTAGAAATGAAGAAGAAAGAGTTTTCTCTTTTTGGGATTATGTAGCATCAAAACTAGGGTGCTAAAGGGAAAAAAGAAAATGTAATGTATCAAAGTGGGATAATATGGAAAGATGGGGATTTGAAGGATTCCATGGGCGCACCATCTGGGAAAGCAAAGGAGAGGCATAGGACTAATGAGTCTACTGCTATTGCTAATGAGGAAAGAACAATTCCCAAAAGTAAAAGGTATGTCCCAGCAGATTGCTCCAGAAGGACCCAGTCAATGTGGCTTCCCTTCTTGACTGGATAGGAAGGGCAAAGAAACCAAAGGTTTCATTGTATTAAGCCTGACGTAGAAGAAAGATCTCTAGTACCATTAATAGTAAATACTATAGTTAGGAGAATGGTTGACAATGATAGACTTTAAGGACCAGAGTTTTTGACTAAGGGACTTTCCTTTCTTTTGCTCTGGTGATTCTTCAGATCAGTTGCAGGGAATAGATAACAGGTTTAGCAGAAACGACACTGAATTTAGCTAATTCAAGGGACAGAGCTGGCAGTAAATAAACAAGAACTCATTTGCAGTCAGCCATGGAAAGGAAACATTTTTTAGTCACTGCCATAAAGTGGCTGCTCATTCACCTTTATTACATCCGAAATGTGTCCAGTGAAGGATGCAGTAGTAAATTTCCACATGAGCAAATTCCACCTAGTCTAAAAGGTTTAGGCCCACCTCTCTAATTTAATGGTTCACCTCACCCACGAGAGCTTCTGGGGTGATTTTTAATTACTAAGCATGAGTGCATGGAGAAGAACAAGCAATTTGCTCACAGTGCCTCCTCCCAAAGGAATAATTATCATTGATGGAATATTTAGAGAATTCTAGTCTCTCTATTTAAAATAATGCCACTAAGCAATTGTGTTAACATGTGAATAACATCTTGTGATTGGATTAAAGCCTTCCACAGAGATCTATTGCAGGTTTGGAAAACCTATCACCTTTCAGATATTGATGTACTACAATTCCCAGTAACACCTTTATTCCAATAATACTTTCAGCAAAATTCAGTTAACCTTCTATTTTAAGGTAGTCGCTTCTAACAAAGTTTAAACAACATAAATCATTCCACATTCTTTTTACAGTTATCTTAAGATAATCCCAAGCGGCTTCCTGTTCTAATAAGCTTTAAACAACGTAAATTTTGCCCTCATCCCTTGCTTGTCTAATATTTATCACAAATAACGTAGTACTACCATTTGTTTAAAATATAACTCAGAGCGATTTGTAGCATGAATCATTCCACATATTCCAATAATACTTTCAGCAAGATTCAGTTAACCTTCTATTTTAAGGTAGTCGCTTCTAACAAAGTTTAAACAACATAAATCATTCCACATTCTTTTTACAGTTATCTTAAGATAATCCCAAGCGGATTCATGCTACAAATCGCTCTGAGTTATATTTTAAACAAATGGTAGTATAAATTTGATAGTGGTAAATATCAGACAAGTGGGGGATGAGGGTAAAATACATGTGGAATGAACTAAGTTATTTAAATTCTATTAGAAGGGGAAGTCGGTTGGAATTACAGAAATTGATTCCTGTGTAAAGTAATATCTGATCTACGCTGCTTAACTTTACTAAGAAGGGGAAATCGGGTTAGATTATTTTGAATTACTGTTTGAAAAAGGGGTAAAGAAAGATCATTTACGTTGTTTAAATTTTACTAGATGGGAAAGTTTGATTACTTGTCTGTAAAGTTATATTTGAATATATGGCATAAACTACGCTGCTTAAATCTTACTGGAAGGGATCATGAGGTTTAGGAAGGGAACGGGAGAGTCTACAGAAGGTCGGGGTAAATAGCAAAGAAGTAAGAGATGAGAATAAAATATAGATAGAATGATTTATACTATTTAAGCATAGATAAAGATGGGGGGCTGAGATCAACACAAAGAGTGGTTTCTTTTTTTCTTTTTTCTCTTTTCTCTTTTCTTTTTTTCCTTTTTTTTTCTTTCTCTGCTTTTCTTTTTTTTTTTTTTTTTTGATATATTACTTTTATTTTTTAATCCATATGTATACAAGATATCTTAGACAGAAGGTAATGCCAGGTGTGGACCCTGGGAAGTCGGGAGGATTAGGGATGGGGATTGTGGGGGGTGGGGTGGGGGGATGTTAATATAGTTTTAATAAGAACAAGAATGTATTTATATACGGTGGTTCCTTTTTTATTATTATTATTATTATTATTATTTTCCTTGGTTTACTTTACTTTTATCAGATCAAACAACACTCGAATAAAGGCATACACCAAGGAGGGAGGTAGAGGGAAGGAAGAGGGAGGAGTAAGGAAGGAGTAAGGGGAATGTAAGGAGTAAGGGGAATGTAAGGAGGGTGTCTGGGGAGTAAGGGGAGAAGGAAGGCTTGAGGGGAAAGGGAAGTAGGAGGGGAGTGTTAGAGGGAGAAAGGAAAGTTGGAGGGGGTAGATGGGGTGTATGGAGGACGCAAGGGTTAGGTGGGGTTGTGAATGATGAGTTGTGTTTCCTTTTTACTTGTTCGTTTTATTCCCTTTTTCTTTTTTTTTCTTTTCTTATAGTAAATACCCTGTATATAAATGATTGCAAATGGAATGTGAAAATTGAATAAAATATATTAAACAGTTAAATTCCCAGTAACACCAACTAAGGCAGAAGGATGCTGGGACCTGTAGTTCAATAGCATCTGGAGGCCTACAGATTCTTCACCCTTCATTCACTGCAGCTTATCACAGCATATTGGTGGTCTATCAGGCCTGGTTAGTACTTAGAAAGGAGATGATCTGGGAATCCAGAATTGTAGACTAGGAAGTCTAAAAGCTTCCTAAAAGTTCAGTGACAAATCACTTCCATACTGAAACCAAACAAACTGCATGGGTATGTTTCTTTACTCATTCACCTGGAGTTGAAGGTGTCAGTTTGAAGGTGTCTTTAAAATACTGTATATTTTACAGTACATCAGATTATATAATTATTTATAGTATTAACACTTTTATTCAACCAACCAATGTCTTATAATAGTTGTAAAATCTTCTCATATGACTATAACACAAGTTAGAAATCAGAAGAACATGAGTTCTAGTACGACCTTAGGTGTAAAAGCTGGTTAGGTGACTTTGGGCCAGTGACTCACTCAGCCCACCCATTTCACAGAGTGGTTGTGAGGAAAACAAGAGGAGGACTATTAAGTATGTTCACATTTTGAGCTATTTATAACAATAATAAATGTGTGGGATAAAAATAAAAAATAAATATTTTTTATAAATAACTAGCTGATAACCTGGCATTGTCCTGGTATTTATTTATAGGGGGAAAGTGTCTGGACCAAATGTAATTTCTAATGTTGGATTTTCCCCCTTACCAGAGGGAGACCCCTTGTGGAGTACTGTGAAGCCATTACCATGGCAACTCCACTGTGCTGTACAGTAGAGCCATTTTTATAGCAATACAGTAGAAGCCATTTTAAGGCACAATAGGCTTTTATCTAACAGAACACACACCCCGAGTGGTGTTAGGGGTGTCTTACCCCACATTATTTTTGCTCCAGAGAGTAAGTCATCTGTGTACCAAGTTTTGTTGAAATTGCTCAAGTTGTTCCAGAGTTATGCTGGAACATTGACACACACACAGCCATTTTTATATATTTTTATTTATGAAATCTACATAAACAAACAAACAAACAAACAAACAAACAAACATACATATATATATATGTGTGTGTGTGTATGTGTGTGTATGTCTGTGTGTTTCTGTTTGTGTGTGTGTGCGTGTGTGTGTGTGTGCGTGCGCGTGTGTGTGTATGGCCAAGATACTCTCAATCTTACACGGGAAAAGACCCAAATACGCCAAGACCTGCATACCTGTACCCATGAAAATCTATGAATAGATATAGATGATATATAGATATGGATATAGATATAGATATAGATATAGATATAGATATAGATATAGATATAGATATAGATATAGATATAGATATAGATATAGATATAGATATAGATATAGATATAGATATAGAGATAGAGATAGAGATAGAGATAGAGATAGAGATAGAGATAGAGATAGAGATAGAGATAGAGACAGAGAGATAGAGAGATAGAGAGATAGAGAGATAGAGAGATAGAGAGATATAGATAAAATCTTCAAAAAAGAGCCTGAAACAGCTGATCATCTGGAGGCTGGTGCTGAAATTGAAAGTGAAACTTGCTGTTTGGTGCCAAGGAGGCAAATTGCTGGGAGGCAAAGGCAGATTTTTTTTTCTTCTAATCAGGCTAAACTGAAACAGGCTGTTTGCTGTTTGCTGCAAGGAGGTACCATAAATCAATAACTATAAATGCCTATAGAATGTTCAATTAGACTTATTTTTAAAGACTGCTTTATTGTTGTTCTAGACAACTTAACAAAATGAAGAAGCTTTTTAAAATAAATGCTTGATCTGAAGAGGGCCAGTGCTTTTGTATCTTCTTTTAAATAGCAGAAAATAACTATACTTCCAGAAAGCACATCAATTTTAACAGCATCTGTACAAGTATAGTCTGAAATGTAACAATACAAACAGTGTATATCTTCTGTACTATTTGCTGTTTGGTGCAAGAAGGCAAATTGCTGAGAGGCAAAGGCAGATTCCACCCCTCTCTTGTTTTCCTCTCCAAAAGCTAGGTGCATCTTATACTCCAGAGCATCTTGTACTCTGAAAAATAAGGTATTCTACTTGTGCTAATTTTTATCCTATTGTTATGTTGGGCAGGGTTACACAAACCTTGGACATTTTCCAAATGCCACCAAAGACTACTTGTTAAAATAACTGAGCAAGAAAATGATTAAATAAATTGGAAGCAATCAAGTTATGTGCATAATTGATCTTAATTATGACTTTAATCTAGTTTTTATTCTGGTTTCTATCACTTATTTATCCTATCCATGTCTACTTTTGGAATGTAGTCCTTTGGCATGCTACTCATAGATGAAGTGCTGCCTTCAGCCATGAAATGGTTGCATACTTCTGCTGTGGTCTCCTAAGCCCAGATCTACTCTTTACTTCTGACTCCTAAAGCAATTTTAGAAATGACAAGTGCAAATACTTCAAAATAAATATCTATTCCTGACCTCTGGAGGTATCACTTCCACTTGCCATGGTTATTGCCAGTTCAAAACAGTTGGAGGCTGAGTAAGAGTTATGTCAGTGAAGTTGGCAGTTTGATACATGTAGGAAAATATTATTATTTTTTCCTGGCAGAACAAATAATCAGTTTTTGGAGCTAGGAAGTCTTGGATAAGCAAAATAAATTATTAACGATGTGTTCAAGCTTTTTGGTTAGGAAAGACATTTGCTCACACTCAATATAGTTTCACTTAAAAATAATATTCAAGTTAGAGATACAACTTTTGAATGTTCTCCATATACTGTGTTTAAGACCATCTTTAAGGCATTATGAAAAATGTCAGTAAGTTCCTATGTGATTATACAAGTAAGTGTACTCATATTTTGAATTGAACTCTCTACACCTAAGATATAAACAAAAACATAAGGCTTTGGTTCTTGTCCATAAAATATATGGACTAAAATTCTCTAAGTGCTTGCAATAACAATAATCCTTTCAATGTCTTTGATAGCTGGCTTTTTTTTCTAGTTCCAGAGCACCTTATATAAATAAAACACAGTGAACTGTTCTAAAATTGTTGATTGATAAGTTGTTTCTATGTTCAGTACATGTTATTTGCCTTTAGTATAAATATGTAGTGAATGCAGTGGTCCAAAGAATAATTAATACTAAATTATCAGTGAGTCATAGAGTTAAATTTTATACATGTTTTCCAGTTCATAAGATTAATACTAGAAAAAAGAAACTAACGAAGTGAACTAGTTAATGGACCATGTTTTCCAAGTGTAATAGCTTAGTGTAAGGTGAGAAGGATAACATAGTAAAACTGTGATAAAATGTTAGAAATACAAACGTTTACTATGCAAGCATAACTTTTCTTGTTCATTTTTGCTTTGGAGTTAGTATACAGCTTGGCCTAAATTTTCTCCTTCCATTTCTTTCTATCTTTCCTATTCTGTCTGGTGAAAGGGAAGTTATTCTTGAAATTTGTTTCATATGTAGGAACGTAGTAGGCTGAGCAAAAGAGAATTTGCCTGATACAACCAGGGAGGTTGTATCTTAGGGAGAGACAATTGATGATGAGTGTCGCTTTTTGAAGGGGGAAGATAGTGCCAACCTTATGAGAAATGTTGACAGATCTCCTGCCAGACAAACAATTCCTTTTAAAGGAATTTGTGGAAATTTCAAGTCTTCCATTCCTGATCAAGTGGGTATAAAATGACAAATCAACTCCAAAGACTATGGTGGAAACTGATTTCACAGATCTGTTTTCTCACCAGACATAGAACCCAAATGATCATCTTGAAGGACTATTTGACAAAGGAACATACAGGGGTAGTCAACTTTGCTTTTGCTCCTGGTTACCTCAGTTGCTTTTAATATTAAATTGACCATAGAATGTTTCTTAACCAATTTAGGTAGCTAGGGATTGGGGGTCCCAGCATTGTTGAGGTTCCATAAGTTTCATAAAGTAGGACTGGGGTGTATTTGCTATGCTCAGTGGTTGCCAGGCTGCGATATTTCACAATGTTTGAACTTGCTTGCTTTTCTATTTAGCATTTGATGAAGCTGTTGGGCACAATTGCCAGAGGTGGTAGGACTGGATGCCATCTCTGTGCTATCTGCCGCCATCCCCATTCCTTGTTTGATGGGGCAAGCATGTTCATTCCTGTTAGGTAAGCTCCCCGTTGGGAGAGCGAGTACGTTCAGAGAAGCGTTGTGAGAGTGTTGTTGGAGAACACACAAACCAGCATACAGAGACACTTCAGTTTAAATAGGCTTTTACTTTCGTAGAAATAGAGGTATCAGAGTCCATCAAACAGTTCAAATCATACACGGATAAGACAGTCAGTTATCAATGTCTTTCAGTTAAGGGATAATCCAAATAACATAGTCTAGTATTATATAATCAGTTCAGTACTCAAAGTTTGCTAGCAGTTGCAAAACTTACGATAGCTCACGGCACTTTCTAACAGACAGCTTCCAAAACACTCAGATCAGATCAGCCCAGCACCTAACGAACAGAGAACTAACAGTCATTCTGGATCCCTCTTATGGCCGATTGAGGAAAACAGCAACCTATCACATTTTACAATATGATTTAAAGAAATAGGTATAGCATTGTTACATGATTTATATATTGCCAACCCAACCATTAGATTATATTCCTAACAATTCCTATTAGGACTGGATTGCAGGATGAGATTTTTAACAGATTTAAATTAAAACCACCAATAATTGCAAGTTTCCATAACTCTCAATGACTTGGAGGAAGACATTCTCACCCCAATTTGCCCTGGAGAGGCTAGGAGTCCTTGTTACTATCTGAAGAAGATTTAACTACTGCATCTCTTTTTGATGAGACCAGGCCTGGCCACCATTATCCACGCGCCAGTTACCTTCTGCTTAGAGCAGTGAAATGGCCTCTCGGTGGGGATAGTCTTAAAGAAGGTATGGAAAATGCAGCAGGTACAAAATACAGCAATTATATTCATGTTGGCATTCTGATGGGAACATATAATACCAGAATTGGCCAAATTCCATTAGCATTCAGCTGTCTTTTGTGCCCCAGTCAAGGTGCTAGCTATCTCATATAAATCCCTATATGACTCAGTCTTGTTGTGCTACAAGGAACAGCTCTTTTCATGTATGGCTACATGGGAGCTGTGATTGCAATCTGTTCCATCTGTTCTTTTGGCTTCTTCTTTGTGTTAAGAAGAAACTAAAAATGTACTTGGGTACTTTATTTATATTGTTTTTCCTGAATGTTCCATTTCTTTTTATTTATTGTAATAACTTTCTGCTCATTTAACATTTTGATCCTGTTTATAATGAATACTATGATTTAGAATACTTTGTAAATGACACTGTGAATTTTATTTTGTTTTTTGCTTTGAAGTGTATTATTTGTCTGTGGCTAACTGCTATGGGCTGGCCTGTTGATTGAAAATATTCAATATATACATAAATAAAATGCATCACAAAATGTAGGTGGGCTGATCTTATGAAGTAGAGTTGATGAGTATCAGTAGAACAGCATACATTTAATTATGAATGGAAGAGTTAGTGTCAGAAAGTATGAATTGGTATCTAGGATGTGGATATTCAGGAATGTAGGAATCCAAGAGCTAGTTCTGCTTATTTTCAAAGCCCACAGTTCAATATTGTTCTTAAGTTGGAAGTTGGATGTTGTTCACAAAAGTGGCACATGCGTTCTGGTTTTTAAATTAATGCAAAATTTTACAAGTCCCCATTCTCAAGAATAAACATATGTAACAAGTAACACAAATATAGACTCTGGAAAGCCACATAACTCAAAGCTAAACTCTTCCGTAAGTATATTACCAAGTGCAGTTGTAAGTCCAGCAGCTATAGAAGAATAGCACAGTACAGTACTACAGAAATGAATTGGGATGTGCATTAATCACAAGATTTGATTTATAAATTGTTTAGCTAATTCAGTAAGGAACCTAGTCTATCTTGGGCTGCTTCAGAAGCTCCCCAATTCAATTCCTTGCTTTAGGACTCCTATCACAGGACACTCAAAAAATAACTATGATATGTTCACATTTTGGCAGAGTTTGATGGTAGCTACTAGCATACTAGTACCATTTGTGTAGATAAAAGTCTGCCAAAACACAGATGAAAAGATATGGCTGATTTTATGCAAATAGGCTTCCTTCCTTCCTTCCTTCCTTCCTTCCTTCCTTCCTTCCTTCCTTCCTTCCTTCCTTCCTTCCTTCCTTCCTTCCTTCCTTCCTTCTGAGATGTCATGAGTTCTAGTCCAGCTAGGCACAAAAGCAGCTGGTTGACCTTGGGCCTGTCACTTTCTTTCAGCCTTAGCAAGGAGGCAATGGAAAACCACTTCTGAATAAGCTTGCCAAAATGCAGACTGCAGGGACCAGTCCAGGCAGTCTCCAAGCACAATTGAATGGAATAATTTTTCCATAGTTAGGGACATTTTACTTATGAACATAAAACTAATGTGGGTAATGGGTGAAAAAGGGCAGAGAAGAGCAACCAGGATTATTAGGGGACTGGAGATTAAAACATATGAAGAATGGTTACAGAACTGGGCATGGCTGGTCTAGTGAAGAGAAGGACCAGGGGAGACATGAGAGCAGTGTTCCAATATTTGAGGGGCTGCCACAGAGAGGAAGGAGTCAAGTTATTTTCCAAGGCATACGAAAGCCAGACAAAGAATAATGGATGGAAACTGATCAAGGAGAAATTCAACCTAGAAATAAGGAGGAACTTTCTGATAGTGAGAACAATCAACCAATGGAACAGCTTGCCTTCGGAAGTTGTGGGAGCTTCACCACTGGAGGCTTTCAAGAAGAGGTTGGACTGCCATTTGTTAGAAATGGTGTAGGGTCTCTTGCTTGGGCAGCGGGTTGGACTAGATGTCCTACAAGGTCCCTTCCAACTCTGTTAATCTGTTAAAAGTTTTTGGTGGTTAAATGTGCTAAATAACGGTACTGAACATTTTTTCATCCATAGTTAACCTTGTCTAAATGACAAGATATTGATAGATGCGGCATGGACAAACAACCCCAACAATAATAGTAGATTTGTGTTCTGTTGTTTTAAATTATTTCACACTCTGGCCCACAAGTTCAAAATAGGATAAATTTTGATTATTTGTTGGGATTACTCTGTCTATATATAAAGAAACTGACAAGAGGAAAACAAGTCATTTGTTAAAAGTGTAAGTTATTGAGTGGGTACCTTTAATACTATTGAGGAAAAGCAAAGTGATTTGTTTTTCAGACTAATGGAAATTGCTCTTAAAATTTGACTGAGAAACATCATAAACCTCACTGGATTAATGACCATCTTGTCCAGCTTTTTCTCCTCTGAGAACTGCTCTTGGGATGCAGTAGAAGATGCAGCAGTAACACAGATTATTTCTTCAGTGTGTCCATCTTTTAGTTATAAGAGGAGCACTCACTGTAGAAAGATATGTCTGGTTTGAATCCATGCTCTTGGATAGAAACTGTTCTTCATTCTATTTTTCTAATGCCATAAGGCCATCAGAACATCCTAGAATGAGGGATTCTATAAATAAATTACTCATTGACAGAAATGATTCCTTTAGCTTCCCCACTACCTATTGTGAAGTAATGAATGGGTACATCTATGTCACTATTATAGCATGGCTTTAAACTGAATCTTTCATCTTTAAGCATTTCCTCTTGATCAGCAAACCAGGAAGACCAAAACTACTCTTCTCTTTTTCACAAGAAGGCAAAAGACAAAAGAAGGGGAAATGTCATATCATTCAAATCTTCTGTTTTGACTTTTTTCATAGAAATGAAAAGAACACTTTCCTTTTGTAGACTTTAAATACCATATGAGTTCTTTGTATGGACAAATGTATTTTAGAAACATAGCTTTAGTTTGGAGAACAAAGTCCCCCCCCACTTTTTCCGCTTCTTCTTTTTAAAACTTTTTGTGAGAAAGCAATAACCAAGCTGGACAAGCAATAATTTAGATGCATGCATATTTCAAACACATAAAGAAGAAAGGAAAAATCTTTGTTGTCTACGCTAAAGATATGCTTTTGGAAAAAACTTGTCCATGTAAGAAACATGCATTTGTCTAGATTATTGGTTGTCCAGCTTGGTTATTGCTTTCCCCCCTTTTATTTAGCTTAAAAGTAGAAGCATAACTGAAGGTGAAGATTTTTAAAATCTTTGCCTTCTTTCTAGAAATAATAAGTTCTACAATCAGCCCTTTTTGAAGCAATCATTCTGCACACAGACACATTCATCCTTTATTTCAGCGTGTTCCTTCTGGATGAAAAAACAGAAAAGATCAACATGCACATTTTCTTGCCAATATGCAATGCTTCAGTTGATTTCATACAGTCAGGGGTTTAGGAAAGGTGAAATTAAAAACAAAACAAAACAAGATTTATACACAAATCATTACAAAGCAATACAAAACCCAAGTAAAATGTACTTTTTGTTGTCCAAGACGACATTATTATTACTTATTTCTTTTCTTTTTCATCTACTTAAACAAGTGGAGATGGAAACATGATCTGAATTAATATGAACATTCCGAGCATCTTCCTTGATGTCTCTCTCTACTTGGCATGCAGTTTGGCATGCAGCCCATTGGAATAGCACTACCTGACCTTATAAAATAATCACTTACAATTTGTTAGGTTTAATTTACATTAGAAATAGAAATGAGCAAGGGAATGCCTTGGAAAGACTATTATTTCTTTTAATGTCTCCCATTATAAAAGAATCAGAGTGAAACCATTCAGGAGAGACTGTTATTATATCTTTACCTCCCGTTGTCTTTTTTTCCTCTTTTTCGTTGATATCGTTCCCAGCTTTGTTGAGATTGTGACAAATTTAATTGCTAGCAAACAGTGGGAAATCTTGATGTGAGATCACATTTTGAAACTCCATAAAAGCATTCTGTACATTAATTTAGGGCAAACAAGATGGTGGCCAGATGGTGCCAGTGTCAGATAATTGTCAATAGCCACTGCTTCTTTTTCTCTCCCACTGGAAGGTATCCCCAAAGGCAACAGGCCAAAATTAATAAGAAAATATCTAGTGACTCTTTCTGGCTCATGAAAAGGAAAAATAAATCAAATTCAGGCCAAATTAATCAATGTACAAACTTAGTTACACGGTGAAACCACTGGATAAATAAAGACTGTTGCCTTGTACAATCCACTTCTACACTAATTTATGGACAATTTTTACATTTAAACCTTACTGGACAATTTTGAATCAATCGTTAATGGTACTATGTCTCATAGGGTTGTTATGAACATAAAATGGAAAAAGATATAAATGAAATAAAATGGAGAGTTAAATTTATTTCTGTTGAGAATAAAGGGCACAATGTACATAACAAATCACAAGTTGGAATGCAGGAAAATAACAGCAGAGATATCTGACAGTCCTGGCAAATAAATGGTGGGTGATAACAGGAGGAGGAACTCACCATTTAGACTGAAACCTCTGCTCTAATCTCAATGTCATAATTTCTGAACAGCTTGCCAGGTTTAGTGGTAGATAAAAGAGACATAAGATGCAAAGTCTGCAACAATCTTGCTTGACTCCAAGAGAACTATAAGCAGCATTTCACTGGCACAGAAGACTAGTCTTATAATGGTTTAGCACCAACTTGTGAGCACTGATGTGCCATTAACTGCTGATAAGTGTTAAGTGGGTGTTTAAGATTTCAGCAGATAGCTAAACCAAGGGAGCAATGAAGCTGTGTTGTAATAGATAAGGATTTGTATTTCAGCTGTTGTAAGACTGCTCCATTTGTATGTGATATTTTTCTCAGCTGTGAAGACTTCTATTCAAGGAGATTATAGATCCACTAAAAAGCAGATTCATAGGTTGGAGCTTGGAGAAAACGCTGAAATACTGAAAAGGAGCTTAATGCACACATGCAGCGGAATAAACTCCACTCCAAGGACTAGTTCGCCCCAACAATTTGGGTCCTCATTTTACCGACGTTGAAAGGATGGAAGGCTGAGTCAACCTTGAGCCTGGTGAAATGCCAAATTGCAGGCAGCTGGCAGGCAGACGTAGTCTGCAGTAATGCATTCTAACCACTGTGCCACCACAGTGGTTAATTACAGATGTCCAACCATTTTGATGAGTTGTTTCATCTTGCAGACATGAAATATTCTGTCTTGACATTTGTTGGGGTGGGCTGATTGACCAGGTTGGCTGCTTTCATTTGATAACAACTGGAGTGCAGAGAAGTGAAATGGAGTAGCACTCTGTTGAACTTGTTTGTTAGTAGTTTGGTAGGTATGGTATGACTTGGCTTCACTGCTTCACTTTGGAGAAGTGCTTACATTGAAATTTCAGCAAAGGGAAGTCAACTCACAGAGTGACCGAAGTTCAAACACTTCTTCAGCAGAGGAATACAGATTAAAGCATTCTTGACATCCATTTATCTAGTTTCTGCTTGATCCCATCCCCTGTGTGTTTGTTAACTCTCTCATAATACAGTAAGGAACTTCCTTACTGCTTATCATGGGGAAGCCGCCCCCCCCCCCACACCAGAATGTATTTTCTTCTTTAATGTTTGGAAAATTATACAATATGGACAACAGTAACCAGGTTATGGACTTCCTTCATATGTTTGGAAACTCACATTCACCCACCACCTCAACCTTCTCATCTCAAGGCTACATATATTCTGTTCTCTCAATCTCTCTAGGACTTCAGTCTTATACTTGTAACCAGTACAAGTCAACCAGTACCATTTTTCCATGGCTGAAGTATATAAAGTCATGCTTTATTTGCTCCCAACCCACTAGGAAGTCAACTTCTATGTTCTGTTATATACGAGAATAAGTGCTTTTTGATGTGCTAATTTATACTGCCTAGCTTGCCTGCCGCACTTCATTTCATTGCAGGCGAACACCTCCACTAAATGGTCTGCTTGATAATGTGGTAGGAATGCCCCACTCCTTTGTTCACTGGGTTGCTGCCTTCCATGTTCCCGCTGCTGGATTGTGGGAATTAACAAGATTTTTGGCCATTTCCCTTAAAACTCAAAGGGGACTTCCTTCATCTTCTCTGTTTTGTTCTACTATAAGCTCCCATTATAATGGGATTCTGAAAGGCGTTGAAAACCTGACTATGCTCCCAGACTTTGGGTAGAGTGGATGAATCCCCCTGTTTCACATTGTTCTGTTGTTTGGTTTGCCTTTTGTGCACCCGGAATCAGTTAAAGTTATGCAGCATTAAAAATCAACAAACAAGCAAAGTTCACTTGTGGGATGGCAAAGTGTTGGTATTTCTGGCTTGTTTGTGTGCTTTGTGCTTGAAATGTACAACTTCACAGATGGACTCTTTTTTAATCAAGGGAAATTAATGAGAAATACTCCCACTTTTAGCCTTAGTGTCAAGATTAATGGAAAACTAGTGTTGCCTTTTTCTTTTGCTCTACCAGTGGACTCATCTGATGGGCAGAGTCAAAGAGCCAAGGTGGCGCAGTGGTTAAATGCAGCACTGCAGGCTACTGCTAGATCAGCAGGTCAGCGGTTCAAATCTCACCGGCTCAGGGTTGACTCAGCCTTCCATCCTTCCGAGGTGGGTAAAATGAGGACCCAGATTGTTGGGGGCAATATGCTGACTCTCTGTAAAC
This sequence comes from Thamnophis sirtalis, assembly GCF_051295495.1. Lineage (NCBI taxonomy): Eukaryota > Metazoa > Chordata > Lepidosauria > Squamata > Natricidae > Thamnophis > Thamnophis sirtalis. The sequence continues at coordinate 65,768,245 of NW_028261387.1, forward strand.
CGCTTAGAGAGGCCTGAAAGGCCTATGAAGTGGTATATAAGTCTACTGCTACTGCTACTGCTATTGCTATTGGAAGAGGAGTGCCATTCCAGAGGGCACTCTGATAAATGGTCTATCAATGGAAATACTGGTATGATAAGTGCTTCCTTTGTCACCATGGTTCACTAATGACATTTAGGAAGTTGAAGACTTGCTATTCTCCCAGCTGCTGGGCCGGGCTGCTTATGGAGCCCCTGTTGGATAAGGACTTTTGTTTGTATGTCTATCTTCAGGATGCTTATGGATTTTCTTTTTAAATAATGTTGTTTTTATGTTTTAAATTGTAAGCTGCCTAGAGTAATTAGGAGTCAGCAGATACTGATTTCAACAAACAAATAAATGGAAGAAAGGGATGAAATCCAAAAAGGGATTTAAAAATCTGGCTTCATTTCCAGCCCATTTGTGCAGAGAAATCAAGCAGCTTAAGGCTGCAGTGTCAAAACCCCTTAATTTCCAGCCCCTTCAGAATTATAAACAGAAATTATCCAAGAGATTTAGACCAATCTATGATAACATTTGTCCATAGGCATGTATAAAGGAATTAAAGATGCTGAATGCTCAATTAGTCATCTTGTCCAAGACTTGTGGACAGTATAATTGCCCAGTCAGATATACCAAATAGAAAAAACTCCTGTGGTTTAAGATAACCATTCTAACAGAAATATACTGTTACAGATAGACATTGTGATGCTTTGGTCATACTTTATTTATTTATTTATTTTATTTGACAAAGATGAATTAGATAACAGATATAAGTAAAAACATGATTATGAATACATGAATACAAATACAAGGAAATATTAGGAGAGGGACGGTAGGCACGCTGGTGCACTTATGCATGTCCCTTAAAGACCTCTTAGGAATGGATTGAGGTTGACTGTAGACAGTCTAAGGTTAAAGTTTTGGGGGTTTGGGGAAGAAACCACAGTCAGGTAGTGCATTCCAGGCATTGACAATTCTGTTACTGAAGTTGTATTTTCTGCAATCGAGTTTGGACCTGTTTACCTTGAGTTTGTATCTATTGTGTGCTCGTGTATTGTTGTGGTTGAAGGAAGCTGAAGTATTCATTGGCAGGTAGGATATTGTAGCAGATAATTTTATGTACTACGCTTAGGTCGGATCGAAGACAGTGAAGTTCTAAGTTGTTTAAGCCCAAAATTTCAAGCCTGGTGGCATAAGGAATTCTGTTGCGAGCAGAGGAGTGGAGGACTCTTCCTGTGAAATATCTCTGGACTCACTCAATTGTATTAAAATCTGTTATACAGTGTGGATTTTAGACAGATGAGCTGTATTCAAAAATTGGTCTAGCAAAAGTTTTGTTTGGAGTTCAATATTACCGGAGAAGAAGCTACGCAAGATTAGGTTAACAACTCTTAATGCCTTTTTGGCAATGCTGTTAACAGTGAGCTCTGGCACTTAGATCATTTGAGATGAGTACTCCAAGGTCCTGGACAGAGTGGGGGTTGTCTACGAGGTCATATCCCCAATGTCTTCTCAATGGATTACTTAGGTACATTTCTTACAAACTTCACATAACCATTTGAAATTATCTTCTTCCCTCTCTCTCCCCCCTCTCTCTTTCCCTCCCTCCTAGACAGACAGACAGAGTTATGGATGCATCCTAATGAAAAATTACACCCTTTGGCCAAGATAGGGAAACACCAGGTACATCTTTCTTCTACAATATTCTCAGAATATGAGATGTAGTCAGAAGAAAGGTGATTAATGCTGTAGGATAACAATATTATCACTCCACAAATGTGGAGTCAGATATGCCATTATGCCAAGGACACCTCCTTTGGTGAATACCTGATTTCATATCCTATCATTCATTTTTTTAAAAAAGTTAAATTAATAAGAAATTCATGGGAAGATGTTAGCCTCAGTGTAATGGATTTCCAGGAAAGCTTCTTTCTTGAAATATTCTTACAGGATGAAAATGATGTGGTGGATTTTGTTTGGAAAAATTCCTGCATGCCTTGTGGATAGAGGTATGGGAACCAAAATATGCTGAGAAGGGGAAGAGTATCCCAGGCAGCAGTTTCCTTTGTTTGCATTAAGGTAAAGGTTCCTTTCACACATATGTGTTAGTTGTTCCCGACTCTAGGGGGCAGTGCTCATCTCAGTTTCAAAGCTGAAGAGACAGCACTGCCTGAAGATGTCTCTGTGGTCATGTAGCTGGCAGTGAGTAAATGCTGAAGGCTCATGGAACTCTGTTACCTTCCACCAAAAGTGGTTCCTATTTTTCTACTTGCATTTTTACATGCTTTTGAACAGCTAGGTTGGCAGAAGGTGGGACAAGTAACGTTACGCATCACTAGGGATTTGAACCGCTAAACTGCTGACCTTCTGATTGACAAGCTCAGCGTCTTAGCCACTGAGCCACCTTTGTTTGCCTTATACACACACAATTATGGATATATCCAATAAGTGTTTGCATACCTTATACTCACCAAGACAACAATTTTGCGAGCATTTCCATAACTTGCTCTGAACATTCCTGTTGTATTTGCTGGTACAAAAGAAAAACTCCTGAAGTGTTATAAAGTGTTATAAAGGTTATTTATTCTTGCTTGGAAATAACAGTGACTGCAGTGAACTAAACTTAAATATTTTGGTTGTGGAAAGCTTCAAAGGGATACTTCATTTCGAGAAAGGTTTGATTGGAAAGCTCTTCAAAATAGCACTGTGGATCGACTTGGAATTTCCCTTTGAAATGCCTGATTGGAGAGGCTGTTCAACTTCAATCTGGACATCAAGAGGAATGTCTGTGCAAACAAGCTTGATCTAGCAAGGTTTGATCAAGCTGATTCAATCGATAAGATAGTTTGGGATGCCAAATTGAAGCACTTCCGATTTTTTGACTCAAGATGCTGAATCAGAGTGGCAGTCTGCATTAAGTGAAGACTCCGGGTAGAACAGAGGCCTCTCTACATAGGAGCTATAAAAGGCAGAGTAGCACTGCTCCACACAAACCTGGTTAATCAGAATCCTATCATCCTCAGTGAATGGAAGGCTACAGTGAATTGAAGGCTATGTTGAAGGACTTAAATGTAAATTTGGTGTGTTCCCCCCCCCCCCAGAAAAATACAGTTTCTCCTTTATATTGGAAAATAGCCAATGTGAGTCCATTTAATGACCAAACAAGAAAGTTAATTTAAAACCTGTGAAATGAATGGAGGGATTAAAGAAGAAAATGTGCAAACATATAGGAGAGTTAGTGTTGCTTAAAAGGAACAACACAAATTCTACAAAGGTAAATCTTGATTTATTGTTTTCTTAAATTTCTTGAATGCATCAACACGTACTTACCATGGCTAACCCAATAAATAGTGCATATTTTTTGAACTTTCAAAACCATTTGACAAAGTCCTCCATCTATCCTGGACAAACTCAGTTGTCATAGATTAATAGAGGTACTTTCTTGGATTGGCAATGAGTTAAAAAAGAGAATACGACTATCTCAAAATTGTGACTCTAGGCAGTTCACAATTCAGAAACTTACAAACCAATAAAAAAAACCACAGTGTACATAAATCCAATATTACATTTTAAGGTCCTTAAAACTCACACATTCAACATCTATCCATGATAGGCTCAGCTAGCAACCCTGAAGGAAAAGCCAAATTTTTAAGGATGTCTAGGACATCCTTAAAAATTCAATCCCAAGGAATTTTATGGGATTGAGACCATCCAGATTTCTGTAAGATTTCTTTTTCTGCCACATCAGAAAAAGTAAGAGAAATCTTGTGAGAACTCCTATTCCATGAGATTTGAGAAAATTGTAATGTTTTAGCCACATTGATATACAGAAATTTTATCCATGGTCCTTTCCAACTCCCTTATTTTACATTCTGTAGTTCTCTGTTGTTGACAATTCAGTGGTGATAAAGGACTTATTCCCAACAGTTCTCATGTATACAAGTCTTATCTCAATCAGGACATGTGTGTTTGACCTCTGCTGAGAAGGTTTTCAGCTTCAGTATTTATAATGGAACATTAGGAGACAAAGTAAATTGAACCAAATCTATTAGGGAAAAAACCCTAGCCCAATATTGTGGAGTGTATCCTTTGTCGCTCAATGAAACAGCATCTGTTAGCATTATATGTTTACCAGAGATCTGTCATCTGAACCCAAAAAATCATAGGGCAGTTGCAAATGCAGTGTTTGGCACATGTTACTGCAGTCTTGTTATCACAGACTTTCCAACTCTGCAAAGAAAAACCTGAACAGATGTTACAGCAGAATCGTTAAAACCCAACATGTCCTCTAAAATTTGTTACCAGTAATTAATTAAATGAGCTATCATTTAGGAACAACATAAACATTTAAAAAATATGCAAAGAAGAGAGGTCATTTTCTTTAAAAACAGAAAAACAAAATGCTGTGGGATCCTTAGTGCTCTCTGAGCTGGTTGTTTTGTTGCAGCTGTTTCATTACCAAACTAGGTAATATCACCAGTGCTCTTCGGGAGTGGGATTTGCTCTCATTTTGTATACTAGTGTCTTGCCCTGTCAGTGTTGGTGGGAGCCAAGTCAGCCAAGTGCAAATATGCTAGAGAATTGCTATCAACTGGCATGTAGGCATAAACAACATCTACATACCATTCAAAAGAGACAATCAAAAAGGAAACAAAAAGACCAAAACATCTCTTCATCAGCAATCAATATCCACGTGAACAGATATTAATTCTAAGATTAACATTAGACCAATAATCAAGAAGCGAACAATATCCCAATCAAGGAACTCCAAAACAAACTAATAGTAAATGAACAACAATCAAGGAACTACCAAGAACCACTCCAACAAACACTTACTAGATAAGTCACAGTATATAAAATGAGAGAAGACTCCATTTCTGATCAGCACTGATGATGTTACCTAGTTTGGTAATGAAAGAAAACATTAAGGACCTCACAGTTCACCCCTGAACAACAAATATACTCTTCTATCAGTTAAAAAACCATTTCAACTGATTTCCACTGATTTTATGTTGCTGCAGCTGCTATACTTTGTCCTCTTCATTGCTTCTCATTCCTATTCCTATTCCTTATGTATTTTAATGCTTGTTGTACAATATTACTTATCATTACTTTTATATGCTGTCCTGTATTAGCAAGTACTTAATGTGACAGACTCGGGTTTTTGATACAGCACTATAGTTTCCCTAAAGCATCTGATAAATTTCCCTCTGTTGAAAAATCTAATGATGAGGGAACAGAAGGGGAACTCATCAAATTTGCAGATGACACTAAGCTGGCAGGAATAACCAAGACAAGCTCAGGATCCAAAAAGATCTTGACAGACTTGAACAATGGGCCCTATCCAACCAAATGAAATTTAATGTGGAAAAAAGCAAGGTTTCACACCTGGGCAGGAAAAGCCACAGGTACAAGTACAGATTAGGCAAAACCTGTCTCAAAAACTGTGAGAGTGAACTTGGAGTCCTAGGATGATCACTTAAACATGAGTAAGCAGTGTGCGGCAGCAGCCAAAAAAAGCTAATACAGTACTTAGTTGTAAACAGAGGCATTGAATCAAAATCACATGAAGTATTAGTACCATTTTATAAAGGCTTAGTAAAACCACATCCACTCTACATGGGGCAGCCCTTGAAGAGCATTCGGAAACTTCAACTTGTCCAGAATGCAGCCGCGCGAGCGATTGTGGATGTACCTCGATACACCCACGTTACACCTATCCTCCGCGAGCTGCACTGGCTTCCAATCGGTCTCTGGATACGCTTCAAGGTGCTAGTTATCACTTATAAAGCCCTTCATGGTATTGGACCTGGGTACTTGAGAGACCGCCTGCTGCCAATTACCCCCCAAAGACCCATTAGATCGCACAGGGTCAGCCTCCTCCGGGTTCCGTCTACCAGCCAATGCCATCTGGCTACGACCCGGGGGAGGGCCTTCTCTGTTGCAGCTCCGGCCCTTTGGAACGAACTCCCCGCGGAGATTCGGACCCTCACCTCTCTCCTGGCCTTCCGAAAAGCCGTTAAAACCTGGCTGTGTCGGCAGGCCTGGGGTTGATGAGCTCCCTTCCCCTCTCGACAGATGTGGTTGTTGGCTATCTTAAATGCTTGTCTTCTATTTGTGTGTTCCCTTTCCCGCTTGAGTTGTTCGCCGCTCTGAGTCCCTTTTGGGAATAGGGCGGCATATCAATAAAACAAACCTCAACCTCAATACTGCATCCAGTTTTGGTCACATTACAAAAATGCTGTTGAGACTTTGGAAGAAGTATAAAGAAGAGCAGATAAGATGATTAAATGCCTAGAGACTAAAACCTATGAAGAAATGTTTCAGGATTTGGGTTTGGCTAGTCTAAAGAAAAGAAGGAGTAGGTGGGACATGATACCAGTATTCAAGAGGCTGCCACAAAGGGGAGTGGGAGGGTGTCAATTTATTTTACAAAGCACCAGAGGGCAAGATAACAAACCATGGAAGGAAACTAATCAAGGAGAGAAGCAACCTGGAATTAAGGAGAAACGTCCTAACAGCAAGGGCAATTAATCAGTGAATAGCTTACCTTCAGACATGGTGGGTGCTTCATCATTGGAGGTTTTAAAGAAGAGACTGAACAGTCGCTTGTCTGAGTGGTACAGTGGCCTAATAGTGGAACTCTTGCCTCACAAGTAGTTTGATCCTAGTTAGCGGTAGATATTTCACTCTCTGGGCACTATGAGTAAATATCAGCTGCGAACTCTGCATTGGCGACAGGAAGGGCATCCAGCCAGTAAACATTCAGCTCTATTCAGTTACCCTGACTCCACCCCAATGCAAGGGATTATGGGGTGATTAAAAGAAAACAACAACAACAATGGGACACTCATTTGTCTGAAATGGTATAGGATCATGATGGCGAACCTATGGCACGCATGCCACAAGTGGCACATGGAGCCATATTTGGTGACATGCCAGCCATCACCTCTTGTGCGCATGCACATGCCAGTTGCCAGCTGATTTTTTGCCCCTTTGGAGGGCCAGCGGAAGCTGTTTTCATCCTCCCCAGGCTTCAAGAAAGCCTCCGGAGGCTGGGGAGGGCGAAAAATGGCCCCAACGGCCCAACCAGAAGTTTGGAAACAATCCATTTCTGGCTTCTGGAGGGCCTCTGGGTGGGGCAGGGGAGACCATTTTTACCCTCCCCAGTCTTCAGGAAAGCCTCTGGACCCTGGGAAGGGGCTGCATGCACATGTGTGCAGATTGTGTGTGTGTGTCATGTGCACATGCACAGGGGGTCACGTGCGCATGTGCAGTGGGCAGGAAGGATTGAGTGGTTATGCAGGCGGGCGCAATAGTGTGCATGTGTGCAATTTTTAGCATGCTGTAAGAAAAAGGTTAGCCACCCTGGTATATCCTATACCAGGAGTGGCTAACCTTTTTCTTAGAGCTCCTGCTTGAGAGGGGTCTGGACCGGAAGCCCTCCAAGGTCCCTTCCAGCTCTATTCTGATTCTGATTCTAATTGGGTAGGATTCGTTTTTTGGTTCCTCCGAAGCATCTCCCACATAATCCATTTGTATATGTATCATTCAGTGGCATAGAAATTAGGATGATTGTTCAGTTATTCATGTCCAGATTTGCTGGCTTAACTCATAACTGCTGAAATATTTTGTTTACTGAACAAAGCATCAGTTTTCCCTAAAACAGGCTATGCTTACTTATCCTCCCTGCATTGTTTTTCTCCCTAAATTAGTCATGCTTCTTTTAGTATGTAGAGGATTGGTTTTACTGGTTTAAAATAGAATTTCTAATTAAATGTATTCACATGCAAGACTGCATATTGAGGCAGGTGTCTCTCGCTCACAAAGCTTTATTAAGTTCCAAATTTAGGAGCTTTGGGCAGGGAATATAAAGCATCTTTCCATATATTCTAGATCTGGACTGGAGGGGAATATCTTTGATAAAAAAGCCAAGGGCTCCGTAGCTATCAGGCTAAGATGCGTTCTAAGAAGTTCAGCCTTATTAATGGCACATATCATAATTCACTTTTATTGAGAAATACTTGGAGGAGAAGTTTGATAATGAGGCTTAAACTATCCATTAACTTAATTCATAACACTTAATTTTTTTGGAAGAGGTTGGAGGTGGTTTAATAAGCTCTTACAAAGCTTATTGATCTTATTTGGTATTGGATGATAAAGGTTGTTAGGGTCTAGCAGATTCTGAAAACATTTGAATTTGGGAACTATGGCAAACAATGTTTCAATTGTGCAAAAGTGGCCTTTCATAACTTATGGGGGTCATAAATTGAGTGAATGATTGATGTGAATTTCCTAATGACCAGCCGAAAGTCTCAAACAATACAGCACAGTGAGAATGAATGTGGTCTGAGGATTGACTAGAATCAGAGACCCAATTCACTTCCATTCAGATTTATATAAGCCAGTTTTTGTCAGTTATTTTCTCTTAATTCAATTTTACCATTCAAGGTTATTATAAAGAAATTTTGAAGGAGAACTATCAGAGGTGGGTTCCTACCGGTTCTGCCCGGTTCGGCTGAACAGGTAGTAAGTTGGCCTGCCACATCCCTGAACCAGTACTCTTGGTAGCACTGTACGCATCGCCATCTTGTTTTGGCTTCTGCGCAGAAGCATTTTTTAGTACTGCGCATGCCGCATAGCACGCATCAAACACAATCCTTAAAAATGGCAGATACTCTTTCTTCTACTGCTTGAAAAATAAAACAGGAGCAAATTTCTTTTGATGTCTTCCCTTGGGATTTCATTGAAACGTGGGAAGCCAGAGAGACTAGAGAATGCATTGCACAGTGAAAGTTAGTACATCAGCATTATTTTTGGCTACCTATTTAAATAAATAAATAAATAAAAGAGCATTACCTTCCTTCAGTGAATGTCACATACACTGAAATTCTCATCTGCTTTGGAAGAAAAGTTTAAGTCAAAGAGGTTGTGCTCATACAACATATGCTGAACCATTTTTTAAAAATCTGTCTGATGTATATGTCAAGCGTGGTTAGTGTTAACCTTTACTATAGGAGTTTTCTTTAACATATTATATAAACCCAGCCTGTTTGGTTTCTTTATGAATTGTTATCTGTGTGAATCTAGAACATAGGTTAATCCAGTAACAAAATGAAAGTTTGAATGCAGCCAGTGAAAATTTCTGAGAAAAAATATAGACTACCTTCACTCAGCACTCAAAATACTGTTTATTGATTTATCTAAGCCTGAGCAACATTTCGTGGGCTTCAGAAAGAGAATTCGGACACTGGTACTTCCTGATTAAGCAGACTTGATAGTATTCTACACACCAAAATTGTGGGAGAGGGATAAATCTTTTGTTTTCCCATCAATTCAATGGGGATGGGATTGGAAAGATTTCTTAAAGTGCAGTATTAACAAATGGAGAAGTCTGTTGAACAAGTCACATATATTAGATGGGAAAATCCTAAAAAGCTTCTTCTATATTTATTCATAAATGAAGAAATAACAGGAAAAAGAAATGGTGGTTATTCTCTTGCAGAATAGGGCTTTAGAACGGGCAGCGTTCAACTTGCCAACAGAACACAATATTCTTGTGGTGTCATGAATACCTCAAGGTGGACAACAATTTCCTGCTCTTACAGGTGTGCCCACCAACAAGAAAAATGAGGAGGCAATTTTCTGTGACATTTGGGGGGGGGGGTTGGAATACCGGTGGGTTTTTTTCTTTCTTTCAGATATTCAATACAAGAAATTACTGTTCCCCTTTTCTATTTGTATTTCAGCATTTATGGGAACTAACACTAGGAGTAACAGTAGTAGTTTTTATCTTTGTACTTGCAAGGAGTATTTTCTCCACCACAAAAATTCGTCCACTGCAGATGGAAGGGGATGCAACAGGTCTGGGTGATTTTACTGTCCTCTTCTGAGCTCTCTGTGATCATGTCTGACAATGATCACATGAAAAGATTTTGTCTGAACATCGTATGTGTCTATGTGTATCTATTTCTCTCTCTGCGTATAGCATATATAAACAAAAGTACATACTACTGCTGCTTTCTCCAGGTTACCCAATATTTTCATTCTCAATTGTTGTGATAACTATGTCTTAAATATCTTAAGCATAGAACAAAAAGTAACAAAAGCAACAAAAATGGGTCACATTGCTCATCATTAACAGATGAGCAACTAAGAAACACATAATACATGTCTCTTAATCCAGTTTTCTCAATTCTGTGGTTGATGTATCACACGCTGGCCATGCTCATACCCAGTTTAGTGAAGGGGGAAAGTCACAATACATCATGTAACACCGTGTTACACAACGAGTTTGACACCCCTGGATGCAGGCCAATCACAGGAGACAAGACCTGATATCAGTAGCAAACACTACAGCTATGTAATGCAGAAAATGATCGGAATCCAAGTAAATATACCACCTTCTTCACTTAATATGGATGAAATATTCTTAAGAACAGATGACTTCCCTACTAACCAAACTTATATAGGATTTACCCACTGACTCGGGGAATAAAAAAACAGGCAATCCCACTTCTGATTCAAGCCAGCCTGGATATGGTCAAGCACAGTAATTATGAGACAAATCGGAGAGCTAACTCCCAGGATTCAGGCAAGCAAGTGACTGCTAGTCTGAAAAATTTCCATGTTCAACAGGATAAGCTTTTAGTGTGAGAATAGCGTGCTAAAAGTTAGCTTCTAGCTAAGGATGTGGGCTGGAATAAAAGTGGTTTAACTGACAAAACCATGCACGGTAGACATGGCATGATGAGCAATTAAACTCTGAAAATGTAATTGCTCACAAATTAAATGGAAAGTCAGATCTGATGTACTGCTGAGCTGTGGTCAGAGGGTGCCCGAGATCCATATAGTTTTAGCATTTCATATTTGCTCTAGTTAACATTTATGAAATTTAGCCTGCTGTGTGAATGCATCTATTTGATCTTTACTTGACCTGGATAAGAATGTTGCACAAGGAAAACAAACACTATTAAAAGATAAAGTTTTAAACATCCATTCCATATGATTGTTGGACTAAACCAGGGGTCAGCAATCTGTGGCTTTGGAGCCGCATGCGGCTCTTTCATCCCTCTGCTGCAGCTCCCTGTTGCAGGTCGGTAAAAGGAAAAAGGAGCAGACTCTATGGGGGCGGGGGGACCAGACTTCCAGTCAGCTCCAGAATTGAACAGGGAGGCTTCTGCTTAAGACCTTTATGACTCTTTGAGTGTTTAAGGTTGCCGACCCCTGGACTAAACACTCATTGTTTCCTGGGAAATTAATAAAACTGTGCATGGTAGTCATGGCAAGCCATGAACATTTAACAGCTTACAAAGACATTTTTGAGCCAAATAAATAGAAGTACTGGTAGATTTTTTTCAGTAGGTTTCATGAATTTTCAGTTTAGAAAAATATTTGTCTATGTTTTCTAGATTAGCATTAGCCTTAATATCACTTAGATTGCCTGCTTCGAGAATAACATAGCCTTTTTATTTATTTATGTGTTGCCTTTTGTTCAGGGGTTCAAGGCAATATACACAATGCTCCTTCTTCCTCTTCTTTCTTACTTCAATAAGTCCCAAGAACTGACTTGGTCTTAAAAAGAATGATTGGCTCAAAGGCTTTCAGTGAGCTTTCATGGCTAAAGGTAGACTAGAACCTGTGTCTTCCTACTTCTAATTTAAGACCTTTATCACTATATCACACTGGCTCTTTTTTTGGTCCCTGTTAGATCATGTAGTGGATAATGAGTTTCACTTTGAAGCATAGAAGGAAGATTCGTTACCTAGGCAACAATCAGATAAATGAAACTTGGGCTCAGGCCAAGAAAATACCTCAGGCAGGTCCTTCCCTAATTCTCATGAAGGTAACAGAGGAAGGAAGGGAAGCATATTCAGGATTACAAGATTTTGTGATTACAGGTAGTCTAGTCTTCAATTTATGACTTGTACATTTAACAATGATGCAAATTTCTGATGGCCTCCAAAAAAGTGATTTGCGACTGATTTTCAAACTTACAATCATTGCACCATTCCCCTGGTCACATAATCACAATTTGGATGCTTGGCAACCAGCTCATATTTACAATGTTTGCAGTGTCTTATGGTCACGTGATCGCGATTTGCAATCCTCCCAACAGGCTTCTGACACGCAAAGTCAGAATAACCCTATGATTGTCTTAACAATCATATAATTTGTTCAACAACTAGTAAAAATAGTTGTAAAATCAGATCCAGTCACATGAAGAATTATTTAATCACTGCATTACTTAGCAACTGAAATTATGTTCCCATGTGTGGTAGTACATCAAGGACTACTTGTACAATTATTGTATTAGATGTAGCTTGGATTGGCACACTATTTGTTTCTCAATCTGGTCTACTGAGTGATGGGACTATAAGGGATAACGACAGATTTATTAGAATTACAATCAAACATTGTAATTTTACCAATATACACAGTGTTGTTCATGCTCAAGTACTGTTGACAGTAACCAGCAATCTTTGATTTCCGATGGGATGCCTGTCACTATTTTCTGAAGATGTCAGGAATTCTGCCTGGGGCTATCTATAAACAAAATGTATATGGTGTGCTATTAATACAGCTGTGTCAGAGTTCATTGCAAAAAATCAAATCCAGAAAGCAAACACAGATAACCGATTCAACAGGATTCATTCAAATAAAAACTTCTTTATATACATAATAATACATGAGTAAATGTACCATACCAACAGCAGATTCTTCCAATGTGGTAGAGAGGAGAGATTGGTTTCCAGTTTCAATTCAGAATGAAGACTAGTTTAGTTTCCAGCACAGAGCTTAATACAGACAAAGAAAACCTCCTCTATACAGGGCAGTTAAGCTAAGCCTAAGCCACGCCCAGACACTTAGCTGTCTCCAGTAAATACTGTTTCAATTTCTAAACAGCCCTCATTGGCTGATTTAGTTGCTATGCCTATTCCAATCAGTTCCCAATGGCCGACCTGTTGCTATGTCCTATTCCAGCTCATGAATATTCTGACAAGCTGTTCCTCCAAATAGTTATGAACTACTAATCAAGCTAGGAGTTAAAGTTGATGTGATGAACGTTTTTGCTCAAATGTTGGAACAATGCATGGATGAGGAATGTTGAACCATTTACCTCATGCCTTTCTTTTTCTTCATTCACTGACCATGACATGTCTTCTTCAGCCTGGCTACAATATGACATGCAGTCTAGTCTGTGCTAGAAGGTAATAGAAAAACTGGATCATGGGGAAGATAGGGAGCAGTCTGTTTTCCTCACTAACTCCTGATTTTAGTATAAACCTTTGCTTAGACACCTGCTTTCATTCCTTCCAATTTTGCTGTAATTGCTGGATGCTTTGAACTCTGCAGAGTAATGCAGATAATTCCTCAGGTGTGATAAATATAAGAATAACACAAGGTGCAATTAAAGAAGATTTCTCCATGTATTTATACTCATAAAGGATGGGACATATTGCAAAACAAATCTATATATTTGAGTATTAGTTTCTATGCGTATTTTTTGTAGGACTTTGAAAAAAAATGGATTTGTTAGAGAATATAATGACAATGCTTAAACTACAAGCTATTTGAACAGCTGGAAACATATTTTAGAAAGTTAAATAAAATACAAATACAGTAATTTTTTTAGTCTTAGCATGATTCTAGCCTATAGAGTCTAGTTCCATTTATTCGTAAAGTAATTTTGCAATTATATATTATACATAGTGCATAATATATGGTAGATTTTTTTTAAGTTTGAAGAAGATACGCTATTATACACTTCAATAGTGAACACAGTGGTGGCTCTGGAGAACCAGTCTGGAAGCACAGTAATAAATAGGGACATTGAAAATCCATTGTTTTAGTAATTGTCTGGCAAATTCTGTGAGTTGAAGGCTGAGAAACAATTTTTAGAAGGTTATAACAGAAGATGAAAATAAACCCATCATGTCAGGCATAAAGTCTTTTATTTCCCAAACTGAATCCAATAAAGGAGAATATTTGAAGCTTAAAGTTGAAATGCCCTGATGATGTTAGTTTGGGTAATTAAATGTCTGCAAGAAAACAACCAAGCTCAGAGAGCACCAAGGAGCCATGAACTGAATATATCCATCTTGAGTGGACCTGCTTCAAGCCCTCCCACCACAAGAAGATTGGCCCAAACAAGGAGGTAGGTCTTTTTCAGTGGTGGGATTCAATTTTTTTTTACTACTGGTTCTGTGGGCATGGCTTGGTGGGCATGGCATGGCTTAGTGTGTGTGGCTTGGTGGGCGTGGCAAAGGAAGAGGGTCTTCACTCTATAGAAAAGCCTGGTATAGGTCTTCAATCTCTTTGTTCCATTTTGGAATAATAAATAATAAAAATAATTAATAAAATAATTCCACGCAGATCACCAGGTAGATTACAGCATTCCAACGGCATTCCAAGATACACATAACACCTTGCTTCCAAAATGCAGATTAGAGTTACTTCAGATGATGTTTTTCCTAGTGCTTCTTTCCTGTTGCAAACTTTAATTTCAGATCTTGTACTTCGTTTTGATTCTGTATTCACTTTATGTCCAAAGTAACATGCGAAGAAACATAGTTAATTCACTTACTTTCTGAAACTTTGGGCAGCACAAATCTGACTCAGTAGGAAGGTATCCAAGCAAAAACAAAGAACACACTAAAGACTTCAGGAAGTACAAGGTGCTCAGTGTGCAGCTGGCTTTGCAAAATCCTGAACCAGTCTTGGGATTTGAGTTAGAGATATAAAACAGGTTGGCTGAGATCTTAGGCAAAGCCTAGGTGAGCCTAAATATTCTCTGGCATTTAGCGATGATATAAAACCCACAAAGCATATTAATATGGTATTTCGGTGATATCATTCCACCTGGAGGTAGGCTGGTGTTCAATGTCTTAAATATCTAGAAACAAGCACTGACTAAAACCATTTTAAAAATGATGGATTTGCAGATTTACAGCACTTATTGAACTGAATCTAAATTTCATTAGGCTATTGAAATCTGCTTGGTTGGGTAGTATGAAAAAATCTTGGGGGTATCCACCTGGAAAGTTCCAGATTTTTTTGTCCTCCTCCAGAGCTGGAAGCATATGTCGACAGAGAATGTATAATGTACATTCTGCTTCTAGCAATACATTAAAATTGTTGTTTAAAAAAAAGGCAACAGATTTACACTATGTACAATATACAGTGACTGTTCCCATCACCTCACAAGTTCAATCAACTTAGCAATGGGTAATATGAATTTTTTTTCAGAAGTTACATTAATTAATAATAATAATAATCCTTATTTTATTAAATTAAATACACTAGCTATATATTTCTTCCCAAAACCCTTTTGGTGGCTGATGAGTAGATAAAAAAGGGAATAACGTTTTCTTTCCCGTGTGTATTGTAATCTCATTGCTCTAATTAAATGAGAGACTGCAGCAATATTCTATGCATTAAGGATAATGGGGAGAAAGAAAATTGAGATATCAGGGCTTTACATAAATCCATACAGGTTTGAGCTTTTCAAGATTTACACACTTATAAACATTGCCTGGGATGTGCCTGGGACGTGGTGGCTCACCCTGAGCTTGTTGTTCAGAAGGGTCTGCAGCTTGGCGGTTTGAAACTCTAGTGCAATGAGCTCCCGTTACTTGTCCCAGCTTCTGCCAACCTAGCATTTTGAGAGTACATTAAAAAATGCAAGTAGAAAAACAGGGACCATTTTGGTGGGAAGGTAACAGTGTTCCGTGTGTCTTCACCATTTAGTTATGCTGGCCACATGACCATGGAGATGTCTTTGGACAGCGCTGGCTCTTCAGCTTTGAAAGAAACATGAGCATCACCCTCTAGAGTCGGGAATGACTAGCACATATGTGCGAGGGGAACCTTTACCTTTACCTTAAGCATTGCCACCAAACAACGAATTTGAATATTACATACATCCTTTTGAGAAAAAATAATGAAAAGCATAAATGGAGACAAATCATGTTAACTATATTTAATTGTAACTAATATCAGTTGAACTTATCTGGCCCCACTCACTATTTTGGAGGAGAAACCCCAGAACAACAGTGAAAGGTGAAGTATGGTCCTCAGCAAAACTTGAGCATCCCATGAAAAATGAAAGAGATTGGCAAAACGACACAATGCTGGTGTGTCTCTGCATGTGTGTGTGCATGCATGTGCAAATGTGTAATACACACACACACACACACACACAGATTGCTCAGTTATACCTCCTATTCTAAAGTAATTTCTATTTATTGGAAGTAGATATAGAATTTATCCTGCTTACTGAGAACTCTTCAGTTGGCTGTGAAATCACTGAGGCATTGCAAAAGCCTATCACAAGTCTAAAGCAAGACAAATCTAAGTTGTCACTGAGCCTCTTTTACAGTTTGGGCCAAATGCTTTTTTCCTCTCTCCCTGCAGCAGGATTTTACTTTTGCCTGTACTGATTCTGGCTGCTTTAGCATTTATAACATTTTCAGTAGCTCATTCTCAGAATGAAAATATCAACATGTAACTTATATAGTGAAGAAAGAATCAGGACGTGCCGAAAGTATGACCCATTTCACCTCTGTTGTGAAAGCTAGAAAAGGATTATTTTCTCCACATCCCACAACTTCCAAATTGCATCACTCCAAAAGTAATTGAAGAAGCAAAGAAAAAAGTAAAACGTTTTACGGGACACTAAAATGCTAGACGTATACAGTAAGTTGAAACAATAGCAGAACTCTAAGGAAAGAGCTGTTTACAAAAATCTGCACAACTATTTGATTCTGTCCAGCAGAGGCAAGAAAAGTAGAAAAACTCAGCAATGGTTTTGATGCTTGCTGTCTTTCCATCAACGTAAGAACTTCAGGGTTTCTCATTAGTAGCACTCAGGAACTGCAGGAATCTTCTGACACACCCTCCTAACAGGAAGACAAAGAATGACTTCAGAAAAAAAATCAAAACAATATTTTGACAGCAAATCTAGGAAGGGGATTTGGTTATCTGTTTACTTCATAAAAATTACTCTATTATCTTATCTTTACCTTTCCAACCTTTCCTGCCTATAAATAAACTGTTGAAAAACCTTATAGAACAATGGCCCAAATTCTAGGGGAAAAAAATATTTTACCCCTGTTGACTTTTCTCTTTTAAGATCCAGTCATCTAGGAATCTGGCTTTTCAAAGTTCTCGATATTTTTGTATCTCAATTAAAACCTTTTATTGTCAGAGTACAACATGTGTACAATGAGATTGCTGAGCCTCCCCCGCAACCTAATACAACTCACAGTGAAAGACAGAAAATCCCTAACCCAGTGAATCCTACTAACAAACACACAATCCTACTGCACCAGGTGAACTTATTGCACATTGTGCCGATGCCGCAAGTCAATCGTACTATGTTATTGTGAAGTTATTTTCCATTCACAAATCTGACAGCCCACAGATAAAAACTGTTTTTCAGCCTGTTTGTGTGGCTGCCTATGTTTCTATATCTCCTTCCCGATGGCAGGAGAATAAAGAAGTGCTGACCAGGGTGTGAGTCGTCCATGAGGATTTTCCTCACTCTTTTAAGGGACTGAGCCCTAGCGATGTCGTCTAGTGGTATCAGGGGGCAGCCTATGATGTTTCATGCTAAGTTCACCACCCTCTGTAATGTTTTTCTATCCACGGCTGTCAAGCTGGCATGCCACACCATAATGCAATGAGTGAGGATGCTTTCCATTGTGAACTGGTAAAAGGAGGTCATCAGTTGTTGTTCCACTTTGTTTTTTTGCAAGACCCCGAGTAAGTGGAGTCTCTGTTGGGCCTTTCTGGCCACCTGGGTTGTGTTGATTTTCCAGGTGAGATCTTCGCTGAGGTAGACTTCTAGTCTCTGATTGGTAGTAATTCTCTGGTTCTTTGGTACTGGTCTATTTTATCATCATCTGTCTGAAGACTGCATTGAAGAGGGCTAAATGCATGAGCATTTAGCACAAATCCTTGATCTCTGCTCCGTCTTCAATGACTTTATAAGTCTTTGTCATAATTGATCTTTTGTACCATTTTTCTAACAGTACATTCAATACATACTTTTCAAATAGGCCAGCTGGAACATTTTTCACAATGGGGATTTAACAAAAGTGATCAGTAGCTGTCTACCGTGATCTCTCCAAGTGATTATAAACATTTTTAACAATAAAAATTGTCAGACAAAGTGGTGTAAATGGAAAGAAGGATTTCATATTTCTGTGCACTGTTCTTAAACTCATGACAAAGAAGTTGAGTACCGTTACCTGTTTAATAAAATGTATGAATGCTGTAAGTGACAAAGGTAATTTATGGCAGTCATTGGTATGGCAATATCTGAACAGAGAGAAAAGAGTTCCACATCAACTGAAAGCTGGTCTAATATGATCAATATTAGCATTTTGGCTAACAAGATTTATATTTACAACAAGGTGTATGTACTGTCACCAGGAATCCTTTATCAATCTGAAGTTAGATCAGCATATTCTTGATCTTTTTGCATTTTCCAATGCTCAAATCTATTTTTCAGAACTATTCAGCATTTTCCAATTTCCCCCCCTTATATAAGTTTATCCTTGAGGATAAACTTTTTCTATTTCATTAAAGGAAAGAGATTACCCAGTCTGGAAAATGCAATATGGTGTATTGTCATGATATTCTGATTATGTTACTATAACCTTATAGTAAAAGTAGCATTAGCATGCATAACTCTTCCCTTCATTTATCTTCATGAGAATGAAGAAGGCTTACTCAAATTACATTTCTGCCAATACTCAGAATTTGTTTATCTGATCTTACCTGGATTGTGGCTCTTCTTCTTGTTCCCACTTAGTTACACAGATGTTAATAGGATCCGCAATCCACAATAGGTTCAACTTATCTCCATAACTAGCTCTTATTCTAATTCATGCATATCCTCTTTTTACAATAAGATTTGCCTTTTTGGTTAGTGCAAACCCAGCCCATTGTAGCTTGTTTACTAAACCAAGATTAACCATACCATAATTTTGTATAGTCTGTAAACAAGGCTATGGTGTGATGCTTCTCTTTAAATTCAACTATCCATCTTTTTATATCTTTATTTATGATTTATGGTAGCAACTTTAAAAATATATGTGTAAGGTTGTTGGCCCAAACCTATGTGCTGTATGTGTTACCCAATGTGATAGACCAAGGAATTCATGCAAGGTAAAGGGAAGTGGATATTCTTGGGACTCAAGTTTAAATCAAGTGCTGAAATTCAACACACTTCATTTTATACTAAAAATCACATATATACTTCAGAATTTTCTGATCCTTCATCACTTGTTTCTGATTTTTAAGGCATGAGTAGTTTAGGCTAATATCCCAGAATAAGCATGGAGAGAGAGGGTGCACTTGATTAGCTAAGCTTTCCAATTCTGTTTTTTAAAACAGGTTAATTATAAACTTGATTTTACCTCCTGATCTTTGGCTGGATGTTGTTAACTATATTCAACTCAGATATGCTTAATATTGTGTTACCTATCCTTGTTCCAATAATAGAACCATTTGCAAAATTCTTCAGCACAGTTACAATACTAGCTACTTTCTCATCTATGAAATGTTTGTGGCCAGCCTCTTTCTGACAAACGCTAAAGCAAGTGTAAGCCTACAGATTCTTCTAACAATGGCCATCTCAAGCAGAAGCTAAAGTAAAATGATTAGTTCAGTCTAAAGCTTTATGATGGCTTTATGAAATATTTTAAGGGTCTGTTAGCAAGCCAATAGGCCAAATATTTAGCAAACCAATAGGCCAGGCCCTCAAGTTGGTTTCATGATTGCACTCTTACGTAATATTAATTGTCAAATGTGGATGTTGTATTTTTACTGTTTTCTTACTATTACATTTCTGAAAGTCTTAGGAGCAAACAAGAAAAATAATAATAATAAAATAAGCAATACTGATTCCAGAATTATGCTATGCTAAGAAAAGGATTAGAGGAAGAGAGGAACAGAAAAAAATGTAAACCTGTAGATATCCCTCTACTAATTATCTGAAATAAATGTATGTATGTATGTATGTATGTATGTATGTATGTATGTATGTATGTATGTATGTATGTACGTACATTCGTACGTACCTACCTACCTACCTACCTACCTACCAGTGGTGGGTTTAATTTTTTTTAGAACCTCTTCTGTAGGTGTGGCCTGCTTTGTGGGAGTGGCTTGGCAGTCATGTGACTGGGTGGGTGTGGCCAACTTGTAAAATGTGGTGAAACTCACTTAACAACGCTGTTGCTTAGCAACTAAAATGTTGGCTCAGAAACTCTGGCATTTGAAGCACGCAAGTCTTAAAGCTGTCAAGTTACAAGACCCTTGCACCCCTAACCCTTTAGAAAAAAAATCCTAGGGGTGTTCAAACTTGACAGCTTTAAGACTTGTGGACTTCAACTCCCAGAATTCCTCCTCTCACTCTTCATCTTGATGGTGTGTGGACGGGCAGGGGGAGGGAGCTGGAACCGGTTCTAAACAGCACTGTAGATTTGTGGAATCTCTTCTATAGAAGAGGTTAGAACTGGCAGGTACCCATCCCTGGTATATACATACATACACATATACACACACATGCCTTAATTTGTCACTGAATTTCTTTCCTAGTCTCTTGTGCTCCATAAGAGAGAAAAGTTGTGTGGTGTTCCCAAATATTTGCAACCTCTGAGGGATTTCTTGGCATCAATTAAAAGACACAGCACCAAGCGAGGAAGTTCCAGCCGAGCAAACATTGGATCAAAGCCCATGGAGCTTTAATAGGGATTTGGAGAGACAGTTTTATTTTTCATGGCTTCTCTTTCCTCAGTGAATGTGTTTTTTTCCACTAATCTGTTTTAGCTCTGCTTACAAACAAAGCAAGAAACCGTGACAAAGCCATTGCAGGCTTTGTGTGGCTTGTTAAAATTACCAGTCCCTTAAGGGTGGGACAAATGTCTGGCACAATCAATACTTTTGTTGTCCCCCAGTGCAGCAAACCAAGCAAGGTATCTTTGGCACAGCTGTTTGTATAATTAATAATGTGTCTTCTGCTAGTCCCTAAATCACAACAAGGGCTGCAAAGAGATAACTAAATATATATTTGCCAAAGCAGTTTGATCGCTGTATGGAACCTGGACTGTATTTTTCAGAGTCAGAAGGGTCAAACTTCAATACTTGAAGCGAAACTTCAAAGCGACATTTACAGGACTGGGAAATTTGGGGTGTTGCATCTCCCCAATGTGCCCAAGTTTCAGAAAGGGTCATTTATAGTATTAAAACATATATAAATAAATAAAAATGGCAGTATCACAAGGAGAATGCTGAACCCTTAAGAGTTAATTTGGAAATTTTCTCAAGGGATTGGTAATCTTGCAAGGTTTTGACTTTTGTAAAGGATAGGTGTATCAAAAGAAACTGCTAATTCTTGTGCTAGGCTTAATGGAGAAAGAGGTGCCCAGTGACATTAAATAATTATTTTGGTCAGCAGCTCTGAACACTTTGATGTGCTCAGTGCTGCCCTCTCCCAAGCACCTTGCAAGCCCTCAGAGACATTTTTCAACAAGCTATAATTATATTCATTGACTTATAAGTATAGCCACGTTCATTTGACTTCTGTAGATGAACTTTAAAATGTTCACCTCAGTCACCACCACATTAGATCATGGCATGGGGGCGGGAGGGGGAGGATAGGACTTTAGAAATACTCAGCCTGCAGTGCCATGACACTGGGATACTCTGGAAGCATTGCTGCTCAGAGTGGGTTCCATGAATGCCATGGAACCAGAAATTGGCATTGGCATGAGTTCCCAATAGAGGGAAAACCTTCAGCCCTACCCTAAACCCTGCACATCTCAAGGTTCTCCAAATGCAAGTCAGGAGTTTTGCAATTCAAGATTTTTCTGCCAATTCGTCAGAAGAAAATTGGCTCAGGCACCAAGGAGGGTAGCAGAGTTAGCATAGTTAGGTACAGTGCTGCTGAAGGAACAGTGCCAAATCTCTGTTGGAAAGTGCCCGCATGTAAATCAATGTTCTTTCAGCAAGTGTACAATTGTTCAACCCTTAAAAACATAAGACTGTTTAAATTTTGGTTGAAGGCCTTGATCACCCCAACAAAGTTCCTTCTCAATAATTACCTTTATACTCAAGAATTGCTCACCCATGAGATATAGTTGTGCTAAGGCTGCTAAAGTGAAACTAACCTTTAGATGACCCTCACTTTTAACTCCAACTGTTTTGTAGGGAAACTTTGAACATTATTTGGGTGGGTTTTTCAAGCATTATGATTGGTTAAGACCATGTGGGCCCAGAGTATAAATTACAGGCATTTGCCTACTGTTCCTCACTTCCAGTTTTTGAGTCAATAAATGCTGTTGTAGCTATGCTGGTCTGAAGCCCACTACACAATAAGTGGAGTAAAGGAAACCAAAATACAATCAATCTTGGGAGATGTAATGACACATTAATTTTGGACATATTTAACATACAGTACTTAAGGTGACCAGATTTTCAGATTGGTAATGAGGGACACCTTTGACGGGGGGGGGTGATTAAAATTTTTATACGGAGCAACAAAAAATTTCATACAACGCAAAAATAGTATTGTAATGTTTTTTTTTATTTCAACATAACTACAATTTACAAATATAAATTGTAACTGTTGCCAAACATCCAAATTTTGATCACGTGACCATGAGGATGCTGCAACGGTCGCTAAGTGTGAAAATGGTCGCTAAGTGTGAAAAATGGTCTTCAGTCACTTTTTTCAATGCCATTGTAACTTTGGTCACTAAGCCCATTATACCACCTTTCTTGCCACAGTTCTTAAGTGAATAAATGCAGCTTATAAGTTAGTAACATAAGTGAATCTGGTTTCCCAATTTGACTTTGTCAAAAGGTGATTATATGACCCCAGGACACTGAAACCATCATAAATACAAATCTGTTGCCAAACCTCAAAATTTTGATCGTGTGACCATGAGGATGCTGCAACGATCGCTAAGTGTGAAAATGGTCGCTAAGTGTGAAAAATGGTCATCAGTCACTTTTTTCAATGCCATTGTAACTTTGGTCACTATACCACCTTTCTTGCCACAGTTCTTAAGTGAATCTTAAGTGAAGATGTTATATCTTAAGTGAATCTTAAGTCTTAAGTGAAGATGTTATACAGTAGAAACTCTGGTCACGAACTCTTCTGACCAAAATATTCACATTCTCCCCGCTGCTGATTTCCCCTTCTGCACCATTTTTTTTGTAAGCGCCAAATTTCCAAAATTAGGTTTGATTCATGACCAAATCAGTTTGCGACCAAAGTTATTGAACGAATTATGGTTGTGACCAGAGGTTCTACTGTATTCATGCCTTTACATACTCTATATCACCTCAAAATGTTGCACAGCCTTCATAAGTTTCTAATACAGATAAAATTAAATACAACATCAAAACCATAAAAAAGTAAAATTAACCTGGCTGGAAAATCCTATGCCTGTCTTGCTATTATTACTGACACACTTGCTGCAGTATTTGATGGCTAAAAGAAAAAAAAAATATTGTTAAGGTGTGTATTATGTTCACTCCCATGTCTTGTCTGCTGCGTTAATTTTGAATTTATTAAAAGAGCTTATTTTACATCAAATCCCTCTCATATTATTCTCCTATGTTCAATAAACCCTAAGAGACAGCATACTATACATGAAATTCCTGTAACTGTATATTTAGTAAATTGTGGAGCTGAGTTTATCCAATTAACTCAGTTTTTGGACTTGAGTAATCACATACAATAAAGGAAATAAAACTATTTAGAATGAAGTGTAGTTGGCTATTTGTGATTAAGGGTGTCATGCAGAAACAATTATAGTTTTGATCAGGAAAATACCCCAAAAAAACCCTTTTGTTCTTTCAGGGTTTTTTTTAATGATTTTTCCATGTCACATCATAGTGTTACACATATTGGTTTGAATAAAAAAACAGCAGCTGCACATTTTAAAAAACCTACATTATTTTAAAATGCATTAAAAAATAAAAGAAAAAAATCCAGCACACTTACCAGCAGGCAGAAACTCCAAGTCAATCCAAAATGATATAGATGTTAATACAAAGAACTGAGCAAATTGAAACTTTCCCACCATTTTGGAGCAGTCCTCCAACCTCCGTGCCCCTCCCCTCCAGAAAATCCAGGAAGTAACACTGGCGACCTCTCTAGCCATTTCCTGCAGCTCTATGGTACTAGATCATTTTTTTCTTATAAAATGAGGTAAATGTAATGCGGCATGGGTGGGATCCATTTTGTTGCTTTAACATTTTAATATCTTCAATGAAAGTACTGAGACAGAGAGAGAGGGGGATTAGACAGGGTGTCTTTTGTCTTGCCCCGGTTAGGATTTCTTAAGCAAATCCACTGGGCTTTCAACATGAATCCAGAAAATCGGGACTTTTTTAAAATGCGGAGGGACACGGAAAAATTGTTATAAAGCGTGCTTGTCACGCTGAAATCGGTACGTCTGATCACCTTATAGTACATACCCATCATACTCTTTCTTTCTAGGTAAGTATTATTATGCAAAGTGCTAAAAAGAATATACTGTACATGGTAAACAAAATGAAATAAGGTCAAGAGCTAAGATAAAAAAAGGAAACCTAACTAAATCTAATTTACACTTTTGCTATTTAATATGCTTCTCCAAACTTTCTCACTCTCATTCAATATTTACTCCAAAAGGCCCAATCTTTTTGTAGTTTCCACCTATCAATTTTTGTCACTTAATAAAATGTCCCCCACACCAATTGTATTTGTTCGCTTTTTCCCAAACTCGTCTCTCATTCTTCTATTATCACCATTCAATGGAGTGCAGATCCAACTATCCGACTCAAAAAGATGAATTTTCTTTTTCTATTTATAGGGGTTGTTACTGGCTCAAGGATATAGGATGGCATAGACTACATTGATGACGGCACCATTTCCCACCATTATGAAGATTTGTATTTTTAGAATGGTTCCCTAGGCTAGTGCCTACTTGATCCTAGCACAAAGCTGGCATTCAAAAGTCAACAACCTAAATTGTACCACTTCATATTTCCAGGATAATGTTTTTGTCCATTCCATGCATGTATTCATCAATCTGCTTCACAAAATAATCTTCTATTTTTCCCCCTTTCTGTAATTTCACAATTAAAGCAGAGTTTTATTCATTTTCTTCCATTTTTTAGCGTATGGCGTATGTTAGCCAGGGATTACCAAAGTGTCTGGCTGCTTCTGTGAAAGGCCAGTCTTCAATTTATTATGTCCTTTTACATAAACACAAAACTATCAAAGGGTTCAAATTCAGAATTGGTGTGGCTTGGAGGATTCCTACTTTGGTTTGAACAACTTCTAAAGCATACTTAGTTCAGTTAACAGATTGGTTAATGCCTGGAATGTTACATCCTCAAACCCCCATAGCTTTAACCTTAAACTGTCTACTGTTGACCTCACCCCTTTCCTAAGAAGTCTGTAAGGAAGCATGCATAAGCGCACCAGCATGCCTAACATCCTTGTCCTTCTGTCCCCACTTATTTGTACCCATTTCATGTGTTCTTATTCATGTTTATTCTTATTCCTGTTATTTTGTACATGAGTGACCAACCAACCAACCAACCACCCACCCAACCACCCACCCACCCACCCACCCACCAACCAACCAACTAACTAAAATGTCTGTTGTCTCTTTAGACTTGTTTGCTTCCTGTCTTCATGGCATTTAAAAAGAATCCATTCTAAGCAGCAGGCTTGGTATGCCATCTACATTGTAGGTTGCTGATTCTTGGAGTTAAAAAACTTGCATTTTTTGCAAGGAAAAATTCAGGATCCATAAAACTTTATCTTTCTGTGAAAATTCAGCAACAAAAGAAATAGAGTTTATGTTGCCTCTGTCAAATGAAATAGGGCATATGACTACATTGTATGGAATTCTGTTCTACAACTTATTCATGATTATTAATCTTGTATCTTAGATATATTGCATATTTTAATTACTGCAGATTACAGATACATACACATGCAGTTTTATTGTCTCTTTATCAAGGTTATAGGTTTTCTTCTGTATAATTCTTCTATGCACGCTGCAGAGAATGCTGAGTTCATTGGAACTTTTGGCTTCTCATCTCCACACTGAACTTTTCAACTTTTCTTTATCATCCCACCTGTTGCCAGTAATGGCGGCTGTAGCTGGGACCTAAGCATTCACTTGAGTCGTCCTTCTCATTTTGCTAATCTAATAGAGAAATTATTGCTGGGCCTCTGAGATTAGTTAAACAAATTAATTGCATGTGAAGTTTGCTGTAGGAACAGGTAACAATCAATTTGTTGTACTTCATATTTATTTTACCTCTTCTTTTTAACAATACATAATTTGTCCCTTATCCACGTCTGATATTGTTTTTTTATAAAGATTTTTTTTATTTTTGAATAAACACAGACAAAACACACACACACACACAAAACATGTTGTTCTTATGATATAGCCTTGGTGTTGATAATCCTGTACTTTAAAGTTTTTCTGAAGATCTTAAGAAGGACATTTCTGAAAAATGTGAAGTGGACTTTTACATGTATTAGCCCGAGTGAAACAGGATCCTGGATCACATTGACAGCTATAATTATAATTGTGACAAGTATGAGTAGCGTCAGGAGTGGGCTGTTAAGGGTTTGCCGGGTTTTGGGAGAACCTGTCGCTATTGTTATGGTCAGTTCAGAGAACCTCCACATCTCACCCCCGCCCATCCCACCCCTCCCAGGAGTCTCCATGCAGCCCATTTTGGATGCGAGGTAAGTGCAGGGTACATGAAGAGGCTTGGGGAGAGGGAAAAATGGGCCTCCTGGAAGTTTGGGAAGGCCGGAAAAGGCCTCTGGAGCTTGGGAAAGGCAAGAACACCCCCCTGCTGTGGTGCAGGAGGCTGATTAGGCCACGCCCACCATGGCCACGCCCACCCAGCAACTGGACAGAGAACCCGTTGCTGAAATTTTTGAAGCTCACCCCGAGTAGAGCTCTCATTCAGAACTCTGGTTGAAAATACAGAAGTCAGAAAAAGGAGACTCAATCCTTCTTTACTCAATTGGAAGACCCTTATGTGCTGATCTGAAGGCCTAATTGAGATGATGTCACATGCAGAGCCATAATTGTCTGGAAATAGACTGATACCTAAATGTTCATTTTTCTTTGCTTGATAGAAGAAGTTAGCATCCATCTGCTTCCTATATTTTCTATTCAGGACCAGCCTAGACTTACCTATCTTCAACATAATACTTACACTGCACATTTTGGCTTCATTCTCATAAACTTAGAAAATGACATTTTCCACAACATGAAATTGATCTAGATCAGTGACAGAACATTCCGTTACTTTTGCCTACATTTGAATTATTTATAGTTTTGCATTTTTTCCAGACCACTAAAAATAAAATATTGATTTTGGTAAATTCTTCTAAAAGGAAAATGAGAAAAATTAAATATTCACCTATTTGGATCAACCTCATTTTTAAATAAAGTTATTCCAGCATAACAAACCCCTATACAATATTACCATGCAGTAGAGCTTTAACAATAAACAGATTATAAATTAAATATCCCATTCTTGATTAAATTCATAAGGACTCAGACTAAAACTGAAAAAAATGATGAATGGAATTGTTTTAAATTCCATCTTCTTTTCATTCAAATGAAAAATTGTGTGAAGATTAGTTCATTCCTATGAGAAAATGAGCTAAATGTTTGCACCTCTTCCCTGTTCAAAATCATATTGAGTCGTCTATAGAGACATAGATTTATTGCTTCTTCTAGTTATATTTTGAAGTTGTTAATGGATAGCTGTTGTCTTTTAAGTGGAAATTATATTTAACATTTGAGTTTATTAGTATGTTTGTTTGCATGTTGAATTAAAAGCTGAAATAAATAAAGTCCATTACCTGGGACTAAAGGAAGATCATAAAGAGCTCATCTCTTCACAACTGCCAATTGTGAAGTTTGCTGATTTCAGAAATCTGGAATGGAATTTAAACACCCCCCCCCCAAAAAAAAGAAACAGTAAGTAGAAAATAAACCAATGACATTGATAATGGCCTCTGACATAACAGATAAGAAGAAAAGAAAGAAATTGCACCAATTTCTCAGTAGTTTCTGGCAGCCCTTGATAGCTAGTATTGGACATATCCAATTTTGCTTCTTCACTCTAATTAGGGAGTAAGCATTGGTGACCCATTGACAGATAATGGCTAGGGTGAATCTAGCCTGTGTTAACAAGAAAGGCTGCATATTTCTTAAACCATCCGAATTTTACTGAGGAGAAGAGAAGAGAAGTGAAGAGAAAATGTGAAAGGGAAAGAAGTCTGTGGGCCAAATCACTTGGGCTGAAATTAATAAAAGGGTTTTGTTTTTTTGGAGATCTTGATGTTCTCTGGAGATTTGGTGCTTCAGTTCTCATCAGCTCTAATTTAACATGGACAACGAGAAGGGACTGTAGGAGATGTAGCATCGCTGACTCAGCTCATAGTGAAAAATGGGACAAATTAAGCAATCCATATATACTTCAGAAGTGGTCATCCTGTAGCCCCTTGAACTTTCATTTTGCAATCTTTGGAGCACTTCTTAATAAGAAGACTGAAAATGGACTTGCTGCAATATAGGCACTACAGCAAATATATATCCCCCTTATGAAAACAAACACAAAAATGAAAATGAAAACAAAACACACCATCCAAGATATTTGTATTTATGCACCTGTAGCTGTCAACCTACAAAAGTATTAAATTGTTTGCTCCTCATTGGTGGGTATTCTCAGTCATCCAGGTCATAGCTGTCTCAAAGATGCTTTTTCAAAAGGCAAGTGGACTAGTCTTTCCCTGAGGAAAAAAAGGAGTCCAGTTGCCTTTTGAAAAAGCACCTTTGAGATCCTTTGCTCTTCATCTCTCCCAAAATTCACGGTAGTCCTAACCTTTCCTAATTTTACTTGTCCTTGCTCTTAAAGGGACTGTTTCACTCTTGCCAGGAAAATATTTGCAAACCATATGTGGGTATAGTAAATGCATCAGGCCCACCCTGTATGTGTGTTGGTTGAAGTTTAACAATTTATAATGTAAGAGATTCACATTTAACAGATGCAACAGGCCTTATTTTTGTCTTGACATTCGCTTAAAACATGTTGCCTGAACTCTGGACCAGGCAGTTACATTTATGTTGTAAGTAAGTAAGAAAGTAAGTAAGATCTTTATTACGGTCAAAGATCAGCAATGTACATTTGTCTTTACACTATATTAAAAATACTAACATTAAAATATAATTAAAAGTATTTACATTAAAAGTGGATAATAACATTATGGTCCAAAGATTGTTGAAGGTATGTCCAGATAATTGGTACAAGATGGTACTATACTGTAGCCAATTTTTTTCTTATGGACATTGCAGCAGCACAGAACTTTGCCACTGCATACGTGGTAACCGGGTTAGTGTCCTGGAGGACACAGGCAGTTACATTTATGTTGAAATGTAAATAATTGCATCATTTGCATCAATTTATGTTATTTGAATAAATATATAATTATGGAAATATAATAAATATCTCCAAATGACATGATTTATGATTTCATTGACATTGTCAAGCACAAGAAATCAGGAGTCCAGGCAATTAAAATGAATACAAAGATTTATTACAAGCTTAAGTTCTCTACAAGAATCTGAACTACTAACAGTCAAAGAAAATTGGCAGTAGATAAGAGTCAAGGGAATTTTATGTGGGCTGGACATAGATCTCTTGTCTGTGAAAGGA
Organism: Thamnophis sirtalis; assembly: GCF_051295495.1. Classification (NCBI taxonomy): domain Eukaryota; kingdom Metazoa; phylum Chordata; class Lepidosauria; order Squamata; family Natricidae; genus Thamnophis; species Thamnophis sirtalis. The sequence goes on from NW_028261387.1 coordinate 65,798,041, forward strand.
CACATGCATCTGATTTCTCCTCAGGCTCAGCTTGATCATCTCCTACAGATATTTGAGAAGGGCAGACACTTCTCAAAAATCTCCATTGTTATTATCTTGTAATTTTTCATCTGGTCCTTTAGTTTCATGAAACCTAACTTGGATCAGCAGTGAAGGAGCTTTTTTTTTTCCTAATGGGTCCTGGATAACCAGTCCCATAATTCTCAGCAAGTGAGACCAGACATTCTATTTTAAGTGTGAAGTTTCCAAGTATAAATTTATGCCTTGATCTATCTGATCCCTAAATTCATTTTCAATAAAGGTTGGAATTTCCTCATGGCATAAATATTCAGCATTTGTGGTGCAAAAAAAATATTTAGCTTTCAGTACTCCTTTATAAAATGCCAGATTAACATCTCGTTTAGTATATCAATAGTGTTTAACCACCTAGGCAATAGCAATATCTACCTTAATCCAAATCTCAATAGGCATTTCTTTTCCCATTTTAAAAGCTATATGAAATATTAGGTCCTCAAACCTATATTCAACTGGGGAGGAATGTAAATCACACATATATGAATAAATAATGTTTGCCATTGCTTATGTACCACACACGCAGAAACACACAGTGCTAATGGATGTAGATTCAAAGGAAAATAATATGATCAGCTGCAAACTAAGTAGATATTATGGCAAGGGGTAGATTGTATTGCCTTTTCTATATGATTCACATAACTTATCTTTTATTGTTGTGGTAAATTAAACCAGTTCTTCAGAAGCTTTATAGCAATCCCACTTTTGATTTGTAAAATAAATTCTGGGAGGAAAATCCCCATTATAAAAAGAGCTATAAATAACTTACAGTTCCATGTGAGGCTGGTATTATATGGACATTTATATTTATAAAATGAAAAAAGAGCACAAGAAAGAAAGAACTTGGAGTGGCTTGGATTGCAGTTTCCTTTTATTTGTTGCTGTGAACTGAGAAGTCCAAATGCTGTAGTACCTTGTAAGCATGTTAGCGCTATGGCAGATGATTCATCATCTGCCTTGGATTCCTTGACAAGACGTCATTCACTTCATTGTTCAAGGTACAAGTAGCCAACAGATACTTCCAATCAAACAGATCAGCAAAAGACAATTTTAATTCAATTTACAAATTCCAGAAGGGTAGATAAATCAATCAAAAAGGTTTATGGGGGAATCCTATCACATAAATGCTGAACCAATAGTTTCTTGTTTTGCTGAGTAGGTTAATTCATTTGTAAATCCAATTAGAAAAAAATATGGGCAAAATAGAAGACTCCATACATAACATAAATGACCACAGTCAAGGCCTGTTGCATCTGCTAAATGTGAGTCTCTTACACTGAGGTTACAAAGGGGGCTTATAAACTGTTAAATTTCAACCAACACACATACATGGTGGGCCTGACACATTTAGGATATTCTTCTATGGTTTGCAAGTATTTTCCTGTTTTGCTGAGTAGGTGAATTCATTTGTAAATCTAATTAGAAAAAAATATGGGTAAAATAGAAGACTCCATACATACCATAGATGACCAAGGTCAAGGCCCACTGGCAAAACCTTGTCTTCAAGATCTTCAATCAATCAATCAATCAATCAATCAATCAAAATAGAGCTGGAAGGGACCTTGGAAGTCTTCTAGTCCAACCCCTTGCTCAAGCTGGATACCCAATATCATTTCAAATTGGTGGCTGTCCAGTCTCTTCTTAAAAACCTCCAGTGATGAAGCACCCTTAAGTTCTGAAAGCAAGCTGTCCCACTGGTTAATTGTCCTCAATGTTAGGAAGTTTCTCCTTAATCCCAGGTTGCTTCTCTCCTTAATCAGTTTCCACCCATTGTTCCTTGTCCTGCACTCTGATGCTTTGAAAAATAGGTTGACTCCCTCTTCTTTGTGGCAGCCCCTCAAATACTGGAATACTGTATCTTGTCATACCTAGTCCTTCTTTTTTCTAAACTGGCCATATCCAATTCCTGCAGCCTTTAATCATCTTAGCTGCTCTTTTTTGCACTTTTTCCAAAGTCTCAATAACTTTTCTGTAATGTGGTGATTAAAATTGGATGCAGTATTCAAGGTGTGGTCTTACTAAGGCTTTATAAAGTGATACTAATACTACACGTGATTTTGATTCTGTGCCTCTATTTATACAACCAAGGATCATATTATCTTTTTTGCCTGATGCTGCACAGTGCTGGCATATGTTTAACTGATCATCTACTAGGATTCTAAGGTCCCTCTCACTGTTACTGTTTCTGATCTAGGTTTCTCCTAATCTGTGAAAGCAATTGTTCACTTCCAGAGGGGTTTCATTGGAGTGGACTAGAGTAGATAGTAGGAGCTTTGCTCTTGGTTGTTATTTTCTTCTAAAGGTTACATTTCCATCAATTTTGCTTTTTAGGTACATAGGTAGGGTTTTTTTTTTGTTTTTTTTTACAGAAGCTGTTTGTTCTGGAAGCTGTTTGTTCCTATCTTCTGGAAAAGTAACAAGGAGTGGGCCAACCTTATGTGTGAGGGAATGATGTTCCAAAGGGAAGGAGCCACTACAGAGAGGGCCCTTCTTCTAGTTCCCATCTGGTGTATTTCCTTAATAGATGGGACCTGCAACATATACTGCCTTCCTGTTTTGGTGGGCCGGGTAAATGTAACTGGGGACAGGTTACTGGGTAATGTAACATTATTGAAATATGACTTTGAATTCGTTACTATTTTGCTTTAAGTAGAAATTATTTATTTTACTTATTTTTTAATTTAGCGACTACCCATCTCACTCTCAGAGTGATTCTGGGTGGCATATTCTCAGAAATGAACTAAAGTAAAGAATGCAATGACATCCATAAGTTGGCTAGATAGAAGACTACAGTGGGTCCCTTTGATTCACCTGTCCAACCTGTACATTTCAAAGATAGTTTATGAGGAATCTCCCCTCCCTTTAAAGAGACACTCCCAACATTTCACAAAAGGATTTTATTCCTTTACTACCTGGAGCCATTGCTCTGAATAATGATCCTTCTGGAAGAAAGCAGTCACTTTTTCTCTGAACTGATAGAAAGGAACATATTGTCTGCCCTCTCATGGCACTATGTTCATTTAGTAATTTTTCTACCAGCTTTTTCTTTTCTACTTCCAGGGTTAAAAAAAGTGCAAGCTAGAGACCAACTTTGGACTTGTAACAAATGACAAATGTGTGAACTCTGAGCTAGATGATTTCTGAAATGGGAATGGATTTTTCAAATTGAAAAATCATTGCTGAGAGTACATTCCTCATTGTTAGAAACATATTGGGGCACGAGTGGTTTAAACAACTCATAAGAGACATGTCTTCTATATGGTATTCAGCTGCGCCAGCAATGGTGTTAGTTTCAGAATAATTGCCTGGACAAGAGGCTTATATTGAGATGAATTCATATTGCAAAAACATAACCTGAAATGAATTGGATTTTTGACCAAAAAGAAAGCAATTCATGTTTCTTTCAGTTTCATGCAAGACTGAATCCATGGGCAAATTTACATCCATGGGGTCTTGTTAATCCTACGAGGACCTTATAGTTGTAACCATCAAAAGGGGGTTGCTATAAATGTCATTCCGTAATTACTATTTCCATATAGTCTGCATAAACAGCAATTCAGCATAAATACAGGCAGAAATGCAATTCTTTCCTGCCTAGGCAGGGGGTTGGACTAGAAGATCTCCAAGGTACCTTCCAACTCTGCTATTGTATTCATTAATATAATATAAATTTGGATCTAAAGTTGGTCTAAAGTTGGGGAGACCCATAGGATTTATATATCTCTACATCCAAGAATTCTTATGAGACAATAGGCATCAAAGTGCATTGTATTCAAACATAGTAAAATGAAAACAAATCATAGAGGATAATCTTATAATAAACACCAGGGTGTATGGGGTATTCAGGGAGGGGTATCACCTCTGGTGTATGGGCATGTCGTGTCCTTTTAGGGCAGCTCATTTTAGGGCAGCTTTTGGGGCAGCTCATCCACTTTTGTCCCCACCTGTCACTCAGCTCTCACCTGTGGCTCCTAGTAGCCGTAGCATGCGCAATGGCCATATCACGGGCAACAGCTTTGACAGGCTGACCAAACCAGGTTGAGAGTAGCCATTGAGTCATTGACCTTCGGTGAGATAGGGACTTGTCTATCCTGAGCATGTGAAGACAGATTCCAGCAGATTGAGTGGATGAAACTTACTAGAATAGGACAACGGTCATGAAGGCTATCTCCACAAGCAATGTGGTATGCTAAGAGCATGGCAAGAAACAAAAGACACCCTGGTCAACCACTGCAGCCAGCCCATCTCCAACTGCCTCGACTCTTGTCCTGCTAATGGAGCAAGATGGAATCTGGGAAGAGAGAATGAGGCTGACGCACTCACTCTGCGCACCTCTTTCTCAGTTTAATCCAATTCACATGCAAATCTTGATATCCCTTCAATTAGATGTCAAGGTCCTCTTCGAACAGGATGGAGAAACATCAGATAATAAAAACCATTTAATGGAATAAATGGCAGCAGAAATCAAAGTACACTATACTTTGTAATCCTGTTCAATGGAAAACTTCAGGAAATAAACATAATTTATGGGTAGTTCTAAGAGTTGTGTGAGAATGTGTACAAGCTGCATATATTGAACAACCATATATACAAAACCATACATGTAGTTTAATTTGAACAGTTTTAAAATGTCAACTGTTTTTCTATTTTTTAATATCTTGTAAGTTGCCCAGAGTTGCCTTATTGGGGAGATGGTAGCATATAAGTTTAATAAATTAAAGGAGGGAAAAGAACCACAGAAAATTAGATAGCTGAACAAAATGTGTTAGAATAAAGAAAGATGTGAATACATGTGGTATTTACACAAAGTGAATTTCCACTTATTGTCACATCTCTTCTTTACAATCCATTATCTTAATACGTAAGTGCAACATTTGTGCTTATTGGGTGTTCATCTGTTATTTTCAAGCTTTCTTTCTAGAATAGAGAAAACAGACTTTGTCTAGCTGTTTCTGCTCTCTTCCCCAATGCCATTGCAGTGGTTACCATGGCCACTGGGAGCTTTCCATCTTGCAGTATTTGATTGCTTCAGGGTCCAGGTGCCACTCACATTCTACATCTCTTCTATTTTTGCTCATTAAAAAACAGCCTAATAGATTCTCTTCTCCCAAGTTAGTAAATGCTGAATATAAATACAATATTTTCCATCTGAAAAGCACCTTGGGCAAAATTTGCTTTGGTGATAAAATAGTTTCAATCCTCAGAGAGAAAACAGATAGAATAAGAGCAAGAAAGTGAGAGAGTGTGAGAGGGTGAGTGAGTGGGAGCGATTTGAACAAGCTACTTCAGATTTTTATCATCCCGATTATTCATAAGAGCTTCACCAGAAAATCTGATCATCTGCTGTCTTTGCCTATAATCTGGGATAGAAATTCATGAATATTTTTTGCATGAAATATGAACTAAGGAGAAATATTTTGGGGGATAATACTAGATTTCAGTGCTTCTGAATCTGAAGAAGACCTAAGTATGATTATTCCGAAAGTAAAACAGGAAAGCAAAAAATTGGTTTAAAAACAAAACAAATCAGGGAAACAAAGATCATGCCTACGGCAAAAAACTAAAGGAATTTATGGTAAAAAATGAGATAAAAGAAGTTATTGACAGTTCAATTTTCTAGGCTCCAGAATTGATAAAAATGGTACGCAAAAGAGATTTAGAGAAGAATAATGACCAAGATGTGTGAGTCCTACATGATAGGCCAGACTAAGAAACCACTGTCATACAAGTTAGGACTACTTTTACTGTAACAGTTATAATAACAGAAACTTGCAAGTCTTGATGCGTTTTCCCCTCCCTTTATCTTTGTGTGGTTTAGGGAAGGGTTTGTCTGAGGTTTTTTTCTCAAGTTAATTTCTTGACTCAATCTGACCACTGTCTTAGTAGTGACTCTTCTCCTATCTTTCAAGGCCCTTCCTTAAGCCTTCTACAAAACATTGGTGGGATACCTATAAACGTTCATCCAAAAAGTGACATTTCAATAAAGAGAAAAATTAGAATTGTCTTCCCTAATAAACAAATGTGATGGATGTGCTCTGTGGAATTGCTAGAGTAAAAAGATCAACTCCATTGAAATATGGTCTGGAGTAAATGCTTCTCATTCTTTGAACAGCCGAGAGAACTAAATATTCAGTACCACAGGAAATCAAATTCTGAATGCTCATCACAAGCAAGAATTATGAAACAAATCTATCATTCTTTGGATACAGAACTGATGCATTTATGGAAAAGATAATTATACTGGACAAAATGAGCTGAAGGTAACGAAACCAACAGTATATGAGATAACTAGACAGAGTCTTTGTAACTACAAGAATACACTTGAAAGAATTGCATAATATGGTAAACAATAGGACAGTTAGAATAGAATAACAGAGTTGGGACGTTGGAGGTCTTCTAGTCCAAACCCACAACTCGTGGTCTCCTAGTTTCTAGCCTAGGCCCTGAAACACTACACCAAACTGGCTCTGGTAGGCCACCCAAACAAGCAAAAATTAACACAAGGAGGAAATGTGAGCATTCTAAGCATATTTATTCTTTTCATCTGAAAATTCATGCACATAAAATCTTTGTTACCCAGATCCTATAAAAGGCATTGTTTTACAGATGGGATTTTAAGTATACCACATTTGTATTGATTCTACACAGGATGAAGATGGTCCATAGGTGTCCAGATCCCTTTTTTCCCTGAGAGCAAATTATTTATTTTACACTAGGAAAATAACAGTATCTTAGGTTTTTAAAAATGCTTTTTTCAAACATTGTTAGCTATCTGTCACATAATAACAGCAATTATATCATCATGAGCACAATCAAGCATTTTGATTTTATACTTACAAAATTCAGTTTCTTTTCACAGTATTTCTTTCTTTGGTGAGTTATTTCCTCTTCATATTGTATTCTCAGATTTGCCAAACTCACTCTTTTTCTTCCTGAAATAGTATTCTTCCTCAACTGCTTTCTATTCACCAAAAGTGTTATCAGATTTGTACATTTTGGCTCCACCTGTGTCTTTTCTATCATCTTTCTTAAACTCACCTGGGTAGTCAGAGAATGAGATCCAGAGATGCTAAGATAAAGTCATTGCCCCCCGCAAACCACATCTTAAAGAGCAGGGAAGCTAGCCAAATGCATATTGCATTCCAGTATGAACCTATATGCATGCAATTGCAATATATCCTGATGCGTACATTTTCATTTGAAAAAAATCATTTCTAAAATATAATCTTTTCTATGCAACTTATCCAGGCAAATTCAATTTTCTTGGCAATTCTGCATCAAGAAATAATCCTGTAATGAATTATTAGATGACTTCTTAAATGATATTTATTAGTGTCTCCAAAGACACTATCTGTCCAAAGTAAATATAGGAATTGGTTCTAAGGAAAGAGAGAATATATTAAAACACATGGGAGGAGTGTGACGAGCATGGGTGATGTAGGCCTGATAAAGGCAAGACTTTGAAAGGAGAGTTGAAGAAAGAATGTAGACAGAAGCAGTTAGTGCAAAAAAAATGGATGGTACATGGAAAAAATAATATATATGGAGAAGGTAAGGTGAACATGAGGAAAATACCATGATGACAGAGAAGAAGGTGAGATAATGAAGCAATAGGAAATGTGATGATCCAAGCTCCTCTTTTCTATATGCATCCTGATGGCACACATCCAGCCCAAAGAGTTAGAGCTTACAATGTGATGCAATGTGGTATGTAACTATATCAAGAGCTTCTCATTGAACAATCATTCCAGAGTGTTCAATAGCTTTATCCAAAAGAGTTAATTTGCAAAATATATGAGTATGCTCAGCTGCTTTGATGTATCAGTGTTTGTGTCTACATATACATGGACTTAGGCAGATAGCCTCTGAAGCAACTGTATAAGCCAATGATGGAACCTTTTTGTTGAGGCATTCCAAAAGTGGGGGGCAGTGGGGGAGGTTGCATACGTGCATGCCCACCCCCATAATGCAATGTCCTTCCCCTGCGCACCCATGCACAACCCCCCCCCCCCGTGCATGCACCCAGGCCTCACTGAAGCCTCCAAACTTTCATGTTGTGTTGTTTTTCGCCCTCTGGGAGAAAAACGGCTCAATAGGCAACCTGGAAGTCTGTTCCAGAACTTCTGGTGGGCGCCGTTGGGACGTTCTTCACCTTACCCAGGCTTCAGGGAAGCCCCCTGAAGCCTGGGGAGGGCGAAAAATGGCCCAATATACAAATTAGAAGTTCAGGAACAGACTTCCAGGTTGCCCATTGGGCCGCTTTTCTCTGTCCGGAGGCTTCTCTGAAGCCTCTGGAGGGCAAAAAACACCCCAAAACCCAGCCAAAAAATGGCCAAAAATCAGCTGGCCAGCACACACATGCACACTGGATCTGTAAGGGCAACACCTTGCGTGGCTCCGTGTGCCACCTGTGGCATGCATGCCATAGGTTCACCATCACAGCTATAAGCTATGCTGGCTGAGTAATTATAGGAGTTGAAGACTACAAGTCTTACAGTTGCCAAGTTTGGAAAACCCTGCTATATGAGAAGGGTGTAAAATTGCTCTAAAAAGCCTTCTGACACTTTAAGCATATCTGTGATATTCCAAAAAGCTCCAAAACATGATTCAGGAATTGGTGTTTATAATTTTGTTTTGTTTTGCAGAAAGTCATGAGTCTGTACAAGTGGCGATATGCAATCTCTCGGAAATCACAATAATTGTGAGTTACCAAATTTTAATGAGCTGTGAAGAGCCTCTTGGGAACTCACCTGCATCCTCTCAAAATTCTTCAAATTGCTTCTCTCAGCAGAAAATGCAATTAGGAAAAGCAGAGAAGGTGCGGTGTTGAAATGAAGCAACATCAGCAAGACTTTGGCTCCTTGGTGAGACTCAAATCTATAGCAGAAATTAAAATCAATGTTGTTATCTTTATATACCAACATAAATGCTTAGCTTTTGTTGCAGCTTGGAAAGCAAAACTTAATGAATCAGTAGGGATGTTATTCATTAGCAGACATAGGTTTCAGTGTCCCAGATGTTCATGCATTATCCCATCTAGCTGTCTTTATAACTTAAAAATATATTCCAAAACAAAGCAATTATTTTTATGCACAACTTTCTGTAATAAATGTGTATAAAAACACATTTTTTCTGTCTGTCTCCCTCTCTCTCTTACTCTTGCTCTCTCTATCTCCTTTAGAAGAAAATGCTATAGAGCAGCAGACTGGTTTCAAAGTGTCACTAATACAAATGAAATAAATTTGAAATCTTCCTTTAAATGTAATTTAAATCTTCCTTTGAATGTAATTCATATGAGAGATGCAATGTATAACTCAAAAGGAAATAGGCTGTGCTCCTGGTGTGAGACAAATCTTGCTCTAGGTGACTATAAATGGTAATGTAGAATGGAGGAAAGAAATGGGCAGCATGTGCTTCAGACAATAACTTTTCATTTCAGTCATGGACTCTTAGGGCAATGCGGTGGCTCAGGAATTAAAATGCTGGGTTTGTCAGCTGAAAGCTGATAACCCAGGTTTGAGACCCAAGTACTACATGACGGGCTAAGTTCCCATCCTTGCCCCAGCTCCTGCCAACCTAGCATTTCAAAAACAAACAAATTGAGTAGATAATTAATTAAAATGCTGGGTTTGTCAGCTGAAAGCTGATAACTCAGGTTTGAGACCCAAGTACCACATGACGGGCTGAGTTCCCATCCTTGCCCCAGCTCCTGCCAACCTAGCATTTCAAAAACAAGCAAATTGAGTAGATAAATAGGTGCCACCTTGGTGGAAAGGTCACAGTGATCTGTGATGTCATGCTGGCAACATTATCACGAAAATGCTTTGGATAGTGTTGGCTCAATGGGCTTAAAATTCCGATGACCACTGCCCCTTAGGGATTGCAATGACTCTTCTTCTTCCTAGCATATTACCGCAGGTGCAGGGTCCACTTTTCGGATCATTGAATGCCACTTTGTATGGTCAGCTACATCTCCAGGGCATATCTTTGTTGATGGTGTCTTGCCATCTGTTTTGGATGCCTGGACATTGGACATTGACTTCTAGGGATGGCAATGACCAGCAGAGTAAAATCTGCAGGGACTTGTGGATTCTTGCAGCTGGATCAAGTTGCACAGCTAATCTTTGTGACAAATCCGGGAATGTTGTCCCCCTCTAATTTCTGAGCAAGACCCACTCCATGCACTAATACAGGATAGGAATATAGAGTGGCCAAATTTGATTCTTGGTAGCCATTCTCACGTTATCACCAGATCCAGATTAATTTCTTACAGCGAAGTTGTCATGTTCTATGGTCTTTCACAGACTCAGAGAAAATTGCTAATGACAATGCAAGGATCTTTGTAAAATAGAGTCTATTGAAAGAAAGAAGCTGATAGAAACCTTGAACAGGAATACTTTGCACTACAACTTTTGTTTGCACTACAATCTTGTTGAAAAATAATAGAGCAATTTATACAAATATTTAGCGATGGTTTATGAAAGCACTAGTACAGGCTACAAAAAGAAAAGACAAAAGACTGGAATGGAGATAGGCAATGTGGAAGTGAGAACTGTTTTTAATGTTGCAAGCCTTCCAGAGTCACTTATGTTTGAGTTGGGGAAGGGGCACACAAATTTGTTTAATAAATAAATAAATGAAATTTTGCCTCTCATCTACAGTATCTATAGCTTCCTGGCATCTTTTAGCCCTTTTTATTTTCCTGCACTTCTCCTATTTGATTAGATTTTAATCGGTTTCTATCCCACTGCTACTTTTGACCTCTGTTTTTAACTGTTTCTATTCGTTTTAGTTTTTATGTTTATGTTTTTTATTTTAGTATTCATTGATTTTGTGTTTTTCTTATGCTTCACGCTGGGAGCATTTCCTGTTTGTTGATTCATAAATATTGTGTAAGAAATGCTTATCTAAATAAATTTGACAAGGAAAAATGGACAGTATGAGACAGCTGGGATGTGCAGAAGAGGGCATGCAGGACTTCTGACACAAAACTCTTAATCTTTTGCATTTTCTTATATCTACATTAAATTAAAAATTAAACAATATTTGAAAGGGTAAGAAATTAATCAGTGATGGAAACTGAAAGTATCTTCCAAATAATACTCAATATACAAATGTTTATATAAATAAAACATGTAAATGAGTGTTGATTTCCTGGAATATCTATAAAATAGTCATCCCCAAACTGGTTTTCTCCAAACATGTTAGGATTGCAATTCCCAGAATTCCAAAGCAGCATGGTCAACAGGACGAGTTTCTCCTCTAGAATAATATCTCTGTTCCCCCTCTACAAAAAGCAGATTGTGAAATTCAATAGCATTTCTCTTGAGGAAGCAAATTATGGCTCAAGATATCATTAGCAGCAATGAATGACATGCATGAAGACATAGATAGACTGACTGCTATATACAGTAGGTGAGGAGATATTTGAAAAAATATACAGAAAGTGTTTAAAAACTACACGTAATTACAAAAAGTCAGCAGTAAAATTAACCTTATTTTATTTTTGATTTGGTAACATTCTAAATAGAATGCAGGGATATTATAGATACTGCATAAAGCAAAACACTTCACAAAGTGTTTTGGCCATGACACTTTGGTCAGCAGGCTAATGTATGAGTTTCATGGTATAACAATTAGGTGGATACATAGCTGATCCTGCAATCAAATTAAAACAATGCTCATCAAAGAAGCTTCACTAAATTGGAAATGTATTGAGAAGGGATCACAGGGTGTTTGCGTGTCTTGGGCTCTGTACTATTCAATGTTTTTATTAATTACTTGAGTCAAGTGGGAAGCAAGCTTATCAAGTTTGTAGCTGCTACACAACTGGATGGGGAAGTAGATACCCTACAAAAAAGGAATGTGGCATTTGCAAACTCCCATTCTATAGCAAATTGAGTTGCCTGGTTTTCCTTCCATTACAAAGGAACACTACATGAAAATCGGAAAGCTTTGAGCTATAAAAATAGCTCTTTAACAATCCACTTCCATTATGGCAGAGTGAAAAGTAAACACTAGCTGAGAGACTCCCTGCATTTCATTGAGAAGGTCAATGTAACTATGTGTACAATCGATAATCCTTACTCCTCCTTGAGATTTTAGAGCCTAACAATTCACTTTAGGCCAACTATTGGAACAGTATGATGAAGTTAGCAGAGGTTTGGTGAATATAAATTGATAAAGTCCCTGTGAGGTTACAAAGACAAGCAAAATACCTGGTGAAGGCACAAGAGTAGAAATGAGGAGACGGAGTTCTAGTCCTTAGCAGGGGTGAAATCTACTTACCTTCGCTAATGGTTCACAAATGTGAGCATGTGTGTGCTCGCTCCACTTGTGTATGTCATTTCCACACATGTGTGGGACCTTCTGCACATGCGCAGAGTGTCAAAAATGGATGTGATGACATCTCAGCACACCTGAAAGGTAAGTAAAACAGTGAGGGGGAGGGAAATCTGTTGTGCCATGTGATTTAGATTAGCCAGAGAGCAGGAAATCCTACTTTCTAGCTAATATAAATTGCGCGTCACAGCTGATCGTCAGAAATACCGTTCACCTGAATCAGTAGCATTTATTTACTACTGGTTCAGATGAACCGGCCCAAACCGTTAGCATTTCACCCCTATTGCTTAGGCATGAAAGCCCAGCTGGCTAATTTTCTGTCAGTCATTCTCTCTCTCTCGATCTCTCTCAGCCTAGCTCACATCATAGAGTTGTTCTTTAGGGAAAGTAGGAAATAGGAAAATAGGAAAAGGAAGAACTATTAGATATGTTTGCAGCCTTGAGTTATTTATAAAAAATAATAAAGGTGGAATAAAAAATTAAAAACAACTTGTCACCAGTAGTTCTTCCTTCTTATTGTTGACTACAATATCTGGTATTTATTTTTTTAAAATTTTGTCCTAATCTATACTTTTATAATCTACTGTAGTTTAGTAGTCAATGGAAATGCTTGAACTCAGCTTTGTTATGATATGACAAAAGCCTTGGTGTGCTAGTTCAGCTTTATAGTTTCATGGACACTGTACATTTCTACAACCTTCATGTCATTCATTTCTTATTCAGGATGTATTATTTGAATGACTCCTATCAACTATGAAAATGGAATATATCAAGGAACAAAGTGTATGTTAATGGCCAGTGTTCACTTTGGAAAGGTTTGTGTTTGTAATATATATTAATGCAAAAATGGCCAACAGAATGGAAGGGAGGGAGGGAGGAAAAGGGAGGGAGAAGAGGAAGGGAAAGTGAAAGGAGAAGAGAAAAAGATAGAAGAATATCAGTGGATGACCCTAGCTAGAAAGGTACTTCCAGAGCTCCTAGTAAAATGTATAAATATTAAATAAATAAATTTAAACATAGAGATAGGTCAGAGAAATAAATGTCTTAATTTTAGGTGATATGATTGTGAAAAATGCTATTTATTCTGTTTTATTTCTTTTTGTCACATGCCTTCTTACTTTTATTGGGGCAAGATAACTTAAAGAGATAACTATCAAAAAAATCAGTCCTAGCTGCAAGTCAGCTGTTGGGAAGCTGCAGAAAAAGATCTCTACAGAAGAGCTTCAGCGCAGACTGACTAGTATTCTCTTAGCGTATTGAGGGCAGCGTTTCTTAACCTGATTATATTTAAGAAGGGTGAGCTTCAACTCCTAGAATTCCCCAGCCAACATGGCTGGCAGGCATTCTGGGAATTGAAGTTCACCCATCTTAAAGTTATAAAGGTTGTGAAACACTGATTTAGGGTTTTAAATATAATGACCATTTTTAAAATTCTGTCAAGAAACAGATTAGTGTTTATAGCTGTATTCTTGATATATTTGAAGAATTTTTCTTAACTTATTCAGAATTTCCTTGTCAGAGATGGTCTGTTAGGTACAGCACTAGTGCTGATGAGAGGCAGATGAATGTGTCTGACAACATCATGGGAAATTTGATGAATAACCTGCATTTATCTTTCATGAAGGCTCAAGGAAGCAAGATTTCATAGTAACTCTAATTTTTAATTTGCCTTGCTTAAGTGTGACCTCAGTTAGCATTCCTTGGAATTAGCTTTTTAAAAATGATGTAATGTAACAATGGGAGGAAAAATCGTCCCATTAAATAGCCAGTTTAAAATACACAGCATGTAGTTTCACTGCACCTAGGATATACATAGTAATCATTTTTCAATTATGCCATCAGTCAGAGGAGGCCCAAGTAGGAAGTTTTTCAGCAATTTTCAATACTTGAACTTCAGGTTATCAAGCAAACTATTGACTTCAGTGGAACAGTTATGAAAGAAGAAAGCATCCTTTTAAAAAATTGATACCTCTTCATTTGTTGTAATAAAACTTACATTACTTATAGTACTGCATTGTGGTGGTAGACACAATTAATATAGACATGAAGATAATCTAATTCGACCCAGTTGCGTTTGGTCATGGGAAATATTATTCATTCATCTGAAAGCATACTCAGCTCCTGTGGGAAAAGACTAGGAAGGAGATTCTAACCTGCAAATGCAATAGCATTACCTTGTTGATATACTCATAGTATAGAAAATCACATAGTCTCTAGAACTGTGATGGTGAATGCAGAGCCCTCTCTGTGGGCATGCACACGGTGGCCAGCTGGTCTCTTCTGGGATCTGTGCATCCATGTGAGCTGGCCAGCAGGTCTTCACGTGAATGGGGAATATATAGTTGCTAGTAGTCGAAAATGACTTGATAGCACATCATACATTAATTAAATAAACAAAGAACTCAGTGCCAAGATGCTTCAGGAAAGCAGGAGTTACCATTTGAGCATTTTAGCTTTGGTTTATGTTACAAAGAGAGGTAGGAGGATTCCAATAGATTTACCGTATTTAGTAAGGCAAAGCTCTTCAAATTCTCCATGCTTTTCAGGGCTAATTCTTTTCAAAACTACAAATCTAGCTGGATTCTATGTGCAAATCTTTCTGCAAGCAAATCCTAATTTTTTAAAAAAATAGTCACTGTCTTTCTGAGTTACCTTTTCTTCAGTTAAATAACTTCTGAAATGGTTTTTCTTACTTCACAGTCTTTTGATTTACTGCATTTTAATGGAATCATGGTCTCCAAAATTATCCTTTTCCTATCAGTAACTGTCATTGGGAAATATTTCTGCATAACTGCCAATCATTTTATTAATTTGTCTTTTTCTGTAATAATTGATCCATATAAACTACACTAAAAAAAGACCTTAATTTTACTCGATGATTCATAATGTGCTCCCTCACTGAGTTACCCAAATATCAGATGAGATAATTTCAGAAAATGTGCTTTCTGATTTTTTCCCCCCTTAAATAAAGACAGCCTCACCATCAACAAAGACAAGGCTTCAATTTCTCTGTTAAATATTTTATTTATAACTAATTGAAGATGTAATTTAGATTGTGGCAGGGGAAGTTGCCGTGATAGTCTCAAAAGTTATTTCCCCCCTCTATTTCAAAACTGAGCTCAGGGTCACATAGACCTTGCAGGCATGTCAGCCTTTATAGATAACATGTATATAAAAGGTAAAGACATTAAGAAACAGAAAAGGAGGTATAGAAGAGCAGGCAGAGTTGGGGAATGGAGTTAAGCAAATCATCAGCCTGGAATCATCACATTCCCACAATGTAAGTCCAATTGCTCTTGATTTGACCCTTGTCTGGTACTGAACTATAGTTGACTAGATTGTTATGTATGGGCTTGAGTCATACATTTTCTTAACTGCAAGTCAATGTATGGTCCTGATTCTTTGCACCTGATAGGAAGTTATTGGACATGTGTTATTTTTGTATAGCTTGGCTATACACAGATCCTGTGTGTATTAAGAAGCAGGTGAAGGTGAACTGAAAACCCAGCAGAAGTAATCAGGATGAAGAGAGAGAGTTCTGCAGAGTAAATTGGCTGATGGAAAGAACTATAACTTTGGGACGACATCAGCAAAAACTTTACAATGTGCTAGAATTCGAGGAGCCAAGGAAAAAACTTGTCCTTCTTCTCATCCTCACCATATATAGAAGTAGTGGTCTGTTAAGTCCTCAGACTTACGAATGACAGCTCGGCAACAGCCAGGCACGCCGGAGCCAATCAGGCGTGACCTGTAGTTGCCGGGCTGTCATACGCGCGGCTATTGGTTTCCCTGTCTGACAGCTCCGTATAAATAGCTGTCAGACAGGGAAGGGGTGCCGGTCTACTGTTCTTGTTTACGTATGCCTGTAAATAAAGTTGGTTGAGTTATCTTTACCTCAGACGCCTCCTGCCTGGTTCTTCTAGGGACCATAACCCTGGCGACGAGCTGGTGGGATCTCGGGCTCTGAGTTCAATCTACAGGGCAAGCAAACAATTATTAGGCACCCCACATTGCCGGGAAATCTTCATCATGCTTCCCCTACGCCTCAACGGCATATCACCATGGCTGGGATGCCCGCGTTCGCTCCCTTCGGGACGGCCGGCAAATCCTGGGCTGCTTTCCTGGAGTGGTTCAAATGTTTTCTAATCGCAAATAACTGGCAGGGGTATTCACAGGCTAGGAAGTGCGGGTTCTTCCTGACTGCCTGTGGCCCCGAGATGTTTGGGATGGCTCGCTCCTTCGTGGCCCCACGGCCTGTATACGATTTGAGCTGGGACGAGCTCATGGCAGGGCTTAAGGCTCACTACGCCCCAATGCCTTCTAAAATTTCGTGCTGGTACGCCTTCCGCTGGTGTGTCCAAAAGGTGGCTGACTCGATCAACCAATTCCTCCAGGTGCTACAGGCCGCCGCTATCCAATGCGACTTTCCCAACCTGGAGGACAATCTGGACGAGCAGTTCGTCTGTGACTTAAAGGACATCTACCTCAGGCGGCACCTCCTTACAAAAACAGACATTACGCTAACTATGGCCGTTGAAGAGGCGCGGGCTGCGGAGCTGTCAACTATGGAAATGGCCCGCTACCTGCCTCCCGTGCCTACCCTGCCTCCAGTGCCTGCTCTGCCTGCACCAAACCCACAGCCTCTGCCGCCTTCCTTGCACTCGACCTGCCTCATTGACGAACTGGTTCCCTTATCTGATCCGTTCTATGAAGACCAGGTTGATCGCTTGAGGGCCATTCCCCAGCGCCCCCAGCCTCCTCAAGCCTGCGCTGCTGCGGCGGCCGCCACCTGCCTCGGCTGCGGAGGCAATCACGCCCGGGCGTCCTGCCCCTTCAAGACTTCAGTGTGCCGCCGCTGCGGCAAGAAAGGCCACCTGGCACAGGTCTGCCGGGCCACCCTGTCACCTCCAGTGCAAGCCGACCCGCCTCTCCCTGTCAGTCCTCCCATGCCGCCTAGGAACCAACAGCCCCAACGCTAGCAAGCCCGCCGAGCTGACTGCTATGCCCTGGAGGAAGACACCCCTGCCACCCCTGCAGTGTCGATCAGCCCAGTCTCGGCTGGTACGCGGAAAATCACCATCACCGTTTCCATTGAGGGGTCTCCCTGCCTCATGGGAGTCGACTTGGGCTCCTCCCGGTCTCTCCTATCCTGGGCAACTTTCTCCCACCTGTGCCCTCAAGTCCCCAAGTCGCAGCTGTCTCCCGCGGACACTTTGCTCAGGGACTACCAGGGGACTAATATTCCTACCCTGGGCTGCTATGGACTGCGGGTGCAATACGGGGGAAAATGTTGCTTCTTGCAGGTCCTGGTAGTTCAGAAACCCCTACCGGCTCTCCTGGGCCTTGACTGGTTCATTCCGATGTAACTGGCCCCGTTTCCTACAAGGTCCACCTACCCGATGGCAGCGAGTGGCGGCACCACCTGGATCAACTGAGGCGCTGCTACCCTCCGGAGGCCTCCAGTCAAACCGACATGCAGAGGCCGGCCGCCGACGAAGTAGTGGTCTATCTAAAATAGCACAGTTATAAACACTGCACATGGCTAGCAGCACTTAGAAAATTCCTGTTCCTGTTTTCCACTCCCAACATACATGGAAATTTATATATTTATTTATTGAATTTATTTGCCACCCACCTCACAACGGGAAATATCTGGGCAGCGTAAGTTGTAGTTATGACATTAATGTATTACATATTAACCACATGGAAGTTGACTTCCTTGTTGTTTTCTTTTTCATTTTAGCTAAAGAATAACAATAATAATAATACAGAAAGTAAGAAAACTAGATGATGATGATGATGATGATGATGACGACAACAACAACAATAATAACCCCTCCGAGAAGCTTTACCTTGTCATGGTGGAGGGGCTGGCACGCTCTAATGATCCTAAGGGATATGCTGAACAGGTACAACCATATCAGACAGGTCTTAGGTGAAGGGCCTGACAAAATTTGCTCCACAACCCATTCAAATATGGTGAATATGAAAAAAATGAAATTTATGCCAGCTGAATTGTTGCCTGGATTAACAAGGGTTGCATTAGATGCTATGGCTCCTGGGCATTCTGCGCAAAATGAGCTACAGGGCTCAGCTCCCTCTGCTAGGCAACCAGGGCATGGAGCTGACAAGCTGCTGGAAGAAAAAGTGAAAAAGCGAAAAATCTAGACTAGGGAAGAAAACATCTCTATTATGAAAACTTACTATCAGTCTGAGCCAGCAAAACATGGATTTCAAAAACGAATGTATCAGATTTGGAAGGTGAACCACACAGATTGTAATATCAGCGAACAAAGGCTAATGGACCAACAACGTGTAATTCTAAGTCACAAATTTTTCACTACAGCAGAATTAATAGAAATCGAAGAGAAAGCAACTAATGGTCTGAGTATACCAACAAAGAAGAGTAACATCAAGGATGATTTGCAGACTCAAAAGCAAACTGAGGAGAAAGGGAGGAAGAGCATGCTGAAATGGATGAAGATAAAGAACAAGGAAGCACTGAAGAACAAACACCAACAGATATTGCTCAATTAGCTGAGAAAATAAAGCATCAAATGGAAGATGCTGAAAGAACATGTTTGCCAAAGCTGAACGAAGTGAACAGGAAAGAATTGAGAAAGGTACTAAAAAAGGTCAATGAGGCTGTGCAAACCATTCAAACCACTACATTAGCTGAAACAAACCAGCTGATCTATGCAGCAGCCTTCATAACCACCAAAGAATTGGGTTTGAAAATACAAAGGAACCAAAGAGGCAAGAAGAGGAGGCCTAAATTGAAAATTTGGTTGGAATTGAAGATCAAAAATTTTCGTGGAGACTTGAGCAACTTGGATTTATTATATTTTAGAATAAGAGAATATCTTCTGATACATGCCTCAGCACAGTAGTAAAAATCTGCTATAGTTATCATTTTAAAAGGGCTGACATCAAAGGCCTCTGCTTTGTCCAGCACAGTCTGTCAACATATGACATCAGAGAATGGGTGACCATGTCCCAACCAGTAAAGTACAAAAAAAAAAGCCAGAAGGAGGAATAGACAGTGAAGGAAAAGAAAGTAATACTATACTCACTCTGCTGCCAATATCTCATTGTTTATCAGAAGGCATAATACATAATACTACATGGCTGAACTTCTTGTTCAGCCATGCCATTTTTAAGCAAATTTGAAAAAACTGTATGAAACTCTGATGAAGAGTTGCTAGTCAACTTTAACAGTTCTGGGCTGGATGAATTAACGCTCTAACAATATTCCTACCATTGATCTATCTTAGAATTGTTACAAAGAGTCCTCAACTTACAGTTGCAATTGAGACTGGAATTGTGGTTGTCACTGCAGTTATTAAGCAAGATACCCATGACTCTTACTTTCAGTGACTGCAGTCCTAGCTCTCCCAGCTGTAGTCGTTAGGGGTGGGGAGGTCATTTAGCAGAATGTGAGGTTGCCTAAGGGCATGGGAAAGCCCTGGTAGGCCCAGCGCAGGCCATGTGCCAGCTGAGGTGGTCCTTCACTGTGGTACAAAGGCAGTGCCAGGCCTGGGTCTGAAGTAGAAGCCTTGAGCCTTCAGCAGTCTTATCCACTGTCACCACCTCAGGCCTCTAAATTTGCATTAGGGATACCACTACCACTGACAGATGCTGCCCAACTTCTCATATTCACACATCTCCACCTAGGCTAGGCTATGAAATAAAGGCCTAAGGCTTTCAACAGTCTCTGATTTTGTCCTAGATTGTGGGAGATTGGCAGATGAGACAGTTGCAGCACCCCTGCAGTCATAAGGGTGGGTGTACTGCAAAACATTCAAATTTTTATTAGATGGCTTGGGGGTGCTACAACAGGACACGGATCACATCTCCCTTTAGCATTGTCACAATTTTGAACAGTCGTTGAACGAATAATTATTAAATGAGGACTACCTGCATGTCAAATGATTGGAAAAGCACAGTGTTCTTGTGATACAGTAGGCTTTCCCTTTCCTTCAAGTATTAGATTTTTATGTGTAACGGCTTATGAATAATATAGTGAAGGTACATAAATCATTTTTAGTAATATTACTACACATATTTATATAGAGAATTTAATCAAGGGCTGGAGGAGTTCTGTGAACCTGCAGATTTATTTCTTCTGTGGCTTCTCCAATCACAGGGCAGCGGAGGAGGAATGTTGAGATGTAAGATGTGTATCTAGAAGTTTCCTCCTGCTGAACTGAAACAGATTTTGTGGGTGTATGGTGACTACAGTCTCCATATGAGGACAAGAGGTCCACACCGATTATTTCCCCTTTTTGATTTCTAGTCAAGACTAGCAATTTCAAGCAGGACTAGAGATGCATGAATCTGCCAGCTTCACTCTCTCTCCACATTTGTATTTTAAACATTTTCTTCTTTCCACTTTGGTAATTTTTAAAAGTAAACAAAAGAAGCAAAATTCTTACCCAATTGTTCTGGTCAATTACGTAGACAGTGCATTTCATACTTGCCTGACATGTAACTGTTAGAGATGAAAGCCCTGACAGAAAAGATGATGCCAATCACTACAGTTGTATGAATCAGTTAGTATCTTGCATGGCTGTGCAGAGGCCCAAATTTGAAGGGAAGAAGATGATTTGAAGCTCACAGATGTGTGCCTGTAGCACCTGTCAGCAACTCCTTAAAGAAAATACATCTTTTCTTGGACTTGAAAGCTGGAGTGCAGTCCTAGGAAAAGACACATCTCATTTAAGGCATGGCTGACAGGTACTTTATTATGCTGCATGTACTCCAAATCACCTTTCCCCTTTGAATCCAGATATCTAGTATGTGCAGCATCAAATGTATCAGAACGTTAAGTCTGTCCCATTGTATTTTCACATAATGCTGCAAATTATTTGTAAGTGTGCCAGAAAATTACAGGAGATCTTGGTGGATCCTATGAATCAAATGTTAGTTCAATGAAATCATTTTTCAACAACCATAATTAATTTCCCCACTATTGGTTTTTAAGTATAATTGAATACACGGGCGTTTAAAGAGAATTCTGCTGTTGACGACATCATAGTTTTTTTAAAAAATCTTGGGGTCTTTCAATCCTATTTATAAACACATATTCAGGCTTAATAATATAAAATGAACCAAATAAAACTTCCTCCTTCTCTCTCTCTCCCTCTCCCTCCCCCCTCTCTCTTTCTTTTTCTTTAAGCAGGTTGCATGATACTAATATAGTGATATCAGCAGACATGGTATATGCATAATTTTTCTACTGAAGAAATGTTTACAAGTGGTAGAAAGTTCCAGCTTTTGTACTGCAATGCGCTCTACATGGGGCAGCCCTTGAATAGCATTCGGAGACTTCAGCTTGTCCAGCTCATCCAGAATGCAGCCGCGCGAGCGATCGTGGGTTCACCTCGGTACACCCACGTTACACCTATCCTCCATGAGCTGCACTGGCTACTGATTGGTCTCCGGATACGCTTCAAGGTGCTAGTCGTCACTTATAAAGCCCTTCATGGTATTGGACCTGGGTACTTGAGAGACCGCCTGCTGCCAATTACCTCCCAAAGACCCATTAGATCACACAGGGCTGGCCTCCTCCAGGTTCCGTCTACCAGCCAATGTCATCTGGCTACTACCCGGGGGAGGGCCTTCTCTGTGGCAGCTCCGGCCCTTTGGAACGAACTCCCCGCAGAGATTCGGACCCTCACCTCTCTCCAGGCCTTCCGAAAAGCCGTTAAAACCTGGCTGTGTCGGCAAGCCTGGGGTTGATGAGTTCCCTTCCCCTCTTGATCTGTGTGGCTGTTGGTCATTTTTAAATGCTTGTATTTGTAGTTTTTTGTGTTTCCCTTTCCCTCCTTGGGTTTGTGCGTCGCCCTGAGTCCCGCTGGGAATAGGGCGGCATATAAATAAAATGAAACCTAAACCTACCTTGCTTTTTCTGGTAGACATCATCCTTGATTTAACCAGAAGTGATTTCAATGCTTAGATGATAATTATTTAAAGATATAGTATTATTGCATATGACCTGGGTTATATGTCTGGGTAATTGTCCCTCTGTAAAGGGAACAGGAATGTGGGAATGACATTGAGAGAAGGGGAGGAACCACTGTTAGGGAAACAGTCCGATAAGGGGCAGCTTAGCCCTCAGAAGGAAGGTGGACTGGGCAAACATTTTAAAAGCAATCCTTTTTAGTTAATTGGGCTGTAAAAGTAATGGGGGTGAAATTTATTTTCAGACGTTGCTTAACTTTACAATAAAAGAAACCCACTTTTCCTGGCTATGCTACTTGTCTGAACTATCTTGCAAGTAACACCCTCCTTGAGTAACTTTGCTTCCAGCCGTCACTAATGGGGGGAAAGCGCAAAATAATACATCAACTAATTCATAGAATAGAAGATCTTCCAATTAAGGATGGAAAAATTCATTGTCTACATAGCCAAGGGCATTTGTATCTAGTTTTTCAATGTCTAATAATAGACATTGACAGCTATCCCTATTAGTAATAAAAGACAGAATAGTGTATTGTGGTTCACAGAATAAAGTGTGTTTTTCTCTCACCAAAAAACCCTAAAATATTATATAGTGGTTTCTGTTAAGTTAAAAAAAAAAGACAGAGCAATAAAAATGAAGAAAGAATAAAAATAGTGCCGTGGCTTAACTTCCCTTATTATAGTTTATTTACATGTTATAAAGATGCTGAGGGTCAGCTTGGTGTAATGTGGATGACCCTCACTCTGTCAAGGACCTAGGACTACTCATCTCAAAAGATGTGAGCCCCAGAGCTCACTGAAACAGTGCCAAAAAGGCATTAAAAGTTATTAACCTAATTTTGCAAAGCTTCTTTTCCAATAACATTGTACTGCAAACTAGAGCATATAAAACCTTTGCCAGGCAAATTCTCAAATACAGGTTGTCTGTCTGGAATCCACACTGTATATCGGACATTAATACAATTGAGCGAGTTCAGAGCTTTTTACTAATAGAGTCCTCCACTCCTCTGCTCACAATAAAATACCTTATGCCACCAGGCTTGAAATTTTGGGCTTGGATGACCTAGAACGATTCCGCCTACAGTCTGACCTAAGCACAATACACAAAAGTATCTGCTACAACATCCTACCTGTCAACGACTACTTCAGCTACAAGCGCAATAATACACATGGGCAAACAATAGATACAAACTCAAGGTTAACTGCTCCAAACTTGATTGCAGAAAAAATGACTTCAGCAACAGTTGGTCATGTGACTAGCTCAGAGACTTCTCCCTTTTTCGCGTGGGCTGGCAAGCTGAAAGGCCAGGAACTATGGAGGAATATGCCTGGGAACCTTGGCCTGGCAGATCGTGGATGTCTGTGGTGGTGCCTTTACTATGGGAATGATTGGCGGAGGTGTCTTTCAGGCAATCAAAGGCTTTCGCAATGCTCCTGTGGGTGTCAGGTAGAGCCTGGAATGCTCTACCTGACTCTGTGGTTACATCCCCAAACCCCCACAGCTTCAACCTTAAACTGTCTAGCGTGGACCTCACCCCATTCCTAAGATGTCTCTAAGGGGGTGTGCATAAGCACACCAGCATGCCTAATGTCCCTGTCCTACTGTCCCCATTTATTCGTACCCATTTCCTGTATTCATGTCCATGTTTATACTTATACCTGTTATCTCGTACACGTTTGACTAACAAACAAACTAACTAATTAAATAAAAATGCTTAAGGCATCACACTAAAAACTCAGAAATGGTACAAAGGATAGTCTGTGCGACCTTGTTACTCTCTCCCATTCCTTGGAAAGAGACAGACTTCCAAAAAACCTTGCCAAGGAAACCGTAGGGACTAGCCCAGGCAATTACCACGAGTGAACACTGACTCAACACAAATAAATAAAGATGCTTGATTACTAGACATACACAGCAGTGTTTTTTATTACCTATCTTTTATGTGTTGTAATGTAAAAACAGATATAACCCCTCTATCTGATCTACTGCAATGTAAAGTAACATAAATTTTCTTATCAACTATCAGCTAATTTAATATATTGCACAGATATTTTGTCAATTTTAGTGCTAAATATCAAGAAGCCCTTGGACAATAATACCATAATGTCTCCTCTCCAGAATACTATTATTACTTCTGCCATAGTTTACAGGACTGTTCCCCCAACTCCTGATTTATTATTGTGGGTTTTTCCCCCCAATCAGGTCTAATAGGCTGATTTCATCTTTGGAACTACTACTTCTTCTTCATTTGCAACAGTGTTGCTCTGAAATAAGAGCTCAATTACTGCTCAGTTCAGTGCAAGTCACTTAATGTATTAAATTACTCCAAGTAGAGTCCTTAAGTTGTCAAGCACTCGACTTGGGATAATCTAAAATGAAGTAAACCAATTAGGGAAATAGTGGCTGCAGTATATAAAATGAGAGCAAACCCCACTCCCTGCTAACACTGATGATGTTATCTATGCTGGTAATGAAATGTCTGCAAGAAAACAACCCAGCTCAGGGAGCAACAAGAATCCCACAGTTCAACCATGAGCTACAAATATTCTGTCGATAGTGGCTGCAATGGCAGGCAGTTATATTTTCAAATGGGAACTGATCTGTAGATTGCTACAACTGAAATGGTTAATGAGGTCTGTAGGTTATTTATTGCATTGGGGATAATATAAGATGAAAAATAGCAGTAATTTGAAGCATCACTACAAATTTAATCAAAGTTAAGTTCTTTCAAGCTCATATTGGTACTTGCTTACTTATTGCAACCCCAAACACATGCCTTTTTATTGTGTTTCCATTGTTTATGTTTTGATGCATGAAGATGAATCATATTTGTACGTTCTTCATAATCAATTATGGGTTAATACATTGAATATGGCAGAGTGGGGAGCTATTTTTTTCCCCAAGGGGCCACACAAGGAGCTGAGACTGTTGTGGAAGGCTGAACCAATATCCCTTCCAACTCTGTTATTCTATTCTATCCCTAGGAACCAGTGATTTAGTTGATAAATCAGAACTTATTGCTCTTCTTTTTATAGAATAACAGAATAATACAGTTGGAAGAGACCTTGGAGGTCTTCTAGTCCAACTCTCTGCTTAGGCAGAAAACCCTACACCACTTCAGACAAATGGTTATCCAATATCTTCTTTAAAACATCTAGTGTTGGAGCATTCACAACTTCTGTAGGCAAGCTGTTCCACTGATTAATTGTTGTAACTGTTAGGAAATTTCTCCTTAGTTCTAGGTTGCTTTTCTCCTTGATTAGTTTCCACCCATTGCTTCTTGTCCTACTCTCAGGTGCTTAGGAGAAAAATTTGACTCCCTCTTCTTTGTGGCAACCCCTGAGGTATTGGAACACTGCTATCATGTCTCTCCTAGCCCTTCTTTTCATTAAACTAGGCGAACCCAGTTTCTGCAACCGTTCTTCATATGTTTTAGTCTCCAGTCCCCTAATCATCTTGCTCCTCTCTACACTCTTTCTAGGATATCCACATCTTTTCTACATCATGGCGACCAAAACTGGATGCAATATTCCTAGTTTGGCCTTACCAAGTTATTATAAAGTGGTATTAACACTTCACCTTTTCTTGATTCTATCCCTCTGTTTATGCAGCCTAGAACTGTGTTGGCTTTTTGGCAGCTGCTGCACTGAATAGAACATGCTAGGTGTTGAAGAATAGGTCCTTTCACATTCATCTTTGAAGTTAACTTTTAATCTAATATCCTAATCCAGGTAGCATCAGGAGAGTTTTGCTTTATCCCATCTGTTTCAGACTTTTTCTATCACTTTCTCTCTGCTGGTCAATAGGGGTCATGCTAATGCTTATAATGCAGTGAAGCTTAACTAAAAGACTAAAGCCCTTTGTATACTGGCATTATCCACTGACTATTTGTATGGCCATATGTTATTTTTCCTTCTAATCTAATATTTCCTTCTCTCAGTTGCCCAGTTGAAGATTCTGTGCAAAGTTACTTTTTTAAAAACTCCACTTTGTCTCAAGCAGTGGAATCAAATTACATTCCCATGCAAGAACTTGAGTAAAGGTGTGAGTGCATAAGTACATGTCCAATTCCCCGTGACCCAACAAATGCACGAACGACAAAAGCGCGCCGACAAAACTGTGGCGCTAAAACCGCGATGTCAAAAGCGCGCCGACAGAAGCGCGATTTAAGTTAAGGTAAGGTTTAGGGTTAGGTTTAGGGTTAGGTTTAGGGTTAGGTTTAGGGTTAGGTTTAGGGTTAGGTTTAGGGTTAGGTTTAGGGTTAGGTTTAGGGGTTGGTTTAGGGTTAGGGTTACAGCACGCTTCTGACGGCGCGTTGTTGTCAGCGCGCTTCAGCGCTCATTCGTCGGCGCGGTTTTGTCGGCGCGGTTTTGTCACCGCGGTTTAGTCAGGCACGCTTTTGTCGTTTGCGCATTTGTGGTGGAACCCCAATTCCCTGAAGTTTACTTGGCAGAGTTTTTCAGACTTTGCCATTGTCTCATTCCTAGGGCTGAGACAGCCTGAGAAAGCTGACTTTTGTGACTAAGATGGGACTAGAACTAACAGCTTCTAGGGTTCTAGCTTCAAATACATCAAATTAACTTTCTATTTCTCCTATATAAAACTTCCTTATAATCAGTCCAAAGTATACTCAAAGTATAGTATCAATCCTTTTCCTGTATCTCCTATCTATCATGGAGCTGATCTTTTGAATATTTTATCTATTGTGCTGCTATTTGTAAAATTTTGCATTTTATTTATTGAATATTTTTTCTTATCCAAATTTTGCCCAGTGTGTAGATTTATGTGTTAATTTCCCTAATGCATTCTTTTAAATACACATTTTAAAATAAAACATCTGCAACATAAAATTCTGAGAAGCCTTAAGTACCAAAGGATAAGTGAATAAATACAAAATGAACTGCAGGCCAAAATCCTCCCTGTTCCATATGCTGTATTGATGGCCGTATGCAAAGAACTCTCTTTTAGCTTAATCTATTTCATTAAAAAAGAGGGAAAAGAAAGGGTGAAGCATACACACCAAAAACAATAGTTACAAGTAAATATGATCCTTGAAATTAGCATTAATTCAGAGATCTTTATAAAAATCTCATTTGTTTCTTACATTTCTGGGTAATGAGATATTTATGTATATCTCTTATCATCCCACCTGATATTTCCCCAGCCAAATGGTTGATTGCAACCATTAATAGAGGAGCAGTTAGTGCAGTATGCAGCTAACACTTAATAATCCTGGTGATTTATCTAGGGAATTTTGCTGGTTGTGCTCCATTAATCTAGAAACAGAAGATCTGTTCAGCTTGTGCAATGGAATATTATAGCCATCAAAATACCCAAGGTAGGATTATTAAATGCAATATACATTTGTGGTGTCAGATTTACTTGGTTTTTACATGCTCTGGACTACATTTGCTTCTAATGAAAAAAAGCTACTTAGTTTTAATGCATTTAAGCATGTCAGTACAAATCAAGATATAATTGCTGACAAACAATCTTAACCAATTTACTGGGCTTTGAGGTAAGATG
The DNA here is from genome assembly GCF_051295495.1 of Thamnophis sirtalis. Lineage (NCBI taxonomy): Eukaryota > Metazoa > Chordata > Lepidosauria > Squamata > Natricidae > Thamnophis > Thamnophis sirtalis. The sequence goes on from NW_028261387.1 coordinate 65,825,945, forward strand.
CAAATGCTAATCATTCAGAGGTTGGTTAAAAGAACCTTCCTTTAAAGCATTCTAGCACCCCCTTTTTGAGAATGTAAATGAAGCGGGGAAGGGGGTCATGTTGGGAAATATAAATTAGAGGATTGGAATTTCAGAAGAAATATTCATTGTTTTTAAGAATTTAAAAATATATGAATAGACTGGAAAAAGAACATGAGAACAATCCTTTGCAATATAATTTATGGTGTAGGAAACCAGTGAAAAGAAATTTACAGAAGTTGAGAGGCTGCTGAAAACATTCATTTTATACGTAACAGGAGTTGTCTTACAAGAAGCTAGACCACTGATTCATCTCACTTAGCAGTTGCATTAGCTAGCAGTGAGTCTCCAAGGCAGCATATTTTTCAACCAGGACAGCTTGAAGATTCGAGAACTTCAACTCCCAGAATTCCCCAGCTAGCATTCAAGTTGCCAAGGCTGAGAAACGCTGCTCTAAGGAGATGCCAAGGATTGGATCTTGGGCCTGTTAAATTTAAATTGTGCATACTCACCCAGTGAGTACCCTTTCCATCTTCCATTGTCTATTGTCAGCATAGAAAAATCTCCTAATGTGATTAGAAGAGAGTAGGAGGCATAAAACCAACATGCTATCCTTAGGAGAACAGTGAATATAAGAACATCAGTAGCACAAAACATGATTATGTGGTATTGAAATGGTTGCACTAAACTGGTGAATGACTTTCTTATTGTTTTACTGATTACAAGTAGATTCATTCTACAAACAAATAGCAACAGTTTGCATATTATTTGAAATTATTCTGAATAATCTTATAAAATGTTCATTTTAAATCTTGTTCGTGAGGGATTATTTATGCCCTAAATGTTTTTTTTCCTCTTCATCCCACTTTTCTTCTGATTTATCTATTACTTGGTTGAACTCTTGTCTAATCTGGAAAGCAGGAACTGTCCAGAGGTAGAAACACAATGTCCATCAATAAGTGATATCTTTAATTTAATTTATCCATTTGGATTGAAATGTGCATCCTGGGAAGCTACAAATATACATTTAAGTACATATTTATTTATTTCATAAAACATAAATCTCACTTTTTAATATTTTATTTTATAATATTTAAATATTTAATGTTAACTATTTAATGTTAATATTTTCAATATTTTTCAACTACCTCAAAATAATTCTGGGTTTGAGAAAAGTATGTAGGAAGAAGTGAACACCTGAAAAAGATAAATGGAAGATGCTCTCTTAACCTACTGTATGCTTTAAAAGTTTTTTTTTAATGCACTGGCTTTTTAAATCTAATGTAAAGTTCAGAATTGTGATACTGTTTTGTTTCAGTGTTTCTTTTAATTAAATAGAAGGAAAAGAAAAAAAATCTTATACAAATTTATAAAGAAAGAAAATGGAGAGAAGGAATATTTGTATATGTTATATATCTATATATCTACATCTATGTAAAAATTGTATACATCATTTCAATACATTATATTTTACAATATAATCATATAGCTAATCTGCATTGGAGCAATCCATTTTTAACTTGCTAATAACTTTAACTCTGAAAACAATTAGCATTTACAGCTGTATATTTGACTTTCCAGTGTTGAAGAATAAATCTTTTCAGGATAAATACAGCACAGAGAATCTCCTTTCTTTGTCCAAATGCCAATTTCCATTTGCTAGATGTTCATGTTCCATTTGCTAGATGTTTCAGATGTTCATGTTCTTTTGCATACAGTGCAAAAGAACATGAACATCTGAAAATATTAAATCGCAGTTGAGTTAATATATGTAATAACTAGTTCTTGACAAGAAACAATTATAGGACAAATTTATGTTTAAATGAAGCATTGATCTCATTGCAACTTCAGCAGCATGACAATTTCCTCAAGCCTTTTTTATATACAGTAAATGAAATGAAATCCAATAAATGCAAAATATAATTTGTTGTTGAATAAGATATAATCTAAGATCTATTGACATTTTGGGTATTAATGTTAGTGTTTTATCTCATCACCTAGGCAAAATAGGAACCTTTAATTTTTATTCCATCCACTGATTAAAGTTTGCATAGCAAATCAACAGAATTTTATAAAGACTAAATTGTAGGCTTTTTTCTGTCATAGAATTTAATAATTACTTGTAATAGATTAGGTATTTCTGAAGCTGAAAATTACATAAATACAAATTAAGAAGTCAATAGATTTTGCAACTGTAAATCTTATTAGTGAGCTATATTAGGTAGATAATATTTATCTTTTGGAGGAAAGAGTGATAAAAAATTGTTTACAAATTAATTCTAAATATGAATCACAGTTTACATCCCAATTTTCCAAAAATTTTAAAAAAATAATCCCAAGATATGTATTGGTATGTATGTATGTATGATTATGTAATATCAAATTGGTGTTGACTCTTAGCAACCACAGTGCACCCATCATTTCTGTAATTTAGTCCATTCATTTTCTGTTGGTCTCCTCTTCTTTCCCCACCATCATAGACAAAAGCAAGGTTTTCACACAATGTTTCCAAGATATGATAGAGTGAGCTTGGTCATTTGTGCTTATAAATGAGAACTCTGAATTTATTCATTCTATGATTCATTTGTTTTCTTGACCATTCACTCCATGGTTCACAGCATGGAGTGAATGGTCTAACACTAAAGTTCAAAAACATCAATACTCTGATAGAACCTGCTGAGATGGCCAAGTTAACCTGGTTGATTAAAGAAAAGATAACTATGTTTATTGTGACTGGAAAACCCTGATAGATTTCGTATGTCAAACAGAAAAAATGAATGTATTACCTATGGTTTTGATGGTATAGAAAGAAAACAGTCCCAGGTGTCTTTAGAAAAATAGCTATCAGTAAATCTATAATTGTATTTATAACTTTTGTAAGAAGATTGGAAGAAGTTTTTTCCTTCTTTTCTCTTTTGATTCTACCTTTCTACCTTTTATAATTTATAGTCTAGCTTTTTCTTTTATTTGTCCCTTTTTCTTTTTCCCTTTTCCCTTTATTTAAATTTGTATTAATTTTTACTCTTGTTTTTAAAATATCTAATAAAATTATATTAAATAAAATGCATAGTGTGGGTTTCTGGTGTTTCTTCCTCCAATATTAAAACCATGCTAATCTTGTTCAATTCTAGCCTCCCTTTATATATATTCAGCATATAGATAATACGAGAGAGAAAAGTTACCTTTGAGATAGCACTTCAGAGATATTTCTCTACCAGATTTTTCAATACCTTCAACACTGGCACAGTTTCTTGAAAAGTCCTTAAAAATCCAGGGAGATGTTCAACTTGATAGCATAGTCAAACATCAGGAGTTGACCACAGGAAATGTTTAATGACAGTTTGTATTATATTATAAAACATTTGAAAAGCTTTTGCCTTATGATGTACTCCTTTGCCCAGTGAAAGCTTATAGACACAAGAGTTTTAGTACTGTATAAAATGAATAAGGTAGAGTGAGTTGTGTGATGGCCTAGTGGTAAAGCTGTTCACCTCCTACTTGGAAGGTTGAAAGTTCAATCCTAAAACATGGCAGATGTTTCTCTCTAGGGCACAAAGAGAAAGTAAATGTAGGCATCAGGAAGGGCCTCCGGCCAGTAAATGCTCAGCTTCATTCAGTTACTTGACTATCTTGAATCAAGAGATTATAGAGTTGTAAAAAAAAAAGGAGAGTATACAGCCTTGCCTCACTCTTTTACCAACCTGTAGTAAATCAGTTTCACCATGTTCCATCCAGACTGAGACTTCCTGAGTTGTGTGTGGGTTTTGCATGAGGTCACTGAGATATACTGGGATTCCAATTTTCATAAGGAAATTTCACAGCTGGAAAGACCTCCCAATAATCAATTAAGCAGATATTGATTTGTTGTTTTGTTTTTTTTACTCTTTGGCTTTTTCAATTAGCTACAGCATCTCTTGTTCCTCAGCCTTTTCTTAAGACAGCATGATCATCTAGTGTCTCTTTTACCAAAGAGGATTGCAATTTGCATTGGATGATTTTAAGCATTATTTTGCTAGGATGTGAAATTAAGAATCTTATATTGATAGTTTAAAGGGTTTGTTAAGTGTTGTCTTTTGCTAATGATATGTAGATATTGATATCTTTCAAACTGCTGACCCCTGTGTCATTTTCCAAGTTGGCTGATATTGTTTGGTTCAAATCTTTTTCTATTACTTGCCGTATTTATGTAGATAATGGGATTGTTACTCTATTGTAAGCCTGAGAAAATTTTGGTTTGAAGAATGGCAAGCGAACTATTTAAAATAAGTAATTTTCCTTTCTTATCTACAAAAGAAGAAATGATATTTCATATCTGTCACAATATTATCATGATCACTATTCAAAATCAACTTTTTCCTTCCCTCGCCTCCCTTTCCCTTCCAAACTTCTAAAATATAAAGTCATTCAGATCAAAATGGTGGTAGGATATTAAGCTTACAAAAGCTTTCTGTTATTTTTTTCCCCTTTGTAACTTGCTTCAGGAATTACTCCTTAAGTTAATATTCTCATCTGAAAATAATGCTCTCTGGAATCTGTATAATAGTGACATCACTTTTATGCTATTATAATTCTGTATGTCCATAATTAAATTGAGAATGTATGAATCAGTGGTTTAGCTTTTCTTTTTTCTTAGTGAGGCATTCTCTGGAAAAATCATTTTTGTTGCTGCTGTGATTATAGTCCTTTTCTAATGTCAAAAACATTCTTTTGAAAAATGGCTAATCTAAACAATGAATTTTAAAGGTAGCATCCATTTAGTATTCAATAAAAAGATAAACTCAAGGAACTACTGAACAAAGAAAAGAGGAAAGGAATGGGATGAAGGAACAGAAAGTCTAAAATGAAGACATTTGTTTCATGGCAGCGTGAAGGGGAAACAATGTTGTTTGTTATACTGGGCATTTCAACATGAAAACCAGCTGTAGTTCAAATGATGGCCCATCAAAATTAATTTAGCTTTTCAAATATAATATGAGAGAAAAGGCCATGACACAGCACGTGTTACCCAAGCTAATGTTTTGATGAAATCTGTTTTCTGATTCCTTAAAAAGTTTTCTTCCATTGCAATATAGATTGCAATGGATTCCAATAGATTCTATTTCTTATATCCTCATGTTCTTAATATTTTAGAATTTATTTCAAAATTTCTTTTGTTGATACTTTGCTTTTTATTTTTTGTTATCAGTTAATGAAACATTTGTGATGTTCCCTCCTCCTTTTCTACTACATATTTTTCCATCATTTGCAGCTGCTTCAGTTGCCTTCACTGTCTGAGGATTTTTTCAGACTTTAATCCGAGATAAAGGAAACAGAGAAGTTGAAGATCTTAGATGACTGTATCAGGGGTGGGTTGCTCCCGGCATTACTGCTGGCTCAGTGCATGCTCCATGTACTTCTGCATTTCAGTGGTGGGATGCAACCAGTACACCCTGATACGGGCGTACCGGTGCCTGCTGGGAGCACCAGATACCGTTCCAGTACAGTGCTCCAGAGGGCCCACTCGCCCACCCTCCTTACCTGTATTTGAGCCGATCGGGGCTTATGCACATGTACACGGAGCGTATGGTGCTTGTGTGATATTCCATGTGCATGTGGTGGACGCCCGGCCCCTTTGCACTGTACTGGTTGCAATGGGATCCGGAACCCACCACTGGTGTATTTGCTCATAAACAAGATTGTGCATGTGCAGAACATTAAGAAATGAAAAAAAATGTGCAATGAAAATTGTTCTGCACATGCGCAGAACTGAAAATCAAGAGGGTAGTACCATAGGAGAACCGGTTCGGGGGCGTGGCAAGCCTTGGTCACTGCCAGTTCCACCGACCCAGGCCACCAAACCACTACCGGTTCAGTTGAACCGGTCAGAACCGGTAGGAACCCACCACTGGACCTCATACTGAAATACAGAAAATGCACACGTTCCCCCCCCCCAATTCTGTAGCTAAGGGAAGTGCAAGCAGTCCCTATGCTACCTAAGGGAATGCCATCCACTTCCTGTTCTTTGGTGAGTAAAGCAAGAAGTTTCTTATTCTCAGGTAGATCCTGTATATCTGGTACTATCAAATTTATTGACAATTATATCACTCCTGTGAACGCGAGTCTATATATTCATCACAGGTTATCCTGACTTTTGGTTATATAGTTTTTGCTTGCATCTTGTTTAAAACTAGTAGCTAGCATAATTAGATAAGAGTGGGGCTATGGTTTACACTGGGAACTATTTCATACTACCTGGCAGTCTGCCAATCAGCTGACTGGCAAGCAGTTAGAGAGCTTGATTGTTGTGAGAGAACTCTTTTCCCAATTGTGATAGTTATTAATTTGATGATTGGTAAACTGCTGGGAATACTGTAACTATGAGGGAGTAAAGTTCCTAGTGCAACAATATATATTTTGTAACAATTTGCCAATCAGTATTATGATGCTCCCTGTAGGGAAGATTTCATTTGTGTGCATGCAAATATATTTCCTGCACCTGCCTGAACATGGCTGATTTTGGAAGCTAAGCAGGGCCAGGCTTGATTAGTACTTGGATGGGTGACTAATGTAGAATTCCAGAGTTATAGCTAGATCCAGGAAATGATAGATGGAGAACTATTCTTGGGCAGAACAAATCTGCTTCATTGGCATATAAATACTACTGTGTTTAGGTTCTTACATGGAGAGGTAGCAGGTGTAAATTATGAGTAGAATTGTATATTACAATCTGGCAAAAAGTGGGAGGGGGTTTAATTTAAAAGCTCTCTGGAAGTGTAGACTCTTCTTCTGCTGTAAAACATACAGATGGTTCATTGAACCACCCCTTCTTGACCATTAGGTTGTGGTCAACCTGAATCTCTTGATGCCTATAGTTCATCAAGCTGGAGAGCTCTTAGCTTTTCTACCAGAAATTGTGCCTTCCGCTCTAGCAAAATGCAGCAAAAGAAGCTTTGAATCTTCCTGTTCCTAACCCAGACCAGTGGTGGTAATCTACCGGTTCGGGCCGGTTTGCCCAAACTGGTAGTGGAAATCGGAGGTAGCCCCACCCATTCTACGGCATCCCATTTAGGCCCTTTTTTTGCCAAAAGCGCATGTGTGGAAGGTTGTGTGCATGCATGCATGCTCACATTTGCAAACCGGTAGGGAAGGTAAGTCAATACCACCCCTGACCCAGACATATAGAACTTAAGAAATCTGGTGTCAATCTTGATATGTAAAAGTTAATTATAACAGTGGCTGTTGCATATATGAATAACTGTAGTAATATACTCCTCCTCAAAAACAATGAAACAAAAGTCTTTAGATATATTAAAAAGAGTTTCTTGGGGAAAAGGAAATTATGAAAAATATGATGGAAACATAAAAATAATGGAAGAGAACCATTACAGAGACAGATCTCCAAATGAAATCAATGCAATCAGCCAAGCTGAACTGATCATATATTCCTTTCTTGAATAAGATCTTCCTTGTTGCAGAGAGGAATTGCCGGTTATTTGTTGGTGGAAAGGGCCATTATTTCTCCTTCTATTCTCCCTTCTGCTGAACTTTTACCCTCAGTTAACAATTAAATGAAGGGTAGTCTCTTTCACGTGACTGAACCCACTCAAGAATAGTTCTCCATCTATAACTTCCTGGATCTACCAACAAAATTACAAATGATTTAGGTGTTAAATCCACTTTTATAGTAAGAACAATTGGTATATTATAGTGGCAGTTTAGTTTTTACTAGTTATGCAGTTGTGTAAATGGTTGATGTCAGAGGCTCAATTTTCAATGTGAGATTAATTTATTGGATGCTCAATATGCTTATTAACTGATACCAAAATCAGGATTTGTCACAATTTTTTCTCTAATTTGTATAATTTTGGTTTATTACCAAGGCTTATGTGGCATTTACTCCATTTTTCCCTAACATTTTAAAACAGTAAGACCAAAGCATAACAAATGCTTCCTTATGCCCAATGTTCTTTGTTCATAGAGCATATTAGCAGGGATACCTCATGGTTTTTATTTTCATTCTTATTCACTAATGTCCATGGATGTTATTCTTTTTTTATTTCTACATGACTAGATAAGGTAGAGATTCCTCTAATAAGTTGTGTCTAATTCTAGGGGCTGGTGCTCATCTCTGTTTCTTAGCTGAGGGAGCCAGCTTTGACAAAAACACTTCCAAGGTCATGTGACTATACGCCAAGGGGCACCAAATGCTGTTAACTTTACAACTACAATAGCAATTTAGCTCATGTTTCATGCCTTAATACAATACAATACAATACAATACAATACAATACAATACAATACAATACAATAGCAGAGTTGGAAGAGACCTTGGAGGTCTTCTAGTCCAACCCCCTGCGTAGGCAGGAAACCCTATACCGTTTCAGACAAATGGCTATCCAACATCTTCTTAAAGACTTCCAGTGTTGGGGCTTTCACAATCTCTGGAGGCAAGCTATTCCACTGATTTATGATGATCAACATCTGATGGGCATCTGAGCATGATGCCCTTTTTTACGCCCCCCCCCCAGTCTTTTAACAGATTTTTAAAAAATCTTATAAGGTCAAATAATTGGGTCTCTCTGGAAAATCATAGTACAAAAGACCCATGCATTAGTATGCCAATAACTAGCCCTAAAATCACAGATTTTTCAAAGTTCTTATGACCATCAAACCAACATACCCAAAGAAGGCTAAGGTATTAACCTAACTGGGATAATAGGTTAGGGAGATGGAAAGAAAAGTAATGGAAGTAAAAAATGGAGATAATCTGGCGTACGTTCAATCAGATTAAGTACATAAATAGTGCGTGGGGTGGAATTATTTTCAGTCAAATTTGTCTATTAGTTAATTGGGTGCGAATGTACACCTTATTGAGTATTTATGCTACATTTATAATTTATGCTCCATGATTCTTCACCTTTTCTTTTAGAAACCTTATAGCAATGTGAAAAGTCATTCAGTTAAGGTTTCTGATGCAACCTTCCATCAGAAGTGAGGTGGTAATACTTGGCCTTTTGCAACCATTACTCACTACTCACAGTCATCAAATCCATCACTTGGACAGTTAAGAACTGTAGTCAACAATGTGAGGCTTAGGAAAATCTGCCAAAGAGTTCCACACCAGTGGTGAGTTGCCAATTTTTTTACTACCAGTTTGGGCATGCTCCCGCGCATGCTCACGCACGGGCACGGCACTTCTGTGCATGCGCAGAAGGTTCTGCACATGCACAGAAGTGTTCTGGGGTGGGGGGAGCCTACCGCCACCACTACTACTTGTTCATCCAATCCAGGCTGAACTGGGAGCAGCTCACCTCTGTCCCAGACCCCAAACTGATATGAACTGATCCTAATAAAACATTGAGCAACATTCTTCCACACTGTCTTCCATAGGAGCAAAAAGGTTGCCTTCTCCTGCTTCTGTGAAATCTGACAGGTGATCCATGATATATGTGATGCCTGCTTACCCTGATGATATTTCCATGTCACATTTTTGACTGAAAGCAATGCACAAAAACATATTTCCTGTGTAAACTGGCCAATTAAGAAGGCAAATGTTATAAAAATACAAGGATTTATTGGCATGAAATTTACCATCTATCAATGTTGTATAAACTGTTTTACATAAAAAGCCATCTGGAAACAGGTTGTTTATCATATTTATACAGTTACAACTTGCTGGTTTAAAGCCTGCGTGTAGCTCATTAAGTGTCAAGATGGTGTTGCAAGGAGAGGTGGCAGAGCTGATATTCTGCATGATGCATGAAAATTAACAGGGGCATTTAGACAGTGCTGCCATTTCAAATTAGCATTTATGACAACTGGGGCTGAAAGTATTCTGAGAATAGAAAACAAACCTTAGGGCATAGCGCTGTTTTTCGTTGTAACCTCCAAGAAGGTTAAATGATGTAGAATGATCTATGTAAATATGATAATATTTACATAGCAATTGGCACGTTACTCTGACTTTTTGGCACCTTTCTCTTAAGAAGAAATTATAGCATGTCATAGATTATGAGAGGGAAATTCAAACTGATAAACTTTTCACATTGAACACAATAGTAATAAATTGCAACAGAAAACTAGATTTTTCAAAACATACTTTTAGACTTAAGAATGGTTTGAGATAAATGTCTCAATTCAATATTCATTTATCTTTTCTTCTGAAATCTTTTTACTCTACTTTTGAGCTAGCATGCTCAATGTGATTTCCAAAATATTAAGACAATGAAGCATACAAGAAAAAACACCAATGTAATGCAAATATCTCCTGTATCAGGTAAATAATTTTGAATTTCATGGACCCCAGAAAGGCCTCTGTTGTATTGTAGCCATTACAGTACAATCCCATAGACATATCCACAGAAGCCAGCAAAACTGAATTCATTGCTCCAAGTCAGTGTATAACTTTGCATTATTTTACAATTATCCCATTTTCTTTCAGCAGATCTTTAAAAATTTCCAGATAGTTTTGTCATTATGTATGTGATTTGAATAGATTATTATTTTTTCTTTCTAACTTATCTTTTAAATAAAAGTTTTGAAGCAGAGTTTTTCATTTTATGCCTATGTGACTCCAGAACTGCCACATTAATCTGTTATATTTAATTGTGTTATTTGCATATAAAAGGGCTGTTTACAACATCACCTTCCTTCTCTTTATCTCGCATGCATATTCCCATTATTGGGCAGATTATAAAAATAATAAATGAATACATGGCATAGTAATTTTTGCAAACCTGGGTGGAGAGACAGGATTTTTGTATGATTGATGTACCCAGTATATATAAAAAGAGAACAGTTTATCCATTTCCAGTAGCAAAAAAATTAAACCATAGTATCTGACAGCTGCTCATAAATTTGGATAGTTTAAAGTCAGAAAGAGTAATTGGTGTGACTTGTTCCATCTTTTCTGCCTTGTACAACTGATCGAGAAAAATCATATGATCCTAGTAGTCTTGCCATCTCAGTAATACCGCTGACAAGTGTGCAAATTCAGTAACAAGCCAAGGCCAATAACTCAGCAAGTCAAATTGCTAACCATGTCCAAATCAGACTGTGACCCTCTGTTCTAATTACTAACACAAACATGTTCAGTTCATTCAGACTTTAGGTCAGTAAAACCTGTGAAGAATACTTATAAAAGGAAATAGATATTGAAAAGGAATCTGAGAAGAATATTTTCGGGAGTCAAATTAAATTGACATAGAGACCATTCTGTGATTACTCCCATAGTTTATTAGCCTCAAAAGTCAATAACTGGTTTTAGCTCTATTTGCAGTATGCCTAAGCATCAGCTTTCCAATTCCCAAAGGATAAGTTACCTGGAGTGAAATATGCAAATAGCTAGAATTGGTGATAATTTATGCTCTGTTTACTGTCCCAAGTATTTACTGTCCCCAGTGTTATACCCTCTATATTAGGGGCCACATCAGGGTTGTGTTTGATCTCACAGGACTGCGTTGGGCATGGCCGGGGTTGGCATGGCCAACTCGACATCACATCTATAGTGGCTCGAGTGCTCTGCCAGTGAAAATGGGATCCCAAGCTCTGTTTTTGGGTGCAATGGCCTCCTGCAACCCTCTGCCAGCTAAAACAGAGCTTGGGAGTCCATTTTTGCTGACAGAGGGATGGTCCTTTGTTGTTTCCAGGGCCTGGGGCCAGATCTAAGCACCCTGGCCCTTGAGTTTTCATACCCCTGCTCTAGATGTACCGGAATCCCAGAATATCTACTGATGTTGCAAGGGAATTCTCAAAGTTGTCATCTCAAATTATCTAAGGGTGTTTGTGTGGAATATTATATATATTTTAAAAAGTTGTAGATCAGAATCTAGGACCATCTGAAGATGGCCAAAAAGTAAAGATGGTGACCGTGACCACAATCATAATCCTGAGCCTCTTTTTTGTAGATAATAGGGCTAGAGTTTCAATCATACAATTGCATCAGTTGTTTTCAATCCCCATCCCTCTTCTCCCCATCATGGATATCCTTAACAACATGCATGAAAACTACATTAAGAGATATAGTCTGGCAATTTGCGAATGAAGCAGTTATTATAAAAAAAATATAGCCAGGAAAGAAATGGTTGTTGTTAATATTTTAATATATCATGCAAATACTGCAGGTCTTTGACATAATTACTGCTACCAATTCTGCTACATTTCATTTAATTCAGTCTTGAAATTTTTAAATTAGCTTGAACTTATTTATTGAAAATCAGTAGCATGGGATGAGAAGGAATGCAGAAAGACTTCTTGGGTTAGGAGTGCACTTAATTCCCATTCTACAGATAGTGTACCTGTGATTTGTGTCTCACCATAGCAAAGATGCACAGATTTGTGCATATCTTATCCATAGTAGTATTGCATCAGAATATATTCTTATATTCCTTTCTTTCCTCTTAAAATATTGCTGATTAATTCATTATTCTCTAACATATGCTTCTCCATAGATAACAGGCCCTGTCTAATATGCTTTCTCTAACATTACCAGATAGCTAAATATCTCAAATGTATCCTTTCTTTGAACACATACCTTTGTTTCCTACCTCATTTTGGACCTAGGGAATATTTCTAGATAGACATGGGTGCCATGAATTATATATTTATTTGTGCTATGACAACTTTTGCTTTGGCAGATTAAATCATTTCTATTAAAAATAAATTAGAGGTTTAGAGGTTTATTCAACTTGTATGCCACCCTATTCCCAAGGGACTCAGGGCGGCTCACAAACCTGGAGGGAAGGGACATCATACAAAAGGGAAAGAACAAAGACAAACAACAATACAAAACAGTTTAAAAAGATATCAACTAGCACTCCAGTTCGAGAGGGGATGGAACACTGCAGCCCCAGGCCTGTTGGAGCAGCCAGGTCTTAACGGCGATACGGAAAGCCTGAAGGGTGATTAGGGTTCGAATGTCCACAGGGAGATCATTCCAGAGGGCCGGAGCAGCCACAGAGAAGGCCCTCCTCCGGGTGGTTGACAGCCAGCATTGGCCGGTCGATGGAATTCGGAGGAGGCTAGTCTGTGGGATCTAATGGGTCTTTGGGAGGTAATCGGCAGAAGGTGGTCTCTCAAGTACCCAGGTCCAATACCATGTAGGGCTTTATAAGTGATGACTAGCACCTTGAAGCGTATCCGGAGACCAATAGGTAGCCAGTGCAGCTCGCGGAGGATAGGTGTAACGTGGGTGTACCGAGGTGCACCCACTATCGCTCACACGGCTGCATTCTGGACAAGCTGAAGTCTCCGAACACTCTTCAAGGGCTGCCCCATGTAAAGCGCATTGCAGTAGTCCAGTCTTGAGGTCACAAGGGCGTGAGTGACTGTTGTGAGAGCCTCCCAGTTCAGGTAGGGACGCAATTGGTGCACCAGGTGAACCTGGGCAAATGCCGCCCTGGTCACAGCCGACAAATGGTGGTCTAGCTTCAGCTGTGGGTCCAGGAGGACTCCTAAATTGCGAACCCTGTCTGAGGGGTGTATAATTTCACCCCCCAGCCTGAGAGTTGGAATACATGGCCAATTATTGGGAGGGAAAAACACAAGCCACTCGGTCTTGTCAGGATGGAGAGCAAGTTTGTTTACCAGACCCTGACAGCCTCCAGGCACTGACACATCACGTCAACCGCTTCACTGAGTGAATTAAGGGACAATTTTTCTACCTTCTCGGTGATGATCCTGTTGCCCACTAAACTACTCAAGCTAATGATATTACAACATAAGCTATTCTAGCAGGGCTACAAATGTTGAATGCATCCATTGTACTTATAAATAGTTTCCGACAGCCCTGGTACACAGTTGATATAAGTGTTAACAACATTTTCCACCAATCAATTGGAGATTGTTTGCATCAGGTTTTCTAAATTTAGATGTAGGTATTATCTTATATATTGAAATTGGTGGTCAGGATCAATAAATAGATGCTGTGATAAGATACTTAACCAGATATCATTGATCAACTATCACAGTTCAGCAACACTGCAAAGTCTTTCCAAGGTTTTCTCCACAACCACATATTCTTTTTTAATCTTGATTACTAAGAAACTGTCATACATGATGCTGTGTGTTGAATGGGCTGTTTAAATAGAACTGATTAGTTTGCAAACTAAAGGCATTTGTTCTAGTTTTTGGCTGAAGGAAACAGCTAATATAATTTGGTCACATTTGTGAAAGAACATGGTAATTCATCACAAAAAAGGCTTTCCGTCATCACAACTAATAGTTTTTCTCTATTTTTTTTTAAGATTTAGCTGAGAAAGAGTTTTATTTTCTCAGTCTGGTATCTCCCGAATGCTAAGCAAAAAACAGAAGTTTAAGAAGTAAAATACAAAAACATGGATTGTAATAGAGGAAGGGATTTTAATGTGACAATGCCTATAAAAATATTGCAAGGATCATTTAAACCTGCCTAATGTTACAGAAGGAAGGGGTCCTTCCTATACAATAGAGGTAGGCAAAAAAAAATCTGTTGGAGTAGATTGAGGTCTCTGATTCTAAAGAATGGTAGGCTGGGTGAAATACCCCTTCCCCAAAAGACAGAGATATACTATAAAATGTGCTTATGAAAATACAACAGTATGCATATAGATTTAAAAAAGAGTTTTAGTTTTATAATTCAATTTTTAAAAATGCAATCCATTATACTCCTGGCTGCTCACATATCAATAAAACACAAAGGAAAACATAATGAAGAACTCCTCTCTATTTGTCTTTTTCAGAGTCATTCAGAACATTTCTCCTTAGCATGGGGGAATTTTATCTCTGTATCTATAGATTTGGTGGAAGGTTTTGAAAACATTTCTGTCCAACTTAAGCTATTGTATCATTAATAGAATGTTTCACCATTTTAAAAAAATCTCTGTAACTGTGAAGACAGCACAATGGAGAAAAGATGAGTATTAAATGCACAGGTGCAATATAGGTGGTACCTTGCTCAATAGTAGTAACTATGGGAGGGATATTGGAGTCCTAGTGGACAACCATTTATATTTGAGCCAGCAGTGTGCAGCAAAAAAAAAGCCAACAGTTCTAGGCTGCCTAAACAGAGGGATAGAATCAAGATCATGTGAAGTGTTAATACCACTTTATAATGCTACACTTGGAATACTGCATCCAATTTTGGTTGCCAGGATATAAAAAAGATGGTGAGACTCTAGAAAGAGTGCAGTGGAGAGCAACACTAAAACATATGAAGAATGCTTGCAGGAACTGGGTATGTCTAGTTTAATGAAAAGAAGGCCTAGGGGAGACATGATAGCAGTGTTCCAATATCTCAGGGATTGCCACAAAGAAGCTATTCTCCTAAGCACCTGAGGGTAGGACAAGAAGCAATGGGTGGAAACTAAACAAGGAGAGAAGCAACTTAGAACTAAGGAGAAATTTCCTAACAGTTAGAACAATTAATCAGTGGAACATCATCCTCCAGAATTTGTGAATGCTCCAACACTGGAAGTCTTTAAGAAGATGTTGGATAACCATTTGTCTGAAATGGTGTAGGGTTTCCTGCCTAACCAGGGGTTTAGACTGGAAGACCTCCAACGTGCCTTCCAACTCTGTTCTATTCTATTCTATTCTATTCTATTCTATTCTATACAAATGTTTATGGAGATTCTTAGTCATCCAGATCATAACCAGACTGTCAGAACTTAAGAACCTTCTTGGATGACAATTGAAATGTCTAGAAAAAAAATCAAGAAAGTCCAGTTGCCTCTTGAAAAGGCAGCTTTGCAATGGGTATTAGTTAATAAAGGGTGGATTAAAGATGATGTCTCCCAATTGGCTTTGGAAATCTCATCTGCTCTATTGTCTTATAGCTTTTACCATCTTGTGGTTATATAAAACTAATATTTATTCTGATTGGCATATCCCTCCAAGACAACCAATAAGGCAATGAATACCAGTAGTATTCTTTGCATTATGGGTGACTCCAGAGTCAGCTCTCAAACACCTGGCAAAGCTGGATTTCCTTGTCCTTGCGGTAGCCTTTCCCTCAGTCCCAGGCCTATATTGCTTAAATATCTAATTTCAGTTGGAATTCTGTTATGCCTCATGCTTCTTGGCATCTAGGAAGACACTCATGATGGAACCTTTTGTTATTTTCTCTTCTTTAACCTGCTTACAAACCCTCCTTTTCAAGAAATAAGAGAGATCAAAAAGAGAAGGAGCACTTTTCAGTTCTTCCCCCTTTTCTTCCTCTCCTTCAGATGGGAGCTCAATGTTGTTTTCAAGGCAATTCTATCTGGCATACAGGTGCAAGATCAGATAAACCACTTTGCCTTTTCAGGCTTTTTTCTCGACAAAAACTGCGAAGCTACAATCAGACATGTGATGTGCACGCTAACATTACAGCTCTAGTTTCAGGAATAAAACATTATCCTTCACTAATGATTACCTGTTCCAAACACAATGATCTTCAGTAAGACCAATATTTCTGATAAAACCAATTTTAGTGTACATGACAAACCTGGACTACAGAAGTCAGGTTCAAATCTCTACTAAATAATGGATGTATTTCAGCCAGTAAGGAAGTTTATCATATTATATTATCTGGGAAAATGTTTATTTGTGTTTTATTACCATCAAGTCAGTACTGACCCTTAGTATCTACCTAGACTGGTTCTTGTGATTTCCTTGGCAATATTTTTGGAAGTGACTTGGCATTACCTTCTTCTTAGGGTTGAGAGTCTAAGGCCTTCCAGTTGACTTCATTCCTAAGGCAGGACCAGAACTCATAATCTCCTGGTTTCTACTTTGAAGCTTTAACCAATAAAAAGAACCTGGATCTCTATTTGGGTGCATTATTGAGTTGCATTACATATAATTTGTGTGATCTTTGACCGCTGATAAGAAATTTAGTGTGCAATTTTATACTAACGAGAAATACACATAGATCATATCAGACTGTCAAGATCCAAACAATTATCAGCCTAATTGGCTTAATCAAATCTCTTCTTTAATAGAAACCTCATTGGAGTAAAACTGCCCAAAGTATTTTATATAGTAAGGATTTCTTTTTTCCCCAAAATTAAATATTGAAAAATGACAATACCCAGTGTTTGTGTATTGATAAAAACAAGCAAACAATATATTCAACTATATTTTACCTTTTAAAAGGACTTCAAAATCTGAAGACTGCTTCACTGTAGTAATTCGTCAAGCTTTATTTTGTTTTCCACCTAGCTTTCACTTTCTGTATTAAACTTCATTCTATTTATTTCATGCTGAGAGTGATAAATTCATTCCTTGTATTTAGATCAGGAAATGTCAATCTTTTCAGAAGCCAGTTACAAAAGAAACAAAATTAAAAATTAAATGAGTAAAATCATATCTTAATGGTAAGATCTCACATGAGAATATTAAAACTCTGTTGCAATTTGATGACCTTATGAGATTTGGGTTGCTCTTTTTAAAATGAATTTAATTTGGCGGCTCCACAATTACCAACTAGGGATATGTAGGTGTTTTGGCTTGCATATCTGCCACATTTCCAACCTATAATGCTCAATTGGATATTTAAGTGTCCTTTAAAAAGCTTCTTGTGGAAACTGAAGGTTGCAGAGAATCTTATAGTAATGGAATTGGAAAAACTACATGGGCCCTCTTGGGTGAACAGAAATTGTCTCTACTACTGAATGCAATAATAGCATCTTACGAAAGCTCCTTGACTCTTTAGAATAGCAACCATGAAAGAATGAATTTTTCAGGTGATCTGGAATGCTCAGAGTAACCGAAAAGCATCAAAACTGTAACACAGATGGAGATTAAGCCATCTTCGCCTCTTAATGTCAAAACTGTCATCTCTCTCTCTCCTTCTCTCTTCCAGAGTGCCTTAATCAGATTTATGTGGCAAAACATATTCATGGGCTGTACAATTTTGTTCAGTCAGTCTTGTCATTCCTGAGCAGTTGCCTGGAGATGGAGCAAAGAAGGGAAGAGATGTCTTGACAGCTTCCCTGCGTATATTCATGGTAAGATTTCAATCATCATCATTATTACCGAAAGGAATGCCTTACCCAGGGTGCAAAGCAGGACAATGTGATGTCACGCTTAGCCCATGATCACCATCAAGACAGTATATATAGAAAGCAGAATATTTAAATCTGAGATCAGTAAAATGCTAAAAGCTAAAAATGAATTAACATCAGCATTTAAAATCCACAACAACCATAATAATTCTGACTTTTAAGAAGTAATTAGGCAGCAATTTCTGTTTGAATAGGTGCTTGAAAGAAAAAAAAGATTGATTAATCTCTAGAACGGAACAAGGTTGTTCATTCTTTCTCTACCCTGGCGGGCACCTCTAAACCCCTTTACATGTGGCCAGTGCATATGTGAAAGAAACCATGAAGAGGAGTAAAGTGTGAGTAAAATGGCATGAATACATTTTGTGTGTTCATCCAGGCAGTTTATCCATCTTTCAGACCACTTCCTAGAAAGAAATACTAGAAAAAAAAGTATGTGGAGCAGAGAGAGGAGCCTATAGTTCTCAGATATTATTCTGCTACACCTCAAACATCATTCACAATTGGATGGAAGTGTAGCAAATTACACCTCAGTACCTAAAAGGCTACACTTTCACTTCCTATTATACAAATCAGGAGTGGGCAGCCATTTGATAGAGCATATATGGGGTGGGGGGCGAGGTATGAAGATCTTCTGAAAGCTACTTTGATTTAAAGTCCAAGTGAATCCTCCCCTTGAAGCTGCTTCACAGAAAATGGTGTCCCTTCATTCTCAGAGCAGTGATCATGGTGCTATGCTTTGTTTGGCGTCCTAACCCATCCTTGCTGCTGCTTCAATACTTGCAGAAGCTGGAAAGCTAGATGCTAAGAGGAGATCTGAAGATAACCTGGAGGAGGCTGAAGCACTTACCTAGCAACTGTGCAGAAGCCTCTTCCTGCTTTTGCAAGGGATAGATATGAGGAGACAATGGAAAGGTTGGAGGCAATTAATATACTCCACTGAGGCAAAACATTTTGCCTTTTTGCATCTTTTCCTCACACATGAAATTGTTTGTCAAAGTAGACTTCAGCTTCCTCACACAGGCCTTATGTCCAGGGGCCCCTGTGTATGAGTGTGAAGGTGTATGATACAGAGCAGGACAGACAGAGATTTTTTTGAGTCCTTTTAATTTAACTTTGAGGAAAATCTTTATTTAATTGTTGAGCTATTGTGTGGCTTATATAACCATTGCTCAGTGCTTCCACATCAAAATGGGAGAAGCTCATTTTGATCAATTGTGTTCAAGTAGTTACTCCAGAGCCCCGCATATCAAATGCAACACTCAGAACTCAGGCTCCTTATCCTTGACTTAGAAGTACAGGTAGTCCTTGACTTACAACCACAATTGAGCCCCAAATTTCTATTACTAATCAAGACAGTTTAAGTAAATTTCATTCCATTTTACGACACTTCTTGCCACTCTTGTTAAGTGAATTGCAGCAGTTGTTAAGTTGTTATTACAGTTATTAAGTGGATCTGGCTTCACCATTGAGTTTGCTTGTAAGAAGGTTACAAAAGGTGATCACATCACCCCAGGACATGGCAACTGGCATAAATAAAAGTCAATTGCCAAGCACCTGAATTTTGATCATGTGACCATGGGGATGCTGCAATGGTTGTAAATATGAAAAATAGTCATAAGTCAGTTCAGTGCTGTTGCAACTTCAAACAGTCAGTAAATGAACTGTTGTAAGTGGAGGATTACCTGTATTAAGTGCAGGAAGATAAACCCTGGGACCAATTTACTTTTGTACCTTCTATTTCTCACTTCACACATAAATCACGCAAGGCATATGCATGTTTAGGCACAAAGATGGTCCAATTATGTCCAAGTAATTTTTTTGAGCCTATGTATATTCTATTCAGATAATTTATAGTGGCAATAAACATTTGTTGTTCTAAAGAAAGAGCAATAACCAATCTCCAAGGCTGCTTCTGCTTCATTTTATTGGATATACCATATTCAGAAATGTCAACTTCCAATTCTTCTTTCCTGAGATATTCAATGTATTTAATTTTCAAGGACAATAATCTCTATGTTGGGAAAGATTGATAATTGTACGTGCCTTTTTTTGATGAATTAAATCCTATGGCAAAGACTGTAATTATTTTTTTAACTTCCTATTCTTGAGATTTGATATCTGTTTGTTTGTTTGTTTGTAAACATGTAGCATTTGTAAGACTTAGGGTCTTATTCTCTAGAGGCATGTGATAATAATTTCCAATTTTCACTTACAGGAAATAAATACATTGAAAAGGATCACTTCAAACTAGACTGATATGGTTGGGTTTGGTTATTACATAGTTTATTGTTGAATACATCTCCTCCAGTGACCTGATGTTCACTGAAGGTAGCATGAAAATGACAAAAGGACTGCTTTTATGCATAGCCAGTAGAGATGAAAGGTTTGTTGTCTGACAGAGCTGCTTCACGATAATGACAAGGGCAAAATATGAAGCAAAATATATAATGCATGCGTTCATAGATATAAGAAAGGCTCAGCAACACTCTAAATTTGATTACCTGCACTGACCTGTATTTAGATATATTGACAAAGATGAGCTGGGACAGTCAGTAGTCAGTTCCTATTCGATTATAATAGTTTGAATGAGATGGACCAAATGAGCTGGAATTATTCATTAAACCAGCAAAATCTGCTTGTCACTTGCTTTTATGCTTGATTAATGCTGACAAGTGAAGACTTAAAGCTATCCGGTTCTCAGGCATTTTAGAATGTGCTATAAAGTATGAACAGATGTTGGAGTTAAGTCTCCCAAATTTAACAAATCAGTGTGACTGTACTGAAGACAGTAAATGGACAGCTTGGTATGAAAAGCTTCTATTGATTTCGCTTTGTTTTTAGGTCTGAAGACCTACAGGGTCAAAGAAGGTTTTGCTGAAAGTCAAATTGGATTTTCGTAACACATTTACAAAATGTGTTATGTGAATAACACATTTTTCAACCATTTTGTCTTTCTAGTTCTATTGCTTGATCTTTTGAATTATATGGCAGAGACAATGCTCCAGAAATATTGTAGTATTATTACAAAACAGCTATCATGAGTTGTATCATGAGTTGCAAAATGACTGTCATCAGTGGCATGGCCAATCTCTCTCTCTCTCTCTCTCTCTCTCTCTCTCTCTCTCTCTCTCTCTCTCTCTCTCTCTCTCTCTCTCTCTCCCTCCCTCCCTCCCTCCCTCCCTCCCTCCCTCCCTCCGTCTCCCACTCACATACACACACACACAAACAAACACACGCACACACACACGGAAGGCAAGTTGGAAAGATTATTTCAGGACATGCCTCCTACCCGAGGATGTTTAGCAATCTACTGTAATATAGTGGAAATTGGGATCTGGAATTTGGAAAATCCAGGTTTTATTGTCCCCTTGTAAGCACAAAACTCACTGGGATATTCAAGTCAATCACTCTCTTAACTTCAATGAATGCTGTTTTGAGGCAGAAATTAGATGAGACCCTTCCCTATCTATAGGCTTAGATAGAACAAGTGGGATAAATCTGCAAAGACTCCACGGTAAACAAACAAACAAATAAATAAATAAATAAGTGTACTACATTCATCATTTTTCTTTTCTAATAAGGCTCATGGGGCTTCCACTGAGCCTGAATGCATGCTTGCAATGAAAAATGAAGCTATAGACTTACACTTTGCTTTGTACCATGCCTCTCTCCATGCCTCTCTCCATGATTTAAAAAAAGTTAATTAAATGTCAGGTAGGGAAGTGAGCATGGAGGGTATCAAGAGAGACATCTCCAGGCACATTATAGAGTTAAGTTGTTTTTTTGAGGTATGTTATCCAACAGTTCAGGCTCGGCTTAATAGCATTAAGATTGATTTACTGAGTTGCATGAGGAGCATTGTGCATTCTCTAGCAATCCTTACTTTATTTGCTAACTTCATGAATGAGTCTGACGCAAGAAAGAAATGCACAGCGAAGGATTATTGAGAATTTTGCATCTTCCTGGCAAGTTTCCAAACTCATTAAGGCATTCTGCCTGCTTCACACTTTAGAAGCCACAGCAATAAAATGAATCCAGTCCACAATTAAAAACAAGTGGCAGCCAAAACATGAAGCTCCAGCTTTTCAGTTGCCTTTGAGTCTACAGAGCAAATATGTATAACGTCAACTAAATAGTTTTCAGTAATTGCTTCTAAGCCAAATAGATTGCATTGTTGTTGACTGGAGTAAAAGATGCCTTTTTTTAAAAAAAACGTCAGGTGTAAAGCATTTCTTCTCTGAACTCATTACATACCTGGCAAGACCAATGATAGTGATTTATATCTTGGAACATGTTCCTCCTACATGGAAACTTTCTTTTTCTAATAATAAGGAATTTCTAGTCATTATCTGTTCGAAGACAAAGTTGTTCTCTCCTTGAAATGTTCAATGCACAACTCAGATGCCATTTCTAATTCTCAGTTTGAAAAGCTACCTAATATACCTGCTAGGGAAAAAAGTAATAATGGGTGACTGAGTTATTTTCATTTTTACTTAAATGTTGATTTTACCAAATAGAAATGCAAGTTCTGTTTGACCTCATATGTCTGGTGCAAGAAGCCTACATAATTATTAATCTGACTTTTTATTAACATTTTTCCCCAAATATACAATTTTACACATGTCCTTTTCCTAGATTATACACATGTATTTTTCAACAGTAAAAATGCTCATGCACATTTTTTTCCTAATATATGTGTTTTGAGATGTAAACTAGCTCTTAATATGCTGGAAAATGTACGCCTTAATGAATTGTAATGTACATTCAGGTTGTTTAAGGCCTGAAATACTGACATGGAGAGGAGGAGGAGGAGAATGAGACTGTTAGGTGCAGATTTACTATGTGAGAGGACAAATATGCCTCCCAGTGTAGGGAGTTTAAAATATTGTAATGTGGGATTGGCAAGCATAAAGTTTTTAGGTCATACTACAATTGTAATAGGCAACATATGAGGAAAGTATAATAGAGTATCAGTCTGCTTATTCTTTGAATTATGAGTGTAGGCAATATGAAAGTTAAAATGAAAGAAAAAAAGTATCTATCTGAAATGGTACTGTGTGAACTTGCGAAAAATATGTAGGTGTACAAATTCTTGTAGTCTATTTAAATGTTGACAGGAATCAAAGCTCCTTTGGAGAGGGTGCTGGTATTGAAATGTGTCTCTGATCACTAGCATCTTGTTAAAAACATCATAGTTCTTTTCAGCTGGCAAGAGTTGTCATGAAAAAACAGGAAAGAGCAATAAGCTATTTCCCAAATGCTTAACTAACTGTAAGACGGCAGTTCCTAATGCAAAATTAAATGTATTCATTTGAATAGCAAAGAAGTGCCAGGGATCTGGTGGGTGGGTGGGGGCGGGGGAGGGTGTGTGAAATAAATGTCTGTCTGAACAAGGAAAAGCCTGTTGAGCATCAGAATCATACTTCAAAAGAACTCCTTTCTTGGTAAATTGGATGACAGCCTTTGTGCAAGGAAGAAAGCTTGCAAATCCCAGACAATATTGAATGTCCTTGAGACACGGAGCTGGGGGAGGGAGTAGAGGAAGACAGACCTGGGATGCAACAGAATGGATTCTACCTTAGTAAGATCCTTCTTGATAACCTTGGGAAAAATGTAGTAGCCCAAATAATCCAAAAGAAATAAATCAAATGTCCCTTTCTTATAGCTTGTATTGATAAAGTATTGTAAATCAATCTGAACCTGATCCATATGAGTAATTGGCTCCTCGGAACAAGTTAGCAAGTCATCCATATAAACAATCAGATTTTTACTATAAATGATATGATTCATATATATCATGAAGATAATCCAAAAGACATTCCTGTGTATTCATATTTTATGCAAATGTTAAAATCTGTCAGATGTTTGTTTTTATTTTTCATATGGATCAAATTATAGTTTTTCTGAAATCTGAGTCTAAGAATGTGAAAAGTGTATTTCACTTTTGTTTATATGCTTAACACTCTCATAGAAATCTACTAACAGAGTTTAATTGTGGGCAATCCTGAGTGAAATAATTGTACTGTCAGCATTTCGGAAGGACCCAACTCCCATTGAAAACTCCGAGACAGGCATTTTCTCAAAGATCCCATTTATTACAGTAGGTATACAGGAACATCTGGGAAAACCTGAATCTGAGATTTCCAGGCTTTCCCTCAGTAAGTCAAAAGTCCAAACTAATCCCATGCACCCATCAGTCCAATCCCAATTCGTCCCAATTCAAGGCATCACTCAACCACTCCTCCTCCAGGTGCAGGAATACCATGAACTTGACCAAAAAGAAGAATGCTATTTTGTCTAACTACATTCCCTCTTCTAAACCTTCCCTCCTAATTTCCCAAGCACAAGCATGGAAGCTTCCAATATCAATATGGCTTCCGAAGCTGACACGTACTATGTATACAAGAATATAGGAATAAAAAATTCTTCAACGCCCTTGTCCAAGGCTTGTAAGACTTTAACACTTTGCTCTTCGAATGGATGCTTTGAACTTTTCCAAGTATTGTCATTTCTATCTAGAAATTAACTAAGCCTTCACAAATTGGAAATGTTCTGTATAAAGCTGTTTTCAGAATTCTGCTCCACATTAAGCAACATCATTGACTTTTACCAAAGTGAAAAGTGTTATTAATGTGTTTTGGGGAAAAATGCCTTAAAATCCTTTCTACACAAAATTATAGTTCAGCCATTCATATACTGTATACATGCATACATGCAAACAACTTTAACCTTCATGTCTGATTTTCTTTTATCACTTATCTAAAGAAAGAAACCAGTTCTGGATCTTGGGGCAATTAATGCAAATATGACAACTCAAACTGCATTACTGAAAAAGAATATTAACTGAAAAATAATAGACACTATAAGGAGGGCACCGTTCCAAAAAACAGTCCCAAGTTTGAAGTTGGGATTCAGGAGTCTCAAAATGCTTGACACTTGGCACAGGGTTTCAAAACATTCATTTTGCTGAGTCTTGTCTTTCTATTTATTGCAATTTGCTTTTCCCAACCCTGAAAGATTCAGATCATACAATTTCTTATTCTGCCTGGCCTTAAATATCCAGCTGCTAGATTCAAAGTTTTCGAGTCCATAATTCTCTTCCCAAGTTACAGTAAAAAAAAAAGCCACTCTTCCTTCCATGTGTATGAATACACATATGCAAACACACCCACACCCACACCCACACACAAACACTGCTTGGACTGAACTAGGAGGGTTTATTGGATTCAGCTGAATCTCAAACTGAATCATACTGCTTCAACCATTTTTGTAACTTTATGTAGGACTCTTACAAACTCATTGGAACTAAACTATAACTGAGATCCTATGGCAATACAGAAAACATGTGCTTAGAAGACTTTACACATACTTATCCTGGAAGAGGAAGAAAAGTAGAATAGAATTATTGGACAGAAAGATTCTAATCAAAATAATTAAAAAGTGAGTGGACCTCTACATTTGCCTCTGAAATCTGGAAGACTCTATCTCCATGTCATAAAATTTTGCTCCCAAAGAGCCACAATATATATATAGCTTACAAGGCCCCCTATAAGTTAAGGAGAGAGAGAGGGAGGGAGGGAGGGAGGGAGGGAGGGAGAGAGAGAGAGAGAGAGAGAGAGAGAGAGAGAGAGAGAGAGAGAGAGAGAGAAGGAGAGAGAGAAGATGCAGTTTTATGAATGGCACTTCTAGCTTCCAATCGAAACCAATCATTTTTTCAGGTGTCTTCAATTACTATGTTTGTTAGACCATCTCATAGCAATATCTCATAGTTCCCACAACAGCAAAAATATTTAAAAAGTTATGCCATTATCTTTGGTTTCCAGAAGGATGTACCACTTGTGCTTACTTGCAAAATGCTGGAAGTTTAGAAACTTCTGCTTCTATCACTCTGGATACTAAGAAGTATTTGTATCCGTCACTCTTGATCTATTTTGGTTTGCAGTTATAGGTAGCAAAACACAATACATAAATAAAATTGTTTTTCATTCATTGTAACTCTTTGGTCTCTTCTTTTGCCATCTGAAAATTCAGGGATTTTTGTTTTTTATTATCATGAATACAAGATACATACAATTTGTCAAATAAATAAGCAAGCATCATGTACAAGAAAGGGAAACAAATCACCCCTAGTACTTTATTTGTCACTTTATAATAGTTGCTTAGGCATCTGCCCATTTATATGGTGTCTCCTCCCTCCCTCCCTCCCTCCCTCCCCTCCCTCTCTCTCTCTCTCTCTCTCTCTCTCACACACACACACACACTTTACATAAACTTTTTAACAGGAAGTATTTTTCTTGCATGACGCACCCAAAACAGATGAGAGTCATCATTTTTATATTTGAAAGCTTAACATTTTCTAAAATAATTAATAGAATTTTCCAAGAAATGATGAAGATCTTAGTATCTCTTTCAAACTTACAAGCAAAAATATGTAAAAATTGCCTAAGAAAAATGTATTTATGTGTATTTCTCCGAAATTTAGTCCAATATATTCACTCATAAGGGATTATTAATGGACAATAGCAGTGGTGAAATTCAATTTTTTTTACTACTGGTTCTGTAGGTGTGGCTTGATGGGCGTGGCAGGGGAAGGATACTACAAAAATCTGCATTCCTACACCACTACAGGGGAAGGTTATTGCAAAATCTCTATTCTCACCCCACTCTGGAGCCAGCCAGAGGTGGTATTTGCCAGTCTCTGAACTACTCAAAATTTCCACTACTGTCAGAACCTGCTGAATTTCACCCCCGGACAATAGCTATAGCTATTTGTTGTTTCCTCAGAACATGACAATTACACAGTTTTAGGTTCTGTCTTCATAATAAATATGACAGAACAAAGGAAGCATGTTCTCAATCCTGAAATCAGGAAGAGACCCTACGTCAAGATCTAAGTCATTTCTATTAGAATCCTAATAGCAAGAAATTATGCAAGGTGGGTCACTGCCAATCATGTATCCAAATGTCTAATGAACTTCTCATCCTGTCAGACTGATAGGTAGAGCTTGCCAAACTGTATTAGAGAGGCTGGCAGCAAAATTTCATTGAAAATCATAATGATTCCTATAAACAGGAGGATATAATCCTGGAATGCAGTGATTTAAATGCACCACCACCTGTATTTTCCATTATATATACATTGGTCAATAATAACTAAATGATCCACTCAAGAGGAAACAGCAAATGTAGAAGCAAATCTTATGGAACACTGACACTTTCACTAGGGAAACAGAATGGTAAAGAACATGTTATTGTTGTTGTTGTTGTTATTGTTTTTATAGTATTCCAGGGTAACTCTTTAGATGTTAAGGAGCAGCTTGCAGATGATAACATTCAAGTTTTCTCTGCCCATGGAAACTTCCAACATAATTAAAGATCCTGGTTTTCCCATTTTTACCACAATATTATGCAGAGACACCATAGAAATTGTAGGTTTCCATTATAGATTGGAGGTCTTGAGCTTCCTTGGCTGGTGACCACATCTGGAAACTGAAGAACATTGTGGACACAAGTTACAAGCTAAGAAAGTTAAGTTATCTGACATTGTGTACCACTGCATGTGTTTGTTTACTATTACATATCCATTTCATGTAATTAAATTAAGCGTAGTTTTAAAGAATAAGCCTGTATAATGCCTGTATATAATGAGATTTTATAATTTCAGGTCTGCATTGGAATGGAATTGTTTTTCCTCACCCCTGTCTTGTATTTCTCTTTGAGGATTATAAACTTTGGAAGATAATTCTTCACCCATCTGTTGAAAAGGATGCAATTTCAATTCCTCCTAATAGAACAGGGGTGTCAAACTTGCTGCCCATGGGCCGGATGTGTCACACACTGGCCACACCCACCAATTGTTTAGCGAAGGGGGGGACATTGCAATATGTCACATGACAACGTGTTGTTGTGAGTTTGACATCCCTGTCATAGAAGAATGTGGAAAAATGTGGGCTAAGACCAAAGAGCTTTATCCAAATTGCAAATAACACTGAGCAAGAAATTACCCTCTTAAGTTTGCTTCCGCCTCGATCTCAAGAACTGCTTCCTCCCTTGCCTGTTTTACGTCCTCCTCTGTGTTTCCAAGGGCTGTTAGTCATTTCATCACACATAGGAAGAAATACCTATTGACAACTGCTTGAAAAACTATTGAAAGCCACTTCTTAGTATCTTTTTTCTTTTCTGTATTTAACTTTTTCTTCTTTTCTTTCACTTTTTGCTTTCTCTTGAATTTCTTTTTGTTTTTCTTCTCTTCCTCTATACTGATGTTTAATCTTCTTTTTAAAAAAAGTTTTAGTAAAAATTGTATCTTACAGTTCATCAAAGCAATAATTTTTCTCCTTTTTTATTTTTCTAATACTTTTGCAAATCTAAGTTTCCTGAATCTAGATAAGTATAGTAGTATAGTAGTATAATCTTTATTGTCATTGTACAAAATAAATAAAATGAAATTAGATAAACCTCTAATAAGACATATTGTTTCTCTATTTTGCTGTGGTTCACAAAATCTCAACCTCTGAGAGTCCCAGCTTTTCTCAAAGCAAAATATTTCATAGAAATGTCAATAGTTGAAGGAATACATCAAGACAGGCTAAAAAAGAAAGAGTGGAATTTTAAAGGATAGGATAAAATCAGTTCCATGAAGCTACACTACATATAAATAAATAGTGAGCTTAAAAAGTTACAAACATTATCCACTATATTAAAAAGCTAGGGCATCCTTACTGTTTAAATATATTAATGTGAGTGCTCAACATTATCTGCTAACATCTAACATACTCATTTTGGCAAGTTGTGTTTATATTTAATTATCTATTACTGTGTTCAAGGTCGCATCTAGTCACATAATTCAGCAGGAGCAATTCTTGTGCAAGTATATGTCCCTTTTTATCTTTCCCCCTGATGAATCTTAATTGTTCATCCTAATCAAGAGCTTGAAAAATACTCAACATTAGCTGCTTCCATTTTCCCCTCTGGTTTCAGTGGTTGGAACATAAAATTGACAAGAGAAAAATAAATATATACCAGTAAGAGACAAAAAAAGACAGATTCCTGGAAATAAAAATTCCCGAAGAAGATTATGCTTTATAGTTAATTTTGATAGAAAATTTGGACAAGAGAAATTAGAATAAGAAAATTTAATGAAGTTTAGGATAAAGCATGCATTGATTACCTAACAGGTGATTCTTTGTGGGAGCAGTCGATATCCAAGTTAGGACTGGAACAAAATGGCAAAAAGACGAAGTGGTGGGAAATTCATGGTTGAAAGTTCATTGATAAGACAACTGAATAATTAGGAGAAAGACAAAGGAAATTTTGCAGCAGAATTAGGGGCTATAGATTGCAGAAAACTGGAGATTAGATGATCTCAGTAAATGAGGTGGGAGTCCTTTTATAGTATAACTACTGCTTGAACATAATTTGTCATATCACTTCATGCAGATTTTGGATAGTTTGAAACATTGTTAGGATTAATTGCTGCTCTTTCTTTTGGCTCAAGTTTATAACAGTCATGGTAGTGCATTGGTTATAATGCAGTATTGCAGACTAACTCTGCCCACTGCCAGGAGTTTGATCCTGACTGACACAAGGTTGATTCAGCCTCCCATTTTTCCATGGTCAGTAAAATGGGGACCCAAATTTCTGGGGCAATATGCTGACTCTATGAACCACTTAGACAGGGCTGTAAAGCGCTATGAAGCAGTATATAAATGTAATATTGCTATTGTTATAAAACTTTCCAGTGGTCCAAGAAGCAGAACTGAGCTATGTTTTATGTGATGCATCCCTACAATGACTGCAGGAAAACCAGTTGTGCCTTGGGTCAATTTCATAGCAGTGGGAAAACTTCAAAACCTAACCCCAGAAATTTCTCCCTATATTCCCACAGCATCACAACACCATCTTTGCCAGATTAACGCAATTTCTAGCAGACTTTTGAGGGAGGTATAGTGAACTGAAAATGGTTCTGTGAAATTAGAACCAATGACCATAGCAAGAAAAAGTAACTGTTGTCTAGACTAGTTCCTTGGAATGTCTTTGGATAAGAAGGGGAGGGGAGACCACCCACATGTGCTCCAGATGACTGCTCTTTACAAGAAGACCACAGGATAAATAGTTTTTCATGGGTCTGAGCATCAAGAGACAATAGGATTACCCATTTTGTTAGATGGTGAAAACATTCAAAGGACATTAAGACAGCAAATAATAAAACTCATTTTTAATCACTTTTGGAAATTGCTCATTAACTATTTCTGACCCAAAACAAAGAGCAGCAATTGAGCCATCTGTTATTGTATTTCACCTAGAAAGTCCACAAACAGCTTCCAGTCTATTATGAAGCTATGTAGTCCATTATTCTAATCAAAGCAGTTAGTTTCTCTGCTAATTCAGCCAGTTTTAAAATTCAGTGCTTGGCAAGTAAAATTCTGCCTGTGGTCACCATGTGAAGGGATAGCACCCCAAATTGTTTTTCGATTGGTTTGCCCATAATATCTTTAAAAAACTTCAGTCTTCATTAATATTATATGTTATGTATGCTGAAAAATGTTTTGCTGGATCTACAAAAGAAACTGGCTAAGGTTTTAAAATTTAAAAGAGAAATATAAATGACAAACTAAGAGTCATCTATTGGCCAAGATGGGCATTGTATTAAACAAACAAATAATGGTCTGAATAATTTCTTCCTATTGGGTTTACAAAAGAAGCTTGTTAAAGCTTTGAAGAACTCTTTGCAAATGGAACAAAAAAGAAATCAAGAGAAATCAAACTCTATCTGAATGAACTAAAGATTAAGACTGTTAACAATTGTTGGAAGAAATGTCCTTTTGGGTTCAGTTCCAAGGGCGGTGGGAAGACACTGGAAATATGGAGGCTGCTTGGAAAGATGGTTTAATGGTGGACAGGATCACATGGCTTGAGCTTCTGAGCAGAATCACGTCTTGAGTTCCTGAGCAGAAAAGGGCATAGATGCTGGGAGTCCCTGGTTTTATGCCATCTCTGGGGCCCCACCTCTGTTTTCTGTTCCTGTGTAAAAAATGTATTCTGATTGATTTCTGTCAGAGGTCATAGCTAACTTTGTGGGTTGTGTGCTAAGTTTGGTTGAAACTTGGTGGGTCACGCAATGAAGTGCAATGAGATGGGGTAGATCTTGGTTGTGTAGAATAGGCTAACTCAGGCCTTAATGGCCCATTGACAAAGATTGGGAGGAGGGAGTTTCTGCCTCTCTGAGTTTCTACTTCTCTCCGATGGAAAATATTCTGCCTTTTTGATATTTTCTAAAATATTTCATTTTCTAGGAGAGGGGTGGGTTTTAACTTCCTACAAAATAAAATAAAAAATATATAAAGTTGATTTATTTGATCAAGGTTAAAGCAAGAAATAGGAAGAAAATGGTAAGTGAGCACCTAGATGAATTCAAATCACCAGGACTGGATAGATTACACCCTAGGGTTCTGAAGGAACTGGCAGATGAGATCTCAGAACCACTGAACTATATCTTTCAGAGATCCTGGAGCACCGGGGAACTTCCAGAGGAGTGGAAAAGAGCTGATGTGGTTCCCATCTTCAAAAAAGGAAAAAAAAATAGATCTAGGAAACTACAGACCTATCAGCCTGACCTTAATACCAGAAAAGTTTGTTTTAGATTTTATATTATAATTAAAAACCTTAACAAAAATATATTTAAAAATTAATAGGATTTCTATAGAAGTGCTACTTCCTACTTTTTCTTCTGCTTCCCTCCCTTTCCTGTTGCAACTTTTGCAGATTTTCCACACTTATTTACAAAAAAAGTAAGTAAAATTGAGACATTTTAATCTCAGTTTCAAATTTACTGTCTATAAGTTTCAAACTTACTTTACAGATTAGTTAATAGCATTTTAAAGAGGTATCAGCTCCCATGTCAACAACTTCAAAACTTTGTCCATAATTTAACATTTAATAATTTCAGAACGAATTTAGAAAAGGGGAAGTTTTTTCTTGCCAGAGAGCCATGATGTGAATTGCAAATGTTCTTCTCTGTTTCCTTCCATTCCAGGTTTACAACTATAGATGGAAGCTTCGGAAATAGGAATCCAAATAATAGCAAAGTTAAAAGTTCCCTGATGGGGGAGGAAAAAAAGCAAACTGCATTTACGATGCATATTTATTAAAAATATTGGTGTTTGAAGTCAGTTTCAATCACTGGCGTTATATTCTGTTCTTTATCTGCTTGGGAACGTTATCTCTAATGAAAAGGGAGAGAATAATAATGGAGGAAAAGAGGACAAAAGAGGTTGCTGTCAGTGCTCATCTGTTTTTCATTCAGAAAAAGTGTGGTGCAGACTTTTATCATGGTGATAAAGAAAGTTACAATAATATATTATCCAGTCTACAGGTTTGAACAGAAATTTCTGTGAGGTACAATTCCATTCAGGTGATCTAGCAAAGGCAATCTTGGGATGTTTTATTGATGAGCACTGGGATTTTTTAAAGGATTTGTGTGCTTCTGTGTACTAGTTTCTTTTTCTTCTTTTTACTTTACTTACAGATAGGAAATCTTTGTTAAGGTTATCATGAGATTTGCACTTCATTTGAGTCTGCTTCAAGTAGGCAGTGTTTTATCCACAATATACTTTCTTCAACCTTAAAAAAAAAACCATTATTTGAATATAGTAAATAATAGAATGAAAAATTTGTTAGAAGCTGTAAGGAATTCCAGAGTTCACACTAGAAGAAATATGAGATCTTAATTTTCAGAGAACTTGGAATAATTGTCTGAAATTCATTCTTTCCTTCTCAGTTTTATTTCAGTTGCCTATTAATCTAATAATTAATTAATTAATTTAATATAGCTGAAACAATGTAATAATGAAAGATTTAATGACTTGCTATTGGAAGCATTACAAAGAAATTATTTGAATTTTTTGAAAATGAGTGGTTTGTTAGCTATTGTGTTAACAGAGAGACTGTGACAGTGAAAAATGCTTTTGTATCATCGCTTGGGATGTGGTGGTTCAGTGGCTAAGGCACTGTGCTTGTTAGTCAGAAAGGTCGGCAGTTCAGCGGTTTGAATCCCTAGTGCCGTGTAACAGAGTGAGCTCCCGTTATTTGTCCCAGCTTCTGCTAACTTAGCAGTTTGAAAGCATGTAAAAATGCAAGTATAAAAATAGGGACCACCTTTTTTACAACATTTCGTGCATCTTCAGCATTTAGTCATGCCAGCTACAGAGACATCTTTGGACAGCACTGGCTCTTTGACTTTGAACCTGAAATGAGCATTGCTCCCTAGAGTCAGGAATAACTAGCACATATGTGCAAGGGAAACCTTTACCTTTTTCTTATCGCTATATGATGGAATCCCTTCCTTTTAAAAATCATGCCCATTATGATTACATAGGCTAACCAAATTCTGTATGGTACTATTTCTATAAAATTGTAGTTAAATAACTCCCAATAGGAGACATAGATCAAGAAATCTGATAAATCAAGCTTTAAATAATAGCGTTGGAATCTGGCAACTTTAAGATTTATGGGATAATAGCCTCATTATGGCTTCTGTGTATCTGGGTGTATGATTTGGTTCTTTGCGTATGAGGAATGACTGCAGTAAATAAATCAGTGTTAGCATATCTGGGCAGCAGCAATCTAAAGACCATTCGTTGGGAACAATTCTTTATCTCTTTACGAATATGGTGACTTTCTCAAAAATTGCTGCACAGTTCTAATAATGCTGAACTTAAATGTGAACTCTTCACTGGGTGCCAATTTGAGCTGCTATCTCTCTCTAAAAACATAAAAATCTGCTTTTGATAATACTGATTTGTTTAATATGATAATGGACAATCCATAGCAGCAGGGTGAGGAGTTAAAAAAAACCTAAAACAAAATTCAAGATGACAGCAATTGAAGCCACACTCCTAGTGTACCTATGTGTGAAGTTAACACACATACAAGTGAGTCAGGCTTCAACCGTGAAGTCATGATCGCCATTTTAATGTTTTGTTTTTATCCTGTGGATGCTATTGATTTGCAGGCTACCAGACTGCAACTCTCGGTCTTTTTATTTGATGTCCTACCAAAAGTGAATCCAATAATATTTTGTGAACTACAGTTGCATACTGTATGCACATGTTATTTGTACTTATATAAAGAAGTCCGGTGGAATCTATATTAGGTTCAAGACTGGATTAACTATCGTAAACAATGGACTTTTTGTAATGTGATAGCAGGTCTAATGAAGAGACTATTAGATAGCATGCCAAACTAAGTTGCATGTTTATTGCTTAATTAATTGGCTTCTAGAACAATATAGAATAATTGCATAATAAACACCCAGTCATGGAGAAACACATTACACATATTATTGGTGGTTCCAAGCATAATTGCAAATAAATAAAATTACACTACAATTAGTCACAAAGTCAGAAATCCTACATTTGTCTTAGCCAGTTAGATAATATTAAGTTTAATCTAAATGGTGGCTTTTACAATCAATAACATCAGATAAGGAAGATATATAACAAATATCTGCAGCTGCAACTGCAAATGAATTAGGGAGGAAAAATATGTCATTCATTATTAACTGTATTTATGTCCTAACATTCATGTAAATGGCCTTGCTCCCCTCAGTTTTAGTTTCACAATAATTCTGTGTGATAAAATAGGCCAGCATTCCCATTCAGGGCCTCCAAATGTAGTCAGAACTTCAATTCCCAGAATTCCAGATTAGTTGGTCCTGATGAGGAAGATGATGACTAAAATGTATTTAACCTCCCAATTGCTATTGACTTTAGTCATGCAAAGAATCCATAAAAACAGATCAAACATAAAATAACACAGATGAATGACAAAAGTGATACAAATCAAACCAAACACGGCTGCCAAAAATGCAACAACATATTAACTACAGACCCCAGATGAAAGCTAGATTTTAAGATGTTTTTGGGGTCCCTGCTCTTAACTCTGGAGTGTGGGGGCTATCACAGAGAAGGCACACTTCCTTGGATGACAATACTTAATAGAAGAAACCTGAAGACACCCACTCTAGTGGAAAGTACCAGACAGACAGAAACAAACAATTAGAATACAGTCTAACACTGTATTAGTCCTTGACTTAAGACTCTAATTGTGCCTGCAATTTTGGTTATAAGTCATGACAGTTGTGAAGATGGCCACCAGATGACCACACCCAATTTTATGACCTTTTTTCATCAAACATTAAGCAAAATGTAGTTGCTGTGAAATGTTTCATGCCGGAAACAAGAAGTAATCTGCAGTTTCTGGCAAAACAGTTGTAAATCACAACTATATGACTGCAGGATGCTGCAAAGACCATAAATATGGACCAGTTGCTGAGCATCCAAAATGCAGTCACTTGACCAGGGGAGGGTAGCTGTCAGAACTTTGAATTGGGTTGTAAGTCCCTTTTTCAAGGTTTATTGTAACTTTGAAGGTTTGCTAAGCGACTGGGTGTAAATCAAGGACTATCTGTAAGTGGTCCCTCAGATATCCAGGTCTCTGTCAGACAGAGCTTTATAGATAATAACCAACATTCTGAATTGGAAGCTGATTGGCAACCAATATAGCTTGCTTGTGTCACTGCATTTTGAACCTGCCAAAAACGTATGCACTGAAGGTTGTGCGCATGCACGCGTGCCTCACATTTGCGAACCGATAGGGAAGGTAAGTGAATACCACCCCTGACTAACAGTAATTATAAATCTGGGAACTATAGTCCACATAGATCCGGGAAGTTCCAGGTTTGGAAAGCTGTTATAAATTACTACTCCACCACTGTTTCATACTAACAGAGTGAAAGAAAAAATCCTGAAGGATAAACCCAAATAAAGAAATCACTCTTTAGCACTAGATAGTGCTATAACCTTGAAGAGTTGGATTCCATTGGAATAAAAAGGCAGTGCTATATAGACAGAGCCTTTAATAATTTATGACGATAGCTACTATCAGAAATAATGCTGTCTGTAGCATTTGGGTTTGGGTATTTGCCCATCCTTCTTGGTGGAAAAGTT
This sequence comes from Thamnophis sirtalis, assembly GCF_051295495.1. Taxonomy (NCBI): domain Eukaryota; kingdom Metazoa; phylum Chordata; class Lepidosauria; order Squamata; family Natricidae; genus Thamnophis; species Thamnophis sirtalis. The sequence goes on from NW_028261387.1 coordinate 65,861,973, forward strand.
TGTATTTTTAATTTTTTTGATTTTTAATTTTCCCCTTCAAAAGAAAAGAAAATCATGATGAAAATTTTTGAAGTGAGGATACTTGAGTTTATCTTATTTTTTAATGAAGTGATTATGAGATGGGATACCAGTGTCAGATTTCAAAACATAATTGTTATATTAATTCTCATCGTGTTTGATACAAGATAACTTATTTTCAATTTTTCTTTCAAAGAACACGAATTCAGTTAAATTCTCATGAACAGAGGATGAGGTGGCCAAGAGATATGTATGAATATCTTCTCTATCCATAGATTATACAATAACCTAGGCCTACTATATCTGAGCTGCAAAAGCCTGAATGACCATTTGATTATAGCAAACAGATATGAAAATTATTTGATTCCATTTAATGGGCATTTGTTTTTTTCCAATTCAGATTTCAAACCTTTTAATAATAATCTCACAGGTTTGCAGCCTTTTTGATTTTCTTTGGTCTAATTCAATCCTGAGAGAAGACATTTTAAGAAAATACCACATGAGGCTTTCCTAGTACTTGATCTACCATCAGCACTGAAGGTGAGTTCTGTTAACTGAGAAACTGTAGGGCAAATTTTTATTTTCCCTGAAGAAATTCTAGGTTATCCATTTTTTATGACCTCTCAAGTGAAAGAGGATTTAGAAAGGTTAAGGGTGCCTGACCCAACAGTAACATCTTAACATTATCGAGTAAAACAATTTTTTTCCAGGAATGCTGGTAAAAGTAAATTTGAGTATTTCATTTATAATGGATCCTGGGATACAAGGACCTTAAGTAGAATGATTTTAGCTATTCGCCTTTCATTTACCAGGAAAAAAAATGAAAAGGACCTTTCTTCCATTTCAGAAATTAAATTTTTTGCCTTCATCTTGGTCTGGCCAATTTCTCTGGGCTGTAAATTTAAAATTTAGAGAAAAATAGAATTTGATGAGATCACTCCCCCGAAAAAAGAACTGTAAATGGGTCTGATATACTGTACTTCTGTCTGATGTTCCTATTCTGTAAACTGCAGCATTCTTAGTTGCCACTGTTGTGTCAGTTAGGAAAATATGCAGCATTTTTTGATTGAGAAATAGAGTCTGTCATAAAAGTTGTGGAACAATATATTTAGGTTTAGCTACTTCATATATCTTTAAAGTAAGGTGACCAGACGTCCCGCCTTTGGTGGGGCAGTCTCGATTTTTAATAATTTGTCCCGCATCCTGCGGCATTTTTAAAAAGTCCTGATTTTTGTAGAAAAGGTGCCCGCTGCTTTTTTGGCTCCACCACGTGGCTTCCTCTTGAAAACATTTCCACTCATTTTTCCATGTCTATCTTTGTCTATAGTGGTTGTGCGCCGGGACGGCGGCCTGCGGGACTGGAGGCTGCGCAGTGGCTGCGTGCTGCCGAGCACTAGCAGGAGTCACGGGGTGGGCTGGCTGAGCAGCCTCGTATGCAGCTCCCCTCGCCACCTGTGCCTCTACTCCGCTGCCGAAGATGCCACTGCCACTCCCTCGCCGGCCCTTCCCGCCTGAACGCTCACCACCCAGGAGCTGCCCAAAGCGTTCCAGCCCGCCTGGGGTGAGTCGGCCGCGGTACAGCCAGTGGTGGGCATCAGCCAGAGAGTGAACATGAGGCCAGGTGAGAAGAAGGCCCTGGGCATGCTGGGCTACATGTTAGGCACCCCTTCGATTCCCCCCTCCCGCATTTCTCCTTGAGTATTGAATTAGGTGGTGAGTATTTTAACTTGTTGGGCCTAGAATGTCCCATCAACTTCCATAGACCACATTTTAAATCAAGAAACCTCCCCCCTCCAGTCAATGGTGTCCCGCTTTACCAATTTTAAAATCTGGTCACTTTACTTTAAAGTAGAGTCTAGTAAGAAACATAATTATACATCTATTTAACCTTGCTCTGTTAAATGATACAATTTCAGTATGTATACTATTATGTTCCAGTTCCTATTTTTGGATTTGTTGATGACAGGTGGCCACATGATAAACTATTAGAACTTTTAAATGAAAAGTACAGAACATTTGATGGTTTTATTTGAAAGCTGAGGAATGACCTATCATTATTGGTCAATGACTGAAATAAAGTTCTGTCTGACTGATCATATTTTTCCCTATGATTAATATGATTTTTGCCTAGAAGGCTTTACCCCGTTCAATACTTCTACTCTTCCCCACCTTTTAGTGAGAAAGGGATTTCTTTATTTTATAGAATTCATAAATCTGTTTCTAGAGAGGAAGCTGTATTTCTGGCCCTGTGGCTGGATGAGCAGTTTAAACTGAATGAGTACAACTAGCAATTTTTTAATCCTCAACCTGAAGTAAAGATTTATGGCTATATTTGACCATCAGTCAGATGTGTCATGTGTAATTCAATAATCCAGGAAGACATGTGGCCCTTTGATCAAGTGCAGGGAGCATTTGGAGAAGTTATGATAAAGCAAAGAAATACCAAAATAAAATTCATATTTTCATACTTAAGATTCTGAAAGTGAATATAAAAATTAAACAAGATTAAAAATTAAACTTCTCCTTTAGGTTTAATGGATAAAGAACTTGAACAACATATATTTATGTTGGCAGCAGCAAGGAGGCTTTATACACGAAACAGGGAAGATATCTTAAATTCCATAATGGAGGAATGGCTGGAAACAAATGATGGAATCAAATGAATTTCTCTAATAATAAAAAAAGAATACCTACAATGATGTTTCTATCTGGAAACTGTTTTTAAATTTTGTGCCTGAGATGTAAAATTTAAAAAATATATTATTGATTGAATAAAAATATTCAATCAATAAATATTATTGATTGCGGCAGTGAAAATGAATATTTTACCAAACTTTTTATTTTTGTTTCAAATGTTACCAATACTTAAAAGAGATGCGAACCTTCTAGAATGGCAGAAGGGTATCAACAAATTTGTATGGGCAGGAAAGAAGCCGAGGGTTAAGATGAAAATAATGCAAGATGTACGTGAAAGAGGAGGATTGAAATTACCAAATTTAAAATTATATTATGATGCAGTGGCTTTATCTGCAATTAGTGATTGGATCCATTTAACCAATGACAGAATATTGAATATTGAGGGACATGATTTGGTATATGGTTGGCATGCTTACTTGTTATTCAACAAAAAACTGGATAAGAATTTCAAAAATCATATTTTAAGAAATGCCTTATTGCGGGTTTGGAAAAAATATCAACATAAACTAAATGACAAGTTGCCCATGTGGGCAATTCCTAGACATGCAATTGAAAATATAAATATAGAACAAAAACACGATAGAACCACTTATAGACAACTTCTTAATACAGAAAGAGGGGTGCTGCAATTAAAATCTTTAGAGGTACTTAAAAAAGAGAAGGTAGTTCAAACGTGGTTTCAGTATGGCCAATTACAGGCCAGGTGGAAAATAGACCAAAAAATAGGTTTTGCAATAGCTGAGGATAACTTGTTTAAACAAATAAGAGATCAAAGTTTAATGCACATAAAGAGGATATATAATGTATTAGTACAGATGGACTCAGAAACCGAAATGGTTAAAGATTGTATGATAAAATGGGCTCAGAATATTGAAGAACCTATAATGCTGGACACATGGGAAAAAATATGGGTAAGAAATGTAAAATTTACACAAGCACAAAATTTGAGAGAAAATTTTTATAAGATGTTTTATAGATGGCACTTAGATCCCAAAAAGCTTGCTTCTATGTATTCAAATGTTCAGCCTAAATGTTGGAGATGTGGTTCTTTCGATGCTACATATTTTCATATATGGTGGACATGTTGTAATGTTAAGGCATTTTGGATAAAAATTTGGTGGATCCTGCAAAATATCTTCAAAAAGAGGATAAAATTCACTCCCAAACTGTTTTTACTAGGTATATGTACTGACTTCGTAGCAGTAGAGATTAATTTGGTTCTGTACTTAATAACGGCAGCAAGACTCTTGGTGGCGCAATACTGGAAGAAGAAAGACCTGCCTACAATTCAAGAATGGACTTTAAAGGTTACAAACTTAGCCGAAATGGCAAAAATTTCAGCATATCTTAAAGAACATTCAAATGAGAAGTATAAACGAGACTGGAAAAAATGGATTGATTATATACAAAGCAAATATGGGACTAGGAAATTCCAGATAGCTTATGCTTAAAATTAGTAATAACGTAAATTGTTAAAAATTTGGGTAACAGCAAGAAGCTGAGTTCAATGTAGAGATATTTTAGACTGTGATTGTCAAAAAGTTATACCATGTATGGGCTCTGGGAAGTCGGGGGGAGGGAAGGGAGGCGGGGATCTAGGGGGAGGGGGGGAGGGGGGAAATATAATATGTGTTAAATTCTAAAGCATGATTGCACTTGTATACTGTGGTTTTTATTAATGTTAGTGTTAAAACAGAACAAACTGAATATATCGGAAAGTAAGAGATACCGAAGGGAGGAGCTGAATGAAAGAAGAAGGAGAGCAGAGAGAGTGAGAGAGAGGAGGAGGAGAAGGAAGGGAGGGAATGGATTAAGAGAGGGAGTGATAGGGTTAGGGTTAGATAGAGGGGGAGGGGAAGTAGGTGTAGAGGGGTATGAGAGAAGGAAGAATGAAAGTTGGAGGGGGATGAAAGAGGGTGTATGGTGGGCTAAGGCGGTATATTGGGTTTGTATTGTAGGGGGCATTCTCTATAAAAGCGAGGGCTGTGTTTATTACTCAATGTTATATGTCTCGGTTGCACAGTAAACATGTGATTGTATAGAATGAAATGGAAATAAAAAAGATTTGTACTACAAAAAAAAATATTATTGATTTATATAAAAATAAAATGTTATTTTATTCTACTCAGCTAAAAAGAGTCAAGGATTGATGCTTTCCTTTATTTTTTTCCCTTTACCCAATACTTTTCTCTCTCCACTTTTCCCTTCCTCATTTTGCCACTATTTTCATTTGTATTTTATATTTTGTTATGTTTAATAAAGTTATTACACACACAAAGTACAGAGAGGCTTACAAATATCCCATACTTGTATTTTTAGGTGAAAAATACAACAAAACCCAACAATGGCAATAATTTGTCCATGAACCTGCCATCTTACTGCCATCTGTAATTCTCACTATTTAATTTTCTTCTGGAAAGAATCAAATTTGTATAATGTGTTGCTGTATCGGGCAGATGCATTCAAACTTGAATATCTTATGAATACGGGAATGTTGACAGTGCTAAGCACTCTGATCAATTGCTGAGCAAAAGCAAAGTTTGTGTCTAAAGTAATGCTTATTTTACAAGAACCTTGAATTTTACTATCCTGATGCTAAGTGGAGCTCAGGAATTTTCAATAGCAGATCTGATCTCAGAGTATATTTCATATGTAAATCACTGCAAGATTTCTAAGTTACATTTATTTAAGCCAGTTACTGTACAATCAGAGGCGGTATTGTACTGGTTTGGACCCTTTGGCCTGAATTGGTAGTGAAAATCATGGGTGGCCCTGTCCACCTGCACCCGGCTCTATGGCATCCCATGTAGGTCATTTTTTCCATCAAAAGCACATGCGCGGAAGGCTGTGCTAATGTGCAGAGGTGGCACATGAGCTCACATTTGCCAACCGGTAGGGAAGGTAAGTATATACCACCCCTGTGTACGGTGATCCTTCCCAGGACCGTGTGAGATGCTATCAGTTTCCTGTGGTCATTTGGAAAGTTTACCAACAATCTGGCAGATAGTAAAGTGGGTGACAAGTTAATTTCTTAGACAGGATGAAAATGATAATCGGTATTACCCCTTGGTTCACAGAGGAGCTCCCTAACATGAAGCATCCAAACTCAGGACCAGCTACTATGTTAAAACAGAAGCCATACAAGAGGTGCATTTTTTAAAATTCACAGCAGTTAGGTAGACTTTGCTAAGTTGCACATAACCTTCTTTCTCTCCTCCCTTCAAAGCCCCATTTGACAAATTACCTAACAGCCTCATTAACTGCAAAACTTCATCAGTTCTTTCCAAGTAATCAAAATGTTACTTAGACCCAAAGAGCAAATGGATAGCTAAAGAGGAAGCCAAGCACAACCATATTAATCCTGTGGTATGGATCGACATTTGTCAACTATATTGAAGTTTGTTACACTGAATGGAACCCTGGAGACCACTCAATTACCTTATCTCTTAGCAATTAGGAACCTTCTCAGTTCAGTTTGTTAGTACAAGGAGAGAGGAAAAGAGAGAGAGTAGCAAGTTATTAGATTAACAGTGGCCTTTGTTTATCGACCTTTAAGGAAGTAGTTGCATTGTTTTTGTTTAAATGGTACTTTATTTAAGAAAATAGGCACAAATGGCTCATTTTCATTTGACACAAATGCCTGAAAGATTCTCTAGAAAATTCTCTAGTTTACTATTTTAGGTATAGGTTCACCATAAAAAAAAAGAATTGTTGGTGAATTTGGAACAGGACGTTTTCCTATTTGTATACTGTATATGGCTTTTCTTTTCTTTTCCATTATTTAGCTGAATAATCCCCACCATCTTATTTGTTTTTTCTGATAGGAATGGATATTCTTACCTGTGTTGTGGTCCACCAGTGGCCTGCAGAGCTGGCGACAGAGTCAGACAGTGAGGAGGTTCGGGAGGAACATGGGCCAGTCCTGGAGTCTGGGGAAGGCTCAATGAGGGCTCTGTGTCAGAGGCAGTGAGGGGGCCAAGGCCATCTGGTAGTTATTTGCTGCTCTGGAACCTCTGGAGTCTGACAACAGCAAGGCAGAAGAACAGCAAGAGCCTGTCCCCAGTGTATGCATGTGCAGAGCTGCCAGAAGGCAAGAACAATTAAGAAAACAGGGTTGATTGGGACTAAGGCTTGGAGATGACTCCCATAAGACATAAATTATGGCTCCCATAAGTCATAAAAGAGGAGTGAACAGGAAGTGAGCCTTTGCAGAAAGCAATTAGTTCATCAGGTCGGTTCAAGCTTTGAAAAGTTCTGTTTGACTCTGTGCTAAGTTTGGCCTTGTTCTGCATTTAGCAATCTAGCAGCATTCCAAGGGAGATAAGGTAAGTATTTATCAACATTTCCCTGAAAGACTGTGGCAACTTGAGCAGACATTTGTCAGAACCTTTACAGAATATTTGTGACGCCTGTAAATGACCATAATTTACAACCCTATAAATAAAAGAGGGTTTGGGGGACTAAGATGATTTATGCTTTCTTGGGAATCCTAGGTCAGAAGAATCTGGTTTTTCAAAAACAGGTCTGCTAAGTTCACATATCATATTCAATTTATTTTTTTCTTCTTAATTTTCTTCAGCAGATTGTTGGACCTTGCAAACAGCTAGTTGGAAATGGATGTGAGTTTTCTTATGTGTGAACATATATGTAATATGTATATGAATGTACATACATACATGCTTACATGCATACATGCATACATACATATTACATGCACACATAGGCATTTATATCTAGCCATGATTACACCCCAGATGACAAATATTGGATTGTGATATCACTATATAAATGTCATTCTTTCAAACTTGCTCTGAGATATCACTAGTAATTACATACGGGGTGGAATTTGCATGGTTACACTGTCCCCCTATAGATGTCTCTGTCTATAATGTTAATAAAAACTGAACTGTGTAAATGAATAGAATTGAAATTAGAGCTTAGATCAGAGAATTTATAATTCTTAGTAATAGCAATAGCATTTAGTTATATACTGCTTCATAGTGCTTTACAGCACTCTGGTTTATGCATATTGCACCCAACAATCTGGGTCTTCATTTTACCAACCTCGGAAGGACAGAGTGAGAATTGAACTCCTGGCAGCGAGCAGTGAGTTAACTTACAATACTGCATACAACAGCTCAATGCTTAGAAACCTGTGGTTACATCTAAAATATAAATACTGAAATATAAATATTGAATAAATCCCAATCCAGCAAGAACAGGGATGAATAAATCCCAATCCAGCAAGAACAGGGATGAATAATCTTTTGCTGCCACACAGATAAAAAGCAGGTTCAGTTAGTTCACCGAGAAGAGTTTACTGCTTTCCCACAAAGTAAAAGAAATTGGTGCAGTTTATGTGAAGCCAAATTTGAGCAAAAATGGCTAGATTAATACCAATCAACTCTCTGGAGATGAAAAAAAAAGAACTTGATTTAATCTGACTATTTATGAATGAGATTCAGTATTGTATACAGTATTTATTTATTAACAAGCTAGATTGGGAGTGGGAATTCTGCGGTTCTAGTTTTCCTTAGGTAAGGAAACCCACTGAGTGACTTTGGTTCAGTCCAAAATCAATCCAAGGATGGGAAATAACAAAATATCATGGAGGAAGGCACTTGCAATCCTCTTCTGAAAATGTTGCTAAGACAGCCACAGTGTGTAGACCTGACCATGAAATTTGGAAGCCCATCCCATCTTCAGTCAAAATGCATGGATATATATTAATGATGCTAATGCAAAACAATTTTATTGAATTACAGTATTTACAAATTTTGAAATGAAATCAGAATAAAAGCAAACATTAACATAGAATCTGATATTTTTACATTACTTTAATCAATCGAAGGAAGGAAGGAAGGAAGGAAGGAAGGAAGGAAGGAAGGAAGGAAGGAAGGAAGGAAGGAAGGTAGTTGGGTGGGTGCTGAAATCTGTCATTGAATTTCACAAAATTGATTCTCTCCACAAGAATCTCTTGTTTCCCTCCATCTTCTCAGGGAGCTTTCACATTTCTTGTGTTATTTTTTAAAAATTTACTTAGTTATTAGAAGGTATTTAAGCAGTCCACTTCCTTTTTCTTAAACTTCTTCCCAACATTCTTCAGCTTTTCTGGTTGTTAATGTTTTCAGATATGGAAAAGACCCAAACAAATAGTTATATGATGATATCCTCTTTTGCATATTAATTCAATCTAGAAAAGCTGGGAGTCTGAAGATTACCAGAGATATGATTACATATTAAAAATAAGGAAACACATACACACAGAGCCTAATCACGATAAGCAGATGAACCAAGCGTAAAATATTTTTCTCCTTTTGATTTATTTAAAAGCATTTCCCTGACAAATTGTGTGAGAATAACTGACAACAAAAGCAGAATAAATTTCAGCAACATTCTGTAAAACTGGAAACAAACAATTCAAGATGTGAGGTTGAAGTTTTGATCTGTTTTAGCTCTATAAAACCCCCATTTCAGAATTTGCAATGAATTTCACTGTGTGTGGGAATCTACTAGATCAATCAAAACCCTCCCAGGCATTGACTTAGTATCTTTTGCTAGTATGTTATTCACAGGTAGGGACTACAAAAGCAATTGTGTGCTTCTGGCATTCCGTGCTCTCTATACTTAATGAATGAATCCTTGTTCCATGGGTTTTAAAAGCCAATAAACATAAAAATCCAACCTTGATAGAATGGACAACAGTACAAAATGCTATTGAACATTTAGAAAGAAAAGCAGTCTTGATAAGGATGCCGTGGCTGGTTGAAAGAAGTAAACTGTCTCATTATTGATATGACCATATTTCCTATATAATTTTTATCAAAATGTTGAAACAAGAAAATAAAAATTAACCAAACTAATATAAAGAACAAAAAGTGGCTTCTAATATTCTTTACAGCAGTTATATTGTACATACAAATCTTTTTATCTCCTCTCTCTAAAGCTACATTATATTACTCTTATTTCTGTAAGATATCCTATCTAATCATTGAAACTATAAATCACGAGGCTTTTTAAAAAAATTTATGCAAAATGTCCATGAGTGGTTTCCAGTCACCTATACACGTAATTGACAACTTTTCTCTAATCAAAGAAGTCATTCTATCCAGTTCAGCCAAATTTGTCAACTACATCAACCATTCCTCCATACTTGGTAATGTTGAATTTTTCCATCACTGGGCATAAGTAATCGTGTCACAATCATGATATATTGAAATAATCTTCCATGGCTTATTTTCTAAAAGTTCCAGCTTCAATTGAATATTGATCTTTAAAATCACATTTCCAATATATATTGAAACGCCTTTATAGATTCTAGATAATTTCTCTGACATCATGTACCAATACATCATTTTATAAAAATTCTCATCGAGATCACAACACAATGTAAATTTCAACTTTTTTAACTACTTCTTTTCCATTGATCTATCTATGGGTTGTGTACGTCATGCGCATGTGCACTGTTCAATGTAAATTGTTCTTCACACATGCGCAGAACAATTTACAGTGAACTATGCACACACAGTCACTAAGATCCAAAATGGTGGTGGCCCAGTTTGGGGGTGTGGCAGGCCTGGGTTGCTGCCAGTTCTGCAACCCAGGCCTGAATTCCACTACCAGTTCAGCTGAACCTGGCCGAACTGGGAGCAGCCCACCTCTGCAACTATGTATTTAAACCAAAAAATTTACTCCACATCAACAAAATTTTAGCAATTACATGTTAATCAGTATTTAATTATATTTCATATTCTGATTTACTTTGCTCCATACTATAGATCTTTTTATTCATTTTAAATGTTTCAAGTAACTGTAAATGGGGAAAGCATTGACAATTATACGCCTCTGTTAGTAAATTTTAAATTTCCCTTGATAGTTTTCCAATTAGTCGTGGCATGTCAACCATTTATTTTTATCTGCCAGTTCTCTTCTATGATATGTTTCAAGGTAAGATTTGTAAAAATTTTTTTGGCACAACTTGGGTTTGTATTGATTCCATATTCTCAATATGGCACATCTAATGCAATGATTTTTAAAGTCCTGATTAATTTAAATTTTTTGTTCTTTTGTTCAACTGGGTCCAATTCTCAACACCACCTTGACAAATCCCTGCAATTTTCTTGGTGAGGTTTTTCAGAAATTATTTGCCATTGCCTCCTTCCCAGAGCTTGGAGAAAGTGACTGGCCAAGGTCACCCAACTAGTTTTGTGTCTAAGGTGCAACTAGATCTCATGGGCTCCTAGTTGTAGCCTGATTCCTTAACCACTCCTCCAGTTGGCTTTGCCATAGCATAAATATCCATGCCATCCAAAGCTAAGGTTGTGACTACAAGTCTCTTATTTCTTAGCAAATCCATTCTTTTGTCCAAATCAAACATCAAGCAGTGAAATACAGTTTTAATCCAGTAAACCCACTCCTCTTTTATTTCAATCTTGCAACACTCTTGCCATATGTATTTAGCTATCACTTTTTGCTATTGTTTAAATGGTACTTTAAATGCGGCTTTCTCTTTATTTAAACTGGGATCAACTTGAAAGATGGTATTCACCCCTGGCTATTCATAATTTTCCCCCACATAAAATGCAATAAAAAGACAATTTTTATAACAATGGGAAAATATTCCATATAGTCTTCTCCTAGCTATTTGCTAGCAAGTCAGGTGATAGAGGTTAAAATTGCAATTTAGATATTAAAATTACAATGATAGATAAACAATTTACAATTGTTATGTAATTATAATATGTACTACCGTACCAACAACTTATAGGCTGTTGACTCCTTGAAAGCTAACATAATAACACACAAGTTGTTCTCTCCAAAAGCCTCACCTGTGTCTTTTTGGTAGGACCAATACTTTAGAAAGCATTTCACTATTCAGTTACCAAATGTTACTTTCATGCATTATCCTGCTCATTGTATTGCCTGAAGCACATCATTTTATCTTATGGCACAGCAGGGCCAGCCTTTCCCCAACATGCTCTGAAGTCTGAGAGTCTAACTCTGCAAAAGAAACAGAGGCAGAACAGTTATCTCCATGATACTGTTGCATATTACATTTTTCACTTTTCAGTGAGCTATGAACACAATTTCATCAGTTGTCTTTGTTGCTCATTACAATGAAGAAGGAGCAAAAGAACACAGAACAGGCACAAGGGTGAAATAATAAAATACCTACAATTTGCTGTAGGAAAAGGAAAAGGTCTGTTAGAGGTAATCAAACAAAGCAATTTTTTTCCTTTTGCTTCTTGAACATAGAATCTCTATGTTTTATAACTTCTCCCCTTCCTTCTTACTGGGTATTTCAACTGCACTACTTCACCTCTCACTACCAACATTATCATATGCAGTTCAGTTGGAGTAGCTTTAGTGCTATAGGTTTGGAGATGAATGATAAATTCCCAAGCTAGTGTTATGTAGAAATGTTGCATGGCTGCTCCCCAGATTCCCAGCTACAACTTCCCAAATATTCCCATGCCACAAAGATATAAAAGGTAAAGGAAAAACACATTTAGAATTGTGCATTTGAGAGCAAAGAATTTAAATGCAAGCACCACAATTAAGATGGAAGTGGTTTATGGAAAAAGGCATGCAAAGGTGATGTGAACCAAAGAAATTTAAGAAACTGGCTTGTTCCATTTTGTAACACGATATGATGTGCTAGGCTTCTGATACCAGCCATCATGTTGCCATGAATATTTTGTTATCATTTGGGTAATGATGTCAGGATTTGTATGCTGTGACTTGGCACCCCTCTCCTCGAGGCAGTTGCTATGGCACTGCAGCTAACTTAAAATCTACTTTCTATGTTACTCTTTTGTGAATTAAAGAAAATGGCCTCTCTTTTCCCCTTGGCTGGTGGACTGAATTGTATCATACATATTTAAATATGTCTCAGATTTTAATTAACGTTGAACTGAAATGTTGGGTTAATTTTACTTGAATAGCTTAAAGAGTGCAATTGAAAGTAACACTGAAAAATCAAGGCTAGCCTCATTAGCCCATTGTTATTTTGAAAGACATAAAAATCCTTAATATTTTCAGCTGCAGGGAAAAAAATAACACAACTGGCTAGCTATGAAAAATTATTTTTAGGGCATTTAAAGAAGACATGATAGTTCTCGGGACTCCAATTTGATCTCTCTTACGGCAAGTAACATTAGACCAGTTTGTTACCAAAGGGACAGATTCCAAGCCATTCCTTTCCTTTTATGGTATATCTTCAACATTTTTTCAATAATTTTTTTTCTGTAGATAGCTTCACTGAAATTTAGACTTGGTTTCATGGCCTGAAAATGGTTTGGCAAAACTAAGGCAGTGTTTCAACCTTTGATTAGGATACTTAAAGCCCCCACTGATAATATATGTAGGTTTTTATTACTGCTGGGTTTTGTTATTTTTTTGCTACTCTGTTTCAATTGTTATGTGGTTATTTTTTCTGTTTTTAGCAGGCAGAGAGAGAAAGGAGGTGCGAGACAAAGCAACCCCTCCTTTCTTTCTCTGCCCACCTGAACAAGCGAAGGAGGCACTCACTGGCCACTAAACGGCCCGCTCCCCCACATTCAAACCAGCCCACTTCCTCTTTCTCTCCTGGCAAGGGCTCTCTGGAGGGGGCAGATGGTTGTTTCCAAAGACCGGCTTCTTTCCTTCCCTCCTGCGGCTGGCAAAACATACATTTTCACAGCAGCGGCTTCACAATCCCATGCAGTCAGTTCTAGCTCTCCTTTCCCCAAGCTTTCAACAAGGGCTCTCTGAAGGGGGAGGGAAAATCCCTCCCAAGACCTTGCTTGTCCTGGCAGCACCCCGGCGATACCATAACTTAATACACCTTCTTTTTCTTCTGAATTTTTCTTTTTATTTATTGAGAAGATAACAGACAACATTTGTTCTCCAGTCATCAGGGACTTCAATACTTCTCCAGTATTTCTCAAAGAGAATATACAGCTAGACTAATGATGTGATTTCTTTGATCCTGGATATTTTAACTCATTCCAAGTAAATAAGTATTCCCTGACCATGTTCCTGTCTATCTCGAGCTTCAGTCCCACTCCTTCAAAAATGGGAAAGACTTCAGCGGAAATCAATGCACACCTTGTTTTTCACAAGATATTTGTGAAATATATATCTTTCTTAATTGGACAAAAGTAAAGTAGTTCTGCTGTTTCTTCATTACCTGTAATCATATTACCATCATGGAGCACCTCTGAAATATTAGTTCTTTTTCTTTTGAACATATGAAATAACAAAGCCTTATTTTATTATTCTTCGCATTCTTCATTAAAATTACTTCATCTATCTGCAATCTTCTTTAGTAAACGTGACTTCTATTTCCTTTATGTGATATGCTTTTTGTTCTCAGATCTTGCTGTGTTTGTGTTGGGTTATTTGCATATGTGTGTATTGGTTTCCTCTGCAGTCTTTCCCATTATTTTTTTACTTCATTGGATTTATTTGGTTGCTTACAATATGATGACCATGTCATCATATTCCAAGTAGTGTAAAAATATCCACAACCCTGGACACAGCCCTTTCAATAAAGTGCCATAGCCACCACCATGCAGAGTAAAACAAATATTTATTCATTGTTCCTCTGCACTTTTCGGCATGATTTTTACCATTCTTATCTAATTTGATGGAAAGGTAACAGCATTTATATATTTAGTGTTGGGAAAAAAAGTGCCTACATAAATAAGGAGCCAAAGCAATTGGAGAAAGTATATATTATTGGCATGCACAAATTACAGTGATCCCCGGGCTCCTCACCAAGCAATTGCAGAATAGTTGAAAACAAAGCAAGGTTACAGGTGTTATACATTTTGTTGTTGCACTACATAGCAAAGAGAAAGAAAATATTTTTTAAATCACAGTATGACCCTTACCCTGGAACAATTTTGATAAGAAATTGTGTGTGGGGGGGGGGGCACTCCTTACTATGATGTCTGTGCAATTCTTCATACTACAAGAATTCTATCCTGGTAGGTAACCTCATCCTGTTCTGTAAATTATAGTGGTTATTGTATCCACATACTTATCTCTTTCATGCCATTCTGTTTACAGTGGAAGGAAGGACAGTTGTCTGGGTTCCATATTGGTCTCCACTCCGCAGCCACAATACTAGCCTTTATTTTAAAGTGGAATTTTATCACAGTCTTCCTTTAAATCATGAATGTTCCATTTCTACATATTAAAGGAAGTTTAAATGAATTTATTAGGAAGTGAATTAAAATTTTGATGAAATTATCTTAGGTGTGGAGGCAGGATTCTTTAATTAATTTTAACAGACAAGCAACCATCTGACCATTTTCAGTCTTTCATGTTATAATCATCTCTCTTGAAGTCTGTGGTTTCCTCTCCCCTTCCTTTATTTCAGTTAAATTCAAGAGAAAGACATCACAAAAGCACTCATGTTGAATTTTTGTGAGATTAGGAAGTGAGGGAAATTGCAAAGAGATGGATGACTAAAAGAAACAACAGTATTTGTACTTCCAGCTATCTCATTATTATAAGGTAGACTCAAAAAATACCAACTAAACCAGTTTTTAAGAATTTTTGGAGAATAAAGTGGCTGACTTTGGTGGTCTACCCATATTAGTTGATGGCTTTGATTAGATGGACTCCATATAAGAGACTAACTTGGTTCAAATGTATTCTAAGATGACCCATATACCCATGTTTGGCACCTAAATGCTTGAGACTTTGTAAACTGTTACTTGGCCTAATATATGTATAACCGCTAAGGAGCTTGGATTCTTCCCCGCTGTAGACCAGGGTTTCTCAATATCAGCTAATTTAAGCTGTGTGGAGTTCAACTTCCAGAATTCTCTAGCCAGTTGCTGACGTTGACAGATACTTGTCAAAGTTCTGACTGGTTCATCACCAACCAAAATAAATAGGGCTGAGATGATCCAATCTCTTAATATAAAACTTTATTGAGAACATCATTTTGGCACTGACAAGGGCAACACTAGATCTGGCTATTTCCCACACAAACCCACATAGTCAAAGTTCAGGTTATGCCTCCCTCCAATTAGACCAGGTCACATTGTTGAATTGAATCTCCTGGTATTGTTGTGAGAAAGTCTTTCTGGCTCTGATAAACACCTGCCGAAATACCCTTGGTTCTCACACCTGGCATCTTGATGTCTGAAACCTAAGTTCTATCTTCCCCTTCCCTCCCTTCATAGTTTGTTGGCAAGCTGACAAGTGATAATAATTGCAACAGCAGAAAGTGGCTTTTGAAGCCTGACAAATACTGCTTTAGGTCAACAAGGCTCCTTCAGGTTTGGTTCAACTGCTAGTGATACTAGAGATATATTGATGCAATATTCTTGGCATGAATAAGGAGGTAGTTATCCACTGATTGAAAGAATTTTCTAAGATTACTTTTCTAAATTAACCTACAATCTGGAATTTTCCAATCCAGATATGAATCAATCCAATTGAGACTGAGCTTCTGTGATCAATCAAGATCAGTTAAGTGCTTCCACCTAGCTAGGAACAAAAATAAATAAATAACACCCAAACCCCAAATAAAAACAAATAAAGCAGGCTTCCATTACATTTTAGGAAAAAACAAGAACATTTAAGGAAGAACATTTCCTTCCCTTATGTAATTGCTCTGTGCCCTTGTATGAAGAATACTCTTTTAATGACAAGTCCTACCTGAAAGAAAAGCAAGTGTTTTTTTCATCCAGTTATTGAAACTAGGAAGTAGACTTCCTGCCACCTCTCCTTTTTATGAAACTCATCCAATGAGGCATTATCTTTAAGGCACGGATGCTCACATTTCAGAATTAGTTATTATTGATCTAATGTTCAAGAAAGTAAATTAGTAGAATAATATACAATCATATATTTATTTCTCAATTCTGTTGTGAAGTCAGGTAAAATAATGGTTTCTTTATTTACTTAAAATCCCTTTTCCCCTAGCTATAAAAGTGCTGGTAAGGAAAATGCTTTTTGATTACTGTACAGCATAGTGGCTGATATTTCAAACTGTAATGGAAGATAGAAAGCCAGCATCATAGAGTGGTAATAAAAATAGCTAATATGTACATAAACCTTCTTTAAAACCAGCATAAGTGGCTGCAGATCCCAAGAAATACATTGAGTAGATGTCTTGAGAGGGGGGCATGGAGGTGTGTTATTAGTTTCTTATTGTATTGATTATATTGCAGTGATATAATATAAATCTGCTATACTCAGCAAAGACAGTTTTACTGCTCTGCTGTGCTGATTATTACAGAAAGCATAAATTGGGTCATAATTCTAAAGAATTGTCAAGAAACCAAAGTTGTTCCTTCAAAATGGTGTTTGTCAAATCTTCAAGAGGAGATCAATAGCATGTGCAGGTGTAGAAATGTTGTGGTTTTTATTATTGTTTCTACCAACATTGTCAAGAAAGAGAAGGAGTTTATATTATGTGCTCCCCTCTCTCCTGTCTTCTGATTCTTACTAAGCATGCAAGATTTAAAAATATTCAGAAACTTTCTGAAGAGATGCTGGAATACTCCAACATAATGCATTGCAGTTTGCAAATCTTCCATTAATAATATTCTAAAGATGATTATACACTGATATTAGACCCTAATGATGAATGAATAATTCTATTTTTGGTCCATGTCAGTTTCATAAGTATCTCTTTATAATTCTGGCTCAATTTTTGCATTACATTGTTTTTTAAAAACATTTTTTTTAAATTGAATATTAGTATGACTTCAAATACATTTGTTCCACAAATATTGAGGTTGAGAAACAGTGGTATACACAATTTATAAGTCTAATCTTCCAGGGTTCTAAATCTTGTGTGGAATTTTATGACTGAATCTTCCAGCTCATTGAAGAATGTGACAATATTGAAAGAATTCAATGGAGGGGACTGACTGAATGAATCAATTTATCTTGCTTTTCTACCTGATGTGATGGTAATGGGGAAAAATGTACTTTATAAGGATGGTTTGTTAACAAAGACAACTATTAATGAGGGAGAAGAAAGACCATATTTCTTCTTAGAACTGAACCTGACTAGAAAATAGTGTAATCAGGTATTTAGGAAGAAAGTAATCTCACTTTCTACTTGTTGTCACTGTTAACTTTTAAATTCCTGCAATTGCAGTAACTTTCATTTGTTTTTCTTTTACTACAAAGAATAATTTACATTCTTCCCATCTCCTGAAACCAGTATACCATGTTTCCCCGAAAATAAGACAGGGATTTATTTTCTTTTGACCCCCAAAATAAGCATTTGGCCTTATTTTCGGGGAGGTCTTATTAATTCTGAGGTGCAGGAGGTGGCGAGCATGGTCACCTCATGGCTGCTGCTGTGTTGCTATATTTTGGGGAGGGCTTATCTTCAGGGGAGGTCTTAATTGAACATATGCCTCAAGAGTCTGATTGTGCTTATCATTCGGGGAAGTCTTATTTTCAGGAAAACAGGATATATAATATTATCTTATATGTATACATTAAGTTGTGATTTTCCTACACTTCATATACTTTGTGGAAAAAATATTACCACAATATCAACTTCTTGACATTACATCATTGTGAAATGCCTAATGTTCTTCAGAATTCAATTGTCTCAGCTAGCTTAACTGTGTGGCTAAAGCCAGGAGAGATGTTGAATTTTATGGGACAAATTGTGCATTACATACTCTCATAAATCATGATTCTGAATCAAGTTATTTTGCTCATAGACTAGGAAGAAATCAAGAAATAAAGTGTTATTATTAACACTTTCTGTTTTTATTTTTAACAGAAAGGGAATGATAGACTCAAATCCAACAGGGAAGTTTTTAGGTGCCGTGTAGATAGCAATGACTATCATGAAACATTGCAAAATTGCATTCTATATGGGCAGCCTTATAGAAATCACTGGCTCACTTCAGAAGCATGTAAGGGTTGAGGATTGATGTAGTATAAGAAGAAGGTTCATTGCAAATTTTTCAGTTTGGTGTCACTACTGAACCAAAATAAAAAGCTTGCCAGCCAAAGTCTCATTCAATCAGTACTTTTCCTCCACTGGCAAGGATGAATGAAATATCTTGCAGGTGGGAAACAAATCTTCTTCCATATTTGGAAATCAGTGATGGGATGCTTTGTCAGATTTCCCCAGGTAGCAGAGGATGAGGAAGCAGCAGAAAAAAGAATGAGTGAATAGGCAGGTGAAGATTAGATTGACGGGCTCATTTGACAATTTTGTTGCGAGGTTAGGCTCTGGAGGCAGATGTGAACATGCTGTGAACACCTGGTCTTTTTATTTTATGTCTGTCTTCAGCCTCGGGAAATTTTGCACACCACTGGCAAGGAATAATGTTCTGTAACTCAATCTCCAAAGCACTGACAGTAGTACTCCTTTGGAGTAATGGCTTGAATGCCAATTCATAGAGGGTATTTATGGGCAACAGTCCTTAGAAGCACATTCTATCCACCACTCCTTTGAATGACTACCACAACTTTACAATTTCAGAGGTATGCCAGGCAAATAGCAGCCACTGGAGTATAGTTGATTGGGCAGAATGGGGAAAATTGGGACATCTACCACTCTACATCCCTTTTTTCCAGGGTAAATACAAAGAGTAATAATACAAAAGCAAAAGTTTGTGAGGCCTGGAATGAAGTTCTTTAAATCTAGCAGGCAACCATTAAACTGTTGAACATAATTCAAACACCCATTTCTCCAAGGAGGTTCTGTTTTAGCCCTCTGTTGTTTTTATTTGTACACATGGGGGCAACTGAAAGGATCATTCCCAATTCACAGAGAAACAGCCGGCAAAATGAATATTAGCAAATCAAGGTCTACATGAAACCTTCAATGTGACTTTCCCATTATTAGATATGATGCACACTCCTGAGTCCTTAGTGCATTTCAGTAACAGAACTCAAACTATTTTTGGCCTGTATTCTGACAGTTACTGAAATATATTGACTAGAACTGTGCAAAACTTTGTTGAGGTAATTAAATTGAAAAGTGATCTGATGGAATCACTACTTTAGTAATCTGATGTATGAAGCAACATTTCTAAATACAAATTGAAACAACTGAACTGTTTCACTTCTCTAATTTTTCAGCAGTTTTTCTGGCAATGCACAATGTAGTAATAGCAATAGCTTAGACTTATTATACCACTTCACAGTGCTTTAAAGCCCTCTCTAAGTGGTTTACAAAGTCAACATATTTTCCCCAACAATCTGGATCCTCATTTTACCCACCTCAGAAGGATGGAAGGCTGAGTCAACCTTGAGCCTGGTGAGACTTGAACGACCAAACTGCAGGTAGCTGGCAGTCAGCAGAAGTAGCTGCAGTACTGCATTCTAACCACTGTGCCACCACAACTCTTGAATGTACATGTGTATGTGGAAGCCACTTGTTTCCAACAAAAGATTCTGGTCAAAGCAAACTGGTCCTGTCTCATCTTATGAAACAGAGCTTCACACTGAATGTTGAGGTGAATTGTACAGTTCTTGATGCTAGAAGCAATAGATTACACCCACTCTGTCTAGACCTAACATTGATTAAAACCAGTGGATAGATTATCTTTAATTAGTGTCTATTTCAATTTTCTATAATAATGATAATGATAATGATAATGATAATGATGATGATGATGATGATGATGATGATGATGATGATGATGATGATGATGATGATGATGATAATAATAATAATAATAATAATAATAATAATAATAATAATAATAATAATTGATAGTTGAAGAAGAAAAACATGCACTGGCTGATTATTTAAAAGAAAGTCAAGAACATCTATTAATCGAAGTAAAGAACAAAAATCTACTGAAGGCCCAACAGACAAAACAAGAATACAGAAAAGATGTGATAAAATCAAGAATGGAGAGTTGGCAGAACAAAGCACTGCATGGTCAATTTCTGGAAAAAATAAAAGATAAAGTGGACAGGGAACAAACTTGGTTATGGTTAAAAACAGGTACATTAAAGAAAGAAACAGAGTCACTAATCCTGGCTGCGCAAGAACAAGCTATCCGCACAAATGCCATTAAGGCCAAAATCGAAAAATCCTCTGATGATGCCAAATGCAGACTTTGCAAAGAAGCTGACGAAACTGTTGATCACATACTCAGCTGCTGTAAAAAAATCGCACAGACTGATTATAAATTGCGGCACAATTCAGTAGCACAAATGATCCATTGGAATTTGTGCAAAAATTATAATATTAAAACAGCAACAAACTGGTGGGAACATCAGCCTGAAAGAGTCACAGAAAATCAGATGGTCAAGATCTTGTGGGATTTCCGTATACAAACCGACAAAATACTGGCGCATAATACACCAGACATCACACTGGTTGAGAAAAATAGGGTCACAATCATAGACATCGCAATACCAGGTGATAGCAGGGTCGCCGAGAAGGAACATGAAAAAATCGCAAGATACCAGGACTTAAAAATCGAAATTCAACGACTATGGCACAAACCAGCAGTGGTAATTCCAGTGGTAATTGGCACACTGGGTGCTATTCCAAAAGCACTGGAATTACATTTAAAACAGTTAAAAATTGACAAAATCACCATCAGTCAAATGCAAAAAGCTGCACTGCTTGGATCTGCACGTATATTACGAAAATACGTTACGACGTCCTAGGCCCCTGGGTGGGGCCCGACTAGTAACCAATGCCAAATCCGGCGAAACAACTGGCCGCTGTGATACAATTGTATAATAATAATAATAATAATAATAATAATAATAATAATAATAAAACAACTCCGCCGTTGCCGGTCCCAAGCCGGATGACAAAGGAGGAGGGTTGGGGTCAAGTTGGCATCTGGTCCCATAAAAAAAACCCGCTAACCCATACAATATGGTGAAAAAAACGAAAAAAGAATTCCATACCGCATTGGTCGTCGCACGGGTTAACAAGGGCCACGGCGGATGTTGGGGTCCCTGGACATCCGTTGACAAGTGGGCTACAAGTGGACCAGCCAACAAAACGACAAAAATATAGTGTAGATGAAAACCGTGCCATAATGGCCTGTTACTACAACTCTGAGCCAGAAAAAAGAAGCTATTTAAAGCGAATGTATGAATTATGGAAACAACAATATCCAGATTCAAATGTTAGTGAACAACGACTAGCAGATCAAAGGCGATTTATTATACGGAATAAAGTGTTTAGTGAAGTTGAACTAGAGGAAATTCAGGCAAATTGCAAAACCAAAAAAACAATATCACAAGCAGAAATAACTGATATTCAAGACACAACTAAAGACATTATAGTAGAATTCCCAGAAGAAGCTCTCGGGGAGGAAATAACACCACCACCACTAGAACCAGTTATCACTGAACCAACTGATGAACTAACTCAAAAACAAAAAGAATTGAAGGATAAGATCATGGAGCATTTTCTGCTTAATGAGGAAAGGCAACATTTACCATCACTAAAAACTGTGCCTAAGAAAATTTTGGCCCCTATCATGAAAATGGTTAATGCAGTGTTTTCAACAATTGAATCGGGATCCATCTTGGAAACAAACCAGTTAATGTACAGCGCAACTGTAATAGTCACTAATGAACTAGGCATTAAAATCAAAGTACCTAGTCACACAACAGAAAAAGCATCAAAGCCAAAGTGGAAAATCCGATTAGAACAAAAAGTCAAAAAATTAAGGGCAGATGCTAGTAACTTAAAGAACCTGCATGAGCAACGGCTTAAAAACAACAAAATCATAGATCAGCTAATCAGAAGATATAGATTGGATACAAGAAACATCAATGAAGCTGTAGAGATTGTAAAACAGCGGATAACAGCAACAGCTAGAAAAATTGAAAGATATGAGGCACGAATCATCCAATATAAACAAAATCAGCAATTTTGATCAAACCAACGGTGTTTTTATCAAAGTCTTAATGTGAATGGTGACACCAAAAGTGAAAAACCAGAAAAGCAGGCCACAGTTGAATTCTGGAAAGAATTGTGGGAAAATGCAAAGGACTACAATAAGGAAGCAAAGTGGATACATGACTTTGAGAAAAGCATTGGCAACAAACAAATGCAAGTATTAGAAATAACAACTGAGATGGTCAAAAATCGAGTAAAAAAGGCAAAGAATTGGACATCACCTGGAAAGGACCAATTACATGGTTTCTTGCTCAAATATCTGACCAGTTTACATGCAATATTGGCCAGGCAACTGAATGAAATTTTACAAAAGGGCCAAATTGATGAATGGTTGACAACTGGAAAGACATATTTGATTCAGAAAGATGCAACTAAAGGAACAACACCTGAAAACTACAGACCAATAACATGCTTGCCAACAACCTTCAAATTACTCACAGGCATTATTGCAGATAACATGATGGATTATTTGGAAACAAACAGTAGAGCAAAAAGGCAACAAAAGAAGGAGCAGGGGCACAAAAGATCAGCTCCTAATTGATAAAATGATATTAGAAAATTGTAAGAACAGAAAAACGAACTTGAATATGGTCTGGATTGATTACAAAAAGGCATTTGACTCACTGCCACATAGTTGGATCATAAAATGCTTAGAAACAACTGGCATTAGCAAAAATATTACATCCTTTACTGAAAAGGCGATGAAACAATGGAGAACTGAGTTGGCAGTAGGGAATGAGATCTACGGAATGGTTAATATCAAGCGAGGAATTTTCCAGGGTGATTCACTTTCACCTCTTCTCTTCATCATCACAATGATCCCACTATCAGTAATCTTAAAAAAAATGAAATTAGGCTACCAAACAGCCAAAGAAGCTGAAAAAATTTCGCATTTACTATATATGGATGATTTGAAACTCTACGGAAAGTCAGAAATAGAAATCCAATCATTGACAAACACAGTCCGAGTATTCAGCACTGATATTTCAATGCAGTTTGGCATGGAAAAATGCGCCACTGTATCCATAAAAAGAGGCAAAATCACTGCATGTGAGGGAATTGAAATGCCCAATGGCCAACTAATTAAATGCAATGAAAATGAAGCCTACAAATACTTAGGTATTCTGCAGTTGGATAACATCAAGCATGGAGAAGTAAAAACTATTGCCAGGCGAGAGTACACCAACAGAGTTAGGAAAATTTTGAAATCTAAATTGAATGGTGGAAATACAATCAAGGCCATAAATACCTGGTCAATACCAGTTATAAGATACACAGCTGGTATAGTTAACTGGACACAAGCTGATTGGGCCTTTTTGGACCGAAAAACCAGGAAACTAATGACAATGCATTACAGTTTACATCCACGTGGTGATACTGATAGACTATACTTGCCCCGAAAATCAGGTGGCAGAGGATTATTACAAGTGAAGCAAACAGTTGAAGAAGAAAAACATGCACTTGCTGATTATTTAAAAGAAAGTCAAGAACATCTATTAATTGAAGGAACAAAAATCTACTGAAGGCCCAACAGACGAAACAAGAATACAGAAAAGATGTGATAAAATCAAGAATGGAGAGTTGGCAGAACAAAGCACTGCATGGCCAATTTCTGGAAAAAATAAAAGATAAAGTGGACAGTGACCAAACTTGGTTATGGTTAACAACAGGTACATTAAAGAAAGAAACAGAGTCACTAATCCTGGCTGCTCAAGAACAAGCTATCCGCACAAATGCCATTAAGGCCAAAATCGAAAAATCCTCTGATGATGCCAAATGCAGACTTTGCAAAGAAGCTGATGAAACTGTTGATCACATACTCAGCTGCTGTAAAAAAATTGTGCAGACTGATTATATATTGTGGCACAATTCAGTAGCACAAATGATCCATTGGAATTTGTGCAAAAATTATAATATTAAAACAGCAACAAACTGGTGGGAACATCAGCCTGAAAAAGTCACCGAAAATCAGATGGTCAAGATCTTGTGGGATTTTCGCATACAAACAGACAAAATACTGGCGCATAATACACCAGACATCATACTGGTTGAGAAAAATAAGGTCACAATCATAGACATCGCAATACCAGGTGATAGCAGGGTCGCCGAGAAGGAAGATGAAAAAATCGCAAAATACCAGGACTTAAATATCGAAATTCAACGACTATGGCACAAACCAGCAGTGGTAATTCCAGTGGTAATTGGCACACTGGGTGCTATTCCAAAAGCACTGGAATTACATTTAAAACAGTTAAAAATTGACAAAATCACCATCAGTCAAATGCAAAAAGCCGCACTGCTTGGATCTGCACACATATTACGAAAATACGTTACGACGTCCTAGGCCCCTGGGTGGGGCCCGACTAGTAACCAATGCCAAATCCGGCAAAATAACTGGCCGCTGTGATACAATTGTATAATAATAATATAGCATTATTTATTACTACATGATCTGAGGATGGGAATATTAAATTAGATCAACTGACTTGCGCTGTTTTACAATTACAGATAGTCCTCATTGAACAACTGCTCTGTTTAGCAACCAACTGAGCATTTTATAGCTGCTGGGCCATATCCGGCCATTTGACTATTCCTGTTCAGCTCATGGTACAACTGCATTGTTGTTATTTTGAAGGCAACTGCTATATCTATATCTATATCTATATCTGTATCTGTATCTGTATCTGTATCTGTATCTGTATCTGTATCTGTATCTGTATCTGTATCTGTATCTGTATCTGTATCTGTATCTGTATCTGTATATGTATATGTATATGTATCTGTATCTGTATCTGTACCTGTACCTACATCTACATCTACATATACATCTACATCTACATCTACATCTATCAGTTTATGTGTTTGTGCGTGTCTATGCACCTTCATAGTCCTATTGGTTCAGCCTCCCACAATAATTCTCATGTGGCCCAAGGGGAAAATTAATTGCCCACTCCTACCCTATAGCAATATCAATATCAATAGCACTTTATAGCACACTCTGAGTGCTATAAAGCACTCAAATATCAGCATAGGAAGGAAGGAAGGAAGGAAGGAAGGAAGGAAGGAAGGAAGGAAGGAAGGAAGGAAGGAAGGAAGGAAGGAAGGAAGGAAAGAAAATTTCTGATGCTCACTTTCCACATGAAAACTCAATGGGGAAGCTGACAGGAAATCAGAAGTCCATCTCCCTCCCACTGATTTTATTTTGCCCATCAACAGTTGCTTAGTTTCTCTGTTTAGGTGAGGAAATATCTCTGAAATGATTACTCAATACATCACAGGTTGTCTTATACACTATATAATAATATATTATAATATAATATATCTTTCACCATGTATGAAGGATTTTTCTTCCATTCCACTCTAAAAAGAATGCAAAGTTTCTTCAATACTAGAGTACATCAAGCTGGTGTGTTTTTTCCTTTCTAGACTGTGCAAACATCATAAAAGATCACCCGTTTCTCCATTTAATATAATAATTTTCCAATGTTTGAACCAATGAATTGAAACAAGACAAATGTATAGTGCCATGGTAGGGAATATATGTAACTCAGGATTGAATTTGGTATTTGCTAAGGTTGGTGTTCTTTCTGCAGGCATTTCATTACCCAGCTAGGTAACATCATCAGAGAATGGGAGATGTGGAGTTTGTTGAGTGTTTATGTACAGCAGATTGCCCTGTCACTTTTGTCTGGGATGGTTTCTTTTTCTTGGTTGGGGTGAGGTTCCCAAACTTTCCTCATTAATAGCACCAGTAGGAAGAGTGGGAGCTGACATCGTGATGATACAAGCTCCAAGATTGCAGTCGATATTTCTGCCACTGGATGGTCCTTTTCGATCTAAACCATCCCAAAGAGATGGTGATAGAGTATGTCCTGCCGATCTCAGGGACACCGCAAAGTCCCTGATTGATCCAGGAGAAGCTCTTATTTCCGATGACAGATACTTGAAGCTGCTGAAGTTGGGGCAGGTCCAGAACAGAAAGAAAACAGAAGAGAAAGTTGGATTGGTGATGAAATTTTATTATTAGAAAAGAAACTATCCAAAGAAAATTAAAATAAATTAAAATTGAAGACAAAAGAAAATAAGCGGCGAAATTAAGCTACATTAAACTTAATGCATTATCCTTTTTTTATTTTTTATTTTTACGAATGGAATTTCTGCAAATGTTTCCTATTTTTTTTAATTGGAAGGGTTAATTTTTCTTCTTCTACTTTTTATTCTTTTATTTTTATTTTTTCTATATATACTTGTGAATTAAAAATTTCTTTTTTTACAACGTTTGATTGGATGGTTTTTTTTAATTAAGAATTTTGCTCCATAAGTCTGGTATTTAAAGAGGGCTGTAACAGCAGAGAGAAAAAAGTAACACTGCCACTTAGAATCTGGAGGCTTGGAAATATTGTTTCCTTTTTCTTCCCTTTGATCATCGGAGTTACACTTCAAGGCTTTCCAGTTTGTTTATTGAGAGTGATAATGGAAAGAGCATGGATTGTTTACACAGGTGCTCTTTTGGAGTTTCTATTAGTAGCTGGACTTGAACTGAAAGATTATTATATAATAATATTTGTTTGGAATATAATAAAAGCCTTGAATGCCATAGTGGCAGTGTTTATAAGTTGGAAGGATAGTGCAACATAAATAGCACCGGTAGGAGTTTGCAAACTGCTTGGAGATGTCATGTGGTAGTGCAGCAAACTCACTAACAGTTCTTCATATCAGCTGGTAAAATATTCTGTGTAAACCAGTTTTGTGTAGCAGTTAAAATACCATGACTGAAATTGGAAGGCTGTTGAGTTCTAGACCTGCTAGAAAGGCATGAAACCAGCAAGATGACTTTGAGTCAATCACTCACTCTCAGTCCCCAGAAGAAGGTAATAACAAACTACTTCCTTATTTTTTTCCCAAGAAAACTGCAGAGACTTTTCTAGGCTGTCTCCAGGATTCAGCAATGAATTTAAAATAGGCATGTGTGAACATGCACACACACACACACACACACACACACACACACACACACACACAAATATATTCTGTGAGTTTGTGTGCTCCAGGAAACACCTACATACAGTTTAGGATTAGGATAGTATTTATTACTTATTAATTAGGCTGCATTTAGTAAAAATATGGAAATCAGCCACATTCTGGTCAAATTTAGAATTGAAGATGACACGATGGCATACAAATATCAGATGAAGGAAACAAGATTTGAAGAGAAAAAAAATTCAAGTCCAACTGATTCCAAATACTGAATAACAATTGCCTGCAGGGCATAATGAAGAAGCAGCAAAATACCTGCAAACACAAGTTATTTTAGCAGAATGGAATGGAGTATTAAGATTAACATTTATTTCAGCACGATGGCTTCAAGGGTTCACCACAGTAACATTTTTAAGTACGCCACTTCACCTTTGCAAAACAAAAGCTTTAGCATAACATATTTAAAGTGTCCAGCAAAGAGCAATAGCATGTATGACTACAGGTTGTGTTTTGTTTTGTTTTTGCTGGACTTTACAGAACTTTTTAAAGTCAGAAAGTAAGGATGTCAAGTTAATTTTTACAGGGAACTTAAATTTTGGAAAGCTAAATTAATCCTATTTAAATTCAATTAAAACTTATGGCTGGGGAACAATGTACCTGCTTCCTTTGATCAGGCAAGCAGCAAGGCTGACTCAGTATAGCTGATGGCTGCATATTTTGAACTAAGTACATCAGGAGGCCAGAAAACTTTGTTGGTGTAGGCGGCAGGTCACTTATAGCTTGTATAGGACTATAGTAATAAATTCGGTCCAATTGGTTTGAAAGAATAGCTGACAAAGCACATGTCCCCAGTTCACAGGGAGGTTAGAAATAAAATTTCACCTCTGTGCTAAGTCAGCATCTTTAAAAAAAAATCCTTCTATAGCATCTTTAATGTACTTCAGCATGCCATGAGGCATCTCTAGGACTTTTTATGTACTGCTTGTATGCATCTTAACTGGAGTTTTGCTGTATCTGATATAAATCAAAATTGCTTTTATTTTATATTATGTATTTTCAATATTGTATATGACAGCTAAGGTATATTTCATAAAATTGTTAAAAGAAAAGGAGGGAACCTACTATTAGTTACAAGTTCAAACAACTGTATAGACATATGTACTGAAGGTTTTTTACTTGGAAGAAAATATTATTTCTATATAAACAAAAAAGAAAAAAAGCTTAAATATTTCTCAGTGGGAAAGCTGAACTGTACTAATAAAATATCCCTTAGTTGGTAGAAATGCTGGCCTTTGAGCTAAGCAGTATTAAGTATTTTTGCTTTTCTTCAAGCTTTGTTATTGTTGTAAGCCCTTTCACTGAATTATTGCAATTGAAGTGACTTATAATAACTGATCATAACTTCATATTTAAGTAAAATACTATATTGGCATTCAGAGCTATTTTCTTTAGAAAATTAGGTATATGTACTATGTGAATAAAACTTACCATTCAAGGCCTAAGGAAAACAATCAATTCCTAAAGAGCAACACTGAATGCCAAGTAATAAATAGGCATCAGGCAGTGGTACAAAAGTTAATTGTTGGGTCAAATATAATAATAATAATAATTCTTTATTGTCAGTGCACAACATATGTACAATGAGATTGGTTGAGTTCTCTCAGTGCACCCACCAACATAATACAACTCTCAGTGAAAACAAAAAAATAAATCCCTAACCCAATAAATCATATTAACAAACACCAGTCCCATTACACCAGTGTGAACATGTTACACGTTGTGCTGGCCCTGCGAGTCCATCATACTACTTAGTTATGACGTTACTTCACATTCTGGAGTCTGACAGCCGACAGATAAAATAATCCTTAGAGGAGTATCCAAATAACTTTTGTTTGGTTCTATTGTCTTTCAGGCACTGTTCTGTATACCTTTCATAAAGGTTGGCCACACGACATAGAAATAAATAAATGAGATTTGAAATCAGGTATTTCAGACTCAAATGGTTGTAATAGCATGGGAATAATTTATTAGCCTAAGGGCCATATATGCACAACAGTTAAGGTAAGTAGCCAGAAGTACAGCTGTTCAGTTGACATGGATTGCTCTTATTTAGAGGATGATTAGAACAGCAAAGGAGAAGAAGGTGATCTGGGAATACATGATCACTGATTGCCAGGATTGGTCCCAAAATGTGAAGTGGAAGAATAGAAGCAGCTTAGACTGGAGGCACTGAAGAGAAGGTAACAACATGCACACAATTGTCTACTACCTAGGACAAAGAGAACAAAGCCAACAACACAGGGCCTTCACTGCCACCATAGATTGTTCTTGCTATGGTTGGGGAAGAATGACTCCACAACTAGCCAGATCAGGCAGAGGTGCTTCCTCATTCCCAATCTCTCAATAAAGCACTGCCTGTGATCTATCAGCTCACCATCTAATGCACAGCTATGCATTTCTGTAAAAACAAGGAGCTAGGCTTGCTGGAGTAGGAGAAGCTCGCAACCCTAATTTTGTTGGCTGCTTTAGGTATGGGGGGGGGGGCTATTGCTCTTCAGCTAGCTCCAAGGACATGAAACGTGTGCTTCACTTTCTTATCTGCTTGATGGTGATGATGTGGCTACTACTTTTTTCTTATTATTTGTAAGAGAACTTCAGGGTACAGAAACTATGCTGGAGGATTGCATGCACCCTATGGAGACTGTCCTCCTGGGTTATATGGAGGGCTCATACAAAGAATACAACTATCTTCCCAAGATATGATTGAGTCAGAACTCCCAAAGCAGCCTGGATCTGCATGTAGGTGACCTTCAAACTGCTCTTTCCACATTCATAGATTGGCCAAGGTATGTTTACATAATCCAATGTAAAACTGGCTCCGGCAATGAACCAAGGTCAATGGAGCCCAACAGAGAGGAGCGAATAGAATAGAATAACAGAGTTGGAAGGGACCTTAGAGGTCTTCTAGTCCAACTCCCTGCCTAGGGAGGAAATCTTACTCCACTTCAGACAAATGACTATCCAACATCTTAAAAACTTCCAATGTTGGAGCATTCACAACTTTTGGAGGTAAATTGTTCCACTGATTAATTGTTCTGTCAGGAAATTTCTCCTCAGTTCTAAGTTGCTTCATTCCTTGATTAGTTTCCACCCATTGCTTCTTGTTCTATCCTCAGGTGCTTTGGAGAAGAGTTTGACTCCCTCTTCTTTGTGGCAACCCCTGAGATATTATAACACTGCTATTATGTCTCCCCTAGTTCTTCTTTTCATCAAACTAGACATACCCAGTTCCTGCAACTGTTCTTCATATGTTTTAGCCTCCAGTCCCCTAATCATCTTTGTTGCTCTTCTCTGCACTCTTTCTAGAGTTTCGACATCTTTTTTACATTGGGTCGACCAAAACTGGATGCAGTAGTCCAAAAGTGGCTTTACCTGAATAAGGTCCAACAAATATTTATTAGCTTTCCAATCAGAACACTTACAATTAAGCTTCACAATATATGTTTACATTTTTTAAAACTAAATTAACCATGCCACTGTGTTCTAATTCATATTCTTGTCTTCCATCTCTTTGTAGTGGTTAACTGTGAGGCACTTTGAGAGCCTTTAGAGATAAAGATCTAGTTTTTAAGAGTTTTAAGAGTAAATGAATAAATAAAGGATAGCAAGACAAACCAAGGTTAAGTATAATATTCTTTAGCCAGGGCATTTTCCCATTGGCAGAACTGAAATAAAACATACTGAAGGAGATAATGTTAAGGATTAAGTTGAGGAATAGATCTGCATTTACTCTGGAAGATGAATTAGCCCTTCCAAGCACCAGACAAGGCCAAGGACCTTTCCGATGAAAAGAGATGTTGGTATTCCTTGTTTTCCATCTTGTACTTGAGTGCCTATTGCAGCTGTCCATAGAAATTGTACTTGATACAGAAATACTGATAAACAACCCAAGGACAGAGGTACATTTCTCTTTATTTACCTTGTTTATGTCTGATAATAGCAGAGGTTCATTTTTTTTAAAAAAAAGATTACATGAACTGAAATAGGTTCTAAAGGAATAATATAAATTCAAGCAAGTTTATATAAGCATATATCCAACTAACAGTTTTAAAGTATTCTGTAGATCTAGTGCTTGGTTGTTTCAATCTGAGACACGCATGAAGTAATATCATAAATTCAAACAGGTAAGGTTTAAGGTTTAAGGTTTATTGTATTTATATGCCGCCCTATTCCCAGAGGGACTCAGGGCGGCTAACAAACCCAAGGGGGGGGGGGGGGTAAACAAGAAGGAAATACAACAAAGAAGGTACAAAGAGAGTTTAAAAAGACAATCAACAGTCACACGATTCGAGAGGGGAAGGGAACTCGTCAACTCCAGGCCTGCCGACACAGCCAGGTTTTAACGGCTTTGCGGAAAGCCTGGAGAGAGGTGAGGGTTTGAATCTCTGTGGGGAGTTCGTTCCAAAGGGCCGGAGCAGCCACAGAGAAGGCCCTCCCCCAGGTAGTAGCCAGATGACATTGGCTAGTAGATGGAACCCGGAGGAGGCCTAATCTGTGGGATCTAATGGGCCTTTGGGAGGTAATTGGCAGCAGGCGGTCTCTCAAGTACCCAGGTCCAATACCATGAAGTGCTTTATAAGTGACGACTAGCACCTTGAAGCGTATCCGGAGACCAATTGGTAGCCAGTGCAGCTCGCGGAGGATAGGTGTAACATGGGTGTACCGAGGTGTACCCACTATCGCTCCCGCGGCTGCATTCTGGACAAGCTGAAGTCTCCGAATGCTCTTCAAGGGCTGCCCCCATGTAGGTAAAAAGCATAAAGAGCTTAATTCATGACTCGAAGCATGGAAAAGTTAGAGTACATAAACTATAAAGATTGCTTGAAATAAATTGCAGAAAACCACATGATCCCAGAAATTCAATTGGTTGTGTTGCAAAATACAACCATGTGTTCAAATTATCCCTTAGGTTAAAAAGGTATATTTATATTAAGACATCAGATTGTTCATTTTCTAAGTCCAATTGAAGAGGATATAGGATTTAAATGTCATATCAACAAGAACCAAACCACACCTATTAATATATAAATACTGGCTTTTATTTAAATACAAAAAGTAAGCTGGGGTAGGAGCCTATCAATGAATTAACAGAATAATAGATTTGGAAAGGACCTTGGATAGTTTCTAGTCTAATCCCATGCTCCTATAACCATTTTGGACAAATAGAATAGAATACTTTCTTGGCCAAGTGTGATTGGACATACAAGGAATTTGTCTCCAGTGCATAAGCTCTCAGTGTATGGTACATAAAAACAACAAAGTGATATAATCACTTTGTTGTTTTTATGTACAGTAATATAATTTGTAATATAATCAAATGGTTGTCCAATCTATTGTTAAAAACCTCCAATGATGGAGTATTCACAACCTCTGAAGGCAAGCCATTCCACTCATTAATTGTTCTCACTGGATCCTTAATTTTATGTTGGCTATCTTTCTGATAAGTTTCCATCCATTACTAATTAAGAAATTGACAACTTTTAAAATACCAGTAGACCTGAAATGCAAACTTAAAAAACAATAACAACCTAGCAATATAAAAGAAACCAGCACAATTACAGATATTCCCTCTTCAGTCTAGCATCAAATGATATAAAATCCAACCAGCCTCCATTAAATGTTTCTACCCCAAAGCAGCATTGTGCAGCTGAGCACCCACTATTCCCAACATCTGCTGTTAGTAATCTTAATTATCTACAGATTATATGGCTCAGTTCCTCTTAGTTAATTTTGTGAAGTACAAGCAAGTGGCAATATATTCCTTACTTCATGCAAGATATAACTTGTAATCTAGTTTAGTTGGTTAAAAATAAGTAGCAGAGTCTGACAAACGTGTATAGCATATCAAACACTTTAATGTCTGCCCTAATAAATGATCACAACATTTAGAGCTATAAAGAGCTGTAAAATGTAAATAAAAATGAGTATTTGATTGGTTGCAACATAGAACAAATAGATAAGTCAACAAAAAAAAGCAAATCTTTCTTGTGCAAAGTGTGATGATATTCATAACAACTCTCATTAATGAGGAATTGTTAGATATTTCTATTCAGGGTGGAATTCTGGGAAGGATTCCATGACTGCAATCTTATAGAGCCTAGAATGTGTTCTGTGCTACACAACCTGGGAGCATCTTGAGAGTCCAATAAATCAGCCCAGATACAATTAGTTCCACAGTGTCTTTCTATAAGCAGATAGCCAGAGGTTTCAGTACTCAATCATAACTAAAGCATGAAAATACTGGCTCTAAGCATACAATTGTAATTTATAGTGTTATTACTTCTAACCCAGAGTTTTGGTCAATTATAACACATATAATCACTGGGTCTTTTTGCATTAAAGATAAAAACCTATTTGTGTTCATCATACTTTATCTATCTCTGCTAATCATAACACAGGTTGCTTTTTTGTCTATGAAAAAGCAACATGTAGTTGATTTAATCCTGTGGACCTTCTCTAGGCACCCTAAGTTTCCTGGGCTTCTATGATGATGGAAGGGAGACTAATCAATTATGTAACTTTGAATAATCATGTTTTTTATTAGATGGAGATGAAGTGTCCATCCCTTTGTAATGCATTCGACATGGGCTGAAAGGGATAAATTATAGAACTAGTTTTCTGAGTTTAACAAAAAGAACAAGTTTAATGAGGGCTATAGATACTCACTTAAGTGAAGTATTGCAAAGAAGAGAGTAGATAGAAATTGGAACTGAGTTTTGAAACCAGTTGTTGCATAATTTAGATAACATTCTTACTATGCTTGGTATGTAATTGTCCCAGGACATTCAATGACCAGCCTTTCATTCAAAAACTATGACAAAAATACATCTAGACAATAACATTTAAGTTCCCGCGATCAATAGAGTAAACTTATGGAAGTGTGCTGTATAGACAAGAATACAACCACATGGCTTCATTCATACCTTGGTTTTTTTTATAATTTAAAAACAAACAAAGAGAAATTAGCAGTGAAAAGAAGATCTGTTTGCTAGAAAATGGTCAGCATGGAGAAAGAAGAGCTGTATAGTTGGCAAAAGAAATAATAGTGTTGACACCAACCCAACTTTAAACCAAACAAGACAGCATTTAAAAAGTTAGGAACATGTCAAATTTTAATACTTCATTCATTAATATGTTTACCAATAGAAGTTTCTCTTTAGTGATAATGGACCATTAATTTTATGGAGCAGAATTTTAATACTTGTCAGCATCTCTTCTCTACAGCAGTTAGCTCAACTGAAATTGCTATTATGTGAAGTCAAGGTGTAGCTAAATTCCCTTATGGTAATAAGATTTTTCCACCACTGAGAAAATCCAGACCAAATCTTGCTAGTGTGCTACTTTAATGTATAATTCATTTACTATGAAAAATCTGACCAGCTGTACTCTCCAACTTCAGGGCAAATTAAGCAATGCTCCATTGCAAATGTTAAAATGCCTTGTAAACATTGTACTGGAGCCGGTGAGCAGATCTTGAGTTTAAATCTCTTGTAGACTTATCCCTTCTATGTATGTTATCAATTAACCTCCAGCAAATACATAGATTTCTCCCATTCTTATTCTCCTGCTGGCTCTGAAGAAAAAGATAGATTGTGCATTTTTTTTTCCCAAAAGGGAGAATATTTTTAATAACTGAAATGTTTCTGCAGTTTGAATAATGAAAGTGACTTTTCTCTTTCAAATGGTAAATTGTTTCAAGCTGAGCTGTTGGAAACCATTAATAATTGAAACAGCTTCTCTTTGGGTAAGAACAACATCTGCTGGGTGGTACATAAGCATAGTAATGGCTTGATTTGGAAAGTTTATTTTATTAGTTTGCTATTCTTACTAAATGAAAGGAAGCATCTTTTACTCTGAGGAAGAAGCTGTTATAATTTCTGAAGAAGCATGCCCATGAAATTTCTCTGGGTCTTTTCTTAATGCTTTAACCTTGTATATGGTAAGTAAAAGTCTTTTTCACTGCTGTTCAATTACAAAATATGATGATGTTGGCTGATCTCAAGAATCTAACCAACATTGGTCCTGGTTAGTACTTAGACAGGAGACCACATATAAAGATGGGGCAGTTGCATTCTTTATATACTAAATCTAGTTTTAATCCTATGGATCATATTCTATTGTTTAATCGTGTATTTATTTCTGTAGAATACCACTTGAGTAGCAAAATAAAGTCTTCCTATTTTATCCAGAAATCTATATGGATCTGCTCTGGCACTGGGGAGTTTGAGTTAGATATGCTTTTCTTCTAAATCTTTTTTAAATGAAATGGTTTGTATACAAGACCTACATTTCCCCAACTTTTGATCTTATATGCAACAGGCTGGATCTCTGGTTCTAAACCCAGAACTTCACAGCTTGCGTGGGGAATATATATGGGGTAGGTTGCTGCCGGTTTTACTACCAGTTTGCAATCCATGTGCAATGCATATGCATGCACTGATCAATGTAAATTGTTCTTCACCCATGCACAGAACAATTTACAATGAACTTTGCATGCACAGTCACTAAAAAACAAAATGGCACCAGCCCAGCAGTGGTGAGGGAACCGGTTTGGGGGCGTAGCAGGCCTGGGTCGCTGCCTGTTCTGCGACCCTGGTCTGAATTCCACTACCGGTTAGGCAAAACAGGGTCAAACTGGCAGCAACCCACTTCTAGAACAGACCCATCAGGGAGTGGGATTCAATGGGGAAAAGCAGATATCCAGTACCTGATGTCAATCTTGAGAATCACCATAGCAAATACTGATCTCTGTAGATCAGTATTTAGAAGCATCCTTTCTACTTTTAACATATATTTATGAAGCATACATGGTTACATATGACCAGTTTGTATATATTTATTCATTTTTTTTCATTTTTCACTGAAACTTTCTCCTTTGAAAACAATTTTTGAAAGCAAATTATTCTCCATGATAGTGAAGGACAATGATGGAATAAACTACAACTCCCCCCCCCTCTACACACAAAAGAAAAGTGCAGCTCTCTAAATTATTGTTTTTTGGTCCACACTGAGGAACTGACATGAAATAGTATTTTTAGACTGCTTTGCTAAGATTTCATTATTTGCTGAAAATCTGAAGAGTACAACGTTCAACAAAGAACAGAATAAAAGTTGACATGTAGAAAATAACTTCCTATGCAAAATTGAGAATGTACATAAATCCTATGAGATGTGATTTGAAGGGCTAATTACAATAAATGAATTGAGGAAGAGAGATATGGCTGTCATCTTCTGCTTTGGTGTTAAATTTTTGCCTTTTTGGCTACCAATCATGATAAATATTCATAATATTGTGAGTGGATCTAATGTATATTTATAATTATTAATTCAAACGATGTCAGAGCAGCTAATTAGGCCTGAATCCAGTCTTATTAATTCTCTTAGGGTACTTTTTTCAAGCCAGTTTGACAGATTTAGGACTAGGTGAATGTGGCTGTTTAACTCTGATAGTTTATTTAAAAAATCCAACTCATATTTTAGATGCTTGAGACATAAAGTAGAATATTTTAATGGAGGTAAAGACACTCACTGAACATCATTGAAACATACAGTATAAGGCACTTCAGGGGTGATACCAACTTTGATATGAGTGCTAAATATGCTACTTATTATTTGTCAATTTTCTGAGTTATTTTAAAAAATATAATAGTTCCATAGAATCTGGAATGATTGACTTTTTCATATTCCTTATTTATAATCCTGCATAGCTGATTAAAAAATGGGAGACGTAGATAATGGACATAGCATTTGCTTCATTTCAATATTGGATGTTGGCAAATATATTGTTGAACAAACTCCCATGCCACCATACAAAATGTAAAGTTTGTCATAATTTATTGTTTGTTCAGATTTTTACTGCTTTAGCTGTAGTCATAATAATTTGAGTGCAATCCTCATTAGAATAAAGAATAGTCATTACTCAGTGACAAAGCCTACTGCTTGAAGGGTTTGTTTAAATCATTTCCAACTAGAATTGGGAATATTACTACCTGAAACCTGGGAAGGTGCAGACCAGTCTTATTTAATTATTAACCTAATAAATTCAAAATGAGTTGGATCACAATTCCTATAATTTCTTGGGATTATGGAAATTGAACTCCCAATATTTATTGAGGAATAGATGTGGGTACTCTATTGGATTAGTCTGATTCACTAGAAGCTACCCAAGCATGTGCCTAAAAAGACACATTGTATAATTCAGAATTGTAATAGTGTTGTGGGTCCTTATGCTCGATCTTTTAAAATAATTTTGGTAAAAGAGAAGAATTGTCTAGGGAGCTCAGGGTTAAGTATTAATTCTGCTTAAGAGACTGGAAATGGAAGGAACATATTAAAATTCTGTATAGTAAGGTACTGTAAAGAATATCAGAATTTGGTTTTTTATATATTTATAACTCTTTAAAATATTCTCTTTTTCTACTCTTTTCTCTTTTTTATTGCACTTGTCGCTTTTCCTGTTGTTTCCTTTTCCTTTTCTCTGTTTTAATTTAATTTGTATTCGTTCTTCTTATTGTTATTAGCAGTAATCGCAATAGCACTTAAACTTATATACTGCTCTATAATGCTTTACAGCATTCTCTGACTGGTTACAATGTCAGCATAGTGTCCCCAGCAATCTGGGTCCTCATTTTACCAACCTTGGAAGAATGGGAGGCTACCTTGATCAAACTCTTGGCAGTGGACAGAGTTACCCAGCAATACTACCTTCTAACCATTGTGCCACAATGGCTCCTATTAAAAACTACTAATAAAATTAGTTTAAAAAAAACTGGATATCAGGTATGTCAACATCCAAGCAATTTTAAATGATACTCCCTATTTACAAAAACTTCTACTACTAGTTGGATCAGCATGGATCACTATCAAATCAGAAGGCTGCAGGAATTGATGAGATATCTATAAAAATAAGTTTAGTACTTGAAGAAGAATGAGGTTGTGTAAAGTTTTGATGAAGGGGGAAATCTATGGTTGCCTTTTCTTTACTACATTCAAATTTTCTTCTTTTCCATTTTTCTATTTCTTTGCATCTTATTTTTTATTCTTTATTCTTTTACTTTGCATTAGGTTTTAAACTTTAAATAAAATTACTGTTAAGAAGAACATTTGCAGTTCAGAATGAACAAGATAGCTAGAAATTTTTTAAAAACCCATCCCAAAAAGCATTCTTTAAATATGTTAGAAATGGAATGGAATCCTAAGAAAGGATAAGCAGATTACAATGAGGAAGTGATTAAGTGGTAGTGGATGGGATTAAAAACACTACTAGAAGGGGACAAACTATTTTTGTCCCTTCTAGAAGAAAAATCGCACCATAGCTGTACATGGTTATGCTTCTAGGAAAGAAAACGACTGTACTTTAATATAGCCAAAGAGAGAGGAATGATAACTTTGATAATTTTAAAAAACTTTAATCCTTAGTGCCAGTGGTGAAATTAATTTAGTTTTACTACAGGTTCTGTGGGGGTGATTTGGTAGGTGTGGCAGGGGAAGGATACTGCAAAATCTCCATTCCCACCCCACTCCTGGGAGAAGGAGACTGCAAAATCCCCATTCCCACCCCTGCTGGGGCCAGCCAAAGGTGATATTTGCCAGTTCTCCAAACTACTCAAAATTTCCCCTACCGGTTCTCCAGAACCTGTCAGAACTTGCTGAATTTCACCCCTGCTTAGTGCCAGATGGATTACATCCCACATACTGAAGAAAATAGTGGAGGTGATCTTTTTCAGTAATTTTTAAATTTTGGGGAGGGGGAGTGGGATTAATGGACAAACAGGTTAAAGGTTTTTATGGAATTTTGCTTTTATATGTGATAACAGCCCAAACATTTCCATATACATAACATAGAAGGACTTACAAATATTTACAATGGATGAATAGAAGGTGATGCTTATGTGGAGATGGTGAAATTCACAGCTTTGATTAAAACAAAAAAGACTGAGGAATTTTATTTTTACGTGGAAACCACTTTTGAACTTTTTGCAAGAAACTGAATACAATTTTTAATTTTGGCATTTGATGTTTAGAATTATGTAGGATTATAGAAATAACGTAGACTATGGTGAACTCCGGCATAAGTGTTTGATCTATTTTTTATGCATATCTGTAAAAAAGAAAGGAGGAAATCATTGTTTCTATATTATTTTCTCTCTTTTTTGCATGTTTATCTTGCTTTTATTCTCCTTTTTCTTTCTTCAGTTCTTGCTCATTTATCTTCTATTCTTGTGTTCAATAAATATATATTTTTAAAAAACTAAACCACTCTCAATATTTTTTGAGAACTGTCTGAGGTATCCAAAGATGAAGAGAATAATTGTTATTCTTATCTTCAAACAAAAGGGAAGAAAGAAGATATCTACATTGGGCAAAGCCTTTAAACAAATAAATTTTCAAGCATCATGTTTGTGAGAACCTGGAAACGCATGCTATAAATTAGCAGGAACCAGCATGAGTTTGTCACCAACAAATTGTGCCAGACTAACCTTAACTCTCCCTTTAACAGAGTTTCTAACTTAATATATCAGGAGAATGCTGTAGACCAGGGGTATCAACCTCATGTTGTCGTGGTGGTGTCATGTGACGTATTGGACTTTTTCCCTTTTGCTAAACCGGGTGTGGGCAAGGCCAATGTGTGATGCCTCCGGCCCGCAGGCTAGGAATTTGACAGCCCTGCTGTAGACATAGCATTTGTACACCTTAGCAAAGTCTTTGATCAAGTGTCTCATGACATTTTCCTTCATAAAATTATAAAATATGGGCTAAATAATGCTTATGGACTCACTACTGGGTGAATAACCACAATCAAGAAATATTTATTAACGGTTCCACTTCACTTTGAAGGAGAGCTATCCAGTAAAATGCTGCTACCTCTCCTGACATGGGTGAGAGGGGTAAAGAAACAATGTTTACCAAAGTCAGAGGCTTTGGTAAACATAATCCAGGAGAACATTAGGCCATCCCTTAGGCCAGGGATGTCAAACTGGAGTTCTTCGAGGGCTGGATCAGCATTGTAGTTCTCTGTGGGTTGGGAGCAGGGGGAGAGAGGGGATGGACGCCTTCTGCAGTAAACTGCTGGCCAAAACGGGGTGCGCAGAGGCCCCACAAGGCCTCCACATGACCCATTTTTGGCCAGCAGAGTGCTGCTGGAGGCCATGGAGGCCGAAAATGGGCCACATGGGGAGAGAGAGGCACCACATTGGAGAAAGAGAAAAACCACCTGGGGGTCTCCCTCCCTCCCTCTCTCCATCTATCCCACCATGCTGAAAAATAAGCAGGTAGCCGTGGAGACTGAAAACAAGCCAGGGGGCACACATGCCCCCCCCCTCGTAGCCTGTTTTGGTTAGCAGTGGCACTGCAGACCAGTCCTTTGATCTTTCCAGGCCAGATCCATGGGCCAGATTTAAGCACCCCATGAGCCAGAGCCAGCCTGAGGGCCTTGAGTTTGACATCTCTGCCTTAGGCCAAAGCAGATTGAAAACCAGAAAGGGTTTAAACCAGAAAGGGCTTAAATTAAGTCTTAAAGTGATTTAATTTCCAGCTGTTTGCTTTAAGATGAAGCAACTTTAAGCTTGTGATGCAGAAACGACTTTAGGCAGAACAAGTGGAATTTTAA
This sequence comes from Thamnophis sirtalis, assembly GCF_051295495.1. Classification (NCBI taxonomy): domain Eukaryota; kingdom Metazoa; phylum Chordata; class Lepidosauria; order Squamata; family Natricidae; genus Thamnophis; species Thamnophis sirtalis. The sequence continues at coordinate 65,903,204 of NW_028261387.1, forward strand.
ATTGTCTATAAAGATAATTCAGATGTTCTTCAGAGGGTTTTTTTTTTTTGGTCCTTTTCTGTTTAACAGTGCTTCCTTCAGAATTTAAAAGAATGTAAGGAACTCTTCTAGGATTTCAGTTTTCAAAGTGAAGTGGACTAAGGTTTGAACAACTAATTTCTTTTCTCCTTGGAGAAGTCAGATTCCTAGTAGACTACCAAAATAGTATCAATATGAATTGAAACTGCAACTATGTTTTCAGAGCATTGTTACTCATTACAAAATAAAACAAGATTTGCTTTCCAATTAATGTCATTAAATCATAGCCAACCTTCCCTTTAACAGGGATGACAAAGCGAGGGGGAAGGGGGAGAGGGAGGGAGTGAGAGAGGGAGTGAGAGAGATTTAAAGTTAAATATGGGGAAGTAAAACAATTCCATAGAACAGGAGCATAAATGCATTTGGTTTTAACTTGTATGGGGAGAAAGATGTTAGAAATATACATTTATTCCCTTAGCAAGTTCTTATAGCTATTCCAACATTGAGCAATTTAAAATCCATGCATTTTTATAATGCCCATTTTTTACATTTGATGAAAATAACCCTTTGGCTCAGGTTAAATTATAAATGGGGGAGGGGGAATGATGCTCTGCCAGAATATTAATAGCACATTTCTGAAGGATCAGCAACTTTTAACTATTTAAAAAAGAGGGATCTATATTATGAGTTAAAGTGGTAACACTGAAGGTGTCTGAAAGAAGAAATTTCTTGGTAATATTAATAATTAGCATCAGTCTATATGATTCTATCAGAATTATATGTACCGGTATTTAATTGTTAGTCCATTCAATTAATGATCTACATGTTCTCTATATGAGTTCCTTTAGATTTGCAATGTTTCTTAAAATATGTATTCCTATAAATAGCATTCCCAAATATTTTGTTAGGCTCCTCCAAGAGAAGTTTCCTAAATTTTCCCAGGAATTCACTATGAAATGGCAAGGACTAAATCATTTTCATAATTCAGGAACATTGTTAATACAATCAATGCCAGGCAATGAACCATTTAGATTAATTCCCAAACTAGTATCTTGATTGGGTTTAAATCTAGTATTTTTCATTCCTCATATACCTCTATATAATGATAATCTAGACCAGCGATGGCGAAACATTTTTGGCTCGTGTGCCATAAGTGGGGAGAGCGCAGGGGGGTCATGTGTGGGCATGCCACACCCATAATGCAATGCGTGACCCCCAGTGTGCATGCACACACTACAGGCACTTCCCCCCATTTTTTGCATGCTTTTTTCGCCCTCCCCAGGCTCCAGAGGCTTTATAGGAGCCTGGGGAGGGCGAAAACAGCCTCTCCCACCCCCCGGACAACTTCTGGAGGCTTCAGGGACCATCAGGAGGCTTCCCTGAAGCCTTCAGAGCAGTCAAAATGACCCTCCAAGCAAACTGGAAGTCACTTCTGGTTTGCTCGGAGGGTCATTTTGAGCACTCCGAAGGCTTCAGGGACCTTCAGGAGGTTTCCCTGAAGCTTCTGGAGCAGTCAAAACGACCCTCTGAGCAAACAGGAAGTTCATTCCCAAACTTCCGGTTTGCCCATAGGGCCAGGTTTTTTGCGCTCCGGAAGCTTCATGGAAGCTCATGAAGCCTCCGGAGGGCCTCCGGGGGGGGGGAAGGGGCGCAGGGGAGGCTCTTTCCACCATCCCCAGGCTCCTATAAAGCCTCTGGAGCCTGGGGAGGGTGAAAAATGGCTTTTAAAAAGGATGAACTCAGCTGGCCAGCTGACAGGGCAGTGCCTTGTGTGCCCTGACAAATGGCTCTGCGTGCGACCTGTGGCACCCATGCCATAGGTTCGCCATCACTGATCTAGACTTTTGTTTCTACTATATGCTTGCAAGTTGGAGTGGTCTGTTTACATTAACTGCATTCCCATTCTAGGAATTCCTACCTAATAATGAAAGCTGAGCAAAGTTCCACAAATAAGCAGACTTCACACAACTTCCACCATTATTGAAACTTTTGTATAAGCCCTTGCAAAATATTCATTTACCCACCCCTCCCTCCCTATCTCCATGCTGACAAATATTTTGAGATGGATGCTTGTGTGTGGGTAGAGGGTAGGGGTTTAATACTGTGAATTTTTAATGTTGTAAGTCACCATGTGTGTTGTGGGTTGGCTGGCATATTAGTAAATAAATGGAAGCTCCCACCCTCAGGGCCTTACAGATTCCATTTTGCCAGATACAATTATTTTATTTCAAAAAAGTTTTTTTGATGAATTCTTTCAAAATTGTCATAAGCATGTTTATTTGAAAACCATGCACTAGAGGGGGGAAAAATGTCTTGAAGAATTAAAAATAATGATTAAGGTCAAACTCCATTTCAATGGACTCACCAGGCATGTAATTTCATCAAAACCCTTAGGTTTACTGTTACTAAATTGCTACTCATAATAAAACAATCTGAACTGATTGCATTTTCTTAGAATTACAAAACAATTGGAAGGATCATTCAGGCCACAAATCAGTGCAGTAATTCAAATTAAACCACCTGAACAACTGACTATCCAATCTCTGTTTAACGACATCCGGAAAAGATCAATATGGGTTTTTACCAAAAATTAAAAAGTCTTGAATCAATATTTCAGACAGGGTCTGACAAAGGCAGAGTAGAGTGGGACCATTATTTTTTCAGTTATCTGAACTTTCCCTGAAGTATTTCAGGTTATTAATGAGAATACATGCCTTGTTTCCCTTACATCTACCAAATTAACATTGAAAAAGGGTAGTCCCACTACAGAGTTTTCTTTCTTTTTTGCCAAACCAAAAATGGGGGCAGAGGGATGTGACAGGAACCATTTTTTTTTAGATTTAGATTTTATTTATTATTTATAGGCCGCCCTTTTCCCTGAGGGGACTCAGGGCGGCTTACAATTCATGGGAGGGGGTGTGCAAGACAAAACATAAGACAGTACGTGAATAAAAAAATAAACAATAAAACACAACTTTCATTCAACATTCGGGTGGGGCGGATTAGAATCTTTATCCCCAGGCCTGACGGGATAGCCAGATCTTAAGGGCTGTGCGGAAGGTCTGGACGGTGGTGAGGGTGCGAATCTCCACGGGGAGATCGTTCCAAAGGGTCGGAGCTACTACTGAAAAGGCTCTCCTCCGCGTAGTCGCCAGTCGGCACTGACTGGCGGATGGAACTTGGAGGAGGCCTAATCTGTGCGATCTAATAGGTCGAAGGGAGGTAATTGGCAGGAGGCGGTCTCTCAAGTACTCAGATCCACTATCATGGAGGGCTTTATGGGTGGTAAGTAGCACCTTGAAGCGCACCCGGAGATCAACAGGTAGCCAGCGCAGCTCGCGGAGGATAGGTATTATGTGGGCGAACCGCGGTGCGCCCACAATCACTCGCCCGGCCGCATTCTGGACTAGCTGAAGTCGCCGGATGCTCTTCAAGGGCAGCCCCATGTAGAGCACATTGCAGTATTCCAGCCTAGAGGTCACAAGGGCTCAAGTGACTGTTGTGAGGGCCTCCCGATTCAGGTAGGGTCGCAACTGGCGCACCAGGCGAACCTGGGCAAATGCCCCCCTGGTCACAGCCGACAGGTGATGGTCAAAGGTCAGCTGTGGGTCCAGGAGGACTCCCAAGTTGCGAACCCTATCTGAGGGGTATAAAATTTGACCCCCCAGCCTGAGCGATGGAACACTGGCCAAATTATTGGGAGGGAAACACAACAGCCACTCGGTCTTGTCCGGATTGAGTACCAGTTTGTTAGCTCTCATCCAGTTCGTAACGGCCTCAAGACCCTGGTTCATCACGTCCACCGCTTCCTTGAGTTGGCACGGGGCGGACAGATACAACTGAGTGTTGTCCGCGTATTGGTGGTATTTTATCCCGTACCTCCGAATGATCTCGCCCAGCGGTTTCATGTAGATATTAAATAGTAGGGGGGATAAGACCGAACCCTGCGGCACCCCATATGTTAGGGGCCTAGGGGACGATCTCTGCCCCCCAACCAACACCGACTGCGACCTGTCCGAGAGGTAGGAGGAGAACCACTGCAAAACAGAGCCTCCCACCCCTACCTCCCGCAGTCGTCGCAGAAGGATACCATGGTCGATGGTATCGAAAGCCGCCGAGAGGTCAAGGAGAACCAGGATGGACGCATGGCCTCCATCCCTGGCTCTCCAGAGATCATCGGTCAATGTGACCAAAGCGGTTTCTGTGCTGTAACCAGGTCTGAAGCCGGACTGGAAGGGGTCAAGGTAACTAGCTTCCTCCAAGGACCGTTGGAGCTGGAAGGCCACCACCTTCTCAACAACCTTCCCGACAAAGGGGAGGTTGGAGACTGGACGGTAATTGTTGAAAATGGCTGGATCCAAGGATGGTTTCTTCAGGAGGGGTCTCACCACCACCGCTTTAAGTGCGGCGGGGAAGTGCCCCTCCTGAAGGGAGGCGGTAACGACCGCCTGGATCCAGCCTCACTGCTGTTGGCAACCAGCCAGGAAGGACACGGGTCCAGTACACAGGTGGAGGCACTCACAGCTCGTATGGCCTTGTCCACATCCCCAGGGGCAACATCCTGAAACTCAACCCAGAGATGGTCTGCCAAGTTATCCCCCTGTACCTCGGCTGGATCTGCAAAGGTGGAGTCCAAGTCCGACCGAAACCGAGCAACTTTGTCCGCTAAGAACTGGACATAATCCTCAGCCTTACCCTGCAGGGGGTCCCCCGTATCCCTCCTATTTAGGAGGGAGTGGGTTATCCTAAACAGGGTGGCTGGGCGGGACTCAGCGGACGCAACCAAGGTGGCAATATACGTTCTTTTTGCTGTCCTCAATGCCCTGATATATTCCTTGGTGCAAGTTGTTAAAAGTGCTCGGTTCGATTCGGACTTATCGGACCTCCACAGGTGCTCTAGGTGTCTCCTCCGGCGCTTCTTCTCCCGGAGCTCCTCAGTGAACCAAGGAGGCCTCCGGGATCTGCCGACCCGGAGGGGCCGTAGTGGCGCAATCCGGTCAAGGGACTCCGATGCTGCCGAGTGCCAGGCAGCAACCAGAGCCTCTGCCGAACTGTGGGCGAGAGTATCAGGAATAACCCCAAGCTCCGTCTGGAACCTCAAAGGGTCCATAAGTCGCCTGGGGCGGAACCACCTAGTCGGTTCCTCCTCCCTACAGTGGGGGTTTGGCCTCCGGAAGTCAAGCCTCAGTAGGCAGTGGTCTGACCATGACAGGGGTATGATCTCATTACCCCTCAGACCAAGATCACAAGTCCACTGCTCCGAGAGGAATACGAGGTCGAGCATGTGACCCGCTGAATGGGTTGGGCCCCGAATTACCTGGGTCAAGCCCATGGCTGTCATGGAAGCCATGAACTCCTGCGCCCCATCAGAGTGTTCACTGAGCGAAGGCAAATTGAAATCCCCCAGGACCATAAGCCTGGGGAACTCAATTGCTAGCTCGGCTACTGACTCGAGGAGCGAGGGGAGGGCTGCTGCAACGCTGTTGGGAGGCAGGTACGTTAGCAGCAGACCCACTTGACCCTTGAGGTCCAACTTCATCAGCAGGGACTCACACCCGACAAGCTCCGGAGCAGGGATCCTACGAGGTGCTAAAGACTCCCGGATAACGATAGCCACACCGCCACCCCTTCCCTGGGCTCTCGGCTGATGAAGCACCTGAAATCCGTCTGGGCACATCTCTACGAGGGGGACTCCTCCCTCCGTGCCCAGCCAGGTTTCAGTAATACATGCCAGATCTGCCCTCTCGTCTAAAATTAAGTCCCGGACAAGGGGAGCCTTGTGAACAACAGACCTGGCATTTAGCGACAACAGCCTGAGACCAGGGTCCTGATTACTCGCGCCATCTGGCCTTGGAGTGGGACTCATCTCTGTGATGTAGCGAACCCTCCTTCCCCGGTAATGGCCAGCCCTAAAGTCCCCGCCATATCTGCGCCTCCCTGTTACGACCATTAGGTAGAAGAGAGGTGTAAAACTCAAGGTCCATGAGCCGCATATGGCCTGCAGGGGGCTTAAATCTGGCCTGTGGATCTGGATGAAAATATCAAAGGACCAGCCCGTGGTGCCTCTGCCAGCCCCATGGGCCGAACACTGTGTGTTCGGCCCCTCCTGTGGCCCATTTTCAGCCTTCATGGCCTTCTGCAGCACTCTGCTGGCCAAAAATGGGCTGCAGCGAGGCCTCTGTGCACCCGTTTTGGCTGACAGGGTGCTCCAAGCATCCATACCTTCTCTCTCCCCTGCCCCTCGGCCCTGCCAGCCCATGAAAGAGAATTACAATGCTGATCTGGCACTCAAAGAAATCCAGTTTGAAACCCCTAAGGTATAGTGATAATAGCTGCTTATACCCAGATTTTGAGCTACTTTTATAGATAAGTATTTCCTAGGAAGCTTGCTCATTGAATTGCCAAGTCCATCTGGCACAGCCCAGGGTCTAGGTTCTGTTTTCAGAAAGCTATTGTTAAATTTACAATTGTGATATTTGGAAGATGGTCACTATTGGCTGTCTAGATAATTTTTTTTACAAGAGTAATTATAGGGTCCTGGCTCTGTGAAACATTATAACATCAGAAGTAAGAACTGCTGACCTTCCTAAATAATATCAAAACATGGTTCTGCAGGTTGGCTTGGACACCCAAAGGAGATACTTGGAAATGATTGACAGAATAAGATCTCATCCCTGTTGGTATCATATCCCTCTTCACCCAAGTGCCTATAAAATAAGCCTTGACAGCTATCCAGAACAAACACAACCCCACTAAACACATCCTGGACCTGACTAACCATTGCCTAACCAATGCAAACTTCATCCATAATGGACAAAGATACAAGCAGATAGAAGGAGCACCCATGGGATTACCTCTCTCACCCGTCATCGCAAACTTATACATGGAACATTTTGAAACTAATGCCTTAGATAAATCTGAACACAAACACAAACTCTGGCTTAGATATGTTGATGACACTTTCATGATTTGGCCACACGGGAAAGAAAAACTGGACAACTTCCTCACACATCTCAACAGCCTGCACCCCAAAATACAATTCACCATGGAAATAGAAGCAAACAAACAACTTCCCTTTCTGGACATCCTAATCTACAAAAACCCCAATGGCTTCCTAGGACACACCATCTACCAGGGAAAAACACACACCAACCACTATTTAAATGCACAATCCTATCACCACCCTGCACAGATCAACTCTGTAGCTAAGACCCTCATCTCCAGAACCAAACACCTAGTTGACAAAGACCACCTGAAAACTGAATTACACACTCTCACAAATGTATTAATCTCCAACAGATTCCAAAGAAAAACAATTACCAACATAATAAAAAGGGAGACTCCCCCCCCAAAAACCGAGACACAGAACAGGACAACAGCATCGCTCTCCTCACTTACATCAAAGGTACCACAGATAAAATCAGCAAAATTCTCCACAAACACTATATCAAGACAGCATTCAACACTGACTGAAAAATAGCCAACATCTTAAGAAACCCCAAAGACAAAATCCAGCTGGAAAACCAAGGAGTCTACGAAATACCATGCAAAATCTGCCCTGCAACATACATAGGACAAACGAACAGGAGAATAAATGCATGCATCGCAGAACACAAGAACGCAGTAAGAAAAAAAAAAGAAAAAAACTTCCTCCCTTTTCCAGCACCTAACCTTAACCCTAACCCTAACCCTAACCTTAAAGCTATAGGACATGAAATTAATTTTGAAGGAACCAGGTTAATTTCAAAAACAGAACACTTCAACAAGAGAATAATTATGGAAGCTACCGAAATAGAGAAACACCCCCACAGCATGAATAAACGTGACGATACCTCCTGCCTACCAAACATCTGGAAACCAGCCCTAGTCAACAAACGAGCCCCACCCACCACCCAGGCCATTACAACATGAAACAACAATGTACACCAATCAGCACCAATCTACCAATCATGATACAACCACACAACCAATCACTCCACTTACTGAAACAAAGCCAGCACTCCATACCTCCTCCACCAAGATTTATAGAAAGATGGCAGCTCCAATCACACTTTAAGCCCAAAATCCAGCCTGAAGATGGCGAGTGAGACCTCACTGAAATGTTGTCAAGACAATCTCAATCTTACATGGGAAAAGACCAGAATACAACAAGACCAGCATATCTACACCCATGTAGATACAGGACAACGGCATCGCCCTTCTCCCTTACATCAAACACAATATCAAGACAACCTTCAACACTGACCAAAAAATGCATAGTGCTCCATTGGGTATCATTATATAATGTTTTAATATAGCTTAGTTGAGATTTGTGTACTTAAGCCACCACAAAATCTATTTTGTCTGCTCCAGAAATTGCTGCAAGTGAGAAAGACTTATAGCCACTTATAGCAAGCTATTATCTGTCCAAGTAAAACCATGCCAAATTTAGCAACATAATTCATGAAAGAAGAGTCTTTCGATTTTGCATTCCAACCTGCAATATTCCACGAAAGAAGTGCTAGGATTTTAAGGCATCTAAATGTTAATCTGAATTCCTACAGTGGCCATTTTAAGAGGCAGATCCTCAAGAATAGTAGGAATATAAACTAGTACATGCTGTTTGGTGTTATTCCAGGGATAGCATGGGACTGAAAGCCACACATTTGTCAAGTGTCAATTTGACAATTATTTATAAATATTTTCAAGTGGTTAGAATTGGATAGTCACACTATAGGAGAATTTTGGTGTTAAAAGCATGCCTTCATGACAAAAATCATGAAAAAAATATTGTTTAAACCATCCATCTTTCATTATCAATTATCTCAAGAGTCTATAAGGATTTTTTTTTTAAAAAAGGGACTCAGCATCACTACATACATATTGTGGAGAATGATTAATTTCATCCACTGCAGATTGCTTGAGATATGACTTATGACTGCCCACTCATAGTTACCCTATTAGGAATGATTTGATGATTAGTAGTAGCAACTGCTAGTTCCAGAGCCTTCAGTGTTGGAAGTAAGTGTATGTGCATTACACACACACACACACATACACACACACACTTTCTCTCACATTCACACATGTACATAACACACACACACAGAGAGAGAAAAACTGTGGCCAAAGAAATTGGACGGAGTTTCTTTGACTTTTTTCAAGAGAGGAGAAAACACCCGAGAGTGATTTCTCAAATAAGGAGTCTTTCTTAGGTGGGGATGGAGTGCTGCTGCTATCAAGAAATGTTTTCTCATAATGTCTTTCTTTGGGATTTAATGGATGTGTGGAAAGCCAGAGATTCTATATGCAGTGATTTTGGCTACCTCAAAATAAGAATACCACACTCCACTAACAATCTGAGATGGTGCTCTTTTTGAGAGAGTTTCTAAGACACGTTACCTTTCATCAATTTAAATGACAGTTGCTGGAAATAAGGTTGTGGGCAGCCTTTCCGCTGTGCAAAATCATTTCTACTGCCTTACGTCTTCATTGTATTATCTTGAGTTCAGGTACGAGATAGACTTGTTGTAGGCTGCTCATCATTATTGTGCACTGCAACCCACACATCTGACTGACAAGTCACCAGCCCTTACAGAAGTCTTGCCCTCCCTGTGCAAACCTCTCTTTTCCCCAGATCAAATCCGTTCAGAATATGTGTATGACTTTATTTGAGCTGGGGATAATGGATTTTAGGGTCCAAAACATCTGAGAAAAGGCTACTTTGACAAGGAGAGATGAAATTCAAGCCAGATTTAACAGAGGAACTGCAATGAGACAAGTGTGATTCTTTATGTAGAAGAAAGCAGTCTGCATTCTGTAGTTCAGCAACAGACCATAGCTTGCCAGCATGATCTAGTTTATTTTGCACTAAGGTTAAATATACTCTTCATTAAAAAGAAAGTAATTACACAGCCATAACACACCACTGACTCTCTCTCTCTTGCTTTCTCTGATAAATGTACTGTTGCAGAGAAGCGTTTCCTCAGAAATATTTAGCTTGTGGATCTGTTTTTTTAAAACTATTTTAAAATTGTGTTAATTGTTAATGTGTAGTTGCATTCAATATTGACAAAAAGCAAAACTATTTTATAGAAAAAAAATCTGACTGACTGCCTGATCAATTTCATGCAAAATGTTCACTAACATTTGTCCCTATTCCATGAATGAATTCCTTAAAAGAAGACGTGTATAAAATATACATAATCTGAAGCTTCAATATCAACAAGTATAAACACGGATAAAGCTGCTTACAGAAATCAACAAGTCCCTCAGGGGGAACAGTAATTATAAATACATTTTCTTATGTGGATGGACTATTAACAAGGTTATGATATCCAACAGTTCTGGTCATCTCATTAAAAGTGTAACTGACGTATTCAGTAAATATTAGTTAATCATATTGCATTAATAGGATAAGTACTGGTATTACTATGACCAGGCTAAGTAATTAGAATTCTTTTGAAATTGATAACTAAATACTGATACTATTTTTTAAAGAACCCATAGAATGGGGACTTTGTTCTTGATAGTGAGACCCATCAATTAATTGTGATTTTGTCTCCTGGTATTTGCATAGGGATTTCTTCGGGGCAAATCATCTTATAATTTGGTCTACAGACAGTTCCAGAGTATAGCACCCAATGATTTGGAATGGATTTAGGGTTAGATTGAATCAGAGTTAAATAATAGAAAAATAAACAAGACAATTTTTGTTCTTGTTATTTAATGACCCCATAATCCTTTGTGGGGTGGAGTCAGGGCAACTGAACAGAGCTAAGTGTTTACTGGCCGGATGCCCTTCCTGTCACCAATGTGGAGTTCACAGCAGATATATTCTCATTGTGCCCAGAGAGAGAAATGTCTGCCTAACAAGACAAATGATGAGAGGAAATGCTTTTTCTCATTACAAGTAATTTCAAAACATCTGGTTATCCCTAGTCTGACATTTTATTAAATTTCTAATTTCTTGTACAGAACTTAAATTGGAGGTCATGCTGAGTGTACCACTCTCTTGCTTACCTTCATTAGCCGGTAAAATTGGGTAGTTTACTGGGCCAATCTGAAGAGAAAATAGATCACGTAAGATGATCCTGTGGAGAAATACACCACAGAAGGTAAACTTTGATCTGATTGTGTGTCTGTAGCATGAAAAGCTGACATTTGAAGATGTTGTGTGTATTTCCCATCCTCAAAAAACTTCTTCTACAAATGACGTTTTTTTTACTCTTGAACATCAGAGCTGCTTATGCCTTTGATTAGAATATCTCCAGCTGATCACATATAATACCATTCCACTTATCCTCTGCAATTGTCTCCTCTAACAAAGTTACTTGTTTGATCTAGAAACAGAAAATAATTTTCTGTTCTCTGCATTTTAAATGAACCAAACAAAATACATAAATTAAAATAGATATAGAGTAATAAGGAGATTACAGATTAACAAAACTTGTGCATTGTGTCATTTAAAAATTATACATTGGTGTAGAAATTGAACAGACATATAGCTGAAGCAGCATGCACATGATTGACCTCCGGATTTGAAGAAGACACACTGTTGAACAGATGGACATAGATGAGGTACATTTGCAGTCCCAATCTAGCACAATGGGGGAACTAAAAGTCTATTGTTATAGGAACTGTGGGTGTTCTCTGTGAAGTCACTCATGGTTTTTTAAATCAGTTTTTGTGAGCTCCTGTTTTCAAAACTGGTGAAAGCTTCATAGCACAAGGCTTACCATCAGGTACTGTCAAAAGCCATAGCTTCTAGTTTCTTTGGCTGGATGTGCAAACAATCACGGCATTTTTATAGCACTTGATGGTTGACCTCTATTGCCAAACTCCAGTACATTATAGAGCAACTGCCAAGGCAATCAAGTCTGTCTGTCTGTCTGTCTGTCTGTCTGTCTGTCTGTCTGTCTGTCTGTCTGTCTGTCTGTCTATATCTATCTATCTATCTATCTATCTATCTATCTATCTATCTATCTATCTATCTATCTATCTACCTACCTACCTACCTACCTACCTACCTACCTACCTACCTACCTACCACCTATATCTGTCTGTCCGTCCACCCACCCACCCACCCACCCATCCACCTACCTACCTACCTACCTACCTACCTACCTACCTACCTATCTACCTACCTACCTACCTACCTACCACCTATATCTGTCTGTCCGTCCACCCACCCACCCACCCACCCACCCACCCACCCACCCACCCATCCATCCATCCATCCATCTATCTATCTATCTATCTATCTATCTATCTATCTATCTATCTATCATCTATCTATCTACCTACCTACCTACCTACCTACCTACCTACCTACCTACCACCTATATCTGTCTGTCCGTCCACCCACCCACCCACCCACCCATCCACCTACCTACCTACCTACCTACCTACCTACCTACCTACCTACCTACCTACCTACCACCTATATCTGTCTGTCCGTCCACCCACCCACCCACCCACCCACCCACCCACCCACCCACCCATCCATCCATCCATCCATCCATCCATCCATCCATCTATCTATCTACCTACCTACCTACCTACCTACCTACCTACCACCTATATCTGTCTGTCCGTCCACCCACCCACCCACCCACCCACCCACCCACCCACCCACCCACCCACCCACCCATCCATCCATCCATCCATCCATCCATCCATCCATCCATCCATCCATCTATCTATCTATCTATCTATCTATCTATCTATCTATCTATCTATCATCTATCAATTTTTCTGCCTAGCTTACTGTTAGGCAACTCTGGGCAGCTTATGCTACACTGGAAAAAGAGTGACATATCAATTTCTAGATTTATGTAATTAAATTCATTATTTTAATTTGTTTAATGAGCTCTTTGTTCTGAATGCATAGCACATTTAAGCCATCTCTCAGCATTACCTTGATTAAACTTGAGTTTGCTATTGAGCTGTAGCAAAAATCTATAATTTTTCCCTCTGCCTTTCTCTTCTCTTCACAATTTGCTTTTTAGCATAATGGCATGTGTTCACAGAAAAACAAAACAAAAACCAAGATCAAAATGATGTATGGAATGCCATAATGCTCCTGGAGGGGACAGTGTATGGAACAGAAATATAGAGAAACCAGTTACCACTAAACTTTTATTTTTTTGCTCAATGAAAACCTGTGCTCTATAGCCTTAACGGCCAGATAAATCTAGCCCTGCAAAATATATGGAAGAGATCTTTCCAGTAGGATACCTGTGTTAGGTCAACTTGAGTTTCCATAAAATTTATGGTTATACACTAAGGCCATGATGGTAAACCTATGGCATGTTTGCCACAGGTGGCACACAGAGCCCTCTCTGTGGGCACACGAGCTGTCACCCCAGCTCAGCTCTGCTGCACATGCACAACGCCTTCTGCCAGCCAGCTGGTTTTTGGGTCTCTTCCGTGCATGTGGGAGGGACTAGGGAGCATGCAGCAGATCCGTGCACATATGTGGGGGCATAGCAAACATGCAGGGGTCATGCATGCATGTGGGGGGTGGAGCACATATGGGAGGGGTCATATGCACATGCATGGATGTGGGCCTCACATGGGGTCGTGTGTGCATGCATGGGGCAGAGCACACGGGAGGGTCTCATGTGCATTGCATTATGGGTCTGCGTGCATACACACATTTTTGGCACTCTGTGCCAAAAAGGTTAGCTATCACTGCACTAAGGTTATGCATTAATACAGAGATGTCAAATTCAAGGACCGAGAGCCAGATCTGGCCTGCAGGGTGCTTAGACCTGGCCCACAAGGCCACCCTTGAAACAGCGAATGACCGGCCCATGGTTCTTCTGCCAGGGAAAACAGGTTCCTGCGCTCCATTTTTGGCTATGACAGTCTCCTGCAGCCCTCTACCAGTGAAAACAGAGCTTTGTTTTCGCTGGCAGAGGGCTGAAGAAGGCCATGGCAGCTGAAAACGGATCTCAGAGCCACACCTACTCCAGCCATGCCCACTCCAGCCCCTCCCAAGGACAAACACAATCCTAATGCAGCCCTCAATGAAATCAAGTTTTACACACCTGCATGAAGATAACAAATGAACATCAATAGTTCATACAACATATTATTCATTGATTATCAAATTTTATCACTAATCACTGTGGTGGAAGAGGATGGCTTTATTGGAGTGGAGTTAAAGCAAGAAATTTCATTTGGTTCACATTTTTCATTTTAGCAAGTGAAAGTTTGGTTCAAACTTGCATAAACTAATTAATTAAATAGGTAAATTTTACTCATACATTTATCAGCATTTTGTATGAAATTTTGTAAACCTTTTTTCCAAGCATTTTTCCTCATTTTAAAAAATATGTTTGTGCATATTTTGGTGAATATTTTCTCATTTTAAACTTCAACCTCTGCCCCTATCTCAGATTTGGAAAAGCTATAATTTCATTTTTTACAACGCTGAGATGGACTATGAATCCCATATTCTCATTGACCAAATCTGTCACTCCCCTGTAGAACCACACAATGTGCTAATAGATACACTGGAGAACTCAAGCATACAGTTGAAGAGGGGCATCTGTGCTTAGTGTGTCTGTGGTTACATCAGGAGTGATACAGAATGCATGTAACTCCAAATTATTCCAAAAACAACTTCATCATGGATCCCTTTAGTATTTATAGGAAGTCTCACATCATTGCTCAGATTGCCAGCGATATAGGCTGCTACCTGAGTCAGGAAATAAAATCTGAGTGATGGGAAGTAATGCCTTGATCAAATTGTGTCTTCAAGCCTCAAGATCTGACTCTCACTGGAAAAGCATACACTTTTTGTAATCTAAAGAACTGTAAACGAGAACAGATCCCAAACCCTTATGGCTATAAATGAAATGAAATGCTTAATACTATCCCAAAGGGCCAGTTCAGTGGTTCCTAGTCTTTTTTTCTTGATTCAGACCATTGCCTCGCCATCAAAAGCATCTGTATAAGCACACATAAGCACACCTTTTAAATCTTTTTAACTTGGACTGTGTCAGAAGATATTGAAAATGTGGGTATTAGTGTATTGGCTCATTCATAAATGTATTGCTCTTCTTAAGTATTTTTATCTGTATTATCTTCCATAACCCTCAGGGAACAACTGCAATGGACTTGTGAGAAAGCAGAGGTTTACAGAGCACAGGTAGGGAACTATTAATGAAGCTTTTTAACCCACTCTGATCTCCATTAGATATGTTGCTGATCTAATATTCTGGGCTTGGAGTCAGGGGATTTTGTATTTGTTGCAAAGGCAGATGGAAAGCCCTTTGATTGTGACAAACAGATTGTTGCATAAAACAAGAGGAGGTCAAGAAATATACCAAAATGTTTCCTGGGTTATCTCCACTGTGTTGGAAATGCGGAAGAAGGGATGGCACATTCTACCATATTTGGTGGTCTTGTACTGAGGCCACGAAATACTGGAGAAGGATTCAAAAATGGCTTAAAGAGGTTACTGGGGCAAGCATGGAATGGAAACCCAAGAATTTTTTATTAAGTATAAAACCAGAAAACATGAGTAAATCAATATGGCGTTTGAGCCTACATATAATTGTGGCCGCAAGAATAACTTATGCACAATTTTGGAAATCTACTACCATACCGTCGGAAGAGGCCATAATTAAAAAGATCTATGAATGTGCAGAAATGGACAGAATGATGGGTTGGCTGAGGGACAAAGGAGAAATGGAACATTATCTTAGCTGGAACCTATGGTATATGTGGGTGACAAGGAGAACAGCAGGGACTTAAAATGGGGAAAGTCAAATAGCAGTTGTTAACAATGGGAACTAAAAGTGAACATGGGTATTGTAATAGTTCCTGAATTTTGTAACGAAAAGTTGCGGCTTAGAGACTAAACAATGAGGAAGGGAAAAAAAAGTTGGGCTGTGAATGACTGTCACCGCGGGGGGGAGGGGGGTTGTATGTTTAAAATTGTATTTGTATTTGTATGTTTCACTCTTAAAAAAAATAAATGTATAACCAATAAAGATCACTTTAAAAAAAAAAGAAATATACCTTGTGAACAGACCACCAAATGCATTGCACTGTTTTAGGGACTGAGCCAGGAGTGGGTTCCTGCCAGTTCTAACCTCTTCTATAGAAGAGGTTCCACAAATCTACAGTGCCATTTAGAACCGGTTCCAGTTCCCTCCCTCCACCCATCATCAAGATGAAGAGCGAGAGGGGGAATTCTGGGAGTTGAAGTCCACAAGTCTTAAAGCTGCCAAGTGTGAACACCCCTGGGTTTTTTTTTCCTAAAGGGTTAGGGCTGCAAGGGTCTTGAACTTGACAGCTTTAAGACTTGCCTGCTTCAAATGTCAAAGTTTCTGAGCCAACATTTTGGTTACTAAGCAAAAGCGTTGTTAAGTGAGTTTCACCACCTTTACAAGTTGGCCATGCCCACCCAGTCACATGGCCAGCAAGCCATTCCCACAAAACAGGCCACACCTACAGAAGAGGTTCTAAAAAAATTGAAACCCACTACTGATCACTGAGCCCTCCAACACAATACTTCCTATTGATAATTCAGTGCCACACTAGTGCAACGAGAGAGGGAGAGAGAGGGAGAGAGAGGGAGAGAGGGAGAGAGGGAGAGAGAGATGAAACACAAAGGTAAGTTCCTTGACACAGTTGTGATCAAAGGTGAAATTGTTGAGAGAAAAAATATATCTCAGTAGAAAGGTGTATAATATGCTGTCAGATTCTAAGTTGTTGTTTTTTAACTGATTGACACTTTCTGGAATTAGATTAGGGGCTTGCCAAGTACATATGATATCATTGCAAACTCATTTTTATGCACTGTTCAAGTTTAATATCAAAGGGACCACATGTCCCATGTCAAACGAAGCAAGTTGAGACTTTCATAGTTTTAAAAAAAATAAAATTCACAAGGCCAAATGCTAACTCTTAATTTCTAGCTTATATGACATAAATATCAGATATTTTATTAAAAATGCCAAAAGTAAAGGTTCCCCTCGCACATACTGTATGTGCTAGTCGTTCCCAACTCTAGGGTGCAGTGCTCATCTCTGTTTCAAAGCCAAAGAGCCAGCACTGTCTGAAGACGTCTCTGTGGTCATGTGGCCGGCATGACTAAACAGCGAAGGCACATGGAGCGCTGTTACCTTCTCACCAAAGATGGTCCCTATTTTTCTACTTGCATTTTTAGGTGCTTTGAACTGCTAGGTTGGCAGAAGCTGAGACAAGTAACGGGAGTTCACTCTGTTATGCAGTGCTTAAGATTCGAACTGCCGACCTTTCTGATCAACAAGCTCAGCATCTTAGCCACTGAGCCACCACGCCCCCCTATTTTAAAAAAATGCCTACTTACCCCTATATGGACATCTTCTTACTACTTTTGCTTATAATGTCACTATAATAAAAGGATATGGTCTTGGATCCAGGAGATGGGAAACATTTTATCTGTTAGCATAATAAGACAAAGATTTATTGACTGGATCTAAAGCAAATTTACATGAGGTCCAATCTTAAAATAAATCTCCTTAAAATAATTTTTTCATTCATTTGTGCAAAAAAAGATGGAATAATTTGTTAATTCTTATGGTGGTGGGATATCTGCAATGGTACGTATTGCCAGCAATGTAAGCAAAGTAGTATAATGCAAAATGCAGATTAAAAGGGATGTTATGACTTTGGGAAATATTTGTTGTAGGGTTGTAGCACCTTGAAAAAAATATCCTAAATATTGCCTGCACCCAAGCCTTCATTTGTGCTTTAGAGATGAGGGAATCTCCACTGTTTTTGCACAATTTTAGTCATAAGATCCTTTCATCACATTTCTGTATTAAGATACATAGTAATCAGTGCATTTCTCCACCCACTTCACAAACTAGCTAGATACCCATGCTTCACTATGAAACTATGTGATTGCGCTTGAAAATTAATGTAGAATGTGTAATTCTTAGCAGCAGAGCATGTTAATATAAGACAACTAGCAGTTGGAGCAGAGTTATTTTCAGGTGGGGAGGGAGAGTAGAATGTCTAAACTCCCAGCCTGCAGGCTGGATGAGTGAGATTATATAAACTGTTATATCTTTAATCCCTACTAGAACTATGTAAAAATCAGGCCAATTCTCTGGACTGCATCTCCTTCCAAACTTTTACTGATCTTTTAAACAGTATTTTTGTACGTAATTTTCTAAACGCAATTTTATATTATACTTCATATTTTCCTGTCTACATCATATTATAGGCATCTTTATCAATAACCTTTCATAAATCAAAATATAACTCAAGGAATGTGTTTAGTTTGAATTGACTCGATTTGTTCTTAACAAATCCTTGGTAACTGGTAGCACTTGCTATATTTCTTATAGATGGCACATAAATCTATTCTTTGCAGTTTGTTCTCCTCCTCTCTTCTTGCTTTGGTTATAATCAGAAATACTTTTTCCCCTGAAGGTTCTGTGAATATTTCCCATTAGCTGCATTTTTCCAGACATACTCTTTGTATTTATGACTTCATAATTCTCAAATCTGTCACAATCAGCTCTGAAGGAGCGTGGCAGGGTGTAATGAAATAATTTCAAGAGAAATGTTGCAACCCAGCAGCAATCTGCTTTTCTCTCCCACCAGATGCAGAATGAATAATATTTTGGGACATGTACTTATAAATCAGTGCACCCTTTAATTAAGCAGCACATTTGACTACAGAAGAATTAATTAGCAATTTGTGGCATCAGCCATGGCCTATTATCAAAATGCCTGTAATGCAATCAAATGCAATTGCTGGGGTGCCTTTAAGAGCTAACTATGAGCGAGTTGCTTTAGTTTAGATTTTGGAGTTTCTTCTAACACACTCAAACAACAATCTACATTTAGCATTTTTGCTTGTTTTTCTTTTATTGTTTGAATCAAACACACACACAAACACACACACACATACATATGTGTGTGTGTGTGTGTGTGTGTGTGTGTTGTATTTGTGCTGATAAATACAAATGTAACAAAGGCAACAGTAACACAAATGTAACAAAGGCAACAGTAAAAATATTGGGTTTCTCTCTGGATGGTCTCTTATGACGAGCCGATGGACAGAGAATGAAAGCAGTGAACTTCCTCCCATATTTGGGCATACCAGGGGTTGTGACTTATATATATGAATGAACTGGTTGGCTTACTGAAATTTGGTAAGCTAGTGGTTAAATGGCCTTGCCTTTGAGAAGGAGTTATAGTGGATGGCTTTTTAGTTTCATACATAAAATAGCGATTCAAGATATGCTTCAGCTGAAGATGAAGGCAAGGCAGACAATTCACTGCCAACATAGCCCATAGAAGCTTTCTGCCTTTATCTCAGGTTAGATAGCTGAAACAATAAAATCTTTCCTAGGACTGGTAGGTATTACAGCTGATTTATACTATATTGTCCCACTGGTGCTCTTAGTGGTCAGATCTCAAAACAAGAATTAAGGTGGATCAGATGGATTACAGAATGCCAAAAGATTTTCAAAAATTTAAAAGACGCTTCGAGGCATAGCTTTAAAAGACTTAAGTCTGATTATTACAAAGTTATTTTCTGATGCAGAGATACATGTAGGGTTAGGAGATACATGTAGGAGAGTGGAGAGCCTACAGTGGTCTATCTTTCCAAGAGGAATTTATCACACCAGTTTTGTGACCCTTAGATTGGTTATAGTAAGTTTTGAAGTACAAGCTAATATACTGGTTTTAACTTATAAAGCACCAACTGGATTGGAATCTGGGAAAAGCTACTAATTTAACAAATCAGGTCAATCCAAACTAAACCTGTTCCTTGAGTTATATTTTGATTTATGAAAAGTTATTGATAAAGATGTAATATGTTTATAGATAGGAAAATATGAACTAAAATCATGTTTAGAGAATTACATAAAAAGTACTGTTTCTGAATTATTTTGGGAAGTATGGAACAATGGATTTCTAAATGATAACTTGCACCTTAAAATAAGAATGGATCAAACTGGTTCATATCAGTAGATATAATCCTAATCTCAATACAACTCAGTCCCCAAGTAATTTTTATTTTGACAATTAATTGCATTAAAAACCACAATCACTTTTTAAATTAGGGATGAAAATCAGAATTTGAGAAATATGCCATTATTTTTATGGAATTGATTTTAGCAAAATTTATTATAATTTTGATGCAGTATCAGATTATGTAAAACTCAGGCCATATTCCTGTATCATATCTCCTTCGAAGCTTTTCACTTTACATCACTTCTGTTAGGGGGAAGAAAGGCTAGGAGACACTGCTTTTTAGTCACTGTCACAATTTTATGGAACATCTTCCCTTTACATCTAGCGAGATTCCTAATTAGCATGTATTTTTAGTTTGTCCATATAGAATAGCATGATAATGAATATGGTGAAAGACTCCTCCTCTACCAACAATTTTTCCATTATGAGCAACAATGAATATAGACAAAAAATTAAAATGGGTTGCAATTATCCTGGCTTTACAAGCTTTTGGCATTCAGGGTGTTTTTTTTTAAATAACATGAGTCATTTAAAAGTGCAATCCCTATTTTGTAATGGGAATTGTTGAAATCCTGCAGCCACATTTATTGGTATGAAGAAACCTGTCTCACACTGAATGAAAGAGAAATGATGGAGTACTATGTATATGGTTTATTGCTTTTCCTGTTATTTTACGATAGAATAACATGTGCAGCTCTTAGTTTGAAGGTACAATAAATCTATGCCTTTGCAAAAGCTAGGGAAAGTACAATCAACCAATCTAGGTATTATGTATTTATTTTTTAGTTTCCAGTATATTCAATCCACAGAGTTGCAGAAGTATGCAAAATAATAAGGTGGAGGGAGGCACATGTTGAAATATTATTCATCCTATTCATCAGGTTTTGGAGTATTTGGTGCAAACAAAAGTCTCTGCATTTTCATTTTGAGTGGATTATATAGCAAATGCATTATCAGTACTGCATCACATGATGGTCTTGCAATGCTGCAGTTAAAACATTTGGCTTCCAGTGGCTTTTCATCGCAGATGGGTTCTATTCATATCACACAACAGGCTTATTGTAAAAGCTTTCTTTGGAAAAGTGGGATTTAAAGCAGGGGTGGAATTCAGCTGGTTTGGACCGGTTCAGGTGAACCGATTGTTCTGGCGATCAGTTGGCCCCACCCACCCACCCATGGAGAGGTGGGTTCCTACCGGTTTGGACCGGTTCGTTTGAATAGGTAGTAACTCAGTCTGCCATGCCCCTGAACCAGTTCTTTTGGCAGCGGCATCTTCTTTGTTGCATATACATATGTGCAGAAGCATTGTTTTTAGTACTGCGCACATGCGCAGCGTGTTCCTGAGCGAACCGGCAGTAGGAGCAGCCAGAACCCACCCCTGCACCCATGCTCTATTCCAGTGTTTCTCAACCTTAGCAACTTGAAGATGTCTGGACTTCAACTTCCAGAACCCCAGCTAATCGGCATGGCAGAGCAGATTACCATGCCTCAGCTATTTTACTCACCGGGACTGCAGGAAAAGGTAAAATTTAGTGCTGGCTTCAAATGCAGTGCAGCCCGCGCAAAGCGAACCAGTTGTTACACCGGTTGAATCCCACCACTGATTAAAAGCAACAGTAAGGGACAAGTTACAAAATGGAAAGCTGTACTTTCAAAAAAAATCAATAGGAAGGCTTGCCCACTATTAGCTAGATATAATGGGGCATGTAATCTGGATGGAATGCAGATAGGTGATTTTATTCAGAAAAAAAAATAGGTTATTAATAAAAAAAAGTTCATGCCCTGTCATTTTTGGCATCCTGTTTATGGAACTGTTGTCATTTGTTTACTAGAATAACCAATTGCTAATGCTGAACAATATTTGTGTTAGAGCAGGTGTGTCAAACTCACATCGTCATGATAGTGTCATGTGATGTATTGTGATTTCCCCCCTCCCTTTGCAAAACTGGGCATGGCCAGTGTGTGATGCATCTGACTTGCGGGCCGGGAATTTGACACCCCTGTATTAGAGGATGTGAGGGTCACAGAAGCAATGTCCTTTGTCAAAAAAACTTTGTGTGTTTCCTCTAACTCCAAAGTTTTAGAATTTTATTACTCGTTTCTATGGAAAGTGGTAGATAGACATCGTAAAGAAGCCAGCACATGGGCTGATGAAGTTGTGGAATGAGAAAATGGAATATTTTGCTAAGGTCTTATTTTGCTCTTGGGATGAAGGAATGTTTGTTTGTTTATTATTATTATACTTGTATAATATGTGATCAAGCCATTGAAGTTTGATGCTCTAAGAAGCATTCAGAATGTGCCAGTCTATTGCATGGATCTTCTAGTAGGTGCAATATGAGCAACAGTATATTGATGTGCAAGGTTGTCTCTCGATCGTAGATTCTAGCTTGCTCAAATGCAATTAATCTGATTTTTCTGCTAAGCATCAGAAATATTTAGTTAAACGGAAACATTTGGTGAAGAATAACAGTGCGATGAGATTCTGAATGTGGGACACTTTCTGAGAGTGTCAAAAGCAAACCTTTGGAAAACTGTACACAGAGGGTAAAGAAAGAAGTGAAAGAAACTGGAGTGAAAATAGAATAATTTTATTTGTGCAGATTTAACCTCTGCTGTTTATTGAATGTTAACAATTTTTATTATTGTTTTATTGTTTTCTTTTTTTTAGAAATCTTACTAGTGTTATGGTATGCTACCCTGAAGACCATTGCATCATTTTCTCAGCATTTTAGCAGGAGAAAATCCTAAAACACACAGACAAAAATAACAGAAGAAATGGGACAAGTTCTTTCTCTTTCCCTCCATCCAAAGATCAAGTCACAATACAAACAGGGGCATCAGATAGCAGCTCCTTAGAAGATACTCAGCTTTAGAAATAGTCCTGCTTCTCAGTGCAAGTATTACATTTATGCCATTTATAAAAAGGAAATATTTGCTCAAGGCCATTTACTTTTTTAGTTTGCACTGGGATGAGACAGCCATCACAGCTGCAAGACAGACAGATGCTCATGTTTGAGCTGAGCCTTCTTTTCTGCTTTGTTTTATTTTATTCCACCCAGCATAGATCAATCCAAGGAAAATATGGAGATAGGACATGGAATCTCATTTAAGGCAATTTCAGCAAAATGCAGGTAGATATTTAATTCACTTTTCACATCAACATATATAGCTGATTGCTGGAAAGAAATCCAAATTCCCTTGAGGAAATGAGTTTTAAAATAAGCTACACTTGCAACACTTTGAAGGGAAAGTTTTCCCTTATAAGTATTTATATGGTTGGATATATTTATTATTATATTGTTGTTTTTTCCTGGCTTTCACAGTTGCTTGTTTGTTTCCTTTATATCTTTTCTCTCTCTCTAGAGGATGGAGAGTTTTATTATTTAATAGTAAAGCATCAGCCGTTATGAGCTGCAGCAGAAAAATGATGATAAATAAAAAATAGATAGATAGATAGATAGATAGATAGATAGATAGATAGATAGATAGATAGATAGATAGATAGATAGATAGATAGATAGGAATATATAGAGAGACATACACATACACACACAACATGCACATATAAATTCTGGAGAAGGAAAAAGAAGAAACTTCTATTTTGGCAAAGTCCAGCTGTCTAAGAATCTTAGCTTTGCTTTTAATTATTTCATTTATTAGATCTTTTAAAATCCTGCTTTCATTATTTTTATGAGTAGCTCAAGGTGACAAAAATATATCTGTCCTCCTTCAGTTTTTCCCCACAATAACAATTCTGTGTGTGTATGTGTGTGTGTGTGTGTGTGTGTGTGTGTGTGAGAGAGAGAGAGAGAGAGAGAGAGAGAGAGAGAGAGAGAGAGGAGGGAGGGAGGGAGGGAGGGAGAGAGAGAGAGGGAGGGAAGGTGGGAGGGAGGGAGAGCAACTGGCCCAAAGTCACCCAGCTGGCTTTTATGCCTAAGGCAGAGTATAAGAATTATGAAGATGACCAGCGGATGGTACATTATGCAAAACAGTAGCCATTGCAAATTTCCTAATTTGCAAATTAGTACCAACAACAGGATAAAGCTGCTTAGGAAAAATCCTATCAATATCTATGCATTTATACAAGTTACAGAATTCAACAAAAGCATAGCATGTACAAGTTGCAATTATGCATTAAGAGATTTATATGTCAATTTAGCCTAATACTTGTACTCCATTGCATTTGTGCAGAAAAAGAACAAATAAATCCTTGTGTAGCTGGAGATGCAACCGACATATTTCCTCATTAAAACATACGCCTTTGCAATATCCTAAAATTACTGTTTTCTGGGAAAAAATAATTACATATATTAATTCCATTTTTAGACAAAGTTTAATATTTTCAGATGCATATATTTTTTGTACTGCATATCTACCATATGGGAAATGACAGCTGGAAAATTCTCTGTACCCTAATTATTGGCGAGAAATTGTTTCTTCAATGTTGGAAATACAAATTTATGATGTTACTGTAATTATCCAATGGATTGAAGATAGATTCTTTTATTCCTTTCCATATATAAAACAGTCCATGAAAATGCTAGTTTTTATTGTTGTACTTGTTGTATACTAAATCCACAATCAGATAAATGCTTTTATCATCAAAATGTTTTTGTTATTTATCGTTTTGTCATTTATCTTATTCTTTTCTGCTTCCAAGGCATTAACAATAGCAAAAAGACGGGAGTTCCATTTGAGCCTTTAAAGTGTCTGTAAAAAAATAGAGATGTATGTGTAAAATATTCTGAAAACCTGACTTAACCCAGGTCCCACTAATAAAAGTTCTCCTAATAGACTGAATAGGTCAGAAACTAGTTTTCTGAACTAGCTTTTCTTGAAATGAGTATCCTGGGTTTTTTTTAAACACAACCTTATTTTTGATTCAGTAATAGTGAATCATCTGTTGTGTAAGCTCAGATAAGGAGCAAAGAATTTAAATGTTAGCTTTTAAAAAATCTTCTCCTTACTTTCACACTATAAAAACACTATGCAACCCAACATTTTAACAAATGTTAAATGCTAGATATAGGAAGGATATTATGTTAGGCAATGTCTATAATTTTTGTTGGGGGGGGATGCTATTTATTTATTTTTTATTAGATTTTTATCCCAACTTTGATCACCTTACGACAGGATCAATACCTAATTTTCTGTCTCCTATTTTTCCCAGAACAGCAATTCTGGTTGGGCTGGATTGGGAAAAGTAACTGGCTAAAATCACGCAGTAACTCTCCATGGCTAAGGATGGACTTGAATGCATGGTCTCAAGGTTTCTTCCCAAGTGATGGAAGCTTTCATTCATAATTTGGATGTTTAATGTGTGAACATCTGCTGAGAAGAACCTTTTTATATTTCCTGATCATATGGCAATTTTGATATATAAAACTGTAGGCCTGTAGATATTAAGTCTATAGACAGTTGGCATGCATATGCCATCATTACTCAGCTAGCCATGCCTCAGGATTGAGGATAGTCCAGATCTGACATGGTTAATAGGAAGACTTGACTGAACTTCTTAAGGCAGCTCACACACTCCCAATCATTATTTTGAAGCCAATAAAGCCCAAAATGTTCTACTATACTGATATTGTAGCACTCTTGATTTAATGAGGGTAATTGGGACCAGAATTTCCACTGTTAAATCACAAAGTGTGAAGACCCATGATCACATTGCTTAGCAATGACAATCCCAGCAGTTGCCATCATTAAATGAGAATCATGGATCATTAAGTGAGGATCTCACATGAATGCAACTAGCAAATTCCTACCAGCTTCCAACAAGCAAAGCTAATAAGATTGCAGGCAGGAAGTTGCAAGTATGTCCAAGCTTTTTCTTAGGTGACATACAAGCAGGTGGTAAGCAGGTAAGTGGGGGAGGTAGAGGATGATTGCTACAACCCAGCATGAGTATGGTCTGGTAGGAGAGTACCATGAAGAGTGACTTGTAGGTGGGTGGGGACATGCTATGGAGTATGAGATCTTCAGAATCTTGTATTCTGTAAGCAGGACTGTAGCAGTGCTTCTTCAGAAAATAGGGGGGAGGGGTTCTCCTTCAGAAAAAGGCAAACAGGATTAGGAGCAACTGGTGATTCTATGTTGTGGCCCGTCAGCTGCCAGCAGAGCTGGCGGCAGACTCAAATGATGATGAGGTTGTGGAGGAACTTGGACCAATGCTGGAGTCTGAGGAAGGCCCTGATGGATGCTATGTATTGGATGCAGAGATAGAGCCAGGCCCATCCGCTATTCCCCAGCCATTGGAGAGACAGCTACCTTTGGAGGCTGATATGAGTGAGGAGGTAGAACAGCTGGACCCGGTTCCAGATACACATATGCGCAGAGCAGTTAGAAGAGGTGAGCAACGGAGGACAAAGATTTGGCTCGGGAAGCAAAGCACACATGGACGCTAAATGGCCCCTCTCTGGCTGGGGAAAAAATAGAAAGAAAGGGGAATGGTTGTCATAGGAGACAACAATTCGTATTTCTGAAGATTTTGCTCACTGTATTTCGTGCCACAAAGGCTACTTGCGAGAACTTAATTTGCAGCCTTTCGGTTGGGAGCTCACGGCCTTGCAATTATCGCAAGGAACTGATAAGGGCTGTACTGCAGTTAGCTCCTTGAAGGACTATTGCCTGGACTTTCTGGTGGGTAAATGCAATTAATTCACAAGAGGTAAATAAAGAGAGGTTTTTCGAGACAAGGTGTCTGTTTCTTGCTTCTGCTAAGGCTGGGTCAGAACACTTTACCAGCTGACTCTACATTGACTTTGCTTGTGGGAAGGCAGCAGGTCATTAACTGAGGACTACTTGTAGTTGATTATGAGATGGGTGTGTGAACTTATTTTCATCTCTCCAGTGCTTTGCAGTTATTCCCGCTTCCTATGTTTCTATTAAATCACAAAAATGAAAGCATTTATGAAGTAGAAATTGTAGTCTAAGATTGCCTTTAAACTTCTTGTTATTTATTTTGTTTTCAGTCTCTTAAGTGAACAATTTTTAAAAAGATAAAATAAAATCATGTAAATTAATTATACTAAAGCAGTTGACTAAAAAAGTAAAAATGCGTGCAACAGCATTAAAAGATCACCACTGTAAAATTAATAACCCTAGCAATAAAAAAGGGAGGGAAACAAGCTAAGCAAAACAAAAATACCATGAGAACTTTGATGGTATTAGCCAGTTTTCTTTTTGTTCCTTTTCTGGGGGAAAAAAGATCAATGCAAATGTTGATGAGCCATGTACATAAACAATCCATTACTCCCAATCAACTATGGATTTCTTCCTATCATGTTGCTACCTTCCTACCATAATTGCTTTAGACATCTTCCATGCCCCCAAATCTATAGTTCTTGATAATTTAATAGATACTGGAGATGTTGCCAAGAGGAATATAATGCATTCCTATCATACTGTGATTGATAGTGAGCCTTGTCAAAATTCTTGTAGTTATTAGCCTAAAATATAGTAACATTTCAGCTCCTGATTTGTGTTTCCAAAAGCAGGGTGATCATAACCTATTACATGTAATCCTCACCTTATGACCATTCTAAAGCTTGCCTATTTCAGTCCCAAGTTGCGATAGTCATTAAATGAGGTGACCATGTGATCGCCTTGGTTAAAGACACCCCCCCACTTCCCTAATTCAGCTTGTCCCAACCTCCAAGACCTCATTCACCTACTGAAGCATCCTGTGCGTTGCTTGTGCATGTCTTCCTACACCACCACTTCTTCCCAGGGGTGGGTTCCAGCAGTCACTACTGCTGGTTCACTCATGGGCATGCATGCACAGTGCAATAAAAATTGTTTTGCACATGCACAGAAGCAAAAAACAAGATAGCAGTGCCTATGGCGCCACCCGGAGAACCGGTTTGGGGGCATGGCAGACCTGGGTCGTTGCTGGTTCCAGTGACCCAGGCCACCAAACCACTATCACTTCGGCCGAACTGGTCCGAACCGGTAGAAACCCACCACTGCCTCTTCCCCATCTCCCATCACTAATTGTGCACTTACCTCTGGAAACCCTCTAAACTTCTGGAGCTCATGTCGGGTAAAGAGGGAATACTGCTGCACCCCCTTAGCATCCTGTGGTGGCCTGGCAGGAGTCAGTGGAGCTGCCGCCAGACTCCGACGGTGAGGGGTGTTATGAATTGGCCTTGGAAGAGGTGGAGGACCCTGAACAGGGTGTTAGGGCTCGTCCGGAGCTGTTACAGCCGCCGCCAGACTCCGACAGTACGGGGGCTGGTGGGTCGGCCTTGGAGAGTGTGGAGAACCCTGGACAGGGTGTTAGGGCTCAGCCAGAGCTGTTAGAGCTACTGCCAGACTCTGCCAGCACGGGGGCTGGTGGGTCGGCCTTGGAGAGGGTGGAGGACCCTGGATGGGGTGTCACCGCTGCGCAGGGTGGGAGGAGACATGGTGGCCACTGGATACCTGGGGAGCATTGGATCAAGGGGAATGTTCCTGCAGGTATTTGGGAATCACGAAGGAGGAAACACAGGAAATGAGTGGGGGCCATCTTATGAACAATCCATTCCAACCGCATCCGGACTGTCAGACCCAGGGGAAGGGCCTTTCGGTGGGGGATAGTGTTGTGGCTTGGTAGGAGCCTTTGGAGCTGCTATCAATGAGTGGTTTCAGGATGCTCCCGGGAGAAGATAACAAGCAGCTGGGGCTCGTTAAGGCTCTCCTCCTGTGGATAAAAGACTGATGGTGCCATGCCTTAGTTGCAGTAGTCAACGTCGTTTGTTTGTTCATGAGTTCAGTTCCATTCCTGTTCGAGTTCGTGTTCATGATTCAAAGAGGCACTTGGATAAGTGATTTGCTTTCTGTAAACCTGGATTGCTGTAAGAGTTTTGTTTTTGCATTTGTTGTTTAACTTTTTGCCAGAGACTTTATCTATGTTTATTTTGGGCTCGCAGCCAGCTTGAGCTGGGATTGATATTTCCTTTGAAGCTCTGTCTGGCTGTCATTTTTGAATGAGCAAAGAGGGGGGTCAGAACAGCATCCTAAACCATGTGGTTCCATCCTAGAAGTGGGCATCATTTTCAGAGTAGGCATAATGAATGAAAATAACATCAATTTTATCAACTACTTTCAACTTTTTACAAAGAAGTGTTACTAGCTTCTATTCACTAATTAATCTCTAACCACTGTGTAACTTCAGAAGTAGCCACTGCAACTTAATAAACCATAATACAAAATTGTATGTAGTACCAAAAAGCTCTTTACATAAACCAAACTTTTTAAAAATGTGTTAACATTTTAAATAACCACTATGGTTGTATCATGTTTTACAGGTAGATGGCTCAAAATGATATCTGGAAACCAATTTGTGTTTTACAGTGTTAAGTACATGGAAATCTTTACCTGATGTTCCCTATATTGTGATAACCTAAAATCTGAAATTTGGAAGGAAAAAAAACTTGCATTATATGCTGTACTCATTTAATTTTGAACAGGAGGATGACTTTCAGTGATGCACAGAAACGGTCAATGGGATCTCCAGAAGACAATAGAACCAAATCAACCAGATTTGGCCAGTCAGTGTCAGAGGCAGATGGATTGGCGACTGACAGACTTCCTTCTCCTATCTCTAAATACAAATATTATTTTGGCTATAATTAATGAAGGGGTCTAATTGTCCAGCATCTTTGCCTCAGGAAACTATGCTGGTTCTCCATAAGTGTTTTAGCTAGCATTCATAATGATTCATTGCTATTGCTACCGCAAAGTCTTGTGATGTTTCCCTTGGAGATCTCTTTGCTTCACCTCATAGTACCAGTTTCCATCAGTTGTTGACCTTACCGTAATAGAATCTGCTCATTAAGTTTGAATATCATAGGAAGACTTGCTGAGAGACTTCATCCTTCTGAATTCTTGGGGATGTTTGGCCAAGGCAGCAGACCTTCTCACTGCAGCTCCCACTTATGCAATTAAGTCCCTTGACCTGATCGTATGGGAAGCTTTCACCCTCTTAGCTTTCCAAGTGCATTAAAACAGTTTTAATGTTCTGTTGTTTTGGTCCAAATAATAGATGACATCACGGTGTCATTAAAAGAAATTTAAAGTGTGTTGCGAGGTGTGTTTTTATTTATTTGTTTCTCTGCTGTTCGTACTCCCAAGTCCTTGGGGATTGAGGCTCTCTGCTCTTTAGCTAGAAATTGCAACAAATAATTTCGAAACGAGGGGTCCTTGGTGCTCTCTGAGCTTGCTTGATTTCTTGCAGATATTTCACTACTTCAGGGTGCACCAAGGACCCCTCGTTTCAACCCTCTGCTACAAACATTCTCATTTATTATTATTATTATTTTTAAAAGGAAACTTGGTTATGAAATGGCATTTCCTTTCAAATCTTATTCAAGGCTTCCAACCATAATAAGGAAAGCAATCCTTATGAAAAGTGCTGGCACTGTTTTTGAAATGAAAAATGGAGGACAGTGCTGGCACTGTTTTTATACTGTTAATTTTGATTGCAGAGTGGAAAAGATACTTAGAAGGCATTAGTTGTTACGACATAGTTCAGGACCAGAATTCTTTCTGTACAACCACTCTGTAATTTCACCATGATTGGAATAATTTTGCATAGATTTTTAATGTTATCATCTATCCTTAATACTTCAATATTATTCTGTTTGGATCATTTCTGATAACAAATATAAGGCTGCCCTATAGTGTCCTGACCTGATATACATTAAAAAAAGATCATGATTATTCTGATGTCTGTGTGTATATGTGTGGGTAAGTACGTGTGTGCATCTTGCGTGTAACACAGACGGTGGTTCACTATTTATTGTATGCAATATGCTAGGAAGTTATAATATATTTCCTCTCAGACTCTCACAAGATTACTTTTTCTGGCTGCATGCCTTGAAGGCTAAACTTCTTAAACATGTTAATTTTTTTTATACTTTTCTCAGCGATAAGCTATTTACCAGTGTAATATTTCTGTGTTGATTTTAGATGGGGAGGAGGTGGTAGGGGAAAGGATGAAATACCTTCAATCAGTGGCTTTTTAGTGGTCACTTTCTCCACTTCCTACCAAGCCTATTGAAAGTACTGTAGAAACAACATCCATTATTAACAGATAAATGTTTTATTAAAGATATCAAGACCATGAAGATTTGTAACTTTAATAAAGCATTTTTTTATTTTAAGTCTATAACATTATAAGTTGAACAACTGGGGATATCTTTTAAAGGATTGTAGTCAGGCATAGCCTCAGAAAATTGATAATTTTGCTTGTCTTGGGAAAATTTAACTGAGCTTAAGAACACATTGATAAAGCATTTTTTTTTAAAAAAGTTTTGAGTTCAGAGAAAGGTCTTGCTTTTTATAGTCATGCTTATACATTAGCAGATACAATTAAACAATGGGTTAATTACTTATAGCTATGCTTGCACATTAGCAGATACAATTAAACAATGGAAAGGTTCAAAGGGTGGTATTCATTTAATTTACTTATAGAAATAATTTGCAGCAAGCTCATTGTGAATTGGAATCTATTTCTGAAATTGGATCTCACAAAATTTATTAAGCAAACTTCCAATATTCTAGTAGAAATGTTAATTATCCAAGTATTGTCTCCAAAGACTGTGGAAAGTTCTGTGTGTCAGGATTTCAAGTAATACTCCCAATGAAAGAAGATGCCAAGGCTTGAGTTTCCTCAAAGTTTCATTTTATTAGAGATGTTATATTGGCACATCTGGGAAAACCTGAATCTGAAAGATTTTCCCACCAGAAACAAAGTTCAAGTCCCTGCCCAGCATCCACATGTCCATCACATGGTCCAATCAAGCATCCCAACTGGAGATGCCTCTCAGTCACACCACTCCAGGTGCAGGGCAAGATGTTCTGGAGTCACAGAGAAAGGAATGTTATTTTGACTATATCTACCCCATGTCAGGGCTGTAGTTATGTTCCTTTTAGGATCTTTGGCCTGCCACACTTTCTATTATTTCACTATGCTGTTTCATTAGTGTAGTAATTGGGAGGGGGGAATAGACAGGAGTAGAATGGTGTAGAACGGGGCCTTCCCCAACGAAGCCAAAAGCAAACCAACCCCTAAAATGGACAATGGACTGTCAAAAAGCCTTTGAGAAATTAAAACGGCTCTTTGCCCAAGAGTCCATACTGCAACACCCCGACCCCAAGCAACCATTCATAATCCAGATGGATGCCAGTGATGTAGCAATAGCTGCAGTGCTACTACAAAAGAATAGAGAGGGCCACCTCTTGCCATGCACTTACATCTCCAAGAAACTCACCACTACTGAAAGGAGGTGGGACATTTGGGAGAAAGAGGCGTTTGCAATCAGGTGGAGCCCGCTCACGTGGAGACATCTCGTGGAAGGAGGAGATATGCTGTTCGAGGTCTGGATTGATCATAAAAACCTCGAAGCTATCCATGCCCATCGAATATTATCTCCCAAACAAGTTCGCTGGGCATAATACTTCCAAAGGTTCAAATTCAACTTTAAACACATCCCCACAAGGAAAAACTTGTTGGCGGATGCTTTGTCAAGAAAACTGCAGT
The DNA here is from genome assembly GCF_051295495.1 of Thamnophis sirtalis. Classification (NCBI taxonomy): domain Eukaryota; kingdom Metazoa; phylum Chordata; class Lepidosauria; order Squamata; family Natricidae; genus Thamnophis; species Thamnophis sirtalis. The sequence continues at coordinate 65,935,728 of NW_028261387.1, forward strand.
ACGACAGTAAGAAGGAAGAAGTTGTCCAACCCATCATTTCTTCCTCCTACCAACAGGTGGCCCGGGTCACCACCTGAAGCCAAGATAAGGTGATGATAGAGTTCAAAGCAGCACTCCCGGCAGACCCGTGGTTCAACAATAACAAGGACATCCTAACGATGAGCGGTGGTTTAGCCTGGAAGGGGTCCAAACTGTACGTCCCTGCGGAATTGAGGCTGGAAGTCCTACAGCGAAGCCATGATGTAAAACTAGGCGACTACTTTGGATTCCTAAAAACGCTCCACCTTGCCAGGTGTCAATTTTGATGGCCAAGGATGAAATCGGAAGTGGAAAATTATGTAAAAAGCTGTGCTACTTGCGCAACAGTGAAAACACGACCAGGGAAGCTCCCTGGGCTACTACAATGAGTAGCTAGCCCTAGCTGACCATGGGAAGAGATCGCAATGGACTTCATCGTCGAACTCCCAGACAGCAGTGGAAATAGAGTAATCTGGACAGTTATTGATTTGTTTTCCAAGCAGGCACATTTCATTGCTTGCTCAGGGCTGCCGTCCACAAAGAAATTAGTGAAAATGTTTGTGAAACACATTTATTGCCTGCACGGGGTGCCCAAGAGGATCATTTCAGACTGCAGAGTTCAGTTCACTGCCAAGTTCTGGAGAGAATTCCATCGGGTCCACAGAAGGACTCAGCTCAGCGTTTCATTCCAGCACGAACGGCGCTGTGGACAGGGCCAATGCGATGGTGAAACAATACATCCGGTGTTATGTGGGCTATCAGCAAGAAAACTGGTCGGACTTGCTACCTTTCGCCGAAGTGGCATACAACAATACTGTCCACATCAGTACTGGATTAACCCCTTTCCAGATTACCAGTGGCATGGAATTTGTTCCCATGCCTGAGTTTCCTAGAGAACCTCCCTCCTCCATGTCTCTGAATGAATGGATGGACGCACTAAAGAAAGGATGGGAAAATACGAAGAAGGCTCTAGCAGATGTGGCAAAAACCTACAAGAAGCAAGCTGATAAACATCGCTCGCTCCAACCCCCCTTTCGTGTGGGGGACAAAATTTTTGTATCTACCAAACACATAAGATTAAGAATGCCTAGTAAGAAATTGGGCCCAATATTTCTAGGCCCATTTCCAATAGAAAAGATAATTAACCCAGTTACAGTTCGACTCACTCTATCCAGAATTCTAGGGAAAATTTACCCAGTATTTCATTGTAGCTTGTTGAAACCAGTAATTGAAGAGTCCAGCATAAGACCGTCCAGCCATGCTCCCCCTCCTCCTGTAGTGGTAGAAGGGGAAACACATTATGAGGTGAAAAAAATCTTAGACTCGAAGCTGTATAGGGATTGCTTACAGTATTTAGTGCATTGGAAGGGGTACCCTTTGTCCAAAGCCACTTGGGTGAAAAGTTGGGACCTAAAGGTGGATAGGTTAATAAAACAATTCCATGAGAAATTTCCTGATAAGCCAAAGGGTCCCCCTGGTGGGGGGGAAGAAGTGGTTCATTTTTTTAATGCTAACTTTGATGTTGTTCTCTTTTCAGGAAACGTTTTTCTTCTGAGGCGAGGCCTCCTGTCAGGGCTGTAGTTATGTTCCTTTTAGGATCTTTGGCCTACCACACTTTCTATTATTTCACTATGCTGTTTCATTAGTGTAGTAATTGGGAGGGGGGAGTAGAAAGGAGTAAAATGGTAGAATGTGTTATTGTCATTCTTTTATAGAAGCCTAAGGTCATCTTTTGTCTCCGCACCTCTGCACCTGACTGGAACCAGCTGAGTGGAGATGCCACCATGGCCAAAGAAGATTGGACCATGTGATGGATTTATGGGTGTGGGGATAAGATCATGAACTTTCAACTGGGTGAAATCCCAGAAAGTTTTAGAATTGGGATTTCCACAGTTCGTTGCCAACATGTCTGTCTTATTAAATTGGAACTTTAAGGATAGCTCTGCCTTGGACTTGATTTAATTCTGCATGCTATTTGGAACGCTGACACCCCACTCCATACAATCTCTCTTCCCAGTTTCCCACATCAATAAATGTGGCAGGCCTGAATGCCTAATGCAAAAGATGGCTTCCAGGCCTGACACTATGTTGATATAGATTGTTATAGAGCTTCCAGATATATAGATATACAGTATCAACTAACTAAGAAGCCATTGCTTCCTTTGCAAAGTAGCTAATAAATTGCTGGCTTTAGCTTATATGCAAGTAAACAGACATGAAAAGGCACTAGAAGAGGAGAACTACAGCAAAAAAGCATATCTGAAGTCAAATTTGCATTGAGAGAGAGGTGAGTAAAACATTGCTTTGTCTGCTTCTGCCCTGAACCTGTTGTCATCTTGTCCTTGTGACAGAGCAACCAGGCAGTATGAATGAGCTCAATGACCAGAAAAATGGTGAAAGAGTATGCCTCTGTATTTAAAAAAGAAAAAGCCCAGGGAGAGCAGCTAGCTCAGGAAAAGAAAATTTGCATTTTTTAAAAAAAACCTTCCAGACTTCAAACCAATCATGGTCTATTGGTCATGCTAATGTTATACCTTTTGTGCTATTCTTAGGGAGAATAAAACTACTTTAAACCCACTTCACAAAATGCACCCAGAGCCAACATTTGTAATGGGATCGAGTTATGTTCTCTGTTTCTGCTATCCAGAAATGGTTGCTTGTCTGTTCTAGCAACAGGGCAACTGGGAAATGCAGCTAAGCACTGAGTCATGATATGGAAATTCCCTAATTTTCACTGCTGGCTTTGAAAATTATCTTGGACAAATTATATTTAAACCTTGAATTTTGGACTATCAACACATTTAGCTCCTCACTTGCAATTTTAATTACAGAGCTTTAGTCTCTTTGTCTCTGTGGAAGTGCTTATTTGCCAATGTTTTTAAGCAGGGAAACAGAAAATGTTTGACAAAACCACAGTGAAATATTTTTATACTATTTGGAAAAAAAATACGGTTTCTCTTCTCTGTTCTTTTCAATTTATTAATAAGATCTAAACTGTATTACTGTGGTCCATATCCAGGCATTCACATATCAAAAAAATAATAATATTTGCTTATTTTAGAGGTGAATATGCCATTATTTTTCATATGTTTAATAGCTATAAATCATCCTTACCCTGAACTAGATATACCCCAAGAATATGAATTCCAGTCTCCAATTCTTCTCTGGCCCAAGCACTTGAGAACAAACCAAGTTAATCATAATAGGAATTTCATCTAAGAAGAATATCTTCCAAACAGGACATTCAAACTGACCAATTATTAACTTGGGTGAACTTGGTCTAAGGTGACCAGACATCCTGATTTCAGCGGGACAGTCACGATTTCTAACAATTTGTCCCATGTTCCAGGACATTTTTAAAAAGTCCCGATTTTCTGGCTTCATGTTGAAAGCCCAGTGGATTTGCTTAAGAAATCCTAACCAGGGCAAGACAAAAGACACCCTGTCTAATCCCTCTCTCGGTCTCAGTACTTTCATTGAAGATATTAAAACATTAAAGCAAGAAAATGGACCCCCCGCGCCCCTTTTACCTCATTTTATAAGATAAAATGACCTAGTACCATAGAGCTCCAGGAAATACTTGGCTAGAGAGGTAGCGAGTGTTCCTTCCTGGATTTTCCGGAGGGGAGGGGCACAGAGGTTGGAGGTCAGCTTGTGTGGAAAAAATGGTGGCAAAGTTTCTTTGAAAAATATTTCCCTGACTAAAATTTCACCATTTCAATTTGCTCAGCTCTTTGTATTAACATCTACATCATTCTGGATTGACTTGGAGTGCAAACCTGCTGGTAAGTGAGCTGGGTTTTTTTCTTTTATTTTTTTAATGTATTTTAAAATAATATTTTATTTATTGTGCATAGGATTTTTTAAAATTCTGTGTGGATTCTTTTTTTAAATTGTCTTAGACTATTTAAAAAAAGATTCTATCCAAAATAAATTGAAGTGAAACCATTTTTAAAAATTCTATGCACAATACTTTGAAATATATTGTGCATAGAAAGAATAGTTTGAAATGTTTTACTTCAATTTATTCTGTGTGGATTCTTTTTTTAAATTGTCTTAGGCTATTTAAAAAAAGATTCTATCCAAAATACAAAATACCAGCTGCAGTTATTCACTTAAGAACTGTGGCAAGAAAGGTGGTATAATGGGCTTAGTGACCAAAGTTACAATGGCATAGAACAAAGTGACTGATGACCATTTTTCACACTTAGTGACCATTTTCACACTTAGCGACTGTTGCAGCATCTTCATGGTCACGCGATCAAAATTTTGATGTTTGGCAACAGATTCATATTTATGATGGTTTCAGTGTCCTGGGGTCGTGTAATTTCTTTTTGTGACCTTTTGACAAAGTCAAATGGGGAAACCAAATTCACTTATGCTACTAACTTATCAGCTGCAGTTATTCACTTAAGAACTGTGGCAAGAAAGGTGGTATAATGGGCTTAGTGACCAAAGTTACAATGGCATTGAAAAAAATGACTGATGACCATTTTTCACACTTAGCGACCATTTTCACACTTAGCGACCATTGCAGCATCCTCATGGTCACGTGATCAAAATTTTGATGTTTGGCAACAGTTACAATTTATATTTGTAAATTGTAGTAATGTTGAAATAAAAAAATATTACAATACTATTTTTGCGTTATATGAAATTTTTGTTGCTCTGTATACATTTTTTAATCAAGTCCCTCCCCAGTCAAAGGTGTCCCTCTTTACCAATCTGAAAATCTGGTCACCTTAATCCTGGTCAGATAATTTATAAGTGATCCCTATTGTATCTGTTTAGCTCAGGGTTAGTAATACGGGCTGATTTTAACATATATAGTCATGCATCTATAGCTGGATATTCCCCTTGTTGTCATCAATAGACATACAAATGGAGATGGGGTACTGATTTGTTACAGTTCTTTTCAGTTAAATGGACAATCAGCAAGCATAGTACCCTGTTTCACTGAAAATAAGATCTCCCTGGATAATAAGTTCAATTGGGCTTTGGAGCATGTGCTACAATAAGCTCTCCTTGAAAATATTGCAATAGCAGCCATGAGATGACCACGCTCACTGCCTCCTGCACCTCAAAAATAATAAGACTCCCCCCCAAATAAGGCCAAGCGCTTATTTTGGGGGTCAAAAGAAAATAAGGCCCTGACTTTTTTTCAGGTAGGCACATGTTCTTCTTCAATGGAAACAGAAGATGCAAAAAAAAAAAAAAGGCTTATTAGAACATCTATAGAACCTTCAATCAATTATAGCACTCAGTTCTATAGGATACTTTGTCACATATGCCTTCATAATTATCATTCTATCAGAATTCAAATATACAGACAAGATTTGACTTGGTACATATTCTGTCATTCTGTCTGTTTTGGATCTCTGCTATATATCTTGTCTGTTTTTTAATTTTAATTTGCTTTACTTAATTGCTCCACTGGATAGTTTACATCTATTCATAACCAATAAAATAATTAAATCATGGGTAAAACACTTTAAAATACTTCCTTATACTTTAGAGATTGCCTTTTCCATTCAGTGTCTCTCATATAATAATGAGCTGTCCTTTAGATTGGTGAATGAATGCACATTAGAAATTAGCTCTTTTTTCTTTTTGTAGCACATTCCACACAGTGTTTTTTTTACCTATGCATCTATTTCAGCCATTTGTGGGGGCGGGAGGTAGCTAAAAAAGAAGAGGGAATTTGTTGACTCTATGAGAGTCTGCATTACTTGAACTATGCAAAATCAGAAGCAAAAGCAGGAAGAAAGAAATTAAAACATAGAAAAACAGAGTAGGAAGGGACCTTGGGAGTCTTCTAGTCCAGGAGTGTCAAACTTGATTTCATTGAGGGCCGCCTTAGAGTTGTGTTTGACCTGAGAGGCTGGACTGGGCGTGGCCAGGGTGGGCATGGCCAGCTTGATGTTTCTCATGTCAGGGTTTCCTGGGGTTCCTGAGAGCTCTGCCAGGGAAAACAGGCTCCTGAGCTCCATTTTCGGCTGTAACAGCCTCAGGCAGCCCTGTACCAGTGAAAATGGAGCCCAGGAGGCACAGCTCTGTTTTCACTCTCAAAGGGCTGCAGGAGGCTGGTCCTTCACTATTTCAGGGTGGCTCCGTGGGCCACATCTAAGCACCCCATGGGCCAAATCTAGCCTGTGAGCCTTGAACCTCTCTTCTAGTCCAATCCCTGCTTAAGTAGGAGACTCTATACAATTCTGGATAAATGACTGTCCAATCTCTTCTTGAACAGCCCCAATGATGGAGCACTCCATTCCACTGATTAATTGTAAATTAAATAATTGTAAAACTTGCCAGACTTACAAAATTTGCTAATTTGAAATTTGGCAAAAACATTTTCATTTTAATTACAGTTTTTCTATCCACTATGTTTTAAATTAAACCCAGTCATTCACAGTTGTATCAACACTTTTAAATCCATATGCTCACTAAGCATAACACCAAATTGATGTCATATAAACAGTTTGAAAAATCAATTTACAGTACTTAAGTGACTGAGGCTGTGTATGTGAAAACCTGGTTAATCTTAAATGACTGATTTAACCAGTTGATAGCCGATATGAACAACAGAGCAACCAGAAAAAATAAGAAATACTTGCCTTCCAAAACAAAACCAATACTACAGACAAAGAGGTGCATGAGCAAACTTTAAAATAAAACTCAAGTCTCATTTTAGAGTTTCTAAAGAATTTTATCACTGTACAATCCCAGGCATTTGACAACAGATTGAATAAGGTCTTAAATTAAATAATTGCTTTAAAGCATCGAGGAAAGTGGTTTCTAATTTTACACAACCAGATTGCCTATAGCATGATTAACTACTAAACATTAAGATATAAACTTAATTCAATAGAATTCATAAATTAATATAGAGAACTTATTTGAAATGTATTTGATAGGACATTTGCTGTAAAAATGCAAGGTTATGGCATGAACTCAGAAGAAAGGGAAGAGATGTGTATTTGCAAGACCTGCATATCAAAGATAAAGGAAAAAGGAGTGTGGACAGGTGGGCCTCCTTTCAATGTAGAAAACAAGAGTTGACTGTTAGGCACATCATACAAGACCTATTGTTAAGATAAGGAATAGGGCTAAGACATAGCCAATAGAAGACTTGCTAAAAGTTTTCTAGGATGCCCGTTAGTTAACTTTTAGGAATAGGGTTGAAATAGAGCCAATAGAATACCTGTTAGATAACTTTTGAAGTGTTTATTAGTTAAGACTTAGAAATAGGGATGGCATGGAGCCAATATAGGATCCTTTAGATAACTTTCAGAATGCCTATAAGACAATTTTTCATTATCCTGCATTGAAAATCTGTATAAAAGCTTATTGAATCCTTTGTCCTGGCATTTTGCTGGCAGAGGCTCCTTTTTCTGAAGTGTTTCAATAAAAGGAAACAAAACTTGCACCTCATATCTGACATTCTTCATCAGCTTTGGCACTAGGCTCAAAACCAAATTGGGGGCAACGTATTAATTGACTTTAGTATTAGTATGAAGTACCCAAATATGGTCAGAGTAGGCTAGATATAGGGCTATATCTAAATTACAGGTATTAAATCTAGGTTTTCATATTCCTTTGCTTTTTTCACAATCTGACCCTTTTTGTTTTTAAGAATTTAAGAGAATAGAATCTGGAATCTACAATCTCACAGAGTCATTAGGTCAAGGGGCTGTTTTTCAATAGTTTTAATTTTTTGTCTTAACTGATGTTTAGTGTTCCTTACACAATATATTTGTTTTCTTACCTTAAAGGAACTTCCTTTAAATTATTTATACAATGTTTTTGAAGCACATTTATTCCATTATAAAGTAATATTTAAAATAAGAGTGAGATCTGAATAGGACTTGGAAATCAGACCTCAAGGAAACCCCAAAGCTGTTGATTAGATTGGGAAGCAAAAAATAAAAACAAAATTTCTATTGTTCCAAATAAACAATATGGATATTTCTATCCAGCCACCAGGAAATGAGCTTGACTAGAAGAAAAAAAATAATCTTTAATACTTTTTTCCCCTAATGCATCCACAACTGGCCCATAGGCCAACCTTTTTTACCTAATTAGTCAGATTAATTGAGCTGGAGTGGTGGCTGATTAAATTAATGAACAAAAAATAACTTTCACTTTCTTAATGTTAAATATCAAGGGAGGAGTTTGCTTTAGGTTGAATTTCTTGGAGCAACAACTGGCTATAGAGAAGAAAAGAAAGGCATCAAAGGTAATGTTTTTAGGTAACAGAAGCGGGAAATATTTTTTTCCTTTTGGCATCATTCTGATATCTCTAGTTAAAGGAAAGAAAGGATGTTTAGTAATTGAGCCATTTTGATTGTTGCAGTAGACTTTTACTGAAGGATATTTTTCTGATCCTTCATAAGGCACTGAAAGCAAAGTGAGTCGTCAACAGTTAAATAAATCTTGCAACATAGCACACGTGATACACAAATGCCATTTTCAATTTATTTAAATGTGTTACCCTTTTAAAAAAATAATATGAACTCTCATTACAATTTCAAAATGTCAAAAATTCTAAATAAGTACCTCCATGGTTTCTTCTTTACCACAACAACATGCACTTGAAAATCATTCATAAACATCATACCTTATTCAACTATGCTGAGTACTCCTATCCATTGCAATTTTTCTTCCCTAAGCTCACTTTAGTAAATAAGACTCAAGAAAAATGTGCAAATCAAGAGAGGAAAGAATAACAAACCAGGTATAAGGCAAGGCATTGCACTGCAAACATGGGTGGACTTCAGTGTTTTTCTAAATATTTAATTGGTTAATTTTTCAACTATGTATTTTAAATAACAACATTCATTACACAATCAGTTGATATATTTTAGGAGTGCAGTGCTTCATTTTTTTTTATTTCAGGGAAAATGCTCCGAAATGTGTGAGAGCACTAATGACAGGTGGTAAATAAATACTTTCAATAAATTTCTAAACGCTGTTGCAATCCTGAGTTTTAAAAAATATTAAAAGTGTTTTTATGCTACTTGTGCTAACAAATACAGATGGTATTTGTCGTAGATGGGTCGTAGACAACAGATTCGGTTTATATGTCACAACAAAACCAGTATTCCTAGTGTTTAATATACAAAACAGAGCCATTCTCTACTTTCCCATGTAAGTTTTCCTTTGGTGTCTCAAAGATGGCTGGTTAAACCTTCAACAAGTGGTAAAGTTCACTAATGCTTTATAAGTTCATTGGGGATTTCAGAGCAGAAGGTGAACACTGTGATATTTAACTACAGCAGCTTAACTGTGACTCTTTGCCTCATTCCAGTGCCATAATTAGCACAATCTAATCAAGTGTTCTCAGAGTAGCTAACTTGAGTACACAGAGCTGGTCTCATCTCAGACTTCAGAACAACACAAAATGAAAAGCAGCTCATTCACTTTTGTAATAGCAATATAGCAATAGCAGTAGACTTATATACCGCTTCATAGGCCTTTCAGGCCTCTCTAAGCGGTTTACAGAGAGTCAGCATATTGCCCCCAACAATCTGGGTCCTCATTTTACCCACCTCGGAAGGATGGAAGGCTGAGTCAACCCTGAGCCGGTGGGATTTGAACCGCTGACCTGCTGATCTAGCAGTAGCCTGCAGTGCTGCATTTAACCACTGCGCCACCTTGGCTCAGCCATTCCTATTCACTGACCCCTGTTCTTAAGTCTATGATAATAGAATAGAAAATAAAAAAGTTTTCCTCTCTAGCCTCTTGCATATTTAATATTCTTATTATTTGCAAGATGACAGCTCCTCCAAACTGACATTCTCCAACCAGAAAAAATAAACAAACAAACCTCCTCTGAGAGATGTTTTATTTGGAGGGTATAAAGTTCACACACTTTAATTGAAGGGGTCCCCCCCACTTTAATCATGAAAGCTATGATAGAATAAAAGTACCATGGGATAACTGGAAGCATGTGCTCAAGCAACAAGTGGAAGAACCATGAATTTTGACACCTGCTTAGTCAGTCATTCAATTATTGTTAGTCTATTTATATTCTGCCTTTCCACTAAACTGGATTAACAAGGCGGCGTATGATACACATACTCAAAAAATGCCCAAATGGAAAAGAATGAATGAAGCCAGCACATCTATTAAGACATATTCAAATATAGCTAAAACTGTTTCAAAAATTCCTTTTAAAGATTCAAACGTTGGATTCATAAAAGCAGAGTGGAAAACAAATGCAACATCATTACATAATTTGTCCGCTGCCTACCTCTACTTTGTAATCCGGATGGGATCCCATATACCTCAACAACAGCCAATTTCTGCCATATTAGGGTCACTAGGCTTCTGCTGAGAAGGAAGCTTCTCTTTCTGCTATCCATCATATGAGTTGGATTGTTTTCATTCCAACTAGTTATATGAAGAACTGTTACTTGGTCCCTGAACAGCTCATCTGTGCCAATAGACAGACTAAAATAAATCAAGATGGCAATCAGAAAAGAGACCAAAGCATCATCGCTTTGTATACATTTGCACAAAGTATATTGTGCAGCCATATCCACCATCTTGGGTTTTTTTGTTCCCATCCCATATAAGACACCACTGTTACCAAGATTTTTTTTCACCCTTCCCAACCCTTCTTCTTTCATATAAAGCATTTTAGGTCATAAACCTAAAGGCAGGAATTCTCTTGTCTATTTGTAACCCATTCTAATAGATAAAAATGAGGCAATATGATTTATATAAATAACATATAAGGTTGCCTATACATATCCATATGTATTCTGAACATGAGCAATCACCATGTTGGGACAATTTCAGAAAGTTTCTTCAAAAGTTTAGGATCAACCCTAAGGAAACAAGTAAAATAAGCAAACTTCCACTTGCTTCTCCCTTTATTCTTTTGAGGCTTTTTTCTTCTGCAAGACAATTGCATTTAGAGAGCTACTCATTGTAATTAGATCTCAAGCATTTTAAAATCATATTTCAGCACCTTCGGAAAACACTTTTTCAACACATGATTTAAAGAAAAACAAATTTCTCTTTGTATCATTAATGAATATAGAGCTTTGCTAGCTGCCTTTGATCAAAGAATGCAATAATATTTCTATTATGATTAAAATTTGGGAATTCATATATTTTTCTGATCTGAACAATATTATGCCTCAGAATAAAGAATGAATAGCTTACAGGAAAATTTAAATATTTTCTTCATAAGATTTTGATTAAAAATATTGATTGTCAGGAAAACAAGACAAATGGTGCATGATAGATGCAGAAATGTACACCTAGACAGGGTTCATTCAAGTTTCATTTAAAATTTACTGAGAAACTGCTTTGGTCTGTGGTGAGCCTAATAACCCCTTAGACCTCCTTTACTGCAACTATTAGGAGGGCACCATTTCTCTGCCTCATTTTCAACTATTTGTCATTCTTTGCTAATGAAATAAAATATTTCTTCTTTATGAGGGAGCAGATGTGGTTTATTTATTTCTTTGCGAAATTTATATCCCACTGCAGTCATAGAAGATTCTTGAAGGCCCACAATAATAAGCAAAATGCAACAATCTATCAAACAAGCCAAAATCTTACAAATACATTAATAGGTGCCAGAATAATACATAGTGTCAGACTGCAAAAGACCTCTGGGAAAGCTCTGTTTAAAACCTCAGGCTGATTCTAACAGGGATGTGCCATCCTGCAGATATAGCAAGTGCCTTGCTATAAAAGGGTTTTATAGGTTAAAACTAGCACTTTAAATAGTTCTTTTTAGTTTCGTTTAGCAGAGTTCTCTTTAGTATTGATCTATTAATGATGCACTGAAATATATATGAAGCAAATGGGGACCATTTGTAAATAAAAGTTGCTTCAATTCTTCTTGGATATGTTTGCCAACGTTGAAGAGTTGCTTTGGATAGTAAAATGGGAAGCATATAAATTTAATAGTTATTTATTACATTTAACTCTAATAAATAAACATCAATTATAGATATTATTATAATTAATATAGGTGTGACAATCATCCAAGAGTCAATTCAAATTTGAAATTCAAAATCAAAATTTGAGGGTCACATTGAGAGTAGATTTGACAAATGTCTACAGCATCGCTTAATTTGCTGGAGTGGGAGATGTACAATTGAGCATCATCAGCATATTGATGATATTTCACCAATGGCAACAGATGACGTCATCCAGCAGTTTTGTCTAGATGTTAAATAGGAAAGAGGAAATCATTGACCCATGCAATAACCCAGCTCTAACAGGGTCAAAAATGGGATCTCTCCTCCCCAATTGCCACTAACGGGACTGACATCATAGAAAGGAGATGAACTACTACAATACCATGCCAACCACCTCTAAACCTCTGAGTCACTCCAAAAGGATATCATGGTATTGAATCCTGCTGAGAGATCAAATAAGGCAAGGATGGACATGTGTGCTAGTCATTTCTGGCTCTAGGGGGTGGTGTTCATCTCCATTTCAAACCAAAGAGCCAGCGCTGTCCAAAGACATCTCTGTGATCATGTGGCTGGCATGACTAAATGCCAAAGGCACATGGAGCACTGTTATGTTGCCATCAAAGTGGTTCCTATTTTTCTATTTGCATTTTTTAGGTGCTTTCGAACTGCTAAGTTGGCAGAAGCTGGGACAAGTAACAGGAGCTCACTCCATTATGCAGTGCTAGGGATTCAAACCGCTGAACTGCTGACCTTCTGATCGACCAGCTCAGCGACTTAGCCACTGAGCCACCACATACCCAGGTCCAAACCCTGTCTGAAACGGAACCAGATAATTTAGTCTTACTAGACAGTCCAAATTATCTAGTAAGAAACTCATAGAAATGTTAAATGGAACCAGTGCTCCAAATCTCTTAATCCAAATTAAAACAAACTGCATGTGGAAAAAATGTGTTGTCACTACAGCCAACATAATGCATCATGACATATACCATTGTAAATGTAATAAAAATATGACAAAGAAGTAGACTCTTTGTATGTGGTATCTATATATACTTACCAAATAATAATATAGACATCTGTTTTCTCACCAGTAAATTGTCAGCAGATTCAGTTAAAATGAGAACAGGTAAAATTTACCTCTTAATGCAAATATTATGAATCTTTATTGAATGGAACTTATTATCAAACAGTGCCCATAGAGTACAACTTTCAGCATACAACCACTCCCACCAACACTGACAACCTAGAGCAAAGCCCACACCTTACTAGCACTGATAACACTGGTCTACAACACTGGTCCTTCGAGATAAAATGTGTTAATTTTACAGATTTTTATAAAATGAATTAGAAAACAGAGGATAAGGGTGCTGGTTGGCTAAAGTTTTTGAGATATTTCACCTTAAAGATTTATACATAGGCGAGTGTTGTGGCCCGGCAGGAGCCGTTGGAGCTGCCACCAGACTCCGACAGCGAGGGGCCTTATGAGTCGGCCCTGGAGGATGTGGAGGACCCTGGACAGGGTTCCGACTCCGAGCAGGGCACAGAGAGACTGGTTGGCCACCAGGTGGCGCCTGAGCCTTGGATCAGTGGGGAGGAGACAAGAGAGAGTGATCCAGAAACCACCTGTGAATTGTTTCGGGATGCATGCCATCGAAGGGCTACTCGAGTCAAGAACAACTACGTAATTACAGGAGGTAATTACGCTCAGCTGATGCTCATTAAGCTCCTCTCCGGATTATAAGAGAGACTGCCTGTGCCACGCCCTTCTTGCAGAAGTCAACGTTAGGGACTAACGAGAAACAAACTTGGCAGGCTGGATTGCTGCCAGAGTTTGTTTGCATTGCTGCCAAGGTTTGTAGGACTTGCTGCCAAAGTGCTTATCTCTTTGTTGATTTGGCTTTCAGCCAATGAGAGTCTGGACTTATTAAAAAACATTCTCATTTATGTTTGTCTCGGCTTTCGTTCCTGGATGGAGGAGGGGGGTCAGAACAGGCGAGTATATTTGCCTACAAGGCTCTTTGGTAACAGTAAGGCAGATGACTATGAAAAACATGTGGAAAATTTGCTTAGATCCTTTGAAGCACTTGTTGCAAATATGTCACTGAAAATTCACTTCTTACACTCGCATTTAGACTATTTCCCTTTGAACTGTGGGGCAGTGAATGATGAATATGGGGAGAGATTCCACCAGGATATCGTAGGAATAGAGAAAAGATACCAAGAGAAATACCAAGAGTCCGTCCATGTTTGCCAATTACTGCCGGAATCTCCCTAGGGATGATCTTACTGCAGTTCACAAGAGAAAAGCCAAAAAGCACAGTTTAGATACCAAATAAAGATGGAACCTTGTTGTTTAATCTGCTAGAACTTGCCAGTTTTTCATGCAAAAAGCATGAAAATGTTACATGAAACCCAATAAATGAATGGAAAGTTATGTTATTGGTATCAATAAAGATAAAATTTATAATGATTGGTGTGGCACCATTCTCATTACTATATCACATTTTGCAGAAAAGTTATGAGGCATAATTACACATACCCCTTGTAATTTTGAATTATTTTGATGCAATTTTGACTGAAGCTGTATCTTGGAAACTGGAGCCAATTATGAGTTTGTTGCAGAAAAATCAAATCCAGAAAGCACACATAGTTAACTGATTCAGCTGCATTCATTAACTTCTTTATATACATATTAACACATGAAGATAAATGCACAATACAATATAAGTACTCTCCAATGTAGTAGTAGTTACAAGCAAACACAGGCAGCAGTACAGCAGAGAGAAGTTTTCAGTTCAAAGGTCAGAGCAAGCAGAGTTCAGTTTCAGTTTCGCTTCTCAGCACAGACTCAGATCTGTTTAAGCTCCCATTGGCTGACTTAGTTGCTATGCCTATTCATTGACTGACCTTGTTACCATGTCTCTCCCAGTCATGAATATTCTAAATTAATAGTCAGGACTTAATTTTCCTTTATTAGTGACTCAATTCTGGTAAAATTAAGCTACTTTCCTAAGCTTTCTGAGGCTTTCTCCTTGTAGACTAGTGTAATATAACCTAGTTTGGGTAATGAAATGTCTGCAAGAAACCAACCAAACTCAGAGCACGGATGGCTTTTTGTTTCAAAGCAAGTATGTAAGTCTAGCATGCAACTTTCTGCAGGAATATGGGGACACATTTGTCATATTTCTGCAAAAATATTATATTCTGGATTTTTTTTCACCAGTATTGCAGCTCTAGCTTCGCTGGAAACTCAAAGAAATCTCTTGGGATGCACATTGCTTCTTAAGTTACAAGAGCATAAGATGAATCTGATAGAAACAACTCAATGACTCTATAGTTCAAAATATTATGTAGCTATTCTCTCTCACACAAATCATTAAACTGAGAAGGCATTAAATAACATTTCTCCCTTGACCACCCACTAGATATTTATGCTTTCAAGATGTGAAGATCTGCCAGATCAAGAGTGTTGTGTGTGTATTTGGCACAACCCAGGTGGATAATATAGAAATCCCTTCTCCAGTTTTTTTATTAAATGTATTTCATAGTCAGCACACAGGATAAAGCAGTGGAAAGATCTGTATTTGATATAAGATATTGCTTCTATCAAGTTCTTTCTTTTTGGAACTAATTGTGAGGAACTTAAAGCTTCCCTCCTCCTCCTCACAACTGCCCTACTCATATGCTAAACACATTTTCAGTGAGGATTGAACAGTCTCGAAAGATTCTGGATTCCTTCACTTCACCATGTTATTTCAGAGTCAAGGAATACTGAACTATTCAGAGAATGGTTTGTATTATTATTATGGTTTGTTGCACAGTCAGTCTGATATTTAGACTAGATTTGGCATTTTTGTCCTCCTGCTGAGTCCACTCCACACATCTCAGATGGGCAGATGTAGATGTGTTAAAAGTATCATTCCAAGTAAAGCTGCCTGAATAAGCTGGCCCTTATTCAGAAGTAGTATTCAGCAGGTTCTGACCACTTCTGGTGCAAAAGGCAACCAGTGATTTTGTCAATGGTGTTCAAGTGGTGCTACAGTTGTTTTAGGATTACAGCCAAGGTGCCTATTACTATTCATACTATCTTTGTTTTCTTTTGCAACAGTTGTTCTATTTGTAGGTCTTTGGATTTTGTTATCTTCTCCAACTCTTTCTATTCTATTCTGCTCTCCAGGTTCTGCCACATCTATTATCCAGATGTTTTTGTCTTTCTTAATGACAATTGTTAAGGTGTTATGTGAGGTACCCATCCATTTGAATTCTGTTCTGACCCCTCTCCATCCAGTGATTAACCCCGACACAGGCTTACTGTTAGCCACACTTTATTCACAGCAATTACTCACAGGCAAGACGTTGGCAGCAACCCAGACTCCCACAGATAAGAGATACAATACACAGAAGAGCTTCTCCAGCTTGGTATGAATGGTTGTGTCCTGCAAAAGGTCTCCTCCCAAAGTCTCTTCTTATATGCTCTCTTGGGAGGAGCCAAGCCACAACCACCTGGGCTTGATTATCTCTTATGAGTCTGTCTCCATAACTGCTGCCTCTGTATCTCCGCCCTTCTTTGCCTGGCGTCAGGGACAAACTCCCTTTGATCTTCACCACTGCTCCATGCCTCAGGTGCCTCCTGGTGCTAACCAGCCTCTCTGATCCCTGCTCAGAGTCTGAACCCTGCCCAGGGTTCTCCACATCTTCCAGAGCCGACTCATATGGTCCCTCGCTATCAGAGTCCATCGGCAGCTCCAACGGCTGCTGCTGGGCCACAACAGAATTCTAAGTCCCAGAACATTTTAACTTCATCATTTTATATTACTTTTTCTATTTTAATGGCTCCAACAGGTCTTATAAACAACACAATGGTTACATTTCAATTATTGTTTTACTCTTTTGTATTGTTTCTTTATTTGTTTTGGGAAGTAAGTTGTCTTAAATAGTCTAGTGAGCTCTCAATTGAATAAATAACAGAATATATCTTCAGGACACCAGGATTCCTACCTGATCTATGGCAGTCTTATTGCGAGTAAGAACTTGATTGAGTAACCCATGGAGCTCAGTGAATTAGTTACTATCTTTTAATCTAACCCACTTACCTCATGGGGGAAGGGGGTTGTTATCAAATTAGAGATTCAGACTTCACTTGGTTCTTCCAGAAAAAAAAGACAAAATGTATTCTATCGATCTGTAATATGATTTTACTTTCTCACCCAGTAATAAAAAAATGCCATTGTGAGATACATTGCTATGGCAGCAATGTAATAAGATCCCTTGGACTAAGGATAGGGTCAGAAGAATAACTAAGTAAACATCCATAAAAGATTTCCAGTATGGAACAGTGCCATTTCACCCCCCATCACTATGGAGATCTAGATGACCTTTATTCTGAAGTAGTATTCAGCAGGCTCTGACCAGTTCTGGAGACTCTAGAGAGAGTGCAGAGAAAAGCAACAAAGATGATTAGGGGACTGAAGACTAAAACATAGGAGGGGCTGGCTTAAGGGAAAGCAGGAGCAACAGCTGTATTCCTCCCCACCACCACTCTCAAAACACTGTTCCTGAATCTCCACGGAATGCTTTTTCAAGATCACCTGGCTGGGAGAAGAACACAGTTGCATACCAACCTAGACTTGAAGTGACTGTTCTGAAAACCACTTGCTTGAATGTAATTGGTCAGGGGGAAGACTAGTGATGGGAGGAAGCTAGGAGAAGGAAATGTTGAACTTAGAGAATTTGGTGCATGGTTCTCAGTTCTGGCTAGGCATTACTGCAGGGGTGTCAGACTCATGGCATCATGTGATATATCGTAAGTTTTCCCCCCTTCTCTAAACTGAGGATGGGCATGGCCAACGCATGATGCATCTGGCCTGCAGGTCACGAGTTTGACACCCCGGCACTACTACAATGCATTTGATTTCTAATATAACTATAGCTTTCTCAATGAATGGAGCCAAAGATCATTTCTTTTTAGAGATTAATTTGCAGCAGGTATGAAAATATGTTTACTTTAATGAAAAGAAGTACCTGAGCAATATCTAAGTGGCTGTCACAAAAAAGAGAGGTAAGCCTATTTTCCAAAGCCCCTGGAAGCAAAACAAGAAGAATGGATGAAAACTAATTAAGGAGAGACCCAACCTAGAAATAAGGAGAATTTTCCTGGCAGTTAGAACACTTAATCAGTGAAACGACTTGCTTTCAGAAATTGTGAGTGCACTGGAGGTTTTTAAGCAGATATTGGACAACCATTTGTCTGGAATGGTGTATAGAATGTCTGGAATGGTTTCCTGCTTGAGTAGGAGATTGGACTAGAAAACCTCCAAGGTCCCTTCCAACTCTGTTATTCTGCATTTGCAACTGTGAGTAACATGACTGATGTTTCAGATTTTGTAAATTTGTATTAATCCACTATCCAATTCTAAAATAACTCTGTGTGGCTCACAAAATCGATGTCAAAAGAAACCCTCAATCTTTTAAACTTGTTTATTTTGTAGGCTGGTTTTGTTAGCTGCACAGAGTTATTTGCTTAAGATGAGTGGTCATATAGGTTTTCCAACAACATGATCATGGAACTCAGGTTTTCATACCCTTTCTCCCAAATTATAAGTGTACTTAATAGAGAATCCATTGATCATATCCACTCAAAGAACAAAAGTGGCAGCCTGAATTACTGGTTTTAAAAATTGTCCCTCCGCAATTACTGCAATATGCATCACAGTGCCTTTTCTTTAAAGGTATCCCATTTGTCGTCTGATAAATTCACCCAGTTCAGAAAAAAAATGTTTGTAGTTCCTTACAATCCGCTTAGATTTTGTCATTTGGAACCTTTTGTAGTTGTAATCTTCTCACTGCTATGCCTGGCTGCAGACCACTAGGGCAATTATAATAGCACTGTTAGTAATAATGATAATAAGAACCAATAGTTCAATATTGTTTACTTTTTTTCTCCATTATAATGGAGAAAACAAGGAAACCATAGTCTTGAAAGACTATTCAACTTGAAAGGGACTTAGCTGCTTATCTGTGTATTATTTCTATCTTCTTGTTCTCATCAATGTATTGGAGTAAAGTGGACAATATGTACCCCAAGCCACATGCAATTCCCAACCCCACTTTTCAAAACCTTCAGACTGTCCCTAAATAGATTCTATCTATGTGCATACCTGTTGTTATTTTCTTTTGATTAGACAAATGTTAATTTAGCTTTGAAAAATATATCTCGGAGGGCCAGTTTGGTATGGTGGTTAGAGCACCAGAGCAGGAAAAAGAGATGGTGCATTCTAGTCCTGTCTTAGGCCAAAGCCAGCTGGGTGACCTTGGTCCATTTCTGGTCTCTAGCCCTAGGAAGATAAGCCACTTCTGAAATCTTGTCATGAAAACTGTAAGGCAATCTCCAGGAGTAAACAATGTCTCCAAGGCACCACCACTGCAAAGATATCCCATTATATTCTCCATTTTTTTCCTCCTAGTGTTTTACTGCAAATGCAGGGTCTGCTTTTTTGTTTGAATCAACCACATGTTGATCCATTCGGCCACAATGGGAATTGACTGACCAGCTTGTTGCCCGAGTCTGATAGTGAGAATGACTGGCCCCAAATCATTCCTTAATATCTTCCTTGGTTGTTATTTATTCTATAGTGACCAATCAGGATAACAATTAAGTTTGTCCCACCCCCAACCCAAAAAATAATAATAGACGTTTGCCTCCAATCCTATATAAAAATCCAGAAAAGAAGAAATATAGCTGGAAAGAGGTTTAGCTGTGATCAGTTGGTTTCTGCTATATCTTCTATGGTTAAATTTAACCATAGAAGATATATGGGGCATGGCTGTACAGAAAACCTGATTTCAAGAGTAAGATGTATTTTTGAACAGGTGAGGTACAAATTTAAAGCCTTAAATAAACTGATTTTTCTTGGGATTGCATGCTATTATGAGGTAATCTACAGACACTTCCTTCCTTCCTTCCTTCCTTCCTTCCTCCCTCCCTCCCTCCCTCCCTCCCTCCCTCCCTAGAAACAATCTGGCATGTACAAAATTGATATCTCATATATGTCCTAATGTATTCTTAAATTCCTTCTGCCTCTGCAATTGAAGTTAATTTTCTTAATTTGCATATTATCTGTTAAAAAATTAACTATTTTTTTTATATTTCAGAAATCTTGGGTTCTGTCTCCTGGCTGCTTGAATTTCATTAGCTTTTCCCCTTTGACAATTCCTGTGATATAGCTGCTCAGAGGCTACCTGAACAAATATAGTAACAATTTCAACACAATTTCCACTTTGAACTGTGCTCATCTGCCACAAACAACAGCTAAACTTTGAAAAACAGTGTTATCACTGTTCAACTGCCTAAATGGGAGATGGGATGACTCTCAATTATCCTAGTCATCTCACAATTGAATTAATGTAATATGCTATATGTGGGGCTGCACTGGTTGCCAATTGGCTTCTAGGTACAAATCAAGGTGGTAGTTATCACCTTTAATGCCCTTCCTGGTATACAGCCTAGTTTTCTGAGAGACTGCCTATTTCCAATTCTTTCTGCCCATTCAATACAATCAAGCAAAAAGCCTATGCTCCAAATCCCATTGATTATGCAGCATCATTTGGGGGGACCTAGGAAACAGGCCTTCTCTGTTGAAACAACGTCCCCACAGAGATTTGTGCAGTTCCTATTCTTGTGACATAAAGAAAACTATTAAATGTCTGCTTTTTCCCAGGTCTTGGGACAGGTTGGTTCGGCAGCTGAGGGTGGGAGGAAAAAGGATGGGGGTGGCTTTCATATTTTTATGTTTGATATGTCTACTGAATTGTTTTTCTGATCAGCCTGGATCCCTTGTTTTACTTAGATTTCCCTATGTCATTCAACTTTTTTATTTGTAAGCTACCCAGAGTCATCAAAGGATGAGGTGGTCTCTAAATTTTGATAATAGATAGATGATAGATGAGTGGGTGGGTGGGTGGATGATAGCTAGATAGATAAATAGGTAGGTAGGTAGGTAGATGGTAATAGATAGATGATAGATAGATAGATAGATAGATAGATAGATAGATAGATAGATAGATAGATAGATAGATAGATAGATAGATAGATAGATGTAGGTAGGTAGGTAGGTAGGTAGGTAGGTAGGTAGGTAGGTAGGTAGGTAGATGGTAATAGATAGATGATAGATAGATAGATAGATAGATAGATAGATAGAGAGAGAGAGAGAGAGAGAGAGAGAGAGAGAGAGAGAGAGAGAGAGAGAGAGAGAGAGAGAGAGAGAGAGAGAGAGAGAGAGAGATGGATGATAGATAGATAGATGCTCACAGAAGAAATTGTGATTTTTGTCCTGGAAACTTTAGTCTAATATTTGAATAGGCATTATTAATAGACCTATCCTTCATGAATCACTCATCTAAACCAATAGCAGCATACTATCATATGTTAATTCCCAAAATGTAACCATACACTGTCTAGAAAGAAGTCTATTCTCTTTATGTCATACTACCCATATATTTCATTGGAAAACTCCAAGTTCTTGTCTTATAGGAGAGGAAAAAGAAGTTTCTCATAGTCTGCATAGTGTCATCTCAGAGCACATAAGTGAATGTAAAGAAACACCAAGAGGGAACTCTCTGCCTATAATGGGATTTCTTTTGTCTCTCTTGATGTATATTATTCTAACTTAGGCAGCTACAGTAACATGATAAAATGCTGAAGTGAGTGACATTTAATAACAGAAAATGTATTCAGAGAAAACTTGAATTGTTAAGTATCTCTAGCAGAATCTCAGAGGGGGGCCAGCCCCAAGCATCATAGCATAAAAATAATTTAATCCTCACCTGATAAAAGGAATTTTTAGAAATAACTCACTTCTTGTTTTATTGAATATAGACTAATTCAGAAGTTCATTATTTATTTGGCAGGTATTTAGCATAACAAATCAATTTAATGTGACACCTGAGACTAAGTAATTTATATTGAAAGTCAAAATCAAGATTAAAAAGGAAGATTAAGCATCTTGTTTGTATAAGCAGGACATTTTGATCCATAACCAGGTCTCCAATGACTGCCTGACTTTTGCAAATGATTGAGGTGGTTGGCATAACTACTGCAACTATTTGTTGTGTCAAATTGTGCCCTTTCTCTAGTACCTCGTAATACTGAATAGAAGATAAAGAATATTTACTAAGAGTTGGAAGAAAAATTCACTTACATTCAACAAGTGTCGGGTTCTCTAAAGTACAGATCCTGAATAGACAACTTTTTGGGTCCAATTTTTGTTAAGGATTTAATTTTGGTGTGCTCCTCGTGTATAATCAGAAATTAGTCCCACTGAGACTATGGAGATTTACTGTAAGGTAAGTATAGAATTAGAGCCTTAATGTCAATTTTCTATTACTTTACATTCAGAAATTGCTGTGATATGACTTTTCCTTAAGGAGTTCGGCTTGAGCAATAGTCTGCCCACCAATATTTGATGTGATACCTCATTAAGATTTGAGTAATGATGTATAAAAAAACCCAAATCATGATCGAAAAAGAAATGTTAATTTAAACAAAATGCAGAATTCACAGATTAGTATTGAGCATTTCAACTTCATTTCTGTGATGTGCATGTAAGTAATTCAGTGCAAAGGAACAATTTACATACAAAGTCTTATAGCACTTAGCGATAGCACTTAGATTTATGTACTGGCTCACAGTGCTATACAGCTTTAAACAATTTTACAGAGTATTGCCCCCAACAATCTGGGTCCTCATTTTATCAACCGCGGAAGGATGGAAGGCTGAGTCAACCTTAAATATAGATTTCTATTGTACTGTATTGCTTAAGGTCTTTTTACACAGTATAGGTAGCCTTCGAATTACAACCATCCATTTAGTGACCACTCAAAGTTACAATGACATTGAAAATAGTGACAACTAATCCTCACACTTACATCCATTCCTACATGATATCGATCATGTGATCATGGTCACAGGATCTTAATTCAGGAACTTGGCAACTATGTATTTATTATTATTGTAGTATCCTGGCAGTGGTGGGTTCCAGATCCCGTTCCAACTAGTATGGTTGAAACGGGCCCAGCGTCGCCCACATGGATGCGCTGCAGCGTGCACGCACATGTGCGCAGAGTGCGCATGCGTTGTAACTGCCAGCAATGCTCCAGCTGCTTGTCGGAGCATTGCGCAGGCACTGTACATGCCATGCACATGAGCAGAAGCGCCGAAGGCTTTAAAGGACAGGTAAGGAGCTCTCCCTCCGGAGCACCATACCGGAATGGTACTCAGTGCTCCGGGCTAGTTCTGGTACGCCCGTACCAGGGTGTACTGCCTGCAACCCACCACTGTATCCTGGGGTCATGTGATCACCATTTGCAACCTTCCCAGCTGGCTTCCTACAAGCAAAATAGCAATAGCAATAGCATGCCTCTCTATAGTGCTTTGCAACACTCTGAGCAGTTTAGAAATGTCAGTATGTTGGGTCTTCCTTTTACTAACCTCAGAAGGATGGAAGGCTGAATCAACCTTGAGACTGTCAGGATTGAACTCCGGGCTATGGGCTGAGCTAGCCTGAAATACTGCATTCTAATCACTGTGCCATCACATGGGAAGCTGGATTTGCTTAACTATCACGAGTCACTTAATTGTAGTGACTCATTTAACAACCATGGCAATAAAAGGTGGAAAATCCAGTGTGACTCGCTTAACAGCTCCTTGCTTAGCAGTGGAAATTCTGGTTCCAATTGTAGCTGTAAATCAAGGACCATCTGAATTAAGATCCTACATAATCTACCATAAAATCAAATGAATTGAACTTGGGATTCTGGAGCAGTTTGTTAGAAATGAGACAATTATTTGACAGTATTAATATAATCTCTTAGACATTCTATCATTATTTCAAAATCTGTGCAGCCAGCCGTTCCACCAAGAATTAGAATGGTATGTGCTGGAAAATAAAAATTCTTTTTTGCTTCTTTGTAGACATTCAAAGGTGTATAAAGTTCCCTAAGTAGTTAGAATCATAGAAATACCATTTTATTTTAAAGGGCAGAAATTTCCCTAAGATGCAAATATAATATTAATATCTAAAGAAGCATTCACCTTTGACAGCAATACATTTAAAGCAATATAACTACTTAATAATGACTATAAATTGTTCACAATAAATTCTTGCAAAGTTATTGCAGGAAGCTGATAGATTTTAAATAACTTTGCAAGAATTTATCCACAAAGATCAAGCTGGGTTTTAACCTAAAAGTCAATTAAAAGATAATGTTGAAACTGTGTTGGATACTTTGAACAACACAATGAAAAACACATTGCCTTAATTTTTTTTAGATATAGAGAAAGCCTTTGACAATTTGAAATGGACATTTTTATTTAAAATCTTCAGAGATATGAACTTGGGGGAGAATTCTATCAAATAGATAAAATTGATTTCTATTTTAAAGAAGGTTCAATGGATGAAAGAATGGCTGTTGCTGACAAATAGGCTTTAGGAATTAGAAGAATATGATTTATAATGTGGGTGGCATAGATGCTTAAGGTACCATAATGCTAAGGTTAATCCAGACTTTAAAAATCGTCTTGTTAGATATGCCGTACTGAGAATATGGAACAGATATAAACCTAGGATGTGCCAGAAAATATCTTTGTGGCAATGGAAGTATTTTACAGAAGACAAATTATACCTAAGCATAAATGGTTAACTTAGTCTGATTTATTATAATTTTTTTCAAGTAGAATATAAAATAAAATGGATAGAAAACGTGTTGGCGGGACATATGTCAATGGTTTTCTTATGTATAGTTATCAAAAAGATTTGATAACTATAATTTGGTTTTGGACACTGTAAAACTGGGCTTGAAACGGAACTCTGCAGAAATGATGAAATCATGTTATTGCTCAAATGTATAAACTTTTATTGAAATTTGCAATGGAAGAAGAACAAGTAAAAGGAAGTATAATAAAATTGGCCAAAAATGTTCTACTTGTCTGGTCTGGGAACTGGGAGGCCTTATGCCATCTTCTTCTGACCAGTCTCAGGTGGTGTTTGTGATTGATCAGCCTCATATGATATCTGGCTTTTTCCTTCCTGAGCCTGACATTCTACAGGGTCAGTTGAAGCAGCTTCTTCAGATTCCGAGTCCAAAGCCTTGGCCATAAGACAACCTGGCAGAGAGTGTTAGAAATGACGGTCACCTTACTGTGTTGATTGCAACAGTGGAACAGCTTTGAAGCAGCCACAACTTTGCCAAATTTCAGTGCCACAAGAGTAATGAATTCTATGCTTTGGATGTATTCTTTCAGCTACTCCATTTGAGATACATTGATTCAAAAATTGGAGTCCTATTTTGCACTGTTTCCCCCAATAGAAGATTACAAACAGACAAACAGGAGAGTTTTAGTAGTAGATGTCTGTCTATATATACACACAAAACTATGCACTAATCCTGAATCCCCTTTTTATAGTATATCCAATAATCCTCTCTAGCTAAGTGCATTAAGTTATGTTTTTTTAAAAAAAATATCACATAATGCAATATGTACCTAAAAGTTAAAAAGATTAGTGGTCTTTTGAATTCAGCTAAATATACAATTTGTTTCCAGCAGATATAATTAAACTAATAACTGGAGGATAAAGATAAATCGTGAATTAATTTAACTGGAAAATCCTATAATCAGCTGCACTAATCAAAAGGTAATTTCTAATTCTTTCTGTTTTCTTCTAAAGATTCATTCTGGGGGGGCGGGCAGGGGAAGCACTAAGGGAATAAAAATGGAAACAGCCTATCTTTATGAACAAGGATAAGAACACTTCTTCTCAAGGATTCTGTGCCAGTTGAAAGTAGTTCCAGACATCTAATGCTGAAGAGCTGAGCCAATTTATTTTTGGCTCCATTTCTGTTAAGCTGAAAGCTAGTTGGGTTTAAGATGCTGGGGCAGTTGTAATATAGCATCTGGTGATGGTTACATCATTGTTCTTCTTACAGCACATTTTTTTCTGAGCCAAGCCAAGTACTGAACCTACCTAATATGAATAGAAGAGCAGGAAACTGATTAGTAATCTGACCTGTAAACCCATACTAGGTGTGACTACCCTTAACAAAAGGAAAGGAAATCAGGTTTCACTTAATGAACAATTGCCATATATTTTCAGATGATTAAGTTCATTCTAACGGAGAGGATGATCTGCTACACACTAAAATATTTATAGTTGCCGTCCTCCCCCACCATGTACACAATGTCACAGATCAACTGAACCATCATTATTTGTCAATTGAGTGTGGTTGCCTTTTTACTGAGAATTATGACCCATACCTGCTCATTGTTGCTACAAGAATTCAGTACTAATTTAATTGCTCTCACAACAGCATCAGGAAGAAAAAATAATTTTGCCAAACTCCAAAGACCGGAATTGCATTCCATTCAATAGTTGAGACCCTCTCAAAGATGCTGTTTCAATCAGAGGTGGGTTGCTACTGGTTCACACTGGTTCTGGCTTGTTGGTAGTGGTTTGTAGGCCTGGGTCACAGAACCGGCAGCAACCCAGATTGTCTATGCCTCTGAACCGGTTCCCCGGGCACAGCTGGCATTGTCGCCGCTTGCATTGTCAGCATGGATTTTTGTTCTTTTTTACAGGCAACTGCCCAAAATACAAAATGTCTTAACTAAAGAACAATGTTGGCATAATCTCCAAAAGTCAAATACGATTGAATAGGAAAAATAATATGTACAAGTTTACTGTAACGTAGAGACATTCTTAAAACAATAATTAAAGCTACCATGAATGGTTCTTTAATTCCCTAGCAGCACCACCAGTTTGGATATCACATCAAACGTTTGAATATTTTTAAGGAACAGCTTAAATGTAACACTGATTACTTCTTTTGTTTTTCATGTCCTGTATTCTCAACGTAGGTTTCTTTTATCTCTTTCATCTTTCATCAGCCACATTTCCCAGCAAGGCACCTCTGAGAAAGAAGAAGAAAATGCAAACAGAGATCTACAAAAAACAAAATTAATAAAATATACTTTGTGCATGCATTATGAAAGATATCTGTCTGCAGAGAGAAATAACAGCTACAATTTTACTAAGATTAGATCTTAGAAGAGTGGATATGGAACGGAATAAATGCTTGATGGGATATTGCCTCTAAAAGTTGAAATGGGCAGAGATGGAGGTATCTATTTGGCTCAAATTGCATAGAAGAAATGGTCAATAAATGATAGTAAAACTGAAAACTAACTGAAAAATTCCAAGGAAAGCATTATGAAAACATTATAACAAAATAACAGAATTGAAAGAGACCTTATAGATCTTCTAGTTCAACCTCCTGCTCAGCAGGAAATACTATACCATTGTCCAGCCTCTTCTTAAAAGCTTCCAGTGTTGGTGCATCCACAACTTCTGGACGGAAGTCATTCCATTGATTAATTGTTTCAGACAAATGTTTTTCAACCCTGGAAACTTTAACTTTTGGGGACTTCAACTACCAGAATTCTCCAGCCAGCAATGCCGGAATTCTGGTAGTTTAAGTTCACCCATCTGAAAGTTTCCAAAGTTGAGAAACAATAATCCAGAGTATAATGTAAAAATCCTTGCCACTGTATTAGTTTTGAAATTAAGCATGTCCTTGCATGCTGACTATTTGATGTTTTAATAATATTAACAACTATGTTTCTTTCCATAGTGTTGACATATGTTGGAAGATGACAGAAGCTTTT
Organism: Thamnophis sirtalis; assembly: GCF_051295495.1. Classification (NCBI taxonomy): domain Eukaryota; kingdom Metazoa; phylum Chordata; class Lepidosauria; order Squamata; family Natricidae; genus Thamnophis; species Thamnophis sirtalis. The sequence continues at coordinate 65,963,403 of NW_028261387.1, forward strand.
CTTAATATCAAAATAATGTGGTTTTTAAAAATTTATTCTGAATATAGTAACTACACCATAGGAAAGATGTAAATGAGATCAGTGCACACGATTATTCACGATACCCTAAGTGAAAAATCTAGTTAATATATACACACACCATCATCAGGTCATGCAGTACATTCTGAAATCCATAAATGCAAATTCATTTCATTGAATAACAAATGAAGCTTAATACTGGTTAATGAGATACATGTACCAAGAAGTAGGATAGTGAGGTCGGCTCATTTGTTAATTCAACTTTTTGGCTTAGGCTGTTAAGAAGATGCCTACAAATTACTGGTAACATTCTCTTTAAAAGCAAGACTTTTCTTTTTAAAAAAATCTAGCTTTATAACGTGAGTTCACATGATTCCGTGCATGTAATGGATTAATGTGGGGAGAAGGTAGGGCTGGGTTCCTGCCAGTTCTAACCTCTTCTATAGAAGAGATTCCACAAATCTACAGTGCCATTTAGAACTGGTTCCAGCTCCCTCCCCCTCCTGTCCGCACATCATCAAGATGAAGAGCGAGAGGAGGAATTCTGGGAGTCCACAAGTCCACAAGTCTTAAAGCTGTCAAGTTTGAACACTTTTGGGGTTTTTTTCTAAAGGGTTAGGGGTGCAAGGGTCTTGTAACTTGACAGCTTTAAGACTTGAATGCTTCAAATGCCAGAGTTTCTGAGCCAACATTTTGGTTGCTAAGCAAGAGCGTTGTTAAATTAGTTTCACCACATTTTACAAGTTAGTTTCACCACATTTTACAAGTTAGTTTCACCACATTTTACAAGTTGCCAGTCACATGACTGACAAGCCATCTCACCCGGTCATATGGCCAGCAAGCCACTTCCACAAAGCAGGCCACACCTACAGAAGAGGTTCTAAAATTTTTTTGAAACCCACCACTGGGAGGAGGTTGAAACATTATGTATATTATCATTCCATATACACCATCAGGTAAACTTACCAGTTGTATGAAGAACTCCCATGTTTAGAAAGCAACCTGTCTTTATATGTAGGAAAGATCTCATACTCACAAATACTATCTGGGTACTTGAGAGACCGCCTGTTGCCAATTACCTCCACAGACCCATTAGATCTCACAGGGTTGGCCTCCTCTGGGTGCCATCTACCAGCCAATGCCACCTGGCTATTACCCGGGGGAAGGCCTTCTCTGTGGCAGCTCCAGCCCTCTGGAATGAACTCCCCGCAGGGATTCGGACCCTCACCTCTCTCCAGGCCTTCCGAAAAGCCGTCAAAACCTGGCTTTGCCCGCAGGCCTGGGGGTGATGAGTTCCCTCCCCTCTCGACATGTATGGTTGTGCGACTGTTGTTTACTTTTTATTATTTGTTTTTTGTCTTTTTATGTTCCCCTTTTTCCCCCTTGAATTGTTCGCCGCCCTGAGTCCTCCCAGAGAAGGGCGGCATACAAATAATAAAATACAAATACAAATACAAATACTATCTAATAGTTATTCTGTGAGGAAGGAGCTGTCCTTTGAGTTCATGGACTACTCTGTACATTTCTATTTTAAGAAGCGATTGTATTTTTTTTCCTTTAGATTATTTTGTTCTTATTTTTGCTAGCCTTCAATAAAAGGAGTGGTTGTATCAACAGAAGAGAATATTCGTAAATCAAGGTTAACTGCAGAGAGAACACCAAGGACTCCAAAGAGTGGCTGTATCATCAGCCTAACTCAGAAAGAGACAGGAGTAGCCTGAGTTGTAAATGAACACTACCTGTTCAGGATCTACATCAGCCATATTAAATGTTCTTCCACCGTTTTTAAGCCTCTTTGCAAATAGAAAACTGGCCCAGTAAGAAAACCTACCATGGTTTTTGCTTTTGGTTGAACAAATAATATTAAGACAAAACAAATCATACAGTTTAAAAAACAAAAAACAACCACAACCAGAAAACAAATATTGAGAACATGGGCATATAATTTTTGTTTGTCTGTCGTTTTCAAAAAGAGGCAAATAATACGTTCTTCCCCATATAAAATGAGGGACATGTGCAGTCTTTTTTACTGTTACATGCATAGACCACACCAAATATCCCAAAGAAGAGCTGGGTAGTTGGCTTAATCCTTCTCACCTAGTGTTATACAGAGAAAAATCTCCATTCGTTCTGTCCTGTTCTTAGACAATTTGAAAGCTTAATGGCTCACACATGCACGCACACACACACACGCTCACACATCTAGTTAGAGCAAACTATTCATTCATTATAGGCTAAGTTGCATTCATGCCAAAAGAACAATTTGTTTTACTTTACTACCATTGTATTCCATCAGCACAGTATTTAAAAGGACACCATCAAAAACAGTGTTACAGTGGAGCCTCAGTTAATAATCAGTGAGCTATTTGGGAGCAAATTTATAATGAAACCATCCATTAATGCATACTTCCATTAATGCATTAATGGATTTGAATGTGTTTTTGCTGGCTGTTGTGTTGCCAGGCTTTCCTGGGCATTTCAAGCAAGATGGGAAAGAATAATAAAATTCATTACTTGGGGAAGCATTGCTTTGAAATCTCCAGGCTAAATTTTTCTTATGTGCATTTGAACTATATTCACAAAGGCATGGGGTGAATAGATTAGATTGGATACTTTTCTTGTTCATGGCATTCCACTATTGGTGAGGTCAGAATGGGCAGTGGTTATAGCTGCCTAGATGATTCTAACGGAAGCTAAGAAGGAATAGAACAGTAAATCAATTATGCACCAAAAAGAAAGAGAATATTGTTGATAATGGAGCATTAAAAGGAATAATAAATAGCCACATCAAAATTGAGCCAATCAAATTTTCCTCAAGATGTAGCATGGTGATATTTACACATTTTATTTCAGGAACACCGTGGCGCAGTGGTTAGAGTGCAGTACTGCAGGCTACTTCTGCTGATCACCAGCTGCCTGCAGTTTTGCAGATCGAATCTCACCAGCCTCATGGTTGATTCAGCCTTCCATCCTTCCAAGGTCAGTAAAAGTGAACCCAGATTGTTGGGGGCAAGAGGCTGACTCTGTAAACCGCTTAGAGAGGGCTGTAAAGCACTGTGAAGTGGTATATAAGTCTAAGTGCTATTGCTATTGCTATCTGTCCATTATTCAATATGTATCAAGTATGTCTCAACCATGCATGATTGAATGGGTAGTTTTGGTTGCTGCAGGTCTTGAAAGAGGACATTATTTTTGCTCCTTACTCTCAGACTTTTTGAATAGGCCAAAATTCAGGCAACTACAGAACAGCTATCAAATCACTTATGGCAGGATGGACATGAAAATCCAAACTGGACATGGTCAAAGTATATTTTGGCATAGAAATGAAGTACTGCTAATGGTAGTCAATGGTAGAAGAAGGGTCAGTCATTGTGATTTGTATTTCTGAAGCTAAGTTCAACCACATGCTAATCAGTACAAAGATTGTAACCCATAATTAGTGCTGAGTGCAGTGATTATATTGCCCTAGGAGCAACCCTAGATAGTATTTCATCTTACCTACCTTTCTGAGATACAGATATTTTGGATCAGCCATTTCATCTGATAACAGTCATTCTTGAACAGCTTCAGATTTATTATTTGAATAGCTGGAACAAATGACAAAATCTTAGAAATGATAAAATGGCAAACCATGCCATTAGTTTTCATGAGTTCATGTACTTCATGCCTTTAACTAAGGTCACTCAAATAGGCAGATATTTATTATTTCTGTATTCAGCTTTTTTATTTTCTTTCTTTACTTGTTTCTATATGCATCTTCTGCCCACTCTACATGCCTGATAAAGATTTGAAAAAACATGCCTAAAATAGATGTGAATGTCCTTGAGGAACTCTTCTCCGCTCTTATCATTCATTTCATTTAAGATTACATTTAGGAGTATAGGGCTCTTCATGAAATAGATTAGCTGTTTTTTTTTAGCCCAAACAGTGGAGTGCTCTAAGTTCAATAAAACAGAACTATCTGAAACATATGCAAGTATCTTTCCATTTGACAGTAGCTTAGAAGATAAAACTAACACGATGGAGACACAATTACATACAGGATAGTTGTTATTATTAGGTTTCTAATCCAGCATGGGAGACCTAACCCAAATTTATTTGAAGAACATCAGTCTAAAGAAATTTGCGTTATTAATTTTGAACAGATTGATTTCCAAAATTCTCTAAGACAGTATACTTTTCCCACAAAACTTGCTTATCAGTAACAATGGCAGAAGAAATGTTAGTCCCACAATATCTCTAACAAACCCCTACATTGTACTTCATCGTCACTTTTACTAGTCCTCTCTGAGTACATGAAATCAGGAACTCAGTTACACACATTATTAACAAAAGCTTCCTTTATCACAGGTATGATTAATATGGTAGTCTGTTTGGGGTTTCAGCATTTCACCCAGGGGGTGGCATAATAGCACTATTCCAACATTTGAGGGGCTTCTACAAAGGCCAAGCTATTTTCCAAAGCACCAAAAGGCAAGAGAAGAAACAATGGATGGAAACTAACCAAGGAGAGAAGCAAGCTAGAACTATGGAGACATTTCCTAATGGTGGGAGCAATCAATGGAATAGCTTGCCTTCAGAAGTTGTGTGAGCTCCATTACAGAAGGCTTTCAAAAAGAGACTAAAGAACCATTTGTCTGATAATGGTGGGGCTTTTTGCTACTTAAAACCCTACAGTAAATTCAAAAGCACCACTGCAATCGTAATGGTAATCTAATGTATCCTAAAACTAAGCTGGAAATATGGAAACCAGAAAATCTTTTACAGAGCAAAACTTTCAAATGTTAGTGCAGTGTTCAATTTTACATGATGGGCAGATGTAAATTTCCTGCTAATTTGCGTCATGTGAATAAGAAGACATCTGACTATGAATAGTAGAAATGCACCCCACAACTTGGGAAATGCTATGCAGACATCCTAATTCCATAGATACTAACCTGAAATTGCAAGAAGGAATGATGTCACTTTTTGGTCTTAAATTTGAGATCCTTCAATCTGTGGAAGTTTTGATCACAACTGTAGTCATGTAAAACAGAACTTCAACTACCCATAACAAGTTTCACTTTCTCCTCTATTTGTCTTGATTTCCATGCATATATTCCGGTAATTTTCTTCCCTCCATACAGAGAAATTGTGTCTATTAAGCCTTTGTTGCTTGCAGTGGGTTCTGAAACTGACAGTTCCATTAGAAGGAAAACACGACACTAAATGAGACGCTTCTGAGGTAACATGCAGGGATATCACAGACAGTTGAAACTTTCCATGTCACAAAAGAGTTGTCAGCATTTAACTAAAGCAACATTCTCCACACGGAAACATTTTTCAATGAAATGGCACCAAGTGAGAAATGAGATGCCCATATCTTTTGCCTATAATTTCCAGGCTACATGATCAAAAACTTGTCTAGGGAAAATATCTTCCTTCAAACAAGTTGCCTGAGCATCTATTTAGAAGCATAATAAGGCTAAACAACCTCACTTTTATTGAAAGAATAAAACAAAAGCAAGTGCATAGTAAAGTAAAATGGTATAGTACTCTATATAATAATAATAGTAACAGGTTATGTACCAGTATATTATTTTTGATGTCACTTTTCCGCCTAAGAGGTAACTTGCACAGAGGAACTAGTGATCTTCCATTATCAACTTCCTTACTACAAACCTACTGCATATGTCAGGTGTGGCCAATGTTGGCAACATTAAGACTTGTGGACTTCAGCTCCCAGAATTTCCCAACCAGCAAGAAGTCCACAGATCTTGAAGTTGCTAAGGTTGTGCCCCTCCTCCACTATATGTTAACTAAAGTCTTATCTGTACTGCTTGATTTTCCATTGCCAGAATAGGCTGGAAACTATTGTTAGCAGCAGAAAGAGATGAAATTTCCCTCTAAATCTCAACTTCTTTTCAAAGCAACCACAAGGAACAATTTCCTGCCCCATTCCTGAAGTATAGTGATCTATGTTCTATTGTCTCAAGGCTTCTGTCTGCTTCAGTTAGTTGCAGGCTAATTTCAATATTTCATTGGCTATCTTATAGAGCAGGGTTGGTGAACCTTTTTGGCACCGAGTGCCAAAATGGGAGCGCGTGCGCGAGGGGAGCACCAAAAACTGGAAGAGCAGCTCCCCAGTGCGCTGAGCTTCTGGTTTCCAGCATGCACATACATGCTGGTCACCTGGTCTTCCTGTTTCTGGCATGCATGCAGGCACAAAGATCAGTTGGCCAGCGTGCATGCATGCATGCACCAGAAACTGGAAGCTCAGTTGCTTTTCCAGTTTTTGGTGTTCCCACATGCACAAAGACCAGATGGCTGGAACCCGGAAGAGCAACAGGTGATGGCTGGCATGCCCCAGAGAGATGGCTCTGCATTCCACTTCCCACATGTTCCCACATGCCATAAGTTTGCCATCACAGTAATAGGAGGAGAAGGAGCCTTCAAAAAGTCATTGCTCGTGTCTAAGTACCTTTTAGACCTGCTAGGGATTTTATTTTTTACTGTGTTGGCTCTAAACACCACCATTTATGCATTAAGTTCATTAAACTTTCAGTCCCAATATTTTTTCTTTGCATTTCATATGTTTGGTCTGCTACACTTTGGAAATATTGAGTTACTACATTTTTTTAAATGAAATGCTTTATTGTTTTCCCTTTGGGGAGGGTTATTATAGGTTCATCAACATAAAGCACAATACTTAGAAATGAATCAACTGAATTGCTGGAACTTGGATAGCATATAAATATAATAATTTACTATTAACATTTCCTGTAAAAATGCTGGGGATTTTCTTCCGCATTCCTTAAAAAAAACGTTTCTTAACTTTTTTCCCATGTTTGTGTTAACTCCTCACACAAATGATTCCTTATGTTGCAAGCTGTACAAAGAATATAAAATGGCAACCACATCATCAACATATTTAGTGGTAAGTTAATAACTGTAGCTGAGGTTTTGGAGAGAAATTTCCCCTGATTATTAGAAAGCAACGGGTGCAAAAATTCAGTGTCTGGGGGGATAGTGGATTTTAGTGCTTGGCAATAAACTTAATGAACTTTCTAGCATGCTTTATTGCTGGAGGAAGGAACATCTCATTAAAGCAACTGATAAAAATGATCAATGCTAATTTGACTCCATTGAACCTAACAAAAGAACTGGACCATTATATTCATTTCATCAAGTTTTTTTTTTAAAAAAACAAATATTTATTAAATGTTGAAATCTGTTCCTGCTTTAATTGGACTCTCTTATTTCAATGAATAGACTTCCACCCCAGATGCCTTGTTACTGTAATATTATTTCATGGGTGAACATAAAAATGTTATTAATATACTTTGCTGTATTTGTAAGCTGCCTTTCTGGATTTCAGCATTTAAAATAATACCACCAATTCTTAACTTGGAAAGTTTTTTCATCATACCTAACATTTTGTCTATGTGTATGTCTTATTTTGTGGTTTTAAGCATAATTTCATTAGAATGATCTCTATCACATAATTGGGAACTGTTTGGTTGGAGAAATCTTTCCTAACTCTTAGAAACAAGATGATTATAGGCACAAAAATAGAAAAATATTGACATTTCCATAGTGGAAGAATGCATTATAAAAATGTCAGAATTAGCAGAAATGTTTGGTTAGGAAGAAAACATTTTGAAACTTCTTTTGAAAGACTGGAAATCTTTCATGAAATTTTTGCTAAAAAAAGAAAAACATGATGATTTATATATTTAATGATTGAAACAAATGACAAAAAATTAATATTTTTTGGTGGAAGAAGGCGGGGCTTAGCAGTGAGAAGATGGAGTTTTAGGCTACTCCTGAAATTCCTCTATACCAAAGGATTTTTTGGACGGGTTCTTTGAACCCCAGCTGTCCCGGAGACGACAGTGGAGGTGGGGAGGGACCCAGGACCCCAGAGATAATCGCAAATCTCTGGGGGAGGGTATTAACTCCCCGTGCCAATTCCTTTTTGGATTAGCTGTGTGCTAACTGAAACTGCAGGTCGCCCCTAAGAATGGAAGAAGTGATATCATCTGGTAAGCTGATTTTATTATCCAAGAGAGATTGTTCCTGTTAAAAATTAAGCTAATTGAAAACCAAACAACAGAAGATCAGCAGCGAATTAGCTTTTCTAATGGTTTTATGACTGGTGGTTACTCTACCTCTTAAATGCTTCAAGAAACTCCGCGATATTCCCCCCCCTCTGAATCTCCCTAAGTGGATCGTAAAACTTATTTCCTACTAACTAGCCCGTTACGATTCGACATTTTTATTACTTTACTATCCAGCTCTGTTTACAACTAGATAAGATTGACAGCCGGTAAGAGATTAAAAAAAAAAAAAAAGTTAAAAAGTGCTTTGAAGCCTCTGGGGAAAAAAAAGAGAGCCTTTATTTTAACTACGACACATCATGGCGTCCCAAGATACTTCCAAGACTTTATTTCAGACTCTTTTCTCTGCGTGTAGAGATCTTTTTCATTCTTACCAAAGATTGGAAAGAAAAATGGATCAATTTATTCTAAAATATGAAGCTAAAACTGAGAACGTTGAATGCTTAAATGTTCCTGAAACACAAACGGAAAATGTGAGAAATGGTGTCTGGTCTATCTCAGAGGAAGAGAAGAAGGGGGAAGCCATAAAGACGGCTCATTTAAAGGGACAGTGTGCAGAAGGAATGGAGAATCCACCCTTGAGAATTAAAGTTAAATTGGGAAGCTTTATAAACCAAGAACAACTTTATTACTTCATCACTGACATTCAGAATCCAAAGGTGCCGAAATACTTTTGTTTGGACTTGCTTATGGAAACATTTGGTAAATTTATTCAACGAATGGCTACTGGACGGAGAAAACCTTGTGGCTGGAGGGACACAGGCTGAAGATGGGACAATAAAAATTAAAATTAGCTAGATCGAATTACTTTAATTGGTAATAGATATAGCTGAATAATGACTGATATGGATAGCAATATATATAATCTGGAACTGGCTGATAGATTGTTGAATACAATTGAAAACTAGTTAAACCCAATTGCTTTTCTGTGTAACAAATATTGTTGAATAATAATTGATATTGATAGCAATGTATATAATGTGGAGTTGACATGATAATTAACAATGGGATATGAGAAAATACTTTTAGATTACACATAAAGAGTATTAACTATAATAATTAGCACTATTAAAAAACTAAATAGAATCCATACAATCCAATGTTAATTAATACTGGGAAAATGTTATGATATATGATATAATTGAATATTATGGATGTTTAGCTAAAATAGAATCTAGATTGGATCACTTCAATTTGTAATAGATATAGCTGAATAATGATTGATATAGATAGCAATATATATAATTTGGAATTGGTTGATAGATTGATGAATATAACTGAAAATTAGCTAAATCTAATTGCTTTTTTGTGTAACAGATATTGCTGAATAATAATTGATATTAATAGTAATGTATATAATGTGGAGTCGATATGATAACTAACAATTGGATATGAGAAAATACCTTTAGGGTATACATAAAGAGTATTAACTATAATAATTAGCACTATTAAAAAATTAAATAAAATCCATATAATTAAATGTTAATCAATATTGGGAAAATGTTAGGATATATGATATAATTGAATATTATGGATGTCTAGTTAAAATAGAATATGAGGATTTGATGATAATAGAGGATTTTACAAATAAGTAAATGAACTGCCAGCATGTGTTATGGACTAATTCCTTAGCATAACTAAGGATGAAGGATGTTTAAATAATTATAATAATTGAAACCGGAGGTATAATGATGTTGATATGGCAAATATTCGAGTTAAGATATTTGAATTAATGGAAGTCAATCGAAGAGAAGCACCAGAACATGTTGTAACCAGTTGATATACTTCCTATTTTTTCATAATAGATACCTGTGTTTTGTTTTGTTTTTCTGATTGTTGTCTTTGTTTTTGTCTGTATTATCTGTAATTGATTGATATATTAAGAAAGATGTTGTACCAGCTTTAAACTAAAACTAAAAAAACATTTAATAAAAAAAAAAATTAATATTTTTTGGAAGAGTTAAGACAATAGATTTTTAATATATGAGAAGGTGAGAAGGTGTGTTTTGTAATTTTACATTTTTTACTTTTCTTTCATTTTTTTCTTTTTTTATTTCTGTTCTATATTTTTCTTAGATTTGTTTTTTTACTTTATGTAAAAGTCTCAATAAATAATAATTTTAAAATACTGAGATCTAGTTCCAGAATTACATAAAAGACATAAAAGACAAATTCATTCTTTAGATGCAGAAATCCTTATTTCTCAACCCATTGTAGCATATTTGCTTAGTAAATATTCTGTACCTTTTGATATGGCTTGCTCTTATTTTCCTATTTTCTCATTTTTTGAAGCATGAATGAAAATTAATATGGTCTTGTTTTTTTCAGCTTAATCCAATATTTTTACTATCCAGAAATCAAATCTAACTAGAAATTGGTTTCAGTAGATATTAAAAAGTCAAAAGGATATAAATCAAATAATAATAATATTCTGCTATCTTAAGAATAGAGTACTAATTAAAGCAATAAAGTTATTCCTAAATAATTATTTAAATAAGAAAAAAAATTGTTTCAAAATTCTAACAGAAGTCACATTTCAAAATACTCTCAAAAGAAATACAAGAGGTCAGGAAAAAAAGCCTTAGAAACTAAATTTAATTTAATTTAAATTGCTTGGTTTATTTGCATTTTTTTTTTTAAATACTGTTAATAAGATTATTGTTTCATTATTTCTTCTTTTTATCGTAATAACATTCAAATGTGATGTCATATTTTTGAGGAATTTTGTAGGTCATGTATCAGAGGTTGGTCATATGTGGGTATGGTACATCTTGCTAAATGAAGAAACATAATTAAAAGAACAAGAAGGAAAAATACTATTCTATTCTCCTTTTCTTTGCATTTGGTTTTTGTGTAAAAAAATACACAAACATTTTAAAGTGGGAAATATGAACAAAAAATAAATGAGGTCAGGCATTGATTGTTAATTTGGAGCACCATATTGTTATCTGAATTAGAACTGAAGAAGCTTCTTGGATGTTTCCTTGAAAATGTTTTCAAAGAAAAAACAAGAAAGTCCAGTTGCCTTTTGGAAAAGATACTGTAAGATAACCATGTCCTGGATGTTTGAGAATCTCCATAGACCTTCATCTGTATCTCTTTTTACTTCTATTTATTTATTAGTATCCCACCTTTATTATTTTTACAAATACTCAAGGTGATGAATATATCAGTGATGAAATTCAAAAAATTTTACTACTAGTTCTGTGGGCATGGATTAGTGGACGTGGCAGGGAAAGGATACTGCAGAATCTCCATTCCCACTCCACTCTGGGACCAGCCAGAGGTGGCATTTGCCAGTTCCCCAAACTACTCAAAATTTCCACTACTGGTTCTCCAGAATGTGTCAGAACCTGCTGAATTTCACCCCTGGAACATATCCAATTCAACAGGTTCTGACCAGTTCTGGAGAACTGGTAGAAGAAATTTTGAGTAGTTTGGAGAACCAGTAAATGCCACCTCTGACTGGCCCCGCCCCCATCTATTCTCTGCCTCCCGAGTTCCAGCTGATGGGGATTTTGCAGTAACCTTCCCCTAGAGTGGGGAGATACTGGAGATTTTACAGTGTCCTTCCCCTGCCATGCCCACCAAGCCACGCCCACCAAGCCACACCCACCAAGCCACTGCCAGAGAACTAGTATTAATTTTTTTTAATCCCACCACAGTATAAGCTCCTTATGGAAAAGAGAAAGGAGAGGAATCTCTGTCAGAGTCACCTGAAAGAATGATTATGTTCTTTCCGATGCACAGAAGCTGGAATTGTTTGACATTTTTTTTCAGGAAATAAAAGTTAGGCAGGAATATATCAGATACTGAGAAACCTCATCTTTCAACCGTTAGAAAGATTACTTGGATCACGTTCTCCCATAAGTGATAAATTTTATCTGGACTGTACTGCTTCATACTACAAAAATTACCCCCTGCCCCTTAACAACTGAAAAATCTTCCTTACAAGAAATAAATACTGTATAGCGTTACTGTTCAGCATTTGTAATGTGCTATACCATGTGATATACAAGAATATATCGTTTCACTGAGATTTAGGACATGGTATGATATTGATAGGTATATCCATCTTTGTATTTTTTGTCAAAGATAGAAGATAAGGTGATGGTGTTTTTAAAATAATCTGCAATAGAAATGAAGGTTAAATATTTTATACTTATGTACTGTACTGTACTGTATGTATGTATGTATGTATGTATGTATGTATGTATGTATGTATGTATTTATTTATTTATTTATTTATTTATTTATTTACCATATTTTTCAGAGTATAAGATGCACCAAGATTTTGAAGCGGCAAATTAAAAAAAAGTTTTTGCACTCTGCAGACCTCACAAAAGTGGCCCGTCAAAAAAAGGGCATACATAGCATTTAGGAGGCTTGTAGAGTGCTCCTGGGGGCTGGGGTGAGAGGGCAAAAATGTGCAAAAAACGGTTTGTTTTTTGTGAAAACATGCCCGGTTTTTGTGAACAAAAAGGGCATGTATAGCCTTTAGGTGGCTTATAGAGTTCTCGGGGGGGGGGGGGATGAGCAAAATCCAGCCCATTTTCCTCTCATTTTCCCAGCCCCCAAGAGCATTCTGGAAGCCTCCTAAAGGCTATGCATGGCCATTTTTGCAAAGGGGGCAGGGTTTCGGGAGGCCAAAAATGCTGTATTCAGTGAATAAGATGCACCCAGATTTTCACCCTCTTTTTTGAGGGAAAAAGGTGCACCTTAT